>NC_139452.1:17366849-18787849 GCF_963924565.1 Ascidiella aspersa
AAGGTTACCAGTGGCCTCCTTGTTCCTATATTGTATTCATTCTTTTTGTATGAAGCAAGCGGGTTGATTATGAGCCTCATTAAAGTATTTTTGCCTAATGAATCAACCTCACTTCTTCAAGGTAGATTGTCTGAGTCTGATTACAAATCCACACAGTTTTTTGTTGGCTGGTGTTTAGCAAGCCAGCCAGAAGCCGGCAAGCAACACAACCTTCCCGTGTATTAACTGGCGACCAACTGGTATAAAATGTTTACAGTATGAGAATTAAATCGGTGGGCTTGCGGAAGTGACTAATATCTCACGACTCAGGCCGGAAGTTTTTGGTAAGCGGTGTTTTTGCGATTTCTGCATGCTAAAAAGTTTTTAAAAATATTCCGTGACGTCACATCAGAAAGCGCATAACAGCGCCAGAAAGCGTGAAACTGCGACACATTTGAAAATACGCAATACGATGAATTACATGTGATTATACATTAATTATTACTTATGACGCTACAAACACTCCAGCACAAAATAAATTGCTGACTCGTGAATATAACACGACGGCTGCTTTTCGCAATATACCAGAAAGGTTGCTATTTGCTTTTTTAACACAATTGACTTTTGTTAGAAAGTGCTTCATACGATTTGAGCGAAATGAACATAAACAAGACAATGAGTCACACGAGTTGTAGCTTTTAGCAACAAGTTCAACAACAAGATGTTTTCTTCTTCTGTCGAATAAGTCAACGAACGACAGGCGTTTTGTTGTTGTCTCTTTGTCTCGTTCACGTCATTCCGTCATACATGGTGAAAAACGTGAAACTGTGAAAAACATAAAAGAAAGGAGGGGCAGTTATTTGTTCGGAATTAAATTCTACTTTTATCGTCGGCATTATGTGTTCTGTTGGAGGGCAAGATTTTGTCGTGGATACACATACTAGAATTAAATTCATTAAAAAAATTCTGATTTTTAACATTGAGCAACATCTCCTTATAAATTTGCATTTTTTTTTTCAGTTTGCACAATTCGTTCAATGAAAGTTTTAAAATAACGCCGCATCACAAGAAAATACGCTTTAAAGTTCCTGCTTATTCATTATTGCTTTCAACAAAAGGCAGGAAATGGGGTGTTCCTAAAGTTGTGATTTGAAAGCTAATGTTTCGCGTGTTTACAGTATGAGCTAAGGAATGCAATTTTCATAAACGAACGCATTTGATTATTTACTCTTTTAAGGACTAAAAATGAGCGTTCGCCTAAACAATTTGTAATCATCAGACAATAAATTTAAAATACTTTCATAATACAACAGATACTTTAGGAAACGCATACATGAACTCATTTTCCTAAATAAATCTAAACATTTAAGCTTCTTTGATACTTTGCTACTTTCGACGTTGAAATGGTGTTCTTTTAGCAGTGCAGAAAATGAATTTATGTTTTATAGATCATCTGGGTAGCCTGAAGCAAGGTGTCAGCACCTTTTTTAATTTTACGGTTAGACGTGTTATCTAGTTCCGTAAGAAACGAAAAAGAAAATACTATTCTTCTTTAAATCTGCTCAGTTGGTCAGGTAATGTGTTTTCAGATTTCTCCTCGTTCACCAATCGCACTTTTATTTTCTTCTTTCTTAAAATTTCTTTAATATAATGATGTCAGCCATTCAATATTCTACCTCTTGCTTCGAATTCTTGATATCGGACCTTATTTGAACGAAATCATTCCTCAAGCAAATCTGTTGGCTTATTCAAAGTAATTTTGCTGTCCTACAGTGCCGGACTATAGTTTTATCCGTTCCATTGCGAATTTTTGATGGAGGTACACAACCAATCGAGTTTTATTTTTACCTTTCTGTAATTGTTAACACCAAAATAAGGACTTAGTACAATGCCGTTTGAATTTATAGTCGGAATATGCCTCCGAAGTAAAAAAATCAATATCAAGATGTTTTCCACTTAGTATTAAAGTAAAAAAAGACTCAAATCAGATAGTACAACATTATTGGAGTTAAATTTTTTATTTAAAGTTCTTCGATTCTGCAAAAACTTTTTTCATTTTTTCTGCTGCCTCTTTTCTAGATTTTTGCTTTTCCCAAGCACTTTTGTAATTATTCATCTCTTAGTCTTATATGTAATTTAGCATGAAATCTGAATATTAGTCCAACTTTAATTCTTAGATCGCATTCTAACATGTTTTGTAATATTCCTCTGCATAATAACATTTTCTGAACGTGGCCTACTAAGGCTTGATGTTAGGCCTGTCTTACGACATGCTGACAGAACACCACAATTATTATTTAAAACATTCACGATTTTCAGGTATTGTAGCAATCTGGCGTAGCTCGTTGTGGTTTTGATTTAGCATTGTTTTCGCATAGTAGCTTAAAATGTGAAGTAACCAATACGCACTGAAGTACAAGCTTACGGTCTGATTGCCTAAAAATACATCATATGTGGTGATATCTCTGGAATATAATTTTTTTACAAAGATAACTTTGGCTGGTAAGTTTTTGTGGAGGGCCCATTTTTGGGGTCGGTCTGGGGCTGCAGCCCCCTTAGCCTTATCGCCCGTCTTAATCCGCCCCTGTCCTAACCCAAATAATATGCTTTGATTTAATAATTACATAAACGCTTCAGGTCCTAATACCTCAATTTGTGACGTAACAATCCTACATACAATGGACGAAAAACTATCTTAAGCCCACCAGAGTTTGGGCTTTTTTTCCCAGCGTTCAAATAGTTATTAAATTAACCCACATTATTTGGGTTAGGATTCGGGTTGGAGTTTGTGGTTAGGTGGGTCAAGTTTTAATAATTCTATCTCCTTTTTTTTGTTATCTTTTGTGAATTTTCAGCGAATATTTTCAATTCATCTACGCTGGGAGTTTACTTGAAGTCCTAAAGCAGTGCTTTTAAACCTTTAAAAGAACCGTTTGCACTTAGTTTATTCGCAAAATTTTCATCCGCACGAAACAAGCACAGTAATTTTGCAACCTTTAGTTTTCCCTATTTGTGAAATAACAATAAAGGGGTTTGTGTATTAAAACCGTGAGCCTTAACCGCTTATTTGATTACAGTATTACACATAATGAAAAATACTAATATGCACTACTTTATCCGCACTTTAATCCGCACGATGTTTGTCATCCGCATTACAATTTTCTTCATCCGCACAAGTGCGTACCATCCTACGGGTTGAAAAGCACTGTTCTAAAGGTTCAAACTATTGCATAGCCACGACCTCAAGGTCTAAAAGTTTGACTTTTCTGCCTTTGGATGCCCTAATTGTCGTAGACCTTTTTACTCAGAAACGCACCAATTTCTAACGGATAAGGTACTCGTTGTGAACTAACTTTCTGATACATGCGGTCTTTCTTCTTTACCTGACTGTCGTGGTGCAAGTTGTATTCCTGTTTTTTCAGTAGAAGGAAATATTTGTTACACGGAAGATTATTCTTGTTGAGTTGCGTTCTGTATAATATGGGTTTGCAGCCCTGGTAATATGCCAATATGTAAAATGTACCTATTGCTAAATTTACTACGATGACACAAGTAGTCTGTTTGCTCAGCATTAACGGCCTTGTGTATAAAATAACATCGTATGTATACATACTATAGTATTTGTTTTGCTTATGTTTTGCAGTGCCTTGCCTTGTGAACTCGTAGATCGTGGTAATTATCGCTCTTTCTTTACTACATTTGTCTAAACCAGGGATGGCGAACCACTGACCCGGCCATAAGCTTCAAATTCAACTCAGCGCATAGACCGGGACGCATACAACGAACGTTGTGGAAATAGTGTAACTAAGAGTTATTCCTAATAAATCCATCAAATGACCTCCTCGAATTTTTTTTATCAAAGACATGATATTTATAGGTACAAGTTAAAGCCGTAGGTTTGATACTGCTTAGAAATTTGTTAAGTTTGGTGTTTTTGATTTGCGATGTCTGATATTGGATCATTGTCGATACCCGATACCAAAGGGAAGTATCGGTAATTTCCCGATGCTAATGAACAGTGTGCATAAAAGTAGGGTTGCCATATTTTAAAACGCAAAATCCCTGACAAATTTACCGCGGTTACTTTGGCCAACTCCAGATCAGGAACCTTAAAAATGACGTCAAAACGTGACGTTTTTTTATATTAAAAGAATGAAAAGAATAGCGCGATGCGTGGAAAATGCTTTACAGTTTAATTGCCCAAATTTTCATTTTCTATGTTGCGATGATACGCACGGCCCATTCTGCCTGATCCGATTTCAAAAAAACGGTCTAGACTAGACTCTAGAAATAGATTTTGCGCTTTTCATTTACATATTTTTTACTAAGTTTATCAGAACTGATGTGCGATTTTAAATCCGCGCTACCTTTGTATGAAACTGAGATACATGTACATAATGGGTTGCAAATTAAACATTCTGCTTCCCATTCAATTCTACCATTTCTGAAACATAGGTATTATATATGAGCCGAAAAAATATTTTCGGGGCATATCTTGTTTAACTTGTATTTCACTCGTGAATTTACATTTTCTCTTAGAAGTAAATTTAAGATCTTAACAAACTCAGCTCGAATCTTTAAAAGAGATCATGTTTATTATAGCAATTAGGTAAATAAACAGCAGCTTGACCAGGTAAAAAAGTTGTGTGTAACCAAATAATTAGACTTTAAACAGCTCAACAAGTGCGTTTCCACAGTAGGCTTAGCGGTAGGAAAATGATGTTTACCTGTATGTTTGATAAAGAAAAAATATATAATCTTGCTTGTTTAGGGTTTGCCATCATTTAACTTGCAATACAAACAGGGGAGCCCGCAGAAAATTTTCCAGGGGGGGGCAATCAGGGGCGTAACCAGAAAATAAAAAAGGGGGGGTCATGAATTTTCAACTTGGGGAATTCCCCTATTTTTCGTCTGACGTTTATAAATAATGACGTCATAAAACAGTGACAGCATGACGTCATAGAATGGTGATTACAAAACGTGATAAGAAAACTAATCAGAAACAGCCAAATACGTCCAGTAAAAGCGACCACGTCCGTCGTCGCCAATCCTGTCAGGCGCCAGCTGCGAAATCACGGTGTGCAATCGTTTACATTAAGCAAAAAAAATAAAACAAGGCCGTGAAATATATGTGATTAATTGTGGTAGAATCACACATATTTCGACTATCAGCAGCGCACTTTTCAAGTTCCATGAACCGAACGAGCGCTAAATTACAAGCACGTCTTTCACCACCTGCAATACTAAAACAAAGATTGTTTTTTCCGGGTGTTATTATGCCACGATTAGCGCAACATCTGCGCCAAGCTGTGTGCAAAGTCAGCTAAATTACAAGCTGCGGTTGAGGGGAAATAAGTTGTGTCCATTGCACACTTAGTACGTGGTCTTAGAGTACAGTATGCTAAAAGAGCATAATTTTGCGTTAAACATCATTACTTAAAAATGGAGACTTTGAAACGCGCACGACAGTCACCATTATACATCCTTTTAAGAATCTGCTTAAGTTAAATGTCGATGTTACACCCACATCGGATATTAGCGCAGAGACCGAACAGCGAGGAACTTACTGCGTATAACTCGAGGTTTTTTAGCGATAAAAAAGGGAAGAAGGTTTGACTTAGCGTTGTCAACTGTCGAATACACACTTGCTAATCAGTCAACCTACACAAATAACGAAAGAGAAAAACTTCCAGCGTTTACGGTCGACCAAACAAAAGACGAAAAACGGCGTTTTGCGCTCGATTTTGGTTTCGCACTTCGAACAGTTTGTTAAACCATGACAAAAACGAACAAAAAACGATAATATCACTTACAAAAAGGGGGTAAGAACTCCCGCCCACCTGAATACGCCAATGGGGGCAATGGATATTGGATAATATTTTTAACCTTTATAAGTAATACATATTACACTTATAAATAATACTAATAATCGCATTTTGAAATTCCAGGGGGGGGGGCAAGTCCCCCCCCCTTATCCGGGGCAAGTGCCCCCCCTTATCCCCCACCCCCCTGCGGGCGCCCATGAGTACAAACATGAATAAACATGCTGGGTAAAAGTACTATTTTTAAAAGCGAAAACAAAATGATTAAAAAAATACATAAACTTTGGAGTTGTGACGTAACAATGAACAGTTTTTAATTTAAACTATGAACAATGTTTGCGCTCGCGACTCGAGGTACTCCCTGTAAATATTCGAGCTATTTATTAAATACAGGGGCGGATCTAGGGGGTGGGGCGATATGGCCATGCCCCCCCCCCCCCAAACTTAAAAATATGTACAATTTTTTTACTTAATAGGCAGCTTATTTTCGCGGTTCCCTAGGTAATATGGCCTATTTTCGCTTTCGCCAAAATAACACATATTTTTAAGCTTTGTAGTGGTGTACGAGCTTATGGCGCCATATAATGAATATTTCAAAAAAATGGTAAAATTCGTTTCGCGCACTCGCGCAAATCGGCGTTTTTCAGATTTGCAGAGACGGCTTAAGTGACCGTACGCTGACCTCGACTATATATTAACTAACTTAAATCCAAGTACAATTAAAACTTTTTTGTTGTTAATGCAAATCTGTATCAGAACCAGCCTGCCAATATACTTCATCCGGCCCGCCGCCTCTTTGACAAATTAGACACGAGTCCATATTTTAAATACTTTTTGACTATTTTAAGTGTGTAAATGCGAAAAATTTCGCGCTTCGCGCTAATGATCTTTATACATCCAGTGTGTTTACGTTTTGATGCTCTTTTTGAACTAGATCAGCGCTTCTTCACTGTTGCGCCGTGGAAAGCTGCCAAGTGCGTCGCGGACAAACGAAAAACGTATTCAAACATAATCGACAAATATTTTTTAACCATTTTTTTTTAAATGTAACAAAAATAAGAAATTTAAAAGAAATACCGGTATACCAAAAAAATCGCGATCGCTTCGCTCGCCAGGTGTGCCCCAAATGCACTAAAATAGATAAACTATAAAATTTATCGCGTTTTCTCAAAGTAGTTTTATTACACTTTTTTAATAGTATAGGGGGATGACGACGTGTGGACTCGAATTTTAAACCAAGTATACGCTTTTTTAGCGAATTTGCTACAAGACTTTACTGCCTCCTTAACAGTAATTATAAACACGTTTTTAAAGTGCAAAATAATCCGAGGCTCACCTGATTCACAATTGTTATAAAGTTGTAATAACACAGAATCTCATTTAACATATGTTGTGCGGCCCGCAGAGACGACTACTACACAAAAGGGTTGCCGACCCTTGTGTAAGGATTTTAATAACCTATCCAATGTTAGGATTAACTCTGCGTAGAGTTTTTTCTCATTTCAGCAACCGTATTAGAGAAATGTCATGATAGAACCACAGCTGACCGCAGCAGACAACGCTATGATTTTATTGCGACGTGGCCTCGGCGCTTTTTCGGTGGCATGTGCGGTTGCTCTCGCCTTTTCGGGAAAAAGCAAGATGTGTAGACAATAGACATGGTAGCGTCTTTCAGCGATATTCTTACCGGGTCAAACTAGGAAACCGGCCCACTGTAGAGGCTAACCTTATTACTTTTTCGTGCTTTCGAAAGGTCTGTTTTTCGCTTTATTTTGCAGGAGTTAGTTTATTCGGCCAGCCGATGTTATTTTTACCTGAATTATGACGTCACGCAATGGTATACTTTTGTGAAGTCATTTCTGAAAAAATTGTGACGTCATATCTGAAAAAAATTCATGGCCCTCCCTAAACTGAAATCCTAGATCCGCGCCTGATTAAATAGTACAAAAATTTAAACAAATTTTGGTATTAACAAATATCGTTTTAGATATTGTGAATGTAATGGCGATATATTTTACAAAGTACGGTTAAATCCCTAGCATATAAGCAGATTTTGTCATTTCTCCCTGACGCAGATTTTAACACGAAACGAAAAAAATCGTATGTCAACCCTAGAGAAAATCGCATGTCAACCCTAGCATAAAGTAGGTATCACGTCACTGTAGTGGACATGTTATTATTTGTTGCCATTATTTAAAACTAAGTTTCATACCCAAACTTTATGACGTGACCCAATGACCAAAACACAATTGACTGTGGCTATAAAACAAGTAACACGGAGATGTTACCCGTTAACATGATTCTATGGCCAAGCGGTGTGTACAAAATGATTGGCCGTAAACTGAACTCCAACCAACTAAAATTATATAAATGACAATAGTTATTATGCTGGACTGTTAGTACTGTTCCATAGATCTTAAGGCTTGAGTTATTCCTGTAAGTTTATTGCCGTTCTGATGTTATTCAATAAACGCAGATACGTTTAATACCTTGCTGTTGGAACACACAAACTCAACAAAAGGAGTCCCAATCAATCCTAGCGTAAATTAGTACTAGCCTACTACTTCTACTAAACTAAACTAACTAGGGATGTTCAAAGTAGAATCCCAAGGTATTCTAGAATATTAGGTTTCGAATCTAGAATAACGAATCCAGAATAGCGAATCCTAGTATATTTTTATTAAATTATTTAACCTCGATTTTGTTTGGGGAAGGGATTAATCTTTATCTACCCTACAGGGCCCACAATCACAGCAATAAATCGCCCAAACAATTTGCTAACATGTGAACATTATAATAAAAAAATCTCCCATATGTTTAACATTCTTAACAACTGTCATTTGAAGCAGTTGTGTAAACTGTAATATGTCAACTGTACAAATTGTTGCCAAAACTTATATTTTTTCCAATAGTGAGTACAATGCAACACTGCACACAGAACACTTTAACAATTCGGTCCTGTTTTTTAAAGCATTTGGGTCTTAGTGCTTCTTTTTTGCCTAACATGGCCTGTTATGCAGTCAAATAATGTACTGCAAAGAATACAAAGTTAGTATTGGTATAAGGAATACTTGACAATCACGCTGTGAATAACTCCATAACCTCACTGAACATTGGCCTAAAGTTGACCTTAAGTAACCCTACAGCGCATTATGTCGACGGCCAGCACGTTTTGCAATGTATTGTTACTTTTGCAACTTAACGCATTTAGGGAAATTTCGAACTCCGCACCTGGCATTACACGTTAGTCGCTCGCCCAATAACGCTTGATTGACACTTAATTATTAGACGAACGTTATCGCGAGACGCGAAGTAATTGGTCGCCCGAAAAAACGCTGACACTGCACTACCAGGTTACATTTAAAGCAAGCACTATAAATGTGTTGCCGCAGCGACTGGCCAACTTACCACACACGTTTGTACAATTAGGCGCAACAATCGGCGGTAAAACATTAAATTATATCGTTTCCAATTACCCGAAATAAACGGCAGAATTGGATCCGAATCCCACTTGGATTCGTTTTTCTACTTTGAACATCCCTAAAACTAACCCAGCTTAGCCTTGCACCACCTCTGTTCTCTTAAACTGATTTGAGGTAAAACAAAATTCCTGTAATTTAGGAGAATAGGTTACCACGTTACACTAACTAACGTAACAATTGCGACAAGATAACGGTTCAAAATATACCCCGGAAAACTGGACCGATCGGTAAGAAAAAAAAAACTTTGTCTAAATTTTAAATCAATTGATTTCCGTTTTTAATATGACGATTCGCAGTTATCTGAATTTAAAGTAATAAACTAGTTTTAACCTATTAAAACCATATTAGGCAATACTTTTAGGCACAACTGCAGGAAAGTGTCTCATATAGTAGGTATTTATTGTAAGTATTAGCGAAAAAAGTCAATGCATATAGAAAAGTTTTTACACATGTCGCGCGTACCAAGCGAAAAAATAAAATAATAAAATATCCCTCTCAAACAGAAGAAGGTGGCAAAACAGACTGGCACATAAATAAGTCAACAATAAAAAGAATATATCAAGCACTATAATGATTTTCTATTAACAAACAAAACCTTCTTAAATTACTTTCAATACATCGTGTAAAAACGGAACATGCTTAAATATAAACAGCGACAGCAAAAAAGTGGTCAACTTTTCAAATAGATTTTCTATTAAGTAAAGGTTTCACAAAAAGAAATAACAAAAAAATTGTACACGAACGTTACTCAATGCACAAATATCTGATCTGTTTTTATAAAACCCGCTATAGGAAAACTTTAGTTAAATAGAGACGAAACATGTCAACTAAGTTTAATTCAAAATGCCTTTAACCAAATTAGAATTGAAGCCCTAATAGTATTTCTAAAAAATGTTCCTGCTATATATTTTGCACGATAAAATCTCATAATAATAAAACCACCTGTAACCAGTTATATAAGCAAGTCATGACCAAGTTCGATTCTAATCAAATGATAAATGACAGAAGAAAAGTATTTTGTAATACAACATGTAGACGTTGTTCATAAATTTTGTGCTTTTTACCCATGACAATACTAATAATGCTAATACCTTACAAATTAAATCTAGTGGGAGCTTTTGTTTAAGAGAAGCGCATCGCAATTAGATTCTGAAGGCAGATTAAGCGTAAGCGATGCACGAAAGGTCCAAAAAGTTATCGTGGCTTGCAAATTTTATTCTAAAAAATATAGCCGTATTAGATACTGCCACTATAAACACTTCGCATATTGCTGTCCATGAATAACAAAGGAGATCTATAAAGGTGCAAAAGTGACACAAAAAACTAATAAATAAGAATACTTACAAGTTATAAGACAAGCGGTTCCTTGCAATATAAAACAAATGCAGGTAAGGTGCCTATGAAAGCAATGATATTCCTTGATCAGGGATTGAAAAAACTTTTTATCAGTGCTTTCATTGACATTATTTATGAAAACTTAATCTTCAAAAATTTGATGGCACAAACAAGTTTTTGCACATTAACAAAAAACAAAATAATATATTCTAAATTTATTGTGCCGTCGGAAATTTCATTAGTTTTTATCGGGCTCTAAAAAGGGAAAGTCCCAAATCGCATATATCCATGCCACCGGATAGAACTGGTACAGTATTGCAGGAATCGGTTTCAAGTAATCACAGCATATTAATTTGAAGCATTCCTAATAGTAACCGGAAAAGCCTGTTGTCAGAATAAATTGTGTGTAAATAGCCGAGTTACGTATTTGCAATAAGCTCCACTTTCACATCTTGTTCATAACCCTACACACCACAAACAGATTTTTTTCTAACAAACTTTAAATTCGAAAATCATAATCCAAACAGTTGCCATTATTTGAGTCATGTATCGCCCATAAGAACTCCAAGAGCTTTTTGTTGATTTCCTTCTGACAAAAGTAAAGCCTCTTTTATCTTTTCACTTGAAAATCCCATGTCAGAAAATTGACTTTCTAGCTGCAGATATTTGAGTGTCTGTTCGAAAATAATTCAAACATTTATTGAAAACAAAAATGTATGCATATTTAAAAATAACCCCATTAAAATTTGTATGACATGAATTTGTTGTTTAGGTAAAATTTATTGCTTTACTGTTAACATTTTCTGTAAACCCAATTCCGTTAGTTTAGGATTTATTTGTTGACAGGTAATAAGCTTCACACCTCTTTGATGTTGCCATTGAAAATATCAAGTGCTTCTTCAATATTCTTGGTTTTAAAATTTTGTTCAAGAAAGCTTTGCAGTGAGCAAAGATGCTCAGTCACCTAAATTAAGAAATTCAAAATTTGTTTCAAAATACAGGAGTCAATTATAAGCGTTTTATAAGCATAAATTGAAGTGGTAACTGGTAAGTAATTATGAGTTTCTTGGAGATTCCACATACAAACTTAGTACCTTTATTTATATTATGGAAAGTGAAAAAAAAAATTTACGTTCTTAAACTGTATTTGGTCGCTAATAGCAACAACTGGTAAGTCCAAAAATGGCAAAATTGTTTTTCTCGTTTTTTGTACTAATGAAATCGTGGCGCGTTTTTTTTTTAGTATGGTTGTATCTCTAGCTTCTTTAGTTATTGAGATATGATCTTGTTAGAAGTGTAGTACATGCAATTATTTCTTATAAAACTGCTCCAAAGTGTTGTATGTGTCCATTTACGTCAGTTTTTGGATTTTGTGTTCCTTTTTTTATAAAGTTACTACCGTTTTGCAAAGTAACCAAATTACTGACGTAAGACAACCTTAGCAGAGCAACGAATTGTTTAACCGCTACGATTTTCAAAAAAGTAGTTAAGTGAGTGGTTGGAAAGTGTCGTAACTTTAAAACAAAATGATTTCATTATGAAAAACTGTTGTAAATCTATACAAAACTAGTTTAACATTAAATAATCAATGCCTAAAATATAACTGGTATGACTACTTTTAGTGTGTAGTACTTGATATTAAATATTAAAATTATTTTGGTTTGTCAACAAAAACAAAAACTTTAAAAAAAAAAAAAAAAGTGAAAAGGATTTTTCTTAAAACCATAATTTGGACTTACAACAGTTTTTTTATTAGCGATTTGAACTAAAAGTGCAAAAATCTTCTAATATTGCAAAATGTGTCCAAATTATTTAGTGGTAATACTGTGAAATTTTGTTACAGTTATTGCAGGGTTGTTCCTAAGAAAATATTTACACTCGCCAAGTTGTCCTACACCAACTAATTAAATTTCTCGCCGAAGCCACTCGGGCGAGTGGGTGTCAATCAGCACTCGCCCGGAGCGATTTGAACTCGCATTGGCTAGCGGGCGAGTGCTTAAGGCCAACCCTGTATTGTGACGTTAAATATGTATTAATAGCCAGTGTTTACATGAAAAAATTGTCAAGCATTAGATTTAGGCAGCATGACTACTGCTAGGTGTGTTAAATATTACAAAACAAAGAATGTATAAAATAAATATTAATCAAAATTTCTACTAATCCCTATAAAATTGTTTTTTAGTTTTTATTTAAATTTAGTGTAGTTTTGAACAAAGATTTGGGGTAATTCAGTATGAATAACTGTATTAGAATCATTTGGGTATTATGCATAGCCCGGAACAGTAAACAGGCAGGTTGGTTAGTTATGGTAAAAAATAAGCTAAAAAGATTGGCTGAACACAAAACGTAGCAACATAGCTGTTTGGTTACCAGTTACTATATAATGGCCACATATTTAGAATCAAAACTAACTATTGATTATCTGCAAATCAAACTTTTAAAATGAAAACGTCCTTTATCTCCAGTTTTGTAGTAATAGGTTTTTAGTTTGTTTTCCTTACAATTAACTTGCAATAAAGATTTGATGGTGGTCACTTATTTCCAACTGTTTGAAGTCATACATACTATACCTTCTTGTGATCCGTCCCATGTTTTTGCATGGTTCGAAGGACATCATTTTCTTTAAAACCCATTGCCAGACAAGACTTCACAAAATCTTGTTCATCAATGTTAAGACCTCCCAGTACACCAGGACTCTAAATAAAAGTCAGTTTATTTACGACATGTGTACAAGGAGGTCCAACACTATTGTAATCAAAATACTTTTATCTCAAAGTGGTATACAATATAAAACTTTTAATTACAATATTTAAATGAAATTGGTAATAATGAGGTTTTTTTATAATGGAATCAGTAATAGCTCTCAGATTAAAGTAAATGATATGGGTTTTGAAATCCTTTTTTTAAAGCTTTAGTGTTAAGCCCTGTTGGTCCAAAAACATAAAAAAGGCTAATTTGCACACTTTTCACTTAAAAAATAGTTTTAATTCTCCAAAGTTTGCACAAATACATAATTTTTAACAGTAACTATAAATATATATGTATCTACCAATACTCTATATTGGTGTCTACTGTCTAATTATAGAAACTATTATGAATATGCTTTACCTTTGGATTTTTAGAGTGTAGAAAAGAAGGTGAAGTTTCCATGGCCTTCAAACACATTAATGTCCAACAAATTATTAGATAAAAGGGAAATAAAAAAAAACGCATATACATTAGCTAATTCAGAAATTTATATTAGAGGAAATTATGTTAAAATTTGCATATGCCTATAGTGTTGGCATTTTTATTGTGTATAATGCAAGAAAAAAATTGGACAAACATATTAATAAATATACGAACTGTCACATTATTAAATAATAATAATATTATTAAAATGCAAACTAAATTAAATATAATATTATATATCATACCTTAGTTGAGGTTAAAATTGAGTCAGGGTTCTAGGTGACATAGAATCTTTATAATTTCTTTCAGAAAAGGCACATATACTAGTGTTTCTCAACCTTTTTTTGTACCAGCGCCCATTTAGGATTGACATATTGTTGTAACGACACTAACATCCCGCACACACAGTGACATATTTAGAATGCTTGATTGGGGATGGCATAATAACTTTAAAACATGATCTTGGAAAATCAGTTTATAAAACTAATGTCCCTATTTGTGTAAAGGGCGCATAGGAGTTCATGCTAGAAATGTTTATCTAGTTAAATTAGGCGTTCAATTTGGAAGATTGATTGACTTTTTGTCTTGCAAAATCAGATTTGTTGCAAAATCAATGATTCTATAAAGATATCTTTAGAATGGTTGAGGCCGAGGGCTATTTAGTAATGCAAAAAGGGTTATTTGCTAATCTTTAAAAATCTCAATTTTGTTCCATTCTCATATGCATCTTGAGAACTATTGGTGGAAGGTTATAGTACACTAAATCAAATGATATTTTTCTAGATTTGTTGAGTTCAGCGTGTTGTTTAAAGTAATATGGGAGTAAACCACTTAACAAAAAATCTAGTAGAGGTGGTAAATCTATTTCATAATTTTAAGGGGAAAGTAAGACGGAATAGATTAGAAACCACTGCTGTATACTAGAATCTGTAGAACCTACCGGAGGTTTTGTGGATTGTCTTGGTACGTTGGGTAAACTTGTAAGTGCTTTGTTGATTGTATCTTCAAACTTTGCCCTTTCAGAGGCTGATTTATTACTAAGAATTTTGTTTTTAACTTCTCCATAGGTATTTTTCTTTGGTTCAATTTTTTGAGAGGTTTTTGACTTTCCTGTGGCATGCAATCGTGGCAATGGTTTTGGCTTCTTAGGAACAGGATTGGTTGTATCAATCGCAGGAATGTTGACATACACTTGTGATGCATCATTGTTCTTTGTCACCACAGGCTGCATCCCTTGCTTACTGCTTTTACCACTATTCTTTGCAAATGGGTCTGACATTTCAAGAACATCCAAGTCATGGACCTCCGGAAAATTTACAGAAGCCTTTTGAACGGATTCTACTGGTGAGTTTCTTCCAACTGATGACGAGGATGTTGCAGGGTTTTGCCCAGCAACTGTTTGCAATGTAGGGGGAGAAGTTTTATGCAAAACAGGTGGTGGTGAAGTTTTTGGCGGTAGAGATTCACTTACTGTATTAGTTGAAAAGCACTGTGGCAAATCTGCACTATCATTTTTCTTTGGTTGCTTCGGGTGGAAACTTGGTTCTAACCTATTTTGTTGTGGAGGATCTTTAGAGTCTTCTTTATGCCCAATGTCATCAGTCAGAAGATCAGTAAATTGATCAATTATTCTTGATTTATTTTCATCTACATGGCTTTTATTAATTGCAGGATGACTATGAATATGATTCAGTTCTTCGCATTTGGTATGATTTTCTGGACTTTGTTCACCACCTATAAATGATATAGGTAAAAAAATCAAAAAGATACAAAGTGGAGTTACAAAACTACTTTTGTCGAAAAAGGAATATCTAAATCAGTGCTCCACAACTTTTTTTCACTTGCGGCACACCAAAAGGGCTAAAAATATTCGGCGGCACACCAACGAAATATCTGACGTTCGACAATAAACAACAATAGCAAATATCCTGGTCTGTCCAGAAAAATAGGGAGCGAATTCTGAATAAACGCGCCGAAAATTTTACTTTATTTTATCTTCTGATTTTACGGTTTTACAGGCTTCCTAAAATACCTTAAGACGGCCAAAGGGACTACAGCCATAAGAAAGAAATTAGAACAACATCAATGCCGGGATAAAACACAGTTCGGAATAAGACCAAAACAGAACGAATACCACTTAGCTCTTTAAAAACATCTAAATAAAAGTCCTACCCCTTGGCTCAACCTAAGTTCATCACTAACTCCCCTAATAAGTCCAACAATGAAAGACACACACAAACATATGTGTTTAATAACATCTGCGATCTAGCCCCTCGGAAGTTGCTTTATGACCAACGATTACGGCTTCCGTATCAATAGTACACCGAAAAGCCATCGCAGACTCGCCGAATCTGTTGATCTATGATGCAAGCAGAGCAAGCCAGAAAAACAACTGGCCTCAACTTCCGAGGGGCTAGATCTCAGATGTTATTAAACACATATGTTTGTGTGTGTCTTTCATTGATTGATACGGACTGATGATCCCCCAGTGTGAAGTTGCTTGTACTAACAAAATGTGCAAGTATTGGCGCATGGTTGTTTCTCGACTCGCTCCTCTCTGAGCCTGCATAGCTCAGTTGGTAGAGCGACGGTCCCGGCTTGACCGGAGGTCGTGAGTTCGAACCTCACTGCAGGCCAGTTGTTTTTCTGGCTTGCTCTGCTTGCATCATAGATCGACATATTCGGCGAGTCTGCGATGGTTTTCGGTGTACTATTGATACGGAAGCCGTAATCGTTGGTCATAAAGCAACTTCCGAGGGGCTAGATCGCAGATGTTATTAAACACATATGTTTGTGTGTGTCTTTCATTGATTGATACGGACTGATGATCCCCGAGTGTGAAGTTGCTTGTACTAACAAAATGTGCAAGTATTGTCGCATGGTTGTTTCTCGACTCGCTCCTCTCTGAGCCTGCATAGCTCAGTTGGTAGAGCGACGGTCCCGGCTTGACCGGAGGTCATGAGTTCGAACCTCACTGCAGGCCAGTTGTTTTTCTGGCTTGCTCTGCTTGCATCATAGATCGACAGATTCGGCGAGTCTGCGATGGCTTTTCGGTGTACTAATAATTCCAACACTAATATATTTTCTAACCCTACATATTACCCCACCACTACCTTCTAACAGGGGCAAACAACTATGTCTAAACACTGGGGCTCCAACGGTGCCTTAACCGCCGTTCAAACTAGAGCTCCAAAACGTCGACACCTTTCAGGCGTTATTTTGTCCATGTAGGACCTGTTTGAACTAAGAATTGTTTTCGACATGTTTAGTTCTTTTTTATTAGATCTTATTATGTAAGTGATATATATGCGTATTTGGCTTTATTAGTTTGGTTGTCCTAAAACTATGGCATTGTAGATTATTCTGCGTTAGATATGATTACGGTGATTGAACCTATAACACAGATTTTACAAAACTTTTATAATTAAGAAAAGTTCTTAAAACAAAAGTTACACCTGGAATATTGCATAAGGGCAAAATTCCTGCCTTGATGTACAGTTTTTTCATGTTAATTCTACTGTAAAAAGTACTCTTTTAACAGAAAGTAAACTCTTCCGGGAACGTCGCGGCACACCTGGCATGGTCTAGCGGCACACCGGTTGCGGAGCACTGATCTAAATGACTAAATGAATCAAATATTTTTTTTTTTTTGTTAATTTCAACAAATCAAAGAATTAGTTAAAAACACATTTAAAGCAGTAATTAATTTATTTTACACATTTCATCACCAATATGTCAACATAAACATAGTTTATTTGATCTTATTTTTTTAAATATTATTCTTATTGGTAACAGACTTATTATTATTGATAACAAATACCAACAATGGAAAACTAACTCACTTGCAGTTGTAGAGGATGCATTTTGTAGCACATCTTTCAATTCCTGCAAATCATCAATCGATTTTAGTTCCATATTGCTAAACGGATCCTGGTTGTCGTTTTCAAAATCCAAAATGTCGATTTGTATCTTATCGTTTGTTATCTTTCCAGTTGTTTCTATATAGCAACACAAATTTCAAACCCTTTTAAAAACAATTTTATTTGGAACACTGGCCTACAAATGTTTTTTTCTATGCTGTTAACAAAAAGAGGACTTATTCTGATTAAATTGGGATGCTGATTTCATAATGGCCTAAGATTTTTTATTACATTAAATTATTATCGCAAAACTGATGGAAAAAAACTTCTTTACCAAAGCATTAGGACAGGGGTGGGCAACATTTTTCTAGTTGCGGATCAAAACCAAACTCAAAAAGGTCTTTACGAGCCATTAAACTTTAACTGTGCAGACTTTACACATCTTATAATAACTGTAACGACTATTAATTAGGAATAAAACTAAGGTATTTTGCTGTTTACACTCGATGGAGGAACACCATATATGAAAATCGCAAAACAATTTTGCTTTTAGGGAGTTAAATTAGTAAAAAATTATGAGGAACGACCTTGTGCCCAGTTTGTAAAGTAGTTCGTGGGCCACACAATTTGTGTCTGCCACCCGCATCTAGCCTGCAAGCCGTAGGTTGCCAACCCCTGCATTAGGAGATCCAAAGTATTGTTACCACCTCTTTACATTCAGCTCGGGCTAATAAGGAAATATATGAAAACTGTGGATCAGTGTCACAAATTTAATTATTGGAACCCTTTTGTGACGAACTAATGCGTTTGGCCGCGGGAATCGCCATTAAGATCGGCTACCCACCGACTTAGTTTTCCTAGGGGAAATAGGACAATGTGTAAATTTTGCAGCCTTCGTTTTCTCAGCGCTGCGTGACATATCTCTGTGTGCGATTTCGTTTTGGTATTTGTTGGACCAAAAATAGAACAGATAATGAAAACAAAAAATTAATCAAAATCATGCAGCAAAATGAAAACGAACGTTGGAGGGCTTTTAGCCAAGTTAAGGTCAACTTTTAGATACAACCAAATCACTTTATTACAAAGAACTTCATTTAAAAACTAGGTTATAACATAAAGTGTAAAAGTGCACGTTTTGCACAGCCATTTGGGGTAACAAGTGAAGAACGTTTCCATCAAGATATAAAAACTGGAACACAGATACCAATAATAGGGTTGGTTGCCATATACTGTTTGGTTGTTTAGTTTGTTACATCACAGGTGGCAGATTAGAAGTGAAAGAAAAGTCCTATCCCCTCCAGGGAAAATCTAGTGGGCGGGTAGCCGATCTTAACGGCGATTCACGAGGCCAAACGTGTTAGTTCTGCACAAAAGGTTTACAATAATTAAATTTGTGACAGAGTGGCAACAAGATCCATCAAATGAACTCCCAGATGTCAATTCATTATTACAACAATGGGTTTTGTAAAATAATGTAGTCCCAATTAGGGATTCGTAATGTCTTAATGCAGGATATGGTACCCTTAGATTAAAATACAAATCAAATTAAAATCCAGTTTTGCCGTTGTATTGCTCATACATATTTGGTCTTTCAATGAGATTGGAAAATATTAGCAACCTTCAAATTGACTGTCTATTGACAGTTCAGTTCAATGTTTGAGTGAAAGCCATATTGCTCCAAAATGGCAAATTTCCATCGGTTTCTATGGGTCTCACTTTGCTCACATAAAGAAGAACATGGAAACTTTAAAATAATACTAAACATGAATAAATACACCACTCATGTTTTGTAAGTTGTGTGGGGAATGCAAGATGTTAGCATTCTTACTAGGGATACTCCAACTATTCATGCTTTCTCTGCCTATAGAATAGCAGAGCTGATGATCAACATTACATCAGAAAGCAGTGGCCACTTAAGAGAAGAATTGACTCCTGGTACACACAACAAGATTTACAAACCCTCGGTTTTAAGCTATGGCTTGTAAAGACGTTCATAAAGGCTTTGAAATCAGATAGTGAAGCTAAAAGAATATGTGTGGAATGTCTCACTTTTAGAAGTAAATGTGAAAAAGTGGTATATTCACAGGAGCAAAGAACAGTCATTTGGCAATGTTGAAAATGGTTTTCTTGGCAGAAATAAAGCAGATAATTTTGAAGATCTAGTAGAAATTTACAAGCAAGTTTAGAAGTAGGGTATGACTGAAAATGAACAACTTGCATTCTCAATTAGATCTTTTTCAGGACAAGTTCAACATACGTGAGCAAGGAGCACAAAGAACAATTTCACTAAGATATGCTGGTAATTAACAAGTGGTACCAAGAAAAAATGGGATAAGGCCATGATAGGGGATTGTGTCTGGACTTTGGGATGATAAAAATAGAATATCCAAAAGCTACAATCAATAAAGTAATTCTGGATCTCCGTCTTATCTTATTTATATTTCTTCTTTAAAGGAATAACCTACTTTTTGTGTGACCTTTTTTCATTTATTTGCTTCTCCTTTTTGCTTCTGCGGTGTACTCGCTTCAGGCATAGCTTAGAGTCATGATAGTTGTTTTTTCTTAAGAGTTTATCTGGACTGTATAGTATTCGTTTTTTTTTTTATTGTTGTATTTTTAATATGTAAAGCTTGTTTTGTTTTTCCTTGTGTTTACATTTTTTAGTAGAACTAATGATGCCACTTTTGGTGTAACTGCAGAATTATGTGTTTTAAATAAAGTTGTTTTAGATTAGTGGTTCTCAACCTTTTTGTACCTGTGGCCTCTTTTGGATGCTTCAAAATAGTCGCGGACTCCTACATTCTTCTGGTGTAATATCTGCATTTAATTCTATTTACTAATTCAGTATATCCGCCTAGTGCACCTTATGTAGAGTAAAGTAACAAACAACACCAAACTACTTTATAACTCGTTTATTTTAATGTGACTTCTCCTGCTGCATCTTCAAAGCAAGTCTTGAAATGCATGGCTAATAATGCTAGACGAATGTCATCTTCGACGTCTAGTTTGTTTTGAGCTTTCGATTTGATATGAATGAGCGTAGCAAATGCGATGATTACCCGCAATGCTGCTGTTGAGATCTTAGGATAGAAACAAAGCATGGTGCACCAAAATTGAGAAAGCGATTTTTGCATGGACATTTCACGACAAGACGAATCGTTTCTTAAATCCAGTAGTTCATCTTGAATTTGTTCGGGGACAGCTGATATGTCAACCATCACAGAAAATGGGTTACACTGAAAGACTTCAGTTCCCCGTACCAGATCTGGAAAATACTTCTCAAACTAGTTTACAAGCAATTCCAAATGTTCACCAATATATAATTTTCTCTGAAAAGGAAGACCAGCTGGTTCAAATAACAAAAGGTTTTCAAACATTGCATAGCTGCCACTATTTTTTTTCCCGAATCCAATTCTTTATCTTTTCAAGGAACCCACAAACCCATCTTTAAACTGCAAAATGTACTATCAGGTCCTTAAAGCCTTAAGTTGAACTTGTTTAACTGTTTAAAAATGTCAGCCAAATAAGCAAGACCAAATAGCCATGTTTCGTAACTAAAATTATTGACAAAGGTTTCTTTTTTTTCCATTTCTATAAATAGTTTGATTTCGGCTCTAAGTTCAATAAAGCGGGTAACAACATTTCCTGCAGAAAGCCACCAAACTGCTGTATAGAACAGAAGAGTCTCATGATTAGAGTTAATATCTTTGCAAAGCTGTTTAAATAGACAAGAAGTGGTGGCACTTTTTTTACAGAGTTTACTATTTTTACAATTGAATTCAGCACATTCTTCAGATAAATGGGAAGTGTCTTGCTGGCCAGCGCATATCTATGTATCATACAATGCACTCCTTTGACATTTGGAGATTTTTCTTTCACCTTCATTTAGAAACAAGATTTCGATCCAAGCATTGTAGGTGCTCCATCAGTACATACGCCACACAGCTTTTTTTTCCCAAGCTCTTCAAATTAAAAAAAAATTGTGATACTGTCCATTACATCTTGATCTGTATGGAAAACATAAGGAAAGCTTTTATACAAGCTGTATGGAAAACATAAGGTAAGCTTTTATTTCATCTGTTACCTGTTGTTTGACATCGGATGACATTAGTGAAATTCGTCTGCTCACAGTGTCGTTCGATAAAGAAACTTGTTGAATTTTGTTTGCACTTGTTTCTCACAAAACTAAATTTACCATACTCAAAGCACATGGCTATACAAGTGTTTCCCCGATAGTGTGACGCTTTTTGTGCTTGGCAATTAGTAATGCCACTTCAAACGATGCTAATATGCTTGAATTACATTGCTGATAAAAATACCCACTAGAATCAAGTTTTGGCGTTTTAAAGATGGCTCTTGTCTCTGAAAAAAAGACGTAGGTCTTTTTCCTTGTTCTTTATGCTCAAGTTCTAAGTGACGCTTGAGCTTTAATGGCTTCATCGATTCGTTTGCTAAGGATAGTGTAATATTTTCTTAATTTCGACATCACTTGCTGTCTCACAATAAGCGTTGCAAAAGATAGCATTAACTAAATTCCAGTACATGTGAGCAATGCTGCCTTTTATTTTACAATATATTTGTGTTATATCACAAAGGAAGTGTTACATCACACTCAATGCGATTTACAACTTGTTACAATGTGATTTAGTCACTTACCAAGAATATAATTAAGCAGGTTTTCAAGCGTTAATTAATTTAATAAAGCTATATTTTAAAGCTTTTGCACACCCCCTAAAAACGTTTTGCAGACACTGTTTTCAAGTCTAGGCTTTCAAGATCTTTCAGGATGCTTTTGAAAATATCAGGTTTTCGATCATTTGAATATGCTAAAATGCTAATTGGAAGATTACTACTGTCCTGGTTGTTTGTTGTCCTGACGGTACTGTATTAGGTCCTATAATAATATTCAAAGGCAATCCTATCCAAATCAGGGGTAAAATAGAGAGGATAAAAATATAAACTGGGGAGGATAAAATCTGATGGTAACGTGAATCAAGGTGGATTAATGTGAATGTCAAGGTTGGTTCATGCATTTTGTGACAATGACCACCAACCCAACCTCTCTTACCATTATGCATGTTTAAACATCTTGCCAAAACCTTTTAATTGGCATGTAGATGAAATAAGGTACAAAAAAGATCAAGAAGTACAACACACAATCAGTGACATTAAAAAGCGAAACTCTGTTTGAAAAAAATTATCATAAAGAAGGCAAGAAGAATGATTACTAAGTCAAAGCGCAGACGTATATCAATGCATGGGTTAATTTTGATAAATTAGGGTTAAGATTGTGCACTTGCCCAATCACCAATGCAAATAGAACTATGGTTGAGTGCTGATTGACACTCAGTCGCCCAACTGGCAAGTACCCAACACAGAAACTTACTGTTGTTTTCAGATCCAATGGACCCATTTTGTTTATGTGTAACAAATTAAGGTAAATGCCAATTTATACCAAATACAAATCATTAAAAAAATTTACAATAATTTGCAAATCGCAAAACAACAAAAACAAATTAAACCAATGTACACAACATAAATTCTATATAAAAATCTGGTAAACAGTCAATGGCAGCCATATATGGGAACTATGTAAATGCACCACTTAAAAAGGAAGGGTAAATTAGAGGTGAAATATAATTAATAAGGCAGCACAAAATTTTGCTGACACAAGCTAAAATTGTTGTTTTGTCTGGATAAATAATGATTGGTAGACACTTGACTGACAAGTGCAAACATAAAATTACAATCAACCCTGTAGATGCAGACATTTTTAAAAATTCAGCCCATTAGTTGTAAGAAGAAATATCAAGAGTACCAAACATTGAATAATTGCATATCATGTAAGATTTAAGCAACTATTTTAAATGTAAATACAACTACTGGTCAGAACAAAACTACTGGGGAAAAGTGGTGAAGGTGTTTTGGGGTAATGAGGATGAAATAAATGCAACTCTGTTAAAATGATTTTCTTCTTCAAAAAACAACAAGACAGCAGATTAATATTCCAGGTTATGAGGTTATCTTTGGACCGGCTATTGAAACACCAATATTGTTATGTAAAGTACTGCTTATAAAGGCAAGAAATACAACCAATGACCAGTGCCAAACATGACAAGTGTTAGATTTAACAAGGAAAAATTTGTTGTTAGTTGTTGTTAGATGTGCAAATTAGGCCTGCAATAATGTGATAGCTAAGAAACTTTATGTATTACTGTTTGTTACAATAAGGTTTCTATGACAATGTCACATTTTGGTTTGTTTAAAAATATATATGTAGTCTAAGTACTAAAAATTAAAGTGAAACCTTCAATAATGTTACAAAATTGTTTATGTGCACTTTTCCCCAGACCTTATCTTTTTATACCTTTATTAGGGTAAAAAATACAAAAAAATCTTGTAAGGTCCTTTTTTATTTATTAAAAATTCCCCTTACTTGATTAGAGGTTCTCACAATATTTTATGTTACTTAGTAAAACTTCCAAAGTATTGAACAACAAAAACGTGGGTAAGCACTTCTATATTGACATGTTATTTATTATTATTACAATATTACACATCTAACCAATTATTTTAGCCTTAATTTTCTATTTGTTATCAAAAAAAATTTACCTCTGGGAGCAGGTTGAGGAAGAAGGATTCCATTTAAAACCAAATCATTAAAAAATGGATTGTTTGGGGAAACTCTCTTGTTTATAGCCTCAGGATTATCTTTGTTATTTTGCACTTTATAAGTTTTGTTGGGTTCTTCTTTTTGTTTGTGTGCCATGTACTGTTGGTGTTTTATTAACAGCTCTTTTTTTTCTTGTTCTTTGCGTTGAATTGCATATTGGCGCTCCTTCTCCTCCTGTTCTTTCTTTTTTTTAAATTCTTCAAGAAGTTGGTTTTCAAGAGTGAAGTCATACTAGAATTAAAACATGTGTAGGCATTGAAATGAACCCATAGTTATGTTTTGATGTATTGTCAACTTTTGCAAATTAGGTATAGAGACTTAGAGATTTGGTCAATGACATATTGTTATACCTACCTGATATGGTAAAGTTTCAGTATACAATCACAAAAAACACCAATTTATAAATGTGCTTAAATAAAGCTATTTATTTAATTTAGAACAGTGATTTCCAACATTTATGTTCTTGGAACCATACTTATTAGATTCACATTCTAATAGCCTAAGCGTTCACAATCTGTTCAAATTGTTTAAAAATTCGTCAAGAATGCTCGAATTTGTGCAAACGGATGAGCAAGTAACTAAAACAGCCTTTATTTACATCTTCACACCCTTTTTGACAGAGCTCTTTAACAATATTTAACATTTTATTTATGATCATTTTAGTATTCCCATGCTCTTCGCTTGCTGTTAAGTCTTGTATGCTGTCCTATGCTTTATATTTTAGGATACTAATGTTTTACAGTCTTTTGATTTTTGAGATATTTTTGACATGTGTTTGCTACTACCTACAATTTTTTATCACTGTAATCAACAAATATGTTTGGTGGACGTAGACCTACGTTGTGCCCAAGAGCAGGGCAACAGGGCATGTCCACCAAACTACATATTTTGTCAATCTTACAACAGCAAAATTATTTTTGGGGGGTTTATTCTGTATTTAAGTACCTCTTTTAAGCCTAAAGTTTACATGCCATACAATGTTAATCATTTAAAATACACATAGTATCAAAAGGATAATGCAACTTTTGAAATATAATTTTGCCAACCTAGATCACGATAAAAGTTATTCCATTTCTTAAAGGAATTTTTCTACTACCTTTTTATGTTACCACAGGCTACCAGCGTATGGGCTTTTACTGTTTGTGCAAATTTTTAATATTTTTAAGTTTGGCCAAACAATTGTAAATAGAAACATTTAAAACAGGGCAAATGCAGGTATGCAAGCTTAAGATGTGTGACACAATTACATTAAAAAAACACACAGCTTCGGACGGTGAGTTAAACCCTGACAAAAACGAACAAAAAATGATAATGTCACTTACAAAAAAAAGGGGAGGGGGAGGGTCCGAACCTCCTTTGTTTTATTAGCCATAATATGATGATATTTTATTGTATGTCCGTACTCTAAAGGCAGCTTATTAATACATTTTAAAGTTTATCACTTTTTATTGTATCATTTGGTGGTCAAATTTAAGACTTAATAACCAATTACTAAATAAAAAATACCAAGAACCACTTTAGAAATTCAAAAGACTATGTTGTGTAAAGATTATTTTGCCAACATGAAAATTAAATAAAAAAGGAAGAGAGCTTGGGAAAAATCTTTGGAAATCAGCACCACCATAAATGGGAGAGTAGCATTTTACTACAGGCTTCTCCTTCAAAATAAAGCCTCCACACACAACCAAAAATCTTATCGCAGAACGCTCAATGTTTCACAATCCTATTTTTTCTTTGAGATCTTTAATTGTTTAAAATATGAAGAAAATCTAAGAAAATTGGTGGACAAATTTCGAAAAACTTTAAAAGAAAGATGGAATGACCCTCAGGTAAAAAAGAAACAAAGCTCAAAATTGTAATTCCGATGTTCAAATGATGTCATTTAGAAACGGATGGTATAGATTCATGCACTTGGCAAACGTTGCAAACTTAAAGGGACTTCACAGAAATTAAATTTTGCAGGTGGCTTAAACAGCGCTAGTCTTTGGCACATGGTAAACTAATTTATAAATTTTTTTAGGAATGTTTTTTCCAGTTTAAAGTAGAAAAAAACATGCCATGTGCATAGCGCCTTCGGACCAATAGGATTTGCTTTTAGTGCATTAAGTATATGATTTGTAACAGCATAAATCCATTAAATATAAGTGCATTAAGCTTTGCAACAAAACAATTTTAGAGGAGGACATGGCCTGGTTTCCCCAACCCCCTCAATGAACCCTGATTTTATTGCATATTTTTGATTTTTCTAAATATATACATAGGTGGGACACAAACAGGGGCGTATCCAGAAATCCAAAAGGGGGGGGGTTCCCGAATTTTCAACTTCGGGAATTCCCCGTTTTTCCGTCTGACGTAAATGAGGTCATAAAATATTGACAGATATGACGTCATAAAACAGCGATTGTAATGACGTCATAAATAATAAAAAAATCATCAGAAACAGCCAATTAACTTCCAGCAAAAGCAAACTTTTAAATGCAAAACACAACGTCACACGTACATCGTTGACACTCCTGCCAGGCGCCAGCTGCGAAACCTCTTAGTGTACAATCGTTAACTTCAGGAGAAAAACGAAAACAAGTCCGTGAAATATATGTGATCAATTTTGGTAAATCCATTTACGGGATTACGCTAAATTAAAAGCACGTCTTTCGCCACCTGCAATGCTAAACGAAGATTGCTTTTACCCGGTGTTATTTCATTAGCGCAACATCTGCAAAAACGCCACTTCAATAGTTAATCTAGTTCAGTGTTTTTAACCTTTTTAACTGAGTACACACCTGGTGAGCGAAGCGAGCGCGATTTTTTTTGGGGGGGAAATGGCATTGTTTAAAATTTCTTGCAAGTTTTTATTACATTTCCGAAAATAAAAATAAAAGAAATGTTGAAAAATATATGTCCAATATTTTTTAATACGTTTTCCGTTTGGCCGCGAGGCACTTGGCAGCCTTCCATGGCGCAACGGTAGAGAAGCGCTAATCTAGTTCAATAGACAGCATCAAAACGTAAAAAACAGACTTAAAAAGAATATTCGCGCGAAGCGCAAAAATTTTTCGCACTAACGTAGTTAAAATACTCAAAAAGTATTTAAAATGGACTCGTGTATAGTTTGTTAAAGAGGTAGCTGGCCCGATTAATTACAGCGACCGCTTGATTGACTGTTATTAATTGTCGAACACCCACTTGTTCATCAGCCAACCCGAACGAATAACGAAAGGCGAAAGACAAAAAAATATCCTGCGTTTACGGTCGACCAAACAAGAAACGAAAAAAGTGTTTTGCCTTTGATTTTGGTTTCGCATTAGTAAGACGTGTGACCCAATTACACTGAAAAAAACACGCAGCTTCGGACGGTGAGGTAAACCCTGACAAAAACGAACAATAAACGTTAATGTCACTTCCGAAAAGGGGGGGTCCGAACCCCCAAACCCCCTGGATACGCCACTGGACACAAACACTGTATAACCTGAGTAAAATAGAAAAGGTTGGCATCATTATTCAAATATTCAACAGTGTTTCGCAGGACACAGATAATGATACAGCTGGTCACTTGTGGCCAGTGTGTCTTGGATTAAATCAGGGCTGCGGATTCAGTCAAAAAATCATGAGTATGACTACAGCCTAAGCTGAACATGATTCCGGCTCCAGAAATTGGAGTTCAACTGCGGACAAATGTGTTGATTTTTTGTTGAGCCATAAGTCCAGCTCCAAGTCTACTGCCTGCATTTGACCCATTTACTTAACTAAGATAGGGTGAACATGTTATTTGCATAAATATATATTAGTTTTATTGTAACCCAAGATAAACCACTGTTTTATGCAATTAACAAGCTTACTGAGGATGTTGTATCATCTAACAACATTTATATTATCTATAACATTTAACATCTAAGAACAACAGAGCGATGTATTAAAAAGTTGGTTGTGGATATATCTGTCTGCAACTTGGTAAACAATTGTTTATTATACAATTTTACATTTATACATTTATATTACATGTAACTTTTCCAGTACAACTTCAGAATCCTTCAGATCAAAATCTTCATGCCAAACACTGCTTGCTTTTAGAGTGAATAATTCTGACAACCGGAACTCCACACCATCCAAAGATGGATGGTCGGATGATGAGTGACCATATGACATCAAAGAAAACAAAAATAAATACTGCTTAGTTGTTACATGAAATTATAGCTGAATATTATCAACTATATTTAGGTTGTTTGTATGACACAAATCTAAGAGAGTAAAAAGTTAACAAAGAACTTTGGTATGATTGCATAGAGTACAACTTTATTTCTAACATTTATAGTGATCTTAATTTTCTAGTAATATATGTTAGTGTCAAACAATATATTACAAATTTGTATGGTTTTTCATTTTTGCACATAGAAAAGCAACACAAAAAATACAAAATAAAAAGGTACGGTATACGAATCATATTCAAAGAGTTCAAAATGAAATCGATGAACACTCACTAATGGATGTATGCGTATGCAGGACAATTCGAGGCTATTTACTTGGCTGAAAATGTAACTACAGGACTGAAAACCAAAATGTGGACTATGTGCCAATGTGCGTTGCGTTAAGGTGTCGGTTAGTGTTTCAAGTTATTAAATAATATTACTTAACCCACCCAAAACCACTAGACCACTAATTATATAAAAAAAACACTTGATCTAGTGGAAAAACACTAGGAGTACCAGCCCTGACACAGTGCATGTGATGCACAAACCGGGGTGCACTTTTATGACCTTTGTTCGTTGCACCCGGTCACCCGGATTTTTCGGCCGTGCACCCGCAAGATCTCGTCGAAATGTGCAATACTTTCCAGACTGGGTGATGTAGTGGTCATACCATTGTCACTTCGAATAAATCTTAGCAAATGCACTAATTGGACCTTTAGGTAAACTCCCGGCGTAGATAAATTGAAAATATTCGCTGAACATTCACAAAAAATTACAAAAAGTGTGAGATAGCATTAATAACACTTGACCCACCCTAACCCACACGCTAACCCGAACCCTAGCCCAAATAATGTGCGTTAATGTTATAATTATTTGAATGCTGGTGAAAAAGCCCAAACTCGGGTGGGCATAAGATAGTTTCTCGTCTATGGTGGTAGATACTTAAACATGCATTGTGAGGTCCCAAATCCAAGCATTATAGGAAAGTTTCCTATTGGCTGAAATTTTATGACGTCACAGACGCTCAGCTGAGCGGCCGAACTGGGACTTAAGAGTTGAACAAACTATCGACCTCAATAATACATTAGCAGAGAAGCTATTTTTTTTTTATTTTAACAGTTTGAATAGTTTAGTTATAGATTTTCGCACGGTTCTTCAATTTTTTATAAAAAAACAGATTGCTGTCATTAGTTACCAATGACGCTTTTTTGACTCGCTTAGCATTAAGCAAGATTCACACCAGACGCGGTTGGCGGCAAGTGGCGCGTTTTTGCGTTCGACGGCAAGCGACGGGGTATTCACACCAGACGGCGTCATGCCGTGACGGCGTGATTTTTTAGCTTGAAACGGCTGACGGCAAAGTTAAATCAGATTTAACTTTTCCGTCAGCCGCACTACTTGCAGACTGAAGAGCTGTGTGCAGAACCTTGTTGCAACGGGACAATTTCGTAGTTTTAAGCTGGTTTGCTTGAGGATAGAAGGTTTATGTAATATTTATTTATGGTAAGGGTACAGTTTGTCTTTCCCTAATATTTTTTTTTGAAAAAGTGTCGCAAGAAGAAAGGTGCAATAATGTTGGTTTGATTTAATTATTTTGGTGTTGTGTTGTAGACTTTTGTTAAGATAAACTTTTGCTTGAAAAACAATGGAATTCAATGAAATGCTGATACAATTGGTTCAGGATTCTCCCTGTATATATGATTCTGGTAGCAGCCAGTACAAGGATCAAAAGCGGAAAGAAAATGTGTGGAAACATATTGCCCAACAAACTGGCCAGACAAATAAGACTTGATACCCGGTAAATTATTTTAATCATGACACGATTATCAATGTTGCAGTTGAAACTTGCATGAAGCGCTGGAAGAGTTTGCAAGACCGCTTTGCTAAAGAAAAGAGGAAGAATGAAAATGCACAAAAAAGTGGTGCTGCTGCTGCAAATTTACAGGTTGGGAGCACTATGAGGCTCTTAAATTTTTGCAAGAGCATTTGAGGCATAAAGTGTGTGATTTTTAAATTAATAGAAATTTTTTAAATGTGCTCTGTTAACAACTGTGATTTTTCATAGGACTGTTGGCAACTTTCGCCAAACCTTCAGTCCAATTATTAATTTCACACAAGATGAAGCTATACCAGAAGATGGTATTTTTATATTTGTTTGGTTTCAATCAATTCAATTTAACATATACTAATGTATAGTGTCTTGCACTTTTTGTATGCTTATGTGCACTTTTGTACAGTCTAGTTGTTTTCAATTTCATATGCTCCTGGTGTTGTGTTAGTGTCTTGTATTTTTATATGCTTTTTTGTACTTTTTATATTCCAAGTGTTAATTGTGTGTACTCATGGTATTCTGTTACCTCATTATATTTTTTGTTCTGTATTATTAGCCAATGTTTACGCTGTTTCTGGCTTATCAAACATGAAAATGTACAAAAATAAATTTAACAAAACAGTGAATGAAAAGAACGAGGTTCATATGTAGCAAAGGTAATGCAGATCCTTACTGGGCTTTAATAACAAATTGTTCTCATTGCTAAGATATTTGTCTTAATAAATAAAAAACATGCATGACTATTTGATTCTTTACTGGGGTGGGGTTTAATATACTCCTTCTGTCAAGCACACTGACCCACTTTATTTGGCTATAAGCGTCCAAAAGCGCAAATAACCATGGACACATAAGTTATGAACCGTTACTTTTCGTGCCCTTTTGAATTTGGCAAAGCCTTTGTTCAGTACAAGATGATCCATTCCTATCCCGCTGTGTTTGCAAGACAAAAACACTTCGTCGCCAAACGCATAGCTGGTGTGAACGCCGTTTTTGCGTCAAACGTCGCGCGGAAGAAACGCGATCAACCGTTGCCGCCGCTTATCGCCAGCCGTCACCGTCAACCGCGTCTGGTGTGCAGAGCCCTTAAGCCCTGCTTAAAATGTCATCTTTTTGAATAACTAACGAATTTACTTTTTATAAGTTAAGAGTTTGGCGCTGGTCTAGAATCCTACCACAATTATTAAATCAGCGCACAATTTTTAGTTAGCGTTTGGGTGTGTCAAGTATTATAATATTTTTTATTTAATAATAATACTTGACCAACCCTAACCCAAATAAGTGCGTTGTGCTAAGATTCTAGACCAATTTTAACTGCTTTTTTAAGAACCCCTTTGCAAACCCAAATTAAAAGAGGCTGTCTATTGGTTACAATTGTATTCATTCCGGCATATCTGCTAAATCAAATTTCCAAAAGCACAATGCATTTTATTTTTTGAATAACTCGTACAAACACGACAACAATTTTTTGCAGTAAACTATTTTAAAAGTAATAAAATATAATTAATAACATAAATATGAAGCTGACCCAAAACAAAATCTATCAACATGTAAATGCTCTTTAGGTATACATGTGTATGTTTTTAAGCTGTTGTTTAACCCCATTATTATGAAATTCATTTTTATTGCAAGATAATGGAACACAATGTAAGCGTTTCAATGTAAAAAAATGTTGTTGCACTTTGTTGAGGATGATTGCTTCTCCAGTGCTATGGGGTCACTTTGATTTTTTTCCTGCTCTACATGGTGACTTTGACAACAGGTCCTTCTGCCCAAGAAACTAACATTTCCTCCAAGTGTGTTTCCTCAAACCCAAGCAGGTATAATACAGCTACCGGCTAAAGGTCCTGCTTGTAAAATACAAAAAAACCTAATGACCACAAAAGATTACCTTAAGGATGCGGTTGGAAAATCTTGATATCTAAAAAAATTTAGAGGTTGTAAATTAATAATTGTGATACCAGTCAACTCCTTTTTAGGTATTAATGAATTGTTGTTGGTAAAGTCACTAACATGTTCATAAAATGTAATGCCAGGTGCAGAATTTTTTTTTATCAGGAATAGTTAACAAAAGTAGCTTTCTGTTAAAAGAAACTATAATAGCATTTAAATATCATGATTCTATAATTAAAATTTCTCTATATTTATTCATGCAGAGTAAAAGATTACTTTAGCATTGAGCAAACACATGTAGATAGATGCTCGACAATTTTGTACTAAATTAACAAATGGTATGTTAGACCTAAGTTAAGAATACTACTTTATATATTGATAAGCAAATATTAGTGTTTGTTGTTCTGTTTTTTTTTTTTTATACCTACTATTTCAAAATACCTTGTTATTCTACTTTGGACATTGTTAGTTTAAAATAAAACCTTTTGTTGAGATTAAATTTATCAATTAAGAAAATAAAGGAAGCAATACAAATAATGTCTTAGATTGCTTAGAATAATTATTAAAATTTGAAATTCTTTATGCTAATGCTTATTTTTTGTTTACTTACAAGAAGCCAGTTTTTATTTCACTTACAAGAAAAACCAATTGGGTTGCCAAAGCTTAGTCTTCATACCTAAGCTTAATATTTGGGTGGCTGCGAAAAAAGGTTGAGAAGCACTGGCTTACATCATGTTCCATTTATCTTGCAATAAAAATAAATTGTTTTTGCAATTTAATATTTTTCTCTTTCATAATACTTGCATTTAACAACAGCTTAAAATCATACAGATAAATATTTAAAGCATTTACATTTTGAAAGATTTTGTTTTTGGGTCTTTTTCACATTTATTATTTATATTTTAATACATTTAAAAAAGTTTACTGCAAAAGTTTGTTGTCGTTTTTGATTGAGTTATTCAAGGAATAAAATGTGTTGTACTTTTGTAAAATTGATTAGGCAGATATGCGAGAATGAATACTATTGCAACCAATAGACATCTTTTTTGGGGGGAGGTGGGGTTGCAAAGTGGTTCTTAAAAAAGCGGTTAAAATTAAAACTCTTAACTTGTAAAGAGTAATTCGTTAGTTATTCAAAAAGATGACATTTAAAGCAGGGCTTAGGCTTGCTTAATGCTAAGCGAGTCAAGAAAGCGTCATTGGTAACTAATGACAGCAATCTGTTTTTTAGCAAAGATTGAAGAACTGGGTGAAAATCTATGTTTAGGTTTGGGTGGGTGTGTGGGGCACGGGGTTAGTAGTTTAAGCTTCTGACTCCCGTTTTAAGTTGACTAGAAGGTTGCGTGCGTATAACTCGTTCGCCAACCACAATGCTTCTGGTGATTAATAATTGTATTATCTGATAAGCGAACACCCAGTTGAAACTATAGTAGGCGGACAAGTTAGCATATAGGAGATGCTACTTGCAAATGTCAAAGTTGCGAACAGCACAAGACGTCAACAAAGAAGAAGTTAGTTTACAAGCGGATAGCGGCAGTCTTAAATAGCTACCGACAATCCAACTGCTGACTGCAGAAACAGGCCATTTAGCATTTAACACTTTGGTGCGAGCAGCGTTGCTTCGCATAGACAATTATCGCTGACAAAGCAAATACATCACAAAAGTTACTGTAAATACAATAGCTCTTAAGTCGGTAAATTCATGCAAACTACAGGTGCAGTATTATTAATAAAAATACTGAACCCATCCTAACCAAAATAATGTGCGTTGTGGTAGGATTGTAGACCAGCGCCAAATCTATAACTAAACTATTCAAAGACACACCCAAACGCTAACTCGCACCCTAACCCAAATATTGTGCGCTGATTTAATAATTGTGGTAGGATTCTAGACCAGCGCCAAACTCTTAACTTGTAAAAAGTAAATTCGTTAGTTATTCAAAAAGATGACACTTTAAGTAGGGCTTAAGGCTTGCTTAATGCTAAGCGAGTCAAAAAAGCGTCATTGGTAACTAATGACAGCAATCTGTTTTTTTATAAAAAATTGAAGAACCGTGCGAAAATCTATAACTAAACTATTCAAACTGTTAAAATAAAAAAAAATAGCTTTTCTGCTAATTTATTATTGAGGTCGATAGTTTGTTCAACTCTTAAGTCCTAGTTCGGCCGCTCAGCTGAGCGTCTGTGACGTCATAAAATTTCAGCCAATAGGAAACTTTCCTATAATGCTTGGATTTGGGACCTCACAATGCATGTTTAAGTATCTACCGTCTATGGTACCATAGGATTGTTACGTCACAAATTGAGGTATTGGAGCCTAAAGCGTTTATGTAATTATTAATTCAATGCACATTATTTGGGTTAGGGTGCTGGTTAGCGTTTGGGTTTAGGTAGGTCAAGTATTATTAAACTTAATCTTTTGAAACACATTGTTAAGTCAAATTAGTCCATTGTCCGAGACCTCAAAGTCTAAAAGTTGGACTTTTTGATCCTTTGGATGCACTAATTGTCGTAGACCATTTTGCTTAATCGGGTGTATTTTTAATGCATTATTTTACATTCTTAGGCCGCTTACCATAAAATTCTTTATTTTGCCTTAAGGCCGCTTACCATAAAATTACTTTATTTTACAAAGTGAACGACAAACGACTTTATTTGTCGTCGATCCATTCAGCTTGCCAAAATATTTGTTTAAGTTTATTTTTGTTATTTCTACTTGTTCAGACGAATTCGAAAAGTTTACGCATTATCGAAATTTTCTAAAAATTGCACTGCAACCAATGATAATTCTGCAACCAACGCCTGCATACAGGCGTTGCTGCAACTACCAAAAAGTATGCCAAAAAAGATAAGCTTAGTCTCCCACTGTTCGGTTTTCTGTAGCCTATATTTACAATTCAAAAATAAGAAACCCGAAAAAGGGGAAAGTTTGGAGCATAGTGAGTCCAATTATGAAAACTATCTGCACATTAAATTTCCAAAAAACCAAAAAAATGCCATATACAACTAGGCCAGTGGTCTCCAACCTGTGGGTCATGTATACTTCAACAGGGGAGACATGACCACCGTACTATCTGAACTCCACTATATCGAAACTTAACAAACTGTCGTAGCATTTCAAAGTGCATACTGTTAGGTCGCAATTATAGATTTATTGTACATTCACATAATTCAGCATAATTCGCTTTCAATAAAGTTGCTTATAGCGTAGTAAAAACACGTCTCGCCAGTAAGGCATGCATCTGTTTAATCCAGCAGCACCGTGACACTATATAGCACAAGAGCGACTGCGTTGGGGATTTGCTAAGTCGAAATGTCGGCTGGATTTGCCAGAACGGCCAGGAAAGGAAAAGAGTATCGAGGTGAAATATTTAAGACTTTACCAGGCGAACACGCTATAATTACAAGCACAAACAGACATGTGTCGTTTCTCTACAGCAGGGGTCGGCAACCTTCGGCCCGCGGGCCGGATCCGGCCCGCCGTCTCCTAGACAAATCAGACACGGGTTTATTTCACATACTTTTTGATTAATTTAACTACGTAACTGCCAAAATTTTTCGCGCTTTGCGCGAATGTTCTTAATGCGTTTAGTTTGTATACGTATTGATGCTGCCTTTTCAACTAGATCAGCGATTATTTACTGTTGCGCCGTAAAATTCTGCCAAGTGCGTCGCGGACAAACGGAAAACGTATTCAAAATTATTGGACTTATACTTTTTAACATTTTTTTATTTTCGGCAATGTAATAAAAACTTAAAAAAAAAATTTAAAATAAAATATCTGTATACCCGGTACGCATTTTGAATTGCAAAAAATACAGCAAGTGTACACAGTACAATAAAATAGCTTGGTTTGAAAGTGCACCATTAGTGACAAGAAAAACAATTAAGGATATAAACATGATGCAGATTTACATTTTATTGTTTAATTTTCTTCATATAGAAGCGAGTTCTGATGTTAAAACTGACTTTTACTGGAAGTTAATCTAGTATAATATACTGGAAGTTAATTTAGCATAATTTGGAAGAGACGCCTGACTGAAATATATGACTTTGAATGGTTGTGTGGCACAAAGCCTTCGTCTATTGCAGTGTTTCTCAACCTTTTTTTACTTGAGGGCGCACATAGAGACATATGAAAACCTGGCGGCGCACCTTGCGAGCGAAGCGAGCGCGAAATTTTTGAGGTGTACCGGCATTTGCTTTAAATTGTTGTCAATTATCATTATATAGGCTTTAGAATTGCAAATCTTTAAAGGATCTCCAGCCTTGAGACCAAAATTGGAACAACATCAACTTCGGAACAAAATACAGTTAGGAATAAGGCGTAAATAGGACTAATACCAAATAGTCGTAATAATGACGAAATCAGAATCAGACCTAAATGGCAAAAATAAGGCCTATACCACCTTTTATCTAACCCCAAACCCCACCCATAACTATCACTAACTTCCCTGATAATTTCAACCCTAATCCAATTGAAGCCAAAACAGGGGCAAAAAATCAAGTGCCAAAATAGCGGCGCCCAAATGGCGACAACAAACGGCCAATGCCAGACAAGTGGCCCCAAACATCCCATACCGATTCCCTACAGTCTCAGCGTTATTTTGTCTATTTAAGTCTTATTTAGATTAATTTAGGACTTACTTTGACAGGTTTAGGCCTTATCTAGACTATTTTAGATCTTATTCTGTCGTGATTACTGCGAATTTGGCGTTATTATGTCGGTGGTCTTAATACTATGGTAATATAGATTAGTTAATTAAGATAATGCTACTTTGTAGGTCTCATTACGTTTTCTACTAGGAAGTACTGTGAAATCAATGAGCTAAGCTTAATGGGAAAGTAAAATATATATATATATTTTAAACATATTTATTTTTCTTCGTTTTGCTCGCGGCGCACCTGGTAGCCTTCCACGGCGCACCAGTGCGCCGCGGCGCCCCGGTTGAGAAGCGATGGTCTATTGGTTTAATTATATACTTCTTTCAAAGAAGCTAAAATAAGTTAAAAACAAAATTAGGAATTGGTTTTATATATAGTTAGTGTTAATATATACTGAATGCATGGTAAACGAATTGTAAACTAACATTTTTTTAGAAATACGCGGAAAACAAGACCATTGAGATAAAAAAATATGCACCCGGTACCCCCAAAAAAATCGCTTGTGAACTTTAAAAAAGTGTAAATTTGCTCTTTGTCGACTGCATTTGCCTTAACTCTTGGTAAGTTTATGTTTATGCGTGTGACGTCATAATGAAGCATTGTTTGTTAAATTGCTTGTTTTATTTAGGCGTTTGAAATGTTATGTACTGATGCTGTCATAGTTGCCATTCTAGATTATTTTAATCTAGATTTAGATGTTTTGGTTTGAATTTAGATGTAGGATTATACAATCTAGATGTTAGATGTTTTTTTAGATTATTATAAAAAAATATTGTATAATCTAAATTAGTGACAGATTCGCTATTGACGATAAATATTTCAGTAATTTCAAAAGTTTTTTTTTTGCAAATTAAAAAAAAAATGATGAGATATAAAATCGAAATTTCAGTAACTCGTCATGTTCAGTAGAATGTTTTATAAAGCAGAAATCTTAAATCTAAAGCATCAAGCTAGTCCCTTTATGCAACTTTATACGGCATTAAGCCAACGCCTCAGGCGTTGATTAAGCTTTTAATGTTGATTTTTTGTCCAAAAGTATTAAATATTTTCAAAAATCATTTTTAGATTATTTTTTAGATTTCTCCATAAAAATCTAGATGTTTTTAGATTATTTTTTTGGTAAATCTAGATGATTACTGTGAGAAAAAAATGGCAACTATGGATGCTGTTTGCTTCACATTCTCCCGGTTCCCCAAATAGTTGGTGAGCATAATATTTGAAATTGTACCACGAGTTAATTGTTTTTCTGACACATTGCCTTTGTATAGAAACCGTCTCCTTCCTGTATTGTGCCAACTTTTTTGATTCTTCAGTTCAACAACAAGTTTCAAATTCAAATTGTGTGTGGTTGTTTAAGAGGCTGAAATAGGAGACGCGTTTCGCTACAAAATTTAGCCTCATATAGCGTTCTGCGCATAAACCGGGGCGCATATAACGAACGTTATATAAAGTTTCAAATATTGGTCGAAAAGGTTTAGCTCTGGCTAAATCCCAATAAATATTCCTGGTTGAAAGAAATCCAACACCTTACTATGGACAATTCAAAACTGTCCAAACTGAACATTCCTGATGTGGTCGCCGACTGTCGACAACGACTAAGTACTCAATACCTCATCGCAGAGTGCTTAATGAAGGATAGCCGCAACAAGGACGCTCTTGAGGTTGTGTTGGTTACTCTAGAGCAGCTCTTTGCGGACACGGTAAAGGCCTACAAACCCTATCCTCAACTTTCAGATGATTTAGCAAGTGTAAAGGAAAATAAAAATGAATTTGACAACCGAGTTTCTACTTGGGTTCGTCGCATTAGCTTGCAGCCGAATGATGCTTTACCTTGGCAGACAGCCAGCCCTGAAGCCCCCGATGAAACCCAAAGCGGGGTTCTAAAGTAAAACGAATCAGTTTGCGGTCGTGCGCTCTAGTTCTACTATTAGTAGAGTCCGGGTTAAAGCGACAACACGACTTGCGCGTCTTGCGATTCAACAAACTGCGCAACGACAAGAACTGGAGCAGCAACACGAAGAAGAAGAAGAAGAACAGCGCCGCGCTGAAGAAGCAAAACGCCAACAAAGGCGACGAAAGGACGCGATGGAGATGTTAGAACTACAACATCAACTACAGGCAGCTGAGGTAGAGGAGAAAGTCTGGGACGAGGTGTCAGGAAACACAGAGTATGTGACGGTAAAGGAAGGTTCTGAAGGAACGCCTACGTCATTACGAGAGCAGCCGCTCGAGGAGCAGCGTCGCGTCATGTTTACGTCACCGCCTGTCACGTCCAGGAGAAGCCCCTCGGATCAACGGTGTGGTTGACTGTGTAGCTTTATCTGACCCCCGTCGCGTAATATCCCTAACGCAGGGCCCTCCTTTGACGATCGAGATTACCTTAACCTTACATCAGAAAACCCGAAAGTTTTACCTGTTTGTACAAATAGAACGGTCAAGCCACAAACCATGCATGATAGCGAACTCGCCTCGCTAGTGAAGCATATAAACAGACCAAAGCCTGAAGTAATTATATTCGATGGTAACCCAATGGACTATTGGAGATTTATTCGCAATTTTGATTCTCGCATCGACGACAAGGTCGATGACGAAGGTGCCAAATTATCGTATTTGGTCCAGCACTGTGAGGGCAAGGCCCGAAGGTTGATTGAATATTGCTACAGACTGAGGGACAATGGTTATCGACAAGCAAGACAACTGCTATATGACCAATACGGCAAGCCGTATATTATTGCGCATGCATGTGTAAGGTGTGTAGTTGACGGACCGGAGTTACGTTCGAACGATGTCGCTGGATTAAGCGAATTAGCGCAATCGCTGCGCGACTGTTTACTCACTCTTTCGGACATTGATCAGCACTTGGAGATGAACAACTATCCTACACTAATTGCTGTTGCAAGCCGTCTCCCGTTCAATATGTAGGAAGCTTGGAAGCGTCGCGTTGACAAGATTGTCAGGAAAACTGGTCGTGAGCCTCTGTTCCAGCATCTCGTTGACTTTGTGGAAACTGAAGACCGAATCGCGAACTCCTTGTTTAGTCGAATGCTGGACGAGCATCGGAGCGAAGCCAAGAAAGTCAAAGGTAAAGGTAATAATGTAAGGGCCTCAAGTCACGCTTTTGTGACGGAGGGAAAGCCTGTAGCTCAGGTTCGCGATGGATCCTCCAAGCTTCCAACGAACCGACTGTGCCCCTGCTGCTCAGGAAATCATAGCCTTACAGAGTGCGGATAATTCAAGGCCCGGTCGTACAGTGACCGCGTGCACGTTGTCCGACGCAGCAGGTTGTGCGACAACTGCTTTCGATACGGAGATTTCGTTGTTAAGTGTTATAGCCCAAGGGCATGTTCCGTGAAGGACTGTAACGGAGCTCATCACGACCTGCTGCACCCTCCGGAGAAGGGAGAAGAGGACCTGCCCCCTACTAAAGGTCCAGCTCTGGAACGTACAAAACGTACAGTATGCTCGGTCGTGTCGGCGAGAGAAGAAGAATGTCATGCTTCATCTGGTCGCCAGGCCGTAAATTTGATGATGGTTGCGGTGCGGGTCAGTGTCAATGGCAAAGCTATGAACACATATGCCCTTTTGGATACTGGCTCTGGTGTCACTTTGTGTGACAAGAAGCTGACGGATAAGCTCGGATTACAAGGAGAGCCTAGCAGTGTGACGATTAAGACGGTAAACGGAGACAGCCGCCGGAGAGACGGTAAAAGGGTGAGCTTGTCCATAGCCTCGCTTGACGGTGCTACGACGGTGGAACTTCCCGAAGTGTTTGCTGTTGACTGTCTGCCAATCACGGCTAACAGATTTCCAAGAAGGGCAGAGTTGGACAGACTGCCACACATCAAGGATCTGTCATTCCCACTTGTTGACTGCAGTGAAGCTCTATTGCTTATTGGACTGGATGTTCCAGAGGCCTTTATCGTGGAAGACGTACGGAAGGGCAAACCGAAGCAACCCATTGCGTTCAAGGTTCCGCTGGGATGGGCAGGACCTATCGGAACACAATCTAGTGATTCGTTCTCTGTTAACTTCACTCATGTGGCTGACGACTTGCTGCAAGAGAAGTTGGAACGACTCTGGAAGACCGACTTCCATGACACCAACTGCACCGAGATACCGATGTCACGGGAGGATCGCTATGTTTTGGATCAAATGAAGAGAGAAGTAAAGTTCGAACAAGGACATTATGTGCTGCCGTTGCCGTGGCGCCCAAATGAACAGCCGTTGCGTAACAACCGTGTCATGGCTCTTAATCGTTTGAGCTCGTTGGAACGCCGCTTTGTTCGTGACGACCCGTTGCGCCGCGCTTACACCGATACCGTTGAGTGCTACATAGCTAAAGGCTATGTCGAGGCGATCCCTGAAGAGGAACACGATGAAGACGTGGTGTGGTACTTACCGCATCACCCTGTTACAAATCCACACAAGCCTGGTAAATGAAAGACACACACAAACATATGTGTTTAATAACATCTGTGATCTAGCCCCTCGGAAGTTGCTTTATGACCAACGATTACGGCTTCCGTATCAATAGTACACCGAAAAGCCATCGCAGACTCGCCGAATCTGTCGATCTATGATGCAAGCAGAGCAAGCCAGAAAAACAACTGGCCTGCAGTGAGGTTCGAACTCACGACCTCCGGTCAAGCCGGGACCGTCGCTCTACCAACTGAGCTATGCAGGCTCAGAGAGGAGCGAGTCGAGAAACAACCATGCGCCAATACTTGCACATTTTGTTAGTACAAGCAACTTCACACTGGGGGATCATCAGTCCGTATCAATCAATGAAAGACACACACAAACATATGTGTTTAATAACATCTGTGATCTAGCCCCTCGGAAGTTGCTTTATGACCAACGATTACGGCTTCCGTATCAATAGTACACCGAAAAGCCATCGCAGACTCGCCGAATCTGTCGATCTATGATGCAAGCAGAGCAAGCCAGAAAAACAACTGGCCTGCAGTGAGGTTCGAACTCACGACCTCCGGTCAAGCCGGGACCGTCGCTCTACCAACTGAGCTATGCAGGCTCAGAGAGGAGCGAGTCGAGAAACAACCATGCGCCAATACTTGCACATTTTGTTAGTACAAGCAACTTCACACTGGGGGATCATCAGTCCGTATCAATCAATGAAAGACACACACAAACATATGTGTTTAATAACATCTGTGATCTAGCCCCTCGGAAGTTGCTTTATGACCAACGATTACGGCTTCCGTATCAATAGTACACCGAAAAGCCATCGCAGACTCGCCGAATCTGTCGATCTATGATGCAAGCAGAGCAAGCCAGAAAAACAACTGGCCTGCAGTGAGGTTCGAACTCACGACCTCCGGTCAAGCCGGGACCGTCGCTCTACCAACTGAGCTATGCAGGCTCAGAGAGGAGCGAGTCGAGAAACAACCATGCGCCAATACTTGCACATTTTGTTAGTACAAGCAACTTCACACTGGGGGATCATCAGTCCGTATCAATCAATGAAAGACACACACAAACATATGTGTTTAATAACATCTGTGATCTAGCCCCTCGGAAGTTGCTTTATGACCAACGATTACGGCTTCCGTATCAATAGTACACCGAAAAGCCATCGCAGACTCGCCGAATCTGTCGATCTATGATGCAAGCAGAGCAAGCCAGAAAAACAACTGGCCTGCAGTGAGGTTCGAACTCACGACCTCCGGTCAAGCCGGGACCGTCGCTCTACCAACTGAGCTATGCAGGCTCAGAGAGGAGCGAGTCGAGAAACAACCATGCGCCAATACTTGCACATTTTGTTAGTACAAGCAACTTCACACTGGGGGATCATCAGTCCGTATCAATCAATGAAAGACACACACAAACATATGTGTTTAATAACATCTGTGATCTAGCCCCTCGGAAGTTGCTTTATGACCAACGATTACGGCTTCCGTATCAATAGTACACCGAAAAGCCATCGCAGACTCGCCGAATCTGTCGATCTATGATGCAAGCAGAGCAAGCCAGAAAAACAACTGGCCTGCAGTGAGGTTCGAACTCACGACCTCCGGTCAAGCCGGGACCGTCGCTCTACCAACTGAGCTATGCAGGCTCAGAGAGGAGCGAGTCGAGAAACAACCATGCGCCAATACTTGCACATTTTGTTAGTACAAGCAACTTCACACTGGGGGATCATCAGTCCGTATCAATCAATGAAAGACACACACAAACATATGTGTTTAATAACATCTGTGATCTAGCCCCTCGGAAGTTGCTTTATGACCAACGATTACGGCTTCCGTATCAATAGTACACCGAAAAGCCATCGCAGACTCGCCGAATCTGTCGATCTATGATGCAAGCAGAGCAAGCCAGAAAAACAACTGGCCTGCAGTGAGGTTCGAACTCACGACCTCCGGTCAAGCCGGGACCGTCGCTTTACCAACTGAGCTATGCAGGCTCAGAGAGGAGCGAGTCGAGAAACAACCATGCGCCAATACTTGCACATTTTGTTAGTACAAGCAACTTCACACTGGGGGATCATCAGTCCGTATCAATCAATGAAAGACACACACAAACATATGTGTTTAATAACATCTGTGATCTAGCCCCTCGGAAGTTGCTTTATGACCAACGATTACGGCTTCCGTATCAATAGTACACCGAAAAGCCATCGCAGACTCGCCGAATCTGTCGATCTATGATGCAAGCAGAGCAAGCCAGAAAAACAACTGGCCTGCAGTGAGGTTCGAACTCACGACCTCCGGTCAAGCCGGGACCGTCGCTCTACCAACTGAGCTATGCAGGCTCAGAGAGGAGCGAGTCGAGAAACAACCATGCGCCAATACTTGCACATTTTGTTAGTACAAGCAACTTCACACTGGGGGATCATCAGTCCGTATCAATCAATGAAAGACACACACAAACATATGTGTTTAATAACATCTGTGATCTAGCCCCTCGGAAGTTGCTTTATGACCAACGATTACGGCTTCCGTATCAAGCCTGGTAAAGTACGTGTGGTATTCGACTGTGCCACCAAGTATCGTGGACAGTCGCTGACCGAAGCTCTACTCCAAGGACCAGACCTAACTAACTCGTTAGTCGGTGTTCTTTCTAGATTCCGGATGGAACGGGTCGCTCTTGTGGCGGACGTTGAGGCTATGTTCCATCAGATACGCATAAAACCGACAGATTGCGACGCACTTCGGTTTTTATGGTGGTCGGGGGGTGACGTTTCGAAGAAGCCTACTGCTCACAGGATGGTAGTACACTTTTTTTGCTTGAAGCAAGCCGCCGAGGACCTGCGAAATGAATTTCCGAAAGAAATTGTCGAAACAGTAAAGAAGAATTTTTATGTCGACGACTGTCTAAAGTCCGTGCCAACAGAGGCGGAGGCTATTCTGCTGGTCCAAAGCATCCGCACACTTCTCGAGAAGAAGGGTTTTCGATTGACGAAATGGCTAAGTAACAGCCGGCAAGTACTCGCGTCCATCAATGAAAGTGAACGAGCGAAATCCGCAAAGGAGCTAAACCTGGATGGTTCGTGCGAAAGAGTCCTCAGAGTCCGTTGGAACGTTAGCTCCGACGAGTTCGGTTTCAATGTCGATGTGAAGCAACCGAAGGCGTTCACTCGAAGAGCAATCCTGTCAGTGGTAAGTTCGTTATATGACCCTCTTGGCTTTGCAGCTCCCGTGCTTGTGGTGGTAAAGATCATGCAGAGGGATCTATGCAGGAAACAGCTTGGATGGGACGACGTGCAAAGAAGACACCGAAATGTAAAAGAGGTGGTTGGATCAACTGCCGCGCCTGGAAGGTGTCACTCTTCCTAGATGCGTGCTGCCACACGTTTTCGGCAAGGTGCGAAACACAGAATTTCTCGCGGTCAAATTGGACAAACTTGTGAGAAGGGAATTGGATTTGGGCGAGTGCCGATCGGTATTCTGGACGGATTCGACGGCAGTTTTGCAAAGCATTCGCAACTGCAAGAAGCGATTTCCTGTGTTTGTGGCCAATCGCCTGGCCAAAATTGAAGATGTTTCTAGTCCAAGTCAATGGAGGCACGTAAACACGAACGTAAATCCGGCCGACGAGGCATCACGTGGATTAAATGTCAAAAAATACCTGAAATCAAGTCGATGGCTCACTGGTCCAAAGTTCCTTTGGGAAAGCGAGGATACCTGGGCCACCCTACCTGACTTGTCCCAGTTGCCATTCCAGTTTTTATATGAAAGGAAGGAGGATCAAACGGTCTGTTTGATTGCCAACGAGTCTTCCACTGAACGTCTAATCGCCAAATACTCCTCCTGGAATCGCCTGAAAAGGGCTCCTGGCTGGTTACTTCGATACAAGTTAATGCTGCTGTCAAAGCTGTTCCCGTCAAAATATCAAGCTGCGACGGGTCGCCTGACTGTTGTCGAACTCAGAGCTGCTGAGCTCGAAATAGTGAAATACGTGCAGCAAACCAGTTTCGGCGAAGAAATCGCTGCGGTATCTAAGACAAAGGTCAAAGCTGTTTGCCTACAAAGGAAGACTGGGCCCCTGAGAAAGCTAAGTCCAATTTTGGTGGACGGAATTTTGAGAGTTGGAGGAAGACTCAAACGAGCGAAGCATCCAATCATCCTTCCATATAACCACCGAGTAACGGACCTGGTGATCATGCAACAGCATGATGAAGTCGGACATGCTGGGATGGGGCACACGTGGTCGTCCCTCAGACAACGCTACTGGATCATTAAAGGTGGTGTAGCGGTACGACGTGTTCTGGGCAAGTGTGTCTCCTGGCGACGACGAAACGGTTCCTTGGGAAAGCAGACGATGGCGGACCTCCCTCGATCAGTAAAAGCTTTGCTTTGTAGCTTGTTTAAGAATGGTCGTGCAGTCTTGCTTCATCATTGGTGTAAAATACACTTTTATTGAAGCTTTTGTGGGTGAGGGGCACAATGAAAGAATATTTATTACGAATAAACAACCTCAGTTCTTACAATTTTTTCGTAAATCAGCTCTTACAATTTTACCATAACTTCACCTCTGTAAACGTACGCAAGGACTTTAGCCATAAGACTATAAGCAAAAATACCAAGCAGAAAAATCTATAAAACCATTGTATTAAGACCAACGACATATTAAAGCCAAATACGCAGTAAAGTTCAGTAGCATACTGTAAGATCAAAATCGTTTAAATAAGACCTAAATCTGACGGAATAAGGTCTGAATTCATCGAAATAAGGCATAAACCTATCGGAATAAGTCATAAATTCATCGGAATAAGGCCTAAATTCATCGGAATAAGTCCCAAATTCATCGGAATATGGCCTAAATTCATCGGAATAAGTCCCAAATTCATCGGAATAAGTCCTAAATTTATCGGAAGAGACCTAAATGGCCAAAATAACTCCCGAACCTGTGGGTAGAGGGCATGGGAAGATCGGAAGCCATCGGTCTGCCATCGGCCGTTTTGGCGCCGCTGTTTTGGCACCGGATTTTTGGTCCTGTTTGGGGTAATTGGTGGGTAATCGGTGGGGTTAGATAATGGGTTAGTGTTAAAATTATTAGGGGAGTTAGTGATGTACTTGGGGTGGAGTTTGGGGTTAGTTAAATTGTTGTTTAGGCCTGATTCTGACCTTTTAGGTCTTATTCCGACGGATTTAGGACCTATTCCGATCTACACGGTACTAATCCATTAAGTATTAGTCCTATTTTGGCCTTATTCCGAAATGTTTTTATTCTGACGTTGGTGTTGTTCTTATCTCGGTACACTAGCGCCAACTAAATGGTTGCACTCATTTCCAGTTCGTGTCAAAAATTGGGGTCTTAACTGTTGTATTCATAGACACCTTAAATAGAAGGATTAGTAACTCACACTCTCGGGTTACGAAACTTGGGTCCCAATCATAAACACCTTAAATAGATATGGTCTGATGCAAAAGGACGTTCGGTTATACAATTTCTTCATTTTCATCATTTTGCAACACATGTTTTGGTGATTGAAGTTGTCTGCCATTTTGGTGGCCCTAGATATATATTACGCATTAACCCTGTTGCAAAACTTTATTCAGATCAACTCAAGAAAATCTGCTGGAAGCTCTAGTAGCGGTAAACAACGCTGGTGGTAGTATAATTTATTGTGTAGGTGATAATTGCAATACAAGTGTTTATGCAGATTTCATGGCCCTGGCAAAGTCTTCATTGACGCTATAAATTCTTATGCTTTCCTAGTTTTTGACTACGTTTATTATTTTAAAATTATAAGAATTAACTTGATAACGGTGCATGATAAGGAACTTTCTTTCGCAAAAGATGGAAACGCATATATTGCACGAAGGAACGACATAATTAGAAGCACTGTACAATGAAGACCGAAAAAACAGCATCCGTTTTACCCCATTAAACACGTTGTCTAGAAAACGTTTTATTATGGTGTACATCTGGAAAACTGGTTTCGACTTAAATTTGACGTCTTAGAAACGTCTTGACACATTTTTAGAAATACAAGAAAATTAGAAATATTGTGTGGTGTTAAGAAGACCTCTACAAGTTGTATTATAATCGGTTTGTAAAAAACGTTTTTTGAAACACCATTAAAAAACGAACATGTTAAACCTAAATAAATATGTTTTTATAATGCGTCATAAAAAGGTTTAATAATCGTTAAAAAAACGACCTTTTTAAAACCTTTTGTTGAAAACCACTCCAAAACGTATTTTCTTAACGGAAATTAAAAGGTTTTTACATGCTGTTTCAAAAACGTTTTTTTAAACGTTGCGAACACAACTCTTTAAAACGTTTTACTAAAAACAACTCAAAAACGTTGCTACAGAATTATAGAAAAACGTTTTAATTTTTGCATAAAATACGTTTATTGAACGTTCCACGCCATAATTCCTTAAAACGCATACTTTCAAACCAGTTAAAAAGATTTTCATATTGAACTAAAAACGGTTTAATATTTGTTTAAAAACGACCTATATAAAACGCTTTTATTAAAACAATTATAAAACATGTTTTCCTACCGGTAATAAAGAAGGGTTCACCTTGAGTTGAAAAAGCGTTGTTTAAACGTTTCGAACACAAACTTTTTAAAACGTTTTACATACGGTACAACGCCAACAACAGGTTATTGGGAAATTTCTTTAACAAATAAAAATCTATATAATAAATGAAAAACAGGGATGTTAAACATGCGGCCCTCAAGACCAATCTGTGCGGTCCGCCACACCATTTTAACATTTTCGGCAAGATCTAATATTGTCTTCCAGATTCTGTTTAAGGTTTGTATGCTACAGCGGCAAGCCCGTGAAGGTAAATCAACACACCAAAAATCGCAGTGTAGTTTTTTTTTCTTTTAAAAAAAACATCATATGTTGCTCCTTTAAGATACAAAAATGTAAAGTTTTGTCACGCCATGTGATTTGCTATGACGTATTTTCGAACTTTTCGAACGTTGAAAAAGTGAGTGGCGGTAAACGGGATAAGCTATGTTCAAAAAACGACTTTAACGACAACAAATTTAAGGTATAATGTTATTAATATCGTGTTAGTTTTAACTATTAATTTTTAATCTGGTGGATTACGTTTTGCCGCGGTTGATTTACCAATCAAAGTAGATGCTGCCGAAAAACAACTGTTGGTAAGTTACAAGAGTCGGCGCTCTTTCACTATTGTACGTAAAAATTAATAAAAAATTTTTTTCTCCAAATGCCGCATACCACAACGCATATTGTTTGGGTTAGGGTGCGGGTTAGCGTTTGGTTGAGGGTGGGTCAAGTTATTAATAATAATAAACATAATATTACTTGACTCGCCCTCACCCAAACGCTAACCCGCACCCTAACCCAAACAATATGCGGTATTATAATTATTTTTTTTGCATAATTTTTCACGTACAATAGTGCAAGAGCGCCCAAGAGTCTTTCATTGGCCTTTGCATTTTTTGTTTTTAATTTTAGTCCTAACCACACCTTTTTGAATTTTTACATGGCTTATATGGCTTAGTAGAGTGCACAACCCACCTAACACTACTTGCATTCCACATGTCCAGAATCGCTGATCTAAAGAATTAAACTAGATTTTAACTTGGTATAATATGACACTGTATGGAGCATTGCTTAAATGTAAGTAAATTATCTAGCTATTCTAAAATGTTAATATTCTTCAGACTTTCCAGGCATAACCAAAATGACTGAATTTTAGTAACGCAAAAAATTCCAAAGAATATTTGTTCTGTTTAAACCATTGCTGTCATTTACTTGCTAGAATGCGGCGATGTGTGTTTAATTACCTTGTAGTTCGTTATTCTAGAACAGTGTGGTCAAAACCCAGGCCCTTTATGTATTATGGCCGACCTAGCATTGTTGAATTATTGTGATGTATACCGATAAGTTTTTAATCTAAAAAATGTGTATGAACAACGAACAGCAAACATGTTTTTATAGTAAGATTCTGTTTTTGGGGTAACTATTAAATAGGCCGGGAAAATCCAATTTAAATAAAACATTTCCAATTTAATAAAAATGTTTGCCAAGGGTGTGATTCACACAGAGCAACATACCATAGTATGCCTTCAGCTTTTGAGGTGATCAGATTTGTGCAACACAGAAGCAGGAACATAGCATAACTTGAATAAAGTTCTCACAAAGCGCTAATTTTTTTCTATTAAAACAGACAAGAAATGAACCGGTAGTTCATTCAAGTAGAGAAGCATTGCCTGATGCCCCCTTGATCAGCCCTTAATTTTTGTGCTTGGAGCTCAATAATTTGAAATCAACGCATTAAACTTGTGAATCACGACTTAATTTTGTTGTGCACGAAATAATTTCGTGTTAAATTTCCGAATTCTTTTAAACATTTGGTACGTTTAGGATTTTTGTCTGTTTTTCTCTGATCACGCAGCCGCGTTTACACACGAGTTTAAATACCTCATATCAAAAAGCGTAATGATTTATCCACCTGCGAAACATTAGCTTTCAAATCACAACTTTAGGAACACCCCATTTCCTGCCTTTTGTTGAAAGCAATAGTGAAAAAGCAGCAACTTCAAAGCGTATTTTCTTGTGATGCGTCGTTATTTTTAAACTTACATTGAACGAATTGTGCAAACTACAAAAATATGCAAATTTTAAGGTGATGTTGCTCAATGTTAAAAATCAATAGAATTTAATTTCGAACAAATAACTGCCCCTCCTTTCTTTTGTCTTCACAGTTTCATGTTTTTCACCATGTATGACGATAGGACATGAGCGAGACAAAGAAACAACAACAAAACGCCTGTCGATCGTTGACTTATCGACAGAAGAAAACGTCTTGTTGTTGAACGTGTTGCCAAAGTCTACAACTCGTGTGACTCATTGCCTTGTTCATGTTCATTTCGCTCGAATCGTATTAAGCACTTTCTAACAAAAGTCAATTGTGTTAAAAAAAATACCAACCTTTCGGGTATATTCAATGAACCATTCACATATATGTGTGTTAATAGCTGAGATCTGGCCCTTCGAAGCTGCTTTTTGACCAATGACTACGGCTTACGTATAATTAGTACACCGAAAGCCATCGCAGACTCATCGAATCTGTTCATCTATGATGCAAGCAGAGCAGACTAGATGCATTGGCTTATAGTTGTTTCTCGACTCGTTCCCATCTGAGCCTGCATAGCTCAGTTGGTAGAGCGACGGTCCCGGCTTGACCGGACGTCGTGAGTTCGAACCTCACTGCAGGCTAGTTGTTTTTCTAGTCTGCTCTGCTTGCATCATAGATCAACAGATTCGGTGAGTCTGCGATGGCATTCGGTGTACTAATTATACGAAAGCCGTAGTCGTTGGTCAAAAAGCAGCTTCGAAGGGCCAGATCTCAGCTATTAACACACATATGTGTGAATGGTTCATTGAATAAATGATATGGTACTGTAGATCCCCTTCAACGAGGTTGCTTGTACTAACAGATTGAGCAAGCATTGGCGTATGGTTGTTTCTCGACTCGTTCCCTTCTGAGCCTGCATAGCTCAGTTGGTACAGCGACCATCCCGGCTTGACCGGAGGTCGTGAGTTCGAACCTCACTGCAGGCTAGTTCTGTCTGTGTTGCACAAATCTAATTCGTGTACGTCTTTAAACGCGACTTTAGAAATAAACCCTACTCACGTTTGTAATGTCTTAAATATTTTATGTAAATAATTTCAACGCATCGCTTACTTTAGTGCTCCCCGAATGCAACCCTAATTAAAAATTAAAAAAAAAGCCGGAAATCAAGCGATTTCCTTAAGGCGCTCTACGATTGTGTTCTAACCGCACTTCCCTCACTTAAACAAACAGCGTTTCTAGAAACGGATTCGCAAATATTTTAAAAAGGAAGCCAGTCAAAATGACTAATCTCGAGTGTACACTATACTGAAACGTCTTATATTACTTTATTTCATGAACCATTCTGCGCAAGTAAGTGCAGAAACTTTCTAATTAACAAGGATACAAATGTACCGTAAGAACACCTGAACCCTATCTAAAAAAATAGCTTGCTCATCTGTAATCTTACGCCAAGGCGTGCCTGGCTTACAAGGCTTAATTGCCAACTCAATATCTTTTGGTAAAGGCCGTAAATCGCGAATCCCACCAACTCCATTAGCGGTGTTTTCAGTAAACCAGTGTTTTTCGGCGCCAGTATTAAAATCACACTCCTCGAAACGTAAAGCATAATTCTACGTTTCAAGATAAAATTTACTTATCTTTTCAAAAGAATACTTGGCACAGCATCTACGATGTAAACTAACTTTCACCAGTGCCCAATGTATTTCACGTTTCAAATTGCTTGCTTGTCACGGGCCCCATTGCTAGCGTAATGTTCTTGCTACGTTGACCCTAATAACCTATTACTACTATTGGTGGTTAATTCTGCCATTTTCAAGATAAGAAAATTGCTCTTATCCGCCTAGGCCTATATGCGGCCGCAATTACAAAATGGTTGGAGACTTACCTCCACCAACGCTTTTCCCTACTTGCAAAATGGTTGGAGACTTACCTTCACCAACGCTTTTCCCTACTTGCAAAATGATTGCAGACTTACCTCCACCAACGTTTTTCCCTACTTCAGAAACCAACAAATCGTAGAGTTGCCGCGCAAAAATCAAATTATGAAGCCAATTTCAATGCAAATACACGTTGCACGAGCATTAATTACAAATGTTTCACTTGTGAAAATTGTTATAACTAAAAATCATTGTATGTATCGCCAATGAATCGAAAATGAAAAAGTAATACCGCTATGAAAATGTCGCTTTAAAAATCGTGTATAACCGAGATTGAGTTAATGTGTAATCGCTATAAAATATATGTGTTATTGTATTGAATCGCAAGAGATGTGTAATGTGAGTAATTATATATTGCAGTAATAAATTTGTCTCGAAATTCAAATGTAACCAAAAAGCGCCTATATATATTATAAAACAAAAAAAAATCAAATAATGCAAAACCAAAAAGAAAATTGATATATATATAGCTTGACCGGAGGTCGTGAGTTCGAACCTCACTGCAGGCTAGTTGTTTTCTAGTCTGCTCTGCTTGCATCATTGATCGACAGATTCGGTGAGTCTGCAATGGCTTTTCGGTGTACTAATAATACGTAAGCCGTTATCGTTGGTTAAAAAGCAGCTTCAGAAGGGCTAGATCTCAGTTGTAAGCACACATATATGTGTGTACATATGTTTCATTGTATTATGATATGATACTGGCGATCCCCTTCATTATGAAGTTGCTTGTACTAACAGATTGAGCAAGCATTGGCGTATGGTTGTTTCTCGACTCGTTCCCTTCTGAGCCTGCATAGCTCAGTTGGTAGAGCGACGGTCCCGGCTTGACCGGAGGTCGTGAGTTCGAACCTCACTGCAGGCTAGTTGTTTTCTAGTCTGCTCTGCTTGCATCATTGATCGACAGATTCGGTGAGTCTGCAATGGCTTTTCGGTGTATATATATATATATATTAAATAAGAGTAAAGAATATGTTCGCAATCAAAGTGTAAGTGTTTGAATGACCTAAAATTGCAACAGACTACTCTGAATAAATTTGGACAACATATCTGCCGAAAATTATTTTTTTTCAGAACCAAAATTTTCAGAAACCAAACACTAACTAGACGGGGTGCGGTTGTTGTATATTTTGTCAAGGGGTATATTTTCAGGGCTTGGTGCTTTTTTTTTTTAATTTCAAATTTTAAATTTTTTTTTATTTTTTTTTTATTTTTTGATATTTTGTATTGTATATTTTATATTATATATTTTATATTTTTTTCCTTTACTTGTTTCTGCAAGCAAAAACAGATATGGGCCGAAAATTCCCCCACTTAACTTCTGGCGTTGATGCGAAACGGGTTCAAATATGGCGTCGTAGTATCTGGGAAATGATCGAAATATATGTTTGATAAATGGAATTTACGTAGATAATGCGCACAAGCATGTTATTACACTTTGGCCAGCTAACATGTTTAAAAAGCAAATATTATCATTCTCTTAAAATGGTATAACGTCCATGGTTTGCTATACTTTTGCCAACTTTTACTGGGTAATTTTTTACCATGGCTTGGTCCGAGCAATCAAAGTTATAACAGAGTTTAAATCTGTAGTTTCGATCAATATATAAAACAAGTTTATGTGCCTAATACAGGGGTCCGCAAATACTTTTTGGAGCGACCCAAAATTGCTAGTACCGAGGTCTCGCGACCCAAATACTTCGAATTTTTTTAATAAAATAGCTTTGCTAAAAAAACACAGTAATTTATTGTGTTTCCATTCATTAAGACAGATCTACATGTTATGCGTTTTTAAAGAGAAAGGGTTCTGTAACACAACTGAAAAGAAGCCTAGAGTTTTACTACTTTTGATGTCTCATTCGGATGACAAATATGATTTAGCAACCAATATGGGTTGCAGGCTTTCAGCCCCACCAATTCCCCGCCATAACCCCTTCAACAAGCGTCCGCTATTGCGCTTTCTTAGTGCAATAATTACTGGCAAGGTGTGTAATGTTTTTTTGGCGCGAATCACTAAAAAATGTCCGGCGTCTCATCGTAATCGTTTTAGGAAACTCAATATTATAAGGCTCACATCTCAGGATTTTTCAGAGGGCAATATAAATTTTAAGACAGAGGTCGACAACCTTTACCAAGTCGCGGACCAGACCAAACTCAGCAAGTTCTCGGCGGGCCGTTTTAAATTTTCGCTAACAATTTTTTTATTAAAACGTGTGGCCTCTAAGCACTTTAATATAATAACTCATAATCAGGGACAAACCCAAATGTTTGACGCAGTAAAAATGAGTCTAGTTACACTACAACAAGGAAGCAGCGGGCGTAGCGCGAAAAAAATGTTTAAATTGGCAAACCTTTAAATTTACATGGAGACGTGACGCATTTTCCACACACGAAATAAAATGCGAACATATTTCTTATGCTCTTTTTGTTAATGTTTATCATTAAATAATACATCAGCGAATTAATTTGGAAAAAATTGATTTTAGAGAGTTTCATGCTACGAAAAATTTCGTACTTACAGTTGTCATGCGCACGTCACCTTTGGTGGGAGAAGACTACGTCAAAACGCCAATGTAATTCAAAGTCAAATTTGATACGCGCGGGGAAAAGTTTGTGCAATTTCGTATAGTTAAAACAGTTAAAAATATTAAGCATATGCTGGCCTTGTGTACAGTTTGTAAAATAGTTTGCGGGCAGGATGATTTTCATTGGAGGGCCGGATCCGGACTGCGGGCCGAAGGTTGCCGACCCCTGTTTTAAGACACGATGCAACAAAGAGAACAGCGTGCTTACGACGCTTTGGTTACAGAAGCGAGATAAAAAATGAAAGAGAGTTTCTTTAAAAACATATACCAAGAAGTAAACCCAGATTGCGGTAAGCAGATCAGTTTGGTGTGGTAATGGCCAAAATAGTGGTGGATTGCAAGCGCTCTTTGCCATCACTTGGATCGAACGAACACTCACGACTTTTTACGGGGCTTAGTCTATATATTTTGCGTGACAACTTTAGTCGCGCTCCAAGTAAGACGGCTATCTTGTATACAATTCAGTGTACTAATGGAAACAATTAGAAAACTTAAAATATAGGCCTCTATTGACAAGCCCTCTATTAATAAGGCTTTCGCGACCCAAACTGAATGGTCCCGCGAGCCAAATTGTTTTTTTTTTATTGGAGTAAAATGCGCAACAGGTGCAAATAGAGAGGCGTACACTGCCACCAGATTTCGCATTTAAATTTGCGGCGGTAAAATATGTTGTTTCTTAAGAGCATTTAGTAATTTTACTAAAGAGAAGCCTCTTTTCAAAATGCAAGTCGCACGAGCCCAGTTTTGGACGAGCCACTTTGCACAATGAAAGTCTCACGCGCGGGACAATAAAGCGCAGCAGGCGTTCTGTCGCTTCGTTACTTCACAAACTGGACAAAGCAAGCGAATATGAACGAATTCTGTATGAAAGTTATTCTGCTGCTAGATGGCAGTCGTTAGCTACAAAGAGCTAAAACGCAATATTTCATGTTTTTGACCCCCAAGCAAAGGCCCCCGGGGGAAACCAAAAAAGAATAGCGGCAAAAACAAGATATGTCCCGAAAATGATTTTTTTTCCATATTATAAGCGTTGGCGCGACAGAGATCATACGCAAGGCACAGAACGGTTTTCCAAAAGAACACCGAACGGGGTTTCCCCCAGCTGCTTCACAAATTCCGACAACAAAGCGACAGCAGCACTGTTATGTCAAGGCGAACATTGGGTTCGAACAAGCAAGCAAACGATGTTTCAAACAATCAGCGAATGCTGACGTCAAGATCATCGTTGCAACACCAAAGAAATGTGCCACCAGGCACACAAAACAATGAAACAAATGCCGAAGAAGCATGAATTGAAGCACAAGAAACAATTGCGCAAACGCTTTCAATAATCAGACAATTCGCGACCAACGCTCCACGAGCATTCCACAACACAAACAACAAACAAACAGCCAGGTTTTTATATTCAACCTGGCCAAAAAAATTAAAAGGGGAGTAATCTGTAGCAATAGCGTTCATTTAAGATGTTTTTATTAAACGTTTTTAATGATTAACGAATTGTAAAAAACGTGCATCCTTTTAATCTGTTGTCTATTTATCAAAAATGTAATAATGTATCATTTATCAAAAAGCATTTTGTGTCTATTATCAAAAATGTAATGCTAGACGAATTGTAAACTGTTTACGCTTTTAGTGAAAACTTCCAGTATTGCAAATCCCTTGTGAAATAGTTCGGCCACTTGTTCACAAGATGACGAATCCGAAATTGACATATACATTCGCCCTTCAATTGTCCTCGAATGCGCGGCCTAGATAGCCGCTTGCGAAATAGTTCATTTGCCACATTTCAAAAGTATGACTCAAAATTCTGTTTACAGTTAGAAAAGCTCTTTTTGTGTACTTATATGGATAAAATTAGAATGGTTTTTAACAAAAGGTTTTAAAAAGGTCGTTTTTAACGATTATTAAACCTTTTTTTGACGAATTATAGAAACATATTTATTTAGGTTTAACATGTCCGTTTTTTATCGGTTTTTGAAAAAACGTTTTTTACAAACCTGTAGAGGTTTGGGGATGTATGAGATGTTTATTGGGACTATGTTTAGTTCCCTATGACTCCTTATATCCGATTCCTATCAGAAGGTTAACATCTACCCAAAGACTACTTGTTTATCAGTCCGATGTATTAGCATTTAGCAAAGGCGACTGCTCACGAAGGCGCCCCGGCCAGACTGCCGAGGGCGTAGCACGAAAAGGCATATGCGAGAAGGTGAGAGTACCAAGAGAAAAAGAGGAGTAGCGAGACGAGTAATTACAGCGAAACGAATAATGGTAAAAGGCAAATAACTCAGATACACCACGTCGAAGTATTTAATTAGATGGACACGTCACTACATACGTTCCCCAGCCAACGAAAAATTCTGGCCTCAAAAATTCACGTACGATGTTAATCTTAGCTTAGCGAGGCATGTTATGACAATAAATTTGACACGCAGCAAAATTTTGGAATTCGTTTGTCGACAGAGGTCAGTTGACAAGTTCCAGCTGCGATGCCTGCAACCACTGCCATCGTATGCGATTTCTGGTTGGGAGAATTCGAACACAAGATCGCGCTGAAACAATAAAAATTACGGCAGTTAAATGTTCAACACTAGGTTAGAGGTAGCAATTATAACATTTTACAATAAAAAGTAGGTTCAAAAGAAGACACAAAAATTAAGGTTTAAGGACTGATATTTTATATTACGTTTATGATTTTTTTGGATATTAATTCGTACACTTCAACACAATATGAGGTTTAGGTAACGGTTAACGCAAAAACAAAAAACATGCTGTTAATTATAATTCAAAAACGGAAAACGACGTGTTTAGTCCAATTCAGGGTACAAGGTTCCGCCGGTATGTTGATAATCGGTTTTATTTGATTCATTTTTATTTTGAGCTGAATCTTCGGTTTCTGCTGAACCGTCTTTTAAAACAACCCGGGAGTAGTATTTATTACCAGCAGACACAAAACCTAGTCTACCATAATGTTTGATAGCCCAAAATGTTATAACTAAACTCCAAAACATGCCTAAAAACATTATAATTGTGATCAGCCCACTCAGAAACGGATTAGTGATCTCACTCAACGTCTGTAACAGAACATTGTTCAGAGCTTTCTTGGCAGTGTTAGCTATGAAATTCATGTCCGCAGAGGTCACTGGGTCAAGGTTGGATTCCACAAAATGGTACATCTTCTCATTCGTAAACTTGGCTTCCGCTAAGGTTATCAAAATTGATGTCATATCAGAAATTCCTGGGCTATGAGATGGAAATCTTGTGAATATATATCCAAAATCTAAATCTGACTGTCTGAATATCACTGGATTGAGAGTCGGAATTAGTGGTTTGATTTTTGAATTTGCATGTACTAGTGAATAGTTGACATAAACATAGAATGCTTCATTTATTTTAAATGTCATCATTCGATTTCCTACGTAGTTTTCGACAAACTTAATGTTCTTGTATAAAAATCCGTCGGGGTAGAGCTGCAGAATTGTTGTAGTTCCATTTTCGCGATGTTCGACTAACGGGCGAGTTGCGAAATAACCTTTATATTGAAGATTTGGTAAAATAGTTGCGTTTATCTTCTGGCAATAAAGTTCAGTTATTACACCACCAATCGTTACAGCAGCGCGGTCACTGCCTGTTAAAAGTGATAAAACAGCACCGGGAAATTGGTAAGCTAATACTCTGTAAATTGTTGTAAACATACAGGTAAGTTTACATTCCAGATAGTGTACGTCCGCCGTTAAGTTGTGGACTGCCCCTTCCATCGTATCTGTAGATTCGGTGAGCAGGTCTGCAAACGTTCTGAATATACTAGTTCTGTTTGCAACTTTCGAAACGACGTCGCTCCAATAATGAAGCTTATTTACCTCACTGCAATTTCCGGACACAATTATTAATCCAGACGGGTCACATATTGCGGATTTGCTGTAACATACAGCAGTGTTAACAGGACACCGGCTTCTATAGTGTGTTGAAAGACCTAAAGATCGAATTTCAAGCCGGTTTGGAACATCTTCCCCGATGTTGTAATGAAAAGCAATGTCCACGTCTCCCACTAGATTGGCCGGAGGGCAATCAATATTTGGCGGCACGGGCCAAATGAAGGTCAGAGGCCCTACTATACACTAACCCTTGTGTATATTGCAGTTGCTGATCACACCAAGCGTACTCGATAAGTGTTTGGTGTTATGGTCGTAAATTATTTCGTCTTTTCGCAAGAAGGCGTTCATCACGCTTCCTGAATAAGAAGTTGGCCAACGATAAGTAATGCTTAACGTGTTGCGAGCGGAGAAAGTGGTTCTCGAATCCACTTCTAAACGTCCTGAGCGATTCGCGACCCTTGCATGATTTGGCTTTTCATCAAAATTTCAATCTGGCCACCCCGATTCAGCGGCAAATAGCACAGGGCGATAGGCGCTTTTGTTGTCGTTAAGTAAGCTACATGTCTTCTGTATATCGCGAAATGCAAAAAACATATCGCATTACAGGAAATATGTTTTTGCCGAACATGTAGCAGCGCCTTCTTGTAAAACGTTTAGATATTTTTGGGTTATATTAGTTCATGGCCAAAATATTTCTTCTTTGTAGCCTGCGGCAAACTTTTGCTTTTCATGTTACCTCGGGCGACAGAAAAAATTGCTAAGCACTCTATACCGAAGATAGATGCAACGTTTTTCGAATTGACACGATAACAGGGTTGCCAGATTGGCCTTTTTGAGGCCAAATTCCTCGAATTTGGCTTTTTTAGAGTCAATTGGCCTTAGAAATTATACATTTGGCCTTTTTATGGATTTGGCGAAACCATATTTAGCATGGTCTATACTTGTTTAATGCTCGTAAATGTAATGTGACGAAGTACAAGTCATAAAATATTGATAAATATAAATATTATAGACAATAATTTGGAATTTTAATGTGAATGCTCAAAACTAGGTATACAGAAACGAAACGTGTACACTTTTTGATCAGGCGGTAATCTAACATTCTAACACAGTGTTTCTTCATCAGGTGAATGGTTCACCCCGGGGTGAATAAAATTTTTGCAGGGGTAAACCAACAATGGGGTGAATAAGGGTGGACCGTCAGAAATGGATGATAACTTGCGAGCAGGGCGGATATTTCGGGTGTACTGTTAATATACACGAGATAGTTTTATCATATCATGAGACAAGGGTGAATGAAATCTGGAGATAAATGCTAGGGGGAACAAAACTAAAAATGTTTAAGCACTAATCTAACACAACTCACCTGCCGAGCATGCATTCAGAAATGCAGTTGTAGAGCAATACAAGTGATTTGTGGTTGTGCAATTAAGTGATTTTTAAATTACCGTTATTGTGATGCTTTGTTGTGGTGTAAGCAAGTCTTTTAATTAGTGTAGTAATGTACATGATTTGACGACTTTTAATATAGATTTGATTCATATTTGACTTTTTTATAAAAAGCGTTTAGCTCTGTTCGACGCTATGACTCTTTCCTGTTGGACCATTTCTTTGCCTCCTAAGATAATTTCCCCCCTTATTTATAGGTATCTTTTATTGTTTTTAGTACAAACAGGCAAATACATATTTGGCCTTTTTTGGCCTTTTTTTTCTACTATTTTGGCCTTAAGACATTTTCGTAGTCTGGCAACCCTGCACGATAATAGTTGGTACAACATGATGTGTAAAAGTGATAACAACTAACGTGGAGCCGGTGGCTTCTTACGTCCTGTTCAAAAATTAATAATACTTCAAATGGCCTATTTAACCATACCAACGTATGCAATTTGTCTAGTTAATATTTAAAATACGCAACTATACTTGAAAATCATAGTGCACAGCGGGAGTCGCTATCTTGGCTTGCTGAGCTGCGAGTGACGTGATCGTTGCTAAGTTGTACACAAAATATGGTGTACAGAGAGTTTTGCTGTGGTCGGTTGTAAACTATGCATGTTTTACTTGCTTTAACTTTTTAAATCTATCAGCTGAACTTGAATCGATTAATAACTATGTCAAGATACCGGAAAAAAAAGACGCGGACTGCGGACAACGAACCTTTAGATGGGGCAGTCCATGCGAAGAAACTGGTTATATCAAGACTTACCGTCATTTCTGTTGGCAAGTATTTGTAATTATATGTAGTGCCTTGGTGCCAAATTAGACGTTATTCTGAAAACATTTTTTTAATGACCTATTAGTGAAACATGTGTAAAACGAACGAACATGAATTTTTTACATGTTTATAAATGTATATTATTGAAACTAAAAAGTCTGTATTTTAGGAGCCATAGTTGCCCTTGGGGTTGTCTTACTTCTCTATGACCAAATAAAGACCAAAGAAGAAGCAGAACTTTTACCAAGGTCGTTTAGCGAGACCTGGTTCAAAGAAAAAGTATATCTGTGTATATATATTATATATATATATCTACATTTAATACAAATTATGGATATAGTAGATCTAATATGTGTATGTTCAATTGAATAATGTTATTAGTAAGAAAAATAGCTAATTAATAAAAAAACACTTAACAATAAACATGCACTATTTTATTTGAAGGGCATACAATGTTTTGCAGTCATCTTTGGTACTTTTTGTGCATATAACACTTTTTTGTGAGCCACCTGTAGTTTAGTTGAATTTGCAACCATTTTAGCCTGTATAATATTGTAAGCTTACAGTACCTTGGTTTTCTAACATTTAACCAGATTTCTTTATTATTTGTTAGCTGGAAAATATCACTCCATTAACTACTAAACTCTCTTTACAATATTCTTACCAACATTATTTTAATTGGCTTGGTAGATCACTCACTAATGCACCACGGTGAAGATATGCTTTAAACCAGTGGTCGACAAACTTTTTTTAGGGGCCCAAAATACTCTTTCTATAGCTATTAAAGGCCCACTAAGTATAACCGCTAGAACCACAGGGGGAATCCAGGATCTTTATCTCACAATGTTTTTAACATGTTGATACATTTTGCGTCTTACAATTTCTGTTTTTTTTGTGCACATTGTTCTTGTAAAAGCTTACATACCCGTCTCGATCAAGGGTGCCAACCATTCATTCCAAAGATAAAAATATTAGTGTCCTCATTAACACATAGGCTGAACTTCATTGTAAATTACCATACCATATATAAGTTTGTGAATTTGCTTTTAAAAACAAAAGCTTAGGATAGTTTTCTCTCTTCATCACTACAATTAGATTTTTTTGGTAAATTTTTTAGTTATGGTTGTTAAATATTTTTTTGTTATGGCTTGGTAGATCACCTTTCTTCTTTTTAGGTAGCCCTATATTCGTTTTAGGTAACCGCTATTCTTTTTAGATAGCTTGCATGCTATTTCAAACGTATTTTACCAATTATTGTGAAAAAGTAGGGCTTTAAACACACATTCATTTCAAAGATCTAGCAATAATTATTCAATTTAACCCATGCATATGATTTTGTTGAATAATAGTTTCTGGGAGATTTCGATTGTGTTAAATAATCTCAAAATTGTTTAGTACATACTGTATATTCCTAATAGGATTTCCATGAAGCACCACAACTGACTTATCAACAGTTAGAGAATATTTCAAACCTAATTAGTATCAATGAGATTTGGAAGACTTTAAATCAAATTTTGGTTGTACGTACCCCTGGGTCTAAAGCACACAGCAGAGTACAAAGAGTAAGTCTTTCTAGTGCATGTCTGATGTTCATGTTGTACTTACTTTTAGAACAGACATATTTTGTTCTGAAATACATGTTGAACATTAATTATATTGATTTACAGCACATTATAGAAGAATTGCAAAAGTATAACTGGAACTTGGAGCTTGATAGGTTTACTGCAGTCACACCTTACCACCCTCAAAAGGACAATATCACATTTACAAATATTATAGCAACATGGAATCCACAAGCAACAAGAAAACTTGTACTTGCGTGTCACTATGAATCTAAGGTAGGTAATATTTTTTTCATTCAGGTTTTGTTGCTGTCTTTAAACCAACATCTACTTTTAGTCGTATACACTTAAGTAGAGTTATATTTTCCTCTTGAAAATCATAACTGTGAAATAACCACACAACGTACAACCAATATTCAATTTGGCATGCACTGCCTGTCAATTTAGTACTTTGCAGTCAGTATGGCAGAAAGCTGGCAACTTGGCGACCATGTCGGCCGAAGAATCAAACAAAAAACCGAAGAAATTGGTCCAAAAAAAAAATGTTTTTAATTTTAGTTTTTTTTTTAAAAGATCGATTTTCCAAACAAATCGTGTGCTTGTTCTACACATATTCAATCCAATATTTTTTTTAAATGCTGAATATGTAGGAACATTTTGCACTAAAATTGGCAGAAAATACTTTTTTTGTACCATTCTGAAAAAAGTACGAAGCATGTTGTTTAGCAGGGAACAGCCAGTGTTTGGCATATAGATTGTTTATTAGTTTAAAAAGCACTAAATTTCGATAGAACTGTTGTGTATTTGCGGTTTCACTTGATTTGGCAAATGGTTCTTCATTAAGTTAAAAAAGCAATCATGATGGTTGCCATTCCTGTTAAATACACAGGTATGACATTCGCATGGGCATAACGAGGATGTACTAGGCCTTGCTGTTCCATCTAAGGCTTAAACTATATTTTTGGCGGTTTTAATTACGTAAACTCAAAAATGTTTAGCTATGGTTGTGTCTCTCAAGCATATCTATTCAGCCAAGAAATATTATGCATACTATGGTATGTTGCACTTCACTGTGTGACTCTAATTTCGGCAAACAATTTCTATTCACTTGGACTATAAATAACACACCATTATTTTTTTATTAAAAATTTTCCCAATTCAAAAAAAAAAAATTCTCTCTTTTTAGTCTGATTTTAAGCTGCATGTGTGCACATGAGTTGGCCCCAATACAGTTTATCTTACACAGTGTTAGAGTAAGAAAAGTTACACAGTGTTAGAGTAAGAAAAGCAGACATGTGCACCCCCAGGCTGTACTTCAGCATACCCCATTTGCATTTCTTTGTGTCACAAAAATTTTTTTATTCTAATTCGTTTACTTCTTAATAATCTTGTTTATCGCCTAAACATGGCCAGGTTGATACATTCCTTTGATGAACACATCATTTAAGTTTTGCGGCACGACCAACAAACCGAATAATTTACGCCAAAAATGCTTGTCACCAGAAGGCTGGCAAGATTTTGCCAGCCTGTCTGCAGTTAAACAAATTGTTTCATGGTGTGTCCTTTTTGATAAAAATAAGTTTTGTTACTTACTTGCTGAAACGGTGTTGTAACTGTAAAAATTGCAGAAGTAATTTGTACTCTTCACCGTGTGATACTGGCATTGTTCACAGTGGTTTTAAACTTTGCATAGTTTGTTGTTCGCTAAGAGGGATTTGTGCTCCCATGGTTTCTAAATTGCAACGGTGCAAGAAATACCTGTAATGATTACAAAGTCGTATTGGTGTGTAGATACGGTTGGCATAGCTTGTATTTTTAAAATTAGGATTCAGTTTATTTTCTACATGGAATAAAATAGACCAATAAGATCCAACCTAATTATTGCACAGGCACAGCAAAAATACCTTTAAGTCACCTCTAATAAGTCCCAAGTACACCAAATGGTTGTTCATTCATGTATTACTTACTTACTTATATCACCTTGGGGCACAAACTAGACAATCTGATAAACACGCCTTTTACCAATCCTATCTTTAGATAGTTATATTATTACAGTTTAGCAGTCATTGGAAAGGCTTCATGCAAGTGCAACATATATCATATGATCTTCTTCTGTTAAATAACGGTTTCAATCCTGGTCTCACTAAAACAGACTTGAAAATGTTTTTCCCAGTTTAGGTAACTAATCCTAACTTCATATTTTCCAGTACATATTTTATTTGGCAGTTCTGTCATAGGACTATAACCTATTGTTGGGATACCCATGTTTTTTGCAAATAACGATCAAGCTTTTTTGTGTTTATTCAAGATCAAGCCCTCCGGTTTCCTTGGTGCTACTGACTCTGCAGTTCCTTGCGCCATGATGATAGAAGTGGCCAGAGTGCTAGGAGCCCAGTTGAAAAAACAAAGTGACAAAGTAAGACAACCCAAAAACAAACAATTGTCAAGCCTTATAAACAGGGTTACCATACTGTGCTTAATTGTAAGATTTGCACTCATTTTTGAGTACAGTGTCTTAGAAAATACCAATGTTCGTATTTCTTAAGAAACATGCTTATTTACGAGTTATATGCTTAGTTTGTCTTGTATTTAGTTTCTAAAAGTGTTCTTTATCAAATATTTTACTTTAAAGTAAGTGAGAAAATTTTCATTTATAGTTACACTAGCAGATTATAACAACATTGCACTAATTACATAATAACAATGGATTGCGATTGTTTTTTTTTAAAGTACATTGTAGCCTATATAAGTGACGTATTTTGCGCTAAGCAATTAAGTAAACTTATAGTTTGACATGAGGACTGAATTTGTAGATTTCCGCATACTTTGACAAAAAACATTATTGAGAGAATGAATGAGCCTAAGCCTTTTATATTGATATATATAAAATGAATTTCCTTATTATGGCAAACAAAGTTAAAATGGAAGAGCTACACTCCAACGGCATATTTTCTAAGTAGTACAGTCGAAATGTTGTCGAATGCGATTTAAAAACAAATTTCAATGAAATTTTAAACTGTAGAACAATTTATTAAGGCGCAGTACAGTCTTTATTGCCAATTTCTTATATTTTCTTTGTTAATGATAATAATTAAGGTAATAAAGTTCAACGAAAAAAGTGATACTCGGCCCGCGATTTTAAATCCTAACGGTTGTCCGGCCTCAATGATTTAAAAAAAAATTTTTGGTGACCCCTGATCTAAGGTGTCATTTCTCCTCTTGAATAAAAAGTTTTGTCAATTTAAACCAAATAAACACATTTTTATAAAAATATGTATTTTTGAGATTTTTATTTTGCTCCTGATCAGCATGTTTAGAGTAGCGTGCTTTAGTTTTGGTCTTAGCAGATGGTAACCCTGCTTATAAATAATGCATCTAGGGCAGTTTTGAATTTCCTAACAGAGAGATATCGCTTTAGAGAAAACAGGATATCTTTAGCTTTCGTTTTCTAGTTATACACTCTGTGTCAAAATAATACCACTCTGGTTCAATCCAATGAATATGATAAAAAAATGTTATTTTAAGGCAAAAAAATTTGGTGTCAAATAGGCGAACATGAATAATGATGTACGACAATTTTTATATATTTAAACCAACATGCCATATTAAGCGAAATTAAAAACCCATCAACCTGTGCGTGACATGGGAGGAGAATAATAATTAATTGATTAGCTTTAACAGACCTATCAACAGAGCAAAAACTAGAACCTTAAAGAAGATATCTTTGGCACTCTTTACTTAAATCACTGGACTAATATATATTTATATATAGATATATCTAAAAACGATATCTATCTATATATCTATATCTAGATATATATCTATATTCTATACATCTATACATCTATTATATAGTAAAAAAAATTGTCGTTCGCTAATTTGGTAAGACGCCGTTATTTCGCGTATTTTGTGATAATTAGTGTTCGAAAAATGATTTTGTTGGAAACCTGTGAATGGAAAGGGTTAGAGACCAATGCCATTCAGATGAGACAGGTTTAGACGTGCATTTCAACAATTTTCAGCTAGTTCTGTAATAAGAAAAACGTTTTGTAGTTTGGTAAACTTGGTAAGCATTCGTTGTTTCGCGTATTTTGCGATAATTTGTACTCTTTGAAAAAGTTATTTCTTCGGAAAAAGGTGTATGGATAAAGTTAGAGACCAATATTTTTGACAACAGGTGTTTAGAGTATTTCTGCCATTATCAACTTATTTTCATTAGGTTTAATAAAATGTACAACATAAAAGTTTGAAAAATATTAAAAAACTACAGAAAATTAGATTCACTGAAATGACAATTGTCAATCAGAAAAACATTAGGGGCGAAGGAAAAGTGTTGAGCAATTTCGAACAATACTCTTGCATTATTTAACACTGGTTGAGAACCGCTGAACTAGACGAAATACCCGGCGTTGCCCAGGTTAAATAGGGTAATTACTTGTAACAATACTGTGCAGTATTTTGCAATAAGCGCGATATATTACGTGCATTCGTGCAATGGCCCGATTTTTCATTGTTAAACTTATATGAATCCATCACGCTGTTGATCGTAGATCACCATTGCGTATTATGTATACCATTTCCGTGTAAGTATAAATAAATGTGTAACTTACCATGTAACCGAGAGTAATGTTCTGCATTGTGTATAAAATAGGTCGAGTAAATACTTTCTCACAATTAAAGTAGAATATTGCCCTTGTGAAAGCAGCAACAATACTAGGCCCTACATTTTTTGGAAAGGCGCCGTGTGTTCATAACAAATGCGTATTCCCCGGGCCAAATTATTCTCGAGTATAGGTTAAACAAAATGTAAGATTCCATCAAGCTGTGGCCTCTTAATACCTATTACATATTATGTTGTACCCGGAGTCATTTGCTTGAGCTGCGTGTTATTGCCGATAATTTAAAAAAGGCAATTTACCATGTTACTAAATAGGCCTATAGTAGGGTTACGGAAGTAGAGCGTAAAGTGGTAAAACATTACGTTGTAACAGTTGTGTGTTTTGTTTAAATGAACGACTATACACACAACCTTGGGTAAGCTGTAAGCACGTCTCACATATTTTGCGTTACGGAAACCCGTGACATATATCGATCGGGAATCAGTAACAATTTATAAAGCTTACGCCGTAGCAACAATTGTTCGAATTGTGCGAAATTCACGCAAATCAAACAAAAAACGTAATCCCGGTAGACACCACACTGCGTCCAACAAAGAAAATCTCGTTTTATAAGTAAATTTTCCGGTGCCAAATCGTTCTCATTTGACCCATAACGTGTCAGTGTGCTCATATCTCGATTTATAAACGATAATTTGAAAATTAGTTGTGGCAATTAAGCATGTAAACGTTTGGTGATTTCCGTATTGTGTCTAGAATAAATCGTCGAAATACACGTTTAAAATAACCTATAAAGGATGCAGCCATTATTGTAATAGAAACACCGTTACAATTTAGCAAAGCGATGGTGGACCCTAGCAAATACGTATTTTCAGGCACGACATCATTCTCGGGATGGTTTGGTTAATAGGCGGTAACCCACCCGGCTCTAACGGAACGAAATTTTGTGATATGTTTATCAATTTAATCGGATGGCGTGTAAATTATCTCAATTATCTGCGTGACTGTGAAACATCTATGACTCGATAGGGAACCATTCACAAACTTCAAACCTTAAGTTGTAGCAGCCATTGTTTGCATTGGATGATATTCAAGCAGGTAATATATTGCGTCAAACGTAATTAAAATCTCGTTTGAAACTGAAAATTGCTCACTATTAAAATAAACGCTTGAAATGCGATATTTTGTGGACTCTACCTAAACGAAATTCAAGCAAATGTGTAATCCCGGTAGGTACTATACTGCGTCCAACGAAAGAAATTCCCGTTTGACAAGCGAGTTTGCTTTGTGTTCAAACCGCTGAAATAAACGCGATATTTTGCAAACTCAGTCCAAATTTCGCGTAGTTTATACTCGGTTAGGGTTGCTGTAGGTTGTCTGTGTAAGTGTCTTGATGCCTCATAAAAGAATGTTAAGGAAATCGCTGCAATAAACGAAATATTTTGCGAACTTAGACTTTTACGTGGTTGAACAAACTGCAAAAAGCTATTATACATAAAATTATAAACTTTGTAGGTTTCCTGATGTTTAAGTATGTGTAGTATACAGTGTTTTATCGACTTTTGTGATTTTTAAGCAAACACATAATCCCGATATCAAATGGCGTACAACGTAAGAAAAATCCCTCATAGTGTTCAAAAGTGGAAATTGCTAAACCTTTGCACTAAACGCCAAATTAAGCTGCGTCCAACGTCAGACAAACCCGTAACCCGTTGAAAATATGAATTGCTCACTGTTCAAACTGCGACAACAAACGCGATATTTTGCGAACTCTGCCTAAATTTGGCATTGTTAAACTTAAGTCTTTACTTGGAACGTTGCACAAGTTCGTTGCTTTTTACGTGAACCCGGTACCATACAACCAGCGATGTTGTAGGTTAGTCTCTGTGTCAGGTAACGGAAAACTCGGTTGATGTTGCTGCCTTGCTGGGAACGATCGTTAGCGGCGAGACTAGATTAAGTAACAATAATGCATGACGTAGAACAGCGATTATTTGGGTCAGTATGTGATGACTTTAATTTGATTTTTACGGTTACGCAAAATCTGCGCCCACCATTATTATGGTCTAATCTGCGTGACTGTAAAGGAACAAATTCAATTCTTCGTCTTGTAAGATTAAATTTATTTTTTTACACAGCTTTTATACATTGCAACAAAGTATGTAACCAAAAGAAACAAATTGAATTAATCGTCCTGTGAGATTTTATTACTATCGCCGCATTAAATGTCAATTTTGCGAACTCTACCTAAATTTTAAGCAGTAACAAACATCAATAAGTTCCTAAACATAAAAGTCTTTAGTTGAAAACATTAAAATTTAATTTTAGTAAGGCAATATACTTAATTTGATTTTTTATGTCCAGGCAGGTAATTGCGCTTGAATAAAAGATTTGTGCGGATACGTTAAACCAGCGACCAACCGGGCGAACATGTTGCCACACACAGATAAATCGATTCTCTCTTTTTTCGTTCTCTCAACTCTCTCTTTTATATATATATAAAGATGTTGTCGCTTTCTTATAAAACGCTTTTGTTTTTGTCTAACATACAAACATATAAAGTATAAGTAATATTTTTAGAGCGTAACCAATAATTAATAATTGCGTTTGCCGGTATTTTTTTTTAATTTATTTTTTTTAATTTTTATATACAGCGAATCCCAGTGCTGCGTAAATGTACTGAATTACCAATAACAGAAAGCAATTTTCACCTAAATCGTTTGTGAAGATACCTTAAACTCGTCTTGACGTAGCAGAAATAAAACCTTTTAGCCGAAAAGAACTTAACAGCGCTGGTCCAACATAATATGTTAATAGGAATTAGACCAAAGATTGATGGCTTCTTACTTTGTTGTTTACCAAAGACCAGAATTCGAAACTTTGTTCGAAAACATTATATTTATTAGAAAAATGTCTGTTAAGTGCGGTGTAAATTAAGTCGAATGACCTTTCGGCGGCAATTCTTGTCAATGTTTTCGGAATGAAACAAATATTCGTGGTATATAAATCTGCCATATAAATTTGCCCTGTTTTTTGCCTTCTTTGCTTTTATTTTTCCTGAATATGCAAATAGTTTGTTAAGAAAGTGTTAATATCTTTATAAGTAAAACTTCATTTGCATTGTATTTTTTATCAACAAAAAATTGTTTTCTTTTCCACTCTAGTCTGAATTAAGGAAACGCTGTCGTAGTATAAGCGCTTACTCTCAAAACATTCAAGGTAATGCCTGAAAATATATTGTAGCCGAAAACCTGTGGCAAGTGGCACCAGTGTTCCGGCTTAGCGCAATAAATTTTGAGCACTTGCGTCCCTCTTTTCACGGCAGTGCGCAAGCTAAAAAAATTAAATGTTGTTTTATGTACAAAATTCGATCATCAGTCGTTTCGTGGAGCCAACAGGATCACTATTTTGCAAGGATTATCAAATTTAATACCTTATGTAACCCATGTTTACTTCACTTAAGTTCAAAAAATGCCCAAATCAGTTTTATCCGAGCTACGTAAGGACAAAAAAGTGTCGAAATGAGTTTTATTCAAGCTACGTACTAACAAAAAAGGCCAAAATAAGTGTCATGTCAGCTATTTACAGACAATTTTTTAGTGTATATGTTAAATAAAGTATTTACAAGTTGAATTCTAACTGGCAAATGACTTATTCGAGTTGTCCCAGCGATGTATATTAATTACCTTGCACGATATTTTGAAAACTCTGCCTAAAATTTGTGTGTGGTTAAGGTTAACACTTTGTAAAAATACTATTGGGCGTGACCCAAAGCACTATCAAATTATTCTCTGGTAGGTTAGCAGTACGTTGTCCAGGTAAGTTTCCTGATGTCTAAACACGTAATCCTGGTACCTAACGGCGTCCCAACGTAAAAAAAAATTGGTAACCCGATTTAAACTGAGAAAACGCTATACTTGCCATTGCCACACATACTGCCAAGCGAAATTGCGTCTCAAGCGAACGCCATACTCCGAATTAAAGAGTCATTTTTCTGTATGGAAGAAAAAGACTTTCTTAGTAGAAAATAAGTACGCAAAATTCATTGTTTTTTGCAAATTCATTGTCTGGCAACAATTTTTAAAGGTAAATTGCCATAATTTTCATGACGTCAAAAAGAAACAAGGTGCGTTGAAATTTGCCGTGAATCCGTGATACGGTGATCTGTCGCATCGCGTTTGGTAAATCGCCCGCGGATACCGTCAGCAACAAACTTGAAAAAAAAAATAAGTGTTTTATTGCAGAGCCAGCACATTTGGACATTTTTTCGTTTGATAATCACTTTACGGACTGATTTTCCGCACTTACCCAAAATGTTGGGCACCTGCGTGGTACGAAATTAGAGGTGACATAAAGGGCAGTATCCGGCATTAACCCGATACTACTGTAGTATCGGTATCGACCCGATACCAATTTGATAAATGATGTTTAGCCTTAGTTTGCTTGTTTAAAAATGCTATTGACGACTAACGTCATATCGGATCGCGATATTTCTAAATGGATCTATTAAAACAGTGGTTTTCACCCATTTAAGGAAACCATATAACTAATGACCCCCTTCCAAAATTTTTGATTTAGTCATATGCAATACAGCACAAAAAATATAATTAAAATAAAATAAATTATGATACCACTCTGTTGTAAAAATACTCATTTATTAAATTCATGTACAAGGCGGCATCAGTGAGATGAATGGTGTAGTGGTGTTATCTTGGCGAAAAGCTTGTCTATGCGTGACGCTGTTGTTGCCAGAGCACACCTTATATCTGGCTCTACTTATGGCATCATACCCAAATATTTCTCGTGAAAATAATCGTTTTTGTGATTTGTGATGTAATAACTAGTTCTGTCACAAGGGTTAGTAGTTTTGCGGTTACAGTAACCACTTATTTAGCTTGTTATCTATGTCTTTATTGAATCTGAGGATGAACATAGTGCAATATAAATAATTGCAACTTGAATTACAGTAAATGTAAAAGTGTGTACTGTACCAAAAAAGGTTGAAAAGCACTGCCCGACTGCCGTAGGCTACCTATGACTGATATCGGAAACTCAATAGTTAACCTACATTGTTAAAATAATAGGCCTAGTCTATCTCACAACTTTCTTCCTGGCTGCTGTTTGAACATTCAACTTTTATTCAACCTTTTAAACATTAACTAATGTCATTACAGATATGTTTTTCGTAATAGTGATTGGTATTTATTTGTCGTCTTCGCGACCCCCAGAGAAAAGGCAAACGACCCACCCGGGGGTCGCGACCTCTAGGTTGAAAACCACTGTATTAAAAGATATCCATAAGGGCCCATCAAAAGTGATACCGGACTTATATAATTTCTTGTGTTTTTATAGCAAAAAAGTGTGAGTATCAAAAGACCTGATGACTTAACACTGCAGCTGATATTTTTCGATGGGGAGGAAGCTTTCGAGGAGTGGTCTGAGAATGACTCGCTTTACGGCTCACGTCATCTGGCCGAGCTCTGGTCCAAAACGCCCTATCGTGATGATGGAAAGAGCGTTCTTAATGCGATTGTAAGTAAAGACAAGACATCAATATTTTCGTTGAATTATCTACTCATTAACTCTTTGTTTAAAATAGGGAAAAATATGTCAAAAAGTTGTGCTATCTATAATCCCTCTTGGTAAAAGACCAATATACAAAATAGTGTGTTTAGACTAGAACAGGGGTTCCCAACCTGTGGTACGCGTACCACTAGTGGCTCCACTAGTGGTAAGGTTTTTCAGGTGATACGCGAAACTTCCGTTTTTTTTTTACAAAACCCTGAATTCACAACTTTATATTTTGTTTATCTGGTTTTGTTTACATAAAAAATGTTCCCCCGAAACCCATTCTTGTTGTTACGTAACTATTCCTGTTGTTTCGAAACAATTTGATCTATAAAATACAGGCTATGTCGATTGTCGCCAAGGAGAATAGTTGCTTTGTAAAACTTACAACGCTGTGGGACAGTGGGCGTTAATTGTGTCAAACGACTACTCTTGATAGATATAATCTAGTGTTTTATAGCAAAAGCTACAAATAGAGTTGAATAATGCTAGTTTTAAGCTAAAAATACAAAACCAAATGATTCGATCAAATTAGTTTTCTGCAAGAAGTGGTACACGTGACACTACAGAGCGTCCAAGTGGTACGAGATCGTAAAAAGGTTAGGAATTCCTGGACTAGAAGGAACGTATTCAGATATCCAAAAAGGATCCCTATTTTTCAACTTAGGAAATTACCTCACTTTCCGTATGACGTTAATGATTAATGACGTCATAAAATAGTAACAACTATGACTTCAAAAAAAGTTAATGACGTCATAAACCTTATGAGAAACAGCCATTTAACGTTTACGCCTTTAGCGCTGGTTATGAAAAATGCCCTCATCCCTCATTTATTTTCTAGTACATCGGGTTTTGATAAAATCGCATTTTAATGTTTTTGATGTATTGCTGCATTGTTATTATAGGTACTTTGCGCAAAGACTATAACATAATGCAACTTTGATGTGATTCCCTGACTTTTCAATCTGGTTTTACTGACATCTCTAAAAAACAGTATAGGAAAGATCTTTTATCAACGTTTTTTGTAATAAAAGAGTAAATTTCCAAATGTAAACACAGCTTTCCGAGCTGAGATAAATGAATGTTGTTCAATCAAGTACTAGCACTTCAGCAGAAAAAAATCAAACTAAAAAAACGTTTGGTAATGCCAGATTTTAATCAATAATATGGTTACTTATTCTTTTCAAATTTGTGTGACCAAGAAAAGCAATGAATGAATGTTGTTCAATCAAGTACTAGCACTTCAGCAGAAAAAAATCAAACTAAAAAAACGTTTGGTAATGCCAGATTTTAATCAATAATATGGTTACTTATTCTTTTCAAATTTGTGTGACCAAGAAAAGCATTGAATGAATGTTGTTCAATCAAGTACTAGCACTTCAGCAGAAAAAAATCAAACTAAAAAAACGTTTGGTAATGCCAGATTTTAATCAATAATATGGTTACTTATTCTTTTCAAATTTGTGTGACCAAGGAAAGCAATGAAGTAACACTTCAGATATCAATAAGATTGACAATTTTACGTAAGCTGTTAGATTTAGCAAGGATAATAGGATATCTGTACCACATAATGCCCGATGCGTGTTTTACTTCCTCCTGGATAAAGTTAAAGATGTCGGTGAATGAAGTTATAGCAACAAAACGAAAGTTCAAAACCAAATTTTTTTTTATCTTCCAAGCAGATTTAAACAGCCTTGCTAGAGATGTGTCTCTTTCAAAAGAAAATTTAGAACTGTTTGTATTGGGATTTAAATAAAACTTGCTTGAGATTGATTTACTAATAAAACATTACATAATTATAACTTGGACATACACTAGAGTAGTAGACAAACCTATTTCCTACAACAGCCGTGCTACCAACTGTATTACTTTAGAAAAGACTATAAGCTATAAGAGAATCGTAAGTGGCTGATATCACAAACAGTACGCCCCATAAATTTTCTTGCCCGGGGAATAGAAAAGTGAGTTCTATGTTTAGCATTTCCCAAAAAAAATTTTCACTAATAACTTAAGCAAAATGAAAGGTATTTTGATGGGCCAAAATATTTTGTAAAATTCTAAATGATGCACATTGTAAAAAGGTGAAATTACTCGCTTGACTGGAATTTAGTGACTGTGTGGTAAACTTTTTAGAAAATTCAAATTGCACTATTTTGCGGTATGTGTTTGATGCATTTAACGACATTTTAAGCTATGAAATCCTGTCAACAAGGATGTCAGACGTTTTTGGGAGATATGCATCATAGCTGTACTTTGTTTGCAATGCGTTTTTTTGGAAAATTAAAATTTGACGATATCTTCAAAATGTGATGTGCTAGAGAAAAACTAAAGGCACATAATCAGCGCGAAAAAAGCATCTAAGATAAAATTCTCACATTCTCGTATAAAAAAAGGGAAATTTTGTTGACCAGTGTAAATTTCCCTAGTGTTAATATTAGAGATAGACCGATATTTGGCTTCTACCGATATATAGGTATTGGTAAATGTAGGCCGATACTTCGGCCGATATTTCAGTACAAAAATATGATATCATTTTTCCAGTACAACAAACAACTTACCCAATTTTTGATAAAAAAATTTCAGCATCACGCCTAATTAATATGCAAAATAATAGTTTAATAATTAACAAAGGTATGTAAACTGAAACCTTATTTGGATTTTATTTTCAATTAGTTCAATTTTATTTTCAATTAGCTTTTAAACATTTCCAAGGTATATAAAAAAAATCGGTATCGGTATCGGTTATCGGTTGACAAAAGTGTAAAAATTGCGTATCGGTCGAAAAAAAAAAAAAAAAAAAAAAAAAAAAAAAAAAAAAGTGATATCGGTCGATCTCGAGTTACTATGCGACGATTATCGCAACATCTGCGCGAACTGTGTGTCAAGTCAGCTAATTTACAGTACAAGCTGCGGTTAAGAGAAAATTTATTATACAACTTTTTAGGAGAATCTGCGTTAGTTAAAAAAATGTCGTTGTTACACCAACACCGGATATTAGCGCAGACAGCGAACATCCAGGAACATCAACTGCGCCTAACCAACGTTTTAGCAAGAAAATTAAGTGTTGTCAATTGTCGAATACACACTTTGCCTTAGCCAACCTGAACGAATAAAGAAAGGCTAAAAAGAAACTTTTTAGGTGAATCTGCGTTAGTTAAAAAATGTCGTTGTTACACCAACACCGGATATTAGCGCAGACAGCGAACATCCAGGAACATCCACTGCGCCTAACCAACGTTTTAGCAAGAAAAAGTGTTGTCAATTGTCGAATACACACTTTGCCTTAGCCAACCTGAACGAATAAAGAAAGGCTAAAAAGAAGAAATATCCTAGTTTAACATTCGACCCAGATGCAAACAAGAGACGAAACACGACGTTTAGCGTTTGATTTTGGTTTCCATTAGCTTAAGACGGGTGACCTAATTACATTTAGCCGCTTCAAAAAAAATTGAACCATGTGTGAAATGGAACAAAAAAAAAACTATAACATCATCTACAAATAAAGGGTGTCAGACCTGCTTGATCGCGCTTGACGAGTAAATCTAATATAACTAATTATTTCATATAACTATTTATTTCCTTGAATTATCATTGTGCGAGTCGGACTTGTTTTTTGGAACTGCTGTTTTCAGATTTTAAATTATCAAATTTGACAAGTTAAAAGCAAGGGCATTCTTTGAAGATTTATTTGAGCAAGCAACTTATCCACGCATTAATGGTTATTATGGATAAACACAGTACAAAATAACCAGCATTGCGTGACTTGTTCAATCTGATGCAATCAATAGAGACGTTTGAACTTAATTGAAAACGACGTGCGGGAACGCGTTGTCTAAACCGAAGCAAGCCTCGAGGTTTCTTGATAATTGTCTGGTGTATGCGACATTTAACTTTGGTACCCCGCCCGACTCGATTTACCACGTATATAAATAGGATTTTGTCAACAGTAATTTATTGATTACACATCCTTGGGGTGAGTTGATTAAAAACTCTACAACGGTAGCCATAGCTCTTGCCAACATTATATCTACGTGACAAACCAAACTTGCAAAGTTTTCATTACATTACGATCGTACAAGTCAAACACGCAAGGCAACATGGATGAATCGCAAAATTAAACATTTAATTCGTAAAATACTGTTACTAATCTATTGAACAAATATACTCCTCACATAATAACGCTCTGACTGCACAATAGTATTTGTTGACATTTTAAAAGCATTCTATCGTGTTTTACATCACGGATTGTTATTTAAATTACAACAGCCTAAAGTTAAAGGGTATTTTTTTGGTTCTCCTGGCATCTTACCTTGCGAATCGTCATCAGCGTGTTCGCTTAAATAACTGTCTGTCTATTACACTGTCTACTAATGCTGGAGTGCCTCAAGGTTCCATTTTAGACCTTTTGTTATTTCTTGATTATTTAAAAATGATATTTCGGCTAATCTAACTTCCAATGTATCACTTTTTCCAGATGGCATAGCTTTATGCTATTCTTCTAGTTTGCCCAAATTTAAAGCAATAAGTGATGATTTTTGATTGGCTATATTACTTATTTTATTGGTGCTTTTTACAGGATTTGTTGGTGTTGCTAGATTTGATTGGAACAAGTACAACAAGTTTTGCCAACTTTGATAAAACATTCACTCGCTGGTACAGTGTTATACTGGAAATCGGTGAGACTCAATTACCTTAAATGGGAAGCTTAAGCTATTTCATTATTTGCTACGACTGTTTAAATATGTAAAGAAACCTCTTCAAATTATTTTTTCCGTTCCAGAAAGAAAAATGATTTTTAAGAAGTATCTATCTCGGGGAGCTCGGGAACGATTCCTACCAAGACAGTACAGCGTAAATATTGAAGACGACCACATTCCATTTCTAAAAAGGAGTAAGTCAGTTTAGCTCAGTGAGTCGCTAGGTTACATCAAGCAACGAGGTGTGTTTCTTACGCAATATCGGCGTTATTGTTATGTTAATAATTTGGTACAAACAAATTACATATATCATTTCCGCCAAACTTTGTAAACAACTGAAAATGAGAATTAAATTATTAAAATACGGTGGGATGTATTTCTTTAAACTGCAGTAACCAACAATTGTAACCACCAAAATGTAGTTTTGTCTGTCATCAGTACTTTCTTAAATCTTTTTAACGAAGTATTTAAGACAATCAGGGTGGGAAAAGGGAGTGGTTCTCAACCTTTTTTAGCCTGCGGCCCTTGTACAATTTTAAGTTGTGTAGGCCAGGTGTTTATAAATTTGTTTGGAGCGACATACAAAACAGGGGCAACAGAGAGGTGTACGCTGCCTCCAGATTTCGCATTTAAATTTGTGGCTGTAAATTATGTTGTTTTGTAATAGAAGAAGTTATTTCACTTAGAAGCCTTTTTCTAAAAGGCAAGGCGCACGCGCACAGTGACAATAAAACGCGCAGCATGGTGCAAGTCGCTTCGCGAGCTGAACAAGGCAAGCAAATGTGAACGAATTTTGTATTTATGTTTTTCCGCCGCTTGATGGGAGTTGATAGTTACAGATAGATAGGAGTTGATAGTTACAGATATACGATGACTTCATAATATTTTTTATGTTATATATATTTTGTATGCCAATACAAACCATATCAAACCAAACAAATAACGGCTAAAAAAACAGGGTGCAGTTGACTCGATGTACCTTACGGCCTTTCACTGCATCCTGGAACAAACAATTGTAATTTTCCTTGTAACTTTGTACTGTGTTCTAGTTGTTTCGGTTCCAAAAAAATAAAATCTATCTATCTATCTATCCCTGCAGAACTGTTGAACTACGTGTTAACTGTTTATTGGCTCATTCCAGGAATTAGTAAAGTGAAGTTTTTACCCCTATTTTGTTAAAACTGCAGATGTGCCAATCATGCATCTTATATCCGCCCCTTTTCCAAAAGAGTGGCATACGATAGACGACAACGCAAATGCTTTGAACAATGACACCATAACAGACGTTACCAAGATTGTGGCTGCATTCGTAGCACAATACCTGAAGCTTTCGGACCTATAACTCTACCCATGCTTGGTGTATGCTTTTTTAATACCTGTTTTTTTAGTACAACACTTCTAAGGGCAACAAAACAAGCCCTAAATAGTACAGCATTTATTTTATAGATTTATAAAACTTTTAGACTTAACCTTAATTTTATGTAATGTTCATATTATTTGCAAACACTCGTTTTGAGATTTTATGATTGTAACAACGTCAGAACTTAGATTTACAGAAGTTGCCCATGAAGTTTTTGTATAAAAAGGTCAAAATTGTGTTTTTTTTTCTTATTTGATATTAAATGTTGTATATTGCTACTGTATTTTATGTACTCGAGTCATGTTTTGGTGCAATGAAACTTTTAATAATAACGACCCTGTTTGGAATAAATTTATGCGGCACGTGTTTCTACAGGTAGGCCTATGTGTTTAAAAACCACATTTGTTTGTGACATCGCTAACCTGTCTATCATTCTATGGATTCGTACAAATACTTTTCGATTATTTTAGTTGTTTGGCAGAGAGGATTCGGCTTACTTGTTGGCTTGTTTCTTGCGCAGACCATTTTTTTAACAAAAAGGGCAACTTCGCCCAACGCCATGCGCCTTCATTCAATCGTACAGAAAACTAGTAAATGCAACAAAATCGTTTAAAACATATTTTTCTGCGCCTAAAATTCAAAATTCACTTGATGACGTTTTTGCATCTGCTCCTTAATCTTATGTAACATACGCTACTGCGCGCCCCCTAAACGCGCAATCACAGTTGTCACTATAGATTCACTGAAGCAAGTGTAATCTTTAGTTGTTTTACAAAGCGCTGCGTGTTACGATTTCTGTCCTGTATTAACTAAACCTGCTGGAAATTCTAACTAGCGAATTCTGCCTATTTAAAAGTATACATAAACCGCTGTGCTTTCGGGTTATTTTCCTTAGTTTGATCTTGTTTAAAACTTGTAATAAAACACACGACACTCAATTCATAATTATATTCTATGCCCTAAAGTTATTTTCAATGCTTATTGCCAGCGAATCGATTGTTGTATACAAAGACACTATAGTATTACATTTCCAATTAGTGTCCCATATTACGAATGACAACAATTAACTGACAATTGATAAATTGAAAACTTACAACCGATGCCTTAACATGTCTAATGTAAACCTACACAAATTACGAAGCGCCGCCGACGCCAAAATCTTCTTGGTTTATGACGCTCGCCGTTTTGGCCTCGAGACCGATCTGTCACAGTTTAACTCGACATCGATGACCTGGGAGCCTTTGGTATTTTTCAGCAAATGCGTAACATGTACCGAATTGCGGTACTCAGTATGTGATAAAAAATTATTGTCCATATACAATTAAGCCGGTAAGACAATTCGAAAAAATTTTGCGTGAAGTTAACTATTCAAACAGATCATCGGTCAGCAGGGGCGGATTTACCAATAGGCTAGGCAGGCTGAAGCCCAAGGCCTCGAAATTTGTTGTTCTTTTAAAAGCTTGACAAGCCTTTTCTCAGCTTTCACAAGGAGGTGGACAGTTGTAAAATTATTTTTGCAAGCTCAATCAAAGTGCCAAAACATTTGTCAGATACTAGTTGGGATGCACATGCAAAAGCCCTGGAAGCTAGTTTGGAAAGTTACAGTGCCATCACTAATGCCCTCAGTCATTTGCACTCCAATGTAAGTGAGAAGGGTGATACCAGAATTCATGCTAACAACCTTTTGCAAAAAATGGAAAAATTGGAGTTTGTGTTTATGTTGCATTTTTGGTCCGGAGTGCCGAGTGCCGAAATTGTGCCGAGTGCCGAATTGTACAGTTCACTTGTAGACTTTCTAAGCGAAATTAGAGATGAGTTTGACGAGTTTGATCAGCAACCTTGCCGAATATTAACTACACAGCTGTCTATAGGAGACAAAGAAATGCATCTGACGCTTTAAGTGAACTCTCTCCAAAAAAAGGTTTAAAAGAAATTCCTTTCTCCCTATGCTCGACGCACTTGAAGTCAATTTAAAAAGAAGAGCTAATGTGTACAATGACATTTGAGAAATGTTCCTCTTTCTTTCTAATCTGAAAGCAACTAAGGTAGAAATTGTACGAGGCGTAGAACTTTTGAAGAAGGTGTAGTGACGTGTCCATCTAATTGAATACTTCGACGTGGTGTATCTGAGTTATTTGCCTTTTACCATTATTCGTTTCGCTGTAATTACTCGTCTCGCTACTCCTCTCTTTCTCTTGTTACTCTCACCTTCTCGCATATGCCTTTTCGTGCTACACCCTCGGCAGTCTGACCTGGGAGACTTCGTGAACAGTCGCCTTTGCTAATGCTAATACATCGGACTGATAAAGAAGTAGTCTTTTGGGTAGATGTTAAGATTTCCTTCTGATAGGAATCGGAAATAAGGAGTCATAGGGAACTAAACATAGTCCCAATAAACATCTCATACATCCCCTAACCGCTACAAAGGTGTATCCGGAAGATGTTGAACCGAAACCTACTGGAGTACTGGTGAATAGGGCGATTATTGTTTGAATTGTCTAAAAGAGTCAAAATTTTGTCAAAATATACACGTTAGGTCAAAATTTGTCAAAATTATTTCAATTCAGAGTCGAATAAAACTGCACATAAATCGTTTACAAGATTAAAAAACAAACTGTACGGTAGTCAGCTTTTTAAAATTGTAGTTCATTTTTTTTATGCTTGTGATTTGCAATGATCCGATTTATATTCAACGACATATTAACAGTATTATATTAGAGAAATATACGGTAAACGCGAGCAGAATTAACAACCTTGGCCTCCCTGATTTTGATAAATATTGAACAGAATTTGCTGTCTTTTTTCGCTTGTGATTTGCAATGATCCGATTTCCTAAATTTGGATAACCTGGCCTTAATAAATTTTCTTTTTCATTTTGAAACGACAAAAACATCAACTAATATTTTCATGAGTTTTGCATTAGCACGAAAAAATAACTGATTTGCGGTCTACCGATAAACAGCAAATCATCTAAAACGCGTGGTTGAGGACGCCAAGACACTATATAATGCAGTATTTCAAACAACAATTGGTTATTTAAATCAATGTAGGACATATCTAACAGGTCAAAGTTTTGTCAAAATACATTATTTTTAGGTCAAAATTGGTCAAAATTTCTAATTTTTTTGGTCAAAAAATAATCACCCGACTGATGAACTTATACATTTTTATTTGTACGTGAGACAAACACAAATCCAAGGGCTTACCGGTACAGAAGACCAATCTATTTCCTTGTCTCATGGAGACCTTTATGAAATTATGTGTAAGGAAAAAATTAACAATGCCTTTCCTAATGTGGAGGCAATATTAAGACTGTTTCTTAGCTTGATGGTCACTATCTGCTCAGGAGAGAGTGCTTCTTTCTTAAGGCTCAAAAGCATCACACATAAACTGATATCGACAATGTCTCAAGAAAGCTTGTCCGCACATTGAGAGTGACAAACTTAAACAAACAGTTAATTTTTGATGAAACTTTTTCTTGATTTTGCTTTGACGAAAGCGTAGCCTAGTCTTACTCTATTTCATGGCTGTAACTATTTCTTACGTAAATCCTCGTAAATAAACTCTACATTTATTGTAATGGTTGTTTGTTTAAAGAAATTAAAAAAGAGCAAAACTGCCTTAACTAAATTTTTATTCTTTTAATTAAAAAATTGCACCTATGAATGTGGAAAATGAAAAGAACAAAGAGTTTAATTCACTCATATTTTTAACATTAAGCAATGACATGTGACGTTGTTTAGAGAGAATTTCTAAGCTCAAAAATGAGGGGGGGGGCTCAAAAATGGAATAGCCTAGGGCAGGGTTTCTCAAACGTGGCCCTCGGCCCCCCTGGGGGGCCACGGAGCTGTCATTGGGGGGCCACGAGCATAAGTCTGTAACAATGTCGTGGTATTGCAAAACCCGTGTCACTATTTTGATTTTTTTAGTTAAACTCAAACTTGTAGTGTTAAATCTTCTTTGACCAATTGTAACGCATTTTTGCTTACACGTTAATACTTGCTATTCGCAAAAAGTTTCGCAACACTCGACGTCAAGCTTGCAATTGTGTCGATGATTTATGTAAAAAAAAAAAAATTGCTTGACAGCCTTACAAACCAAAAATGAAGAGTAAATATTAGGCTACTTAGTTTTTGCTAAATGGCTATCTCAAGAGTTTTACATTTTTTGATTTTTTTTTTGTAAATTTCAAATTGGAAAATCCGGGACAAATTGGTTAATCGGGCGGGACACCGGGACAAGGCCTTAAAACCAGGACTGTCCCTTCCAATTAACCACCCATGAAAACCAACCTTCCAATTTAATTTTTTCTAAATAAAACATTTTAACTTCTCTCTAAACGTTTATGGTTATACAGCAGATATGTTGGTCGTCCCTTGACTATTTTTTTTTGCTGAAATGGGTTAACTAAATGATTCCCCACAAATGGAGTCACGTTCTTTGGCCTGTGTGGAATCAGCATTTAATCGGATGGCGTGTTATAATTATCGCATTTATCCGCGTGACTGTGAGACATGTAATTGTTCGTTTTCGCAAACTAAAATTTTACATTTTGTTGAAACAAAATTGCAAATAATGTGTTCTTATTTGAAATTAAACGACTAAATACCCAACGGCTAAGTACGTCAAACATCTTTTACGTAACGAAAACCAGTGACATATATCGATAGTTAAAACCTTATGCTGTATAGCAGCCATTGTTCGAATTGCGTGATATGCAGCAAATACGTAATCCTGGTACCATACTTCGTCCAATGAAAGTAAAATCTCGTGTGAAACTGAAGATTGGTTACGATTAAAACCATCGGGTTAAATGCGATGTTTCGCGAACTCTACCTAAATTTTGCGCGGTAACATACTTCAAGAAGTTCTTAAACCTATAGAAGTAATTAATTTTAATTACGGCAATATACCTAATTTGATTTTTATTTCCTCGCTGGTAATTGCTATTAAAGTTTTTTTATACAATGCAACAAAGTATGTAACGAAAAAGCAATTTTTAAAGAAACAAATTCAATTCTTCGTCTTGTGAGATTAAATTAATATCTCTACACAGTTTTTTTATACAATGCAACAAAGTGGTAACCGAAAAGCAATTTTGGAACCACTCACAAACGTAAAACCTTCAAGTAGATGCGTAATCCCTGGTATGTCTTACGTCCAACGTGAGTAAAATCTCGTTTGGAACTGAAAATTGGTTAAATTTAAACCGCCGCATCAAATGCGAAATTTTGCGAACTCTACCTACATTATGCGCGGTAACAGACATCAAGAAGTTCAAGTCTTAAGTTGGAAACATTAAAACTTATTTGTATTAAGGCAATTAGTATTTTATGACTTCAATTTCATTTGTAATGCTGAAAACCCGCGACATTTATCGGTCCAGAATTACTAACAAACGTTAAACTTTAAGTTGAATCAGCAATTGTTTAGACTTGCGTAATATTCAAGCAAATAATACCAGCACCAAACTGCGTCATACGTGCAAAAAATCCTTGAAAATAAAAATTGCTTATCGGTGACCGGTTTGGGACGGCGATAGCTTACCTTCCTCAAAAAGATATCTCCCAGCACTCGCCGGACAATATTCACTTACATTTTTTACTCACCACAAACAAAAAAGGAACTAGCCCTAGCAACCTCACGCCCAGAAAAATATTGCATAACACCATCTGGAAAATAATTAATAAAATTTGCTTGACAGCTTTACCAAACAAAAATGAAAAGTAAAAAGTATCACTTACAAAAAAAAGGTAAAAAAAACAAAAATGAAAAGTGAAAAGAGCTGCTAAATGGCTAACTCAAGAGTTTTTACAATTTTTTTTTTTGTAAATCTTAAATGAAAAAATCCGGGACAAATTGGTTAACCGGGCGGGACAGCGGGACAAGGCTTTAAAACCGGGACGTATGGCAAGCCTATGTACAGGCCTATATCAAGCTTTTCAGAGTAGAAAGTTCTATACCAGGGGTGGGCAAATGTATTCAATGGAAGAGCCATGTGCAGAAAATACAAGCACCAAAGAGCCTCAAAATTGTTTCAATACAAAATCGGTAAATTAAACAAGGCCAGCCGCAATAATAACAGATTTGTAATATAGCAAAACGGCAATAATCAACACAATATAACGGTAATAGGAGGCAACTATTACGCGCATTCTGCTGAAAGCTTCTATGTTAAAGTACCGTAGTCTTCTCTGCAAAAAACAGTATCAGTAGTTGACATGTTTCTGAAATAACTTTTAGACATTGTGTTGCTTACTGTTAATGTGGTAAAATTTACTAATGTCATCGACTTATCTTATTTATTAGACGTCTTGGTATTGCTAACCTGCGTCTAGATCAGGGGTCGGCATCCTACGGGCCGCGGGCCGGAACGGCCGGTCAATGTAATTCATCCGGCCCGCTGCCGATACACGAGTCCATTTAAAATACTTTTTTTTGCAAGGTCATAAAAACTTGCAAGAAATTGAAGATAAATGTCGGTAAACCAAAAAAATCGCGGTCGCTTTGCTCGCCAGGAAAGCCCGGACTTATAAAGGTTAAAACATACTTTCGAACTAGATTAACCAATAAAGTTATGGCGTTTCTTCAAAGTAGTTTTATTACACTTTTAATTATAGTATGAATGACGACGTGTTGACTCGAATTTTAAACCAAACAAATGCTTTTTTGAGCTCTGCGCCAACAGTTTACTGCCTAAATCCGAGGCCCGCCTGATTCAGAGTTGTTCTAACATTCTAATAACACAATTCTTTATTTACGTGCGGCCCGCAGAGACCTTTCTGAGTTTGGTTTTGGCCCGCGACTAGAAAAAGGTTGTCGACCCCCTGGTCTAGAAACAATAATCTTATTTCATAATTTTTTTAACCTTAAATGTCCTCGTAAATAAACTTTACAATTACTGTAACGGTTGTTTGATCAAAGAAATTAAAATTAAAAGCAAAACCTCCTTACTGAATTTTTATTCTTTTAATTAAAAATTTTCACCCATGAATGTCGAAAATGAAAAGAACGAAGAGTTTAATGCACTCATATTTTTAACATTAAGCAGTGGCATGTGATGCTGTTAAGAGAGAAATTCTGATCTCAAAAATAGGGAGGGGCCTCACAAATGGAAAAGCCGGGGGCCTCTCATCTAAATCCGGCCCTGACGGTGATTCAAGCCGCTACTAAAAAACCGTATCAAGTAGAATACCATAAAGTAGAATGAAATGAGAATCGCTTAACCCGCTCGATATTGGCGTCGTGGTCACATATCAGTGGAATGAGTGTATATCGGTCACAGGTATCGTGACGTCCTAATTGTCTACGAAAAGTCACTTGAAAAGAGTGACTTAAGCACCCGATCCGTTAGAAATTAAGACCACAAAGTCTAAAGGTCAAGACTTTTTGATCCTTTGGATGCCTTAATTGACGTAGACCCTTTTAATATAACTGCACTAATTTCAACGGATCGGGTTTTTATTACTCAATACAAAAGAGAAAGAAAAAAAGGGAAAAAGAAAAAATGTATGTATATAAATGCCTTTGTTGTTTAAAACACAAATGCCGTGAATTAACTTACAAATATATCCAAAATAAATGACGCTTGTCTAAAATCCTACCACACTTTACAAATCAATGCGTAATATTTGGGTTAAGTGTGCGAGTTACCGTTTTTGATGTGGGTTTTGTTATATTCATTATGTAATAGTATCGCATAAGCCACCCTAACCCAAACGCTAATCCGCACCCTAACCCAAATAATGTGCGTTGTGGTAGGCCACTGTGTAAAGTATGGCAAGTGCATCCTCAAGTTTTTTTCAACATTTGTAAGTGCACCACGAAAATATCTGAACTACACACCAAATATGTAAAGCGCTTGTGCGGCATATGTTCACGGTGCAATTTATGCAATACAGAGTGCATCGAAAAATCATAAAGTGCACCCGGAAATTTGAAATGCACCTTTGTTGCACCCGGTCGCCTAATTTTTTCGGCCGTGTACCCGCGAGATATCGGCGTAATCTGCCCTACTTTCCGGACTGGGTAGTAGGATTGGAGACCAGCGTCAAATAATTCTATATATGTTAAAATTAAAAAAAAATTATAACAATACTAACAACGATCTATATTTTACAAATTAAAAATAAATTAACGGAATGAAAAAATATTAATATAAAATTGCAATAGAAAAACAAGAAATGCTTGATTCGAGATTTTAACTAACAAATTCGGGCTGCGCATGAAAATGCCTTTCCGGTAATCTCAAACTTGTATATGGGGAAAGGGTTTTTAAAACGTTGATATAATCGATATTAATATTCATAACTAGGGCCCGCAAAAGTCAAAAAAGTTAAAATTTTTTAAGGACATCGTCTGTCCACGAATCTAAGAATAAAGTTGTTTTCAGCACCTAGGGGACTTTTTCTAAAAAGTTTATAGGTTAAAATAAAGTTAAAATTTACAATAAAGTCAAAATTCTCAATAAAGTCAAAATTTGTCAAATTATGGCCTTTTACAAAGTTTTTGTGTTTCTTGAGAGTAATTTTTGTAAAAATCGTCGTGGAAGCATTGTAAATCAGGAACTGAGAAAATTAAAATATATTAACCCATAAAAGCAGTCAAAATGTCACAATGCTCACTTAGATCAGCGATAACTTTTATCGCAAATTGTCCATTTTTTTTTATATGGGCCGAAAATTTATTTTCGGGACATATCTTGTTTTTGCCCGAAAATGTTTCAGACCGATTTTTGTCCGAAGCTTTATAGAAAAAGTATACATCGTAGAACTTTCAAATTTACAGACATGGCGTAGAGTGGTATGAAGGTGCAATGTCGAGGTTTATGAGGCTGCACCCCTAGGTGCCTTTGACTGGGGGGCAAAAACCTGAAATATTGCGTTTTAGTTCTCTGTAGCTAACGACTGCCATCTAGCAGCAGAAAAACTTCCATACAGAATTCGTTCATATTCGCTTGCTTTGTCCAGCTTGTGAAATGACGAAGCGACTGCACGCGCTTTATTGTCCCGCGCGTGAGACTTTCATTGTGCGAAGTGGCACGTCCTAAACTGGGCTCGTGCGACTTGCATTTTAAAACGAAGCTTCTCTTTAGTAAAATTACTTAATGCTGTTAAGAAACAACTTATTTTACCGCCGCAAATTTAAATGCGAAATCTGGTGGCAACTCTAATCCAACATATCAACACCAGGCCTACACAACTTAAAATTGTGTGTTGATATGTTGGATTGGAGTAACATACTATACAGGTGCAAATAGCAAATATTCTCCAAATACGATTTTTCCAATATTCTCCAAATCGTATTTCATCGTATTGTCGCGGTAATACACAAAGAGGTAAGGCCGTGAATAAAGTTTCACCCACCGTACAATTAACGGAGGGAAGCATTGCGAGTAGAGATGTTCAAAGCAGAATATCGGCGACTCATTTATAATGCTTGCTTTCAATGCGGCGTTAGTTTTTTTTTCGGGCGACAAATTACTTCGCGATAATCTTCGCCTAATAATTAAGTGTCAATAAGGTGTATTTACCACCGCAAATTTAAATGCGAAATCTTAAGGCAGTCTACGCCTCTCTGTTAGCACCTGTCGTGCATCTTGCTCCAACCAGCATACTACTAACATCAGGCCTAAACATCTAGCAAAACTTTCGATTTAATAGTTTGCGTATTGAGAACATAATAGTGTTTTTCATATTGTTTAAAACTACAGATTTAAAGCCTGTTTTAACAGTGATTGCTCGGCCCAAGCCATGGTAAAAAATTACCGACTAAAAGTTTGCAAAAGTATAGCAAACCATAGGCGTTAAACCATTTTTAGTCTTTAAGAGAATGATAATATTTGCTTTTCAAACACGTAAGCTGGTCAAAATTTAATAAAATGACCATACGCATTATCTACGTAAATTATATTTATCAAATATATGTTTCGATCATTCCCCAAATTCTACGCCGTATTTGAACCCCTTTCGCATCAAAGGCATATTTTAAGTGGGAAGTTTTCGGCCCATATCTGTTTTTGCTTGCCGAAACAAGTTAAGGAAAATAAAAAACAAAATATATAATATAAAGTACACAATACAAAATATTAAAAAAAATAAATAAATAAAATAAAATAAAAAAAATAAAATAAAGTAAAAATTGAAAATAAACACTAAGCCCTGAAAATATACCCCCTGACAAAATATACAACAACCGCACCCCCGTCTAGTTATATGGGCCGAAAATTTATTTTCGGGACATATCTTGTTTTTGCCGCTATTTATATGGGCCGAAAATTTGTTTTCGGGACATATCTTGTTTTTGCCGTAATTCTTTTTTGGTTTCCTATGGTTTCCTATAGTTTCCTATGGTTTCCTATGGTTTCCTATGGTTTCCTATGGTTTCCTATGGTTTCCTATGGTTTCCTATGGTTTCCTATGGTTTCCTATGGTTTCCTATGGTTTCCTATGGTTTCCTGTGGTATATTTCAGACCGATTTTTGTCCGAAGCTTTATAGAAAAAGTAGACATCGTAAAACCTTCAAATTTTCAGACATGGCGTAGAGTGGTATGTAGGTGCTTTGTAGAAGTTTATGAGGCTGCACCCCCAGGGGCCTTTGCTTGGGGGGCAAAAACCTGAAATATTGCGTTTTAGCTCTTTCTAGCTAACGACTGCCATCTAGCAACAGAAAAACTTTCATACAGAATTCGCTCACATTCGCTTGCTTTGTCCAGCTTGTGAAGTGACGAAGCGACTCACCGCCTGCTGTGCTTTATTGTCCCGCGCGTGAGACTTTCATTGTGTGAAGTGGCACGTCCAACACTGGGCTCGGGCGACTTGCATTTTAAAAAGAGGCTTCTCTTTAGTAAAATTACTTAATGCTCTTAAGAAATAACTTATTTTACCGCTGCAAATTTAAATGCGAAATCTGGTGGCAACTCTTATCCAACATATCAACACCAGGCCTACACAACTTAAAATTGTGTGTTGATATGTTGGATTGGAGTAACATATTATACAGGTGCAAACAGCAAATATTCTCCAAATACGATTTTTTCAAGTATTCTCCAAATCGTATTTCATCATATTGTCGTGGTAATACACAAAGAGGTAAGGCCGTGAATAAAGTTTCACCCACCGTACAATTAACGGAGGGAAGCATTGCGAGTAGAGATGTTCAAAGCAGAATATCGGTGACACATTTATAATGCTTGCTTTAAATGCAGCGTCAGCATTTTTTCGGGCGACCAATTACTTTGCGATAAGCTTCGCCTAATAATCAAGTTTCCGCTGCAAATTTAAATGCGAAATCTTAAGGCAGTGTACGCCTCTCTGTTAGCACCTGTTGTGCATGTTGCTCCAACCAACCTACCAACATCAGGCCTAAACAACTAGCAAAACTTTCGATTTAATGGTTTGCGTATTAGGCACATAATAGAGTGTTTCATATTGTTTAAAACTACAGATTTAAAGTCTGTTTTAACAGTGATTGCTCGGCCCAAGCCATGGTAAAAAAATACCGACTAAAAGTTTGCAAAAGTATAGCAAACCATAGGCGTTAAACCATTTTAAGTCTTTAGGAGAATGATAATATTTGCTTTTCAAACACGTAAGCTGGCCAAAATGTAATAAAATGGCCATACACACTATCTACGTAAATTCTATTTATCAAATATATGTTTCGATCATTTCCCAAAATCTACGCCATATTTGAATCCCTTTCGCATCAAAGGCATAAGTTAAGTGGGGAATTTTTCGGCCCATATCTGTTTTTGCTTGCAGAAACAAGTTAAGGAAAATATAAAAATTGAAAATAAACACTAATGCCTGAAAATACACCCCCTGACAAAATATACAACAACCGCACCCCCGTCTAGTTCTTTTTTGGTTTCCTATGGTTTCCTATGGTATGTTTCAGACCGATTTTTGTCCGAAGCTTTATAGAAAAAGTAGACATCGTAGAACCTTCAAATTGACATGGCGTAGAGTGGTTTGTAGGTGCTTTGTAAAAGTTTATGAGGCTGCACCCCCAGGGGCCTTTGCTTGGGGGGTAAAAACCTGAAATATTGCGTTTTAGCACTTTGTAGCTAACGACTGCCATCTAGTTTATTTATTGTTACGTATTTAAATAATTGTTATAAAACACTTTATCTTCATAAACGTGGTCTTTTCGAATATCAACAATTTGGATTTTAGAAATAGTCTACTGACATTCTGTAATACAAAAATGCCAAAGCAAGCTAAATCTATCGCCAAAAAACCGGATGCACTTTTTATAATCGATAAAACAACTTGACTTTGCGACAAAATATTACGTTTGGGTCTTAAATCGACAAAATATTACGTTTGGGTAACTGGCATCAATTCAAGGAAGAACTGTAGCCTCTACAAACAAGCTAAAATTTGATAAAGATAAAGTTAAAATTTTTTTTTTTAGGTTAATATAAAAATGGCCCTATTCATAACTGATCACGGCAAGCCCGAATCCATTTAAAACTGCTCAATTGCAATCTCAATCAGGGCAATTTTAAAACGAAACTACCAGTAACAATAGTAGGCTTAGTTAAACATACAACAAATGTTTTTAAATTTTAAACTAAAGTGAAATTGGAGATTAACTAGGGCTACCATATTTTCAGCACCCAAAAAGAGGACATTTTTTTGCTGCAAATAAAACGAAAGTAGAATTGTTACGTTTGAGAAAAAAGTGCCATATCCACGAGTAATGCATTCAGCTTCGAAATTAATACGTCCTGTTTAAAACAAGGATACTTCTGGCGTAGCTCATCAGTAAACAGAGTTTTCCTCTTTATATTATAATTTATAGCTTATTTTACTTTATGGTTATCTAAATTTAAAGAATAATAAAAGAAAAATGAAAGCATCTGCTGAAAACCGCTTGTATGCTAGACCAGTGGTTCTTAACCTTTTTTCAGCCGCGCCCCTTTCATAGGCGTAGCCAGGGGGGGGGGGGGGTCTGAGGGGCCATGGCCCCCCCAAAATTTATTCTTAATAATTTGTTTTTTTAGCATTTATGAGCAGTACCATAACATTCGATCACAAACATACAACACCTTTAATTGTCATGCATTGTTACGTCTGTATATTTCAACAGGGGGACATGACCACCGTGCTATCTGACTCCACTAAATCGAAACTAAAACAAACTGCCATTGTAATTTAAAGAGCATACTGTCAGGTCGCTTATAGATTCATTGTACATTTACATAATTTAGCATAGCTCGCTTTCAATAAAAGAGCTTACAGCGCAGTAAAAACACGTGTTGCCAGTAAGGCGTGCATTGTTGACTGTCTTGCAGTAGAAAGGACACGACTAACGTTGCATTCAAAGCGAATGCGTTAAGGATTAAAACTGGCCAGTTAACGAGCAGGATGCAGGGAAAGGAAATATACCAGAACGACTAAAACAGGCATTTGGCACACGCACAACGAACACAGTAAATAACAAATACAGACCGTGGGACCTCTACATCATTTCCCTCCTCCCTGGAACACGAAAAAGGTTCCGAGCAGTTCGTTGGGCCGCGCTTCTTCTTTAAAATCTTCCCAGGATCCGATCACGAGTCGACCAGCAACAGCAGAACGTCGGACATTCATGCAATATGGAAGCAGCACGTGTTGGGAATCGTGGTGTTCAATAGAGCGAAGAGGTATCATGAATTCCTTTTTTTGGCGGCCAACGGACAATTCCAGGGGTAGCTGCTGATTGTACGACACGGTGTAACGTCTGAAATGGTACTTAAAAGGCACAACAAACAAACAATGCAAAACACTTTTGAATAGCCTATAATGCAGAAAATGACCGTCTTAAAACGCAATTCTAATTTCAAATCGCAAATCTGCCGTTAGTTGAGTCTTTTGCGCTAGAATACCAATTAAAAGGGGTAAGGTGTTAATCTCAGAAACGCGAAAACAAATTACATCGCCTAGCCCACATTAAATGGGTTCCCTAAATAGCAGACATAATAACCTTGGCGCAAAAGTTTATTCTAGAAAGTTACTCTCTGCATGCTAGTAACTTCATGTGGGCTACATGACGGTTATCTCACACCATCTGAAAGGTAAATGAGGCATCAAAAGCCTTCAAAATCATGGGTTTATAATACCCAGAGCATGCTCGCTTGCAGTCACAAATGAGATAAATCTCGCGTTATGTTTTGAATTGGCAACAAGGTTTGGCCTTCTGCTCTGTTTTCCTTCTATAATGAAACATAACGGTTAAGTGACGCAGGGATTTTTGACAAAGTGGTCGGGTTATTTTGGGTGAGATATAAAACATCAATCACTATAACACGTGACCAGAGACAATAGCCACTGTGGCTTAGACACTTTTGAAGTAACGACTTCTGTAAGTGCTGGTTGAGATAGAATCTATCCGTTTATAGGTTTTGAGATTAGATATCACGAGAGGTGTTCACAGTCAACCTCGATCGTAATATTTTCACCTTAAAAACTTTACTAAAAAGGGACATAATTTCGCAACAATAACTATAACAGTCTTGCCTAACCACTAATTTAAAGCGTCAAACGATTTTTCTCTGCATACGTCTAATCAAATATCAATTTAACAAGCAATAACGCTGACATAAACTTGTCAACAAACGTTTCAACAAATCATAACCGATCGGCGTAGCTTAAAAAGACTTACAAACGAGAAAACTGCGCTAGCAAACCAAATTAATTCATACTTTCTATGCAACCTGACAGTATGCATAAAATTTTATTCAGAAGGATTTATTTGCATGTTCATATCTCAGTCGTGGTCTGCAATGTATATTTCAACAGGTGAGACATGACCACCGTGCTATCTGACTCCACTAAATCGAAACTAAAACAAACTGCCATTGTAATTTGAAGAGCATACTGTCAGGTCGCTTATAGATTTATTGTACATTCACATAATTTAGCATAGCTCGCTTTCAATAAAGAGCTTACAGCGCAGTAAAAACACGTGTTGCCAGTAAGGCGTGCATTGTTGACTGTCTTGCAGTAGAAAGGACACGACTAACGTTGCATTCAAAGCGAATGCGTTGAGGATTAAAACTGGCCAGTTAACGAGCAGGATCCAGGGAAAGGAAATATACCAGAACGACTTAAACAGGCATTTGGCACACGCACAACGAACACAGTAAATAACAAATACAGACGGTGGGACCTCTACACGTCACAAACGATATAGTTAATATTAATTTGCTATCCATTAATGTACAGTAGTTTTACTACTTTTAGACAGTTTTTGGGCATTGCGTTTTAACGCTCGTTCAGTTGCTGCTCGAAAAAGTTTGCTAGCATTGTTTTTGTGTTCGTTACAGGAGTTAATAAAATGACAAAAGCTAAACAAAAAAGTCCAAACTTTTTGGCCCCCCAAAAAATTTTCGGCCGGCTACGCCACTGGCCCCTTTGGTAATTTTCCAATGCCATGCGAACCGCTACGAAACATATATCACTGAGACAACTTGAAAAGAGTGAAAAGTGTTTTCGGTCGCGCGAAGCGAGAAAAAAATCAAGTTTAATTGATTGAATTGGCGCTAAACTGTAAATTCAGGAGGCTTTTCTCATTGGGCACACAACAAATTGCTCGTGAACGAGCTGATTTTGACAAACGTGTTGTGTAGTGAGTTACTCGACAGTTGCAAAACTGTGATGTCAAGCGCAAAAATTAAACATGCGTTATCGTGTTTCAAAAGATGTGACGACATACAATACAACGGCAATATTGCAAAAACATTATCGATTTGCGCAAAAAAGTTTGAGTCCCCCTGTTGCTAGCCTGTCATCTTATATAAAATAAGATTAAAACATAGTTCGAACGGTGAATAACTTTCATCGTAGGCCTATACATATCTATAATTTGGCAAATTGTTATTAGATAGGGTCGTTATACCTTAGATCGGTGCTTCTTAAACTTTTTTGGTTTTGTTCACCCCTAGCATCTATCTACAGATTTTATTTACCCTTGTCTCATAATATGATAAAACTATCTCGTCGATATATAATAGCACAAAATGACTTGTTTCTTTCTCACCTGTTCACTGAACAGGTTAAACACCCGGAAATACCAAGCTATCATCCATTTCTGACGGTTTACTTCACCCCTGCAAAAATTTTATTCACCCTGGGGTGAAACATTCACCTGATTAAGAAACACTGCCTTAGATGTTGTGAAAACATGCAATAGTACTCAAAGAGACTTTGTGCTAAAAAAATGAACAAAAGCAGAAAACCTAAGATCTTTTTTTCAGTTTCCATGTTAAAGTTGACAAAAACGGAGTTTGTACAGAGCTGTAGGAGTGGTGTACAACCCAACAAAACCATTAGAATCATTGCTAAAAAATTAAATATTAACTTAGAGCTCGTGTCCCCCTAAGAAATGCTTGGCGCCCCCCTAGGGGGCGCGTCCCCCGCTTAAGAACCGCTGTTATGGACTAACTAGACAAGCTTCTGTAAGAAATAAGAACATAGCCAAAGCCGGATTTACCAATAGGCTAGGCAGGCTGAAGCCTAGGGCTTCAACGTCCAGAGGGGCATCGAAATTTGGTTTCAAGTTTGTAATTTTTTTTAAAACTTGACAAATTTAAACCCTACCTAAAGTATGTAGGCCTATATATCAAGCTTTTCAGGGTAGAAAATTCTATACACAACTGGTTTCAACCACGTTGTAAACCGTCATTATTACGCGCATTCTGCTGGAAACTTCTAAGTTAAAGTACCGTTGTCTTCTATGCAAAAAACAGTATCGGTAGTTGGCATGTTGCTCAAATAATTAATAGACATTGTGTTGCTTACTGTTAATGTGGTAAATTAGACGTTTTATCAACTGAAGTTTACTAATGTTATCGACTTATCTTATTATTAGACATCTTGATATTGCTAACCTGCGTTTAGTTTAGGGGTCGGCAACCTACGGCCCGCCAATGTAATTCATCCGGCCCGCTGCCGATTTGAAAAACTAGACACGAGTCAATTTGAAATACTTTATAACTACGCAATTGCGAAAATTTTTCTTTATATATTTGTTTTGTTTTATTATTTTCGACAAGGTGATAAAAACTTGCAAGAAATTGAAAAGAAATGTCGGTATACCAAAAAAAAAAATCGCGCTCGTTTGGCTCGCCAGGAACGCCCGGACAAAATACTTTCGAACTAGATTAACCAATAAAGTTATGGCGTTTCTTCAAAGTAGTTTTATTACACTTTTTATTATAGTATGGATGACGACGTGTTGACTCGAATTTTAAACTAAACAAACGCTTTTTTGTCGAGCTGAAGCAGGGTATTGATTACAAGTCTCATTAAACTAATTTGCCTCGACCAATCAACCTCACTATTACTTCAAGGTATTGTTGTAGTCTGATTATAAATCCACACAGTGTTTGTAGGCTGGTGTTTAGCAAGCCAGCCAGAAGCCGGCGAGCAACACAACCTTTTTGTGTATTAACTGGCGTCCAACTGGCTAATCGAAACGCCAACACATAAATATATTTACACTTCGCATGACGGAAACAGGTTACGTGTCATAGCACGAAAAACCTTTTTTAGGGCAGCGGAAATGTTTGTCATCACATAACGGCGCGTTTTGCTGGGAATGTTTTGGTTAGCAAGGTTACGTTATAGCGATAAAAGACAGGTTTTATGTGAAAACAAACGAGGTAAAAATATACAATACGATAAATTCCAAATTATCCACTTATTATTACTTATGACGCGACAAATACTCGCACACAAAATTGTGCACGGCGGCTGATTTTCGCAATATACCCGAACACAATTGACTTTTGTTAGAAAGTGCTTAACACGATTCGAGTTGTAGCTTTTAGCAACACGTTCAACAACAAGATGTTTTCTTCTGTCGATAAGTCAACGAACGACAGGCGTTTTGTTGTTGTCTCTTTGTTTAGCTCACGTCCTATCGTCATACATGGTGAAAAACGTGAAACTGTGAAGACAAAAGAAAGGAGGGGCAGTTATTTGTTCGGAATTAAATTCTATTGATTTTTAACATTGAGCAACATCACCTTATAAATTTTCATTTTTTTTTTAGTTTGCACAATTCGTTCAATGTAAGTTTTAAAATAACGACGCATCACAAGAAAATACGCTTTGAAGTTGTTGCTTATTCACTATTGCTTTCAACAAAAGGCAGAAAATGGGGTGTTCCTAAAGTGTGATTTGAAAGCTAATGTTTCGCGTGTGGATAAATCATTATGCTTTTTCATACAAGGTATCTAAACTCGTGTGTAAACGCGGCTGCGTGATGAGAGAAAAACAGGCAAAAACCCAAAACGTACCAAATGTTTAAAAGAATTCGGAAATTTAACACGAAATTATTTCGTGCACAACAAAATTAAGTCGGGATTCTCAAGTTTAACGCGTTGATTTCAAACTATTGAGCTCCAAGCACAAAAATTAAGCTCTTTTAAAATTTATCAAAAGATCCTGCGATCGACGTTTATAAGCTTAGACTTCATACATATAGACTATACATAATTTACGAAATGCGATACATAATGGTTTAACAAAAAGTCACATAAAAGAAACTTACAGACCTTTCAGTCGATAATTTTACTTATTTATTTTTAAATATGTTCAAAAGTATAATAGCTTTTCACCTGATAAACTAGGCAGAATCAGTTATTGTGAAATCCATGTTCAATTGCAGTTTCCATAATTCCGAGCGGTGCTGTCGTTCATAGGCAACGCTTGTTTATATTTAGTATTCCGTATTCCAAGCAAATGCTTTGCTGACGATTTGGAGCGTATTTCGACGTATCTTTCGACGAGATCAATTCTTCCAACAGCTAGCTTCTTGCAGGTTCCAAAAACAATAGATTTCAGACGGTCGTTTGTAGGTGGGTCGTACAGATTAAGGCACATCTTTCCTTTGAGCTTCGTTCGACGACTTTTCTTGTATAGATTTGCGTGAAATTTGAGTTCTTCGATCCTCACTCGGGGCACCAATTTGAAGCAGGGTATTGATTACAAGTCTCATTAAACTAATTTGCCTCGACCAATCAACCTCACTATTACTTCAAGGTATTGTTGCAGTCTGATTATAAATCCATCGAAACGCCAACACATAAATATATTTACACTTCGCATGACGGAAACAGGTTACGTGTCGTAGCACGAAAAACCTTTTTAAGGGCAGCGGAAATGTTTGTCATCACATAACGGCGCGTTTTGCTGGGAATGTTTTGGTTAGAAACGGTTACGTTATAGCGATAAAATACAGGTTTTATGTGAAAACAAACGAGGTAAAAATATACAACACGATAAATTCCAAATTATCCACTAATTATTACTTATGACGCGACAGAGCTCTGCGCGAAACGTTTACTGCCTAAATCCGAGGCCCGTCTGATTAAGAGTTGTTTTAACATTTTAATAACACAATTCTTCATTACCCTTACGTGCAGCCAGCAGAGACCTTACTGAGTTTGGTTTTGGCCCGCAACTAGAAAAAGGTTGTCGACCCCTGAGCTCAAAAATAGGGAGGGCCTCACAAATGGAAAAAACTAGGGCCTCTCATGATCTAAATCCGGCCCTGAGCATAGCCTACAATACAGTAACACGTAGGCTAGGCCTAACAATCTCATACCTTTTGCTTTATTAATGGGCTTTTTTTAGATCTGTTGCTGCTTTTCTGGCGCAATGTTTGTAATAACAATCAAGAAGGTAGGGCTGATAGGGCAATTTGTTGGAAAACCTGTTTTAAACCAGCAATTCGGCATGTTTCATGGCTTCAGTATTTTTTGGAAATAAAGACAATGTCTCGCCTAAAAGTCTTGTTAAAAGTATAAGCAACTAACTCGAAAAAAATAGGACATTTGGGCATTTTTTAGCGTCCTCGGAGGACCATTCAGTTTTCTTGAAAAAACAGGACATATGGTAGGCCTAAGATTAACCATTCTAAAGCGGTTGGTGCGTTATTATTGCTTAGCTGCGAAATGGTTAAGTTAAGGCAGTGGTTTTTAAACTTTTTTCTAAAAATATACGCAACGGTACCCTAGCAATTTTTTAAATTGCTCGCGGTCCCCTTAAAAATACTCACAAATAAACACAAAATAACACGTTTAGATGGGACGGGTGCACTTACAGTCTTAGATAGGCTTGTTGATGTCGTATTTAGTATTGTAACGCTAACGAAATCACTTTATTTAAGTGAAGTAATCACGATAAGTTTTAAAACCGCGACCGTACAACTCACACTGGCAGCACAGCAAGCTGTAAACACTTATTCCCAGAAAATTGTCTCGCGGACCCCAGTTTGAGAACCACTGAGTTAGGGCAAAGAGATTTATTCCCAGAAAATTGTCTCGCGGACCCCAATTTGAGAACCACTGAGTTAGGGCAAAGAGATTATAACCATGAGGACAAACTCTCACTTTTGCCTTTTTTCTTTTGCCTTTAAGCAACGCATTCTACTTTCGACAGCCGTCACGGTCTGATTCATAATAAGAAAAACATCATCTTTTCCATTTAAGCCTGTTATAAAAATGTACGCTTTTGGCGTAATTTGTTGTTTAATGACCCCTAGTCCTAATTTAAACCGTTTTCTGTTTACAAAATTGACTCACAAGTTGCGTGGCACTTTCTTAGGACCATACTGTACATTTTTAAAAGACCTTTGTATTACTGTTAAAATGTACGCGATTGAGCTATGTTGTTGATTTCGAGGCTCTTTCCATTTGGTACGTAGAAAGTAACACAAAAAACGGTCTACAAATGCCGCATAAGGCAACGCACATCATTATTTTATAATTAAAAATAATGCTCTACCAACCCAAACTCAAACCCACAGCGTAACCCAAATAATGTGCGTTGCGGTATGCGGTATTTGTTGACCGTTTTTTGCGTTACTTTCTACGTACCAAATCGATGGAGCGCCTTGGTTTCCACTTCTAGGCGTTAATATTTATGTGAGGAATTGCCTTATAAATTAAATTAATACCACTTAGTTTGTTGTAAATCTCAAGGTGCCGAACTCATTAAACTTAACTGTATGGCGGTGTTAATTGTTAGCTTATTAATGTAAATGATATAGGTATGTTGCATTGTACACTGTACAGAGCCTATTACAGAAAAAGCAACTTTTGGTAAACTAAACCCATAAATGAATTGGCTTTAGTGTACAAATTTTAGTAAAAATTAGTAGAATTCCAAATTGATGAGTGTACCGCAAATCAAAATTCTTTTTCGAGGGCGTCGCAAAAAAAGTTTGCGAACCACTGCCTTACATTACTATTGGAATAAAAATGTATCTATTTCTATACTACTTTTTAAGATCCCAAATTTAGCGGTGGGGCGCAGTGGTGCTGTGCAGCTTGCGAACAATTTTTTGAAGTGCAAATTTTTTTGCCCCTTGGTGGTAATTAAGCTTAAAAATTAGTAATTTGCCAGCTTTTCTTACATAAAGTAAAACAAATTTGCTGTGCTTGGTAAATGGTAACAGCCATTGCTCATTTAGGAAATGTTCTTTACGCAAATATATCCTTATCCTAAAGAATACTTTCCATACAGTAATTTTTCATTAGTATGCCAGTGTTCAGTGCGCAAATTAAATTTATGCTGTACTCCTGCTCTAAATAGCCTTCTATATACTTGTTCCAGTGTTACAAATTAAGACACATTGAAATTGATACCATAAACTGAAAATTAATACCAAATTCTTTATAAGCATCGTTCAAACAAAAAGTTTTTGCACCTCAATTTGCTGTGTGTATCATTTAATTAGCAAATATTATTGGTGGTGTGCTGTTTGTGCGAGTGAAGCAAGCAGTTAGCATTTGTAAGGTAGTTACATTTGAAATCAGTAGTTACCAGATGTCACTGAATTCAGTTAATAATTTTGCATTTTATATTATACTAGACGAAATACCCGGCGTTGCCCAGGTTACAAAGAATAGGGTAGCACTAATTTACGGAATGATGAATGGTCGGAACAGTAATATTATTAAAGATAATAACACTTGACCCCCCTTCACCCAAACGCTAACCCCAACCCTAACCCAAATATTGTGCGTTGGTTTAATAATTGTTTTAACGGAGTACCGTAACACTTAAATTAGTGAGCGTTCCGACCATTCATCATTCCGTAAATTAGTGTTACCGGTACCCAAAAGAATATTTACCGGTTATTCGTAAGATCTTTGTAAATGACATAAATAATGCAAACATATTTTTTTAAATGTCATAACAAATTTGCTTATGCCTAAACGTTTGAACTGAGTGTCACTAAATAGAAATTTCAAATCATGTGATGTGAAGTCGGTTAACTATAGCGCACAACACTTGGCTAAGCATGCAATACATCTTTTAAGTAACGAAAACCCGTGACTTTTGTCAATTGAGAATAACTCCCAAACTTAAAACTTTAGGTTGCAGCAGCAATGGGATGGTTTCCACCACTAGGGGTCGCGCGGACCGACTCAGATGAAGTCGCATTTTTTTACAATGGCGATAGGTCTGAGACTGGCACTATTTGGTCGATAATTCAGTTATTAGGGCCGTTTGCGACATTTTGACCGGTTTAACTGGTAAGTTTATCCCTGTAGTCACTATCAGACCATTTTTTTTCAATTTTTATCGCAAAGAAGTATGTGAACATTGCTTTTTCCAGTCATCAAACTATCCTGGCAATAAATTGTTGTAATTTACGCCTTTCCCACTCCCCGAATCAAAGACTGAATTGTTATTGAAGTTAGTTTACGATTTTAGCTTGTTATCACACTCAGAGAATCTTTCACGAGAAATTTGTTTGGCAAGGTGGCTGTGGTATGTTTTGGGGTAAGCTTCTAGTTATTGGTCCAGAAAGTGCATTAAACTAGCATGCATTTACCAAGTGAAAGGGTTTACCATAATGAAGTTAGATATATTGGTCAATTTTTACTAATAATGTTGTTTATAATTTTCTGAAGTTAGTGAGAATTTTGTGTAAACTTCTAGAAAATACTTGTTTGGTAATATTAAACCTGCTATGCATTCTCTTCCTGGGTTAACAATTTATGGAACTAAAGAAACTGGTACTGGAATACAATTTAAGCAGATGCCGCTTTCCAAGTGATCTAACAGGTAAAAGTTTATTTTCTACCTCTAGTTCTCCCTGATTATATTAGTTTGTTATATGCAGTTTTTTTAAGTTATGGGATTCTTTAACGGTGTTTGATTTAGTTGAAATAAATAATAATCTATAATTCAAAAAATACACTTGTTTAGTTGCTATACTGTTTTATTTGTAGCAAATAATCATTATCTTTATTTATACCGTTTTTATAGGTTTGGAATCAAAACAGACAAATCTGGAAATATAATTTCTACAAGGGAAGATTCAAACAAGCCTGCATTAAAAAACTCTTTTAATCATGTTCTTGGTGCCATATACTACGGTTCACACCCCTGCTTGTTTTATTAAACTTCATAATATGCATTTATTTTTTGTATGATACGAAGTGAAACAAAATTATACAGTTGTTTTAAACGCTGCGAATTAAATTGATGCTTTGCAAACCTGAAGTACACAAAAAACCACAAGTAAAAAACATTCTACTAAATTTCATATTAAAATCAGTACAATATTATTCTAGTGATTTGACTACTATTTGAAGAATGAAAAGATTCATTGTAGTTGTGACTTGTTTGTAACATTGGAAACTGACAAACTTCTTTCATTGTCCTGGCGTTGTTCGACAAATATACGGTTTCTTTGTCAAGATGTAAGATTTCAGTTCTGTAGGTAAAATATTCTTCGGAATTCATCAAGTGCCTGATTTTTCAGCCAAATGCACAAGCTTGCATGATAGTGTCTGCTCTAGGGCTCCAGGCTATATTTATTCAATTTTGGTAAAACCACACGAGGTCACTTGTAAGAAAAGTTATAATAAGATAACATTTACAAAATTACACCCATTTCAAAACAGTACAAATAGTTAGTTGTTTCAAAAGGATGTGGATCACTCGAATATTTTCCTAAGATGTGAGGTATCTTGTATGAAAAGGTGTTAAATTAATGTTGAGTACAAAAGAAATATCTGGTGAAAAATTTAAGTTAATTCACAAGCAATACAATGTCCTTTAGAATACTATACAGAAGATATATTTTCGAATTAAAAATGACTGTTAAAAAGTGTGAATGAACTTGCAAAATGCAAAGTTATAGGTTAAAAAACAGCAGTACCACAAAAAACTACAATATTCCCTCATAAAAATGCTTATTTCAGCTTTGCCTTAAATATTCTAATTACATTTTATTTATAATTTAAAGTTGACGCAAATGCTTCCTGGTTTTAACCGAAACCCTATTTTAAGTACAAAATTAAAGTTGTAACAGTACATGTTTAACAACTTCTCGCTACCAGCATTTGACAAAATTGCGAATAAAAACTGATTATAGGTATTAATTAAAGTTAACTTTAAACGAATAATTAGCTTCATAATAGATTCTACAAAAACAAAGCGCGAAAACACGTAATTGAAAACCACGGATTACCATTGTAAAAGATAGGCGCTCGCAACTGTTCATCTGACTCACGCAACGCCTCTAGTGGTGGAAACCATCCCATTGCTTAGACTTGCTTAATAGCGTCATGTTTAAGCAAATACGTAATCCCGGTGCTAAACTGCGTCAAACGTGAGAAAATCCTTATTGAAAAAACAAATGCTCACTGTTAACTACTGCAATAAACGCAATATTTCGCGTATTGCGTGGGTAAATACATTGTAAGAAGTCATTAGGATTTGGCCTCAATCACTATCGCTAACAAACGGCTTAAAAATAAAAATAAAATTCTCATTAGTTAAAAAACATTAAAATTTTACTTTACTAAGGAAATATACTTACTTTTATTTTTTTATTTCCCGGCAGGTAATTGCGTTTGAAAAAAAGTGTTGCGCGGATACCTTAAACTTGGACTATCTTTTACTTAAACTCAGCCTAACACAAAAACTTCTAAATATACCTATATTAAATTAACTAAAGCTGGGGCTTGGGATACATGCTTAAACACAACCTTGGTAACATTGTACCATGTTGAAATTTGCATTGTAACATTTTGTGAATCGCATCGAGAGTGACGTAACACATTGTAAACATTTCAACCGTTTTCCAACATTGAGGTTTGAACACACGAGCCCTGGCTGAGGAGATCAGTTTTCTGCCACTGAGCTAAAGCGATCCAACGTTAAATTGCTCGAAATTCGTATTATAATCATCACCGACTGTGCGAACATCTTGCCACAGACTTATCTCACAAACTTTCTCTTTTATTATGTAGATTTGATTGCAGTATTGGAGTATGTTATTATAATGTTAAACTTATCCACTTGGTTTATTTTTATAGAACTTGCTCATATTTACTAGTTAAACTATAATAAGAACACATATTCGTCTATAACTGTGATTCAGCCATTCTGGGATTATGTTGGACATTGCTTAAAGTGTAGCGTCATAAGTAATAATTAGTGGATAATTTGGAATTTATAGTATTGTGCATTTATCAAATATGTTACGATTTATGATTTGTCACTTTGTCACGCCTTCTACGAAACACTCGCTGTTACACTGAGAACAAAGCATTCGGCTGTTCCCGGCTGCCAAAAAGGCGCTGGATTATAAATCATTTCCGCTTTTTGGTGTCGCCTTTCCTCTTTTATGCAAACTTTCAACTTATATATGCGAAACCTTATATCAATATATCCAGTCTTGTCTAGTTAATACAGTAAGCGGTTGTGTTGCTTGTCGGCTTCTGGCTGGCCAGCTGAACACCAGCCAACAAAATCTGTGTGGATTTGTAATCAGACTACAACAGTGGTTTTTAAACTGTGGTACGCGTACCACTAGTGGTACGCGAGAGCTTTTAAAGTGGTACGCGAAGATTTTGGCGTTATTTTATTGTATTTAATCTACAATTTGCCATTCTTTGCAGTAGCTAAAACTACTATAAATACACGACAATATAACAATAAGTTAACTGTAGAACAACTTCACGTTGGCATTATTGCGTCATAGTTGATCCTAACAAACAAAACTAAGCAAATGAGATGAGCTCATTAGTAACTGGAGCTATAACAGGTTAATAGATCAGTATAGTAAGCAGGATATATTTTAAGCATGTTGAAACGAAAATATAATCCAGAATACATCAAGTATGGGTTCATTGCAATCGAACATGCAGGAGAGTGTTTGCCACAGTGTGTGGTTTGCATGAAAACCCTTTCTAATGCGGCCATGAAGCCAAGTTTGTTAAAACGGCACCTTGACTCAAATCATGCAGAAAAAAAGAACCGAGATCAGAGTTATTTTGAGCGACTTGGGGAGAACACGAAAAGACAACGCCTAGACAAGACAGGCCAGTTTCATCAAAAGAAAGTAGGGATAGTAAAATCGTCATATGAAGAGTCTCTTCTGGTAGCTCAGAATATGAAAGCTCATACAATCGCTGAGTCCCTGGTTTTACCAGCAGCAAAAATCCTAGTCAAGAACCTGATCGGAGAAGAGGCAGCGGACAAACTGAACAGCGTGTCCCTTTCTAACGACACTGTAAAACGACGTATTCAAGATATGTCTGTTAACATTGCTGAACAAGTGATTGCTGGAGCAAAAGACTCAAAGTTTGGATTTTCCATTCAAACTCGAGTCAACAGATGTCTCCAAGTGTAGCCAACTGCTAGTTTATGTCCGCTTTATCCAAAATGACACGGTAAAAACGGAGTTAATGTTGAGTCAGGAGCTGGCTACTACAACGAAAGGGAAAGATGTATTCAACGTTTTGGACAATTTTTTCAAGGAGAATGACCTGGATTGGAAAATGTTAGTTGGATGCACGACGGATGGTGCTCCAGCAATGCTTGGAAGAAAGTCAGGATTTCAAGCATATGTGAAAGATGTATCACCAAAATCTACCTTTGTCCACTGTTTTATCCATAGATTTGCACTTTGCGCCAAAGTGCTTCCTTCTGATTTAATGTCATGCTTGAACAAAATCATTAAGATTGTGAATTTTATAAAAACATCAGCTCTAAATACTCGGCTATTTGCAGGGCTCTGTGAAGATGTCGGTTCTGATCATAAGTGTCTTCTCTTTCACACAGAGGTTCGCTGGCTTTCCCGCGGGAATGTGACAATGAGGGTCTTTGAACTTAGGCATGAATTACTGACCTTTTTCAATGAGAAAAAACACGACTTTAAAAATGATTTAGAGAACGAAGAGTTTATCTTACAGCTGGCCTACATGTCGGACATTTTCCAGGCCCTAAACTTTGTAAATCTTTCGTTCCAAGGACCGAACAGCAATATAACAGTTTTTATTACAAAACTGAAAGCATTTATTTGCAAACTTGATATATGGACTAAAAACGTGGAAAATAAACAGTACGGAATGTTTAAACAGCTTAGCACTCTTTCAGTTGACCCCAGTGACAAATAATCTCAAGAAATTGCTGACCACCTTAAGTTGCTCAAAACGGAATTGGTGCATTATTTTCCAGATTTTGAAAGTTGCACCTACGCTGTCAATACATTCTGCATCAATCCAGTTGTTCTACCCGTAGGAACAGGAGAACAAGAAGAGATTATTGATATTCAGGTTGACGAAACAGCAAAAGCAAAGCAGAAGGAATGCTCTTCTATAGATTTCTGGTTATCCATGAGTTCCACTTACCCAACATTGGCCCGAAATGCTGTTCCTCAGCTATTAGTTTCCCCTCGACATGGGAGTGTGAGCAAGGGTTCTCGGCCTTAATGGCCATTAAGTCGAAGAGCCGGAATCGTCTAACTGAGCCTGAACACGATTTTCGATGTGCTGTGACTAATGTTGTGCCCCGGATAGACAAGCTTGTGCAAAAGAAACAGTTGCACCTATCACATTAAAATGTGTTTTCTTGCTGTTAACTCGTATTGCGTTATAGTAATAAAGGTAATAACTAATAAATACTGGTACATTTGAGTATAGTAATTTATTCAGTGGCCAGGTGGTACGCAAGGTAGTAGTGAATGAAGAAGTGGTACGCCATCGGAAAAAGTTTGAGAAACACTGGACTACAACAAAACTTATTGAAGTAATAGTGTGGTTGATTGGTCGAAGCAAATTAGTTTAATGAGACTTGTAATTAAACCACGCCTGCTTCAAAAGACATATCAACAGTACACTGGGAAAATAAAAAAATAGTTAGTCTATTACTCAAAGATACAACAAACCTCTGGTAAGATTATTGTGACAATGAGATCATAGTGTAATGCAAACCATTATAAAGTATTTATTTTACTTATAAACAAAACTTTAAACTGCTAACTGTCCATGGACAAAGTTTATCTAGTTTAGGGCTACCCAAACTTTTCAGGCTGTGACCGCTTTTATTATATTAAACTTTTTGACCCACTAGGTTTAACAGTTTAAAACATAACATTTCTCGATGTCTGCTTTGGCATGCATTTATTGAAGTAATGTGCATTACATAATTTGCCATTAGCATACCAAACAGAAAAAATAACAATTTTATAAATGTAGCACTTTTTATAAAATTTAACTCCATGAGCAATCCCCAGTTTGGAAAGCCCTGGTCTAGTTATACAAAACTTCCGAGTAATTTTACCGATTTTTGTTTGTGACTTGCTGGCAGATTTTAAGTATTTATTATTTTTAAATCTTTTTTTTATTTTAGTATGTTACACTATTTTTCTGTTATACAGGTTGGAAAACTGATTGGGAACCTCCACTTAAAAAGTTCTGGTCACAGAATGAGCATATTATTTAAAGAGTAAAACAATAAATTCCTTCAAATTTTCCACCCCTTTACCATTTGTTGTGCTGTAAGATGCCTATTAATTAATGGGAAACTTTATTCTCTTGTGGATAACTTGTTTGGGCTTTCAGTGATTTTGATTTCTTAAGTCAGGGTGGTCCAAGGTTGCACAATATTTCTTTCATATTCTTTACGGGCCACAAAGCAGGCTACATGCGTGCCAGGAGCGGATAAGCGATTTTCGTTAGGTCGGAGCATGATGTGTTTAAAGATGACGGCACGAAGCATTGTCAAAAGTAACTGTCGAAAGATATATAAGTTGCACAAACTTTCTGCTATCACCAAATTGTGCACAAATAAAATCGAGCAATAATAATCAGACTGGCAGAATGGTGCGCTCCAAACATGCAAAATTGCATATTTGACCACACTTAATTTCGAAAAAGACTGCATTTATAAGTGAACACAAATATAACTTGCATTGCAAAACAGCCATTTTAGAAAGTTCCATGTATATGACGCACTGCGACTTTCAAACCTGTTTGACACATACAAAAAATTAGGCTTTTTTGCCAAGTCATAGTAAACTGGTTTATTTAATGGTGTAATCGTAAAAATGTAACCCTAACCAAACCATTGCAGTATGCTCGCTGATTGTTGGTCACTTATATTTCTTTGAAATAAACCCTGTATACATTACAATAATTCAACAGTGCTTCGCGGGCCACAAACAATGATGTCGGGCCTGGGTTTTGGACCACCCTGCCTTAATTTATCAATTTTTGTTAAAAGTGTCATTATTTTCCTACTTCTTGGTACACCTTATATGCTAACTCAGGCAAGCAAAACAAAATAATGTTTATTTAAAATTTATTAATCAATTTAAAGAATAAATAAAGTTCTTTATTGACACCAGACCAGAGGCCACTTCAGTATTATATTCTTTTGTGTAGTACATGGTAAACAGCGTCTGTAAGAACACAATTTATCGACCAATATATTACAAATGTTTTTTATAATTTTATTAAATTGTCTCTTTGCACTGATTTATTATATTTATATTTCTAAGTGTGTATTACAAAGTAAACGTTGTTATATATGAATAAAACATTTATAAATTTTTACTTTGTCGTCAAAATAGATGTTGATTTATTACTTATTCTGAATAAATTTCATGAAATAAATTATAGACTCTTAAAAGTATAGTGGCTTAATTTAGAGTAAATAAAAAATCCACACAGAACTAGGTAGCATATTGTACAGGTTTGAAATCAGAACTGCGGAGTCGGTTTGTGTTGCTGGAGTCGGACTCGGGACTCGAATAAGACCATGTAAAACTACCCGAGTCCCGAGTCTGACATGCGCATTAAACTAATATGACCGCCAACTGAAACTTGTAAAGGTAGAATATTTTCCAACCATGTATTATGAGTGAATGAGTTATACGACACCCCTATAAGTGGATAGCTGAATATCCATGTTATTTTGGTTACATAAATTAGCGGATAACAGGCTGTTTAGTCAGGGCCAGACTCGGGACTCGACGAAATGCCACATTTAACCGGAGTCGGACTCGGGTTATTTTTAACCGACTCCGCAGCCATGTTTGAAATAGATATTTTTTATCGAAACTCGGCAATGAAAGTTTGACACCTAATTCAAACATAACTTTTAACCTGTCAGAAATGTCGAACCTTAACGTATATAAGCCGGTTGATCCAAAATTTTGGCTCACCAACATGCAAGTCAAGCCCAGTTTGTTTACGTTTTACTATTATGCACTAGAGCGGAACGCTATCGAAAATGGGCTACGTCACAGTTTGTCAAGCAAAACGTATAAACCGTCAAGGTCTGGATTCATTTTGCGAATGCTATAAAAGCCCTCTGTAATCATAGCTATTGCAAGGGGGCTCAATGTTTAGGACGTTGACCGGGAAATTTTAGTATGTCTGTAAAACGACAGAATCAGAAAATAAAGGAATGTACTAGTAAAATTTATGGCGCCTTTGGCGCGTTTTCTTAAATACATAGCTCCTTTTTCTATTCGCTGCCCACAAAATTTGCTAATATTGTCTATTGTCCCTCGACGTACATTTCGTAGGTGTGCCGCCAAATTGTTTTAGCTCAGTTGGTGTGCCACAAGTGAAAAAAGGTTGCAGAGCACTGGTCTAGTGTCTTTGTAAACAGAACAATTTTTATTTTAAGTACTTAATTTTAAAATATTTCATTATAATATGTCCCTATTTTTCGGGTGTCCTACCACAATTTTTAAATCAACGCACAATATTTGGGTTAGGGTGCGGGTTAGCGTAAAGATGTGAGCGGGCCAAGTATTATTATATTTATTATTTAATAACAATACCTGACCCACCCTAACCCAAAACGCTAACCTGCACCGTAGCCCAAATAATGTGCATTGTGGTAGGATTTGTATATTTCAACAGGTGAGACAGGACCACCGTGCTATCTGACTCCACTAAATCGAAACTAAAACAAACTTCCATTGTAATTTAAGGAGCATACTGTCAGGTCGCTTATAGATTTATTGTACATTCACATAATTTAGCATATTTCGCTTTCAATAAAAGAGCTTACAGCGCAGTAAAAACACGTGTTGCCAGTAAGGCATACATCTGTTGACTGTTGTGTTTAATCCAACAGCAGCGTGACACTATATAGCACAAGAGCGACTGCGATGGAGATAAGCTGAGTCGAATGTCGGCTAGATTTGCCAGAACGGCCACGAAAGGAAATGAGTATCTAGGTGAAATATTTAACACTTTACCAAGCGAACACGCTATAATTACAAGCACAAACAGACATGCGTCGTTTCTCTACAGATTCTAGACCAGCGCCATTTTTCGTTCTAGCAACTTCCAACCAAACTGATTTAACATTCCTCACAGTTGAGACTAGGGTTCCTCTTTTTCCCGGATTTTTTCACTCCCGGGAAACGGGATTGAAAAATGAAACTTCCCAGGAATCCCGGGATCCCGACGAAAAAATTATACATAAAATTACGTCATTTTGAGGTTTGTATTTTTTTTATTTAGCTCCAAACATTTAATTAAGCTCATTTATGGGCGTTCTTTCACTTATGTACGTGGAAAGTTATGCAAAAAAACAAAAGAAAGAAATACCGCATACCACAGGTTAGCGTTTGGGTGAGGGTGTGTCAAGTATTATTATGTTTATTATTAATAATAACCCTTGACTTGTTTTGCTGCATAAATAAAATGTTGCTTCTTTACAGTTGGTAATTATTATTTTTAAAGGAAATACAATGATTAAAATGCCATGTAAAGTTTTCTTTTTTGCACTAATGTGTTTGTCTTGTGTGTCTGCCATGAACAATGGTTTGGCCCGCACTCCACCGATGGGATGGCTTGACTGGGAAAGATTTAGATGTGTAACTAATTGTACGGAATTTCCAGATAGTTGTATCAGTGAAAAATTATTCAAGGAAATGGCAGATCGGTGGGTAAATAATAAATGTGAAAACTATACAAAATGTACCAAACAATTTGTCGTATAGACTAGCGCAGTGGTGGGATACTTTTTGTTACCACCAAAAGTATTCTTTTTCAGAGCTATTGAAGGCCCGCTACTAGGGATGTTCAAAGTAGAATACCAAGGTATTCTAGAATAATATGTTTCGAATCTAGAATAACAAATCCAGAATATCGAATCCTAGTATAATTTTATTAAATTATTTAACCTCGATTTTGTTTGGGGAAGGGATTTTTTCCTAACATGTGTACACTCTAATAAAAAAAATCTTCCATATGTTTAACATTCTTAACAACTGTCATTTGAAGCAGTTGTGTAAACTGTAATATGTCCACTGTCCAGGTTGTTGCCAAAACTTATATTTTTGCCAATAGTGAGTACAATGCAACACCGAACACAGAACTCTTTAGCAATTCGGTCAGGTTTTTAAAGCATTGTTGGGTTTTTGTGCTTCTTTTTTTGACTAAAATGATCTGTTATGCAGTCAAATAATGTACTGCAAAGAATAAGTTACTATTGACATAACGAATACTTGACAATTATGCTGTGCATTACTATATAACCTTGCTGAATATTGGCCTAAAGTTGCTCTTAAGTAACCCTATAGCGCATTTGGTCGACAGCTAGCACCTCTTACAAAGTAATGTTACGTTTGCAACTTAACACATTTAGGGAAATTGGGATCGACAGCATAGCACCTCTTACAAAATCTGCAAATCTGGATTCGAATCCAAGGATTCAATATTCTACTTTGAACATCCCTACCCGCTACGTAAAACCAGTATGAAAACAGTGGCACATTCAGGATATTTGTCTTTAAGGTGAAAACACTGCCATGTCGTTATGTAAAGCATTTTATCCAAAAGAATATATGCATAAAATGTACGGTACATTCTTTGCACTTTACGGTACATTCTTTGTACGGTACATTCTTTGCACTTTATTTTAAAAGTTTGTGTGACTTAGAATTTTTATATGTCACCGCGTGGTTCAGACCCATGTGCCAATTGTGGTCCTGGGAGTCTGTTGAACTATATTTTTTCCAAAAAAGTTTGTGTGACTTAGAATTTTTATATGTCACCGCGTGGTTCAGACCCACGTGCCAATTGTGGTCCTGGGAGTCTGTTGAACTATATTTTTTTCCAACTTTATCTGTTAGCGCAAAATAACTACATGAAAACACTAAGCTATTTTAAAGTAACTCGCAGCCCACAAAACTTGACTCTGCATCCTACAGTTTAGCTGCGGCCCACAGTTTGCTGACCACCGGACTAGGGTCTTGAATCACCATGTTATTTTATTGTGTGTACTAAGGATTTGTAAAATGAGCAATATGAACTGAGTGAAGTGACTCTGTCTAGAGTTCACAGCCAAACCTGACAACATGATTCATCACAGCCAAACCTGACAACATGATGATCCACCTTACGAATAGTAAACATATTGGACATGCTTTAATTTTTATGGTGCTTTATTTATGTAAAGGTACCCTACATCATATTGATAACTTTGTAAAAGTCAAAAGTGAAGTGCGCCACAGCACCAAGATTGTTTCAGTGAGAAAAAATGATGAGTTGGTTAAGACCAGGGGTCAGCAACCTTTTTCCAGTTGCGGCCAACACCAAACTCAGAAAGGTCTTTGTGGGCCACACAAAATGTTAACTCAGAATTGTGTTATTAAAATGTTAGAACAACTTTAAATCAGGCGACCTCGGATCTTTTTTTCACTTAAAAACGATAATTACATTTAAGGAGGCAGTAAAGTGTTGGCACAAAGCGAGAGAAAAGGCGTTGTTGTGTTAAAATTCGAGCTCAAACTTCGTGATCCATACTGCTAATGAAAAGTGTATTAAACTTCTTATAAGAAATGCGATAACTTTAATAGTTAATCTTTGTGTAGTGTTTGTTAACCTTTAAGTCAGGGTGCATGTGGCGAGCTAAGCGAGAGCGAATTTTTTTTAGGTATACTGGCATTTCTTTTAGATTTCTTGCAAGTTTTTATTACATTGCCGAAAATACAAAATGTTAAAAAATATATGTCCAATATTTTGAATGCGTTTTCCATTAACGGTAACGAAGCGCTGATCTAGTTCAAAAGACCGCATCAAAACGTAAACAACCGGACGTAGAAAGATGATTCGCGCGAAGCGAAGCTGGGAAATTTTTCAACTTGCGTAGTTAAAATAGTCACAAAGTATGGCCGAATGAATTACATTAGCGGGGCGCATCTGGCCGGAGGGCTGTAGGTTGCTGACCCATGTTTTAAACTTTAGGTCTTACAATAGCACCAAATTAGGGCTTTCTGTCGCTGACTGATATCCTCAAACGCTTACATAGATTAGCATTTGGGAGTCTCGTTCTATGCTTGATTTTTTTGCAAAATTCATCAACACTGATAATTGGTATTAACATGAAAACACTGTAGAAAGTTTATTTTTTCAAGACTACATTAGAAGATCCGTAAATGGTTCTAAATTTACCTAAATGGACAAATAATAGAACATTTACAAGTTTAATTCTAACTGGTAAATAATTAATTACACCCCCAATAACCACGATAATGAACGAAGTCAGCCTGAATTTTGTCTGGTTAAACAAAATAAAACAATCCATCATGCTGTGGGCTCTTCATAATTGTACATTACGTTGTAACATGTTAAACGGCTAACCTCGTGTTATAGCCCATGACTATGAAAGACCAATGTGGTAATCATCATATAACCAAAAAGTTTTTGCATTTGGTTAAAACAGTGTAAAGATGAAAAATAACCTTAATTGCAGTTTTGTGTTTTTGAAATTGGTCACTAACGAACTAATCCTCGCATATTTTAGATAACGAAAAAAAACGTGTTATATATCAATAGAAAATCACCAAAAGGGGGGCAGCAGCAGTTGTTTAAATTTCACGAAATTCAAGAATCACTGCTTTTCCATATCAATGTGTGAATTATATGGGTGATTACTCAGTGGGATAATTCGTAAACCGGCAGTTCCTTGAAATCCTTGTTTTTATTACATAGGCTAAATTGTTGCCTCTTTAATGAAAAAAGCTTTTAAAGAGAAAATAAATAATAATAATAAAGCATTTTTTTTTGTAATTTTTTCTAATCATAAAAACACACAGCACTTTTTTGGTGGAAAAAGTTTTCATGAATTAGTGCACTTCTACTTTTTAGGGTCAACTTAAACCTTTGGATTCCTTTAAAATATAAGAATGTTTACAGAGCTGTCTAGTACTAAATATAATTCCTAGCGATGGAATTGCTTGTCGTTTAATAATTAATATAAGCATTCTAGCACATTTAACCTTTTGTTTGGTGTTGGACCACCATTTATAAAAATACCTTGTATATATGCTCAATTTACACCACATTTATTTATATATTTTGAATTCAGGTTAGTTGTTGATGGCTGGATAGATGTTGGCTACAAGTATTTGAATATCGATGATTGTTGGATGTCTAAAAATCGTGACAGCAAAGGTCAACTACAAGCTGACCCTCAACGGTTCCCAAGTGGTATAAAAAGCCTTGCAGATTATGTTCATTCAAAGGTAGTTAAACTGTTATTATTTCGTGCGTTTTTCTTGTTCATTTCAGAAGTTTTGTATTATAATGTTAAAAATAATTGTGTGACATGTTTTGAAAACAGGTACCGCATCACAAATAATAATTTTACATTTCACTCAATCCGGCAGTTATGTATTTTTAATGCATGACTCAATTAGTAACTTAATGGCACTGTAGGTAGTGATTAATTTGTTGATTTTGTTTGTTCTTTATGTTTCTCATATTTTTTTAAGTCAAACTAAGTCATTCTTCATACTGTTTGCAGATATTGTGTTTCTTAGTGTTATTTGTTGATTAAAATAGTTTAAGATTTCATTAAAATATGGTAAACTTATTTCATTTATTACCAGTATTGCTACTTTTGTTGTTTTCTGTCGTGTTCCTTGACTAAGTAAAAATATAAGGTGATGTTCAGAAAGCCCATCTAAAACTCCCAAAAATATATTGTGTACTAGCAGGACACTTTATTTATAGGGTCTGTTCCTGGGCATTTATGAAGATTTTGGGTCAAAGACATGTGGAGGTTATCCAGGCTCAGAGGGTTATGAAGAACTAGATGCGCAAACATTTGCAAACTGGGGTGTAGATATGCTTAAATTTGATGGTTGTTATTCAAATGATTCGGCCAAAGCTATTGGATATCCATTGATGAGTGAGGCATTGAATAAAACTGGCCGGCCTATAGTTTATTCTTGCAGTTGGCCTGCATATGAAGGTGGTTTGCCACCAAAGGTAACTACAATATTTAATCCAATATTGGACAATTGTCTCATTTAAAACATGTCATTGTGTATATGTGTTTTATAGATTACAAAATGTTATACTTTTATTAGGTAGCAAACCTAATAGAATTATAATATTGAAGGTGAACTACACTCAGCTGGGTGAAATATGTAACTTATGGAGAAACTATGGGGACATCCAGGATTCATGGGGTAGCATTATTGACATCATCGAGTGGTGGGCTAAGAATCAAGATGTCCTTGTTTCAGCAGCAGGCCCAGGGAAATGGAATGATCCTGACATGCTCATTATAGGAGATTTCTCACTGAGCGTGGACCAATCTAAGGCACAGTTTGGTAAGGTTTTTGCTACACTTAAAATCTGCAGTCCATTTAATATTGTGTATTTTGGTAGAATTATAACTTAGTATAACCGATTGCAATTCCTTAAAAACAAGCATGTTGGTCAGTGCAACATTTTTTTAAAACACATTTATGCATCTATTTGTAAAAGAGAAATAGGCTGTGAAAGATTCGTTTAAACCGCGTAACGTTGGTTTTAAGTCGTTTGACACCTTATTTTGAAAATGTATCTGTTGTTTAGCTAAACAAAAACAGTACGCTTTTCACGTGGCTATTAGACCACGTTAGTTCGCGTATTCCCTATTGAAGCGGTTTTCGGTATTGCTGTCTATAAACGATTATTCCTTTAAGTAAGTCACACGTTTTTCTTATGGTGTGTTACAGGCCATTTGGTTAGCACTACTTTATTAAACCTACCTGAGAATATTTATTTTGTTTGACGTATTTGTGTTGAATATAACGCCAGGTATTTTATTGCCGCTTCTAAACGAGTCGTCTGAGATGTTACGTTTAGTTTTCCTTAACTTTTTAGCTGTTATAAACATATGCGTTTGGTTTAGATCCGTAAATCCTGACAAAAATTAGTCGACATATGTCACCTTCAGACAATTAGGGGGTAGAATAGTATTGAGACCATAAGCATCTTTGCAGTTTTGCACTGCCAATGCAAAGAAACAAATCACATGACATAAAATTCCTATTTACCGAACGTTTAGCGCCACGTACTGCAACTTTTAGTGCAATAGTTAACTACTTTATTGCATTTTAAACCTATTTTCCTTTTAAACTTGCTGTTGATATCACGCCAGGTGACTGGTGGAATTGTTTACACTCTACCTAAATGTAAGACTATACGTAACGGTAATATGTGGTTACATGTTGATTGTTTTAGATAATAATCGGCTATAAAACAAGGCTTCAGCAAACTTGCACTGGTACAGTACAGTATGTAATAGTGATAACTGATTACTGACTACTGACTAGGAGGAAACAGCCTGATAACTTCTTACATCTTCTTTCGCAAAATATCGCGCTTTTAACGTTATTTGGGAACTTTTCAACGTTATTTTGTGCACATTCAGGGATACCATCCATAGGACAAGTTTAAATCGAGTAGTACAGGGTGAGCCAGAAAAATCTACCACATTTCAAACTAGGAAAAAGAGACAAAATTTATAAGCAATCAAAACATTTATTGTCTCATCTCAAAGTCGAAAGGTTACCATTTGATGTACCGGTATTTATGTTTTACTTTTAAAGATTACATTCTGTAGATGGCGCCTTTGAGATATATACATTGTTGCATGCGATTTCCGAAGTTTTGGAATACTCGGCGAGTCATTTCTTGCGATATTTCTTTTCACTTTTTGACAAATAAACGCTTTTACTGGGGATATGTTAAGGCTGACGTCTCCAAAACTCGGCCAGCAACTATTGAAGCACTGAAAGCGTCTATTGTTCAATCAGTGGAAGAAATTACTCGCCGAGTATTTGAAAACCAGAAATCGCCTGGAACAATGTATTAAACATAAATACACCAAATGGTAACCTTTTGACTTTGAGATAAGACAATAAATATTTAGATTGCTTATACATTTTGTCTCTTTATTCTAGTTTGAAATGTGGTAGGTTTTTTTAAAAAAAAACAATGTAGTAGGTACCGGCATTTTTTGCAAATTCAAATTGTAATTTGATGCCAGCCCTCGAGTTAATTAAAATGTCCTGCCATTCCTGTGTACTTTTGCTCATTTTGTTTTCAGCGCTTTTAGTTCAGTACAAAAATTTTAGCAGCTATTTCGAAGTAATCACGAAACAGCGGGTATGCTGTAATTAAAGCATCGGATGTGAAAATTAAATTAGGCCTAGGATCAAAATCGGTTAGCCCAGAATGTGCTAACTTGACATTACCCGCTTGAAAAGCAAGACTGCAACACCTTGCAATATAATGTGACATGCCGTTTTAACCATTTTTTAAACTTTTTCTTTGGAAGGACAACATTGAAAAACGTTCATTTTTTCGAAGGCACGGAATGTGAGAGTCTTTTTATGACTGTTTAGGGCCCGTGATCCAAATTTCTATGTAAATTTACACGCGTTATATTCCAATCCTATCGACACTGGTAGCTTTCTTCTAATGTCTTGAGGTCGTATTTTTGCGAAGCGACATAACTGGCTAAAACGGAATTGTGTTTTTTTTTAATTGGTCCTTAGAAGTTTAAAAGTTGGTCAACATTTGTTTCGAAAAAAACAAGCGGTTATAAAAAATGGATCTTTTACTTGGCCAACTAGAGAATCTTGACCCAGAATACCACTCTAAACTTTTTCTGCACTCAAACCAGGAAATGCGTTACCGACTTTTATGAAACAAGTACCGTTCTTAGCGAAAGCGAAGGCCTTTTCCATTCCTTGACCGTCTATAAACCGACTAGGCCACGAGGATCAGAAGATAGCAAGCTAGTAAGAACCACGGTACCGCTGGATGTATTCTGTGACCGTACTGCGATAACTCAATGCGGTCGATGCTCATCTGTGAACAATCTACTTGAAATAAATATAAATAAATATACACAATTACACATGCATGTGCGTAGTATTAACTAGGATTAACTATTTCGAAGTAAACAAAAAAGCAGATTCTAACTTGGCAATCCGCATTTCTGATGATACGAAGCCGTCGTTTGACAGTTTGACTTCTGAAATATGTTGGACATTGCAGTTGATAAAATGCATATGTGTATATTATTTTTTTAATTTTAAATTAAGAAAAAATAAAAACACTGCAAAATATTTATTATAATATATTGAAATTATTTTAGGTATGTGGGCGATTCTTGCAGCTCCACTGTTTATGTCCAACGATCTACGAACTATCAGTGATGAAAAAGCATCAATACTAAAAAATAAAGATATAATAGCTGTTAGCCAGGACAAAATGGGAATTCAAGGAAAACGTTACTTGAATCAAAATTCAATTCAGGTATATAATATTTGTTTTGGATCCAAAATAAAAACTGCAATATAAGTACGGTCAATTGACAATTTATTGTATCTTCTCGTAAGTAAAATTAACGCTTACAGTGGGAAATTGTGTTGTTACAGACTTGGTCTCGGCCGCTAGAAAATGGTAACTTTGCCATTGCGGTTTTGAGCACCAGAACTGATGGCAGGGCTTACAAACACTCGTTTTCACTTGACCAAGTGGGAATTGTCAAATCTGGAACCTACAGTGTGTATGACTTGTACCTTCAAAAAAATTTACCAAAAGTAACTACCAAAGATTTATTGTCATTGCTTGTTAATCCAAATGGCATAGTTATGCTTCGAATAAGTCCCATGCAATTTAAAATGAACGAAATATTAGAGGTCGTTGAAATTGATCAACTTTAAGTGGTAATGTTTTATAAATTTAAGCAATTGTAAATTATTTAATATATTATTGTCATACATTTTTGAAGATGCCAAATTATGCAATATGAATATGTTTTTTAACCAATTATTTCATTGTTGTTTATCTTTACACTGTTGTGTGATATTTTCTTCGGAAAGATACTTTTTTTAGCAATTTTTTTTCCTGAATGCATAGTCTGTTATTCGTGGTGTCCGAATCTAAATTTTTCTATGTTGTTTAATCTACAAAGCTTTATTGATAGAAAAATTAAAACAATTCGAAATATTACAGTGGTCTAAAACTCGTCGAGCGTCTACTCTAGCTAAACGACGTTTAGGCAGGGTACATCAAAGAACCCGCTTTTTATGGACTTGAAAAAAGTTCGCTATTTGAATTTTAACGCCACGACGTTTTATAGAACAGCAAACTGGCAAAACGTTTCTAAGCGAAAATGTTGTGATGAGGGCATATATCAATTTTTCGGCGACGGGCGTGCTCGTAGTTTAATTTCTGTACTCTAGTTATAAAAGTTAGGTCAATAAAAAGTTAGCTACCAACCATAAGCTGTAATCCAATTGTAATAACCACCGATATTTATTTCATTTTTTGTTGATAAAGCTAATGCTTGCTCTGTCATTTGTATGATTTTCGTATACCTAAATCTCTATATGTTGTGATAATATGCTGATTGCAATACATTTATTATTCAGTTCATAATATTATATGCCAATAAAGTTTGAGTTACAATCAATTTTAATTATTGTTAGCTACGACCTAGTTAATTCTGATTAAATTATTTTGTAATACCTTGTCGATTTATAGCAGTTTTTGCTAATGAGAGAGCTGTTTTGCCTAAAATGATGGTATAGGATCGAAAGATACTTCAATTCAAGCGTCCGGTTTTTGTTTTTTAACATTCTTTATGGCTGGACACAGTGATGGGAAGGTGGAGCTTAAACCTGCAGCTCAGGAGACAGCTTTTTGTCTTTGGTCGGATATATTTTTTGTTACGTTTGTGTAGCTGCAGCTTGAGCTATTTTTATTATTTTTGTTAAGCTGGAGTTAAAACTTGAGCCATTTTTAGCACAATGGAAGTAATACCGGTACAGTGTTAGGTAGCACAAAGCAGATTTGAACAACTGCTTGCCTTTGTTTCAGTTAATGAACGATCCTGTACAATGTAACGATTTTACAGCACACATCTCTGTTGCTATTTTACATAAATCACACAATAATAAAGCCTGCATATTCGACTATTGCAAAGTCGTTGCTAGGACTTCCTTTTTACATTTTTGTTCGTGTGCGTGCAGGTAGGCTATGTTGGTCAATGGCCGTTTAAATAACAATAATTGACACGATTCGGCTTTTTTACTTTTTAATTAGTCTAATGCAAAATTATTTTAAATGGAAATAAAAAATACTACACTGTTTAGTGTGGCAAAGGTGAGCCTAAAGATCCTAGTGGAAGCAACTTTTAAAACTATTACGTCTTAGGAGCTGTTCGATGGCTCGGGAGCTAGAGCCGGGGCCAATGTTCTTTTACAGAGACCCCAACCCCCTCTAGTTGTACGCTGCAATGAGTTTCATGTTGAAGGTTGTCAAGAGACGGACTTTCCAATAAGGAATTCTCGCTTGGTGGATTTTATAGGTAAAAAAGTTGCGCAACCTAAAGCTTCACACATATAACTTAGCTAGTAATTCCTAACTAAGGGAAGGTTGCCCTAGATGGGACGTTGCCTGAGTCGGGACTTGGCGATTACATCGACGTGCCATTATGTAGCGCCAATTCTTAATTCTTTTTTGAAGCACCCAATGATAGCCATCATTTTAACACAAAAACATTTCAGTGGACTGACGGCGTTTTTACAACATATCAATCTAAAGAAAATAGGGGTGTTTTCTTGCTGTTTTTTTATGTTTACATCTGAGTTATTTCATATTTATTGAAGTTGTATAAAATTCATTTTTTACTAATTTATGGGTAATTTAACAAGCTTACTTATACAGGTAAGTTTTTCATATTATTGTGTACCTATAAGCAGCCAGTATATCTCCTGTATATGGTGATGTGGGGTGCGTAAGATGGGACAGGCCGTTACCAAGTGAGGAACTATTTGCTGCAACCTACATTTTGGGTTATTGTGACAAAGAAATGGTCTTGCCATTACCTCTTTTTTAGAAAGCTAACATTTTGTTATAGTTCAAAAGTTTTCAACTAACAAATTTTAATATAGTTAGTTTTAAATTTGTGATGTATGACGTAAAAAAATTTATACGGATTCCCTATCCATAAAATACTTTAAGAAATGCACCTGGTTAAAATGGATCACCGTATCAACATGTTTGTAGGAAATATTGCAAATGCAGGTTAAACTTCACTTAAAAAACAACCATAACTATTCAAATAAAAACAAAATTATTGTTTGAAGATCCACTAAAAAAACAAACAGACAAGATTTGGCCTAGGTCGTGTGTGTTGAGAGCTATCAACACAGGCAAAATATTTGTATAATGTATTCAATGTAAAAAATATTGACACAAGAAAACTAAAGTTCTAAAACAGTCACTGTTTGCTACGCACTTGGCCTGTTAATTTAAAAATATTAATGTTCGCTTACCACAGCAAATTCGTTGTAAGATTCTGTGAAATTGTTCTGAACAGGCTGGTTTTTATCTTATGTAAGTCTAGCAGGTGGAGTTAAAGTTGTTTTTAATGCTTGTGGTACAAATTGATCAATTTAAAACAACGGATTCTTCCTGTCCCATCTTGCGAATCACACTCCCATCATATGAAACTCTGGTTTCTAAAGACGGGACACAACAACGTTTTTTCTAAGACGATTTTATAAAAAAGTTAGAACGCTAGAGGCAAAGTTATAAGTGTTTTTTTTAAGCGTGAAGGGCACAGGTATCAAGTAGGCATGATATTATTTAAAATTATTGTTATAACTGAGAACTACAATCATTTGAAAAACGTGTCCCATCATGGGCAACCTTCCCATATATACTAGCCAGGTTTATGGCTTCGTCACGTTCGTTCCGCAGAACCTGAGCTGGTCACATAGGCCAATCTCCCACATCATGGAGTATTGAGTGGCTGTGTGTGTAGGTTTAGAGGGTAGCCTACAAACTTCCGAAAAATGTTCATCGTTAACGTTTACAAGCCAGGACCGCTATTACAAATTTCAGCTACGACCGTCGTGTTCCCATCCCAATAAATTTACACTAGCACGCGACCTGGGGACACAACTCAAGCCGTAGGACAGCTTCTGGTTAAATAGACCAATATCGGTCTCACTCTTCTCTACCATTCAAATGACCAGGACAGCTTCCACTGCCTGTGCGAACACCTTTGCCACTTGTCAAAGTTATCACAAACGAATAAACTTACAACCTTCTCCCATCCTCCAATAGCATTGACGGTTGTGGATGGGGCACATACCAGGACTTCTTTATACATCCTTCTTATTAAATGACCATCCAACGTCGCAGGCATAGGCCTATAAGTGTGACTGCCTCTACAATGCCTTTCTCTTCGCCGTCCCCGGTACCGAGTTAGGCCCACTACTGCTCGCAGCGCACTAGGCTTAAGGTGGAGTCCATCGACTTCACACACTCCGGAAGGTATTGGGAATCATCAACACAATCATTGAAATGTCGACAACTTTTTCGAGGTGTCTTAATTTCGCCAACGCCATTGCCATTTTTTTAAGGAATGGGACGTTCAAGTATTTAACTGCAAATGTCGGCCTCAAGGAGTGCTAGTGGTGCGGACACCAATTGTTGGACCTCATCTCTGATAAGCTATCCGCGTCCCTTTGTACGAAGCTATACTTCCCATCTTTGATCTTAGCCCATAGTTGCTGCTCCCAGCCGGAACTGAACTAAATTTATGCTTGCACCACCTGAAGATCCTCCAAATCTGGTGGAAACGGTAGTGGATCCCAAAGCCAGACAAACCCTTGAAGAACGAGGCAAAGAGAAAACGCTCATTGCTTTGTAACCTGTTCGAGGACCCTGGAGTAGCCTACTCATGCACACGGCTATATCACACAGTCTGGTTCCGCGGCCGCACGTGAATATTGCTCTATATTTTGCCAGGTTCGAAGCTTTGTCCTAAATAGCAGCAACGAGGTCGAGACGCCTTAATAACGGCGCCCATCATGAATTTCGGAAGGAAAATAATGTGATGGTTTCTGTCACTGGGATTCGTCTGGACCCTCTCAGATAAAGTCGCAAACGTTTACGATGGCGCTAGTGTGATTGTTTGGCAAAAATGAGGTCGAAATGTGAAACTGACGCAAAGACATCGAAAAGTCTTTTAAGGTACCGGTATCAAACATATGTTTAGCTAGTCAAGTTTGGGTAGGTTAAACTGATTGGAACGCGAGTTTCAGATAGAAAGAAGGCTACCCTGTTTTTTATCTATGATCTCTGCAAAAATGTATTAAAATTGCCCCCAGGATTAACTCTGAGCTGTCTATAGATGCCAGAGTTTCCCAAATAGTCGATCAACAAAATGTTAAACGTTCTTTTTGGGGAATTTACGTTACGTTGCACTATTCAAATTGTTTGTATTCTTTCCTTGGTGGTCTATTACTAGCTCCCCATTTTGTGATTAGAGCCATGTGTTGGCCTATTTATATATTTTAATCACCTCAAAAGAGGACAAAAAGTGCAATGTGAGTGGAGTTTTTACTTTATTTTTTTGAGTGAGTCATTTGATTTGACGTTTAGGCCTAGGCTACGCCAAAAATATAATTCAGGCCCACGCCAAAATACAATTCTTGGACGTTGGCAACCCTGTATTCGTGTCTGAATTTGCAAAATACCCTCAGTTTACCTTACTTGGCCCATTTTGCTAAAGTAATTTTAGCCCAAAGGCTCCATGTGACTCATCGCAGCCTCAATGTCAACAAAATAATGTCATTTTTCATTATGTAAATCGATAACATGTAATGCATAGCTTTTTGTATTAAAATAACACCTCTTCCACCTAAAACTTTTTACAATCGGTGTAGCGTTCTTATGGTTAGTTCTTCATGGCGTCACGTTTTAACGTAGGCCTTCCTAACTTTGTACCGTAACGTTAATAGATAACTTTGTGACGCCAAATTTAAAAAAACAAAAAAAAATCCCAGATCAGCGAAACGAATATCCTAGGAACAAATTTTTATACTTCCGTGCCCGGCCACTTAATGTCAACATAATCAAATCTCTGTCTCATAACCAACTGCAAGCAATACAAAAGTGCGATCGTGGCACAAGTCCAGGCCACCCCATATCATCGTTTTTAAATGTCTTTGTGAAGCAGTAATTCGCAACCAGAGAAACACTTTCATTATAAGGCGCTCAAAGCAATTTAAGTCCGGCTTTTCTCCTTCGTGTACAGTGCACAGCATTGAATTATCGGCTAGTAGAGAGTGTTCATTGTCGTTTAAGGGTCGGCAACATATGGATCACCTAGGTGAATTTAAAAGGCAATGACAACAAATCTTGTGACTCTTTTTAAGACTAGTCATCAAAAATACGAGATCGGGCTCTCAAAAACACACGAAAACCATGTTAAACGTCTAAACGATTTCTTTGTTTGGTTTTTATGGTAAGAAAAGCCGAAATATACAGAAGTACATGGAAAGCAAGAGTTGTTCATCGCTTGCATTGCCAGAGATTGGAAGTATTTACAAAGAAAAATCAGATAACAGTGATTGGCCACCATAAAGGTCTTCGTGAATAAGACTTTCGTCAACAATACTGTTAAGCTAAATAAGAAAGGGATTTCTATTACATACAATAAATATCTTTCGAAATACACAATCCTGGAGTACAGTTATGTTTGAATTACGTTTCGTTCAGTGTAAACTACCGCAATCGAACAACGAAATGTTACGCTGGCAACTGGTCCATAATATTTTTAGTCATTTTAAGAAGAAAATAACAACAGTACGAAAACACCTGGTTTCTGACGTACAGTAAAAGTGTTTACGCTTTCCTGCAAAATAGACTTTAGAAGGATGATAAAAGAATATAAAACGTAATAATCTATCGCGAAAAAAGCTAAAAATTTCGCCTATTTACTTATTTGAAAAAAAGGCAGGAAAACGCAACGTATATTTGCACATGGATAAATAACATGAGAAACGAAAAAGAATAAAGCCAAGTTTAGGCTATTCCTTGTGGAATTACAAAAGATAAGTAATCAGCTGTAGCACCCCATGACGCACGATTTTGCTGAAACACAATGTTCCAAGCCATAATTGCCGCAATCCAAATTAATGATCCAACAGCTGATTGGATAACATAGCTTCGTATCTTACGTTGCTCTTCGTATATGGGTTTAAAAAAGGCTTCCTTGCCAAACCACAATGTGTTGATGGCCCAAAGGAAAGGAAGGGCGAAGAATCCACCTAGAATAATCAAATATTTTATTGAAAAGTAGAAAAATACGTACATCGGTTTACCGATGATACTGCAGATATTCTAATACCTATATATCAGTATATCACCAAATTTAGGCTGACATTTTGGGGGGTCCCGAATTTTCAACATAGGGAATTCCCTATTTTTCGTCTATAGTTAATGAATAATGACGTCATAAACTAGTGAATGGTACGACGTCATAAAATAGTGATTTGTATTGTCATCTAGAGCTGAAATAAAGAGGCGATTTTTTATTGTTTTCATGGATCATACTTTGTCATGTTAATGGATAATCTTGTTTTTAAAAAAGTTGTTGCAGGTATTTTTTTCACATTTGAACAGCTCCTAATACACCGCTTAATAATAACTGATTCTTGTTCTGTCATTTACATAGCGAAACACCTTTCCCACTGAATATTGTTGAACAAATCAGAAGCTCAGTAAAATATGTATTTCTTACAGCAAATAAATACTGTCCTACTTGTTTAATGCAATATTTAATTCTTAGGACATTTGGCAATTTTTGCTAGAATTTTTTGACATGCTTATCCAAGTGTAGCGCCCGATAGCCAAATATTGATGTACACCACAAAACACTGCATTTGATTTTGTGTTAACACTGCTCTAATAAAACAACAAGCTCAAAAAAATATCAAGCCGTAAATAAAATGTCCTTTCAAATGTGCCATATGCTTTACTGTGTTATCGCGACAAACCAACTGATAAATAGATTTTGTGATGTTTTTAGTGTATAGGTGTGACACATATAATTATGTTGCACTGTATTTTTTAAGCGAAACCACTGTTTTTCCGACAGAAACAGAACAAAGTTTAACATCACTAAATTAACCATTGTTCTGTGGGACACATGCAAAAATGTTGCTGGATATATGTTACCAGTGGGGACAAGTTTAGGTTTAAATTGATTGTTGATGATTTAAAAAATTGAATAACTGAAATACCGGAGTCCCTGAAAGAGATATTATATACATTATACTAAGTGCATCGCAGACTGCACAAAATTTTCTGTGCATGTTTGAGACACTTGGTTTAGAGCAGGGATGACCAATCGTTTAGCAGAATGGGCCGCAAATCCTATTAAATTAAAGGGGTGATGTCTTAAAACAACTAAACTTATAACACCTTATCGCGCGAAACACGAAAAAATGAGTTTACATGCCGTATCATCCCATGGTACAACACATTTGGGTTTATATATTTGCTTTAAACGATCCGGAAAAATATACAATTAGAAAACACACATCTTGCCTAACAATGATGGGTGCACAAGTGTTAGATGGATGTTAAAATGTGACATTAGACTCGATAATAGTCTCTGAAAAAAATATAAGATTAGGCCTTTAAATAAAGGCTACTGAAAGTTAGAATAACTGGTGGGCCGCATGCTAACATTAGGCGGGCAGCGGGTTGGACATCCCTAGTTTAGAGGATTTAGCATTAGAGTAAATATAATAATAATTAGAGTAAAAAAAAAGGCAAATGGTAGTTGTTTAAACAAAATAGTAGATAAATAAAATTGCATTTATGTTCAAATTGATTAATTAACATAAATTATAAAAAAAAATATTTTTCTGTATCATTTGACAAGAACATAAAAATGAGTCATAACTATCGCTCTTATCTACTAAAACGTTATGCTCCTGTTACAGGGGCGTATCCAGAAATCCAAAAAGGGGTTATGAATTTTCAACTTAGGGAATTTCTTGTTTTTCCATAAAACAGTGATTGTAATGACGTCATAAATAAATAAAATCAAAACCCATTAACGTCTAGTAAAAAAAAGCGAAACTTGCGTCGTCGATAATCCTGCCAGGCGTTTTAGCTGAAAAACCGCTTTGTATGCAATCGTTAACTTTAGGTGGGAACACCCACCCCCCTGGATACGACATTGTCGCTGCGGACTGTGGTTATGTTTATAACCCAAACTCACCAATGTAGTACTTCCTACACAACAGAAGTTTATCTTGATTGCTCATCTTATTTAAATCCATGATGTTATTTAAATAAATACCTATTTACACCTCAAATCCTAGAAAAACAAAAATAATTTTAACAGTAAGCGTTTTAACTAAATGACATAAAAATAGATAAAAAGACAAGCAAAAGACATTATGACAGTAAAAATAGATTGAATGATTTTTTATACCACAAACAATTTATCAATTTAGAAATAACACAAATGAGGTCACTATCAACGCAGCTCCAAAGCTTTTTCATTATAAAATCCGCAACCATTATTAAACTATACATGAATATTTTTTGTGTAAAGCCTAGGGCGGCATAAAAGCAAACTTAACAACAAGCAAAAAAGTCTATAAATACAGCTTGTATCCCTCCCCCACAGGGTACACAAGATTTAGGAATGACTGTTCTAGAGCAAGCATAATTATTTAAATAATAAATTACAAAACAACATGGCTGGGCGCTCTTTCACTATTGTACATGAAAAGTTATGCAAAAAAAATAAAATAATAATACCGCATACCACAACGCATATTGTTTGGGTTAGCGTTTGGGTGAGAGTGGGTCAAGTAATATTATGTTTATTATTAATAATAACTTGACCCACCCTCAACCAAACGCTAACCCGCACCCTAATCCAAACAATATGTGTTGTGGTATGCGGCATTTAAAGAAAAAAAAATTTTTATTAATTTTTACATACAATAGTGAAAGAGCGCCCATGGCTTTAATAAAGTATGTACAAACTGTACATTTTCCTTTGTATTGTAAGTATTGTTGCCTTTGTTTAATCGGGTAGTACTGTCAAAAGTTATCATCGTGAACATTAGCAGTGTCACCTGGACATTCGTTTTCCAAATTTTGTAAGTTTTCATAACTGTACCCACACCAAACACAATAAAAATATTTCATTCTTAAGTGAGCCGTTAAGAAAGATAATTTTTCTCCAGGTGATAAATCCTCTTCATTATTTTCCATTATTGAATCTTCTGCTGATGTTGTAACAGCATCTGGCCAGAAAAATGTCTTATTTGGTTCTGTTATATGTTCATCAGTGTCTAAGTGAAGGCAGACTTTTTGACTTTTGTAAAGGTCCTTTTCTATTTGTTTGTTATCAAATCTATCTTTCATTATAGATTGGTATTTGTTGCGTTGTACCACTTCAATTTTTGCCCGCTGCTCCATTGCAACTGCTCTAAGCTTTTGTCTATGAAATTGTATGTCCTTGATTGCCGATTCTCGTCCTATACCTGTGCGGTCAGTTTTAAGGGTGATAGGAATCGGTTCAGCTCTGCCTTTATTTTGTGGACCAAGGCCTTGACCAGTTTTATATCCCATTTTAGACATAAGTTTAAAGCCAACGTTGTCACTGGTCAGTGCGGTTGTTAGCCCCTCTTCTCTTAAATTTTGTTCGATGATGTGCTTTGGTGTTGTTCGTGTCTTAGCGTTAAAAGTCCTGTGTTTGTTCTCCAATTTTCTTTTTCTGTCTACATGCTTTAACTTGGTAAGTTTGCTATGGTGTTTTTCTGGCTCTTTAACAAATAAACTAGACATGTAATCATCTTCATCATTATTCTTCATTGTGCTGATATGCAAGTGATCATTGTTCCCACAAGGTACAATTTAATGAAATACCTTATAAATGTATATTGAAAATAGAAAAGTAAACCAATTTAAGAAACCTAAACTTTAAAAACAATTTAACTACATGTTTGTATATTGCAAAATAATGTAGAGGCAATTAACCTATTGGGTAGCTTTAACTTATTAATTTCTAACATTTGATTGGAATTTTTTAAAACAATACAGCGAATATTCCATGAACATAACTGTTGTAAGCTAGGCACTGTAACTAAAATTACGGGGTAAATGGGTAAACCAACAAAGTCAATGACAAAATTTGGAATAAAACTGAACAACATTAATAATTTTGATTGAAGCATAGGGTTAGGATTTGTAACAAGCAATTTCTCCAAATGAGATGAAAGCTGGCCAATAGTTGGAAGTTTTGGAAAAGAGAATTCTACAAGTCCATGAACAAGGAGCACTTTTAACACATCTACACTTGACTTTCTTGTTGATGTTAAAAGTTGTTTAAAATGATATCCCCTAGTAAGTTTTGTTGTAAGTAAAGCTTTATGTTTTAAAAGTATGGAAACAACCTTGGCAAGGCATCCTTCCATTGAAGAAAAGTCCCAGGGTAACACATTATCCAATACTCCATCCACACCATAAGTAAACTCCTTTGTCATTAAACAGTCTTTGCAATATGGTAAACAACCACTGACATCATAGCCAATTTTAAGCAGAAAATCTAGGCATTCTGGCTGTTGTGAAACTATTGAAGTTAAAACAGGCGAGGAAATGTTTCTACAGCCTAATTGACTTTGGTCAGTGTACATTGAAAGTGTTTTTACGATTTTTAAATAACCTTTTTCGGCCGCTGCTGAAATAGGCGCTGCAAACAAAATATCTCCATAATTTGTAGTGAAGCGACAAGGAATGTGGGGATCAGCATTAAGATCCAATAAAGTATCGACAACATCAGCATTGTTGCTTTGAGCTGCAATGTAGAGAGGGGTACAATCGTCACAATCTTTGGCATTTATTTCACAATCAGATATTATAAGAAATTTTACTATATTAACAGCAGCACTATCTTGACCTGACAATATTGACGCAGCAACATGTAATGGTGTTCTACCAAATTCGTCTGCATACTTTACATCGGCACCCCGACTAACTAACAGTTTAACACTTTCCAGGTTTGCACAATTGATAGCACTATGAATAGGAGTTTCTTTATATACACCAGAAATGTTATTTAAACTATTTGGAAACGTGTCTATAATTCGAAGCAAAATCATTGGGTAGGCAACAGCTTTTGAAATTAGTTTGGCTGGCTCTGGTATCACTTTCTGGTAAACTGGAAGTAAAGTGTTAACAATGTCTAAACTTCCACCACAGACTGCCATTTCCAAAGGAGAACCTTGACTTATATCAAATGGCAACGGCCATAGTTCAACTGGATCTTCATCATCAAGCTTAGCTTGTGCAAGAAGTTCTTTAACACATTTAAAATTCCCAGCATGGGAAGCCTCATGAATGGGATACCAACCCCTGTTATCGTGAATGCAATAATCCTTTCCAGATGCCAAAAGCTCTCTTAACTTTTGAACATCTCCAGTCCTAGCAGCAAAGCCAACTTGGGAACAAGAATCATCATATGCTTCAGTAAAATCCATAGCCTATCATGACAAAAGGAAAGGCAGCAGCTTTAACTTCAATGTTTAGGAAGTTTGGAAAATATTTGGCTGAAAACTTTAAACATTACTCATAGTACCATAAGCTATTTTTTTTTATATTTAAGTACTATTTTTGGCGCTCTTTCACTATTGTACTTAAAAATTAATAAAAAAAAAAAATTCTTTAAATGCCGCATCCCACAACACATATTGTTTGGGTTAGGGTTAGCGTTTGGTTGAGGGTGGGTCAAGTTATTATTAATAATAAACATAATATTACTTGACCCACCCTCACCCAAACGCTAACCCGCACCCTAACTCAAACAATATGCGTTGTGGTATGCGGTATTATTATTTTTTTTTGCATAACTTTTCACGTACAATAGTTAAAGAGCGCCCTATTTTTTAATACCAGTTGTCTGTGTAACAGTTAAATTAGTACTAAAATGAATTGGCCTGATCACTTGATCAGTGATCATGAGGGCTGGATTGATTAGGACGGGGCTGATGGGACAGCATCTCCCGGAAAAGCACCACTACAACCGTTGTACAGTAACAACATAGTGTAAAATTTATGATATTATAGACCACTCAGTTTGAGATCATTTTGTCTAACGTAAGCCATTGTTACCATTGTCATTCTGGCAGGATTTTTTTGGAATTTATTTCGCTCAAAATTTGCCTATTTTTAAATTGATTTTTGATGCGCATATCACATAAAGTGTTTATAAGCATTTAAAAAAAAAATATTTCTATTTTTGTTTATAGAAAGTCCTTATTTTGGTTTGTTTTATTTTATTCCACCCACCCATTATAAAACCTGTATTACTTAACGAGCAATTTTTATTTTTATATAAACAAAACAAAATATCTCTTTTCTTCAGCTTATATCTGATCATAGAGCACTAGTGCACTTAGTGCTCTATGATCTGATATTATTTATTTTTTTGGCTTCAAACTTATTGAATAATTTACCAGCATGATAAAATATTACAGGTTTACAAATTTAGAGTCATTGAAAGTTCCAGCCACCCTATTAGGCGTTTCCCCCTATTTCGAGGTCACTGATTCGGAAAATGGCAGTAGTTTTTCTCTATCACGTCAATTTTTTTCTGTACAGAATTTCGAAATTTTATAAAAAAGCAGCAATTTATGTTTTTTTATGTAAGTCTTCACTGTTTGTGACAACATATTTTAACATGTTACGACACTACCAGGTATGGGGTCACTTTTTTGAGTTTGTCGTTTGAATAACTAAATTTTTTTCTAGAACTGCTGAAATTGTGAAAAAAATGTATTGTTCGGAAAATACCCGGCGTTGCCCAGGTGAAATAGAATATTTACCGGTTATTCGTAAGATCTTAGTAAAAGACATAAATAATGCAAACATATTTTTCTAAATGTCATAACAAATTTGCTTATGCCTAAATGTTTGAACTGAGTGTCACTAAATAGAAATTTCAAATCATGTGATGTGTTTCAAACCATGGCATATCGCGTGTCTAAAGTCGGTTAACCTAATGTTTCCCCACAATCAGAGTATCACCCAACTGCCTGCGTGAAAGATGTAAAAGCGGAATCGCGTATTTAATATGTGACTTATTTGCGTGGCTCTAAAGATCTAATTCTTTGTCTCCGTCGAACACACTGTGACCATTTTTAATCACTAATTCACGTGTTACCAGCATTGTATAAGCTTGCTGAAGCCGCATGCTATAGCTGATGATTTTAAAAAACATAAAACGTTTTCAGGGGGTCCACAAAAACTTCTCAATATACCTATATTAAATTAACTAACGCTGGGGCCTGGGATACATGCTTAAACACAATCTTGGTAAATGATAAAATCACATTGTAAGTTGTAACATGTTGTAAATAGTAACACTGTACCATGTTGTAAATCGCATTGAGTGTGACGTAACATTTCCAGTGTGACGTAACACTGGGCGAACATGTTGCCACACACACACACACACACATCTCTAGACGAAATACCCGGCGTTGCCCAGGTTACAAAGAATAGGGTAACACTAATTTACGGAATGATGAATGGTCGGAATGGTAGGAACGCTCACAGTAATATTATTAAAGATAATAACACTTGACCCACCTTCACCCAAACGCTAACCCCCACCCTAACCCAAATATTGTACGTTGGTTTAATAATTGTTTTAACGGGGTAACACTTAAGTTAGTGAGCGTTCCGACCATTCATCATTCCGTAAATTAGTATTACCCAAAAGAATATTTACCGATTATTCGTAAGATCTTCGTAAATGACATAAATAATGCAAGCATATTTTTTTAAATGTCATAACAAACTTGCTTATGCCTAAACGTTTGAACTGAGTGTCACTACATAGAAATTTCAAATCATGTGGTGTGAAGTCGGTTAACTATAGCGCACAACACTATTGGCTAAGCATGCAATACATCTTTTAAGTAACGAAAACCCGTGACGTTTGTCAATTGAGAATAACTCCCAAACGTAAAACTTTAGGTTGCAGCAGCAATTGCTTAGACTTGCTTGATAGCGTCATGTTTAAGCAAATACGTAATCGCGGTGCTAAACTGCGTCAAACGTAAGAAAAATCCTCATTGACAAACGGCTTTAAAATAAAAATTCAATTCTTCGTAAATTTGCGAACTCTACCTAAACTTTACGCGGTAACAGGCATCAATAATTTCCTAAACATAATAGTCTTAGTTGAAACATTAAAATTTTACTTTTTTACTAAGGAAATATACTTACTTTTATTTTTTTATTTCCCGGCAGGTAATTGCGCTTGAAAAAAAGTTTTGCGCGGATGCGTTAAACTTGGACTATCTTTTACTTAAACTATGCCTAACACAAAAACTTTTAAATATACCTATATTAAATTAACTAACGCTGTGGCCTGGGATACGTGCTTAAACACAATCTAATCTTGGTAAGTGACAAATCACATTGTAACATTTTTTAAAATATCTTGTAAATCGCATCGAGTGTGACGTAACATTGTGATGCAATACATTTTAAATTGAAAGTCAGCATTACAACAGTTTTCCACCAGTGAGGTTTGAACTCACGGCCTTTCACGAAACCAGTTCTCTACCACTGAGCTAAAGCGGCAACGTTAAACTTAAACTGCTCGAAATTCACATTATGATCATCACCGACTGTGCGAACATCTTGCCACACACTTACATCTTACATCTCACAAACTTTCTCTTTTATTATGTAAATTACCACAGAATATTACTCTGTATTGCCTAATTTGCGTCACTATACACGTGACCGGTGTCCACAGACCGAGCGCCAAACTGAGTGCATTATTATCGTTTCTCGATTCATTCGACTTAAAAACCAGCGGCTTGTATCACCATGCTATTATATCGTGTCTTTTGATATTTGTTAATATATACTCAACGAGCAATATCATATGAATGAAGTGACTCTAGACTCTAGAGCGGTCATGTTCAAATCGCGGATCGCGATCCGGTTCCGGATCTTTTCAGCGTTTTGTGCGGATCTTCTAATGTAGTCTTGAAAAAATAAACTTTCTACAGTGTTTTCATGTGAATACCAATTGTCAGTGTTAATGAATTTTGTAAAAAATCAAGCATAGAACGAGACTCCCAAATGCTAATATTTTTGAGCGTTTAAGGATATCAGTCAGCGACAGAAAGCCCCAATTCGATGCTATTGTAAGACCTAAAGTCTAAAACAGGGGTCGGCAACTTACGGCCCGCGGGCCGGATGCGGCCCGCCAATGTAATTCATTCGGCCCGCCGCCTCTTTGACAAATTAGATACGAGTCCATTTCAAATACTTTTTGACTATTTTAACTCGTGCGGAAAATGAAAAAAAAATGCGCGAATCATCTTTCTGCGTCCGGCTTGTTTACGTTTTGATGCGGTCTTTTGAACTAGATCAGCGCTTCGTTACCGTTAATGGAATACGCATTCAAAAATGCTGGACATATATTTTTTAACATTTTGTATTTTCGGCAATGTAATAAAAACTTGCAAGAAATTTAAAAGAAATGCCGGTATACCTAAAAAAATCGCGCTCGCTTGGCTCGCCACGTGCGCCCTGACTTACAAAGGTTAACAAACACTAAACAAGATTAACTATTAAACTTATCGCGTTTACATAAATAAAGTACCATCAGTACTATTTGAACACCCCTGCTCTAGAGTTTGTGGGTTTAGAGTTTAGACCACACGATACGTTCATGACGGAGGGGCAAGGGGGGTACTTGCCCTCCCCCCCTGGAATTTCAAAATGGGGGGCGGGAGTTATTACCCGCCTTTTTGTAAGTGATATTATCGTTTTTTGTTCGTTTTGTCATGGCTTAACAAACTGTTCGAAGCGGCGTGCTTTTTAAGTAATTGGGTCACGCGTCTTAATCTAATGCGAAACGAAATCGAGCGCAAAACGCCGTTTTTCGTCTTTTGTTTGGTCGACCGTAAACCCTGGATAGTTTTTATCTTTCGTTATTTGTTTAAGTTGACCAATTAGCAAGGGTGTATTCGACAACTGACAACGCTAAGTCAAACCACTGTCGTGCGCGTTTCAAAGTCTCCACTTTTATGTAATGATGGTTAACGCAAAATTATGCTCTTTAAGCATATTTTGAGACCACGTGCTAAGTGTGCAATGAACACGTGCTAAGTGTGCAAAAACACAACTTTTCTCCCCTCAACCACAGCTTGTAAAAAAAATTTGAAAACCGATCTTCGTTTAATATTGCACGTGGTGAAAAGCGTGCTTGTAATTTAGCGCTAGTGCCGTTCATGGAACTTGAAAACTGCACTGCTGATAGTCGAATTATGTATGATTCTACCACAATTAATCACACATATTTCACGGTCTTGGTTTATTTTTTCGCCTGAAGTTAACGATTGCACACTGTGGTTTCGCAGCTGGCGCCTGACAGGATTGTCGACGACGCACGTGGTCGCTTTTGCTGGACGTATTTGGCTGTTTCTGATGAGTTTTTTTATGACGTCTTGGAATCACCATTCTATGACGTCATACTGTCACTGTTTTATGACGTCATTATTCATTAACGTCAGACGAAAAATAGGGGAATTCCTTAAGTTGAAAATTCATTACCCTCCTTTTTGCTTTTCTGGTTACGCCCCTGATTGCCCCCCCCCTGGAAAATTTTCTGCCGGCGCCCCCGGATACGTTCAATAATTTACCTCCGTACGTAGCCTACGCGATCAGAACTCCACGAATGAAAAGTTATGAGTCTGCTCGTTGTCAAATAAATTGCCATCACTTAAATACTTTGCAGCCTTCCAGATGGCTAAAATTAAAGTTCGTGACAACACGCTTAAACACGATACAAAATTATAGGAAATTCTGGACAGACGAAACGCTTCTAGCAACATAATGTTGTCAGTTGATACATACACACGTCACAACGCAACCGGCCAGACTGCTATAACTGAATGACCGATGATTGGCCCGAACATATGGAGCGCAAGCCGCTACAAGTTCATGAAGTTAAAAACATATATTTTAGGACTCCAGGCATAAAACCGAAACAAGAAAAACACCAACGTCAGAATAGAACACAATTCGGAATAAGTCAACATAGGACTAATACCTATTGGTATTAGTACCGTCTAAATCGGAATAAGTCCTAAATCCGTCGGAATAAGAGCTAAAAGGTCAGAATCAGGCCTAAAAAACACTTTAAATAACCCCAAACCCCACTCCTAAGTACATCTTTTACGCCCCTAATAATTTCAACACTAACCCATTTTCTAACCCTATACGCATTACCTACCAATAACCCCAAACAGGACCAAAAGTCCGGTGCCAAAACAGTGGCGCCCTGACAGCGCCAGTACGTAAGACTAGGGCGTCCAAACGTAGTCACCAAAAAGGCCAATGTCAGACCGATGGCCCACGATTGTCTCATACCCTCTACCGACAGGTTCGGGCGTTATATTGGCCATTTAGGCCTTCTTCCGATGAATTAAGGCCTTATTCCGATGAAGTTAGGCCTTATTCTGATGAATTTAGGACTAATTTCGATGGATTTTTAGGCCTTATTTGGATGAATTTAGGACATACTCCGACAGATTTAGGTCTTATTCAGACAATTTTGATCTTATTCTGTACTGGATATTACTGCGTATTTGGATTTTATTGGTCTTAATACGATGGTTTTAAAGATTTCTCTGCTCCAGGTATTGTATCTTTTTAGGTCTTATTGCGTGTTCCTCTTCAGATGCTGTTCGCATGCGTTGGCGACTATATGAGGCTGAAAGCATCTGAAGAACTTTCCTCGACTTAAGGAAGATCATCCTGAGAGGTTGATGTAGTTCGCAGACCTACTGGAAAAGTGCCTTACTACGTTGGAGAATATCGGGGAATATGCCGGACTAAACTCCTTGGATTCCATGATACAGCTAATTGAAAGCTTATACTTGTACAGACTGCAAGAATGGTGAACGGACAGATCTGTGGAAGTGTTACATAGAACAAATCGCGAGGCTAGAGTGGCCGACTTCGTGCATTTCGTTTTAGATCGTGCTGTGGTGGAAAATTCCCTCTGTGGTAGTCGAATTTTCGGATTACGACGTGAGAAGGTGTTCCACAATCGAGAAAACCCAGAACGTCAACGTACGTTGTTAACCTATTCGAGGTCCCACAGCACCAAATACGTCTTCATTGTGCTTGTTTTGTGACAAACTACACGATGTCAAGGTGCCTGCGTTTAAACGAAAAATGTACTCTGAACGTTTACAGTTCGTCAGTGAGAAGAGGCTCTGCTTCAGGTGTCTTGCTCCATGTCATGTCGTAAGGAAATGGAAGGCACAAACCCCTTACGAGGAAACTATACAGCTGCAAGAGTAATTACCACCATACACTGTTCAACGTGTGACGGAAGAGGTTGCTGCCGCACTTGTTGCACCCGAGAAAGTTACTTCGTGTTCAATGGAAATACTCGTTAATAGCAATCTAAAATATACCCGCAAATACCTATTAATAGCTAAATCTTGTTTAAATGACGTTTAGCAGTGTGTTGTGCCTGTCTTGGTAAAATACAGAAAACAACGGCTGCAAACATACGCCTTTCTGTATTGGCTCTACTGGAACGTTCTGCACCAAAAGGCGCATCAACGCTTTGGATATGAAGGGCAAAACCAAAGAAATTGTTCTTACTTATGAGGTAAAGAAACATGTCGGCGTTTCGGTGAGTTTTTCGGTTTCAAAACTTTTCCAGCGAAAAACAAAAATGTTAACCTGTTTGTTGTTTCACACGCAAGATCGTGCGTTAACTTATAAATACAGTATAGTAGGTGTGTATGTTTTGGTCGTTGTCAGTTTCTGTTCGAATACCATAAGCATGCTTCTCAAAACAGTCGCTTGTTAAAAAGGTTGACGACAACTGACTTAACACATTGCAATATAGTAGGAAAGGACAATACTTCAAACGGGAGAGAGGTGAACCGCAAAAAACGTAACAACTTTTATATGCTTTCACGGCACCCGTAGCAAAGTCTCCTGACGCACTAGGGCGCCGTGGCGCTCTTGTTTGGGAACCGCTGCTACACTTGACCAATTTTGTGGTAAACTATCTTTCAGGACAGTAATTGAAACGCAACACAAGTTTACCAAAAAACTTTCTAGTAAATTTAGGCATACGTGTTAAAGGTGTTTGGTGCCAAAATAATTCTGATCTAATATCAAGGCTTAAAATATTTCTTGCTATTTTCGGGCTCGACATTTGTATACGTAATTTAATAGGCCTTTACCATATGACGTCCAGGTGGCTTATTTGCTGACGCACATTTTGGCTAAATTTGCCTTTAGGCATGTATGATAAGTTGTTTACGCAAGGGGAGCCCAGGTAGGCATGTCTGAGTGAGCCCACAATGTGAAGATTTTTAGTGGTGTTCATAGAACAGATTTTTGGAGTATGTTAGGACAATAAATAATGCTTTTTTACAGATTAGGAGTTGGCTAAAATACATTGGGCCGTAATGGATTGTGCTTTTAATTTGGTGCATTTTAGCACGTTTTAAGTAATTACTACACCTAACATCTTGTGTGACAAACAGTTTCTTTATTTTGCATTGCTTGCCTAGAAATTATTGTTTTTTTGGCACCATAACTCGAAATTTTGTGAAGGTAGAATGTTTGGCGGTTCAATCAAGGTTTTCGGAGTCCTTCTGCTATTTCTTCAAGACGTTTTATCTGACGATGGTAGGAAAATATTTGTTTTAAACTGTTTAATATTATAGTAATTAACATTAGGGGTATATATTAATGGTATTATACAATTTAATATGTAATAAACTAAAGTTTGTTATAGATTACTGCAAACGTGAAATCACTGAATTAGACTTCGTGACGACTGTCCGAGTGAGCTGCAAGTTTCGTGGCCAAACGCTCACATTACACAATCGATTAGTTTATGCAATACTTCGCCAGCACCCAAAAAACGCTAAAGGAAGTGAGTAATAGAGTTTTTAACGCAACATATATTTACCAAATAGCACTTAACATCAACCTTTTCGTGTTGTGCCTATAATGATGACTGGAAAAAGACGAGATTCCTTTTTAACGATCATTTTTAAACTATCTGTCATGAAGTTTATTTTTGCGCTATCGGCAAACAAATTAAAATTAATTCAAATTGCCAAACATCGTCAATAGCCATTTTTGTTCTATAGATTTAAACCAAATTTGTTTAAGTTTATGGCCGTATTCATAAACCACACATTTATGTGTTCTATAAAACGCTAAATAAATATTCGCCCGATCGTGAAAGATATATATTAAAAGCCTGCGTGTTATAGAACAGAGTTTCCCAAAGTGGGCGTTACCACTCGCTTTTGGAGATTGTTGACGAGACATGTGTCCCGTTTCTTACCTAAACATACTGTGTTAACCTACACCTTACTTTCTATACATAAAAAGCCGCTATGGTTGACCAGCCCTGTACAATATTTATCATCACAATTTCAGACTAATATTGTTGCGTGATATCGTTGCTGTATGAACCTATAAAATTGTTGCAGTTAATAATTTGGACCGGTTTTAACGCGTCGTTGAAAAAATATGCTCATGTGAAAAATCGGTGCACAAACAAACAAAGTATACCACCGTAAAATTGATAAAACAAATAAATATGTATTGGTCTTTTGTTTGGTCGACCGTAAATGCCGGATAGTTTTTCTCTTTCGTTATTCGTTAAGGTTGACTAATTAGTAAGTGTGTATTCGACAATCGACAACGACAAGTCAAACCTTTTTTCTTTTTTTCTCCCTAGAAAACTTCGAGTTAGGCGCAGTTAATGTTCCCCGCTGTTCACTCTCTGCGCTAATATCCGATGTTGGTGTAACATCGGCATTTGTCTAACCTAACTGAACCAGATTGTTAAAAGGAAGTATAATGGTGACTGTCGTGCGCGTTTCAAAGTCTCCCGTTTTATGCAATAATAGTTAACGCTAAATTATTCTCTTTAGTCATATTCTGACCACGTGTTAAAGTGTGCAATTGACACAACTTATGTTCACAAGGGGGGCGTGAGAAATTGAAAAAACTCTGTATGAGTTATGACTAAACATTAAGGCAAAATTATATTTGAATTGACAAAATCGAGTTACCACACATTAGTTGTACGGTTGTGTAGAATATGCGGCGCTGGTCTAGAATCCTACCACATTTATTTAAACACATGTAAGCATTTTAAGGATAGTATAATTTTGTTTAAAGTTTTTAAAACTGGCATTTTGTTTGCTGTGCAGCCTTGAAGTAATTCTTTGACGCCTTCCACACAATTCAGCTGAAGGTGCTTAGACTCGGTTCCAGTTATATATTTGCACACGAGTATGACAGTTACTTTGTGTTATGACGTTACCTAAATTAGCATCATCTTAAAAAACATTTCATTAAATACTCAAACATCCTAGATCCGCTTCAGGTGTGTTGCGACAAAGGGAACGCAAAAAAAGTTGGAAAACACTGGTTTATAGCGCAGTAACGCGACTACTTTTATGGAAAAAAGAATAACAATGGAACATATGTGTAAATGACGGTCCGCGTGCCCAATGCCTCCCGCAGAACGCAAACACCTTTGTCACAATATATATATTGCCCTATCACAGTGGTCGGCAAACTGTGGCCCAAATGTGGGCCGGAGAGCCATTTTTAGTGGGCCGCGAGTTACTTTCGAATAGCTTAGTGTTATCAACTTATCATAATAGTGGTGGGCCGCGTGATAGCCGTACATTGATTGCACTTTATTTTAAAAGTTGATGTTGCAGACAAATTTTAAATTAGCTCAGCCTGAAAAGGCAAACTTGCCAAATATGGTCTTGAGAGCCTATCAAACTGTTTTTTTTGCCAACTTTAACTATATGTAAACGAAAAATTTCTTCGTTTTATAGTATGCTTTATGTTATGATATGGAAGTGTTTTGACTTTTGGGCATCAATAAAGGCGCCGTGTAATATTATTTCAACTTAAAATCAAACATCATGCATCCGACACTGTTTTTGTAGTGGTTTTACGTAGTGGGCCTTCTAAGGCTTTGAAAAGAGTACTTTGGGCCGCGACAAAAAAGGTTTGCCGACCACTGCTCTATCATAATAGAAGTTGAATTCTGCAAGTGCACGATAAGTGAATTTTACTGCACAATTTTGTTTTTCGCTTACGTATAACATAATTTATTTTGGTTTTGTGTGCAGAAAAGGAGCGGGCAAAAGTCGATGGAAAGTCAACGAGCCCGAAAAAAGTAACGTACACTCTCAGCATTAAAAACTCTAACATAACGAAAATACTAGACAGAGGATTCGGATATGAACCTGGTTTGGAGGTATGTGACAGCCTCTTCAGCTTTTAAAATAGCTTATCGTTTTTGTTTGCTTGCTAACATTATGGGGACTCCTATAGTAGGCCTTTGACTAAACTTGGAATACCATTATCTTTGGAATAAAACGCACTTCGGACTATGCTTGAAATCAATGAAATACCACTGCAAATTTATATACAATGTTTCAACATATCTCCAACTATGCACTTATTATAGCTTTATTCCTTAAAAAGGCAATTTCTAACTTGAATTAACTGCTACAATTAGTGCATCCAAACGATCAAAAATTCCGACTTTTAAACTTTGAGGTCTTGAACAATGCACTAATTTGACTTAACAATGTGCTTAAGAAGATTAAGTTTAATAATACTTAACCCACCTAAACCCAAACGCTAACAAGCACCCTAACCCGAATAATGTGCATTGAATTAACAGTTACATGAACGCTTTAGGTCCCAATACCTAAATTTGTGACGTAACACTCCTATAAACCATGGACGAGAAACTTTCTTATGCCCACCGAGTTTTTTTTTTTCACAGCGTTCAAATAATTATTACATTAACGTATATTATTTGGGTTAGGGTTCGGGTTAGCGTTTGGATTAGGGTGGGTCAAGTGTTATTAATTCTATCTCACACTTTTGTAATCTTTTGTTAATTTATTCAGCAAATATTTTCAATTTATTTACGCCGGGAGTTTACCTAAAGGTCCAAATTAGTGCATTGCCACGACCTCAAGGTCTAAAAGTCATACTTTTCTGCCATTGGATGCCCTTATTGTCGTAGACCTTTTTGCTTAGAAATGCACTAATTTCTGACGGATCGGTGAAACAAGACAATACTTTGAATAAGAAGTAGGCCTAAACTGCGAAACATGGGCCGCGCATTGATATGCCTAATTTTTTCACCTGCGAGCTTTGAATATATCAACAATAAATATATAAACTGTTGCTACCAGGCATGGTAATATAAATAAAAAAAACAGCTCCTCTGGTAAGTGTAATTGTTAACCAATCTTTTCCTGTAGTCTGATTCTCGTGCTTCAATAATAGTACGAGAATCAGACTACAGGAAAAGATTATTTTTGGAATCGTGGAATATTCATAAGAAGGGTAACACCATGAACGTCTAAACTGACGTGATGCTTTCTGCATGCTACAAGCACCTGCTGAAGGCCTAGAGGCAGTCGCTAATTATTTTCTTATCGTTTTGTTGCTCGCGTTTATTTCTGCTTTTTTCCTTTTTTTGCTTTCCATTTATTGTACGAGTGTTCAGTGTCAATCACCCTGACGAAGGCGGCTTGTATAGGTTGCCGAAACGTTGGTTAACAATTACACTTACCAGAGGAGCTGTTTTTTATTTATATATCTTTTATATATCAACAATAATTTTGACATTGAACCTTATCTTGCTTGATCCGTTTATGACGGTAAAACTAAAGCTGTTGTATCCGATATATTTAAACTCGATGCTTTAACATCTTTAAGTTTATCACCTGATCACCAAAGGCTATATGCATGTTTTGTGTTAATCAAATGAATAGAGACAGTCCCCAGTAAAATCATTCATCAGTCACTGCAGCAATTGTATTATACTGTTTATTTTTACTAACATTGAGGAATTAATGTCATGATAAGTCGCTCTCTTTAAACCATGTCTGGGCGGCGTATTTGCAACGTAAAGGAAAGTTTTCACGTCTTTCTTACGCAAAAAATGTGCCTTCACAAAAAAGTCGAAAATATTTTAACTGCCCTAAAACAAATGACCGCTAATAGTGAATTCATCAAGTTATTTCCACAGCATTAGTTTGGTTGATAAATCGTTGCCCACCTAAACTATTTCAGTACATGGCCTTGCGAGCTGAAACTCCTATATTCTTACTTTCCGTTTTGTTGTTTATCTTGGTATTTTTTGTATACCTTAAAAGGAGTAAAATTTAAGCAGCAACCTTTTAACGCAAAAATAATAACTGTAAAGTTCACTATGTGTATGTAGCATTTAAATTAATATGTTCAGGGTGTAGACTTGTCCGATAACAGGCTACCGGAATTGAGGCGTCTACAATTCACCGGAATTCCAAACTTGAACAGTTTAAGTTTGTGTGGAAATCAAATTGCCATCATTGCTAACTACACATTTCAACATCTTCCAAATCTCAAAGATCTTATTATGTACGAAAACAAGCTGTCACACCTTAACTACTACACATTCATGGGATTGGTAAAGGTAAATAAGTTACCGAATTAAAGCGTTTAGGCTAAACAGGCAGGGAGGAATGAATGTGTATTTCGTAGGGTAGCGTGCAGTAGTCCACGCAAAAATTGATTGTTGTTTCCAGACCTACTGAATGTTGTTTCCAGACCTACTGTTAATTTATTTTTTAAATTATTTAATTGTAACAAATTCTGTTAATTGAAAGACCAAGGCCATTCATTTAGCTTAATCGCTTACGACAGTGGTCTCCAAGCTTTGTAATAAGCGACCCCACTTTAAATAAAATGCAATTATAATTCACATCGCAACCCCATATAGTTTTGAGATACGAATAAAAGAAATTCAGATAATGCTTGAACAAAGCAGTACGAGCGTAAATATACACAACAAAATGAATTTAACACACGAACGAACATAAAACTTTCGTTTTGTTTCAACAATAAATTGCATTCAGTGCTATACCTGTATAGTATCACATGTCATGCTCTACTTCCAAGCAATAGGCCTTCGATGTTTTGCAATTAATATGATCAATGCAGCTTTGTCCCGATTCACAAACCATGTGTTTAAAACGGAATGGGGGTTCAATAACAAAATTTAATAGAGCCAGCTTCTTGATTGCATCGAAGTCCCAACGAAAATATTTGCCGAAACTTTTGATAATGTTACTTCAAACGAGTTAAAAGAAATGCGGTTTGCAGCATCCGCTGTCATAATTAAGAATATAAAGCTGACTCCTTATCTGCAAACCACGTTGACCAAAAGTTAACTTTTTTAAAAACCAGCCCTTTATATGTACATTGCACACCTTCGCTTTTAATAAGCTCATTGCGCTGAATCCCGCTTTAACGAATCATTTTTGAAAAACCAGCTCGGCAGCTCTTTATATCTCATTAAAAGAATATCGTAGGGAAACAATTTGCGAGGGAAAGTGCTGTATATTCGCTGCGCTAAATCAAAGCTAATTGTTGCTAAATGTCACGTTATAGCTGATTTAGCAGCCCTTAAGAGCTATAGCAGCAATTTTATGTAGAAGTTTACACTCAGTCACGTTTATCAGTGTGACGTGATTGTAAAGAAAACGAAATAGCCTACATAAATCGTACTAAAACGATGATGAGTTTATGGCAACCCCACAAAAATGTCAGGCGACCCTTGGGGTCGCAACCCACAGGTTGGGGACCACTGGCTTATAAAATTAGATTACTATTTGCTCATTGTATGCAGTTAGAGGATACTGTTCTTCTTTTATTAAGCAAATTACTTAACAACTCATAAAGAACGATTTAAAAGTCACTCTTGTACACGGTTTATTTTATAGAATTACGGCAGATCTATGGGATTACGGCAGCACTCGTATAGTGTAACTGAAAAAATGAATTAATATTATTTTTTTCTGGACGTTTGTAACGACTAGAAATCTATAGGTCGGTTTCAAGGATAGATCAATAGTTTATCGTTTATCAATAGTTTATCGTTCTCCATGAGACCGAAATTACAACAATATCAACGTCGAAATACAACACAGGTGCTATACCCGTCGGAATAAGATCTAAATGGCTATATTCAAGCTTATACAAGCTTTTACCTAACCTCAAATCTCAACCCTAGATTTTTCACTAACTCCCCTAAATTTCAATAACTCCCCCTAATTCCCCCCCCCCCTAACAACCCTAGATTAACGTTTAACCCCACCCACTACCCACCATCAATCCCAAACAGGGGCAAACAAACCAATATCAAAACAGCAGCGTCCTAACGGCGCCGTAACCGTCGTTCAAACTAGAGCGCCGAAACGTGGACACCAAAACATCTGATGCCCCCCGATCGTCACATACATTCTCCCTACAGTTTCAGGAATTATTACTTTTATTTAGGCCTTATTCTCATGAACTTCGGACTTATTCCGACAGGTTTAGTTATTTTTAGACGATTTTTGTATCTATCCTATTTTCTCATGTATATTACTCCGCTTTTGACTCTATTTTGTCGTTGGTTTTAGTACTCTTGTATTGCACATATTTCTTTAGATATTGTTACTTAAAAGTTCCTATTGTATTGACCCAGCCAAAGTCCTGTAAATTGCACCCCCTACAACACCGGATTAAAGAACATTGAGGGCTTTTAATTGCGCTATATACCTGTAAAACCACTTGATAATCAGACTTTGCGTTACTCTGCCATCTGTCATTGACCACTGTGACGTAATATTCCTATTGTGATATATTATCGTGCGACCAGTTGACCTGAAGTAACCTGTGTTTTGACGTGACTTTGTGGCAAGGCGTGGCGACGTGGCGTGTTATTCGACATAAACTACGCTAAGTTGAACGTCTGCTGTTTCTGCTGGGCCAGTTTTAGGTTTGCCATCACACACAAGCAACTTTAGGATATCTGACCTAAAAGTTTGCTGCACTGACAATTGTGCTTTGTCGTTTTTATCTAATTTATTTTTTATAACAGCAGCCAAAATTAATTTAAATAATCACAAAATGACAATACCGTAATCCATTCACAATGATCTTCTTTGGTTTCAATTGTGTGGATAATCTCCCTTTCTTTTGCGCGAAGTTCATGATACAAGCTCGTATCGAAACGTCTTAATCAAAATGATGTCGATCTACTTGACCTTTATGGCTTTGCAATTCATTATCTAGCTCAGTGGTTCTCAACCTTTTTATCTTACGGACCGGTAAAATTTCAAAACAAGTTTTGCGGACCGGTGGACCTTCAAAAATCAAAATCAACCCAAAATGTAATTACGACAAAAGTATTGCAACTTAAAAGCAAATAATAGAAACGTCAATTTAATGAGCAATTTGCTGCTGTCTTTTTGATATCATACGTGTTTTACGTGGTTCATTGAAGTTTTTCACGTACAACTGGTTTTAAAGCGTAAGACTTAAACGAGTTGTAGCCTATACTACAACACTTACACCATTGTGACGAACAATAAAGTCAAAAGTAGACCATAACTCTATGTTGCGTCACAATGCAGCAAATTATGGAACTGGTGAAGTTCTACATTTGATGAACAAGCTTTTAACATCTGGCATTTTGCAATTAAGTTGTAAAATTGTAATATATTTGGCGGACCGGCAGGAAAGTTGATGCGGACCGGCGGTTGAGAACCAGTGATCTAGCAACATTTCAGATCCGTGCACAGCGTATAGTATACCCTTAGTGTGTATATTTTTTTATACTTCCGTTAGTTCAGTGAGTTAAAAAACTATGCGCATGAGATGGTGTTTTCACTAGTTGAATTATACAAACTGAAAACTATTAAAAATGTAGATTTGCAATTTGACACTACCATCTTTTAAATAGTATACCCGTTTCGATTATGGACAAAGAAAGACTTTGTCTCCTATTTCCCTGTTTATTTTAATTATCATATTATCTTTTATTGACGTTTCATGGTATTTTTAACATACAATCATAAATAAAGGTTGATAAGTTGCAATTCCTCGGTATAGCTTAGTCCTACCATATGTCCTCTTTAAGGAGGATTTGTCCTCTTTTCTCAAGAAAACTGAATGGTCCTCCGAGGATGCTCAAAAATGTCCTCTTTTTTCGCATTTCGACTTAGTTGCTTAAACTTTTAACAAGACTTTTAGGCGAGACGTTGTATTTATTTCCAAAAAAATACTGTAGCCATAAAACATGCTTAATTTCCGGTTTAAAACAGGTTTTGCAACAAATTGCCCTGCCAGCCCTACCTTCTTGATAGTTATTGCAAACATTGCGCCCGAAAAATGGCAACAGAACCTCACATGTAAAAAGGACCACAAAGATGTGATGTAGGCCTAGCCTACTATCAGTGTAAACCTGAAAAAAAAATTTCGCGCTCCGCAAGTCTCTATCAGTGCCATTGCATGTTTTCAAGTCATCGAAGGCATAACAACCCTATTTAATTATAATTTTGCTAACTTGCAGATAAACGATAAAAGTCATAATTGGATAACACGCTAGCAACAGGGGAATCTTTTGCGCTTAAAATTTTTATTTGCGCTCGACAGTTGAGTAAATGCCCTCACAACCAGACTTGGACACTAGATAATTCTAGTTTTCTAATTCAATGAATTAGAGCAAAATGCGGCTAATTCTAATTCTAGTCTAATTTGTGAATTGCTTGTATGCTCTAATTCTAGTTCTAATCTAATTCGGATTTTACCAAAAATCCTACTTTGTCCAACGACATTTTTAGTCTCTTAGTCAAAACAAAGAATTTGAATTCAAACTCTTTGGTTGAAACGTAATTTTCACTGACTAAAAATTATATACTATGCTAAAATGCTTAAAAGTTAGCACAAACATAATTGACATGTACATTCCTATTAAAATTATTCTCGATTTAAATGTAATTGATTGTAAATCATAAAATGTAATTCTAGTTTAAATTCTAGTTCAAATTCGTTTTTTTAATAATTCGGTAATTCTAACTCTAATCCAATTTGGAAAAATTGAAATGCTCTAATTTTAATTCTAATCTAATTTTTAAAAGCTAAAATAAATCTAGTTGTCCAAGTCTGCTCACATCGCGTTTGTCAAAATCACCTCGTGCACAAGCAATTTGTTGTGTGCCCAATGCGAAAAGCCTCCTGAATTTACAGTTTAGCGCCAAATGAATCAATTAAATTAAACAAAATTTTTTTCGCGTTTCGCGCGACCCACAACAAACTTCACTATTTTCTTATCTCAGTGATATTTAATTGCAAATGCCGAATTGCTTTTTGTATAGGGGGGCGCAAGGCATGGAAAATTACCAAAGGCGGACGCGGTTAAAAAAAGGTTAAGAACCACTGTTCTATAGCATTAGGTACAGGTGTTTCTCAGCAGATGCTTTATTTTTCTTTATTATTTTTTAAATTTAGACAACCATCAGGCAAAATAAACTATAAATTATATGGACGAAGAGGAAAACTCTGTTTACTGATGAGCTACGCCAGAAGTAGGCCTATCCTTGTTTCAGAAAATGACGTTTTAATTTCGAAGCTGAATGCATTATATGTGGATATGGGACGTTTTTCTCAAACGTAACAATTCTACTTTAGTTTTACTTGCAGGCAAAAAACTGTCTTCTTTTTGGGTGCTGAAAATATGGTAGCTCTAGTATAGCTTGACTTCTACTAGAGGATCATTTGATAGGAATATATGTTAGTCTCATAAACATCGGTGTGATAATTAATCATAGCCAGGTTGGAAAACTGAAAGAGCTTGATGCAACAGCACAAATGGTAATAACCCATTTAACGACCTTACAATGAGTGAGGCCCACGTAGGAAGTCTCAATTTTTAATCCAAACTATTTTTTTTAATACCTATTTACTTTGCAGCTTCAACATCTTAATCTTAACTCCAATAAAATATCGAATGTTGCGAGTGGATCCTTTGTTGCACTTTCAAACCTCGATTATCTTTTCCTGAACGACAACCTAATTTCGTCACTAGATGGAAGCAAACTTGCGGGCATGAACAACCTGAAATATCTGTCACTAAAACATAACACGATCAAGAATATTTGGCCGGGAACATTTGGTGGCAAACCCATGTTGGAAACGTTGGATCTATCGTGTAAGTTCTTCACAGACAATTGCCAAAAAAGTTTCGTGACACACCCAGACACCCAGACGCGCATCGTCTAACTCTAAAATGGTTACAAATATTTAATTTTTTTGCCACGTTTTATGCCGCTCTCTGTAGTCACGTCTTGTGCGTGGTATTTTAAATCTTTTATATATCTTAGCGGTACCCCAAAACGAAGGAGGTAACTATGCCACTGTTTCCAGTGTAACCTAAACAACAATCGATTTTTTCATTTTTTTAGAATAGCAAATAAAAAACCTACACTTTTTTTTTATTTATTTATTTCGTTGCAAAAGCACAAAGTGAATAGTTGAGTAAATTTATTAAAATACATACAGATAACTATCTGAGAAAGCTATCCAGTGACACATTTAGAGGGCTTTTATCCTTGAGAAATTTAAATCTTCGTGGAAATACACTAACTATTATTGAGGACTTATCCTTTTCTCATATGCCGCTTCTTCGTGAACTGGACTTGTCACATAATGGTAAGTAGAACTTAAGTGCTTTACAAGTAAGATGAACTGATATGTATAGGTCAAGAACAGTGCTTCGTACGTTTGAGTATCGAATGCGTTCACACCGCGCATTACTTTACACCAGTGGTCTCCAACCTGTGGGTCGCGACCCCGAATGGGGTGGCCTAAAATTTTTGTGGGGTCGCCACAACTCACCATATTTCCTGCTGTTTAAGTACAAAAAAAAAAGCTTAAAATAATAAATGTGACTGCAAAAATGCTGTTTTCAGCTCTTAAGGTATGCTAAATCAGTCAACCTGACATTTTACAAAATTTAATTTCTTCGATTTAGCGAAGCGAAAGTCGCACTTTCGCAAATTCCTTTAGTACGACATTCTTTCAATAAGTTATAAAATGACTGATTTAAAAAAAACTGTTTGTGTCGTGATTTGCAGATATAAGGAGTGGGCTTTATAATTCTAATTTAGTAAACAAAAAGTAAATTTATTGCGGACTTTACAGGACAGATTGCTACCTGATGTCAAAATTAATAGATTGTGGTACAATAATCAAGGTCGTGTTTTTGTGACAATGAGGTTCGGGACAGTCACTGGCTGTTGTTCAGCGTGTTTGTCAGCTCGTAATTCTACTTTGTAGCTATAGTAAGCAAAGATAAATAAAATACAGAAATGGCAGCGGCAAACACCAGAAAAAGATCATATGACTAGGCTTTTTTACAACTTGTCTTTACTCAATTTAATAGCAAGCGAAAATGTGTAATCTGTTTTAAAGTTCTAGCAGAAGAATCCATGAGAAAAAATAAACTTGAACGTCACTTAGTAAAAAAACATCCAGGCTACTTTAGTAAACCAGCTGTTTTTTTTAACGTAAATTACAATCTCTTACATCACAAGCAAACATTTACTGCAGTCAATAAAGCCGCTGTTTATTCTTCGTCACCTCTTATCATATTCTATGTCGCCTCTTATCATATTGCAAAACAAAAGAAAGCACATACAATTGGAGAAAAATTGGTTATGCCAGTTATGAAGGAAGTTGTAAAAACCATGCTAGGAGAAAAACAGAGCAAAGCATTAGACTCCGTTGCCCTCAGCTACAACAGTAAAACGAAGGATTGAAGGTATGTCCAATGACGTTCTTGAACAAATTGTAAAGCAAGTGAATGCTTCTACATCTTATGCAATTCAATTAGATGAGCCTACCGATACTGCCGGCCTTGCTCAACTTTCTGTTTTTATTCAATATATCAATGAAGGAGAAGTTTTAGTGGAGCATCTGTTTTGCAAATCACTGCAGTTGCATACTAGAGGTGAAGATATATTTATGTCTTGATAAGTTCTTTAACGAAAATTCTATATCTAGGGGAAAATATGCTGGAATATGTACCGATGGTGCGGCAGCGTGTACTGGCATTAATTCGGGAGTGGTAAAGAGAGTTCAGGATAAGGACCAAATGCGAAATCGACGCATTGCTTTTTGCACAGACAAGCATTAGTCGCTAAACATTTATCTGAGGAACTACACACGACTTTGAATGCTGTCACAAAGTGTGTGAACTACATTTAAGCGAGACCACTAAACCAGCGTTTATTTTATTGTTTGTGTGATGAGATGGGTGCTGATCACACAGGATTACTGTTACATACAGAAGTGCGTTGGTTGTCACGAGGTCGAGTGCTCAAGCGAGTTTATGAACTGCGAAAGGAAATTATTTTGTTCTTAAACAAACAAAATCATTTGGTCTTGGCTGAACAGTTTGGTTAAGAAAGGTTTATTGCAAACGTGGCTTACTTAGCCGACATATTTGATTCGCTGAATTGTTTGAATCAATATATGCAAGGTCCTGGCATCGACAGAGATGTGTCTGTCCAAAGTACCATACTTGGACACCTTCGGCAACTGAAAAAAATTTGAGCATTACTATGGCGATAGCCTGAAGCCGTCCAACGAACAAGACTGGATAATAGATCCTATTTCTGTCATAGATTTGCCGAATCTGCCCTCCGCGTTATGGAAGAATTTACAGAAATGACAGTGGATGCAGCAAACCGCATTTTTTTTAACTCATTTAAAGTAAAATACCCAAAAGTTACAGCAAATATTTACTTTTGCACTTCAATGCTATGAACGTACCCGACTCTGTGTAATTATGTTATTGAACGACTCATGTGCAGCCACAGTTCTTTAGAATTAATGAAAGACACACACAGTCACACATATGTGTTTTAATAACAACTGTAATCTAGCCCCTCAGAAGCTTCTTTTTGACCAACGATTACGTAGTGTTGAATTAGGTATAAATTACGCATATTCGCTTGTGTTACTTTGTTTCAACAATAATTTAAATATATTTAGGAATCCGAAAAAAATGGGGTCGCAATGTAAATTCTGATTTCATTTTATTTAAATTGGGGTCGCCTGTTAAAAAGGTTGGAGACCACTGCTTTACACGACCAAAGAAACTAACCAATAACAATAGAAGCAAGACAATTCTATCATTATCTACCGTACGTGTTTTCTTGTCAATATTTTAGCGTAATAAGACCTACCCTCAAATATGTTTCCTTGCTACAAACATTCATTCCATGCAGTCGCCTTAATACGATGAGATCAAAGTAATTGGATAGTTTTATCAATCAATTTTATCTAATTTTGCCTTGTAAATGCATGAGTTTATCAATATTTTGGCATTTATTTATATGTGGGTACACTATGCACGGATCTCTAATAAAGCTTGAATATGAATAGCAAAGACCAAAAATCGGCAATTCGTTTGCGTTTAACCTTTTACAAGTCAGCAGCAAATGAAATCACAATCACTAACTAAGGGTTTTTAACGTGGGTGGTACGTTTAGCAGTCGGTATTCTTTTTCTTAAATTCAGGGTCTCCGAATAAGGGAACGTTTTGTAAATTTCGTATTAAAAATTTAATTATGTAAACACGACGAGCTTCAATTTAAATAGATTGTTCACAGAGCGATAGTAACATGTGAAATTTACTGTTTGAGCTTGTATATAAGACATGTCCAACCAGTATGTTTTACAGCTTTAGTGCTGTTCACTCATAAATTAATACTTCGAAAAGGTTAATTCAAAATCCAAGTGAGTGTACCGAACAAAGAAATATTTTCCAACCCTATTTGCCTGTTCGTATGTTTACACGATTCGGAAAACATTTTCAGCCCAAAGTAACGATTTTCAGCTTAAAGCGAAGTAGGTACATATGATCCCACTGGAGTGTGACTACACAGTTTGTGTCAGTGCGAATTCAGCTTATTTTAATATTGAAATTACATTAGGAAGCGCTAATAAAGTAAACCTTAAATTGCAACTCAAAAGTTTGTGGTTCCTAAATGTAGTTTCATTTCGAGCAATTAGGTAGTCGGTTAGCGCTTAACATAAAACTGTGTTACGTTGTTTACAGTTCGCCGTTTGTATAATTTAAATGGTAAAAACACCGCCTCATGAGGTCACGAGGTCGTCGCATTTTTAGTTGTTACGTATAGACTATGGTTTTGCTAATTTTTTGAATTGCTAATACTTTGTTAGTAATACCTTTATACTGCAGTGTTCTTCCACCTTTTTTGACCCTAGGAACATTGTTGTATTAAAGAACTTTGCGGAACACCAACAAAAGTTTATAACAATACGTTACAATAAACAACATAACAATTTATTTGCTTTTAGTTTTTCCGTGCGCGATACCTGGGCATGTTTGGATGGGCACAAAATTTATATTCAGGCTGTTTTACAATGCTGTTCTTACGCAGTGTTGTGATTACGCAATAAATTAAACAAATCACAATAGAAAATGCAAACTGATCATAATGGATAATTACTTTCATTAAATAATCGCTACTTAAGTCCATTGTGTTGAACCAATGACTTTTGACCAGTGTTCCATAGAACATTTGTAAAATTAATAAATTATTCGTGGAATACCTAAAATTTTCCTCCTTAACTTGGTTTAGATTGCGAAAGGTTTATTTTGCCAATGGAATGACGTTAGTTTGGTAGCCTAAAGACTATGCAAAATTAATTTTAGAATCAGAATCATTTTAAAAATATTTACTTCATATTTATTTTCAGTTTTGCAGCCTTAAAACAAAAAAAAACATTCCCAGAGACAGTTGCAAACTGGCACTTGACGCCCTAGAGTTTTACCTTCAAGAAAACTTTCGATATTTTTTTGATTATGGTCCAATCTGGCGACACATATATCGAACGCCATATAATTAAGTCTTCTTGCAATGCATCCCTGCGTTCTACGATGGGTGAAACATTATTACATGGCCTTGTATATTCATATGTTACCGCAACAATAAATTCAAATGAGTGTTCGAAAAATAACACTTGTTGTGCAGGCCTGGTGTAGATACGTTTGGTAGGAACAACATGCGAAGCAGGTTCCAACAGAGAGGTCTAGCGGTAAAATATGTTGTTCTGTAAGAGCAATAAGTTATTAAATGCGTTTTCTTAAAAGAAAACTTTTGCAGCACATAGTTGATATGCTGCGCGAATTGTTATCGTTACACATAGTTTTTATTCTAGATTAGACAACACAGCTTACAAAAATAATGCTTCGTAGGTTCCCAAGTTGAAATAACTCAATCTGAAGAAAAAATATTAAATTGTAGGTTTTATTTTCTCTAAAATTCCTTTGACTTATGCTCCTCTCTTTGTTTTGTCTTAAGGACTACCTGGCTTACACAAAGGCATGTTTATTGGACTGGAAAACATCAACACATTTTTGGCTTCTTCCAATTTGATGCAAGGCTTGGCTCTATCCCCAAATAAGAACATTTTGTCCGAGCGAAATCAAATGGTATTTATTATTTATTAAAGTTATATAAAAACATATTTATTAAAATAACACTCATCAATAATACTACAAATTTTCACTAAATTTTGTACATCAAAGCTAATTCATTTATTTGTTTGGTTCACAAAAATCTTGTTTGTTTTTGTAGCCTAAATAAGTTACGTACATTGCATTAATTAGGAAGCCAACAACCGCCATATAGTGAAGTTTATTGAGTTAGGCACCTTGAGTTTCGCAGCAAACTGAGTGGTATTTATAAATCTTAACGCTTACAAGTGGAAGTCAACTCCATAGCTCAATCGATTACATTTTAACTTGGCCAGTTAGGCCGTACCCAGTGACAAAATTAGGCAATCACATGTATAACCAGCACTAAAATGTCAAAAAGTGTATCGGAACTTTCAAAACTGCTCGCAGACACGTTCTCCAGTGGTCTCCAATCTTTGAAATAAGCGACCCCAATTTAAATAAGATGTAATCATAACTTACATTGCGACCCCATTTTGGAGACAATTATAGGCAATGTTAAAACAAGTGCTAGAATGCAGCAGAACGGGCACCTACTTCGCCGGGGAATGTATTCATAATGACAAGTAAAAAATGTTTTTAGCGATAAGCCTCTTCGCCTGTTTGTGTTTCTAAGTGGATATGCTTTCTGTGGAATGCAACTCAGAAAACGCGGATGTTTTACTAGAAATCAACAGCATTTGCTATGATGTTACAAATGAGCGACGATTTTAAACATCTCCGTCTACTGCTGCGCTAAATCAAAAAACACAAATTTTGTCAAATGTACGTTAACTGATATAGCAGCTCTTTGAGAGCTAAAAACAGCAATTTTTATGTAAAAGATGAACTCAGTCACGTTTATTAGTGGGACCTCATTGTAAAGAAAACTAAATACATAAATCGTACTAAAACATTACGAATATGGTGAGTTATGGCGACCCCACAAAAATTTTAGGCGACCTCACTTGAGGTCGCGACCCACAGGTTGGAGACCACTGCCTTAATCTATGCCGTGACTGCCGAAGAACCTGATTTATTCAAACAGTAAATGACGTATTAATGAAGTAACTGAAAGATAAGGATATTGTCACGAAACTAAAAAAATGATCAATTAGCGAAGCATAACGTTATCGATACAAGGCGATAAAAAATCAATAGGGTACTATAGGCTAGCTTCAAAAAAGTAGTTCTAGGAAACTGTGCTACCAATACCTACAGCTGTTAATATTTTTCTGTCTCGTCACCTAATGTGGATATTTTGATTGATAGTTAATTTACCCCCTAAAGTGAGGAAATTTACCCCCAGGTTAAGAAAGGCTGGTATAAATTAAGACTTGATGTAATTAAACAACAAATTACGCTAACATGTTTAAAGGAAAATATGATGTTTTCTTATTATGCATCAGACCGTAACCACGGTCGATGGTAAAATACATTGCTTAAAGGCAAAAGTAGGAGTTTGGCCTCCTGGGTATAAAATCTTTGGTTACACCAAAGCAGTGGTTTTAGCTACAACTTACCGCTGTATGAAGACTGGAGATTAGGCAATGTTGTATTTTCCTAAATTAATGACTTGATTCCCTTGGTTTTTGAAAGAACCTGAGGAAAATATTTTTTGAGTGGGTACAGAATTCCTCTGCTGACAAACTTCTGTGGATATAATCGTCCAATGCTTCCAGCGTGATATTTTCAATTATTTTTTGACTTGGACATGGCTTTCTATCGTTGACTATATTGAACTAAGGCTTGGCTGGTAATGTGATGACAATAACCTGGCATACCGCGACTAGACTACGAACAGTGTATCACGCTATATACAAGGGGTTCTTAACCAGGGGGAGGTGCACCGCTTGGTGCTACGAAGCCCCAAAACAGGGGGGTACGACATGCAGTGTAAAATATGCGCTATTTAGGCATATTAGTGAAGAATGAACAAGTACGAAAAGCAACAACAACAAAAAACATTAGTAAATTGAGCTATTGTTTGTTATTGTAAATATTGTTGAACTTACGACCGTATTTAATGCATGCATTTAACTCGGAAGTTATAAATACATTGAGTTTAATTTATATCATTACAATTTAATTTATTTCCGTCGGCCATTAGGCGGCGGGTACGAGAAAATTACATGAAAGCTCAAAATTTTCATGAAAGGGTACGAGCGCCTAAAAGGTTAAGAAACACTGCTATAGGCAGTGAGGCAGCATGCAAGGCAACTGTACTCACATTTACTTGTCGAACATTTTATATTCGCGACCCAGAAGTCCATTTGGTTTGCGTAAACGACTTCGTAACTACACAAATTTAATTAAAGAAATAAGCAAATCTATTGTGGAACGATGTTTTAACAAAAGTTAAATCTGTTAAATTAAAAATATTTTTATTTCAATTTGATTAATTTTACATGATATAGTGTTAGGCTATCAAATTATTTTTCGCAGGTGTGCATAAATAATATATTTTCTAATATTTATACTTCTAATATTGATATTTCTAATATTTTCTTCATTTTTTGTAAGATTGAAGCACTTGCCATCATATGCACTAAACCCGGAATGTTGTTTGCTGACTTCAGAAAGAACAGGCTAAGTGAAATGCTTCAGGTAAATTTAGCGGTAGGGGTAAAAAAGCAACTTTAAAACATAGGTTTGGTGGTCAACTTTAGTTATTCATATGATTGGATAAAGTGAACACAGTGTGACCAAAAAAGTTCAATTTTGAAAATTTCAGACGCAATAGAAGCGTAAGTCATCTTAATTAAATTTAAACTAATTTATGTTACCGTCTAATTTGTGTTTTGTTAACTTTATGCCACAAAATTATCAGTTAAAAGAATTAAACGTCTCAGCTTTGCTGGTGTACTAACGCTTAGTATTTCGGTCACCGCAAATAAAGGGACAGACAATAGACATCAGCTGACGGGACAGAAAAATTGTGCCAGCTGTAGGTATTGGTAGCTTATTTTCCTAGAACTGTTTATTCGAAGCTAGCCTAGTAGCCTATTGTTTTTTTATTGTCTTCTAGCGGTTAACGTTATTGATTTTTTTAGATTATTGGCAATATCCCTATCTCTTAGTTTCTTTATTGTTACGTCATTTGCTGTTTAAATTAATCAGATTCTTCAGCAGTCACGGCATAGATTTTCAGGTATTGTGTCTGCGAGCAGACTGTGTGAATTTAAGTTCTACCCAGCCTTTTTTCAGTTCGCGACCCACTTTTAATGCAAGTTTTATTGTGCGGCCCACAATGAGATATGGGCAAACAAATATATTTACATAAAACCATCATCTTTACTACTGACGTACGTACTGAAATAGTTGATGCAACAATATCTAATTGTTACGAATTTGTGATATTATTGCATAAATGTTACGTAATGGTAAAGTTAAATCCCTGTAACTTTTAGAAATGCTTCGCGAACCACCAAGGAAACATGATTACAGTAGTTAACTTCCATATCCTACCACTTTTAATCTTATTTTTAAGGCCTAGATTGATTTTGTTATTGTACTTTCGTTTATATTTTTAGAATGTTACCGAAGCTCGGCTTGGTTTTAACTTCAAGAACCCTCGACAGCATATTTGTATATTTTAACGCTTCTAACCTTATGCAACACACATTACAGATTTCTTGACACTTAAAGCATGTGCGAAAACCGAGTAAAATATAAAAAATATATATTTGTTGTTTATAATAAATAAATACACTCGTTTGCATCAGTTTGGTTGGTATAATTCGGTTTACTTCTTGAGTAATATTTTGCCCAAAACTATAATTTCTGGAAGATACTACTATCTACATTTTGTTTGCTAAAAATAACTTGCGTTTCAATTGTAATATAACAGCTTAGTCAGCCATATTCGTTTCCAAAGCACGCATTGGCATTGCCAGAATTACATATACCCAATCCAGCCAAAAACTTTATACCGGTATTTATTTTACGAATGACCAAGGAAAGTCATTCCATAATCAAAAAGCGACTTTCGATAGAATGTTTGCTTCCTTTGTAGCGGGTTAATGTTCCTGCAATTAAACCAAAAAATGAAACAAAACTATTACAGAACGTGCAAGTGTGACATTTACCATGAAATACTGTTACGTCAATGTTGAACCACCCCAAGTTTTGACGTTTTGAATCGTTTTTAAGCGAAATTTTACAAACATTTTAAACGAAATACTGTTTTATTTATAATACAGTAAATCGGTCTTGATCTATATAATGAAGTTGCCTACCTGAGAAAGTATATACTTCGGTATTGACTCTAAGCTTTTCCAATGATAAAACAAAAAGTTACATGTGCAGTCCAAGAAGAAAACAGTTTTAAGCATAAAGTTCATCGCTTAGGAAAACATCCGACAAACTGCCTTGTTAATAATTGAACTTTTTTTCATGCTGTTGTTATGCCAAGTTGGCGAAAAAATTCGTGACAGTGAGCGTGTATAATTTACATTATTCTGGTTAACGTTGGTAAAAAATAAAAAACACACTAAAAACTGCAAAAAAGCGCTACGTTTGTATAAAGCCATAAATTTAGTGTACACAAATTAAATAAGACAATAGTGCAAAAATGAATCAACTTTAAAACAAAACACAAAAACGATGCGGTCTTGAGAAAGTACAATAAAACGTTAAGAACAATTTCAAAAAAGAAAAATATAGGAGTAGCGTGGCTTGCAGTATTAAAGACAAAGTAAACTGAAGTTCGAAAATACATTTTTGACAAAAGGAGGTCAACAAATCAGGACCTATAAATATGATGTTTGCTGAATTACATTTCTACATGATACTATGCCGAACTGCGGATTAAAGATCTTGATGCGCAACATCTGCTTTTACTAATTTCGGGTTAAACAAAAGTAAAGAAAGAGTTTGTGTTTACTTTACAAAATGTAAACGGAAAAAGTATTGTTAAAGGGACCACCCTGACTAAAATTGTGGTCAACTGATATTAAAACAGTCAGTTATTCAAAAGTTTGTCGGTAAAATATTTGTTGTTGTGAAAGTTAATTTAGTTTCGTATTTCTGTGATCTCCCTATTACTACAGTGACTTAAAACATTTAAAAAGGCAATAATAGCCTACCATACATATGAATGACTAAAATAAAATAAAAACTCCGAACGTTTTATTGTAAATTATGGTAGCTTATTTTACGTAAGTAGATTGCCAAATCAGTGTGCCAAAATATCGACTACATTTGTTACCGTACAATTAAACCAACAAAATCAAAGATGGAAAACATAAAGTGTGGAAATTGTTAAGTTCATCGACATAAGATATTTGCTTTACTACGAGCGATGTTGATTGCCCTAAGACTCCACTTTCTCATCTGCAACTATATGTCTCTCTTCAGTAAAAGTCAAACGCCTGGTTTGCATTCCTCCTTGGCTATGAGTACGTTGCGTAAGTCTTTAAAAATGTGGTTAACTAGTTAATATGCAATTAAATTTCAGTCATTTGTCCCGTGTATTACTGGCACGACGCTTGATACAAACTCCACAATAGATTATTATTTTTATGACGAAACACAAAAAACAATCAAAGTTTCTAAAATAACTAAAGCCTCGCTTTTTATTTGTATGGTAGACTACAGCCATATTGAAAAAAATTTCGTGTTGTCGAATTTACACTGATAACGAAGCGAACATTTTAAGACTTACTTCAAGGTATTCTGCCTTGAGTTAGACAACGAATTATCCCCATTTCCAGAAAACAGAAGCGGAATTCGACTTCTTTTGCGTTGTGAGACTGGAATTTGCTACAGGAAAAAGTATATATATTTTAGGTATGCCACACATCGCAACAAAATAGCAAATTTCGGCAAACTCATATGACCTTGATAATTAGCAGGCAAGTAAGAGCACACACAAACATTGTGTCTCTGCTAACTTACCAAACTGCTCGCGGATTTTCGTCGCCTCGCAGACAGTGCATACGCGTTGCGTACGTCGGCGTTGTATACGCAGTAAAAGAAAAATATCAGGATGCCTTGTATTCCAACGAGAACGACCTGCAAATAGGCTCCCATGGTTCCAATCACAATTCCAATGTTCGAGTCAGAAGTATAGAAGTTGTAAAGGAAACCAATTAGCCACGGAATTCCGAGAATCGGCATCAGAATAAGTGCTCCTCGGGAGGATCGCCTAACAAACCAAAATGTACCAGCTGTTTGTTTTGCATTTATGACGATTTCACACAAACAATGGAAAAGCTTTATAATTAGTGTCAGTTAATGTTGCACAAAACAAACAAAAAAATTAAATAAAATCGGAATAAAACAATTAAAAACGCAGCAAAAAAAGTTACGCGTTAAGCAGTAAATTTTTTTAAGATAAATTAAAACAAATAAGATAGATTTTAAATTATTAATTCAAACTTCAATGATTCTGTTATGCGAGTTGCTTTGCTCATCGTGGCGAATCGAGAGGAGTTTGCATTTGAAGAGTAGATTACCAGCATTACCTTGAGAAGGATGGATAGGTTTACCTAGATAAAAACTTTTTTTAATTTATTCGAATTAAACTCTTTTTATAAGTTCTGTTAGTAATTTATTACAAATTTTAAAAGTAAGATCACATATTTCAATTAAATGTAAAAAAAAATACAACGAGTTAAAACTTGCAAAACAGGGCATATGCAAAATTACAAACACAGCACAAGGAATTTAAACAGTAATATTTACCACAATTATGGCAGCAATAGGTCCAACGAAAGACCAGATCATTCCACTCTTTTCACTAAGGAAACACGATTCCGGGCTGGCGTATGCATCCTGGTTTCGTAAAAAAATATTGTTAAAAAATAACTGTGACGTTTTGAAAGCTCAAAATATATGCAAAGCAGTTAAATATAGGCCTATTTTATATTTTGAGCACGTATAATATATCCATAAACATCGGTGATTCGTGGTTCGTGGTGGGTAGCCTATTCAATCATATCACAAAAATACGACAAAGCGTGACGTCACAAAACATGTAACCCAAGATTTATGTTGTTACCAGTCAAGCCAGCAAGCGAATGTGAAAATATTACTAAATATCTTCCGATTGTGTGAGACTAATAACAATTCTAATATTTCTTGCAAAGCTCTATAAAATTTGCGTCTATTTGTTTTTAATATATATTTTTTTAAATTTATATTTATGACACATTGTTCATATGAAAACTGTTCGTAAACACCCTATAAATGACTTTATTTGGGTGACCCGGCTTGACCTATACGCTATAAAATTCAAACCTCCTTTTTCAAGGATACTATAGAAAAGTGGTTTTCAACCTGGGGGTCTCGACCCCCGGGTGGGTTGTTTGCCTTTTCTCTGGGGGTCACGAAGATGACAATTAAATATCAATCGCTATTTCAGGAATGCCAATTAATTAACATTAAAAAATATCTGTAATGATATTAGTGAATGTTGTTAACAGTTAAGTTCAAACACTTAAATAAAAGTTGGAGGCAAAGTGCCAGTAGAATGAACTTGCTTACGTATACCACCGAAATTTCTCTCGTGTACCTGTGGTGGTACGAGTCACCAGTTTAAGAAACCCTACTCTAAACTCTATTATAAAAAGGGGGGCACATTTTTCCACGTGCATATTCTAAAAAAGTGTGCGTCCATTTTGACATTTTAGCATGTGCACATCTGTACTAATGTACTACCATTTCGACGTGGACACTTTGCTGCACATTGTAAACGTTACCTGTTGCCTGTTCGGCACCGATACCAACTTGGAATCGGACAAGTACCAAAACTACCACTTAGCATTGGACACGGACTTCGATCCGATATTTTTAGACATCCTACTTTGTACTTATATCCTGAGGAATCGAAGTAACTTATAACATGATTCAATAAACGTTGATGTCAGACTATTTACACCTACAACATTACAAGTATTGCTTCAATGAAAAACTATACATTTTGTTTTTTTAGTACGGATTGAAGTACGCTTCTTTAGAATCGTAGAAAAATTAGACGCGTAAGACGAGTTGTGTGTAGCGCCCTACCGGTCAAAGCTATGAGCGTGTTGGCCATCCCGACTACAGCTCAAATAAAAGTACCGTAATGTCTAAACTCTAAACAAATTGTTTTGCTTAATATCATACAAACTTTGCTAGAGGAAAATTCTCACATTCAGTATACAGTAGGCCAGGGATGGCGAACCACTGACCCGCGGGTCACAAAGTGACCCACCGCAGATTTTAAATGACCCAGTTGTCTCTCTAGAAATACCGAAATGTTTGTTTTTGTTTATCGCTGTAAAACGTAAAGGGTGGCGATCCCTTAAGGGAAATTAAAAGCTCGCAGAAAATTGGAAAAAACCTGGTTAAACAAACCATGTTGCCAGGAGCGCCCGCAGAAAATTTTCCAGGAGAGGGGCAATCAGGGGCGTAACCAGAAAATCAAAAAGGGGTTCCTGAATTTTCAACTTAGGGAATTCCCCTATTTTTCTTTTGACGTTAATGATAATGACGTCATAAAACAGTGACAGTATGATGTCATAGAATGGTGATTGCAGGACGTGATAAAAAAACTAATCAGAAACAGCCAAATACGTCCAGCAAAAGCGACCACGTACGTCGTCGACAATCCTGTCAGGCGCCAGCTGCGAAACCACAGTGTGCAATCGATAACTTCAGGCAAAAAAACAAACCAAGACCGTGAAATATGTGTGATTAATTGTGGTAGAATCACACATAGTTCGACTATCAGCAGCGCAGTTTTCAAGTTTCGAGCGCTAAACTACAAGTACGCCTTTCGCCACCTGCAATACTAAACGAAGATGTTTTTTTCCGGGTGTTATTATGCCACGATTAGCGCAACATTTGCGCAGAGCTGTGTGCCAAGTCAGCTAAATTACAAGCTGTGGTTGAGGGGAAATAAGTTGTGTCCATTGCACACCTAACAAGTGGTCTTAGAGTATGCTTAAAGAGCGTAAAGGAACATATTGCGTACAACTCGACGTTTTTTAGTGAGAGAAAAAAAAGAAGGCTTGACTTAGCGTTGTCAAATGTCGAATATACACTAGTCAACCTAAACAAATAACGAACGAAAAAAGCTATCCAGTGTTTGTGACCCGCGCGATGAAAAGGTTCGCCATCCCTGCAGTAGGCTATACTTCTTCCAAAGTTCCCCAAAAATTAATGCAAAATCTTATGTACAATATTGATGGGATCAAATAATAACATTCGAATAGTCATTTTACCACTAAAATGAATACTTTATAACTACTTCAAAATTACCGAGTATAGGTCTTCTGATTTCGGTTCGAGCCAAGTTCGTGACAAAATGAACGACACCGATACAATGATGGCTGGTACCAGCCATCCCATTATTGGAGCATAGGTAGGCAAACACTCGACCCATTTTCGTTGAAAAACTAAAACGATCTTATAGAAGAGGTAGAATCCCTCAACCAGCGACCAGAAGAAGACGGCCAAAAAGAAAAAATGGGTTGAAACAGCACAAGCTACGCAAGCAGCTTTTACAACCTGCATATAACGAATCAAAACAGAGGCATCTGGTTAAAGATAAAACATTCCTAGCATCTAAGATCTTTTAACAGCTATATAGTTCTAGTTTAGTTAAACATCGGAACACATTTCACTGTAACGTTCATGATAGCCTGTAGGACTATTTTGTTTGCTTTACCTGTTCAGGAGATGAAAACTGAGTTGATATGAGCAACGAGACGTAGCCTCCGAGGAGAGCCAATATTAAATGAAAATGTATCAACATTCGGTCTTTGATCAACGTTTTGCGGCAATGAATAAACACCAGTACAGTTACCACCAACGCGGCGATAGAGAGGCCACCAAGTACCAAGGAGATGATTTTTAAAGCTATGCTGTGGCCCTCGGTGATCTACATGAGGAATGGCGAACATTTTGTTATGGAGTTGGTCACGAACGAGACTTTCATCTATAAAAAAGTTACAGTTGATGGCTCATACACAGGGAAGAATCCAGGATTCTTGTTTTGGGGTATCATGGCCTAAATTAAATTATGTTTATAGAATGGCTTTGCCAGTTTTGTTTAAATGGGATTAGCCGTATAACGCCGAGCAATCTATTGCACCAATGAAAATGAAAATTTGGCAAAAATACAGCCTACAAAGGCATTTTTATGCTGCACGTGTTTTCCGTCTTTTTACTATAAATTACGTCAGGTTTTGACGTAACTTGTAAAGCCACGTTTTGTCATTGCGACGTCATTCCTGAATTTTTTCATGCCCCAAACGTAATTGCTATTTCCGCCCTGCCAATTATTACATAAAAACGTGCTAGGTTAAACTATATAAATGTGATAACTTCCCACCTGGATCCGCCTCCTGGTCATAGATTAATAACATGTTAATAGCAATACGTATAGCCTAACTTGCTGCTGTACTTCTCTACAAGTAATATTATTCTGGACTGGTAACTCATCAGCAGAGTTTGAAACTCGATTTTAAGTAAGAAAATTAGGGTTTACCGAATATTAAGAACTAATAAAGTTATAAAAATTGCAGCAAATCTTTTCGTGGAGTCAAACTTATTTGGCAGGAATCCTGTACTTGTAAGGATTGTATAATAACATGGTTTTAACATCAGTGCCTTACTACAAATATTTGTTGAAATTATACTTTTTTATTTTGTTAGTTTAAAAAAGAGAAATCCTTGAACGACAATGTTATTGAAGTGTTTAGAGAATTTGCACTAATATAAAAGTAATTTGGCTTTACCTTAGTTTCGGTGACTTTAAGCAGAACAGCAAAATGTGTCGTATGGTTACATCGGCAAGTAACCTCTTGCTCTGCCACTTTTACCACTTGGCAACCGAAATCACTGAAACTCTCACTGCAAAAGGGTAATTTGTTTATAATATTATAAGAATATGCTGTATTTCGGGTAGGCTACACTTGGGCTGGGGCAGGAGCGGAGATTTTAAAGGTGTGGCACTTCCTTAGTGGGCGGGAGGTAACCGAGCGCCCGAACGGTCACATCAATCTAACATCTAACTGACCGCATTAAAGTATTTTAGCATGTTATGCGACAGCATACCTGAAATATAGGGTAAACTTATCGTTAAGCGTTTTATTTTTGCTTTCGGTAGAGTTTTTTCTCCATTGCGTTTAAAATCCATTTTAAGGAAACACTTTCACACAAAAAACAAATTAATCAAACCAGAGGCGTTAATAAATGATCTTACTCATTGTTTACCATTTTTCTTGAAATCTGTCATATTACACCTCATTTTAATGTTCCTGTAGCACGGTTGTAATGGCTTTAGTCAATGACTTGATTTAATTTTAGATCTTTTAGGTGAAATAAAATGATTTTTGTTTAAAATTAAATGTTTTAATTGAATTCAATTTTGGTAATATTTGAACGTTACTTTAGTAAAACGATTTGTTATTTGTTTTAATGGTTGGTACGAAAATAATGCTAGATATGAAATGAGATCATTAACTATCATGTTATTCGAAAACACTTAACTTTTATACTTATGACTTGACTTGGACATCACTTGCTATATAGCAAGGATTTAGGGCAGGGGTCGGCAATCCCTGGCACGCGTGCCAAAAGTGGCACGCGAGATGATTTTCAGGGCACGCCAAATGGTTTAACGCGCACGACCGCACGTTATATTGTCTTTAAGAAAGTGCAACCATTACATCACTACAACATCATGAACATTATTATTGCATAAATAACAAAGCTAACTAAATGGTTGCACACATTTCCAGTTCATGTCACAAATTAGTGTCTTAACAGTTGTGTTTAACCATATTTTTTGTTGCCGTTAAACCTGTTGTCCACGACCACGACTAACTGTTTGCATTACGTCACAATGCTCTAAAAGTGGCGAGATGTTTGCTGCGTTGAAGTCGAAGTCACAGATCTCTATCAGTGGTTAAAGCATGGCATTCCACATTAAAAATAAGCACGTGTGTTTTTGTGCGACTGCGAAACCAAGCTTAAAGCGAAACTGATAGTTAACACTTGTAGGTATCGGCTGAAAAGCATCGAAGTATACTCCAAAATAGCGGGCACAGTACTGTGTTCGTGAAGTTCGTTTTTTTCAGCAGAGTTAGGGTATCTTTACAGAATTAAACTCATGAAATTAGGTTTAATGACGTTTCCCAAGATATGTAAATTAGATGTCAGATCATTCATAAATTATGTCAGATCACAGCAGGTCTGCTGAGCCGGACTCGGGACTCGAGTAAGACTAGGTAAACCTACGTGAGTCCGACGTGTGCGCATGGCCGCAATACCACTTTCGAAACTGATAACTGTAAATCGTTAGGGTGGAATAGTATATAGTGATAGTGGTATATTTTCTGTGAGCCCTATGAGTGGATTGCTTAATATCACCTTATTCTAGTTACGTAAATCAGTGAAATACAGACTGTAGAGTAGTGGTTCCCAAACTTTTTTGGCTCGCGGTACACTAAACAAATCTTAAATATTTCGCGGCACACTTTTAACAGAACAGCCATAGAGTAAATTTACAGTCACCCTTAACACACGAACAACTATATGTAAATGTCTCCATATTATTAATTTGCAATGGATAGTGCGTATTTAGTCTAAAATACTTGCGTGTATGACTATTGGTAATACAAATACTCTTATTTCCGAAATTACAACAAGGTTTCGCGGCACACTTGTCAATCTGTTGAGGCACACTAGTGTGCCGCGGTACACAGTTTGGGGATCACTGCTGAAGAGTCTGAGCCGGACTCGGGACTCGATGAAATCGCACATTTCGCCGGAGTCGGACTCAGGTAGTTTTTAACAGACTCTCGAGGTTGCCAGTGCAAAACCAAACATAGAAACTGTTTGGCACGCGAGTTATTGATATTTTGACATTATTCATAAACTGGCACACTGAGTACGAAAGGTTGCCGACCCCTGATTTAGGGCCTTGACTCGCGCAAGTAAAGACTTTGGACTTGAGCATTTTCTGATATGACTTGACTGAGACGTCATTTTAAAGTGACTTGTATGCAACATTCCCTATAATAATAAACATAACAACTGCATTGAGGCAAGAGGCATATGTCTATGCTTTTTATTGGCAACAAAGAGTATGTTCTGAATAATTGTTTTAAAATACTTGAAACCATTAGGTAAGAATAGATTTTATCTCGATTGTATGGAAATGAGTAAACGCCGGCGAGAGCTTTTGGTAAAGGCCAAGAAAACTTAATGCAAAAATAGTAAAAACATTATTGTTGTGTAATAGACATGTTGAGAAAACAAATAACTAAAACTAACGTAATAGTTATTTTATTAAATTACTGTAATTGTTTACTTTATATATTAAATCAGAGTTTGTCAAGTGCTTAAAGACTATTGCTACTGTTTGTGGTTTATGATTTATCTTTTTTGGTTTTTGGTATTAGAGAAATACAGAAGTTTTTGTCTCTGGCTGTTTAATCTCCAATGTGTTCTCTCTCCATTTGCTCAACAACAGTTTAAGATACACTCACACAATCTTATTCGTTTAACCAATGGTTTTATAACTACCGCTCAACCTGTCTCACAGTTTTGCCATAATTCCACCCACAACTCGCATAACTCATTCCTTATCAGCCGTTATTAGGATCATCAATTCTTATTTTATTTTTATGTGACATTATCATTCAGATTGTTACACATCTTCTACACTGCACTGATTTCTTTTTGCATCAATCAATTATTGAAATTAACCTTTTTTTTATCGCACGTGAGAAATCTGTTCACTGAGAATGTAGCGAAAGAAGTTACCACGGATTTAACTGCACTTCCTAACTTCGTAAAAATTTATTATCTACATTTAGCGTATCAGCCATTAAACGCATGCCATCACGGGCACGGCCGCCAACACATGCATTAAGATACGTGTTAATGGCCGCACAATTATTCATCGACGGCCGCATGCGACCATACGGCCGCAGGTTGAACACAGTTGCGTCAACAGAATCAACAGAATCGGCAGAAATCATTTTATTTCTAGTAGACTTTGAAGTTAGAATAAAATGAATGGGTAAACGTCACAAATCAGTTAAATCGTCACAATTCAGAAAATTTACCAAAAAAATAAAGTTTGGTCTAAAGTGCTTTCTGAAATTGACCCCAGCTTAGGCCGACCGCCCCAGTGTAGTGTTATATAGTCTTTTAAACAGAAACCTTACGTGTCTGCCATAGAATAGTTGGTGAGAAACTGACAAGACAGTTTCGATCGGTTGTAAGTTGTGTTTGTCCACTTTAATTTGAATTCAACAGGTAGCGATAATGTTGTCGCATTTCCACCAGAAATTTCCCAAAGATTGACCGACAGATAGTCGCTAACCCTAGCACAACAAAAATAATAGTTTTTGTGTTTAACATGGTATTGGTAGCATTTATTTCTGCTTTTTTCCTTTTTTTTGCTTTCCATTTATTGTACGAGCGTTCAGTGTCATTCACCCTGACGAAGGCGGCTTGTATAGGTTGCCGAAACGTTGGTTAACAATTACAATTACCAGAGGAGCTGTTTTTGATTTATATGGTATTGGTAGGTACTTTTATATCGAATATTTTTTCGGTTACCAACAATAGTTTTTAGTCACAATTTAAAAGTAATATTCCGTAGAAAAATGAAATAATCTCTCTCCGGTTGCAATGCCAATGGCCAATTTTTAAGTGTTAAACACCGTTAAACCACAACTATACGTACTGGTTTACGTGTTTTTTAACTTTCTCGCTGTAGCGTAGACCTACTATAAGTAAACAATTGGCTATTAAATGTAAGCCTATTGTGTTCTTCCATGTAATCTTCCAAAAACATAAGATGCTTGGTATTCCATAATATATTGGTGTGAATAACAATTTATATATACCTTTGCACAGGGTCATTTGCTGATATTGCAAAATTGTAGAATGCCGATATTACTGCAACGTTTTCGCTCATCACAGTTTCTATAGAAAAAGTAATTTACAGCGATCATAAAACTGTTTTATTTTCTGTTTTGTATTAATTCAATTGCACTAATTTTGTATTGGATTCAAAAAAATGTGGCGGAGATAATTACCTTCCAATAATATATATTTTATATTAAGGAATTTGCAAGGAATAGCAATAAAAGTTGCACACCAGCTATAAATTATAGAAACCCGAAATACAATGCCCAGTTAATTTTGGTGTATTTCGGACATACGCAATAGCAATACATATTGTAAAAATCTTCAGTGGTGTAACTGCGCCTTGTGGTCTCTTATGACTCTTTATATAAAGGTCAATCACAGTCATCAATGCGTTTCGTTAACAATATTGGTGTAATAATTTGTATATGTTAAATAATTAGACTATCAATATTAATTTTGCTTACACTTTTTTTGGTTATTGAAATAACATGTTATATCATGTAGGCTTACCAGAATTCGCGCTGGGAACGTATGTAATGACATCTTGTTTATTGTCATTTTTGCTTGATTGCAGTTTTTGTGAGTGGTTTAACATCCGACTGATGTTTTGCGAAGGGGCTACAGCAACCCTAAGGTCGATATACTTTTCGTTCGTTCGCAAATCAATCTCTAAAAGTATTATACAGCCAGATTTGTAACGATAAAGAGGAGACACACAAAAGTTTGTATGTAGCAATAATATCCAAGAAAAATATAAAATTATCTACAGTATTTAAAATTATCTATAGTATTTAGACCAACGACCTAGTAAGCCTAAATACGCAGTACAAGATAAAATAACACCTAAACACGTCAGGATACGAAATAAACCTAACGGAATATTTATTATGAGAAATAGTAGGCCTAAATAACTAAAACTGCATGAATGGGGTATACAGCAAATGGGGCCGCCGGTCTGGCCTCGGCCGTTTTAATACCGACGTTTGGGAGTCGCTGTTTTGGCACCTGACAATTTGCACTTGTTTGTGGTTAAAGATGGGGTTTGGGGAGTAAAAGTTTCTTATTATAAATCTTATTCTGGCCCTTTAGTGTTATTCCAAAAGGTTTATGTCATAATCCGATTTAGGTCTATTTTAAGTATTAGCTATATTAGTTCGGTTTTAGTCTTATTCTGCAGTGTTTTTATTACGACAATGATGTTATTCCAATTTCGGTTAGAAAAATGTATAGCATTATATACGCTTCAATAATCACTGTTAACTTTCACACTAATTTCGATAACAACTCCTTTCTATTCACAAGCTGTAGTATATAAACGAATAAAACAAATAAATCGAAAAAACAATGTTCTTCGCCAATGTTTTGTAGTCAATTAATTTAAGGAAGTTTCAGGGATCTTCTAAACCGATCTCAAAAACCCTGGCAACTAACGCCGCTATTTTGAAAACTACAAAAAAGCTAAAAAACGAGCGATAAACATGGCAACGTCATTGTCATACTTCAAATGCATTATGCTTAGTTCAATATCAAATTCTAAATTCAATGAAACACTGTGGATCAAAGATTTTCAACAAAATCACTCGATTACCCTTTTGAAGTTGTTTTAAGTAAAATATTTGTGTTTACCACATAGCAGACCTTTATTGGATGATAGGTGTAGTGCAATGGTTTCCGTGATGGTTTCCAAGGTTTTAAATATCTCGAACTTAACCTTGGATTCATTTTGTGCCGCATCTTGTAGTTTGTCAGGTGCGAATTCTGTGTAAATAAATTTGATTTAGGTTAGTGTGAATATCTTAAAGCATAAGGCAGGGCAATTCTATGTATTCGGAGTAACAAAAAAAGATAGATTTTTTTCAATCATCGATTCTCAGATATGACGCATTGTTGGCATGTTTTTTCACTTAAAATCGGCAACTGGCATAAATCAACGTCAAATAGATGTAATATTATGTTTTCTAATAAGTTTGACTGCCGGAATAGGACTTCATTTATCTTTAAAATATTGTTTTTCCACCTAAATAAGTGGACAAAACTTTACCTCTGAACAAAATTTATTGTACAAGACGTTATGGTCAACTTATACCTTTTGGAGGAGACGTCGAAAAGGTTTCTTCCGTGATGTCAACCGCGTTTGAGTTCTTTTGTAAATGCGAGAACCGCCAAATTAAGTTATTGACAGCCGCGGCAGTTGTCTTTAATAAAATGTAAATTTGCTTACGTTTAATAATTCCATGATTTAACTTAAATTGAACTGTGGTTAGTGGCTACGAAATGGTAACGGATTTCAGTGCCTCCCATGTTTTGTTCTGCTACCGGCACCAGTAATATAGGTAGCCTAATTTATAAAACTTCCTTATATCGCAATTATTGTTGGATTGATCAAAAAAAGTCAGTACATTTATTAAACAAATTCCACTCAAAGGACTTATGCTAACAACACAATATCGTTTTTTTTATTTTGCGCATGTATTTTTAGTTAACATCACTGAATTCGCTTGTGTCGTACAACTCAGTGAGTACATAAGAAAAATAATGTAAAAAAATTCAAATTAAGTTCCTTTAAGTTCAGAGAATTTGTCACCCACTGTAACCATGTTAGCTGCATAGCCTGGGTTGATTCCCTCGTAGAATGAATAGCCGGATATCTTCCTCGTGCTATGTAGCAACACGCTGGCGTCCAAATAAGTGAAATTACGCACGTCCTGTGAGTATAGGTAAATAACAACGTTTGACGAGCTACTGAAAATTAAAATGAACGTATATTACATTTAATAAAGGGTAGTTCATCGTTAACCGAATAAACTCCAGCTTTATCGTTATAGTTAAAACAAAAAAGGTTCATCAAAACTTTTTTAATTCTTTAAACAATGGCACAATGAAATCCACTGTTTTAGGACTTCTCAAACTGTGTGTCGTCATTTGGGGTCGCGAAATTATGCATGTATCGTTACGTCATTGTCACAACAATTGGTGTACGTACTAGGAAAATGTTTTCTAGTCGTTTTATTTTGAGATTTATACTAAACTTTAAAGAAAAGTGTTGATTTCATTACGGATCAATGGCGAGATTTTGACTTTTGTAAAAACATTAAAAGCACACCGAAAATAGCTAAAATTTACAAAAAAAATAAATTATGGGTACTCGTAGTTACAACTCGCAGTTACAATGTGGACGGGAAGAAACCTATTTGTTTAATTTGTTTATGCAATTTAGCCTGCGGAAAGCATGAAACCCTCAAAATTAAAACGGTAATTTCGTGCCTACAGTATGATTAGTATTTCACAATCAAAGGGATAATTAAAAGTTATGGCGTGTTCTGCCAAGTATAGGCAATGTACAGTGAATGAAAATACATGCATGCGACTTTTAAAACCAGTTATTTGATAGCCCAATCATCTTTGAGGCCCATTAATTTCCTAGTAAATTTTTGCGTATATTTGGTTTTAGGTGACAGAAACTTTTACGATATAAAATAAGACTTCTGGCACATTAAACGATTAGCAATTTTGACTTTACAGCTAAATGGCTGCATTGAACTAACGGAAAAACTCACACAAAGCGCTTTTCTTGCTTAAAGAAAGTAGGGTGGGCTGTGGATCAGGACTTCACCATTTTCTGGTAGCGGGTCGAAATCAAACTTATAATGGTGCTTTCGGGTTGTAACAAATTTTATTTGACAAATTGATTGTAAAAATGTTTAGTTTTTGAGCATCTTATTGTAGCAGTTGTTAATTAGGGGTTCACCCAAGATTTTAAGCTTTTTTCATCTATCTGGCCAAACTGCCAAACAATAGAAAATGGCCTCATGTCCAGTTTGTAAAAGAGAAAGCAGGCCGGATGAAATACATTGTCGGGCCGCAAGTCGCCGAACCCTGCTGTGTATATAGAAAAGGTGACGATATAAAAAGATCCTCTTGAACTACGCAAAATATTATATTATTTATAAAAGTTTGCGTGAAGCGCGAAAAAATATTTCCATTTACGCGTAGTCATAGTTAGCAAAAAAATACACTTTGGGAGGGGAGTTGCCTCCTTGTTACCTATAGGTTACCACATGCTTACGCAAATCCTTAATAAATATCTGACAGTCGTGTTTTGAGGTACTGTAATAACCGGGAATCCGGAATGATATATGTACTGTCTGTAAACGTTACTTAAGTTGGTTCATCGTAGTGTGTTTGAGCATTCTCTTTTCGTTGTACCTTCAAGCTATAAGTAACACACATGCACAGTCGGTAGACTATAATTATAATCTGATGGTTTGAAAATAAATATCATGGAAACTTTTTAGACCATCAAATGATCTGGAACTAGTGGTCCGTTACATCTTAAATTTTACACTTTCTTAACAAAGATAGTGAGCCTATTTTTTGGATGAGCCTGGGCCTGCAGCCACATTAGGCCCCGCTTTATTCCAGCCTTTATATACCGTATCCACAATTAATTGTAAAGGTGATAAATAATTTACAATTTGAATTGCCTTTATACACCGTTTAGGAAATACTTCCGGTCGATCTTGATTCGGAAAAAAAGTCGTCGGAAAACGGAAATCATACGCCACTGAACTCTTAGGTGTCAAACACGTGCCATTACAAGCCTAGAAAAATCGGGTTAACAAGTGACAAAAGCTTGCAACTGAAAATAAATACAATTTATGTGATTCTAATCTAAAGGCAATAAAGGAGTATCCAGCTAGCTTTAAACAAGTTATTGACAAACCCTTGCCTTTTACACAAAAAAATTGTGTGAAGCGGCATTCTCCACGACCATCAAGTTCAACTAGCGATACGATGTTTTTTGTCCTACATTATCTTGTATCAAGCCACGAAAAGTAATTAGTTTCGACCTTTCGCTATTCTAGAATCTAATCTAGTAGAACTAATTTAATCGCGATAATGAAAAAATGTATTTTAGCAAACTTATTAGAGTAGGCCTTAACCAACTGTCTTACATTTGGCTTAGTGAGGTTTTCTAGAGCTGCTACCACAACGTCGACCTCAACGCGGTTGAGCGGCGCCACGCGATACCTCCACGAATTCCGAATCATGTTTCCCAGTACCTGAGTACAGCTGGATCGGTTCTCAAGGTCGCGAACGTACTTCAGCACGGCTTCCGAAACATTGACATGCTCTAACAACATTTTACAAGCGAAGTGTATATAAGCAAAGCAACAAAAAGGAAATGCAAATGCACGATAGTATTTCAACAAATGTACGATGGCAATATCTACCATTGAGGCATATAAAGACTTGTTTTATCACGGTTATAAATAAGTTATGCGATACATACACACAACTAAGACGGTGATGTTGGGCTGTGGCAGACTGTTACTTGAAAAGTCAATCCTTATTTGTATAGTAAAACAATGTTAATCGTTGTCAAAGATATGTAATTGAATAATTAGCCCCGAGTACTACTAGCCTACACAGTTCAAGGTGGACAGGACAGGAACGTGTTGCAGTCCATTCCGGTTTTAAATAATATGGCCGAAAAAATGTAAATATTTTTCGGGTTGTAGTACTGTAGTAGGCCTATGGGGGTTCGCGATATTTTTTATCAATAAAAATTTACCAGGAAGTACTCAATAAACTTCCATTGTGTTAAAAAGAAGTATTATGTGGTATAAACTAAAAATGCGTACCGTGTTTCGCCTCCAACCAAGCATCAACTCTACACATGCATCTTCTTTCTTCATTTAACGCGAACGAGTAGAAATGCCCCTCTGGGTCCTGCACCACGCAATTTTTACCAAACTGCAATCTACCTTTGCTCACCCCACCATGAGCGTGACTGTGACTTCGGTTGATCACACGAACTTCGCATTTTTCTGTGATATCGATATAATGATTGGAGTGCTCAAAATGTCACCTTTAATATTAAACGTGCCATATTTTGTATTTTATTTTAATACCCTATGGCAAAAGTCCGATCCGATATCAAATAACGTTAATATCGTCGATTAAGTAATGCTGTTTTCTAATTAAGTATTTAGACCCAAAATCTATTAACATTTGGCATCTAAGTTTCCTTCGATTGATAATTTCCATTTCCATATAAATATCGTTAGAGGTATAGTTTCTCACCGTTTGGTAAAATGGTGACATTGTAGGTCCAGTAGCTCCGACATGTAGACGGTTGATTTAATACGTTTTCTATCTTGTATCCGTCATTGTGTTTATATCCGAGCACCTGGCGACTAACTTCGCTGGTTATCGGTATCCCAGTTACGTGGCAGTAGGTATTGTTGGCGGAGTATCCTGTGTAAATTCCGTTGATGCCATCGCGAAAATATGTACACTTCTCGAAACGTAGGTCAACATAACATTTCTCTAACAAAAAATGAGAACATATAGGCTATATTGTACAGCCATAGTGCACAAAAATATTAAAACAGATATATAAAAATAAAATTATTCTTTGATATCAAAGAATTTGTAAGCCAGGGGTTCTACAACATGGGTGATACGCGTACTACCACCAGTGGTACGCAAACAAATTTCTCGTATAAACGATTTGACAATGTATCAAACCATCAGATTATAATATCAACCGCAAGGACGGAACCAGGAAAGCACCAGGCCATGTCACCCAAACTATATTTTTGCCAACATTCACTTCGTAAAAACAGTAAGACTATCTATTTAGCAAAAGCAATATAGATACTGCCACATGTTGCACCGTGTGACTCAAAACTTTACGAAACCATGGGTCGTCAAAAACTCCAGCAAACAAAATATGTCGGTTAAGACGTTGTGCGGAACCCCTATAACTTCCTCACGGATCCCAGCTTAAAATCACCGCATTAAACCTTCTCCTTTTGCACATCACTACTTAAATGTTTCTCAAACGTACTTGGTTTTGAAAAACATTTATTTTGGCCGTTGTTATTTGCGGCTTTGTGCCAACAGCAACCGTTTTGAATACATTCTTTTTCCGTCTGAAGATTGCCATAGCCCAAACATTGTTTAAGTGTTGTGATGTTGACGAAATTTTTCAGATCGCACGGATTTCCAATAGCTAAAAAAGAATTGCAGTAATTAAGCCCGGTAAACATATTGTAAACCTATTGCGGTGCTTCATTTTATTTTATTTTGCCTAATAGCGGCCATAACGAAGTTAAGTCAACGGAGTCAAGCGCGACAAGCCGCCACATGTTGAGTTATTGCTATAATAAAATAGACTGTAACAATCATCTTATTTAAGTGTTGCATGCTTGGGAGTACAAAAGTAGTGGTTTTAGCAATCACTATTGCAGTTTATAAAATCAAACATGTATGTTGGTAATAGAGAAACATACTCTTTCTTGGCGCTAAGCAGCACATGATAAAAAGCTTTCAGATCACTTAAAGCGTTTGAAATTGATAAAATATCACCAAAGCTAGGGTTTGGATTCTATAGATTAACGGTATCGACAAGTCACATAGAAATAATTATATAACCAAAAACCTAGTTTTAGGTAGGCTAATGAAAAGTACTTTTACTTACAATTTTGCTTTACTTCCTTACAGGTTTCTCTGGCGAAATTGCCTAGCGAAGGCTTCGTAAGTATACACAGTACAAAGGAAAGAATGAATAAATCCATAGACTTTAGTGGTTGTCTTAATATGCAGTACTACGCAAGCAAAACAGACAAATATCCCTGATAAAGCAGGCAAGCGTGATAGTATATTTTCTTCAGCTATCTGTGCAAAGCATTCCGCTTGAAAACGCAGCATATACATCACCATTCTTTCATTGTGGAGGCGTCTACTTAGACCGGATGCTGTAGGCCAGAAAATACGTCACAGTTCTTCCTACTCATTTTTTACCAGCAGTATATTTGCTTTGAATTATAAAACACTGCTATAAAACATACGTAACACATAAACAGAATCTGCTTTTATTTATGTACTACCAGAATTTAGCAAACTATGAAAATTGCAACAAGAGTCGAGCTATAATTTCTAAAACAGTGATGGTATCAGAAAAAACAATTGAAATACTCATCAACATGCTTTACAAATTTGTATACTAATGTTCGTTTAGGCTAAGAGCAATCAAAGTTTCAGTTAATGGTACATTATGGATACATTAGAATATAGATACACGGTTTCTGGTTTTAAACGAAATGAAATCAAAACCGCTTTATGGTTCGTACTGCGAGTGTTTATATAAACCTATACTGCGTCACAGTGCGATTATGACAAAACAGGAAACAGGCGCTTCCTGTGGAGTGTGTACAGGCACGTGCTGTATAGCAGGGGTCGGCAACCTTTCGTATGCAGTGTGCAAGTGTATGAATAATGTCAAAATATCAACAACTTACGTGCCAAACATTTTTCTATGTTTGGTTCAGCCTGTATATTTCACCCATTTACGTAACTAAAATAATATGGATATTCAGCAATCCACTCATAGGGATCATGGAAAATCTAACGAACTGTCACGAACACAATACTGTGCCCGCTATTTTGGAATATACTTCCACGCTTTTCAGCCGATACCTAAAAAAAGTTTTTCGCTTTTAGCTTGGTTTCTCAGTCGCACAAAACCCTCGTGCTAACCACAAAATAATGTTAAATATAACAGTTAAGACACTAATTTGTGACCCGAACGCTGCAGATCGAACTGGAAATGTGTACAACAATTTAGTTAGCGCTAGTGTTAGTGATCTACAGTAATAATAATGGTAATGATGTGGTAGCGATGTAATGGTTACACTTTCTTAAGGTGACATAACATGCGCGCTAAATCATTTGGCGTGCCGTGAAAAATCATCTCCAGGGGGTTGCCGACCCCTGCTGTATAGCAACAGTGCCTTATTTTAACTCTTAAATTCGGGGTGCTTTTTAACAGTCACCAGATCCAGCATTTTTGTAGTCATCCAAGTGGGACGTGGCAAAACATGTCGTCTAAAGTGGCCTGTTGTAAGGCTGGCCAGATTGATTTGTTTGAGGCCATATTCTAGAAATAAGTTTTTTTCAGTATATTTCCAAAAACATACAGTGCAAAATTCTACTAACATCAGGTTTGTAGAGCTCTTCTGGCAAATGTAATTTTTATTCCGACGTTTCGACGTCCTATACAGGTCGTCTTCATCAGGGTAAATAACACGGAATGCGACTAGTACAGTGCACGATAAACAAAGGAAAAAAGGAAAAAAGAATGGAACGCAAGCACGTTACAACGCAACAAAAACAAAACGCGATAACGAATGATTGGGCCTCTAATCTTTAAGCAGGTGCCTGTAGCACGCTGAAAGCATCACGTCCGTTTTGATGTTCATTGTGTTGCCCCGTTGGTGAATAATCCATGACTCAAGAAATAGTCTTTTCCTGTAGTCAGATTCCCGGGCCACAACAGACGCCGCATTAAAATCAATACGGTGGCCCTGTGACACCGCGTGATTGGAGAGGGCCGACCTCTTCGCGTCACTGTTGGCAACATCCCGTTGATGTTCTTTTCGTCGGGTGTTAAGTGACCTTCCAGTCTCTCCGATATATATTTATGCCTGGTAGCAATAGCTTATATATTCTACTAACATATTTGTAAATATCTTTGATACTATTACTGAATTAGCTAATGTGCTAACAATCAACCCACCACTCAGCCTACTAGTACTACACGGTATCAGGGGCGCCCGCAGAAAATTTTCCAGGGGGGGCAATCAGGGGCGTAACCAGAAAATCAAAAAGGAGGGTAATAAATTTTCAACTTAGGGGATTCCCCTATTTTTCGTCTGACGTTAATGAATAATGACGTCATAAAACAGTGATATTATGATGTCATAGAATGGTAATTGCAAGACTTCATAAAAAAACTAATCAGAAACAGCCAAATACGTCCAGCAAAAGCGACCACGTGCGTCGTCGACAATCCTGTCAGGCGCCAGCTGCGAAACCACAGTGTACAATCGTTAACTTCAGGCGAAAAAATAAACCAAGACCGTGAAATATGTGTGATTAATTGTGGTAGAATCATACATAATTCGACTATCAGCAGTGCAGTTTTCAAGTTCCATGAACGGCACTAGCGCTAAATTACAAGCACGCCTTTCACCACGTGCAATATTAAACGAAGATCGGTTTTCCCGGGTGTTACCATGCCATGTTTAGCGCAACAATTGCGCCGAGCTGTGTGCCAATTCAGCTAAATTACAAGCTGTGGTTGAGGGGAGAAAAGTTGTGTCCACTGCACACTTAGCACGTGGTCTCAAAATATGCTTAAAGAGCATAATTTTGCGTTAACCATCATTACATAAAAGTGGAGACTTTGAAACGCGCACGACAGTCACCATTATACCTCCTTTTAAGAATCTGCTTCATGTCGATGTTACACCAACATGGATATTAGCGCAGAGACCGAACAGCGAGGAACATCAACAAACAACGCTTAACTTGACGCTTTTTTGCAAGAAAAAAAATAAGGTTTGACTTAGCGTTGTCAGTTGTCGAATACACCCTTGCTAATTAGTCCACCTAAACAAATAACGAAAGAGAAAAACTTCCAGCGTTTACGGTCGACCAAACAAAAGACGAAAAACGGCGTTTTGCGCTCGATTTTCGTTTCGCATTAGATCAAGATGCGTGACCCAATTACTTAAAAAGCACGCCGCTTCTAGCAGTTTGTTAAACCATGACAAAAACAAACAAAAAACGATAATATCACTTACAAAAAGAGGGAGTAATAACTCCCGCCCCCCTGGATACGCCATTGGGGGGCGAAGGATAATGTATGATATTTTTAAGTTATACATATTACCTACAAATAATACTAATAATTGCATTTTAAAATTCGAGGGGGGGGGGCAAACTCCCCCCCTTGCCCCTCCGTGCGGGCGCCCATGCACGGTATAGTGGCGCAACAACGGGGTGATTCCTGTCACTAGGTAGAGCGCGAACAGACTTAGATGAAGCCGCAAATGTTTACAATGGCGAAGGCTCTATGGAGAATGGGACTTGAATGAACCTAGTAACATATCCATGATTGACAACAAGTTGCAGACTTGTACCAAATTTCTCTTAAAACTTGATACAGTTAAACAAATTTATTCACATATTAAAGATGCTGGCTCGACCCCATAATCAAAACTTTTTATATCCCTACAAACCATTCCAGTAACTGTTCTGTTTGGTACTCTAAATGAGAATGATTTGCTAAACTGTTTACTGATTTGTGCTCGCTTTGTGATTTATCGATGTAAAAATACGCCAAAACTTTGCCTTTCTTAATCAGGTTCAAGAACACGGTAAAAAAGTGAAAGATCAGAATCACATTTTGCGCTAGGAAATAATAATCTCAGCATTTCGAGTTAGATAGGCCAGTCTTTTTTAAACAGATATTTGTCGCTTCTTGTTAGGTGCTATCTATCTTTTATCTCTCGTGCGTCTTTTTCTTACGCCTTTTGCTTATTATCGTGTAATAAAAACTCCCGTAGCCTACTAGAAAAATATATAGCCTACAATGGCGAAGGTGCTTAGTCTAGCTGCTAGACTCCAAGTATAGCACTATTTGGGTTATTTCGACGTTTGCAAATTTTTGACGACTTTAACTTTTCAGTTTTTTACTATAGTCACTCAAACAACATTTTTTTTAATTTATTGTCGCAAAACATCTAAGTCTAAATGATTAAGATCTTTTCAAGTTATCAAAACGTCCTATACTGGTCTGAATACATTGATGCTGTAACACAGGTCTAGCAGACACTGCTTTCAAAGTGAAAACAGGTAAAAAGTTTATTAGTTTCTTGTTGATCAAATAAATTACCTTAGGTGTTGTAAAACTACTAATATTACTTTATGCTTAGTTTAGCTGAAATAAATAATATAATCAATTTAAGCTTGCACAAAACTGTTTAAATTACACTTGTTCACTTGCTATTATACTGTTGTATTATGTCTCCACTTTGTTCTTGATCATAAAAACAGGTGTTATTTAAACGCACCACAAACGTTTGTATTAATGTTTTACGTTATTTGCGACAAAAGAAAAGCAGGGAGACGAACCGAAACCGAAGCGGAACTTTATGAACCGCTTTTGGGCGATTTTTACCGAACCGTAATCCGCAAAAAAGCGTCACAAGTTGTATTTCACAGATTCAAGTTATGCTATGTTCAAAATTTTAGAAAAAATAAATATTTATTAAATAAAACTTTTTATTTACTACTTTAGCCTAATGCACCCTGCTGATAAAAAGCAAACCTATACTAGAGTGAAACAAGCGAAAAAAGTTAAACAGCTATAGAACAACTTCGCCAGAATTCAAGAGAGCTGAGAAAACATTGTTTTTATATGCACTTTTTTTGGTGTTAAAAAAAATCAAGTTTTCTATTCCTTATCTTATAATAAGGAGCTTCATTACAGTCTTCCTTAAAAGTGATAAACCAATGATTCCCAACCTTTTCAATTTTTAAAACCTACGAATTTTTTGAAATAGCACAAATTTTGAGAAAATAGCATATAAATCAGATTATAATCACGTAAAACAGGGTGGTCCAAACCCAGGCCGAAATCATTTTTTTTGGCCCGCGAAACACTGTTGAATTATTGTAATATGTAAAGTTGAGGGTTTAATCAAAGAAATATAACTAACCAACGATCTGCAAGCATATTACAATTGTTTGGTTATAGGCCTAGTGACATTATTAAATAAATTAACCGGTTTACTATCGCCCATCAAGTTTTAATCCAGGGGTGGCAAGAACGCCTAATTTTGGTATGTGTTAGACCGGTTTAAAAGTTGCAGTACGTCCTATATGGAACTTTTTTAAATGGCTTTCATTATCACATTAATTTTTTACGATGCTTCTTGTCGTCATCTTTAAACAGTTCATGCCCTCGACGAAAATCGTTGATCGCTCCTAGCACGCATGTCGCATATATAGCCTACTTTATGTGACCCGCGAAGTATATCAAAGAAATATTGTGGCCCGCGATACTGTCAACCTTGGACCACCCTGATGTAAAATATGTTCACATTTATAGACAAACTCTATCAAAATTTCGCAAGAATGTCCGGATTTTGCCTAGAGCAGTGGTTCTTAACCCGTGGTAACCTGTCGAATTCCTATGTTATTTTGCAAGCATTCTAACCTCAAATTTTTGCTCAGTATTCATTTCTTCGTAAACTGGGCATAATCAATTATAAACTTGCATTTATATCGGTTAAATTGGCCAAATTTTCAATTTAAAACGTTACATCACACCTTGGGGCATAAAAGATATTCGAATTTAGCTTGAACACCAGCATTTTCTCGCAGAACCCTTGAAACAGCTGCGTCGAACCCCAAAGGTTCGATCGAACCCTGGTGAAGAACCACTGGCCTAGACTCTAGAGCAGTGTTTCTCAACATTTTCCACCCAAGGGCGCACTCGTTAACCTTTCAAAACGCGGCGGCGCACCTGACGAGCTGATCGACTGCTAACTTTGTTTGGATATTTTGTTTTTTGCTAGCAGTTTTTATTACATCAGGCTCCTAATTTTATTATCTATATCAGTGTTTCCCAACCTTTTTTACACTAGTGCCCCCTTGGGCTCAATATTATTTCATATCGCCCCCTCATCTTGCTTTACAGTAAAGTATTATATTAATCGTTGTCTAACATCATATTGTCTTCACTTTCGTTTCGATAAGCTGTCAGTCGTATTTGAGGTTGTCCAACATGAATTGACTATGGGAATTAAAAGATACATTAATTCGCCAGGTTATGTCATTACCAGGAAAAATTCAACTTTCTGCACCAAGACTTTAAATCAGGGGTTGGCAACCTTTTCTAGTCGCGGGCCCAAACCAAACACTGAAAGGTCTCAAAATGTGAATTGTGTTAAAATAAATTGTGTTATTCAAATGCAGTGTTGTAAACAAGTCATTTTGAAATGACTTAAGTCCCAGTCAAGTTATTTGTGAAATAACTTAAGTCCAAGTCAAGTCTTTTCGAATAAATAACAAGTCAAGTCCCAGTCCCAGTCCAAGTCATCAGTTGCGCAAGTCAAGTCCCAGTCAAGTCATAATTAGACCAAGTCAACTTCAAGTCACGTCCTTTTCATCAAAATAAAACGTTAAACTATTAGAATTTAAACTCGTATGATTATGAACAATAACTGAACTAAAAAACAAGGAAAAGGGAACATAGAGCAAGCAATTTGTTTTTTGTGCAAAAATTTGGACAAATAGCTCAATTTTATTAAAAAAAATACTTAAAGAAATGCTTTATTTCAACCCAAGTCATTTGTTCAAAAGACTTCAGTCAAGTCAAGTCATTTGTCCGAAAGACTTAAGTCAAGTCAAGTCATTTTACCCAAATGACTTAAGTCAAGTCAAGTCATTTAAAAACAGTGACTTAAGTGCACTTAAGTCAAGTCATTGACTTAAGTCATTACAACACTGTTCAAATGTTAAGACAACTGTTAATCAGGCGGGCCTTGGATTTTTTTCATCCATACTACTAATTAAAAGTGTAATAAAGCTACTTTGAGAAAACGCGGTAACTTTAATAGATTTTGAATTCCGGGAGCACCTGACGAGCGAAGCGCGCGCGATTTTTTGGTGGTCTACCGGCATTTCTTTTAAATTTCCTGCTAGGTTTTATTACATTGCCGAAAAAAAATCAAAAATTGTTAAGAAATATATGTCTAATATTTTGTAATACGTTTTCCGTTTTTGCGCGACGCACTTGGCAGCCTTCCACGGTGCAACGGTAAAGAATCGCTGATCTAGTTGAAAAGGCAGCATCAAAACGTAAACAAACCGGAGCTATGATAAACATTTGCGCGAAGCGCAAAAATTTTGGCCTGTACTAAGTTAAAATAGTGAAAAAGTACTTGAAATAGACTCGTGTCTATTTGTCAAAGGGTCGGCGGGCCGAATCCGGCACGTGGTCCGTAGGTTGGCGACCCCTGCTTTAAATATATAAATATTTTGCCGCGTATCAAACGGTGAAACGCAACAGCAACCAACACCTTTACAAAAGAAAACCAATTATTGCGTAACAATGGTAGGGAAACTACTACAAGTTCGCAGTACGAAAGTTGCCATTTAAGATTAAAATTTACCTACAGTGCTGTTTGTTACTATTTTATGAGAACTTTTTATAAAATTTTGCCATAAGTATATTCATGTAACGCCCCCTTATGTGCGTTCAGCGCCCCCCCAAATAAGAAAAAGACCCAAAACGCCCTCTTGTAACTCGCCAACGCCCACAAGGGGGCGGTACCGCCCACGTTGGGAACCTCTGATCTATATAAAGAAGCCTGCGGAGTCGGTTAAAAATAACCCGACTCCAACTCTCGAGTCCGACTCCGGCCAAATGTGCGATTTTGTCAAATTTTGAGTCCGACTGACACTCTACAGCCTCTATTTCACCCATGTACGCAACTAAATTAACATGTACACAACTAAATTTTCCCTCATAGGGGTGTCATATATCTCATCCACCCACAAACCATTGCTGGAAAATATCCACCATATGCTATTCCGCCTTTTCAATTTGCAGTTGGCGGCATTATCAGTTTTAAAATTGGTACTGCGCATGTCGGACTCGGGACTCGGGACTCGGGACTCGGGCAGTCCGACTTCAGCACAACAAATCGACTACGGTACGTAGAGTCCCAAATCCGACTCCGACTCCACAGCCCTGCTTTAAAATACGATGTGCTTAATAAGACAGGCCTAAAGAAAAATAAAAAAAATTAAAATAGGCCTTTCTTGTTGTAAATTATGAAAACACATGGTATGTTAGTTAGAGTTCGATGGAAACACAGAATAAGCCCCCAAAGCAACAACATCTAACTCCGAATAAATCCAAAATTTAACGGAATAAGACCTAAATGGACAAAATAACGCCCAAAACTGTAAAAAATAGGGTACGGGGCGGTTAAGGGACATCTTCTTGGCATCGGCCGTTTTGGTGTCGACGTTTGGGTGCCCTAGTTTAAAAAGCCGTTAGGGCGCCGTTGTTTTGGCACTGCATTGGTTGCCTCTGTTTGAGGTTAGGCGCGAGTAATGGGTAGAACTATAATTTGGTTTATGGTTCAAATTATTAGGGGAGTTAGTGTTAAAGCTATGATTGGGTTTGGGGTTAAGTAAAAGGTTGTAAAGGCCTTATTCTTGCAATTTAGGCCTTATTCGAACGAATTTAGGTCTTATTTTGATTTAAACGTTATTACGAGTATTAGGTATTAGTCCTATTTTGGTCTTATTCCGAACTTTATTTTATGCCTAAGTTGATGTTGTGTTAATTGCGGTCTTATAGCGAAAGCCCCGCTAGATACATGTTGCAATAGTTCCTCTTTCTTTGTTAGCGAAGAACCAACATCAACCATTGGGACTTCAATAATGGCTACGAATCCAGTCATATTGCTCAGCGTTTATTCACAGAAAATAGTGACTAGAGTTTATTTACAAACATAGTCCTTTATTAAAAAAGATAAATCTGAATGGTAATCTTTGATTGAAGAATCATCTCCAAACAGCCTAATTTAACTTTCCCTCTCCAAATCCCTATTTTTTTTAAGAAAAGCTTTAATTTTATCTGTGGATGAGTGTTTTCAGTTTGATTCTGCATTGACAATTTTAAACTATTCAAATGTTGGAACATGTCATTTAAATTTTTAACTTTGAATTCCAGAATGGACCAACGCCATAATAAAACCCAATACATTTTCGGTATAAGATCTAAGTGGCCTAAATAATCCTCATCCACAGGAAATGGATATAAAACGATTAAGCGCCGCCACCGCATTATATGGGCCATGTTTTTTAAACACCGGTGTTTGTAGACGCTGTTTTGAAACTGGACTGTTGGTCCGATAGGGGTTTGGGTATGTTATCTATTGGTCCTTTTTCGATCTTATTCCGAACTGTGTTATATTCCGACGTTGATGTTATTCTAATTTTGGTCTTTTTGCTGGAATTCACTTTTAGTCGCAAATTCTAAAATAATACAGAATTTTTGTACATTTTTCCTATTTGGCGCACCGGCTAAGAAACTCTGCTCTAGAGCAGTGCACTGCAACCTTTTTTCACTTGCGGCACACCAATAGGGCCAAAAATATTCGGCGGCACACCTACGAAATATCTGTCGTTCGACAATAAACAACAATAGCAAATATCCTGGGCCGTCCAAAAAACAAGAAGCGAATTCTGAATAAATGCGCCGAAGGCGGCGAAAATTTTACGTTTTAAGTTATTTTATCTTCTGATTTTGCGTTTTTACGGTCTTCCTAAAATATCTTAAGACGGCCAAAGGGATTACAGCCATAAGATCGAAATTAGAACAACATCAACGCCGGAGTAAAACACAGTTCGAAATAAGACCAAAACAGGACGAATACTACTTAGTCGTAATATCGTCTAAATCAGAAGTCCTTACCAGTCCGCCCAACCTAAGTTCATCACTAACTCCCCCAATAAATCCACCACTAATATATTTTCTAACCCTACATATTACCCCACTATACTACCCTCTAACTGGGGCAAACAACCCAATGTCTAAACCAGTGTTTCTTAACCTTTTTAATTGGGGGCGCACTTTGAGACGTATGAAAACGTAGCGGCGCACCTTACGAGCGAAGCGAGCGCGACATTTTTAAGATGTACCGATATTTCTCTTAAATTGGCTGCATTTTTTTATTATATGGGTTTTATAGTTGCCTATCTTTAAAGGGACTTTGAGACTAAAACGTTATTTTGTCCATTAAAGTCTTATTCCAAATGATTCTGGATTATTTCGACATACTTTTTCCTCGCTTGCGGCGCACCTAGCAGCCTTCCATGGCGCACCAGTGCGCCGCGGCGCACCGGTTGAGAAACGCTGGTCTAAACATGGGGCTCCAACGGCGCCGTAACCGCCGTTCAAACTAGAGCTCCAAAACGTCGACACTAAAACATCCGACCTATTCCCTTCAGTTTCAGGCGATATTTTGTACATAGGACTTAATTTCGATGAACTAAGGATTGTTTTCGACAGGTTTAGTTCTTTTTTATTAGATCTTATTCAGTCGGTGATATTTATGCGTCTTTGGCTTTATTAGTTTGGTTGTCTTAAAACTATGGCATTGTAGATTATTCGGCTTTAGATATGATATTTCATTGGTTTCGAGCATATGAATATTAAATCAATCTCCTTTTCCACTTTGGTGTAAAATTTGAAAGTAATTGATGCATGTTAGTACTATTAGTTGAGTTAGTCAAAAAAACGTTTATAAATTTGACTTCCGGCGATTGACCTAACACAGATTTTACAAAACTTTTATAATTAAGAAAAGTTCTTAAAACAAAAGTTTGACGCATTTGGGGCTAATACAAGTCTCATTAGTGTCTTTGCCTCATGAATTAACTTCACTTGTTTGAGGTAAAGTCTTATTCAAATAGAATTGTTCATCTCCTGCTTCATACTTCTAATATGCTTCGTATTAAACCTTAGCTCAGAAAACAACCGCTCTGTTTATTTGCTTAGACAAGACTGGGTTCGGTTCAACAGCAGAACAACTTGTAATTTGATCCGGATAACTGGACAAGACTAGTTTATTGGCTGGACACAAACTGTTTTATACACAAAATTCAGAAGAGAAATTTCTGTACGAGAAGAAGATTATGACACAGCAAATTGTTATAATATTTAATAATAATTACGTAATACGGGTGTTGGCTTTCTCGCCTTCTTTCTAAACATCTATACTACAAGGAAGCTAGAATTGTATCCATATAAGTACACAAAAACAGCTTTTCTAACGGCAAACAGAATTTTGAGTCCTACTTTTGAAATGTGGCAAATGTGCTATTTCGCAAGCATCCATCTAGGCCACGCATTCGAGGACAATTGAAGGGCGCATTTATATGTCAATTTTGCTATTCGTCATCTTGTGAACAAGAAGCCGAACTATTTCGCAAGCGTTTGCAATACCGGAAGTTTCAATAAAAGCGTGCAAAGTTTTTACAATTCGTCAAGCATTACATTCTTGATAATAGATACAGAATGCTTTTGATAAAGGATACATGATTACATTTTTTGATAAATAGACAACAGAATTAAAGGATGCACGTTTTTCACAATTCGTTAGTCATTAAAAACGCTCAATAAAAACATCTTAAATGACCGCTATTGCTACAAGTTAAACCTGGAGTATTGCATAAGGTCAAAATTCCTGCCTTGATGTCCCATTTTCGTGTTAATTCTACTGTAAAAAGTACTATTGTAAACGCAAGTAAACTCCTCCGGGAACGTTGCGGCACACCTGGCATGGTCTCGCGGCTAGAGCAGTGCTCCGCAACCGGTGTGCCGCGAGACCATGCCCGGTGTGCCGCGACGTTCCCGGAGGTGTGTTACTTGCGATTTTAAGGGTACTTATTAATCAGTAGGATTAACACAAAAACGAAATATCGCATCATGACAATTATTTTAAACTTATGCTAAAATCCAGGTGTAATATTATGGCCTTTCCATAATCGTTCAAACAGTTTTTAAAACCTATGTTACCTTCTTTTATCGGAAATTAAGTATTAAAATAGGTTTTTGACTCAACTTCCAGGAACTACACCAGGAGTACAGACTTACGATAAATATTTTCAAACATTACGCGAAAGTGTAAAAGGGAGATTAAACATGCGCGTTTGAAACCTATGAAAAATCATTGTAAATACATTATTGGCAGTACGTGACTTTAAAATTATTAATTAGTTTTGGCAGCGGTTTCGAAAAATAAATTTAGCAAAAAAATACAAAGCACCAAGGTCAGGTTTCATTTTTCGAATGCTATTAAAAGCCCTCTGCTCTAATCAGGTATTGCAAAGGGGTACAATTTTCAGAACTTTGACTGGGTTAGAAATTTTAGGAAGTGCAAAACCGCAAAATAAGAAATTAAAGGAATGTAATACGTCAAATTTTCGGCGCCTTTCATCATAGATTAAGTCGTGCCTATTTAGATTGGCTGCATATACGACATTTCGTGATATTGTCATTTGTCGATCGACATACAGTTCGTAGGTGTGCCGCCAAATTGTTTTAACTCTGTTGGTGTGCCGCAAGTGAAAAAAGGTTGCGGAGCACTGCTCTAGAGCATGCAACGATAACCGGTTACGTTTCAAGGTTTATTGCGTCAAAACGACTTTTATCCTCAAGAATAAAAATGTGTTATAGTTTTATGACGTTACAATGGTTATACGCTGGTTTACTTTTTGTCAATTTTTCGTTTAACAAGTACACGGCGACCCCCCAAATAACCTCTTGCGATCCCCTTGGGGGTCGCGACCTCCAGGTTGGGAACCACTGTGCTAAACCAAAACTTTCAATGATTGATTAAAGCATTTAAAAGTAAAAAATGTATTTGCAAAAGTTCGAAAAGTTATATAAAAAAATAAAAGCCAAAAATTAAATTACGTGTTTTATAATTTACAACAAGTTTATACGCCTGCCTTGTTGCAGTTTCTTGTGTACCTTTAGATGTACTAACTGATAAATAGTAACTTTGGAAAACGCAACAATCTAATAATCTAATGAACTTATTTTGTCGTACACAGGTAGCAGGGCAATGGTCTCCGGACTAGATATTAGACAAACAACTATTGTCCATTATATAACAAACTTACAACAACAGTCATTATATCGATAAACGATTGAATTTTCATTCACTTTTCCTCCCTGGAACAAATTTCCTTCCCAAATTAAAAATTCCTCTCTAAGAGAGCCAATTGCCTTTTTTTGAGAACCACTGGTCTAGCTATTTTGTTGAAATCAGATTAGCCAGAATGCGCCGTGCGTCTCATCATTGCACTATCCAAATGAACACTTGGGCAACTTGAACTATATACAAAGTTGGTCAATGCAACCGCGATAAATTTGTCAGGGATTTTGCATTTTTAAATATTGCAAGCCTAATCTAGGGCATCTATGCATTGCCGGCTACTAGTTACTGTTAGCTTGTTTGGTTTATTCCATAACAAAATATCGCAGAATGGGACCAGAAGCGAAGGGACCAGAGAAGGCTGTTCTGGCCTCAGCGGGAGACATAAGCGTCGGTAGATACAGAGCATACACGGCGCAGAGCCGGAGAAAAAGGCGATAAATCGAATATAACAGAACAATGACTTGACTTGGTGCACTTAAGTCACTGTTTCAAATGATTGACTTGACTTTTGAACATTCTTTTGAGACTAAAATTGCGAGATTCGTCATGCTTGAGCTGGACACACGTGGTCATTCCTCAGGCAACGCTACTGAATCACCAAAAGTGATATGTGTTTATTCCCATATAGGGAATCGCAACGGCTTAGATTGGTGTGATATTTTATTGCGTGAAATAATACGTACACAAGAGATCGGTGGACACGCGGCAGGGAGAAGCACAAAAAAGCACGATAGTGGGACGACATAAAATAACGCTCATACTACACAGCGGTGGCGAAAAAGAGATTTCACAAACGGAAATTTTCGTGGAAATGTTTATAACTGGAGGCAGAACTAATTCAAAAAAATCAAACATAAATTTTACCACATATATATATAGTAACTAAAATTTTTAGAAGTTTTATTGTTGACTGGATTAGAATGAAATATTATGGTATTACTTCTTAAAATCATAATTTTATTGGTTGTAAGTTATTATATTTTATCCTATAAGATACACAATACAGTCGACACTTCTACGCAATGTACATTGTGAAACGCATTTAAGCAAACATTAAACTTCATATACATGTGATGCGTAAGCAATACTGATCAGTGAATGAATGGATGTTCAACTTAGTATGTACAATATAATTTCTCTCAATCTAATAACGTTTACCTTGTGCAAATTTCCGTAGTGTATAAGCACCGATGTAACGTAATGGACAACTCTTAATATGCAATCTTAGTACAAGTACACAACAATACAGTGACAGTGGTGACGTGTAAACAAAAAACAAGAAAACTACTAGGACGTATTCGTTCTTTAATAAATCAAGAGTATTGGGGTTGGCAGGGAGGTCGACACAGACGAAACAGCGCATATCATGTACATGTGCTCTTGTGGGTTTAAGCAAACTGTGACTGAGGAAGCGACGACGTATATGACAGGAAGCAAAGACATAGCGCATAGCCACTCGTGATGGGATTTAATCAGCAAATCGAGGATTTAAATATATATATATATATGTATTTATATTTAAAAGTAAATTATAAAATGAGTACCTTTCAGAACAAAATACATAACACTTAAGGGCAAATCATGATTTTTTTACGGGAAATGGATGCGCTACGACCTTCCGAGTAGCATGTTTTTGAACTCAGTGTTATTGTAGTGTTTTAAAAATATTACTCAGGTAAAGCATACAAAAACATGGAATGCAGGTGTAAGCACTGAAGGTGGTGTTGCCCTGCAGCGCAATAAAAGGCAAGTTTCTAGCTATTCTTAAAAATAGATAAGATCAATAATACTTATAGAACGTAAAAAAGTATATAGGTAAAAATAAAATTGAAATCACAATCTAATAAAGTCAAATCCTCGTTTTAAAAATGTATAAAACAAGAACTAGGCGTTTCCAAAGCAAGGATATACAAAACTACAAAATTTATAAAACGTTTTATAACGCAAAACGTTTTTAGAAAACAGCAAATCAGAATACTGGCGAAAACTAGATTTTATAAAATCAGAACTTTCGAACTCGATAATAACTTACAGCGGAAAATAACAAGAAAGCAGAAAGCGCGCAACAACTACTACGAAAGGTAAACAACAATTAATTACATTTATATCACTGTGTGCTTAAAATCTAGGCCGAGCTTGTAGTGTAGGCAATGACAATAAAGTTAGAAATATGATAATTTAGCAATTCTGACATTACACTAGGAAAACATAAATTGTTTGGCTAACATGTTTTTAAATATTAAATTGGTTATATCTATTTAATTCAAATAAAGTGCAAAAAATAGAAATATTATTCCTATTTTAAATCGATCCAATAACCATTGCGTTAACTAGTTCTCCTCGTTTATAGGTCTTAAGGTTCTCAGTACCAGCCGGCAGCATAAGAAGGACGTTGGCTCCAGCCAAGCTGAGCAATCGACTGATTGCCTGTCGCCCAGTGACGTCAGCATATGGCACTGGATCGTCATCGACGTAGCGAATCCTGGCACGCTGGTACTCGGGGATGGCGGAAAGGGAAATATTTGAAGATATCTGTAGTATTCATAACATTCTTTATTTAAAACCCGAAATTACCTAAACGAGTAACAAAAGACTGTGGTCGAAAGATGATTTCCTGTTTGTTACCACCCTTGAGAAACTTTATACTTGAAAATCTATACCCAACCTGTCAAAGTGATTTTTGAAAGGTTTTAGGGTCATCCTTAATTTTTGACTTGTCAAAATTCATCTATATGCCAAATTTATGAAAATCGTTTACGAAATGCACTTTAATGGTATTGTCAAGGTTATGCTGCCGCGCACGTGTTGTCTTTGTTGCAATTAGGTCATAGTTTATTCAAAGGTCACCAAACTTTTTCATGAAGGTTCACACACTGTAAGGATTGACAAACACGGACCGGATATAGCATTTCTTATTGTTTAAAGTTTAAACAAATGAAATAAAAATAATCATAGCAAAACCACAGTGAGCGTTTTAAGATTGTCGTTAAGTTCAATTTTTTTTAATTTAGTTTCAAATTACGATACACCAAACAACATTTTGACTGTATTATATCTTTAGTAGTGCAAATTACGCTAGTCGACAGAATCAACTTTGGAGGCCTAATTTATCGCGTTAGGTTCAGTTCGAAGTTTAGTTTTGCTTCAGTTAGATATGTATTTCTAATTTGGACTAATGCATTGAACACTGTTTTCTCTATATTTCTTTCGGTTATTGCGTAGCAAATCTGAAATTGGCCTATTTCCTGTTTTGAAATTATGCTGGATTTTTCTCCCATACTTTATATCTTGTATTTTAAATAAAACACAACGTAGGACCCGGGCAGCTTTTTAATGCGGCCCGTGTCACGCGATTTAATAACAGTTTTCGGTTAATTGCCTATATTTTAAATCATTGCGGACTTGTTTGTGTATTGCGACAACTAATTATACATAATTGTTGTAATGCTTAGCGAAAAACAACAATGCGCACAGTTTAGTTAGGCGCATAAATAGTGACTGTATTTTAATTTAGTGAAAGACAAATATTTCAGCTCGCGAGCCGTATTTTAAAATCAGTACAGTGGTTAAATAAATAGTCTTATAGAAAAAATATTGAAATGTGAATAAGTTTTGCTACGCCAGAGGCCACAACATTGTTTGCCAATTTTACTCTGTAAATATATTTTACTTTTTCTACTATATATTTGTCCGTGCAATTTCTGTCAAATCAGGCTATAAATTGCGCTATTTAGAGCAAAAAGAAAATCTATTATGTGCCTAATACGCCACCTTCAAAATAACAGGTTTTGTTAAACTAAATAAACGCAATGTTTTTGCTGCTTATTTGCACAAGTCCGCTTGAGAACAACAGTTTTTTTTTATAATCAATCGTTTTATGACGTCATGTTATGGCGTAGCTCTGTAAAGTCATTCCCAAAAAATTGTCATTTAACTTCACTTAGCGGTCCGCGTAATTGTTTGTTTACTTTGCAGCCCTTGTAACATGGGTTAACGTACCTTGACTTTGATAATAGTCGGGTAGGAGAACCTTTCCCCTCTTAGCTTCCTTAGACAAGGGCACACCAATACATAAAAAGCCACAAGCGCAGGGGTTGGCACGCCTAAAACAAAAACGATTTTAGGTTTCTTGCAAACAAAGTATTGCATACCAAAGTAATTGATATTAAACAACAGTTTTATAGTGAATATTTTGTCAAAATAGAGTTTATCGGTCATGTACCTCCAAAGTAACCCGTGTAGCCTCAAGGTTGTGGCTATGTGACAGGGTCACACTCGTAATGACTTGATTAAATGCATTGATGTCACTGTTTTTAAATGACTCGACTTAACTTAAAAAAACGGAATATTTACCTTAAAAAATATATACGCAAAACATTTGCTTGAAAAAAATCTCCATGGAATAGTATAACTTAAACAATTTTATTAGTTTATTATTTGTTTTTTTAAAGCAGTGACTTGAATTGAAATTAATTTACGGTGGAAATGACTTGGACTTGAGTCATTTGACATGATTTGTTTACAACATTGCTCTGTTAATATAAAATAAACTCATACAAACCGGGCAGGGCGAAAAACAATTTTTTTCCACGTTGAGTGTCCAAGGTTGCGAAGCTGGTAGGAGCTCTAAACAGTTGGATAACTCTTAGCAGTCTTAGCACATATGTAAGAACTAATATAACACAAATATTCGTGATAATAAACAAGATAAATTTTGCCAATTAACTATTATTCACAAAAATCAAAATCTATTCACCCGTTACAGTAATAAACGTTCAATAAAATTAAGAAAGAAGTAACAAAACGCATTTTCCAAAATCGTTAAATTACTAAAAAGGTCAATACTGTAAAGTATTGTAAAGTAAAAAAAAAACAAATCACTGAATTGGCAATACTTTTTCAAGACAGTGTGAAACCGACTTTTTTGGTGACACATTACGTTAAACAAACACAAACGTTCTGTCACTAACCCTGGTTTGCACTTCATTCTTCCAAACTGCAAATAAGCTCCGATTTCTTTAAGGACTGGTTTGACAAAGTCGTTGTCACCATAACCACAGCCACCGGTTGTGATTATTACGTCAGCTGAAAACACAGAGCGAATCATCTATTTGCCAAACTAACCAAACCAGATAGTTCAACTGCAACTATTTCTTATCAGGATATATCGAGAAAATAGAAATGGTATTACGCGCATTCACGTGCAAACATTACAATTACAAAAAATAAAATTGTTGTTGTTTAAATTTATTTAATTGATTGTAACTCGTTTCAAAGTTTCAATAAGGAATACTTAATTAGCAAGATATATCATATTAAGATAGAGGAATGAACCTTTGCAGGCGTCTCTGACTGAAATGATTGGTATTCTGATAGCATTATACACTATTCTGCTTTAGGTATTGTAGCTTAGGGGGTATTACTGTGTGTTCCTTTTTTTTATCTTATTGATGCATATGTAATAGGGCGGGTTTCAAAATAACTTTTTTCGTGATAACCACCCGTCTCATGTACATTTCGAGAGAGAAATACCAATTGATGTACACCAAATCTTAGCTTATTTAAAGGAAACAATGTTTTGGTGTGAGCGAATTGCAAATTGAGTAAAAATGCGAACAAGTGATTGACTTTAATCTTTACTTTCAAAGTAAAACATGATTTTGAATTACTATATGGAAGATATCGACTCACTGCAGATATTATAGCTGCACCAGGCTCATTTTATAATACAACAAAGAAGTTTCACCTGTCACTATATATGTTTACAGGGAAACAAAACAGATTCTCTCGTATGTGGAAGATTTTGACATTGAACAAGGAGAAAATAAAAAGGTTTTGGTCACATTTTGTATAGTTATAAAAAATACGCAGGGTAATAGAGTAGCGAGTTGGAAACTCATCGAATCCTCAACTTTCCTAAATCAAAACTTGGGTTCCATATGTTAATTAAATAGCTATAATTTACAAGTATTTAGGTTAACGTGTCAAATATGAATCCTACCTTGATTGTATGCATTGACTAATGATTTGCGAATCGCATTGGGGTCATCTCTAGATATCCCACAATCAACAGTGGGAAGGCCCATCTTCCTGATCAACGTCAGCAGAGTTATACGATTCGTGTCGCGGATTTTACCCTCAGGCACGTCCGAACAGTCGGGTTCCACCAACTGAAAGCATTAAGCCACAGTTAACTCGACGCAAAAAAAGAGTTTCATTAGGTCTGGATATTTCCAATTATGGTTAAACCAGACCTCTGGGGTTAAATAAAGTAACCCCATAAGAACAAATGGTCTGCGCAAAACTTTTTTTGCGAATTCGTAATCACTTCACATGTGTAACAGAAACATCCAATATTAGATTACATGTAAATACACGTAAAGCAAAGGGAAAATTTTCTTTAATAAGAATACTTAAGTTAGGTATACTTGCTACAAGAAATGTGATGATCTGAATAATGACATAAGTAAGCGCAAAACATGTTTCTTTTACTAGAGAAGGGGTTTCCAGTCTGGGGGCCATGAAAAGGTTGGGAACACCGGCACTAGAGGAACGTCACTAGGTGTCACAAACGCACAAATAGCACCAAAGTAAAGTCAAGTTTTACAGAACAGTTGGGCACAATACGTATGGGTATATTTAGAGACTTGGGTATTGGGGACCCCAGATACCATCTAGTTACAGTTGCCCAAGCATATACCTTAATTTACCTGACGGGGGTCTTTAACCGTGATAACTGTGGAGTTTGTGTCCTGGCATTTTTTTCCTGGGTAAAACCGTTTTTTTGGGCCAGTAAAATACTAAAATTGTTACCTTACTGACACTTACCTATTATTACTTATTACTAGGGCCCGCAAAGTCAATAAAGTTAAAATTTAAGGACCTCGTCTGTCCACGAATCAAAGAATAAAGTTGTTTTCAGCACCTATGGGACTGTTACTAAGAAGTTTATAGATTAAAATCAAGTTAAAATTTACAATAAAGTTAAAATTTATTAATAAAGTCAAAATTTGTCAAATTATGGCTTTTGACAAAGTTTTTGCGTTTCTTGAGAGTAGTTTTTGTAAAAATCGTCGTGGAAGCATTGTAAATCAGGAACTGCGACACAATTACCATATTAACCTATAAAAGCAGGCAAAATGCCACAATGCCCACTTGGATCAGCAGTAACTTTTATCGCAAATTGTCCATTTTTTTATTGGTTGTTACAAAACACTTCCTCTTCATAAACGTGGTCTTTTCGAAGATCAACAGTTGGCATTTTAGGAATAGCCTACTGACATTTTGTACTACAAAAATGCCCAAGCAAGCTAAATCTATCGCCAAAAAAACGATGCACTTTTCAAAATCCATAAAACACCTTGACTTTGCGACAAAATATCACGTTTGGGTCTGAAATCGACAAAATATTATGTTTGGGTAACTGGCATCAATACAAGGAAGAACTGTGGCCTCTACAAACAAGCAATTTCGTTAGGTTAAAATAAAGTTAAAATTTAATAAAAATAAAGTTAAAAATTTTTTTTTAGGTTAAAATAAAAATGGCCCTACTTATTACCTACACCCAAACTAAAAGGCGAAAACGTTGACCTTCTGCCGATGCGCAGTTATAACTCTGGCCCTACCTCCAAGTGGCGGCAGCATCTCCCTTTGGGAATGGTTGTCCTGAGGACTGGGCCTGAACCCATTACTGAAACTGCTTTCCCGGCCTCCTTTTTGGCCAATGGGAAGAGGAAGCCACTACCCCCTTTACCTGTTACTTTGTTTGCTTTCATTTAGTTAGCAAAAACAAGAGAAAAAAACAAAACAAGCATAAACCTTAAACCTTATAAGTTTGTTACCTCAGCACCGACTGAAATGACAGCAACGACAGGCAAGCGATGTACTACCACATTGGTGTTATCTGTAGTCGGTAAGAGACCAATGGTTGTGGGATCCAGCTTGGTTCCAGATTGAATCACAGTCTCGCCTTGCCTAATGTCACTGCCCGAAGGTCGGATGTTCTCTCCCGGTGTTGCGCGCTCCAAACAGCGAATTCTCAGTTCACGGTTGCCCTGGGTGAAAGCAGTATGTGCCTCTATTTATCGTTCAGTAGATGATTTCAACTGCAATAGTGTTAATATCGGCCATACAATAAGACCAACAAAACTAGACGAAACGTATCAGGGGTTAAAAATAGTTCGTCAACATAACTTCACTGGTCAACAAAACATTTTATAGTTCCGACATTGCGAGTTAAACCGAAATTATTGAGCAATAAAAAATTAAAAAAACAAAGAAATGCGAAACACAGGCGGTTTTTAAAACGATCAAAAAACTTTTTTTAAATTGTAAATAACTAAACACCTATTTATATTAAATTTATACCCATTAAAAAGTAAGTAAATTGCTAAAAGTAAGTTTATATCCCAACACTACTGTTATTATATCAGTAATTTTACCTAATTTATGAAGGGAAAAGGGTTGCTTTAGAGATAATCGATTTTATTCTTTATTACGCAGCATCAGGCCGCCGTTCAAAAAACAGTTCTATGCAGGTTACCCGCTAAGGGAGGGGTTACAAATTGGGCCCGAGACCATTTCCCAGCAAATTAACAAAGTAAGAGCAAAATTTTCGCGCTTTGCGAGAAACTTCTTTTCACATCTAGTGTTCTAGTATGTTGTGTTTTGAGGGAATCTTTTTAGTCTAAAGTCGCCATGCATATCCTGGAACTGTCAACACTGAAAGTTTCACTAACAGCACTTATTAATTGTCTTTTCACGAAATTAATTGTCATTTTTTTTGGCACGAATTAATTGGCTTTTAAATATAAACATAATATCAAGAGTTTAACGGCCGTAATCAAATAACAACATAACCCAAATAACAATTATATTTATCGCGTATTTCAAGCACCTTTTCTATGTAATCATAGATGACGCTATGTGTTCTAAAATTTTAAGACAAATAATTTTTGTTTGGAGAACGCTTTACCACCTTCTTCTTTAATGTTATTAAACCTATTTTTAACCGCAAACTAATCCTTTAGGCCTAATGAAAAAATGGTTTCCGTGATCCCCGCAAGTTGATTGGAGTAATAATACTTCCAAAAATATTCATACCAAATTAAAAAAAAACATTGTATTTTAATAGTTTGCCTTTTTTTTATAGGACATTGAAATTTAAAAATTATATAGAATCTTGTTTATCAAACCATAAATTTTAAATATTCGATAACAACTCCGTAGATTGCCGTAAATCAATATTTTAATCATTGTAAAGTGTTTGTACGTATATATTAATTATGTTAAATTTCCATACCACTTCATTATCTACATTTTTGCTACATTTATGTAAAGTATAAAACGGCGTCTAATATAACTGCCAACTATTTTTGCATGACAACAAAAGGCTTGAAAGTTACTCCTAAACTCATAAAGCCTACGTCGTAAGATTCTGATATGACAACTGTATTTTCCACTAAAATGACTGTATCCGCTCCAGGTGGAACCGGAGATCCGCATGTGATGCGTATTGCCTTTCCCAAAGTCAAGTAGGGAAGAGGAACATTTCGCTTTCCCATCGACAAATCACCAATAACCTCCAGGTCTCCGGGAACGTCATTTGCTAAAAAAAATTCACACAACTAAAAACGCGGGGTAAATATGGTCTACTCTATAACACTATGTTATGAATACACAATAACGTATATCTGTCAAAATGTTAACACATTTGCAGCCGGTTTAATGATTATCTCTCCTCTGACGCATCAATAAACTAGCAACATCGCTAATAAGACCAAACATTTTTAAAACCGAATATTTTTACTGGAACTGTTGTGACAATATATTTACATATATTTTTTCTCTTTCAAATGTTTATTTTTTTATACTTTAAAACTTGCTAGATGAGAAAAAACAACTACAAATTGAGCATCACAAACAAAAGTTTATTCATACGGCCGCTGATGCTAAAAACGGTAGATGGTATTAAAACAGCATCAAAACAACTGATCGTTGTCAAAATTCTCCCAATTGGGAAGAGTAACTTGATGAACTTAATATGTACAAGTTTATCTCACCACTGACAGCATATCCATCATTTATGGCGGTTGCCCTAGCGGGAATAGGATTCTTAGCAGTCACATCTTCTGCTGATACGCAATCCAGAGCATCTGCGAGGGTTATGGAATTGCTATAATCTTTTCTATGAAATGCCGATCAATACAGTTCATTGACACGATTAGAACACACAATGCCCAGGCTCTCGGCAAGCTTACATAGGAAAATAACATTATGTGCACATCTATAGCATTAGCAAGACACTGTTCAATATTAGACTGGCACAATAAACGATTTCCTAAAAAGGTACATATCTACACTAATTTCGCTTTAGAGATGGAGCTTTCCCACTTCAGAAATTGCAATTTGTCATTTTTTATATTTTATAACAAAAGACAACTTTGAGCGCCGTTAAATAAAACTTTTTTCCGAAAGAATATGTACTCTTATTTAGTTATATATTTTTAGAGATAGTTAGAACGTGGGAAGTTTATTATGAGAAAGGGTAAAAAAGATAAACTAAGTGTGTGTTTGTATACTTATTTTTTTTAGATCCTGTTCACATATCAAGTATTGTAATCAAACACTGTAAGTGTAAGTGCAGGTTTTTTCATGCAAAACCCCTTCTGAAATCAAATCGAACACTTGCACAAATAAGTTCATATTATATTCATAGCAATTTTTGGAAAACCAGAGTTTGTGCTGGCACACGACTTTGGTGTCGATTTGGTAATACATTTATTTTAATTTTATTAAAATTATTTAAATCGCTTTAAATGTCGTCCAAACAAGCCAGGACCTGGCTAAATACTTTAAATGGCTTACCACACCGCCGTGTTTAACTGGCATAATTTGGTGAGCAGACGAAGTAGTAACCCGTTATATATGGGTATAAAGTATAAATCTGCTGGAAAGTTTAAGTGTTAACTTCCTTTCAGGTCATCAAACACACGTTTACAGTACCATAATCGATAACTGGTGTTTTGAAACAAAAAATCCAACAACATACGTCAAATTTTATCGGCAAATGTAAGATGAAATCGTGCTGCTGTGGTTTTAACATCCTGTTCATGGAAATTCATTCCGTTTGAAAGGAACGCTGTATAACGTTCTTACGTCAAGGCTTTTTAAGAGAACATTCTGGTGAAAACATCGCCTGAGGCGAGTTGATCAGTTACACATGACTGCGTTTAAACCTATCGTTTGCTTTTGGTTTAGGCGTGGTTTATAACTCAATTTAGAACAAAATAAAAAAGTAAAGCATGGCCAAATGCAGTTGTTGTTCAATTATTTGTAGGGCTTGTTATTTCAGGCGGATTTTTTGGAGAATTTGCGTTGCCTTATATTAAACGTAAATAATACTTTAATTGTTTAGTCGTTCGACTGGTTACACAATTCCTTGAACTAGTTCGCCCGCTTTCATTGCTTGTAGTGGGTATATTGTAAGTACTAAAACCGGACTTTAATTTTGCTGCTTTTAACTGGCATGATACCAATTCTAACAAATGTGAAACTGAAATGTAGTCTAAATACATTTAAGGAGAAGGGGCATAGCTTTTTTTTATTTAAAGACTTTCTTACTAAAAACAGTCTAATTTCAATTTTCAAATTATGTAGCAAGATTTTAACTAGGCTTTTATGGATCCCTAAATCTTTGTTTCACTTACCCCCAGTTGGTGCACAGCCCCAGTTTAAAAATCCCGGCGTTATACCATTTATCATAATTAACTTATTTAACCATACAAACGCTGTTTAAACACGTATTCTTGCCTTCCATATTGACTAAATTTTTTTTTTCAGAAAGGATTTCAAACAAAAATGCAAAATCACCTAGAGTACTACTACTTCTATAAAGTAACGGTAATGTTATAATCTCGATAAATATTATTCAAGTTTTTTGGACGTTGGCAAAAATGATTCACCACTTGGCATTATTTCAGAATGGTTATTGGTTTGGAAAATTTAGACATGGGGCGTTTATGAAACTAACTTTACAGTTAATTAATGTATGAGACTTTTCTTAGATAAATGCGTTTCATCAATAAAGTTGGTAACCAAAGATATATGGTTAACGATATCAACCATGTATAAACGCTATCCACTTACCATGAAAGGATAGCTTTGTGGTAGCGAGGGGAACGCTGCTGGCAATCACAATTGAGTATGCCTTGTCCATGCTAACCGCAGGATAAGGAGAGTTTCTCTGACGTCTGGTATTTTTAACAAATTCGGTGGTATCAAAATCTGTGAAATGAATCGAAGTTGTAATATAATAACGAAACTTCGAAGATGCTTTATTTTACGCAAAACACGTTGTGTCAAGACAATAAATGTATATTATTGCAGTTATCACCTGAAATGCCGCTGTCTGTCGCGATGCTTGCAGGTCGGCTTCCAATCACACGAATCTAAAACAAAACGTAAGGTAAAACACAATTAAATCAGGGTCCTATAGGGGCCAATCGAACAAACAATGTCACTGGAATTTTATTTATAGTTTATCCACAAAATAGTTTAAGGTTTATTTTGAGGTATAGTTTAACAATTAAAAGTTTAGTAGTTGTTCATTCAAGATTGATTATAAAAAAATAGTGTTGTTTCGATTACCCTTCCTGTGTTAATCAGGTTTATCTAAAAAAACGCAAGAACTGTTTGGAAGAAACAGGAAAATCGTGTTACGTAATATACATTAAAAAATAGGTCATCGGGAACGAGCGTTAATAATAATTTGGTATTGAATAATTTACGAAGTAAATGACGCTAATGATGCATCAGCCTAAATAAACCATGATAAATTATAATAAGTAACAGCTGTGAGGCTCATAGCCAAACAGGTCCCCAGTCATAAACTAAAGATACTTCTTTTCAGGATGCATATAGATAGAAATCTTAAAGTTTTTGTATAAAAAATCAAGTTATTTGTTTAATGCGGTACTTAATTTTGATTCGGGTACATCCATACTACACAGCTTACTCAATTAAAAAATACTTTGGAATCAATGATAACTTCCTATTTGACCAGATCTGTGGCGTATAGATAATACTGAAATTATGCTATGAACGATAGCAATAGACAACGAAATCCAACGCGCCAAAACGCATAGGATGGGGAAAAAACAAATTAGTTTAACACTTGTGGTAAAATTATACTTACATTCTCCACTAAGTTATGTAGTTCTGTTTTGAACATCTAGTTAACATATAACTAACAGCAAATATCATCTTTACCTCGATTCTTTGTTTTGTTAGGCAGGTATAAAAAATGACCAAATATCGAGTCTAGCAGACATTGGCTACACACATGGCGTTAATCGTCATGGATTACTTGTATTTTATCCGTCACTTTTGTTAAAGCCTGTTGCTACACTTTCCCTTGACGTTCCGAGAGTCTGACGTTTACGACGGCAAAAGTTTCAAATCAACTACTTTGCGGCATACCGATAAAACAACAATCTCCCTCGCTCAATTTCCGCTTATGGTTTCAAGCAAATTCACATTATACCTTTTGAATTTAAGAAGTTTTAAGGCTACAGTATTAAAAATACCCGTCGAATTGGAAAACCACGATAACAAAAATTCGGATCAATAAATACGGTTAGTGTCTTTATAGAGAGCTACAAAAATAAGACAAACAATTTAAAAGCAAAACACTGTTGGACAACTTATATTCTTGTAAACAATCTGAAATTTTGTTTTTTTATCATTTTTTTCTAATTAAAGTTGTAAGAAAGCGTTACATACCGATTCAACTTGAGCAGTGTCTTGAAATTCCTCCAAGTTACCCAATAGTCCAATGTCCCCAGCCGAAATCAGCGGGCCTGGGACGCTATCATCTATGGGTTGCTGGTACCCCCCTGATCCTGGTGGTTGGTGCTGTTCAGTAACAGGAGCCAAGTGGTGGTCAGCCACGGGAGCCAAGTGGTGGTCAATCACGGGAGCCAAGTGGTGGTCAGCCACGGGAGCCAAGTGGTGGTCAGCCACGGGAGCCAAGTGGTGGTCAGCCACCGGAGCCAAGTGGTGGTCAGCCACCGGAGCCAAGTGATGGTCAGCCACCGGAGTCAAGTGGTGTGGAGCTGATGTATGCTAGAGAAGGCAGTTTCAATATTTGTGTGTATTGCAGAAAACTTCAAAGTTAGGCTTAGAATTATAAAAACTGCAAAGACGATTATAAAACATTGAAATACTATATACGGATCTGTTCATAAGTTTAATGGTGAAAATAACGGCCCAAATAGACATAAAAAACGACATGCTTTATTGTTCAAACGTTTCGGCGAATGCTTATGCCATCACCAGTGATCATCATGTTGCCTTTTATGTTTATTTGGGCCGTTATTTTCACCATTAAAGTTTTTAAAACAATTAAGCAATACAATGGTTGGGAATTGTACTAACGTTGTCACTTGCTGGGGGCAGTTCAGAATGCCTTATAATACCATGTCGAGGGGTAACAGGACTTTGGGGAGGAAGAAAGGGGTTTCTGGGGACCACGGGCGTCGATAAAGTGAAAGCCGCCGAGACAGGGTTTTGTTGAAGCCGGGGGCTTTGTTTGCTCCTAAGCTGGGCAAGGGCAAACGGAAGAGCTGGCATTGTTGTTTCCAAGAAGTCCTGGCAAAGACGATTTAGCAATAAAATATTCAAGTTTTAAAAAAGTCATAACTTAAAGAATAGGTATAAAAAAGAAAATCAACATACACAAAATAAACTTAATCTCGTTACATCTGCATTCGCGCGACCACTTACGTTACAGGCTTGTATTTCATCGGGGAGATTCATGATTAGAACACCCTTTCGGATCCCACAAACGCCACTAAAACAAAGAACAGCAAACAACTATAACTAGGGCGATATTTTTTGACTTGTCAAAAAAAGTCAAAATTTTGTCAAAATTTACACGTTAGGTCAAAATTTGTCAACATTTTTTAAGTCGAAATCGAATAAAATTGCACATAAATCGCTAACAAAATTAAAAAAAAATGAAGTCAGCTTTATGAAATTGGTCGGTCGTTCGGTTATTTTGAAATTTATCTTTCATTTTATCAAAAAAAAAATTAATTTTGATATATGTTCAAAGTCATTTTAACCGTATTATATCTTTATTAGAGCAATATAAAGTATAAAAAACGCGTGATTAACGACGCCTAGGTTATTTAAATCAATGTATTTCTAACAGGTCAAAATTTTGTCAAAACAAATTATTTTCAGGTCAAAATTTGTCAAAATTTTAATTTTTCAGTTCAAAATTTCCTATTTTTTTGGTCAAAAAATATTCGCCCTGCCTATAATATAACGAGTCATATGTGAATAAGACAAACTATAACATTTCCGCTTAAAAAACAAATAAAACAACAAAAAGTTTTAGGAAGTTTAGTCAACAACAACACATGTACTAAATAATAGCAAGCTGAAAAGAAAAATTGGCAAACATTAAACATTAACTTACATAAAATTTTGTGAATGGCGCTATCGGCGCTGTTGCAGAAATAAAACTTGCGAAGTGAAATTTACAGAAATAAAACTTGCACAAAATCTGTTCAGGCGCTATATTCTGTCCAACCACAAATGTAGTGTTGTTGGTCATTTTGTTTAGCCAACTAATATGCTATATTAAATTATATTTTTTTATCTGTGACGTATCTTTATGTTATCTCAGCGCAGTGGGAATCATGGGCGCCCTTCATTTTGTTAGTTTTATCAATTAAAACTATAACTGAAACATTCACACATGTATATAATCTGTGATATAGCGGTTTCCAAAGACATCATGTGTAAAACTAAATAATTGCTATATTTATATGTTTTGTGCGAATCCATCTAATTACTGTGTTTAACAGCGATTTGGGAGCAACGTTCAACGTCCTATCTCACATAAAATTCTGTCAATCCAAATTTAGCTACATGCGTGTTTTAAATCTTACCCCTCTTTATAGTGTTGTCAAAGCGTTCTGGGTTTAGTGCGTCTCCACAATTAAAAGCACGACTAAAAACTGAAATTAAGTAGTAACGTTTTTTTATGAAATTAGGTAACTGAAGTTAGAACGCAAAGATTAAAACAACACACTTGATTTTTTTTTGTACGCAGGCATTTTTACAATTTTTTTGCAATGCAAACTGTTTGGTGCTTTTTAAAATTAAATATTTTATTCAAACACTCTGTTTTATTTCAATAAATAACAACCCAAAGAAAAAAATCGCATATTTCGTAAAATATCTAAAATATCGCCCGCTGAACGAAATTCAGTGATCCTAAAGTATAAACGTAAGATGAAAGAAGGTTAAGAACAGTTTTTTCGAAGATTCCAATTTTTGTTTTTAATTTCAATATGATTTACGCCAGTGGAAACGTTTTGTTGTTTTTTTTGCCTATGATTTTTTATTAATATATTTAGAAAACTCATTCCAGCGATATGTGCCCTATCTAGGGATATTCAAAGTAGAATATCGAATCCTTGAATTCGAATGCAGATGGGATTCGAATCCAATTCTGCCGTTTATTTCGGGTAATTGGAACCAAAATAATTAAAGGTTTTACCGCGGATTGTTGCGCCTAATTGCACAAACGCGTGTGGTAAGTTGGCCTCTCGCTGCGGCGACCAATTTGCAGTGCTTGCTTTAAATGTAACCTGGTAGTGCAGTGTCAGCGTTTTTTCGGGCGACCAATTACGGCGTCTCGCGATAACGTTCGTCTAATAATTAAGTGTCAATCAAGCGTTATTGGGCGAGCGATCAACGTGTAATGTTTGGTGTGGAGTTCGCAATTTCCCTAAATGCGTTAAGTTGTAAAAGTAACATCACGTTGTAAAACGTGCTGGCCGTCCACAAAATGCGCTATAGGGTTACTTAAGGTCAACTTTAGGCCAATATTCAGCGAGGTTATGTAATTGTCAAGAATTCGTTAAGTCAATAGTAACTTAGTATTCTTTGCAGTACATTATTTGACTGCATAACAGATCACATTAGTAAAAAAATAAGCACTAAGACCCAACAATGCTTGAAAAAACAGGACTGAATTGCTTAAGACTTCTGTGTGCAGTGTTGCATTGTACTCACTATTGGCAAAAATATAAGTTTTGGCAAAAACCTGAACAGTTGACATATTACAGTTTACACAACTGCTTCAAATGACAGTTGTTAAGAATGTTAAACATATGGGAGATTTTTTTATTATAATGTACACATGTTAGAAAATTGTTTGGGCGATTTATTGCTGTGATTGTGGGCCCTGTAGGGTGGATTAAGATTAATCCCTTTCCCAAACAAAATCGAGGTTAAATAATTTAATAAAAATATACTAGGATTCGCTATTCTGGATTCGTTATTCTAGATTCAAAACCTATTATTCTGGAATACCTTGGGATTTTACTTTGAACATCCCTAGCCCTATCCTTCTGTTTCTTAAAAAAAATAATAAAAAGTATTCCTTACTTTTGAAAATTTGGTTTAACCCAAATAGTAAACAGTGCTCGTGAAGTAGTAGTATACTGGTTAAACATAAAATACGCTTATTGCAGTCGAAAAAGGTTTTGGTCTTAGCAAAAAAAATCAAATAGATTTAGCAAAGCGAAGTGTACGATTACAACACAAATGTTATAGAATTTCTTACCGGTGGTGAAGGGCACATAACAATGCTGACAGGCCTAAACCGGGCTCCAGAGAGGGGTAACCCTTCTTTTCAAACCAGTTCCCTGTTGGGTGGTTGGCAAGCGCGCACAGCAAAACGCTGCAATTAAGCGGTGTTACCGAAATCAGTTGACCTAATCAGGATTTTATTGCAAGCAGGGGCAAAAAAGATATACAGCCGCAATGAGGTTCGACCTTTCGACCTAGGTCATACGAAACCATCGCGCTACCGACTGAGCTACACAGGCTTACTTAAACCTGGTGAAGAAACAAAATTAGGACCGTTGCCTTCTGTTTCCTGTTAGTACATACAATTTAACGTTAAGTAATCAACAGCCCGGATCAGACGACAATGCCATGGAATCCAGGTGGGTATATATATATATATATATATACTGTGATCTAGCTTTGCTGAAGCAGTATTGACCAACGATTACGGCATATACCAATTAGGCCTCGATACCTACCGATGGTAAACGTATGCTGGGTGCTACGGACAACCAAAACGTTAACTCACAAATATCGGGTGGAAACTCCCCAAAGTGAGTGGGCATAAATGATTTTTTGGCGCAGCATACTTAGAATTTTTAGTTACACACTGGTTGAATGATAATTGTAGGAAAAGTGAGCATGAAACAATAGGCAAAAACATCTTTATGCTTGTTTTATTAATAAGGGTTTTCCCCTAAAATAGATTTTAAAAAAGTATCGGAAAATTTAGTGTGCTTTTTACCAGTTTATTTATTTTACCCCAAGTTCACTTTTTTCAGTATTTACTTATGCAATCAGATAATCACTGAGTGTCAATAGAGGTAAGGATAAACAATAAGCTATACCACTGTACCCATAAATTGTACAGTTGTTCCCAAATTCGTTTATTACAATAACAATGTGGTTTGCGTCAACATTGTAAAAAATGTTGAACGCCCCTGCTCTAAACGCCAACTCTTTGAAGAGTTTGCCTATTGCCTACACACAAATTCTAATTGATTTTAATTGATTCCCTAATTGTATGTATAGTTTTTTTGTTAACATCGCGCGCCCAAAGCAAAAGGTATATTTGCATGTTAAATTTACAACCGAATGTTTTAGCATACCAATAAACTCAACTAATACTTTTTTCGGAGTTTGTTTTGTAATAAAGCAAATTTTAAATTGACAATAATTAATTATCTAAGCTTGTTGAATCTGAATACCGACATCTTATTAAAGCCACATTTCGGCTCATCCTGCCAAATTTAATATACCAAAGCGTTTACTGTTGGTGAATGTCCCTTAATAAGTTGTATGCCAAAGAGCTAGGCCACCCTATACACGATTTAGAGCTAGGCCACCCTATATTGATTTTACAATATGTCATTGGAATAAATTACCCTTACTCTCGTCAAGCTTTTTTGTGAAAACGATGCACATTTCATATTATGCATATTTCAGATCCTATTTTTGACCAGGTTCTCTGAGAAACTTTCTTAGTTTCATGCGACTCCGTCAAAAATAATTGCCTTCCCTAGGTCTACGCTATTTCCTAATTATTGATGTACGATTCTACGAATAGTCCGTAAAAAAGCGATTCCATTTATATAAATTTAGGACTTAGATGCGATTGATGAAGAAGTTCGTTATGTTTAGGTTCCATTAACACACAAAATAATGCAGATGTGACAATAAAAAAACCATGCAAAATAGTTATCATTCCTGTTGTAGGGAATGGAGTGCGCAATCTATAATTACCTAACATTTGATTAACAACCGAAGTGACATTTTAAAAACAATCATGAACAATATAGGGTCTTAGTTATCTGATGAAGGTCTCATACATAGCACACAAAGAATTACGTGTTTTACCCCACATTAGAATCATTTTTTAAAAGATAAGCGGTGCTAAAAGAGTTGGGTAAGTTGAAAACAAAGCCTTTATCTGCATGGCATCACTTGCCGTTTTAAGGTAATGGACACTGCAACTGATCACCGAATAAAATTAACGAGTAGTAATACAAATCAAGAGTCCCCCAATTGGCTGTTCAACGAATCTTGCAAAGATGCAAGAAAAAGTACAAGCAAAAGTTCAAAAAGTACAAGCAAAAGTTTTCATCAAATGAACCAATCTAAATAACATTGATTGTGCTAGGATTTTTTAAGGATCGGGTTTAGTGTCCGCTTAATAAAATGATGAACCGTTACTATTTTATTTCTGAACGAAATAATGTTAATTTTCTACTTAACATACGTAAATAGGGCATACTTTGGGATACCGTTTCGGTAACAACAACTTGAAAAAAACAGGCGATGGTATTTGTTTAAACTATGGCAACCAATGATCGCGGCAACTAATTTACAGTACAAAACAGGGGATAATCGTGTTGCTAGAAAACACACATCTTTATCCCAAATGTCAAGAATCTTGTAATTACAACACAATATTTTTACAAGTTATGAGTATTTTTTAAAGACTTTGCAAGAGACTAACAGCAGCAGGGGAACATGTTATCGCGCGTCATATCGATAGTGTAGCGCGCTTTATAGTCTAGTATTTTTTCTGTCCATATTAAACACGTCACACAACATTGCCATTTTGCTATATGTTAACACTGTTTTTTTTAGTTGTAACTTTGACAACTGCACACTGTTTATTTTGTGAAACTTTATGAGAATACTAGTTTTAAGAAAGCAAAGAATCTATTTCCACTATTTTACAGTCGCGTAGATAACTACGATACCACGCCAGTCGGTTAAATCGCTTCCACACGAGGTAGTATATTTGTACCAGCCACAGCTTGATGTCCTCTTATGTTTTTTTGTAATTGCCAGGAGAACGACAGCAGTTCGATCATTTTTGTATTATAAATCTAAGGCGACATAGGCTTCTTAAACTATGTATTTGATCTGGGTAAAGGTATCCGTAATGTAACCTTTTTGTTACACGTTAAATTTTTACTATCATTTTTAAACTTGTCGCACAGGAATGGCACAAAAATTTTTGTTACACAGGAATGGCACAAAAATTGAACATGAGACCGCAGATTCATGGCTACCAAAATATTGTTAAACTATGCAAAACGTTTCGTATATTGCAACAGTAATTAATTCATATCGCCGGGACAACCCCGACAATCCCAGCATTTTTATTATTCCAAGTTTAGGGCGAAACCTGGGCAACGGCGGGTATTTAGTTTAGTAACCTATTAAAAAGGCGTTTAGTTTAGAATAGGTTTATTCCAGCTTCCAATAAACGGACGCCATAATACTTTCGTTTTGTGGTCCATAGCCAAATGATGCTTTTTAAATCACACCAGGTGACTAATGGATTTTTTAGCATCCTAGCGAATCTGTTAGTCTATCCGTAACATGACTTTTTAGGTGAATGTTGAATTGTCGTATAATTACCCGGGTGCGGTATATAACATAATGTGTAATAGTAATTAGGATGCCACATCTCAGTGGCTGGAAAGAGTTCGTTCAATTTTTTATACTTTTGCACAACTTCATTAAATTTGCCAATCTTCTGTGGAGCCTATTTTTTTATCCCTTTTGGTATTGACAGTTCGAGCACTGAATTACAGCTCGTGCCAAATATTCTGGACAGCTGTGCACGTGTCAAAAACAAATTAAAGGGAACAATGCTTGTGGAGCTGTAATATGATTTACATTTATGATTAAAATAGATCATTTATTCTATAAACTTTTTAAAAATGTTTACCTTGGTTTAACTATGTAATGTGTATTTTCATATCCAGGACAGGCAAGGGCAAAGCATATTTCGCCATGAAATGCGCCAACGGTGTAAATATTTAAAAAATAAATTACTCTAAATTTTTACAATTTATTTTACGAGCCTCCGAAAAAGTTTATAACCTAGGAAACCCAAGATTATTATCGATTATAATTTTGCACTTATAGCCAGAAGTAGTTCGCACTTTTCATCACTAATCACCATTTTTCCAAAGATGCTTCAATTTTATCAGTGAGAATGAGATGTAGTTGGGGTCAACGAGGTGGTTTATGGGGCGAGTTAATCGACGCTAATAACAAAATCGAAAACACAATCACAGTAACGAATATGATCCTAGACACCGAAGGGAAGCAAGCAGCTCAAAATTTAGCTGTGTAATATATATCTCCGACTCACAGAAATCAATCAGAAATTTTAACACATTATTCAAAGTAACCAGATTTTTTCAGCAATCACACTTTAAGCAAAAAATATTATTGAAATTTTAATTTTCAGATTTAATAAAAGAAGATGACCGAATATTAGTTTTCATAACTATGAAAATTAATATGTCAATAATATAATTTCATAAAAATATGAATAGATATGTAACATTTAACTATTTCGACTTAAAATCTTCGTTCCTACTTGAGTTACGTGGCCTTTGCTTTTCAGCCCAACTTTAATTTTTTAATGTTTATGAATGTTAACGAATATTAATACCCCATTCCTGAAAAACTTGTGGTTAGGTAATGGCTCTTTTTGACTAATAGACTCGTAGGTTTTATCCATCTAAGTCACTTTTCGCTTGATTTTTAATGTGCGTTTAATATTTCGAAGAACACTTAAAACGTTTTTTTGGAGAGGGAAATATTTATTTCACTGAACATCTGATTTGTTTACTAATGTTTCTCAGAAAAGATTTTGCGCCATGGAAATAACATAACAAAAGTTTAACAAAAAAGTCTGCGTATAAACTCTAAAGTGGATGAAAAACCTACCCGCAGCATGCCACGATCACACTCTCCGTGAATATTACCTATTTATTTTTTTTAGCAAATTAACGACCCATGAAGAACTATTTCAAGGTCGTTTTTAGCAGGGGTCACCAAAGTAATCTGGGTCAAATAATCTGGCCTGCAGTATATTTCCTTAATGAACACGAAGTACAGTTGAAATTGTCGAAAGCATTTAAACTAAATTTTGATGAAATTGCAAACTGTATGACACTTTAGTACGGCACACTGGAGCTGTTATTGCATAGTTACTTATATTTTCTTCTTAAAACAGTAATTAGGTTAATAAAGTTCGACTTTTTTTTATTTTTATCCGGTCCGCGATTGCCAGGTCCTACAGTTATCCAGCCAGTATGACAAAAAGTTTAGTGACCCCTGTTTAGACTGTTTATGATATAACAACAGCAGTATTAGGGTTGGGCATTTGACCGGTCAAATAAAATCCGGTCAATTGACCGGTCAAATAGGTCAAATAATGGTCAAATATTATACACACTATCAAAATGCAATTGAAGTTCAAAATAAACCTTGATTTTAACTTTAAATAAATATATGAACGTTTTGGCTCAAGTGCAATGGTTTGTGAAACAAAAACAATTATTTCATGACACTCAATAAGAATTTTTGCAAAACCATGCCCATCTTACCAAGCACAACCACCAAGTTAAGCCAACAAGTTCATTAACAAAATTTAACAACAAGTAAATGCATCAGTAAAAAATATTTTTACTCCTCATCACAACTTTGTCACTATCTGAATTTTCTAAATCATCACCAGGGTCCACTGGAGACAAGGGATTTGGTTCTTCTAAATTTCTAAGTAGCGCAAGATTGTGGTATACCCAGACTAGTGTTTCTATTTATGACAAATGCGATTCATCATATGTACCAGGATTTATTCTAAACAAAATAAATTTACTTTGCTATTGCAAACACTTGTTATTAGCACAGAACATGTGTTTGCATCAGGTAAACCCTACCATTTCATATTTGAATTTTTTAAGAAAGTTGCAATCACAATTATTAAAAACTCAAATCACAAAAACAAAAATTTACAACATTTGAATCCAATATGAGTATTTGACCAGTTAAATAAAGTGTGGTCAATTGACCGTATTTGACCGGTCAATTGACCGGCTTGCCAACCCTAAGCAGTATGACTAGAATTATGACAAATAATTTAAATTATCATTATTGTTAGCAATTTGTTTAGTTGTAGACGTGAGTATTTCCGATAAAAACGTTGTTAGTGTTGAGCACATAACTAGATTCCATTTGTCCATCCATGCGTGTAAATAAACATGCTGATTGGCCGTAAAAGAACCATGTATATGTACCAAAATAGTAAATCAGGTTAAACAATTTGTTGCAACGGAAAGGCAGACGGCGTTCCGGTATTTTTGGGGTGTTATTTCCGGGCTAGTTTAGATTGGTAGACGCTGGCGAGCGCAAAATTAAATTCAAAGCCAACCCTGTATTTCACTGTATAAGTTTTCAGATGAAGCGCGCTATAGTTTATACCTTATCTGGGTTACTGTAGATTTATCTTTGGTTAGTTTTGTTGTGACTTCTTCGTATTATTGATTTTTAGCAACTGATTGTGCCCCTTTAATGAGAAAATTGCTATGATTAAACCAAAACTACTGATTAGGCTTTCCTAATTTTTATATTCAGCTGTATTGGTAATTCTGTATTGGTAAATTAAATTCCAGCTATTTTTTTAACTTTAAATTACTGCTGTAGGTACTGTACAATAAAAAAAGAAATAAATTGATTTTAAAAATAAACTTCTTGATATGTTGATTGTCCTATATTTTGTAACAGACCATAAATTAACAAAAAAATTGTAAGTGGACCTACACCTTATAACTTTACAAACGGTTGCAAACCATATGAACCACTCCTGTCTAGCATAGGTTAATCCCCCCATTATTAACCATTGGGTTAAACAAACAGATCACTAAACTTAATACACATTTTTTACACCCAGTAAGTTGGTACTACCTTTAAATTTTGTATAATAAAAAAAAAAAAGTTAACTCAATAAGTACTGTTAATATTTAGAGTACACAGACCAAAAATTAGAATATCAATTGTTACTACTTTGCCAAACTACAAACATTATTCTACCCACCGGAACAACATGGTGCCTGGGTTTCGCTTAATGGCGCTAGCAATCATGGCTAAGTTGAAGCCAGGGGCTTCTTTTTCGATAATCGCTTTTGTTGCTTCTGGAACAGCATCACTGGGGTTGAAGCCAGTACCCCCAACAGTAAGAATCAGATTAAGACCAAGGCTTTTTTCAGTCCAGTCAGTCAGGGTTTCCTGGTATTGATAAAAGTGTTAAAAAACACTTGTGTCATATTGACAAAGCACAATTGTATTCCATCAAGCACTATCCTAGGTGGCATAAATATTAAACAATTTAACAAATATATATATTCCTAAAAAGAATAATATATTCCACAATATACACAACTTTTATAGTTGATTTTAAAGATATTACAGTAACTAGCTTAGTAGCTTCATATTTTAAAGCCAAAAAGGTTGAGCTGATTGACATTATCTTGATTAAGCCATTTTGATATGAGCTTGTATATCATCTTCAGTTAATGTGACTGAGAAGTAAATCAAAACATCACTTATGAAAGGCTGAGTTTCCAGTCACAGCATCAATATGCACCTTCAGGTGTTGACCGGGTTCAGTCATGGATAGATAAGGACTCGAGTATCCGTAATTTTAAACCCCTCCAAACACTTCAGGTTTGCAAAAGTCCTCCATATGGTCTGAATGCTGCAGAAGATGTCTGCAAACCTCTCATTGTTCATCCACTCTGTGTTCTTTGACCCGTGTTAAAATATTTTGTCGAGTTTGGCCAATGTAGGAAACACCACATGAACAAAGTGTTCATTTGTAAGACAGTAAAACGCTGCAAATTTTCGGCGATCATTTATTTTCCTCATTTTAGTTTTTTTTGTGAATCAATTAAAACCGAACTTTTCCACCAGTAGAGCTAAGTACGAACCTGTGTATTTCACGACATATATGGTGTATGGTAGCCATCTTAATCAAGATAATGTAAATCTACTCAAGCTTATTGGCTTTGAAACTCATTGTCAAGTCACATTACAGATCCATGCATAGTGTGCCCAAGTTTACTGTAACTAACTTTATATTTCTACTTCTTTCTCTAATTGTATGTTGTTGTTTTTATTTTGGGAAGTAGCTGACCACTCACAAAAATCTAAATGAGAGACAATGTACTTTAAAATAGCAAAAGTTCAGTTCTGTGTAAATCACTAGTTTTTAGAGAAATAAAAATATTTCAATAAGGAATATGTGCACCATACCTTATAAAACCGTCCCCCTAGTAGAAAACTCATATAAACTATGAAATTTACCAGGCAAAGCTCTATGTTTTTAAATTTATACAATACAGATTTGGTAAAGTTTGAAAAGTTTATCTACAATATATACATTATTACTTCATATTTTTCTAACCTTTAGTTCTTTATAGTCTGCCCTCACAACTTTTTGCAGTTTTGTTACCACTCTTAATCTGTTAGATGTACAAAACACGTTATGTTTATTATTCCTTCATATCATCACTTTTCAAATTGGACTTCTGTTTGCAAATCTTGCTAAACATACATTACAATTCACTTTATTTGATACTTCCAATGATGGTATTCTATTTTCAAATGAACAGTTTTTTTAGTTTAAATACAAAGAAACACTTATGAAACATAAAAAACACCAACTTTTAGAAAAAATTAGTCAAGGAAAATGTATTCATGCAATGTGCAAAAGTTCACCCGTTTAAGTTGGCAATTTTGTTCTGCACTTTTTGTCCAATTGAGGCAAGCTCTTGACCCTCTGCTGTACTGACTTGAATAAAACAAAATAAATAGGAAATAGTTATAATATTACTAAACAGTTGCAAAGCAATAGTCTTTTATGCTTAGTTACAACATATAAATACCACAATAAATGTCAGCAAAATGTTAAGTAAAGCTGAAATTAAAGTGTTAAATGTCTAGAAGCTTAAAATTGCTAAATTTAAAAGAATACTTTCAATTTTCCCATGGTACATTGTTTTAATATGTTTCTGAAATATTTTAATGGATGTCTATTAGGGACAATTAATATTAGTCTCTGTCTTTTAGAGTTAGGCTTTTGTTTAGAGGTGGCAAAAATTAAAATAAATACAAAGTGAATATTTTGATTGCAAAATCATTTTGTTAGAATAATTTTGCATACTGGTACTTTTTACCAAACTAACATCAATGAAAATGTGCGGTATGACACACTACCCCTTTCACATCTGTAAAGCCATAGGTGAAAGCAAATTTTCAGCCTACATCTATTTTTGCTTGCAGAAACAAGTATAGCTAAATGCCATACAAATTTCACTGATTTTTATTATTTTATTTATATGTATGTAAAATCAGAAGCTGGAGTTTTTCTTATAACAATGAGTTATAGTGCACATGTCAGGGGATTTACTTAAAGGAATTTTATTAAAACAATTAATTCTAAATACAAAACAGAATTATTGAGTGTCACACTTGGAAAATTTAAACAACACTCCAGGGTGTAATAATACACAAACCAAAGTTGAATTTATAATATTAAAAATTAATCTTGATAACAATAATCAATTTATAGTTTGCTTAGGGTATGTTTAGGGTTATGTTGGCCAATTTTTGTCCAAAAATTATAGAAAAATAAATCAGACAACTTTTACATTTTCAGACATGAGGTAGAGTGGTATCATAGGTTGCCCACTCCTGGGTATATATAACCTTGAATAAATAATATTAAATAACCTAAATATTTGCATTCAAAACTGTAAACAAATAAAAAGAACACTTTTTGCTATTAAACTTACAAAGATAAACTCTCATATCAGTCTCATATAAATTAAATATATATCTAGGGTCTTAAGGTTTTACCACTTTCTAGTGTTGCCTGATTAAACAAAAATCCATGGTCAAGTTAATCTTCTAAAATACAAGTTATTATTAAAGTATGTCACTATCATTTGTCATATTATGTAACAAAGTGTTTAGAAAATACAAATAAAACGGTTATCTTCTTAAAGCTTTGGGCATATTACCTGTCAAAATTCCAAGAAATGCAATTGGCAGCTTCTTTTCAAATGTATTTAGGGAAAGAGTGGTGCCAAGAGTGCCTTGATCCAGTTTAGCAAGCTTTAGCCAATAATTTGCATCAGACATTTTAGAGTTTTAGCAAATTACAAGATAAAACTCACGAAGACTGAACTAAATAAGGGATATAGAAAAATCATGACATTCAAAAACACTACTGGCAAATAAAATCTAGGTATATATACAAACTGTCTAATACATTAATTTAACTATACACATGCTGTAGGAGGTTAACTGGTGAGTTGCTTGTATATTTGCGTTATCTATATCTATGCTTCTTAGTGAGGCATTTTGGTAAAGACTTATAATATTTTGAAATATTTACTCTGTACCTCTGTCAGTTTGCCAAAAGGACAACCCAAACTAAATTGAGCAGACAGTGGGAAAATATGCGTCTAAAAACTTTTAACATGTTATGTAGACATGATAGAACAAAACATAAGATTTTTTGCACAGATTTTTATTTTGTCATGTTATTTGATTTTGCCGTAACCAATAATAACTTACCAATCTAAATGACCCATTGCCTAGCCCTAGATCATAATAATGGAGCAATCGCCTTAAAAAAAACAATCGGCAACTAATTGGTCCCCGAAAAAAGAAGCTTGACGCTTTACTGAATTAACACATTTTAAGAAAGCACTACAATTGTACTACTGCCTAGATTTTGATAATGGATTTTATTTAATATTGGAGCTAATGAAGTATTTTGGACTTTACTGCAAATAAAAAAGAGCCTAAAACAGGGTCGGGCAACTTCTCCAGGCCTGATATGGGAAACTGAAGTACTTGGCGGGCCGGATTCCTGATCGATATATTAATTGTACTGCCATGGCCTACATGTTTTGTCGCATAATGGCGGCTAATGTTCTACTCTTTAAACACGGCAACACTTTCATTGCCCTGTAAACAACTGATGTTTTTATCGCTGACTTGAAACAGTACTTCGGCATCCAATCTTTGTTAAACTTTACGTTTCTCGGCAAAATCCAAGGAATAATATTGATGTTAACTCTAAATCTAAATTTGGAACACACAATAAGATCTTAAAATCAACAATACCTAAAGCAGAAAAATCAATACCATTGTAGTAACACCAACGACATAATAAAGCCAAACATGCAGTAATATCTACGACAGAATAATAACTTCATCATCTAAATAAGACACCAATCTGTCGAAATAAGTCCTAAATTCTTTGGAATAAGGCCTCTATGACCAAAATCACGCCTGAAACTCTGGGGAGAAGGTATGGGACGATGGGGGCCATGGCATTGGCCGCTTTGGTTTTAATTTTTGGCCGCCCTGGTTTGAAGCCCCTGTTTTGGCACCTGATTTTCTGGCCCTGTTTGGGGTTATTGGTGGTTGGTATGTAATAAGTGGGGTTAGAAAATTGGTTAGCGTTGAAATTATTAGTGGAGTTAGTGATGTACGTGAGGTTTGGGGTTAGGTGAAAATGTTTTATAAGCCTGATTCTGGTCATTTAGGTCTTATTCCGACGGAATTATGACTTATTCCGATTTAGACGGTTATACGACTATTTGTATTAGTCCTATTTTGGTCTTATTTCGTACCGGTAGTGTGTGTTAGTTTTATTTCCAAACTGTGTGATGTTGATGTTGTTCTTATTTCAATGTTATGGCTGGAGTCCTCTAGTTTTAACCCAAAACAAAAAATAAAGAATAACTAGCAATCACTATTATTTGACGTAGTAAGAAAGTAATTGGGGATTGCAATAGACTGTGGCTGCGGGCCACATTATCATGTAAAACCGGAAACTGTCTGCGGGCTGCTCAAAATCCCCGGCCCGCGGGCCGTATGTTGCCCGCCCCTGGCCTAAAATATGTAATATTCTAGCTATGTGTGAATAAAAAATACAAAGAATGGTCTCGTCGAGACCATCAAAAGGGTCTCCAACATCCCTGACGAATTGATTTCACCTAAACCTTGTTTGCCCGATCAAACAAATACTTCCTGATACCTTACCCGGATAAGTAAGGTTATATTTAAGCTATGTGTGAATTATATATATAAATATATATATATACATTGATTTTTTACTTTGTTATCCAGGTAAATAGACTCTTTTATACAAAATGTACAATGTTATGTGAAGTAATAAAGGAGGTTTTTCATAAAAGTTTTGTAATATACATTATACCTTAAATCAGTGGCCTCAAACCTTTTTAATAAGCGACCCCAATTAAAATTAAATTAGAACTTACATTGCAACCTTTTTTGTTTTCATATACAAATAAAAATATTTCAAATAATGTTGGAACAAAGTAACATAAGCAAATGTATAGACAATTCGAAAGAAGTATGGCTACATGTGCACCAAAATGATTGCCTTAAAGAAGTTTTATTTAATACAGGGGTTCCCAATCTGTGGGCCATGGCCCCCTAGGAGCCTTTTTCAAGAGGGCCATGGAAAATTTGAAAAATAAGATATTTATTTAGTGTATTATCTCTAAGTCTACTCCACTACAACAAAAGAAATCAATTAAAATTTAATGAACTCTTAAAGCTGCGAGAAGAGACGGCAACCCGATTGAGGTTTTAGAAAGATAGTTTGACCACATTTTTGGTAAAACTAAGCAATTTGTACCCTAATGAAATTGTCATGCCATTGCTTTTGCCTTACCTATCAACATAACATTGTAAACGTGGGTTTTCAACAATGTCACAAATAAACACAAAGCAGCGCAGTGCATTGGATATTCAATATGACATTCGGCTGGCTCTTACCACCACCAAACCAGCAACTAAGACATGGTCAGAGCAAAATTGAGCTAAACCATCACATTAACTGAATACGCAAATAACTAATTAATGTACTATCATGTTAATTGTGTATTGTATTTACATCATTTTATCATTCTAACTAAACCAGGTTTTGCCAGGTTTTAATTAAAATGGCGTTTCCTATTTTTTTCAAAAGGTTTAAAAAAATAGGGGGGCATTGATTTTTTTAAATTTCCGAAAGGGCCATGGTGTAAAAAAGGTTGGGAGCCCCTGTTTTCATACATGAATTTAAATTTAACACAAGTACGAAAACAAAATTTTCATTTTAGTTTAAACAATGAATTGCGGCTCAACTTTGCATTTAAGCATAACCACATGCCATGCTTTACTTCCATCCTATTATGACGTTTTGATTTTAATATGCTTAAAGCCTACTCCTTCTGCAAAGCACAGTGCCCAAGTTTAGTAACAAAAAGTTGATTTTTGAAAAACCATCACTTTTATACCTCATTGAAAGAAGGTCACAATTAAACAACTTGCGAAAGTTTACTTACTTAAATCATAGAAAACTAATTCTGTCAAATGTCATGTTAGCTGATTCACTCAGTCACGTTTATTAGTGTGGCATCATTGTAAGGAAAACAAAACAGCAGGAGTATGGCCACACAAAAAAATTTTAGTCAACCCCACTTGGGGTTGTGACTCACAGGTTGGAGCCTTAAATCATCCCTTGTCATTTGTCTGTATTCCATGGTAGGTGCATATCGATATATTTTTTTAAGAAATTTGTGTGCACACCTGTATTAGTATATTACATGCCAAAATTGAAAAATATGTTAAATTGTGATGAATTTCCAACCTCAATCGAGCAAAAACCATAATTACACACCTGTACAACTGAAAATTTGGTGCTGAACACCCAAGATATTGGCACGAAGTGCCATAAAATGCGGACCAGCTTATCATACTGTAACAATCTCTAAATTAGCTGGCACATATGTCATACCTTATTATCATTTTCCTGAAATTTAGGTGTGCACACTGCTTTGAAAAAACTCAGGTGTGCACCTGCCACAGAATGCAAACTGGCTTTACAAGTTTACTACACAATTTCACAATATTTAATTTAACAACCCCAAGCCCAGTCTACATTTTATGTAACCTTTCACTAAGATCTCAGGTGTGCAGAGTCAAATTTTCAGGTATTGCATACCTAGTCTTGGGTGTGCAGAGCCAAACTTTTAGGTGTTGCTTATATTTCTCCCACAATTGACCCAAACTAATCAAGCCAGTCTGCAAATCATTGCACTTCTGACAAGATGTCGGGTTTGGCGCGCCGAATTTTTAGGTGTGCAGGTGTGCAATCAATGTTTTATGCATACCTGGCGCGAATTTAACACAACAAAATCTTGCTCTGAAATTTAGGTGAGCAGTTACTAATTCTAGTTGCTTTCAAACAAATCCCGGGTGTGCACTGTGCACCTGCCACAGAATGCAGATCAGCTAACAAGGGAATAACCGGACACGTTTATTGAAAAAAAACTCGACTATTATGCGTCCCTTATTCGTTTATATACATTTGAAAATATACATTAGCGGTCGAGTTATAGTTCTTTTTGAAGAGTAGACTTGTAGTATCACCCTATGTAAGTCACTTAGGCCACGCTTAAATTTTAAGGCTGAATATAACTGAATATACTCCCCGAGCTTAACACGAATAAATTTCGAGCTGTATGCTTGTCTTTGGTCTTTTTAACAACCTAAAACGAAGGTTCAGAATCGAATTGTACCACAATTTTACCTTTTAGCTAAATTTAAGTGAGCAAATAATTATACTAACTAAGAATGTAAAATATTTATCAGGTGTGTCTTGCCAAGCATGCAGACTGGGTTCTTTAAAACACTGGCCAATATATGCACAAACAACTAGCAAGAAAATCACGACTGGCACGCTACTTGGAAATCTCAGGTCATTTGTTATTGTTTACCCAGTTTCCGATTTTGGAATTATTGTACCTCTATCCTCACCTAGCGACATCCTCACCTAGCGACCCCCCCCCCCCCCCCCCCCAAAAAAAAGTATAAATAGTTTACTCTTAAATAATTTGTTCTTTAGCATTTATGAGCAGTATCACAAGTCACAACAGTCGATCAAGGGCATGTCACACTTTCAACTGTCATGCACTGCACGTCACAAACGATGTAGTTAAAATTACGTTTGCTATACATTAATATAGTTTTACTACTTTTAAACAATGTTTGCTCGTTGAATGGTTTTTGAGTAGTATTGTACCCCCCTGAGATTTCAAAATGCGATTATTATTTTTGTTTATAAGTGTAATATTTTAGTTACATTGTAGGGAAAGGCGGGGCAAAACAAACCCCTTAAGGCAGAGCTGAGCAAAATATGCCCGCGGGTCGGATATTGCCCGCCAAGCAGTTTAATCTGGCCCGTGGTTCATTTTTCTTAAAATACAAACCGGGGCGGCTTTCTGCATGATTGGTTGTAAAATATACACTCTTTCCAAGGACGGATCTATGTCCCGTCAACTCCATATTTAGCCTGTTTAAATAATAGTTTTCGCGTTTCGCGCGAATTTCTTTTGTCTTTCTCGTTACCGTAGTTCAGCGTTTCTCAACCGCTGCGCCGCGGCGCACTGGTGCGCCGTGGAAGGTTGCCAGGTGCGCCGCAAGAAAATGAAAAAATGATACAAAAATTCTATATTAAGTTTAAATTAGCAACTGGAAGTGAATTCCAGCAAAAATACCTCAATAAGAATAACATTAACGTCGGAACAAAACACAGTTCGAAATAGCTAAAAGTCGGAATAAGACCTAAGCGGCCAAAATAGGACTTAAACAATCTACCCATACCCTACCCAAACCTATATCAAGTGCAAACAGTCCCGTGTCAAAACAGCGGCCCCAAATGCCGCCGTTTAAAACATGGAGCATATAGGCCTACGGCAACACAATAACAGCCAATGCAACGGATTTAAGTCACATATTCCAACACATGAATGGTTTAAAGTTGTCAATGCAGAATAAAAATAAAAACATTCTTTCATCTACAGTTAAATTTAATAGGAATTTGGAGAAGGAAAGTTGAATTAGGCTGTTCGGAGATAATTCTTTGGTATAAAATGACCATCGAGATTTAAATTTTTTAATAAATTACCTCAAATGGAAATAAACTTGACTTACTATTTTCTATCAATAAATACTGAACAATATGACTGGAATCGGATAGCCCTTTCATTGAAATCCTATTGGCTGAGGAAGAGGAATAGTAATAGCCAACATATCTAGCGGGATCCAGCCATAGGACCAAAATTAGAACAACATTAATGTCGGCATAAAAAAATAGGTCTTGAATACCTAATAGTCGTAATAACGTTTAAATCGAAGGTCGTCGGAACAAGACCCAAGTGGCCAGAATAAGGTCTTTGCAACCTTTTACCGAACCCTAAACCCCACTGCTAACTTCATCACAAACTACCCTAATAATTTCAACATTAACCCGATTTCTAATTCTACCCATTACCCACGCCTAACCACAAAAAGAGGCAAACACTCCGGCGCCAAAACAGCGGCGCTTTACTAGGGCGCCCAAACGTCAACACCAAAACGGCCGATGCCAAAAAAGTTTTCCCCAACCGTCCCATTTCCCTACAGTTTTGGGGGTTATATTTTCTACTTAGATATTATTCCGTTACATTTAGGACTTAATCCGACAGATTTAGGTCTTATTCAGACGATTTTAGATCCCATTCTGTCGCGGTTATTTCTGCGTATTTGACTCTATGGCGTTAGTCTTAATGCTATGGTAATATAGATTATTCTGATTAAATTTTGTTGCTTTGTGGGTCTTATTGTTTGTTTCCATCCAGCTCTAACTAACATACTGTGTGTTTTCATAATTAACAATACTAAAGGCCTGATTTATTTTTTCTTTCTCATTCGGCTTTTTTTATCGAGCATTCCGTAATTTATGGATAATTAAATTAGGAGGCATATATAATAAAAACTTGCCAGCAATCGAAGAGATATAACAAGATACCCAAACAAAGTTTGCGCGCGATTCGCTCGCCGGGTGCGCCGCCACGTTTTTAAAGGTTTACGTGCGCCCTGGGGTAAAAAAGGTTAAGAACCACTGCCGTAGTTTAACGCGTTTTTTGGCATCTTTACAAACAAAAGTCTCCCTCTGCACTGTGACATTCTTTGAAAAGAAAGTTCGTCAAACTTAGCCTAATATTTGTAAATGGATTTTTTGATTGAGAGTAGAAGATCTAAAAATATAAACGAAAACTAAGATAACGGCCATTTCCTACCTCTTAACAGTGGCTCTCAATCGAAGCCAAGCGATTCCTTTAGGAAGGAGGTTTTTAATTAAATTTTGTGAAGAAATTTGTTGCAGGGTCGCAGGGAGAAATTGGAGTGGAAAATGGATACTTAATTGGTTAAGTGTAATAAAAAGCTTATTTAACTGTAATGATTACTATTGTAAAGAGTTTATTAGGCCCATAAACTGAACCTATTGTTTCGTCACAGTAATAGCTATTTAAGAAATATACACCAATGTAGACAGGTATAAATTTAATACCAGAACTCAAATTTCAGACGATTAGCGCATCCAAATTTTTTACCAAGTCTTGACTTTTGGCGCTGAAGTGTCTATTACAGTTTTACAATTTTTTATTTTACTTTTGTCGACTGTTTTCCTGTAGGTTTGACTTTCTGTCATCAGGATACGTCAAGGTGATAAATAAAAAATGTTGCCTAAAATATACTTTCGACTTTGTTTCTGAGTCAAAATCAGTCATTTATAAGTTCTAGTTTTTAATAGAGAAATATATAGAATACTTCGTGTTTTTTTGCTGGGGAGGAATTGGCAGTGCTTGGGATTGTAAAGTAGGAATATAAAATATGAGAACCACTGCTCTAAAACAGACCGATTCACATTTATCAACCAAATTTGGTTAATGTCATGTTTGCGTTTTTATACCGTATTTGCAATATGTTTATTGTATCGCAAGACACACATCGGCATTTTACAGCCTAAAAAAGAAAAAAAATAGCATTGTAAGTCGTTTTGTACAAACTTTTCACGTATTTTAACCTTGAGTTGCTTCACCACTTAATGTCAACATATGAAAGAATGTACAGTACATATGTTGAAATCTACATAATCTGTGCTCAATGCGTCAAGTCATCCTCTAAAATTCTAAATCTAATTGAAAGTTTGCATTTTAAATCAAATCGTCGCGTTTTTTTAGCAGTTTCGCCTTGTCACCTTCAAATCGACTTCAGTTGTACATTTGCGCACAACTCAAGTGTCATAATAGGTTCAAATTGCGTGAAATTGAGATCCTATTTTTGACCTGGCTCGCAATAACATTTTATGTTTCTCGTGTGGCCCGCGGTAAAAAATAATCGCCCACCCCTGGCTTAAGGGATAAATGCTATTTTCCGATTTGAAACGTGAGGGGTCCGTTTCGCCCCGCCTTCCCCTATATATTCATATTTCCCCCCCTTGAAAATTTTCTGCGGGCGCCCCTGATAACGTTGTATTGAACAATGGTGAATATGGTTTTATCTGGTTAGTCTACGATAGGCCTTTATGAGAAATAGTAATTACTAGACGAAATACCTGGCGTTGCTCAGGTTAAATAGAATATTTACCGGTTATTCGTAAGATCTTCGTAAATGACATAAATAATGCAAACTTATTTTTTTAAATGTCATAACAAATTTGCTTATGCCTAAACGTTTGAACTGAGTGTCACTAAATAGAAATTTCAAATCATGTGATGTGAAGTCGGTTAGCTATAGCGCACAACACTTGGCTAAGCATGCAATACATCTTTTAAGTAACGAAAACCTGTGACGTTTGTCAATTGAGAAAAACTCCCAAACGTAAAACTTTAGTTTGCAGCAGCAATTGCTTAGATTTGCTTGATAGCGTCATGTTTAAGCAAATACGTATTCCCGGTGCTAAACTGCGTTAAACGTGAGAAAAATCGTCATTGAAAAAACAAATGCTTACTGTTAACTACTGCAGTGGTTCTCAAACTGTGCGTCGCGACGCCCTGGTGTGTCGTTTCAATTTCCCAAGGGCGTCGCAGAATAGTTCCGTTTCGTGGCTGAACTCAGTTTATTTTATAAAATAAGGTTAAGCGTAGTTTTATAACTTTTTCGAAAATCAGTTGGACTAAAATTGTTCTTTAAGTGCTGTTTAATAGATTTGAATTAACTGTTTAAAAGTTTAAATTCCTTGGATGTTTATTAATGCATTGTTACGCAACAATAGCCTTTTATACAGCAGTAACATTGTGTAATTTCAAGTTAGCTTATAACACAGCAAACCAGTCTGGATGCTCTCAATACTCTAATTTTTGTACAATTTGCTTGAAAAGAAAAGTAGGACGCTGCCTTTCAATTTGCAAAGCATATTTGGGCAACATTTGTCCAAGCTCGAGTCGAAATTTTCAAAATACTTTCCCGAAATTTTATCGAACTACGAATGGATTCGTGACCCTTTTGTCCAACCTACATCTTCTTTTACTGCACAAGAAAAAGAAGCCTACATTGACGTTTAATTCAGGAAATCGGTCAACTTTTGGATTTCAATGAATGCCGATTATCCAGCTTTGGTGCACTACGAATTATTATCCCATTCACCCCGTTGTATTTATGTGAAGTAAGATTTCTGCTTTGGCGGTGATAAAAGCAAATATCAATCACGAATTAACACAAAAAGAGAAATGCGTGTGACAATTTGAAAAATTCTTTCAAGATTCAATGAACTTTGTAAAAACAAACAAGCCCACACGTCACATTAAATAATATGCATTTCCTTTTGTTGCTGTATCAATAAAACAACTTAAATAATAAGTTTTCTCCTTAACTTTCATTTTCAGGTGCGTCGCAAGTCCAGAAAACTTTTCCAGAGGCGTCGCAACATAAAAAGTTTGAGAACCACTGAACTACTGCAATAAGAAATATTTCGCGAACTCTGCTAAGTATTGCGTGGGTAACCACATTGTGAGAAGTCATTAGGCTTTAGCCCCAATCACTATCGCTAACAAACGGCTTAAAAATAAAAATAAAAATAAAATTCTTTTTTTATTTCCCGGCAGGTAAATTAAACTTGGACTATCTTTTACTTACTGCGACAACAAACGCGATATTTTGCGAACTCTGCCTAAATTTGGCATTGTCAAACTTAAGTCTTTACTTGGAACGTTGCACACGTTTGTTAGCATAGTTTATAACAGTGGTTCTCAACCGGGGGTCCACAAAAACTTCTAAATATACCTATATTAAATCAACGAACGCTGGGGCTTGGGATACATGCTTAAACACAATCTTGGTAATATTGTACCATGTTGTAAATCGCATTGAGTGTGACGTAACATTTCCTTTGTGATGTAACACAAATATATTGTAAAATGACTGGGCGAACATGTTGCCACACACCCACACACACACACATCTTACAAACTTTCTCTTGTATTATGTAGATTACGCATTTTAAGTATTGCATTAAAAAATACCCAAATTTAAGGTAAAATTGAGAAAAAGACAAATATACAATTTCTAAGGCCAACAGACTTTTGAAAGCCCGATTTAAGGAATTTCAACTTAAAAGGCTAATATGGCAACCCTGCTTTTTGGTCGAAACAAAGAGATTTTAACCACGAGGACAAACTGTGACACAACACATGATTCTACTTTTCACAGCTTTTCGCTCTAGTACAGAGGCCTAATAGTAAAAGTTACGGTTGAATTTGGTGTCAAACTTTAATTGTCTCTGAAAAAATCCTGTAAGGCTTAAAATATCAGCTGACCATAGGCCTACCATACAATATGGTAAAAACACTCAGTGGGAACTGGTTGTGTACCAATTCCATTCCCAAATGAAGTTATTGAAAGCCAGATTCAAGAACAGTTTGGAGAAGTCAAAAAATGTTGTTTACGTGTAAAATAACCAACTACAACTTTTTATCGCGCGAGTTTAAAATCGAGAGAGGTGCCAGGCAAGGCGACCTATTATCTCCGACGGTTTTTTGCTATGTATTGAATGTCTAGCAACGTCGTTGCGAAATGACGAATTTGTAGGACTTCAACTGAAGGACGTATCTCTACTCGCTGAAAACGTTAGTCGTTTTAAGAGGCGAATAATTTCGACCGAATAGTTGTTGTGCTAGATAAATTTGGAGACATGTCCGATTGTCCGGATGTAAAATTAATACGCAAAAATCCTTGCATTCCATGTAGGATCCTATCGTTCTTCGACAGAAAAACCTTACGCGAACAAAGGCGTCGAGTGGTTGGAACACTCATTAAGTACTTAGGTATAAAAATTCCACCTTAAAACCCAAAGTAACTGTTTACGCTTAACTATGGTGAAGTTGTAAATAAATTAGTGCAGTTTTAAGTATCCTCGGGGACTAACATTTTTGGAACGAATTTGTATTCTAAAAACCAATTGATTCCCACACTAATTTACAAAATTAGTGTTCTTCCGGTCAACTTGCCCGAATCATGGGTGCGTAAAGTTAAAACGAAATTATTTCAGTTTATATCGGGATCTAGATGGAAGAGAGTTAAGCGAACGAAAATATGCGCAAATACTGAACAGAGAAAGCAAATATGTTGGACGTTGATACATATATTATGTCGCTGAATAAATGGGTGTCAAAACTTTTTGACGACGAGTATAATGCACCGTGGAAAAGGCTTGAAAAAGGCGTTCTAACAGACAGAATTCGAATGCAGGCTGCGAGTAGAATTCGAATGCAGGCTGCGAGGAGACTTATCTGCCGCATCGAGTCAATGTTCTAAACCAGAGGCGGGCCACAGCTCGGCCCGCTGTACCTATTCACGTCGTTTTTAATACTTTTCAATTTTCACTGTTTAAGAAGTTATTTGAAACGGAATAATTGGTATTTTTCAATTAATATTGCGTCACACTGACCGAACGTATATTATTGCGTCATAGTCTGCATTGTAGTAAAACTGCCTTGTTCTGCTTGTAATGATTCAGCTGGGTTGCCAGATAGGAATTTTTAAAGCCAAATTTGAAAATTTCGGCTTTATTTGAACCTCTATGGATTTAATTTTTTTTTTTTAATTTCACGAGTGTTATGTTAAGAAGAGATCAAACTAACACAAAAAGAGAAATATTGCCAAAAAAAATTTACAAAAAGAGAAAAAATTGCCAAGAAAATTTTACAAAAAGCGACAAAAATAATGAGAAAAATTGCCACAGAAAGAGAAATTCAATGTACAAGCATAACCATTTATTGCATTTTTTATTAATTTAACGAAAAACATAGGCTTGTTAGAGTTTATAGTAGATTTGGCTTTTTTGGCTTTTTTTAGGTAAGTTTGGCTTTTTTTATTTTTGCCATCTGACAACCCTGTGATTCAGTTCAGTAACGTGATCTTACTTTATGAGTGCAGTGTTTTGATCATATATATATTAATATTTCGGTTTTTCAATAAAAAAATTGTCAAAAAATGTATGTGTTGTCTGGCCCGCAGCACCATCATAACTGTACATTATAGCCCGTTGCGATAAACAGCTGCACGCCCCTGTTCTAAACTAATACCTTTACGCATTACTATTAAGGCAATATCAGACTGTAGGAAGTACATGACCATAACACAATTGCAAACACAAAAGGTCCGTCCCCTATGGGTAAACAAAAACGTCCGACTCAACGCAGAAACTTTTTATTTAAAGCCACTTATCAATGCGGGAGTTATTGACCACAATGATCTACTAAAACTAAACGACTCGGGACACTATATGACCTATGACCAATTGACAGTTAAGTACAAATTCCACCTAAACAATATAGATTTTGAAACCTTTATTAAAATGATCGCTGCTCTCCCATTCGAGTGGGACCACTCCACGGCAGACTCGCCACCTGTTAATAAACTAGTCATCAATTTAAGGCAGATATTTCAGGTACATAACTCAGCAAAGGTTTCATACAATGGATTAAAAACATACACTACTGATCGTCCGCAAAACGAACAACGCAAGTGGGAACGGGATTTAAATCTTGTAACGAACACAACTTGGGACAGGTTATATACAAACACTTGTAAAGCCACAATTAAAAATAAACTGCGAACCTTTAAAATAAACTTATCTTCGTGCGATTGTGACCAATGATGCGCTATTCTCTTTTGATATAGGCCTAAGTGCCGGTGTGTTTGTTTACCACCGGTGTGTTTTTTGAAATGCAAATGTTGAAACAATTTCTCATGTGTTTTTCTATTGCAAACATGTTGCAAAGTTTTGGAAAGAAGTCACTGCTTCGGTTTCATCAAAACTTTTTATATCCCTACAAATCATTCCAGTAACTGTTCTGTTTGGTACTCTAAATGAGAATGGTTTGCTAAACTGTTCACTAATTTGTGCTCGCTTTGTGATTTATCGATGTTAATACGCCAAAACTTTGCCTTCTTAAATGATGTTCACGGTAAAACAGTAAAAAAATCCGAATACCATAATGAGCTATAAAATAAAAATCTTGCAGCATTTCGAGTTAAATGGGCCAGTCTGTAAACGTATATCTGTCGCTTCTTATTAAGTGCTATATATATTTTATCTCTCGTGCGTCTTTTCTTTCCGCCGTGTACCTTATTATTGCGTAATAATAAAATAATAAAAGCATACGACGCATTGCTGTAGTGTAGACCAGTGCTCTTCGTAAAAATGCGATATGAAAAATCATTTTACCTATCAATATCATCATGTCAATTAAACCGAGCGGAGCTGACAAAGTTTTACGCACTGTAGGTTACAGTTTGAATATGAAAGTAGGCTGCTTGCGAGTACTATTGCATTTCATAAAACCACATTCAAACAAAGAGAAAATAGCAAAGAGACTTTTTAATGACTGGTTTGTTGTTGCACATTATTAACTAACAACTTAAACCGAGGTATGATATCTTTTTCAATTGCTCCCCTCATCAATGGGTCGATGTGTGTGATTGAATTTCTCTTTCGAGATTTAATTTCACACAAACAAGAAAAACCGCTTTCGCATAAATACGTTGTTGGCATTTGAATAAGCACGGAAATTGCCTTTTCTGCTATGCTTCTGTATTCTGCCACATTTAACAGGTGCATCCAAAAGTCAGTGTATGGTGTCTCTTTAAATAATACTTTCATACCAAAATCCGATTGGAAATCAATCAAATTGTTAATTTCTGCAAGGTTGTAATATCCATGAACTGGCATTAAGTATGGCATTCTGTTCATCATTAAAATATTTCTCAAAATTTTCTTGCAACAAATTAAGATGGGCGTAAATAAGTGGCAACAGTTGCTCTTGAAAATTGCCTCCATGTTCTTTCATGAAGTCGTGGAAAATCGGAAAATCAGAGAAATTATTTCATGCAACTCGGTTCTGCCACAGTGGTAGTTTCTTCTTTATAGCATTGATTTTAGACATGCTTTCAAAAATATCCCCTTTCTTCCCCTGCAAATTCAGATTAAGATTATTAAGGTGTTCAAAAATTAATGCCATATACGCAACATTTGCCAACCAAAAATTGTCATGAAATTTGCTAGCTCGTTGGTTATGTTCCACTGTTAAAAATACTCCCAATTCTTCTGGCATCAGTTTTGTCAATATTTTTTTCTTTACATCCTCTTTTCAATTTCTTTGCAACAAGAACTTCACGATGTAAGATGCAATGAACACCAACGCATTCAGGAGAATTTTCTTTTATTTTTTTTACGACACCGTTGATGGATCCTGTCATTGCAGCTGCACCATCAATGGTAACTGATTTACATTTTTCCCAACTGAGTCCTTTCTCCTTTATATAATCATATAATTTCTCAAAAATAAAATTAGCGGTTGCATTCACTCCCAGCGGTTTGCAGAATAAGTAATGCTCTGTAATTGTTTTAAATGAAATATCAGCAAATCTACAAAACACAATGAGTTGAGCTTCTGAAGATACCGTACATCTGTTGTTTCGTCTAACTGGATTGTGAACGAAGGTGCTTCCTTCAACTTTTCTATTAACTAATCCTCCAAGTCTGTTGATATACTTTGACATCGGCGATAAACTGTGGTATCAGACAGAGAAATTTGTGAAACTCTATCAACAGCTTGTTTACCGACATGAATCAAATCTGCTGCTCCTTTAAGACATGGTAATACTATTGATTCTAGCTCTGTATAAGGACGTTTGCTTTTAAGAACAACATGAACCATCTTGTATGAAGCTAACACAATATCTTTAGCTTCTTTGCCTATCATTTGCAATTCAAAGGATCTTTGTTGCTTACGAATTGATAATAACTGTGACTCAAAAAACTCCTTGGACTTGTACTGGTGTCCAGGATGTTGTTTTTGAAGATGCAGCTCAAGTTTGGAAGGAACAAGATTGGAATTGGCATACTTAACCGCACAAAACAGACAACTAGATTCTGTTTATCATCTGTTGAACGACGGAAACCGTACTTCACATAATCCTCATTCCATCTTCTACGTTTTGGCGTGGACACTGTTTGACTTTTGCGTTTCACATTTCTCCCGCCTTTGCAAGTATTAGACGTAAGAGGAGTTTCAGTTCCACAGCTTTCGCTATCTTTAAGCTCGCTTTCCTACACGGTTCTCTCCCCAAAAACTTCACAAAGGTGCCAACCAAAATTTATTATTTTATTGACATGCTTTAAAATGTTTTAATGGGATGGTTTCCACCACTAGAGGCGTTGCGTGAGTCAGATGAACAGTTGCGAGCGCCTATCTTATACAATGGTTATCAGTGGTTTTTCGTGTTTTCGCGCTTTGTTTTTGTAGAATCTATTGTGAAGCTAATTATTCGTTTAAAGTTTACTTTAATTAATATCTATAATTAGTTTTTATTCGCAATTTCTTCAAATACTGGTAGCGAGAAGTCCTTAAACATGTACTGTTACAACTTTAGTTTTGTACTTAAAATAGGGTTCCGGTTAAAACCAGGAAGCATTCGTCAACTTTAAATTATAAATAAAATATAATTAGAATATTTAAGGCCACCTAGTTGCGAACAAAGCTGAAATAAGCATTTTTATGAGGAAATACTGTAGTTTTTTGTGGTACTGCTGTTTTTTAACCTATAACTTTGCATTTTGCAAGTTGTTTCATTCACACTTTTTCACAATCATTTTTAATTCGCAAATATATCTTCTGTATAGTATTCTAAACGACATTGTATTGCTTGTGCATTAACTTAAAATTTTCACCAGATATTTCTTTTGTAGGCTACTCAACATTAATTTAACACCTCTTAATACAAGATACCTCACATCTTCGGAAAATCTTCGAGTGATCCACATCCTTTTCAAACAGGGGCGGGCAACGTGCGGCCCGCGGGCCGCATGCGGCCCTCTGCCGTTTTTTGTGCGGCCCTTCGCCTTCTTCCAGATATTTTTCCCTAAATAAGGGTATTTTGTGTGCACCAATGTGGAACTTTTGCTCTTTCAGTTTCCTGTTGGAAGTGTGATGTAACCCGTAGCTACACCGCTACACTAATGCAGTTGAACTCTAATGGGAAACATCTATTACAAAACAATCTTCATTTATAAAGTTCTACTTGCGTCACGTTGTTCTGATAAACAATTGTTTTGCAACAATTACACTTGTCTTCTACGACTTTTGCCGCGCATATTGACTGAGATGTTATGTTTAACAGCTGGTTTTGAACTATTGCTGTTAAATAGTTTGCGTCTATGCGCATCTGGCCTGGAACCAAACATTGACAAGCTGGTTCAAAACATCCAACATCAGCCTTCTCACTAACTTCTATTTGAACATCCACATGTGTGTCTGCTATGATATTTCATATTCGCTTGTACTTGTGTTTTTTTAGTAAAAGCTGAAAATATCAATTAGTGTTTATTTGATGTGTGGCCCTCCTGTAAGCATTAAATTTCCTAACCGGCCCTTGTGTTAAAAAGGTTGCCCGCCCCTGTTTTAAAACAACTAACTATTTGTACTGTTATATTGTTTTGAAATAGGTGTAATTTTGTAAATATTATCTTATTAGAACCTTTCTTACAAGTGACCCCATATGGTTTTACAAAAGTTGAATAAATATAGCCTGGAGCCCTAAAGCAGACACTATCATGCAAGCTTGTGCCTTTGGCTGAAAAATCAGGCACTTGCTGAATTCCAAAGAATATTTTAGCTACAGAACTGAAATCTTACATCTTGACAAAGAAACCGTATATTTGTGGAACAACGCCAGAACAATCAAAGAAGTTTGTCAGTTTCCAATGTTACAAACAAGTCACAACTACAATGAATCTTATCATTCTTCAAATAGTAGTAAAATCTCAAGAATAATATTGTACTGATTTTAATATGAAATTTAGTAGAATGTTTTTTACTTGTGGTTTTGCGTACTTCAGGATTGCAAAGCATCAATTTAATTCGCAGCGTTTTGATCAAATGTATAATTTTGTTTCATTTCGTATCATACAAAAAATAAATGCATATTATAAGTTTAATAAAACAAGCAAAACTGTTGACTTTTTGTTAGGTGTGAACTGTAGTATATGACATCAAGAACATGATTAAAAGTGTTTCTTTAATGCAGGCTTGTTTTAATCGTCCCTCGTAGAAATTATATTACCAGATTTGTCTGTTTTGATTCCAAACCTATAAAAAAGGTATAAATAATTTTTATAAGATAATGATTATTTGCTACAAATACAACAGTATAGCAACTAAACAAGTGTATTTTTTGAATTATAGATTATTATTTATTTTAACTAAATTAAACCCTGTTAAAGAATCCCACAACCTAATAAAAACTGCATATAGCAAACTAATTTAATCAGCGAGCACTACAGGTAGAAAATAAACTTTTACCTGTTAGATCACTTGGAAAGCAGCATCTGCTTAAATTGTATTCCAGTACCAGTTTCCTTAGTTCCATAAATTGTTAACCCAGGGAGAGAATGCATAGCAGGTTTAATATTACCAAACAAGTATTTTCTAGTAGTTTACACAAAATTCTCACTAACTTCAGAAAATTATAAACAACATTATTAGTAAAAATTGACCAATATATCTAACTTTATTATGGTAAACCCTTTCACTTGGTAAATGCATGTTAGTTCAATGGGCGCTCGTCTAGAATCCTACCACAACGAACATTATTTGGGTTAGCGTTTGGGTTTGGGTGGGTCAAGTAATAGTGTTAAATAATAACACTTGACTCACCCAAACGCTAACCAACACCCTGGCCCAAATATTGTGCATTGCTAAATAATTATTTAAACGTTGAGGTAAGATTCTAGACCAGCGCCGTTCAATGCACTACTGATCAATAACTAGAAGCTTACCCCAAAACATACCACAGCCACCTTGACAACCAAATTTCTCGAGAAAGATTTTTAAGTGTGACAACAAGCTAAAATCGTGAACTAACTTAAATAACAATCCAGTCTTTGATTCGGGGAATGGAAAAGGCGTAAATTACAACAATTTATTGCAAGGACAGTTTGATGACTGGAAAAAGCAATATTCACATACTTGTCTTTGCGATAAAAATAAAAAAAATGGTCTGATAGTGACTACAGGGATAAACTTAACAGTTAAATCGGTCAAAATGTCGCAAATGGCCTTACTAACGGAATTATCGAAAAAATAGTGCCAGTCGCAGACCTATCGCCATTGTAAAAAATGCGACTTCATCTGAGTCGGTCCGCGCGACCCCTAGTGGTGGAAACCATCCCATTGGCAGGCGAGTAAGCGGTTTTCTTAAATAAACGAATGGGCATATTATATATACATTTTACATCAGCAAAAAACAAGAATGTACAAATCTCACCGAAACGAGTTAATATTTACATGTAGGCCTACAACTACAACTACAACTAAACATTCAACGCAGCACTTAAATATTAGCTTGGGTTCAAATGTAACTTTACACGGTTGTTTTAAATTAAGCTTGAGATTACTTCTGTAAAGTCACTAACAATAAAGCATTTGCAGCTAAGAAACTCAGCAAAACAAACGGCTACATTTCCAACAAAAAAACAGGCGACATCGTGACCGCATGAGGCGGTGTTTTTAACCATTTAAATTATACAAAAGGGAACTGATTACAAAAAATGTAGATTTGCGATGTACCAGATTCATTTATACATCAGTCAAAACCTACATTATTTTTGTAATATACTGAAAGTCAAATATAAATGGTTCATTAAAATTTTGTTCTGCACCCTTGTATACCCTTTCGTACTGGTGCACCCCATGCATATTTTGGTGCACCCTAGGGTGCACCGTGCACACCGTTGAAGAGCACTGGTGTAGACTACACTAGACCATTTGTTTCCCATGCCGCGATATGTGTGGGAATTTTTGGAATTTAGAGAAACAGCATTTTTTTAGTAATACATTCGTCGATAAATTGTTTTCTTTCAGAAGCTGTTTACAAGGTACTACACAAAATAATTTACACTGAAGTGCCAAATAAAATACATTATTTATAGTGTGATTTACAGCAACTTTAAAAATAATATTTTCAATTGAGTAATACACACAGCAAACTGTGTGTGAGCCAACCGCTACAGCATCAATTTAAACTGCGTACTGACCCAGCATAATAAAGAAAAAATTGAAATACATCTGGAAACATATTTTTAGGATAAGTATATTTGTGGAGAAAAACATTGTGGAGAAAACATTTCCTTAATGGGGTTGTGTATAGAGAAAGCATTTCCTTAATGGACGATGCCTGATCACATTTGCCAACCACAACAAATTGGCTTGTTTAAAATTAAATTAGTCTGCAACCTCATTAATAGGAATTCTACATATTTTGCCAAAATTTGTACATCAACGCTAATTCATTTATTTGTTTGCTTCGCGAAAGATGTTTTTATAAAATACGTATGTTGTTAAAATTAAGAATCTAACAATTAACACCGCCATACAGTTAATTTGAATGAGTTGTTTAATTATGTACCTTGAGTTTTACACTAAACTAAGTGGTTTTAATTTAATTTATAAGGTAATAATCACATAATATATGGCCATAAACGTTTCTGATGGACGTTCTGTTGTCGTCCGTTGGCCGCTTCTATTAAATAATTTACCGGTGGTCGAACTTGGATGACCTTGTAAGGGCCTGCTTAGGGAAAATGAAATATTCGGTTTGACCCTACAGGGACTACGATATCCCTTAGTAAAACCGAGTCGCCGACGTGAAATACGGTGTCATCTGCGTGTCTATTGAAATGTGCCTCCATTCGCTGGCGCTGCTTGACGAGGGTAGTCCGAACATCATCTTCGGCACGAACAAGTCGGTCGTGAAGACCCTTGATGTTGTCGTTTATGAAATGCGACTCCTCTGCTCCGACTAAGTCCGCAGGTAGCGAGAACTCCATGAACAGTCATCCAGCGGTTGTACAATACGCTGGCCGTTTCGGTTGCTGTTTGAGTACGTAGGGGCCAAGCTCGGACATAATGAGTAAAAATATCACAGGCTACGAGGACATATTGGTACCCGTGGCGGGTTAAAGGTAGTGGCCCCATGATGTCGATTTCTACCCTTTCTAAAGGACCTTCATCGCAAGATGGTACCAAGGGGGCTTTTGGTGTTTTCGAGGGTTTCTTATTGAATTCACACTCACGACATTCCATGCAATACCGTTCCGTCTCCTCGCGCCAGCCTGGCCAGAAGTGTCGTTCCGCTACCTTGGCGCATGTTTTATGGATCCCCAGGTGACCACCGCCTAGTTTAACATCGTGAAGTAAGGCAAGGATTTTGGGCCTTAGTTCATGCGGGGTAACAAGTCTTAACAGTGTTTTATCCTGGCCGTAGAAATAAATTACCCACTTTAGCCTTTAAACAGTTCCATACTTTTGTCGTAATGTGTTTTGTCGTAAAACTGCTGAACCCGTATCAACAAGGGCGCATACTGGCAGGTTTTTGATCATAATATTTACGAAGGAATGAGGCCTTTGACCAGATGCGATTTGTACGATAGGCTGTTTAATTAAATCACCGAGGTCAAACCCCCTATCCAGTAGCTGGTATTGGCCGGAGCAAAGGTCGGCTACCTCTTGTCGTAGATGGTCGATTGTTTCCATGAAATCCCCCATTTGGCGTTGGAATTCCATTTGGAAAGCTGCAAAGACGGGATTTGCAGCGACCTATGTGGCCTACATCCTGTGAGGGCTGGCACGCGATGCTGGCGTGGAGAGCCATCTTAGCGGCTTTAGTAAAGTCGCGCTTTATTGACGCGTCCTTACTAATTGCAGTGGCGAGTGTTCTGTCGCTCAAGCCGCGCAGCAGAACCATATACGGCTTGTCGCCGCCGTCTGGGTAAGCTTGTTCGCCAAGAGTTTGCAAACTATAAACGTATTCCCTTATGCTTTCGTTAACCATTTGACCCCTTTTCTAGCAACTGGCCAGCTCAATTACAGCACTAGACGATAGTTCATACAGGCTACTTGCGCCGTCACTTATATCAAACAAAAAATCCCGGTCGAGACATGGCAATAATAAATGTTTTTTTAACATCTTCATTGGCTACAATGCTCTTACAATACGATTCAAAAACTGATAAAAACGATTTAAATTTGTCGCCTGATCTATAAAAAGGTTGTGGCAAAGGAAAATACATGCTGCATGTAACGCTTCTCCCCTCGACTGTAGAGTCCTGTCGTGCTCGCCAATTTGTTACGTTAAACTATTCCAGAACTCTACTTCACGGCCTGTCGGCTGCCAAAGGCTACAATGCGTGTCTTTTAATTGTATTAAAATAAGCGAAAGAGTAAAATAATAGAACACTAAAACAACGAAAAGCGGCCAACGCCTAAAAAGGTGAGAGAAACGTCAATTCCCAGGGTTTCTAGAATGATTCTCAAGCTGGCCCCAAAACACGACTGCCGACATTGGTTTTCGTTTACGCCAACTAGAACAACGAGAGAAAAAATGGTGTGTACGAGCTTATGGCTCCATATATTAAATACAAAATTGTAATATTCGTTTCGCGCACTCGCGCAAAGCGGCGTTTTTCAGATTTTGCAGCGACGGCTTAAGTGGCTTACGCTGACCTCAACTATATATTAAACGAACTTAAATCCAAGTTCGATTAAAAGCTTTTTTGTTTTTAATGCAAATCTGTATCAGAACCAGGTTAACACCAAAACATTGGATAATTAATGCTTTTAATTAAATTGATGAACGAAAAAGAATAGGTGAACGAAACGTATGCAAATAATAGGAAATAAACATAATTATTTAGGTGTATACAATGAGAACCAATGCCCAAAATCAGAAGTCGCCTTTCACAAGAGAAGATTCATTCTCCTTGACTTCTTATCCGTAAATGTATTAATAATTTCTTCCGGCTTCGGATCTCTTGGGTGATTGCTCTCGCCTTTTCGGGAAAAAGCGAGATGTGTAGACAATAGACATGGTAACGTCTTTCAGCAATATTCTTTATACCGGGTCACACTAGGAAACCGGCCCACTGTACAGGTTAACCTTATTACTTTTTCGTGCTTTTAAAAGGTCTGTTTTTCGCTCTACGCGGAATGATTTGTTCAACAACCTGAATAATGTTATTTTGCACGAGTTTGTTTCTTCGGACAGCCGATATTATTTTTACCTGAATTATGACGTCATGCAATGACATACTTTCGAGACGTCATATCTGAAAATTTTTTCATGGCCCTACCCAAACTGAAATCCTAGATCCGCGCCTGCTACATGACACCACCCCTTTAAAAAGAAACGCCTCGTTATCAGCAGCATATATGTAATTTCTAACGTTTCGACCTTCGTGGATTTAGATTAGGCAAAAATTACGATTTGGTAGAATCAACGATGGCGAAGAGATTGTTTGATACGTAAATTATGGTCTGTGATTTCATTTTCTCCCGAGTCCGCTTTCTCGTTGCGTTTGTAGCGATAAGTGATTGCCGATATGATCCATAGTTGACCACGGGGAATCCACCTTAACATTTACGTTTTGACTGCCGCGACGTTTTGTCTTACTACCAGGGATCCAACCTGCATCTTGGTCACGCTTTGGACCAATGTATTGCGCATAACAGGGATTATACCATGTCAGAAAGCAACGACATTTGTTTGCGACCTGGTGAACTTACTTCAGTTTCACCGAAAACATCGATCTCCCCTGGAGATTCAATTCCCACGCTGAATCAATATTCACCTGTAGAATGGGCAATCAATAACCTACAAGTCAACGTCAAAATCTAGCTCATCTCAATACAGCTGAGCGTCAACGTGAAACAAGTGCAACTTTGACAACGCAAGCGTTTTTTACGCGTCAACCCTGCAGCGATAAGACTAAAACAAACGATTTTTGCATAGTCTTGAAAAAAATACAGAAAATATATCCCTTGGCCAAATACCTTTTTGCATTATGGTGAAGGTTTTTGCGCTTCGGACGACATTGTTACGTGGTATCTAGGCATCCGTTTGCGTGGTTTCACAACTGTGGAGTCAATGCCCTCACAAAATAATATATATCAAGAACGAGCAAATTGTTGTGTGCCCAATGCGAAAAGCCTCCTGAATTACAGTTTAGCCAAACCCACCAAATAAACTCATTTTTTTACTATAGTTTTGATGTTGTCTCACTGCTAGTGCTATGTAATTGAAAAATAGCGAATTGTTTTTCGTGTGATAATTACTGAGGGGGTTCAATTAAGGCATAGGACAATTACCAAAGGAGGCGCGGTTAAAAACTTTTTATGACTAAATACAACTTTTTTCGAGATAGTGCGCACTTTAATCCTGTTTTTGTCTGTTTTAAGTAAAATCCGTTTAGCACAAAGGCGGCGCTACATGCACTATGGCATTTTGACTCATTAGCCGTGTGACGCATATACAGATTATGGCCGTGTGGCACATAAACTCTGCACATAAAAGTGCAATGTTGGTTGAATTAGGCGACAAATGCCGGTATTTCGTGAAATACACATGTTTTTAAAATGATCCGCCCCAAAATTAAAAAATGTAAAACTCTTGAGTTAGCCATTTAGCAATTCTTTCTCAAAATTACGTAATACTTTTTACTTTTCATGTTTGGTTGGTAAGACTGCCAAGCACATTTTTTTAACATAAATTAATTATTTTCCAACGGGTGTTGAGAAATATTTTTCCGGGGGAGGTTGCTGGGGCTAGATTCATTTTTTGTGTGGTGAGTAAAAAAAAAATAAATGGATATTATCCGGCGGGTTCTGGGAGATATCTTTTTGAGGAAGGTAAGCGAGCGCCGTCGCAAACCGATCACCGTTGAGCAATTTTTATTTTCAAGAATTATTTTCACGTATGACGCAGTTTGGTGCCGGTATTATTATGTCTGAACAATTGCTGTTACAGCCTAAAGTTTAACGTTTGTTAGTAATTATGGATCGATAAATGTCGCGAGTTTTCAGCATTACAAATCAAATTGAAGTCAAAACGTATTGATTGCCTTAACAAAAATATTTTAATGTTTCCAACTTAAGACTTATATGTTTAAAAACTTCTTGATGTTACCGCGCAAAATTTAGGTAAAGTTCGCAAAATTTCGCATTTAAAGCGACGGTTTACGTATTTGCTGAATGCGAACAATGGCTGCTATTCAACTTAAGGTTTTACGTTAGTGAATGGTTCACTATCGATATATGTCACTGGTTTTCGTTACGTGAATGATGTTTGACGTGCTTAGCCGTTGGGTATTTAGTCTTTTATTTCAAATAAGCACACGTTATTTGCAATTTTGTTTAAACAAATGTAAAATTTTTAGTTAGATGAAGAATTGGAAGTTTCATAGTCACGCAGATAAATACGATAAATTATAACACGTCATCCGATTAAATGCTGCTTCAACACAGGCTAAAGAATGTGACTCCATTTGTGGGGAATCATTTAGTTAACCCATTTCAGCCACAATAAGCAAAAATATAGTCAAGGGACGACCAACATATATGCTTTATAAAAATTAACGATTAGAGAAATTAAAATATTTTATTTAGAAAAAATTAAAATGTTTACGACTTTACACACTAGTAAGCACTCAAGCCAAACATTACTTTTTAGTAACATGATAAATTACCTTTTTAAATCATCGGCAATAACACGCGCCTCAAGCAAATGACGCAGAATACAACCTAATATGTAATAGTTTTAACAGACCAGCTTGATGGAATCTTGCATTTTGTTTAATTTATGCTTGAGAACTATTTGGTCCGGGGAATACGAATTTGTTATGGACACAGTGCCTTTGCCAACATGTACGGCCTAAAATTGTTGCTGCTTTCACGAGGGCCGCATCCTACTTTAATTGTAGAAAGTATTTATCCAACTCATTTTTTCACAATACAGCCATTACTTTCGGCTATACTTTCAATTACTTAGACAAACCACCCTTAAAACTAGGGCCCTGAAAAATACCCCCTGACAAAATATAAAACAACCGCAACCCAAGTTAATTTAAGTTAATTATTTGCATTAGATTATTTTGTATTAGGTTTATTTGCAGTTTTCCAAATGCGTTAAGTTTATTTGCAGTTTTCCAAATGCGTGAAATGATTCTCAGGTTATTCGTTCACCTTGATAAATGACATTATATCCATAAATGTGCATTTTTCAAACAATTCGTCGAGTCTCCTTCTAAATTAAATATTTGTCTATTCAACCGAACAAAGGCACTTTTTAACGTTTCGTGCGATCGCTTTGTGGACGAGAGCAAGACATAGAGTAGGCTATTATTTCTTTCTATGTGCGAGGTGTGGTTCTTTGCGGTTAACCATGTAAGAAAAGTGGTTCTTGTTGTCTGAATGGTTGGTAAACCCTAAAAGCTTGTATTTAATAAATACTGTTAGTAAAACTACGTCAACACAGGGCAGCGTGCTTAATTTTTGTTCTTATTAGCAGATTGCAACCCTGGCTATAGTGGCGATATACTTCATTTATATGTCGCCGGGTAACTGAATGCATTTCAACAAGATTTTTCATAAAGAGTGTGTTAGGGGCGGGCAACTTTTCCATTCGGCGGCCCGGATAAGGTAAAATGAATAGTTGCCGGACCGTATTCCTGAATCGATACAGTAATCGTGTATTTATCCACCTATACAAGAAATAAACCGTCTTTTGTTGTACCCATTAAACACGGCAACATTTTCATTGCACAGCAAATACTGCTTTCTACCAATTGAGTGAAAAAGCATTTGGGCATTAAATCCTTTAAATTTGCGACATTCCTTGTCAACTTTACGTTTCTTGGCTTATCCATGGCAAAATATTTATTGTAAATCTTTAATCAAAACAAAGAACTAAAGAACAACGAACCTTCACTTTTATTTGACGTTATTAAACTTAGATGTATTCTGAATTTGCAGGCGCCCTAAGCACAACATCTGAACATTTTTTAAATTGATTTTAGTTGCAAATTCGACAACAAATTTGACTGGGCAGTGGGCACAGCACGTTTCTTTAAGTTCTTGTTTTATGATGACAGGTTGTGGCAACAACTCTAAAGATGTTAGTTCAACCTAAACAACAATAAAGGTAACCCACCCTGGCTTTAGTTTTAATGCGACACAACACATGAACAATGTATTGTGAAAAGATTATTTTGGAATAACTCAAGTCCGGGACTAAACGTTTGCAAAATAACTTTCAAGCCAAATTTGCAACAAATAATAAGTTAAGTTCGAGTCCGAATATATGTCATTGCTATAGCAAGTCACAGTTCGAAGTCAAGATATTAGCATCAAAATAAAATGTTTTATAATAAAAAATAAATATTATCCATTTTACCAAAACTGTATCCAATAAAAAATCTAAATCGTTCGCATAATTGACTTAAGCCCAAGTCAAGTCACTTTACCAACATGTATTAAAGACAAGTAATTTAAAAACAATGACTTAAGTGCACTAAGTCTAGTCAAGTAATTACACTTTATGTATAGCGCTTGGAGATTTTTAAAATAACTTTTTTATTATCTTTCTATTGGTATTGAATATGGTTTCACGACTTTTATGGCAAACACAAACGCGCAACATGTGGTCAATAATATTGCTGCGCGGGGAATCCGGTACTGAAATTGTTACGACGTTTTAATACACAGGTCGCAGGAGCACCCAATTTATGAGCGCAAAAAAAACAGCTTATACTGTTTTTATGTAGTCTTCGTAGACCATACCTAGACTATACGAAACGAAATCATTTCTGTATTTAATATACAGTTAATGTAATTTAAGAGTTTGGCGCGAATCCATAACGTCTTTGAAATGTGGACATTGAACTGTAAGTAATACATCACAACTCAAAGCTAAACAACTTGTTACGCAACGTTTTCTTATAAAAAAAAACATTGACATTTTAAACCAATTATTTATTTTTCGCCTATTTCTCCTTGAATGTGGAGTCAATAACCATTGCACATTTGTGCACAAGTTTGTCAAAGGCAGCATATTTCTTAAAGGGTGCCTAATTTTTGGCGTCACGACGTAACATTATGACTTGTTGTCCATATGGTATGTAACGCCTTAAAATGTTCATGCCTCCTAAGTAAAACCTCTGCTTCATCTCTGCAAATTGACATCTATTTGTTCTATTTATTTTATTAGTAATGACAGTAACTTGTATACAGACACAATCTAGAAATGCAATATACATATGATAAACTTTAACCAACCCTATGTACCGAAAATTAGTCGAGATATAACAAGGTTATACTGGTAAAATTGTTTTGTGAAGAAAAGGCCTAATATATGGTACGGACCTAACTTCCTTGAACACGTGTATACAAAAACGGCTTTTCAATAATTCTCATCCAGCATTAAGTAATGAAAACATATAGAAAGAAATGTAAATTAAGGAAATTAATTGACCAAATTAAATTGTTGTTGTTGTCAAGTTAGAAACATCGTGATGTGTGCTTTACAATGTGGGTACCATATCCCCTGCATAAAACATTGCTGTAAAATTCAATAAGATACATAGCATATGTTAAATTTAAAATTAATGTAAATAACAATTGTCAAATGCGACAGATTAAGGCACACAATCAGTTTTAGTAGATTAATCACAATTGTTACTAGACCCGGGCAATAGACTGTCCAGCCATGCCAGATCCGTCCATGGTTTCTTGACGGTCCTGACTCACGGCACACAACGGACAGAACATGTGGATGCAAAAGTCGCCAAGGGCACTTCCTTCGATGCCTTTTTGAGCTCGTACTTTGCCACGAACTATTCCACCTACGAATACAAATACATTTTTAAACTTTGATAGGAACGTTATGTCATATTTAGAGATCGGGATAAAAGAACAATTTGTCTTTTCAGGGAAATGGTTTTATTAAAGTTATTCTTTAAGGTTTAGACAATGCCAAAATTATATTAACTTATCTTACAGTTAGGCAAACGAAAAAAGAATGAATTCAACGAATAACCTTCAGACGAGCAAAATATATTTCCAATCGTTCACAAAATTACAAAAACAAAAATATAAGAAATGATGCGTTAACAAAACTATAACCTTTACAGTTTACCTGCAATACATCCAGTAAACATGTACCCGAGGCAACACATCAGGAAAGAGTCTCCGACAGCCTCGGCTGTTTTACCCACTGCATAGCATGGCACGAAATAGGAGATGATGCACACTCCACAATTGTCAAAACAACCGAATAAACCATGTTGGAATTCTCCCATTGTTTTCGGTTTTGGTTTAGATTTGGACTAGGAAACGATAAAGCAATTGGGTATAGTCAACTAAACCTTAACAAAAATTATTTTGGTATTATTTCGATACGTTGGAGAAGTAAGTTTTTACAGGCTGTCAATTAATGAAGCGCCGTAAAACAATTTATTCGTTTTTCAGCATCGTAGGGGGGGGGCTCATACAAAATGACACAAAGGTACGTCATAACGTTGCGTCATAAAATAATTGGTGTTAAAATCACCTGGTGTTCTCGAGAACTTGCGTGCAAATATGCAACTGAAATGCAGTCTAATATATAACCTTATTTAGCGCAAATCGTTTCAAAATAGTTACCGCATTTATCTGCATGAAACTGCAAATCAATCTAAGTTGATCGCCGTGGTAAAAAATATAATGCTGCGAGGTTGAGACTTTTAGGCCCAACGGCTTTTTTATGTTTTACGCTGTGTGTTCAACCACGCAAAACTTAGGCAGAGTTCGCAAAATATTACGTGTATTGTAGCGACACAGGGCAATTTCATTTTCAAACAGGTTCCGGGTATTTCTTACATTTAACTCTATTTCTGCGTGACCGTAAATATCATATAAAAATTCATCGCTTTCATAAAAATGAAATAAAATTAAAAATTTTTCTCAGTGTTTAGAAAACAGTGGGAAATTAAAATACGTCATTAGTAAATTTACGGATTAGTTTATAAGTGGTGGTCTCTTTAGAAAAAAAAATGTTTTTGTCAGGTTTAAGTGTTGCATACTTGGAATTATAACGCGCGAGTATAGCAAACCTACTCCGCTATTGTGTTAAATTTGTATTTATCGAACGTGTAGCCACGCAGTTCAACCTATAAGAGCAATATACGTTGCAGGCCGTTTGGCCGTTTGCGTTGGCGCTTCTTTATTAAAGCTACCCGAGAACATTTTTGCACCGAGAATATCACGCACGTCGAACAATATTATCCTTAACATACTTTCAATATAGGCATTCGGACATTTACCTCGACATCTTACCACAACCCTACCCGATATATATTTTAGAAGTTATTCGGGTCAAAGATTAAGGCTTCTTGTGTTTAACAAGGTAAAATTTAGAAAGAGTTTACAAAAATCACGTTTATTGCAGCTGTTTGAACAATAAGGAATTTTTATTTTCAAACAGATATTTTCTTACGTTGGACGACGTTTGGTACCGGGATTACGTATTATTGCCTTAATATCAGGCAATTCGAACAATTGCTGCTACAGCTTAAGCTATTAGGGTTGTTCGACAGGTCTTCGTTACGTAAAATATGTGTGACTTGATTAACCAAGTGTTTAGTTTAGTTGTTCCATTTCAGAACACCATACAACAGTGCTTTTTACCCGTGGGATGGTACGCACTTTTGCGGATGACAAAAATTGTAATGCGGATGACAAACGTCGTGCGGATGAATGTGCGGATGAAAATTATGTATGTTATTATTTTTTATTATTTTTAATACAGTAATCAAATAAGCTGGTGCGCCCACTGATGCGTTACAGGTACAGTAATATAGTCTCGTATAGTTGTTCATTGCAGCTTAAGCTATCTTTTGTATATCGATCAAGGCTTAGACCAGCGTTTCTCAACCGGTGCGCCGCGGCGTACTGGTGCGCCATGGAAGGCTGCTAGGTGCGCCGCGAGCAAAATGAAAAAACACTTCGAAATAAGTCCAAATTTAGTCGGATTAAGACTTAAATGGACAAAATAACGTTTTTAGTCTCAAAGGCTAATAGTCCCTTTAAAGATACGCAACTATAAAACCCATATAATAAAAAATACAAGCAATTTGAAAGAAATATCGGTACACCTCAAAAATTTCGCGCTCGCTTCGCTTGTAAGGTGCGCCGCCACGTTTTCACACGTCTCTAGGTGCGCCCCCAATTAAAAAAGGTTAAGAAACGCTGGCTTAGACACACGGTTTTAATACAAAAACCCTTTCATTGTTATTCCACAAATAAAACTAACGGTTGCACACTTACTGATGCACTTGTTTCGTGCGGATGGAAATTTTCTGAAATAAAAAAGTGCGGATGGAAATTTTAAAGGTTGAAAAGCACTGCCATACAACATTGACATTTGGTTACATGTTAAATTGCCATAATCATTTTAAATCAACAGCTATAACATGTGGCAAACATCAATATGGCACAACACGTATTTGTGACAAAGAGGACATAGATTGATAGGGTTGCCAGATTGGCTTTTATGATTTTTTTTTGCCAAATTTGCCAAATTTGGCTCTTTTTGAACATGGTTGGCGGCAGAAAATTCAGTTAGCTTTTTGTTTTTGTTCTGGCTTTTTCGTAAACGCTTGCTAAAACTAGTCAAATTGCATACGCCTGCTTTTATAGTTTCAAAACTTTCGTTTTAAGATATGTAGGCCTTACACTTTGCCCGACTTTAAAAATAATAAATCGTTATCGCGGGTTTTCAGGCCGCAGTGTTTCTCAACCCATGGGTCGCCAATACGTACGATTTGGTTGGTTCTATAAGCAAGATATTTTGGGACTCTTTTTCTTTTGTTTTGATACGCAGAAAGTAACGCAAAAAAATCAAATAAAAATCCACGAATCCCGCACTCCGCAACGCATATTATTTGGGTTAAGGTGCGGGTTTGAGTTGGGTGGGTCAAGCATTTTCATTAATAAAAATAATAATAATACTTTACCCACAGCCCCACCTTAATTCAAATAACATAATATGCGGTATTTGTAGATTTTTATTTTTTTGCGTTACTTTCTACGTATCAAACCGCAAGAGCCCCAATATTTTACATTGGGAAAATTGCAAGCAATACAAAGAAAATGGCTCATACTTAAAGCCTATAGATCGTATAGGATAACTGAGCTTTTCCAAAGATGGAAATTTTCATATTGGTTCGTATGTTGTGAACATGTTATGTTTGTCATTTTGCCATACAACACAAGTTTGAACCTTAAAGGTTATTTATTATCATACAAATCAACTTATAGCATTATTTATAGCCTTTTATGTGTTTTTTAATTTATTTAATTAATGTTTGGCTTTTTCTGGCTTTTTTTATCAACTGTTTGGCTTTTTTCAAATATTTAATCTGACAACCCTGCAGATTGATAGCTTTGATTAAAATTAGACCGCGCTCGCGTCATTCTTGTGTAAAAAAGGAATAAAATCCGAATGCTCATTCAGTCGAGGTTTCAGACGCAACATAGAACATTGTTTTTTAGATTATATATTAAATTTTCATTGTATACTATTTTGCCAAAACGCAATATTTTAAGGGAATTTTAGTTTACGAAAACAAATAATTTATATTTTTCTGTCACGCAGATGCGATCTTTAAATACTTTTTATATCACGCCAGTCGATTAAATGCCATTTTCACGCTGTATCCAACAAAGACTGTAAGGTGGTACTGCTTTAATTGTACGAAAGCGTTTAGTTAATTTTCCCACTTAACTTCTGGCTTAGATGCAAGAGGGGTTTAAATACGTCGAGGCATTTAGGGAATAATCAAAACATATATTTGATTAATAAAATTTACGTAGATAATGCGTACGGACGTATGTTATTAATATTTAGCCAACTAACATGTTTAAAAAGCAAATATAATCATTCTCTTAAAATGGTTTAACGCTTTGCTATACTTTTAATTTTTTACCAGGGCTTGGTCCGAGCATCCACTGTTAAACAGACTTTAAATCTGTTGTCTCGAGCAATATGAAAACTTTTTTTATGTGCCTAATACGCCACCTTTTAAATCACAAATTTCTGTATTAAAGTAGTTCTGCCGCTAGATGAGAGTCGATAGCTACAGAGAACTAAAACGATTACGTCACAATATTTAAGGCTTCGAACAAAAATCGGTCAGAAACATTTAACGGCAAAAACAAGATATGTCCCGAAACTAAATTTTCGGCCCTACGTCGAATGAGAGTTAACTTGTAAATACTATAGTTATCCTGGGCAACGCCGAGTATTTCGCCTATCAAATTGCAAAATAGTTTTTGTTTTTTAGATCTGGGCGGTCTGCTGACGTATCTTATGCGGCCCTCAGTAGGACTTATGTTTGACAACCCTGTCTGCAACTACTCTCAAGTATAGCCATCTATATACTATCACTTAAATCCTTGGTAATTTTAGAATTACAGAATAAGTAGGTTAGAGGTTTCACTCCAGGTATTTATTTGGAAGATTAAACGTGGAAACCTAATGCCAGGACCCGAACAATGAACTCTTATATTTATTTTGCGCCTGTCATAAAAGTTAGGACAGGAAATAAAAACGACTTTATAGCGTTAACTGCCTTTTCATACAGCGTGGGTGCAACGGAAAACTTTTGGTTGGCTTAAACAGGGAAAATTAGAATTTAAAACGTACATTTCCTTATTTAAGATCTTTAATAGTATCATATCTTGTTGTTATTAATGTCTTAATAGGTCTGCGCAATTACCTTACCTGTTGGTCAAATTTAACTGTCACGACAACATGTTTATAAATTATGCCCTAAAGGCAAGCCTCAGAAGATGCACTGTACAACTGTGAACTGTAGAAAGCGGTAACATAAATCTATTGTTCTACAAGGCCAGCATAATAACGGTTATAATAGTCTAACGTCGAACCAGTCCTTTGAATCAATACCCAAATTCTCAACACTTATTGTTTTATGTAAATTCAAACACGACCATAATTTTAACAACATTGTAAAAGGTGATTATTCAATAAGAACGTCGTATGCTTCAGTCTAACTTAAAACAAATCTTTAATATTTTGTCTCACAATCCCTCATATTATACATTCTACATAAGCAATGCATGTACATAAACACGACACCACAGGAAAGTTTCACTATTTTAGAGATACTGCACGTTGTGTTTATTAAACATATCGTTTATTATTATTGCTTTTGGTATCTCAAGATGAATATTTAGCTAAAACCTGGACTGATCATTATAATTCAAAAAGCGCTCCACTACATACTAGGCTTGTGTCAAAACCCACAGCGATTGAATGATGTCTGTAATGTCTCTTGGGCGTAGTTCCTACGTCAGAAATAGCCTGGCCAACCCTGCAGCTATTGGTTGGATTTGCCGGGTCGGAATGTCGTTATTTTTATTCATTGCGCAGAGAGTACGTTCTCGTAGTCGGAATAGTGACGGTTGGTTACCAAAGCAGAACCCTTCTGTGTGGGTAGTTTATAAGCATTCAAACAGGGTCTAGTAAAACACTTGTACGTTGTTCTGTTGCAGTCGATGAACACGACATAAGACAATTTGAATCAAATCGCCAAAAGGATTTCCAATTTCAAACGTTGAAGAAAAATATTAAAATATAAGCCTCATAATGAATTCTTCCTGGTTTTGCAAATGACACGTGGCATTCAAAATTGTGTTGTCGAAATTAACATTTGAACAGTTTGCTCTAAGGCACGCTTGTCGTTGTGGCGGTCAGTAGCCATAATTACCTATACGAACTGAAACCTATTAAACATATATTTTCTATTTACAATATGAATGAATGGTAACTATAATGGTACTATACATGTTCAAATTATGGTACTAAATATATTCACGGAAAAAAACATGTTGCACAACTGTTGTATTACTTTCAGGAAAGACGCTGCAATTGTTGGTACTACTTCCTAGCTGTTTGGAAACGTTTTTTTCGCTTTGTGAAGTAGGCCGGAAATAAAAGCGAACAACTTTTAATCGAAGCATGACTGATAGCGCGGAACCAAAAGTCTGGCGAAAGTTTCTGTAAGGCTGTTGTACTGTAGGCCTAATGACTATATTGACGTGCGTTGTCGAGTGCCCATCGTCGAAAACAAGGCATGATTTTCACTGTTTAATTCACGTGTTTAATTTTTTTCAAACTTTTGATAAATATTTCTAGCTCTTTTAATCTCTTGTTGCAATAAAAACTACTTTTAGTAATAAAGTCTTTTGACTATAGCTTCGAGCGCTTTATTTTTAGCATTATACAAAACCTAAAATAGACTTCAAATCTATAAATATTCAATAGGATGAATCAAGTGAGCTGGAAAATTTGGCGATATTAGCACTGCGTTAATAATTAGTTTTCTAGGATGTCTTACCCATTTTAATAAATATTTTAGCCCAAAGGCATCGTGCTTCCTATCGCATCCACGAAAATAACAGTTCGAGCAACTTATTAAGGCGTTTGCGCCTATAACAAAATAAAACTAACTGTGTGGTGTTAATAAGGTTACTTTTTATGACGTGATGTTCAGATATATAGAGACAGATCCATCGGGGACGTAGCCACTCCCCCACTCCCCTCCTCGATGGCCCCAAATTACGTAAATACAAGACTCTGTATTATGTTTCTACAGCAACGGTGTCCAACCTGCGGCCGTCGATGAATAATTATGCGGCCGTTAACGCGTATTTTATTAAACATGTTATATCGTCCGTGCACGTGTATGGTGGCCCATGACTGCCATCCTGTTTTTTTTTTCAATTTAACAAAAAGAAAATTTAAACGCATTACGGTCGGACCATCACTGCCAATCATAGAATACTTTCTATTGTGTGCTGTTTAAGTTCCAAGCCAGCGCATGAAGGTTTGCCACTTAGTCTTTTAGGCCTTCTGGTGGGATTCACCAAAGGGAAGTTGGCAGCTCAAAATTCTTTGCGTAATATCTCCGGAAGTAAACAAGATATCGATTAGAAATTTTTACACATTACTCAAAGCAGCCTAACTTAGCCAGCAGTCAGACTTTTTTAAAAAAAAACATAAAAATAAAACGAAAACGTTTATAGGCTGCATCACTTAAGCAACCTGGCCGATCTTTCAATCAGGCTTTATCAAAACCTTGACAAGTTGTTATCAGGTTTAAGTTGGTTTTGGCTGGCATCACCGCGAATATAGCGATGACAAAAAAACTAAAAGTCGCTATGTCTTTTATTCTTATCGATGGTATCGGTTACTCGATGCGGTCACAATGTAATGCCACTTCTTTCAACTGTTTTCTTACTTAAACCCTGACGCCGACCACCGATTACTCGTTACGTGCTGGTAACATGCGTAAAACAAGCTTGTTGGCTATTTCCGGCACTTAAGACAGGGATGCGATCATTTTATCCACAATGTGTGAGGTAGAGTTTAGCAAAAGAGTCAGAATTAGTTACAGAGCTGATGTAATTATAAAGTTGGAGTTTGGAGGAAAATTAGAAGTCATGATTGGTGAAAGAGTTAAAGAAATAGTTGGATAAAGAGTTGGGGGAAGAGCAGGGGGAACACTTTGTGGAAATATGAAGGAAGAGTTGTTAAAAAAAGGTGGATGAAGAGCTTGTGGAAGAGTTGGAGGGACAGTTTAAGGAAGAGGCGAGTGTAGAAGACAACGTTTAGAGGAGTAGAGTTAAAATGATGAAGATTAAGAGAAAACAGTTAAAAGAAGTGTCATTAAATTGTGACCGCATCGAGTTACCGATTGTCTTATCACCATCGATAAGAATAAAAGACATAGCGACTTTTAGTTTATTTGTCATCGCTATATTCGCGGTGGTGTCAGCTATAGGGCGGACCGCGCAAAACCAACTTAAACCTGATAACAACTTGTCAAGGTTTTGAAGCCTGATTGAAAGATCGGCCAGGTTGCTTAAGTGATGCAGCCTATAAACGTTTTGACAAAATTTGAAACTTTCGACGTTTATGAATTTTTGAAGGAATATTAATAACTTATCCCCGAAATATTTGACGGTCGAGTCCTATCTCATTTTGAAGAGTAGACTCGTAGCTATCACCCTATATAAGTCACTTAGGGCACATTTTAATTCAAGGGCCGAATATTACTGAATATTAATATTCATAAATATGAATATTTTTATGTTTTTTTTAAAAAAAGTCTGATTGCTGGCTAAGTTAGGTTGCTTTGAGTAATGTGTAAATTTCTAATCGATATCTTGTTTACTTCCGGAGATATTACGCAAAGAATTTCGAGCTGCCAACTTCATTTGGTGAATCCCGAAGGCCTAAAAGACTAAGTGGCAAACCTCCATGCGCTGGCTTGGAACTTAAACAGCACACAATAGAAAATTGCATATATTTTTTTTTTGGTAAATTTTTTTTTTTTTTTAATTTTTTTTTTTTTGTTAAATTGAAAAAAAAAACAGTATGGCAGTCATGGGCCACCATACACGTGCTCGTGCTGGCATGCGTTAATGGTTGACTATCATTGAAATCAGTAAAGAATATGTGTAACAATTAAATCTGAATTGTGATGTCACATACATAGGCTTGCCATACGTTCCGGTTTAGCCGGGACAGTCCCGATTTTAAGGCCTTGTCCCGGTGTCCCGGCCGGTTAACACATTTGTCCCGGATTTTCAATTTGAGATTTACAAACAAAATTTATAAAATGTAAAAACTTTTGAGTTAGCCATTTTAGTCTTTCTCAAAACTATGCAATACTTTTTATTTTTGGTTGGTAAGGCTGCCAAGCTACCTTTTTAACATAAATTAATTATTTTTCAGCGGCTGTTAAGAAATATTTTTCTGGGGGTAAGGTTGCTGGGGCTAGCTTTTTTTGTGTGTGGTGAGTAAATTTTTTTTACGTATGACGCAGTTTGGTGCCGGTATTATTTGCTTGAATATTACGCAAGTCTAAACAAATGCTGTTACAACTTAAAGTTTAACGTTTGTCAGTAATTCTGGATCGATAAATGTGCGGGTTTTCAGCATTACAAATCAAAATAAAGTCATAACATACTGATTGCCTTAATAGAAATAAGTTTTAATGGTTCCAACTTAAAACTTATATGTTTAAAAACTTCTTGATGTCTGTTACCGCGCAAAATTTAGGTAGAGTTCGCAAAATTTCGCATTTAATGCGGCGGTTTTAATAGCAAACAGTTTTCGGTTTCAAACGAGGTTTTACTTACGTTGGACGCAATATGGTACAGGGATTACGTATCTGCTTAAACGTTTTACGTATGTGAGTAGTTTTAAAATTGCTTTTTGGTTACATACTTTATTGCATTGTATAAAAAAAACTGTGTAAAGAAAGTAATTTAATCACACAAGACGAAGAATTAAATTTGTTTCTTTAAAAATTCCTTTTTGGCTACATATTTTGTTGCAGTGTTGTAATGACTTAAGTCGATGACTTGACTTAAGTGCACTTAAGTCACTGTTTTAAAACGACTTGACTAGACTTAAGTCATTTGGGAAAAATGACTTGACTTGACTTAAGTCTTTCGGACAAATGACTTGACTTGACTTAAGTCATTTGGCCAAATGACTTGGGTTAAAATGAAGCGTTTTTTTCAAGTATTTTTTTTTATAAAATTGAGCTATTTATCCAAATTTTAGCACATAAAACAAATTGCTTGCTATATATTGCGTTTTTCTTATTTTTAGTTCAGTTATTGCTCATAATCATACAAATTTAAAAATTCTAATAGTTTAAAATTTTGTTTTTTCACAAGGACATGATTTGAAGTTGACTTGCTCCAATTATGACTTGACTGGGACTTGACTTGCGCAACTGATGACTTGGACTGGGACTTGACTTGTTATTTATTCAAAAACACTTGACTTGGACTTAAGTTGTTTTACAAATGACTTGACTGGGACTTAAGTCAATTTAAAATGGCTAATAGCAATTATCTGCGTGGAATAGGTATGTAATTAAAATAAATTACTTTTAGGTTTAAGAACTTCTTGGAAGTACGCATTTAATGCGGCGGTTTTAATCATAACCAATTTTGAGTTTCAAACTAGATTTTACTTACGTTGAACGCAGTCAGGGATTACGTGTTTGCTGTGTATCACGCAATGCGAACAATGGCTGCTGCAACTTAAGGGCAGTGGTTCTCAAACTGGGGTCCGCGAGACAATTTTTTGGGACCGCGAAGCACCTAACAAAAAAACCGACGCTCCTGAAGAAGAAACCCTCTTGTGCAAAAAAAATTCAGGAAACTTACTTTTCCAAAGCAAGCGGATTAGTTGTTCATTCAAATTATTGTACACTTTGAGTTGAATTGTCCATTGTGACGTCATAATATTGCATTGTGATAAGGAGAGTTACGTTTTTACAGCTTGCTGCGCTGTCACTGTGGGCTGTACAGTCACGGTTTTAAAACTGTTCGTGATTGCTTCACACACAAAAAGTGATTCGTTGGAGGTTAACATAGCCGAGCTGATAGCAAATAAGCAAGTGCACCCATCCCATTGATACCATTAAAAACAAATGTCATTTTGTGCATATTTTTAAGGGACCGTGAGCAATTTAAAAAGTTGCTGAGGGACCGTTGCGCAATTTTTCTAAAAAAGTTTGAGAACCACTGACTTAGGGTTTTACGTTAGTGAGTGGTTTTCTGTTGATATATGTCACTGGTTTTCGTTACGTAAAATATGTTTGACGTGCTTAGACGTTGGGTATTTAGTCGTTTCATTTTAAGTAAGCACACATTATTTGCAATTTTAGTTTGCGAAGACGAACATTTAGAACAGGTGTTCTTAAACTGGGGTCCATGGACCCCTTGGGGGTCCGTAAATTAGTTTTAGGGAGTCCATAAAGGCCTAATTGAAATATTAGTGCAAATTTAAAAAGTAATCATTTTTTTAAAGCAAGCAGTTTAATTAAAAACAAAACGGTTTTGCACTGAATGCATTTAGACTGCATTCCACTTTCACATTTTTTAGACCCAAATCAACAGATTTATGAAGTTCATTTGTATTGTGACGGCCATTTATGACGTCATTTTTTGAAAAATTTTGCCTATCGTGGTCTACGCGACGTCAAAAAAAATGTTAGGGGTCCGCGGTAAAAAAAGTTTAAGAATCCCTGATTTAGATGTTTCACAGTCACGCAGATAAATGCGATAATTTATGACACGCGATCCGATTAAATGCTGCTTCCACACAGGCTAAAGAATGTGACTCCATCTCAAGCCTGGATACTACGCTATTCGTAACATTACTTTTTAGTAACATGATAAATCACTTTTTTAAATCATCGGCAACAACACGCGGCTCAAGCACATGACGCAGAGTTAAGAGGCCATCTTGATGGAATCTTACATTTTGTTTAACCTATGCTTGAGAATGATTTGGTCCGAGAATACGTATTTGTTATGCACACAGCGCCTTTGCCAACATACGACCAAATATTGTTGCTGCTTTCACAAGGGCCATATCCTACTTTAATTATAGAAAGTATTTACCCGACTCATTTTATACACAATACAGACATTAGTTTCTTTTTCTAAAAAATTACGCAACGGTCCCCTTGCAATTTAAAACTGTAGGTAGAAGGCGATTTTGCCGAGTCCGACTCTACAGCCTGTAGTTTACCAATATACGTAACTTAGTTAGGGTCGATATACAACAATTCACTCACAGGGGTGTCATATAATTCATCCATCCACAATACATGAATAAAAAATATTCAACCATATATTCTATTCAACATTTAAAATTTACAGATTGCGGCACCATCAATTTCGAAATGTCGTACTGCGCTTGCGCACATCCGTCTAGTCCCGAGTCTGACTTCGCAGCCCTGCTTTGAACGGTGACGTTTCTCTATTAAACTGTACGAAAATCAACATACGGAAATTGAAGTATGACGTCATACACAGCTATGATAGATGAGCATTTACTTGTTCCATTAACCTACCATATGTCCTCTTTTAGGAGGATTTGTCCTCTTTTTTTAAGAAAACTGAATGGTCCTCCGAGGACACTTTAAAATGTCCTCTTTCTCGCATTTCGAGTGAGTTGCTTATACTTTTAACACGACTTTTAGGCGAGACGTTGTATTTATTTCCAAAATATACTGTAGCCATGAAACATGCTGAATTTTGGTTTAAAACAAGTTTTCCAACAAATTGCCCTACCAGCCCTACCTTCTTAATTGTTATTGCGTACATTGCGCCAGAAAAATGGTAATAGAACATCACTTCTAAAAAGACCCATTATTAAATCAAAGGTGTGAGTTTTGTAGGCCTAGCCCACTATCAGTGTTACTGTATGGTAGGCTTCTTACAAAAGTTACTGAATGGTAGGCTTCTTACAGAATTTACTGTATGGTTGGCTTTCTTACATTCTTACAGAAGCTTGTCTAGTTAGTCTATAGCAGCGGTTCTTAACCGGGGGGCGCCAAGCAATTATTAGTGGGGCGCCAGCTTTAAGTTAATATTTACATTTTTGGCAATGATTCTAATGGTATCGTTTGTGTTGTAGGTTACACCTCTCCTGCAGCGCTGTACAAACTCTGACTTTAACATTAAAACTGCAAAGAAGTTTCGCGCGAATCTTGTACTTTCTACTTTTGTCAACATTTTTTTAGTACAAAGTCTCTTTGAGTGCCATTGCATGTTTTTATATCATCGAAGGTATAAGGCCCTATTTAATTACAATTTTGCTACTTATAGATAAACGATTAAAGTTATCCACCGTTCGAACTATTTTTTATCCATATTTTGTATATTATAACATGCTAGCAACAGGGGGACTCAAACTTTTTTGCGCGATTCTATAATGTTTTTGCAATATTGCCGTTGTATTGTGTGTCTTCAGACCTTTTGAAACACGATAACGCAATGTTTAATTTTTGAGCTTTACATTTTTATGTGCGCTCGACATCACAGCCCTACAACTGTGGACTAAACGCCACGTTTGTTAATATCAGCTCGATAAAAATCACTGTGTCGAGCACGAGCACTCGAGCAGTTTGTTGTGTGCCCAATGCGAAAAGCCTCCTAAATTTACAGTTTAGCGCCAATTAAACCAATTAGACTCAATTTTTTCGCGCTCCGCGCGACCGACCGCACACTACACTATCAGTGATATTTAATTAAAAATGCCGAATTGCTTTTTTATACGGGGGACCGCAAGGCATAGGAAAGGGGGGCGCGAATGAAAAAAGGTTAAGAACCACTGGTCTATACCATATAGGTGGTTTTCAGCAGATGCTTTCATTTTTCTTTATTATTCTTTAAATTTAGACAACCATAAACAAAAAAAGCTATAAATTATAATGCCGAAGACGACAGAAAACTAGTTTACAGTTAGGAATGAGAGGTAAGAAGTTGCGCCATGTGCTTTTCGCTAGCAACATTTTGCGAAACTAGAATTGAAAACATGTTCATTGTAACGTTATCGACATAGAAATTTATCACATTTCTCGCTGTAACATTCCCGGCCCGATGTGCGTATCCGAACTATACCACATCTTAACCCAATTACTTAACAGCAAGCACAACAAAAAACATATTTACACAGCAACGCTGAAATCGCGAAGTTTCACACATAGTGCGAAGGAGGCAGAATTTAGCAATTTAACTTTTTAGTGTCCCATTTTTGGTTTTGACCAATACACTCTGAACCGATCCTTTTTTGTCGGGATAGGTTTCCACGACTATCCCAGTGAGCCTAGCCCCGCGGAACCGAGTTGTCCGCAAGGAGACCGAGATCATCACGCACGAAGTTGCGCTCCTGGACAGTCCATTTTTACCGCATTTGCAACGTTGGCAAGTACTCGACGACCAATCTCAGCCACAACTGATTTGCAAGGTATTGCACCTGGCGCCATGGTCGTCTCACGTAGTTGTCCATCTCACCAAAGACCCATGGAGGCAGCGTGTCGTAGCTATTGAGTATTACACCAAAAAAATAGTTTCATCGCCTTCCGGGTCGATTGTGGCTAGTGTATGTGGGCGCGAGTTTAAAATCGCTTCTACTTCTACTTATAAACGTGCTAAGAGTTTCATCCGTAGGCTGTTGGCCAGCCATTAAAACGTTCAGAATCTTGCGCACTGAGCGAATTTGCCTCTCTCAGACACCGCCCATGTGACTGGCGGCGGGCGGGTCGAATGCCCATTCGACGTTAAAAATAGCCGTGATGCGCTTACCCTCGCGCGGTAAGTCGGACATCTTCTGTTGTCCGCTGGGCGCATTTCGTCGTCGATAAAAAATGCATTTCTCCAGCACTCGTCGTACAGCAACTCCTCAGGGAGCGACCCAATGTCTTTGGCGCAGCAAGTTACAACGTAAAGCCCATGTCAGATTGGCGAACCTTTGGTGGTCCTCAATAATCAAGTCCGTTACGTGTGTGTTTGTGTGGCAGTATCACAGGATGCTTCAGATCGTATGACACCGGAGCGTAATTGAGGCGTACTCTCACGAGCAAAACACCAACATTGTGTTCAGTTTTTGCAAAACTATTTTCTTTAGCGCGCGCACCGCCGCGCTCTTTCTACCATTTTGACAAAACTCGGATTTCTTTTGACAACTTTTGTTTTTTCACATAATTGATCACTGCAAGTTTGGCAGTCTTAAGCCAAGTACAGTCAACAATGATGCAAACTTCGATTTCTTGTTTTGCTTGTAACTTACGAAACGCATCAACCAGGCGACAGCCTTTTGCAACCTCGTCCAAGAATAACGTTGTATCAGCGCATCTAAACAGTTGGGATTGTGTGACACAGAGTGTACTTTTACATCTGACGGCGGCTTCTTCACAAAATCGTCTTTTAGTTCATTGACGTAGCGGACTAGACAGCCACTGGGTTTCGTCCCGATGCAGCAGTATTTCCGGTATATTTCTCTTAAATTGCTTGCAATTTTAAATTACATAGGCTTCATAGTTACATATCTTGAAAGGGACTCCAGTCTTAAGACCGAATTTAGAACAACATCAACGTCGAAATAAAACACAGTTCGGAAAAAGGCTAAACCAATTCTTGTTATAACTTCTAGATCGGAATAATGCTTAAACCCCTCGAAATAAAAACTAAATGGCCAGAATAAGGCCTATATATTCATCTATTTATCTAACCCCGGCGGAATTGGTTTATCGACACGACGAGCGTAGCCATGTCGCACATACGTGTATTTTCTCAAAAGGAGTCGTATTTTGCTCAAACGACTTTAGGTGTCCTATAATCTTGCATCGCTTGTATGCGGTTGTTCGGCAGGTTCGGTGAGCATGCGAGCCACGGCAACCGCCACTGGTAGTGACCGTTCTTCATCAGCTTGCGAGTGTACTTGTCGTCCTTAGACATCCCTACGCCGGGACTGCAACTGGAGTCTTTGAACTCCGTATCCACAATATTCTTGACTTGCAGCAAATCGCACAACAAATTGACGTGGTTGATTCGTGATACACGCCTAAATCGCTGTACTGAGACAAAGCGGGACTAAACAGTGACCAATCGAGCACCGTCTTTATAGCGGTCGGCTCACCTTGTTTCCCTCTTCGATTATCTTCGACCGAAAACACCTCGGGTACGTTTAATTTAATTAGAAGCAGCACTTTGCTGGAGAGGACGTCTGTCGCACATCGTGGAGTTAGAACCAGAGTCCACGAAGACGCACTTCTCGATCTCGTGCCCAATATTGCCTAATACTTTAACAGTAACGATATTCCATATATTACCGTTAACTAACCTGTAGACCAGGGATGGCGAACCATTGACTCGCGATTTTTAATGACCTACTTGTCTCTCTAGAAATATCACAATGCTATCAATTATTTTCAGGAAAGGATTAATGTGAAAAAGACAGTTCTTCGTTAAGATAGCACTGTATACCGATTAAATCAGGGCTGCCTAATGTATGGGTCATGCGAAACTGTTTTAGGGGTGACAAATGGGCCTACATTAACTGCACTTCAACAAATGCGTGCAGAAAAGCAGACAACTAAAATCATTTTGTTCATCGCTGTAAAACATTAAAGGTGGAGATCCCAGGAAAATTAAAAGCTTGCAACTAAAAATTCTGACAACTCTCGTTACACCATACTGAAAAGCTTTCTGCTGAACTCGTGTAATCCCATAAAAGCTGCAGCATTTGTTAACTATTTAGGTTCTTAATATTCGTTTGAATCCGAATTTAGAAATTGTCCAAAAACCTTGAATTACCAAACCAGACAATTACATTTAAAACAACTCTGCTAAACAAGGTTGCGAAATCGACGATTTGTTTTGCACGAATCACACTAAATGCCGAAACTGCGGTTTGGTACCACCAAGCTCAAATTTCCTTGTGTGTCTTTTTCATCTTTGCTGCATGCTATATGGCAAAAGTTTTGTTATGATGAGTAAATGTTTTAAGTTGTTTATGTCAACAGAGTTACCCAAATGTGACAGTGCCACATTACGAGGTACGTTTAAAGTAGAATCCCAAGGTATTCTAGATTCTAGAATAATAGGTTTTGAATGTAGAATAACGAATCAAGAATATCGAATCTATTTTTTGGGGTAGAATATTCATAATATGTATATACCCTTTAGTGATAAAACAGTACTAGTTGTTGAAATATCTGTGCACAACTACAGTGATAAAAACAGTACTAGTTGTTGAAATATCTGTGCACAACTACATAAAAAAGCACGTGAAACATGACAATAAAAGGTTGTTGTCCCAACTTAATGTTTTGCTCATTAAAGTGAAATGCAACACAATAAACTTAATTCTGTTTGATTTATAAGACATTGTTGTTTTAGTTTTACTTTGGTACAAACTTGATCCGTCAACAAGCCGTTACTACTGCCAAGAATACATTACTATTACTCGACAATTACGCTGTGTGTAACCTCGCTGAATATCGGCCTAAAGTAGGGTTACCAGATTATCGTGGCCTAAAATCCGGACACTATTTAGTTCTCATTAGCGGTTTTTTGAATTGAGGTATGAACACATTGTCTGTTAATATGACGTCACACTAGCAATGCTTTGCATATATCCATTGTATACCGGAGTGGATTTTTGAAAATAGTGTCATGAATTCACTAGGCCAGTGCTTTTCAACCTTTATAAGTTCCATCCGCACTTTTTTATTTCGGAAAATTTCCATCCGCACGAAACAAGCACAGTAAGTTTGCAACCTTTAGTTTTAATTGTGAAACAACAATGAAAGGGTTTGTGTATTAAACCGTGTTCCTAAGCCTTGACCGATGTAAAATAGATAGCTTAAGCTGCAATGAACCACTATACGAGACTATATTACTGTACCTGGTAACGCATAAGTAGACGTACCACCTTGTTTGATTACCATATTCCACATGATAAATATAATAACATGCACCATTTTCATCCGCACATTCATCCGCACGACGTTGGTCATCCGCATTACAATTTCTTTCATCCGCACAAGTGCGTACCATCCCACGGGTTGAAAAGCACTGCACTAGGCTATTGGACCATCTCTCATTTGACCTCTGGTGATCTCTAGGCAAGGGTTAGACTATTATATTTGATAATGCGCAATCCATAACAAATTTATCTCAGTTGGATTGACCAACTTTAGAATATAACCAAAGTACATTACCGCCATTGCTGTTTTGTGAAAGAAGGATAAACACGAAACTATACACAAACAGCAAAGAAATGTTGTATTGCAATACACGAATGCAAGTTCTCTTCTAATCTGTAAGATTTATGAAAACGAAAATTAGCATAGAATTTTTTACAAAATACGCTCCAGGTAATTACAAGTAATGAACGTATAGCAGTTTATAAACAATACTCTACTCTTCCTCATACCAATTGTACTTTTCCGAAGATCTGATTTTAACAAGGTCTTGTTGGACTTCAAAAACACACAAAATTCCCCACAAGACATGCTTTTAAAGTTGTACTGAAGTGTTAAAATTCCTTTTATTGTCTCCACGGTCATCTTATTTCTATCTTTTGACCACTGACTCATCAGTGAAAACACCCGCTCAACATTTGCGTTGTGTGGCGCTATAACAAACAAAACTGAGCAACCCTTAGTAATTCTGAGTGACATTCAGCGTTTTTTTACTTTTGAAAATACCTGCATCATTTTTATGTTCTGGCAGTGCAGTAAATTCTTCATCACTGATGCAACATTCCATAAACAACTTCAAATTGCAAACTCGGTCAAAACATTTTGCATCATCCACAAGTATTCCTTTGCTTATCAGATATTTTAAACTTCAACGGCATCCCAACTTGGTGTCTCCCTCAAGGACATCCACTTGAAACAAGTGAACTCTTCTAATGGTTTCGTCCACTTAATTGAAATATATAGGCATCTTTCATAAAGATCTGCAACTTCGGAAAGGAAGTTTTTACCTTAAGTTTCGTATCCCTCTGTGCGTTTTTGAGAAAGAAGCTTTTTAACTTTAAGGGACATAAAGTTTTGATTTCTTTTTTCTTCAAGTAGTTTTTGAATTGATTCCAAACGTGTCAACACTTCTACAACAGAGTTGCTTGCCCTTTCCACGGTTTGAATATGTGTGTGAAAAACAGACATTAGTGTGTGCAGATGCCACATGTATATCTCACTCATTTCAATCGCAAAGAATTGTTTGATGATTGTAGATGAATGTTCTTGTGACAAAAAGAAGGATCTTAACGGTAAAAACATTTCTATTAATCTTGTGATTCCAGGAAATAAAGAGAGCCAGCGAGTCTTGCTACGAGAAAGAAGTTTTCTGTATTCGACTTCTGCAAATACACAGTATCCTTTCAGCTTCTCAGTTCTGACTGTGTAAATGGAAAAATATTGATATATTTTGTTGATTACAGTTTCAATATCGATGCTCATTCGTTCAGCACCATAATGGATACAGTTCTTCAAAACATGCGCTGGACAGCCTACTCCAATTAACGATGCGCTTAATGTTTTCTTTAACTTCGCAAACACATTGTTACCAAGCTCATTACGACTCAATCCTCCAAACATTGTATTGCAATTGTCCCCTGTGAACGGCACACACTTTTCAGTGAGTCCACTTTTTTCCAAAGTTTCCTTACATATCCAGCAATTGTATCAGCGGTCTCATTATGCCTGTGCTTAAATTCGATCAGTTTAGATTGTGTACCACCATTCTTCCAGTCAAAGTACTGAACAAGTACTGGAAACAACTTTGATCCATCGTGATTGCTGCCGTCTGTAGCAACTGCACAATATGCAATATCATTTTTGTAATAATTTCTCCACGCTCCCCTAGTGTTAAAATATTACATGTGATGCATGGTTGCACATGGTGATACTATATCTGTTTCAGTTAAATTCGTTGAAGGTTATTTTGCTTGTTGTTGACTGGTAAATGTATACTTAAAGGTGTTTAAGTAAAAGTAAACCATCAAGATAAGTTTATTAAAGTAACTATATTTGTATACTGCAGATGTACTATAAATAAATTGTGGTTGTAAATGCAGTGAACTGTTATGCCTGAAACTGTCGATAACTCGGTAAGCTACTTTGCACTTTTACTAATTCTTGGTTGCCACGCAAGTGACTTAGTTAAACTGAATTCGTTATTTATTTCCAGTTTGAACTTTGAAGTATTGTTGACCAAACTCTTGGTACTGTTTCGTTGTTTTTCCACGTTTTTGGTGAGTTGAATTGTACATTGTGACGTCATAGTTTTGCGTTGTGCTAATGATAATTATGATTTTACAGCTTGCTGCAATGCCACTGTGGGCTATACGGTCACGGTTTATGGTGATTGCTTCACTCAAAATAAAGTAATTCGTTAGAGGTTTTACATTTTTTTGTTGGATACTTCGATCACGATCGGTGTTAAACCTTGAAGGCTGAGGCAGTGTGTAACGTAGCTAGGAACCTAGCCAATTCCAAAACAGGCCGCGTTACAACTTTCTTCAAAACTCAAGGGCAGAATATATATATTTTCAAAAACTCAAGGCAGAATATATCGAATACGGTGCAAGTACAGATGCAACAATAGCTTCCGTCTTTGTTCGGGCACAGGAAAACTTTTTTGCCAAGTCAGAATCAGGGAACGTTTTTTTTTCAGCAAAGATGACGTAAAATCCATTGATAAAAAGCTATTGTGATGCTTAACTGTGTGAAAAGCATATGTACCCTCGGAAGCAGTGACTTGATCTTCCGCTTTACTTCCTGTTGTGGCAAAATAGTTTGTCACTTGAGTTGATCCTGAAGCTCCTCTTTCTGCTTTGCCATGTTTATCAGAACTGAGACTGCTTCCCATTCATTTCTACCCTTTCTGAAGCATGGATGTTTTGTTTGGATTTCATCCGTGAATTAACATTTTCTCTTAGCCATATTGTACAGCAGTGGCGTAGCCAGCCGAAAATTTTGGGGGGGGCAAAAAGTTGGAATTTTTTGTTTAGATTTTGTCATTGTATTAACTGCCGTAACGAACACAAATAACAATGCTAGCAAACCGTTTCGAGCAGCAACTGACTTATTGTTACCACAATACTAAAAAAACAGTCAAAGAGGAAAAACTGTCTAAAAGTAGTAAAAGTACATTAATGTATAGTAAATGTTATATTAACTTCATCGTTTGTGACGTAATAATGCATGACAATTACAGTGTGGCATGCCTGTGATCAAATGTTGTGGTACTTCTCATAAATGCTACAAAACAAATTATTAAGAGTAAAATATTTATAAATTTTGGGGGGGGGGCATGGCCCCTCAGCCCCCCTGGCTACGCCTATGTTGTACAGTAAAACAATAACAAAATTAAATTTTAGCACTTAACATATTCGGCTCGCATCTTCAACTAGAACAGGGGTTCTAAAACTTATGGAGAGGCGCCCCACCTCGACGGTGCGAACAAAACCCGCGCCCCACTTCGAAGTCATTAAGCATTTAACAAACGACAATTTCCTTGGTATTCTTATTTGGTCTGCAACAGACTTGTTGTTGCGCTATTTTTCTGCTGCTTTTACTGCTTTATAATTTTCTTCAGCGAATATACGCTCTTATCGTTTCAGACATGTTCTAAATCTTGCAATATCGACCAAGATATAAGGCCTTCAGCTACTAGCCCAGCTCCTCTCATCCCTGTATCCCAAATAGAGCGTTTTATTGTCGTTTATGACGTAACAATGAAATTATTACCCGTAACGCAACAAACAATTTTAAGAAATTCCGAACATTTAAGCATATTTTAGCATTTCCCCCGGACGCAGTTTGAACACTAAAATTCCGGGAAAATCCGGACGTATGGCAACCCTAGTTAAAGTAGACCTTGAGTATACCCGTAGCGTATTTTGTTCAACCGGACATTACCTTTCTCCAAATAACTTGCAAGCTGCTGCAACCCATCATATCATCGGGCTTTAAACTTGGTCCCACTGTTAATCGTTCAACGTTGGTACGGGAAATGATAAATTGGCGATCCTAGTCATCACTTGTCGAGCCTTTTTAAACCAATATTGAGTACAGAACAGAACGACATTAGGCGTTTAGCTTCGCAAAACTGTATAAGGTAACATAATTTATTTTCAACAGTTATAGTACGACATGCATTATGTCCATCTAAAATCGTGATAAACCGTGTATAGTAGCGGATTTCGATTAAAATTTAACAATCGGGCTTAGGCAAATCCATACCATCGTGGAGAAGAAAAGCAAAATGCATAAACTGACCTGCAGTTTATGCTCAGCTGTGTTAGACACACGATTAGGCGACTTTTGGTCTATAGCAGGGGTTCTTAAACTTTTTTTACCACGGACTCCCTAAAACTTTTTTGTAGCTCGCGCGGACCACGCTAGGCCAAAAAATTTAAAAAATGACGTCATAAATTTTTCCTCACAATACAAATAGACTTAAATCTGCTGATTTCGGTCCAAAAATGTGAAAGTGAAATAGACTCTTATTACAGTCAGTGTAAAACCGTTCTATTTTTAATTAAATTGTTCTCTTTGATAAATTGATTTACTTCTAAAATATACACTAATATTTCAATTAGGCGTTGATGGACCCCCTAAAACTAGTTCACGGATAGTGTTCCCTCTAACTTGCGCAACTGCGCAATTGCGCAGCCACACCAAACAAATTGCGCAGTAAAAATTACCTTTGCGCACTTAAATCATTCTCATACTAAAACCAAAAATCTTCACTTTTTTGTCACAAAGTTTAAGCATTTCGCATTGGCTATCTTTTCATTGATGTTTGTAGCTAAAAGCAAGTAAATAACTCAAATTCGCATTGACCATTGTGATGTAATAAATTACTTTGTCTAATCGGGTTTCATCATCCATGCTGTGTATGTTTTTTTTTTATTAGGAAAAACAAGAAAAAAATAGTTTAGAACAGAGCCCAATACAGCAAAATATTTGTTTCATCCTTTGTGACGTCATCTTTAAAATTTTCAAGCATCGCCACAATGCAAAAAACATTGATCTGTCGCGGGGCCCTGTCAACGCAGCTTTAAAATATTCTTGCGCACCACAAAAATATTCTTGGGCACTACAAAAAATATTTGCGCAGTAGAAAATTTTCTTAGAGGAAACACTGTTCACGGACCCCCAAGGGGTCTATAGACCCCAGTTTAAGAACCCCTGGTGTATAGTCTATAGTACCAAGGGTCGGCAACCTACGGCCCGCGGGCCGGATCCGGCCCACCGATGTAATTCATCCGGCCCGCCGCCTCTTTGACAAATTAGACACGAGTCCATTTCACATACTTTTTGACTATTTTAACTATGTAATTACGAAAAATTTTCGCGCTTCGCGCAAATAATCATTCTGCGTCCGGTTTGTTTACGTTTCATGCGCAGTGGAAGGATGTCAAGTTAGTCGCAAAAACAGGAAAGCGTATTCAAAAATATTGGACATATTTTTTCCAACAGATTTTATTTCTTATTTTCAGCAATGTGATAAAAACTTGCAAGAAGTTTACAAAAAACACCGGTAAACCAAAAAAAAAATCGAGCTCGCTTCGCTCGCCAGGTGACCCTTAACTTAAAACGGTTAACAAACACTAAGCTAGATTAACTAGTGTTATCGCGTTCCCTCAAAGAAGTTTTATTACACTTTTCATAAGAAATATGGATGGCGACGTGTGAACTCGAATTTTAAACCAAACAAACGCTTTCTTTCGCGCTTCGCGTTAAGACTTTACTGCCTCTGTAAATGTAAACATGTTTTTAAGTGCAAAAATATCTGAAACCCGCCTAATTCACAGTTGTTCTAACATTTCAATGCCACAATCCTTATTTATCATTTTGTGCGGCCCGCAGAGACCTTTCTGAGTTTGGTTTTGGCCCGCGACTAGAAAAAGGTTGCCGACCCCTGGTCTATACCAATGGTTCTCAAACTTTTTTAAGCGCGACCTAAATCTGAGTTTTATGAGCATCACACGACCCAAGCCTCAAACATAAAAAATGTAGGCCTACTTTTCTGATATGCATGAAATAGAAAAAGACGCAGACAACCAGATATAGTACACTGTTCTATAAAACAATAATTGATTACAAACAAATGATTGATTGATTTTAGTGTGATTGATGAAACTCAACTTTTTTCCTTTATAATATCAGGCTTGTTTGGTTACTAAAAGCTTACACCAGTTTAGCAGCTACTGTAGTTGGCTATGGCTATATTGTAGCTGGCTGCCATCAAAACGTTCATAAAACCACTTATGATGCAATAATCCAGGTTACAGATTTGAAGACACGTGAAAAGCTTATGATGCTTTGATACAGTTATGATTGAATTAAAAATATTTGAAAAATGAAATAAAAAAGTTCGTTTGCGCAGGATTGAATCACCATAGAGCGACCTATTTTTTGACCCTGCGCGACCCATACTTTGAGAACCACTGGTCTATACCCTAGGCTGGGTACGCGACAGTTCCTCCCATCTTGCCTTCGGTTCTCGCGGCAATGGCACGACGTTATTCAACTCCCGACTGCAGTCTGTAAAGAAGTTCCAGCCCGGCTGGAGCTTGGACCGCAACAGGAGCACGAGGAGCATTTGCCTCGAATCGGACGGTATCCCGATAACGAGACACGTGTGAACATGTGACCGATCGCACCTCCCAAATATCGTATTTAACCGTCGCAACTCCTGGTCTGCCTCCCTTTCCCTTTTTTAAGTTGCTCGAGTTCATCTTTCTTTTGCCGTTTTAATTGTTCAAGTTTAGCCTAATAATAAATATCACTGTTTAAAAATTGATAAAATTTAAATTAAAAAAAGAAGCGTACTATCCATTTGTTAAAGTAAAGAAGGTTTAACACAAAGTTCTATATTCGGCCCGCAATCTTTTTTTTTACAGTTTTCGGCCGCAATCATCAAACAGTTATCGGGCCCCTAGGTTAGCCAAATAGAAAGTATTTTAGAAGTGAGGCTTGTAATAGAACAGTATTTGACACCCTCAAAAGTAATTCCCCTTGTCCAGGGCAGTACAAGTCCTGATCATTTCGCCCAACACTACAGTTTTTTTTCCTCAACAATAAGGAAATTTTAGAACATCTTAAATTAGATAAGAGTGAGTCTTGAACGAACTAAATGATCGACTGATAACAAGTCACAGACTTCTACTAAATTCCTGTTAAAATTTGATACAGATAACAAAATTCACCCACATATTAAAGATGCACAATCGATTACCTCAATTAAACAGCAAACCAATTGTGGAAACAGGTCCTACAAGTTTTACCAAACAGCATCACTTGAGCTGGTCTTGTTTTTTCACCAAACTGTATCCCTTGAGCTGGACCGCGAAAAACAAACCTAAAAGTTTTCAGATAAACTTACACTTTCGAGCAATTATGTCCGATGACTCTCTGTCCTCATTTAAAATTAAAGACTCTAATAAATGTGTTTTCTGTTGCGATGCATTAGGTGCTGTACCGCACGTGTTTTACTTTTGTAGCGTCGTAGTAACTTTTTTGGAAGAATTAGCAGACTGGACCTCATCGAAACTCGTTATAAATTTAATCGATTTTCAGCAATAATTCAACTTAAAAATGACAAAGACAACATGTAGCAATCTGTTTTTCCATGCAAAACTTGGCATAAATAGCTTTATTCGTAAGTTCAAGACAAGTCATTTGTTTAAAAGATTTCAATGAAGTCAAGTCAGTTGAAAACAGTGACTTAAGCGCGCTTGTTATTACAACGTTATTACAACACTGTTGTTTGGTATGGACTCCAGCCATAAGAACGAGATAAGAACAACACCAACTTCAGAATAAAACGCAATTCGGAATAAGGCCAAAATAGGACTAATACCTAATTGTATTAGTACCGTCTAAATCGGAATAAGTCCTAAATCCGTCGGAATAAGACCTAAACAGTCAGAATCAGGCCTAAACAACACTTAAACTAACATCAAACCCCACCCCTTAGTACATCACTAACTCCCCAAATAATTTCAACACTAACCCATTTTCTAACCCCACCCATTACCCACCAAAAACCCCAAACAGGACCAAAAATATGGTGCCAAAACAGCGGCGTCCTGACGGCGCCGGTCAGACTAAGGCGTCCAAACGTAGTCACCAAAACAGACCGATGGCCCCTGATCGTCCCATACCTTCCACCCACAGGATCGAGAGTTATTTTGGCTATTTAGGCCTTATTGCGATAAATTTAGGCCTCATTGCGACAGATATAGGTCTTATTCAAACGATTTTGATCTTATGCTGTACTGGATATTACTGAGTATTTGGCTGTATTATGTCAAATACTATGGTTTTATAGATTTTTTTGCTTTAGGTATTACTGCTTTTTTAGATCTTATAGTGTGTGCCCTTTGCTATTACAGCACAGTAGACGAATACATCCGAAACCATGATACATGGTAAGTTGTTTATTGTTGTGCGCGCGTTTTGTTATTTATACGGTTTTAGGTACGTTGAATCCGTTCCGAATTTAATTATGTTCCTCAGTATAATCAAATTCGGTCAGAAATCGGAACTTCGTATCGTTAATAGGAATAATACAAGGAATGACTGTTTGATCAAGGGGCATTATTTTATATGGCTTACGGTTTTGGAGAATTTGATCTATTTATGTTTTAAAGATACATCCTGTAAATAGCGCCCTCGAGTCACAGATTCCCCATTTTTAATAAAATCTTCCACAATAAATGCACGCCAGTCCAGGCCATTTTACATACATATACACAATTTTAAAAATTTGCACAATACATTATTTAATAACTAAAACCTGAAACACAAATGGTAAGTCCTTTGCTATAAAATTTCAATTCAACCTTCTGTCAGACTGCTAAAGCTTTGGTACAGTGACAATTTGAAATGCGGTAGGTTTTTCTAGTGCACCCTGTATTATCAGCAAATATCCATGACAGCCCAAAGAAGTGGTAAAATGATGCATTATATTAATTTATATTCTCATTATTTAGTTTTACGGCCATTCTTAATGTTTTAAGCCGGTCAAAGTCCTTAAAATTGCAACCCCATTGCACTGTCTAATTATTTTTTCGGACAGCAGCCAAGATTATTTCATACAATTACAAAAAGCCAATAATACCTATAATGACTTTTTATGGGTTTCGAGCGTATGGATAATATTTCTTTCAACTTTGGTATGAAGTTTGCAACAAATGTTGTATATTTATACTCCTTCTAGTCGAATCTGTTATAAAAAACTATTTTGAAATATGACTTTCGGCTTTTCAACGTAACATAGGCTTTAAAAAAGCTTTAAATAGTAATGAATAATTGCTTAAGGTCAAAATGTCAGCCTTTTTGATGAAATGTACATTTTTTGTGTTAATCGTACTGATTTTAAAAAATCAAGTAAAACACATCTGGGAACGTCGCGGCACACCTGTCATGGGCTCGCGGTAAACCGGTTACGGACCACTGGCCTAAAGCTATAACGTAAATTGCGACGTCACCTCTTAAGTATACGAAGGTATTAATAACCTGTGAAAGGTATACCACGGAGAAACTGGTTCAGAGTCTAGATCAGTGATCGTAAAACTTTTCACTGCGGCATTTGTGTGCTGATCCTAATTGGCCCTTGGCTTTCAACTTACTGTAAAGTCTGCTGTTCTTGCTCCACTTTACCTAAATCACGCTTATATGGCTAAGTTACAGAAATTTGCCATTTTCGCGTTTTCGAGCTCCTAATTAAAAAAAATTGATGCTTGGTTTACTTTTATTTGTATTGGTAACTTACGACCAATTTAAGCTGCGTTTAGTCAGGACAATTTATCACAGTAGATTTCTTCATTGTGCTCAGGGTGGACCCAGGGTTGGTTACATGCCACAACTATGCAAACTTGAACAAAGCATGTAAAACAAATCGGCGGGTTGAAAAGATGTTTTACGCATAATTCGAATAACAATTTTGCAACTGATATTGCAATTAATTTTGTTTTACACCTCTAGGTCAACAGACTAGCGGAGAGACTAATTCGTTTTGCCCGTGTGCGCTAACTATATTGTTTTTTGCAACATGGAAATTAAATACGGAGTATAACAGCTTATAAAACACGAATAACGCAATGTATATTTTTTGAGATAAATTTATTCCTACGTGATTATACTGCAGCGCTACAGTTGTGGAGTCAAAAGCCCTCCACACTCTGTTTGTCAGTATTATCTTAATAAATTCGGCAAGGCTTCTTAAAGAATTTTATCTGAACAAGGTTATCGCTACGGTAAGATTTAGTCTAGCTCAGCAATACCGTGAGCGTCGCTCCCTCAGCAGAACTATAGGTAAAGTAAAGCGGAAAACCAACAACAAATATTTCCCCAATCGTACTGTAGTCTGTTGGTTCACGTTCAACTTCATTGGATGGGTTAACAAAAATGTATCAACAAGACCAATGTGATATAATTATCACAGGGATTTTTGCACTGAATATGTGACTACAGTTTATAGAGCTTTACAAAAATGGTGGGGATTTTTGACCTAGTTGTTCGACAACCAATTATTACGGAAACAATTGTGCAATGTGATTTGCACAAACAGTACGGAGGAAATTAGAGGCGATACATTGATTCAACTAGAACAACGGTGTCCAACCTGCGGCCGTCGATAAATAATTGTGCGGCCGTAAACACTAATTTTAATAAACATGTCTTGGCGGCCGTGTCCGTGCTGGCATGCGCTAATGGTTGATAATTTATCTATTAAATGCAGATTAGAAACGATTACGACTTTAGAGTGCAGTTAATCAGATCAATCTGTGCTAAAACAAGTTGATTTCATTGATTGATGTGTAACAATCGGAACTAGACGGGGGTACGGATGTTGTATATTTTGTCAGGGGGTATATTTTCAGGGCTTAGTGTTTATTTTTATTTTGTTTTAATTTTTTTTTAAATTTATTTTATTTATTTATTTTATTTTTTTTCAATTTTTTTTTTCATATTCATTTTTTAATTTTTATTTTTTATTTTATACTTTTTATTTTTTAATATTGTGTATTTTGTATTGTGTATTTTATATTATATATTTCATATTTTTTTTTTTCATTTTCCTTAACTTGTTTCTGCAAGCAAAAACAGATATGGGCCGAAAACTTCCCCACTTTGATACGAAAGGGGTTCAAATATGGCGTAGTATTTGGGGAATGATCGAAACATATATTTGATAAATAGAATTTACGTAGCTAATGTGTATGGCCATTTTATTACATTTTGGCCAGCTTACGTGTTTGAAAAGCAAATATTATCATTCTCCTACAGACTTAAAATGGTTTAACGCCTATGGTTTGCAATACTTTTCAAACTTTTACTCGGTAAATTTTTACCATGGCTTGGTCCGAGCAATCACTGTTAAAACAGACTTTAAATCTGTAGTTTCAAACAATATGAAACACACTATTATGTGCCTAATACGCAAACTATTAAATCGAAAGTTTTGCTAGTTGTTTAGGCCTGATATTGGTATGTTGATTGGAGCAACATGCACAACAGGTGCTAACAGAGAGGCGTACACTGCCTTAAGATTTCGCATTTAAATTTGCGGCGGTAAATACACCCTATTGACACTTCATTATTAGGCGAAGCTTGTCGCAAAGTAATTGGTCGCCCCAAAAAATGCTGACGCCGCATTTAAAGCAAGCATTATAAATGTGTCGCCGATATTCTGCCTTGAACATCCCTACTCGAAATGCTTCCCTGCGTTAATTGTACGGTGGGTGAAACTTTATTCACGGCCTTACCTCTTTTTGTATTACCGCGACAATACGATGAAATACGATTTGAAGAATATTTGAAAAAATCGTATTTGGAGAATATTTGCTATTTGCACCTGTATAGTATGTTACTCCAATCCAGCATATCAACACACAATTTTAAGTTGTGTAGGCCTGGTGTTGATATGTTGGATTGGAGTTGCCACCAGATTTCGCATTTAAATTTGCGGCGGTAAAATAAGTTGTTTCTTAATACCATTAAGTAATTTTACTAAAGAGAAGCCTCTTTTTAAAATGCAAGTCGGACGAGCCCAGTTTTGGACGTGCCACTTCGCACAATGAAAGTCTCACGCGCGGGACAATAGAGCGCAGCAGGCGGTGAGTCGCTTCGTCACTTCACAAGCTGGACAAAGCAAGCGAATATGAACGAATTCTGTATGAAAGTTTTTCTTCTGCTAGATGGCAGTCGTTAGCTACAAAGAGCTAAAACGCAATATTTCAGGTTTTTGCCCCCCAAGCAAAGGCCCCTGGGGGTGCAGCCTCATAAACTTCTACAAAGCACCTACATACCACTCTACGCCATGTCTGAAAATTTGAAGTTCTACGATGTATACAATTTTTTTTTTTTTTTGACAAAAATCGGTCTGAAACATGCCATAGGAAACCATAGGAAACCATAGGAAACCATAGGAAACCATAGGAAACCATAGGAAACCATAGGAAACCATAGGAAACCATAGGAAACCATAGGGAACCATAGGAAACCAAAAAAGAATAGCGGCAAAAACAAGATATGTTCCGAAAATAAATTTTCTGCCCATATAATAACGGCAAAAACAAGATATGTCCCGAAAATAAATTTTCGGTCCATATAATTGTGATGTCACATAAAGATAAAATGGGAATTGATGATACATAATTAACGGCTGAGCAGAGCAGACCTGTGTTATGCAAGTTGTGAATGGAATTAGGGCAAAAACTGTGGGACAGGTTGAGCGTATTTATAGAAAACCTTATTTAAACGAATAAGATTATGTCAGTGATTCTTAAAAACTGTTATTGAGGAAATGGAGAGAGAATACATTGAGGATAGCCAGACACAAAAAAATCCCGTATTTCGTTAATAGCAAAACCTAAAAAAGATTAAATTATAAACCACAGACAGAAGGCCCGGGGTCCCAGTCAACAAGCATGGTATACCAGCCTGGAACTGCATGCACGCCGTTTTGACGACCAGCCCTTATAGCTGCGTCACGTGTCACATTAAAAAAAAAAACACGAATTTTTTCGCGCTTGGCGCGATTAGACTGTTTTTGAGTTCTATATTTTTGCACGAGATCGATAGCAACGACAAGTATGTTCAAGAATAATTGTTCTATGACGTCACGTTTGGACCTAATTTTCTGACGTCATCTCTAAATTAAAGTGTACTGGCGGCCGTGGGATAAATAAAGACTGTCAATGCGGCCGTCAACAGCTAAAAGGTTGGGCACCCTTGAACAAGAAGAATAACAATAAGCCTATCCATTTCAAGAAAAATATATATCTAGTAAGAAAATTAGTTAAAAACTACGGTATGAACACCATTAGAATTTATCTTCGCACATATCAAAGGTAATATTATATTATATTTAACTACCAAATAACTAGCATAAAACAAATAAAAGTGGATTTCAGGGGCCGATCCTGGTGGGGCACCGGGCTGTTACAACTTTAAGCCTTTTTCGCCAACTTTTATTTACATAATGTAGAAACACAAAGCCGACCAACACAGTATTTAACAATTTTTTGTTTTAAAACAAACGCTTTATTCCCTCGTGCTTTCCATGAATCTTTGTGGGTGGGTTCTTTTTAGACATTATGCAAATATGCAACTTGAAGTTTATTACCTCGATCATCCAAAGGCCGGTTTGTAGATCGTTCTGAAAAGATTTTTATGTATGGACATTAAGTTATATTTTTAGATCTCAGAAAATTCCTACTATTTGGACCGAGCACAGCGTATCAGTCAGTTTACTGTTTTCTTTGGTCACGGCATGTCGTATTTTGCGGCGCTAGGTGTTTGCCATTCCTTTTTCCTCACCGAACAAAAATCTTGATCCGTCCCTGCTGGATCCACTATCCGAACATTACATAGCCGAAACTCATCGTTAATGTTTAAACTCGTGGAAGAAAAAATGCGCGGATGAATATGGATACGTTAAAAGTGGGATGCCCGTCCACATTTAAGGTGAGGCGTTTTGTTTGATTTTGCAACGGACGAAGCAAGCGGAGTTTCAAAATGGGCGAATATCAATATGGATTATTCGGATGCTTTGGCAATTGCAGTGTTTGCATAGTCACCTATTTTTGTCCTTGTTATACTTTGGGCAAGACTGCGGAAGCTGTTGGCGATTCTTGCTGTCTTTGTGCTGTCGTTTACTTATTCAGCTACTGCATCGCTGGAGGCCTTGTTCGAGGGAAGGTTCGAGCAAAGAATGGTATTGACGGCAGTTCCTGTTCCGATTTTCTCTGTCACTTCTTCTGCCCATTTTGCGCTCTCATCCAAGATCGTAGAGAAGTGCTGGAATCCCACCACGCAAGTGGAGAGTCAATGGCAAGGGTCTAAGTCCGAGTGAAATTTGGACATGTCAGCAACACTTTAACTTTTCTTCAATTGTATGTTAGATTTTAATTTTCGCATATCGGCCGCCTCTTGGAAATCGCTAGCCTATTTGAATCATAAAAAGACGAGGAAATATTTTCTTTGTTGAGCGTGACGGCCCATATTTTTTCGTCAAAACCTACTTTAGATTAGGTAAAGATGTTTCATGTTTTCATCCATAATATTATTAACTTTTTTAGTTATGTTTATGTTATTATCTTATGGTAGCAATTAAGTATTAAGATGATAAGCTACTTACCAGGTGGTTACCGTTTGCAGAAATAAGAATCCATGAAGTATATTTAGTTTTACTTTGTTTGCTAAAAAAGGAAAACTTGTTTTAAAAACTTATTAACTCAGCCGATACTTTTACGGTGGATCTGTGGTTTGTCAACACGTCTTTCCAAGTAATTTGGCAAGTCGTGACCTGATTGGATACTTAGGTTAATCATTAATAAACAAATTATTGTCAATGTACTTCCGCATTTTTAAAATGGTCTTTAACTAACATACAGTCTGAAGATTTGTATGATTGATAAAAGTACAGAGAAACACAGATGTTCAAGATTTTTCTAAAAATGTAGCAAAAATAAACTATAGTTTTGTCCCTACCCATTTTTTGACAACTTTAGCGATAAGTTTGAAATAAGAACAACATCAATGTCGGAATAAAACAGTTTGAAATAAGTTCAAAATAGTAATTTTGTCAAAATTTACACGTTAGGTCAAAATTTGTCAAATTTTTTTTTTTAAGGTCAAAATCGAATAAAAATGCACATAAATCGCTTAAGAAATAGAAAAAAAAACTAAAGTCAGCTTTTTGAAATTGGTCGTTCAGTTATTTTGAAATTTATCGTTCATTTTATCAAAAAATTTTAGTTTTGATATATGTTCAAAGTAATTTTAACCGTATTATATCTTTATTAGAGCAATACGGTATAAAAAAGGCGTGATTAACGACGCCTAGGTTATTTAAATCAATGTATTTCTAACAGGTCAAAATTTTGTCAAAATAAATTATTTTCAGGTCAAAATTTGTCAAAACTTTAATTTTTTAGGTCAACATTTCCTATTTTTTAGGTTAAAAATAATCGCCCTAGTAATAACTAATAAGTAACGTATAAATCGGAAGAAGTATTTAACGACATTGTTATGCTTTGCGCGTTTAGCGGAAATTTTTTGAAATGTATTTATGTTATATCCTGTTATGAAGACATTTTTATAGTTTAACTGGACATCATGGCAAATTTTCTGCCTTTTAAAATCATATAACAGCCTTCGATAAGATTTCTGTTTGTGTGAATCTACATTGACAATTTATTTTGCAACACACGACGTTGTCTCTGAAAATTATTAACTCTTGCAGTAGTACAGTGGTCGGCAAACTGTTTTTGTCGCAGCCCAAAGTTCAGGGCCACTAGATAAACCACTAAGAAAACAGGGGCGTATCCAGGATATTTGTTTTGAGTTGGAGGCATTAGAAAGACATCACAAAATATAGTCATAAAACAATTGTTCTTAGAAACACCTGTTGTTTTTGAACGAATTCGTGCGCAAACATAGAACGAATTCGTGCGCAAACAAAGGCTAAAATTCAGTTTAAATGCGCGTATCGCGAAAAAATTGTGTTTATTTGTGTAAATTGGCAAAACTTCAATTCAAAGGATACGTGACGCATATGGCAGATAAAAAGATTCGAATTTGCTCGAAATAACGGCATTTATAGTATAATTTAATAGAAATTGGACTATAAAGTTATGAGAGTCACGCGACGTACGAAACATTATAGAATATCGCCTTTGGGATAAATAGATTTAAGTAAAACTGACAAAGTACATGAAAATACTTACATTTGACATCACAAGAAACGTCATAGTTCAAGTGATTTAAGAAACGTGTTGTTCTCAAACAAACCCGTGTATGCAACTAAACCAAGTTTATCGCGCGAAATGCAAAAAAAAAAAAATTAGTGAGCGAAACGTTTATCTGAAACGTATACTCAATGCTTAAAATATTCACATTATATCATATCCACAACTGATCGCAGTACCCGAAATCACATAACAAGTTTGCACGAAACGAAAAAAATCTTACATTACATTAATCTTGTTTTGAGTTTTAGATAAATGTCACACACGATACAATAGCCATATTACAATGTTGATCAGAAAATTACAATAACCAGATATAATTTGGTAAAATTGCATTTTGAAGGGAATCTAAGTCCACACAGCTTAATAAGGCTTTGTACACCAAGAAAAGGTAAAATATTACACGGCGTTTTGAAAGATTGCCAAGCTATAATTTAAAACATGGTATAAAACGAAGGATATACGCGCGAAGCGCGAAAAAAATTTGCGTTTACATAGTTAAAAAAATACAGTTTGACCGGCATTCTCAGGGCTACATTGGGCACGCGAAAGTACAGTCTTAGAACATGGTTAACAAACATTAAAAGTGTTCTTGAAATAATAGTGGGTTGTCGAAACACTGGGTCAAAAATTACCCCCATTTCTATAAAGCTCTACAAATTTTAGTCACATATTCACTGCAAAATCCCTTTGATAAATCGCAAGAGGGGTCTTGTACCGAAATAGGGTCACTTAATTTGAATGAAACCTATACGGTACTCGGATAAATTATGTCTACTAATTATGTGTATTTTTAATTATTACATATCACGTGGGACATGTTGAAAATTTTTTAGTTGCTTATTCTGGGTCGTTAACCCCGTCCAATTAAGTTGCACGTACACGAACAGACTACATCACGCTTGGGGCAAGATTTGGTTACTAATAGTCTGCGTTATTTACCTATATACGTAGTCCTACTGAGGGAGCGACGCTCACGGTATTGCTGAACTCGACTAAATCTTACCGCAGCTTAGTGTAACCTTGTTTAGATAAAATTGTTTAGGAAGCCTTGCTGAAGACTTTTTTCAAAAACAATGTTCCAGTATTAATAATTCAATGCAGAGGCTCCCCAAAATGTATTGTGATGTAGCGTTTTTTAGAAACAGTAAGTTGGGCACATAAATTTGAGTCACTAAATTAGGGTGACAATGTCTTCTTGTTCACGGGTAAAGCCAAACTCATTTGGGTCTCAGAAGGCCGAAATAATGCACTGTAAATAAACTTTTTCATGTTGTAACAATAAGATTGCTATAGACTGAGTAAATTAAGCCTATATTTTCTACAATTTCTAGTTTAGTTACATAAGGACACAACAGCATTGAAGTCGTATAATCTAGCAAAACACTCGCAGGCCGTATGTTGCCAACCCCTGTTCAGTCTCCACTGGCAAACTTTTAATTTATCAAAAGACTTGACGCATTGGCAAACAACGATTTAATATTGCTTGCCATACTGCTATTTACGGACAAAAGGTGGTGTGAGCCTTTGACTCCTTAACTGTAAGGCTGCAGTGTTATCACGTAGGAATAAATTTAGTCCAAAAAAGTATACATTGTGTTACTCTTATTTTAAAAGGTGCTACTCACTATTCAATGGTCATATGTCGCAAAAACATTATAAATTCGCGCAAAGGGCAAACAAATTAAGACTTCCTGCTAGCATGTTGACTATAAGGTTGTAAAAAACATGATCTTTAACTGCATAAGTTTTCAAAATTGTTATTTCAATTGTGTGTAATACGACTCACCAACCTGCAATCTTCTTGCACATGCTTTGTTTAAGTTTGCATAAGTTGTGACATGTACCCAACCCCTGGATTCACCCTGGTCACCAAGTAAGAAACCAACTGTAATAGATTGTCCTGACTAAATGCATCTCACATTGGTCGTGAAAAGTAAGAAATGCAAATAAAAACTTTTCAAAATTAGTATCTCGAAAACTCTAAAATCGAACATTCCTGTAACTTAACCATACAAGCATGATTTTACACGACTTTAATCCTTACAAAATCAACAAGTGGGTCATACATTTAATTATTTGCTAATTTTATGCGAAACTCTGCAGCGTCGTTTTATGTGTTATTATTGTCTGGGTTGGTAATTCAAGATTTTTGGATGATTCCAAATTCGAATTTTTTATGGGATTACAGAAGTTCAGCAGAAAGCTTTTCAGCATGGTTTATTGGTTTAACCAGGATTTTTACAATTTTTAGTCCGCGAACTAATAGTTTCCCTTAAAGGATCACCACCCGATACGTTATAGCGATAAACGAAATGCATTTAGTTGTCTGTTTTTCTGCACCGATTTGTTAAAGTGCAGTTACCATAGGCCTACTCGTCACCCCTTAAACCAGTGGTTCCCAACCTTTTTGTTGTCTTAATTAATATACTATTGACTAGTGAAATATACACCACCCTAACATCAAGATGATACTCAACTACTGTACTGGGTCAAATTGTTGTTGTTGTTGAAGAAAGAAAGAACGAAGAACAAAAGAAAGAACAACAGAACGAACGAAAGTTGAATAAACAATGACATAATACTAAAATAAAGAAACTAGAAAAAAGTGGGGAAAATATATAAATAAAGACAAGATAGGCTGACGACCAACCCGCTACATCTGCTCAGAGGAGAAGAGGGCAAGAAGTTTTTGTTCGGGCTTAGTCGCCCTTCGCCAAGCGGTTTTCCATGGGGATATAAATTAAAAAAGGTGACCCAAAGTGCCATGCCGAACTTTGTCAACGTAAGCAAATTTAATGAGAGGGCTGTTACCTGTTGTTGCCTTTCCTGAACTAAACGACTAAACTGTGGTTGAGTTTTTGGCAATGCAATACGTATTTCATCTCCTCTGCCCCATATCTATTTCTACATCCTGGTGTTTTCATTTAAATATTGACTGACTATGCATACAACTTACCTATATGCTTACCGGTACATATCTACTGACCTAACAGTATTCTCCAGCTGCAAGCAGTGGTGTCGTTCCCGCCAATATGAGGTAAACCAGGGGTCGGCAACCTTTTTCTAGTCGTGGGCCAAAACCAAACTCAGAAAGGTCTATGTGTTGAAAATGTTAGAATAATTTTGAATCAGTTGGGCATCGAATTTTTTTTTTGCACTTAAAAACGTGTTTAATTGCATTTAAGGAGGCAGTAAAGTGTTGGCGCAAACGCAAAAACAAGCATTTGTTTGGTAAAAAAAAATTCGAGTTCACACGATCGTCATCCATACCACTAATAAAAAGAGTAATAAAACTACTTCCATTTTTGAGGAAACACAATAACTTTCATTAGTGAGTGTTTATTAACCTTTTCATGTCCGGGGGCACCTGGCGAGCGTAGCGAGTACGATTTTATTTTGGTGTACTAGTGTTTCTTTTAAATTTCTTTCAAGTTATTCTTACATTGCCGATAATAAATAGTAAAAACTGTTAAAAAATATATGCCCAATATTTTAGAATACGTTTTCCGTTTGAACGGTAAAGAAGCGCTGATCTAGTTGAAAAGACAGCATTCAAACGTAAACGAACTGGACTTAGAAAGATTATTTGTGCGAAGCGCAAAAATTTTTCGCCCGGTACGTGGTTAAATAGTCAAAAAGTAGGCCTATTTGAAATGGACTCGTGTCTAGTTTGTCAAAGAGGCGGCGGGCCGTAGGTTGCCGACCCCTGAGGTAAACTTTGGTTGCATCTTATGCTTTCTATTACGTAATAGACGAGCCAATTCTGAATTGACTGTAATCGACATGCGTTGGCTTAAGCTTGACACATGTGCAATTAAAGAGAGAAATGAAAGTAAAACGATCGCTTTTCGTTTTTTTTCCCAAAATTCATCAAGGTAATCACGGACCCCCAAATGCTTTCTCACGGACTCGCAAGGGGTCGTGGACCTCAGGTTGGGAACCACTGCCTTAAACACTTTGCACGACCAACAGATTTGCCAGCCATGATTTAAACAGTATAGTGTTATCTAAGGAAGAACTGTTTTTTATATTTGTTCTTTCATGAAAATGATTGATAACATTTCGGTATTTCTTGAGAGACAAGTGGGTCATTAAAAATGTGTTGTGGGTTACTTCGTGACCCGCGGGACCAGTGGTTCGCCATCCCTGTTTTAGGATGACCGTAATACAGCAAAATGAAAAAAACAAATGAATGTAATGTGCCAAAACTTTTGCACCTTAGTCGCATTTTAACTTCTCTTAAGTTAGGATGCCTTTAGGGTTAGTTGTTAATGCCTCTTTGTATATTTACAGGTATTTGGTCGGTGTGCCACCTAATTTGTCTGCTCTGTAAGTTTGCCGCGTGTAAAAAAAGGTTGCGGAGTACTGGTTTATACAAGGTCACTTAAACCTTCTTCTCCGTTGAATACTTTTAATAAAGTATTATTCACGTATACTTAGAGATTACGTCGACGGCAAACGATTTAGCAAAGAGACATTAAAATACATCCGGGCAGTTAGGACTTAGACTGGGTTTGAACAGAGCCTTGTCTACTTGCAGAAATAGTCATTTATTTTATTATTTCGAGTGTCGATAAAAAGTTTCGATTCTTGACCGAGTTGATCATACTGAGGAACAATTTTGAATTCAGAACGGATTCAACGTACTTATAACGGTAAATATCAAACGCGCACACAAGCCAGCTAAATAAGAAATATTGTCCGCCGGCGTTCGATGTCATGTTCGCTCGGTCGGTCGATGGCATTTGATCTTAAAGGGGGACACAAAGCAACGTCATCATCGCCTAACAAAATAAGCGGCGACGTCAACTCACTTTTCCACAGGCGCGCGCGACAAATCGCAATACTCTAAACGTAACCGCGAAAAACTTTTTTTAAGCGCAATTACCTGCGTGGACAAAAAAATCAAATTAGATAAATTGCCTTAATAAAAATAAATTTTATTGTTTAACACTTGCGACTTTTATTTAAAATAGGTTAATCTGGCATATATTTCTTCAAACAACGTTTCGGCTTACTATACGGCAAGTCCCTGATGAAGGCTTGTCGTCAGCATATTACGACTTTTATGTTTGAGAACTTCTGAAAGTATGTTACCGCCCAAAATTTAGTTAGAGTTCACAAAATATTGCAATGCGGCGGTTTTAATAGTAACGCATTTTCAGATTTTTTTTACGTTGGACGCAGTATGGTACCAGGGTTACGTATTTGTTTTGCATCACGAATTTTCGTTGCGTAAAACATGTTTGACGTGCTTAGCCGTTTTGCATGTTAAATTGCCACAAGTAATTCTTAAATAACGACTATAAAGCGAGACAACAACACGCGGCTTAAACAAATAACGCAAGGTAGGACATAACATGTAGTAGTTATTAAGAGGCCAAAACTTAATTGAATCTTACATTTTGTTTAACCTATAGTCGAGAATGATTTTGCCCGGGGAATACCAATTTGTTATGGACACAGCGCCTTTTCCAAAATGTAGGGCCTAATATTGTTGCTGCTTTCACAACGGCCGCGTCCTACTTTAATTATAAGAAAGTATTTACTATAGACCCATTTTATACACAATACGGAACATTACATTTGGTAACATGTTAAATTACATTATGTTACGTCACCCGCTAATTGTTGCTTAAGATTTGCTAATTAATAATCTTACAGCAATTATGTTTATTACGTCACACGGTTGTTCTATACTGCTTCTAATTCTGGAAATTTAGAAGACTGCGATTTGGATACCGTTGATGATGGAAAGCCCAGCAGCATCTACTTGAGATCCAAACGCCTTTTTCAAACGACACCATGAAGCGGCGTATCGAAGAACTCTTAAGAAATGTTCTGCAACAAACAATCGCTGCCATAAGATGCTGTGAAAGATTTAGTTTGCAACTGGATGAGACAACAGATATCGGAAGTGATGCACAGCTCATGGTGTTTGTGCGATATTTTGACACAAATGATTTCGTTGAGCAGTTTCTGTTTTGCCGTCCACTTGCTAAAAATACCACAGGAGAAGAAATATTCAAGAAAGTGGATTTCTTCTTTGAAGAACATCAGCTTGAGTGGTCTAATTGCGTGTCTGTTTGTGCTGATGGTGCTCCAGCCATGATGGGAAGTAAGAAATGCTTCATGAGTTTTGTGAAAAAGAAAAACAATAACACTTCGGTTGTTCATTGTCTTCTCCACAGAGAAAATTTGGCAACAAAAGAAATACAAGAAAATCTTGCCGTAGTTTTCAAAGAGGTTGTACCTGTGGTAAATTATATTAAATCTCGTCCATTGAACACTCGATTATTTCGTGCTTTGTGTGACGAAATGGGAGCGGAACTCGGTGGGCTTCTGTTCCATTCAACTGTTCGTGGTTGTCACGAGGAAAGGTGCTTGAGAGAGTGGCTACTCTTAAAGAGGAAACCCATGCTTTTTTTAAAAGAGCAAAATCATGAACTTGCTGATTGCTTTCGTGATGATGAATGGATTGCGAAGTTGCTAATTTTGGCCGATGTTTTCAGCCATGTAAACCAACTGAATAGTTCTATGCAAGGAAAAAAGAAACTCTTTTTTGATGTTTTGGAAAGTATTGATGCATTCAAAGGTAAAATAAAGCTGTGGACGCATCGAATGAAAAGTGGGAAGTTAGCTGCCTTCCCAGGATTGAACTTATTTGTGGAAGAGAAAGATATCAATTTGGGCGTCATTGTTCCCATCTTTCTTGAGCACCTCAACACATTTCTTTTTGGATTGGATCGTTATATTCCTTCTTGAATTGGGTTTCGGAATCCTTTTCAGGTGTCAGCGCTAGAAGTTTATTCAGATATGGACTGCATTGCTGAACAGTTGCTTGAATTGCAAAGCCGACAGATGTGGAAAGACAAGTTTAAAAAGGCTTCTTTGACTCAATTTTGGGCAAATGTGCAGTCAATTTTGGGCAAATGTGCATTGAGCCTAGTCTTTCAGATCTTTGCAAGCAAGCTGCAACAGCTCTTTTGCCATTTCCAACCACATACCTGTGTGAATCTGGCTTTTCAACTCTGACGATGATCAAAACGAAGTATCGCAATAGACTTCAACCGGAAGATGACATCAGATGTGCATTGGCAACCATAATTCCGGAATTCGATAAACTTGTCAAGCAAGTTCAAGGACAAGGCTCTCATTGAGTGTGTGTTGAGTGAAAAACAGTGCTTGCTTTTTTCGTTGATACCGTATTAAACTCTCTTGGATAGAAATCAAAAACACTATTTTTCGTTAATATATAGCCTGAGTCCGCGGATATATAGGCGAGCTTGAGAATAGTCCGTGGGTCAAAAAGGTTGAGAACCACTGCCTTAAGGGATAAATGCTATATTTTTAGTTTCACAATTATTTTCGATGAGTAGGGTATCAACGGAAAGGTCTTACTGAAAGTTGATTCTATGCTAAAACAAACAACTGCCAGAAGCATACCTTCTGAATAAATTAACCTTTGTTGTCGATTTTCGCACTGGGCAAAACGGACCCCTGAAGGGGCAAAACAGTCCCCACTAATTAAAGATAATTTAATTGCCGTGTTGTGTGGAAATGCAGGATAACGTTTTTTTTTAAGAGGCGCATAAAAAATCAGAGATACTCTCACAAGTCTCGTCACAAGGTGACGTCATAATTCCATTAATGGTATACATTGCGCCTTCCAGGTTGAAAATATTTTGCAAAAGTAGGCCAAAACATGCCAGAAAACCAAAATAACGCCATACTAAGTAGCATCCGTGTGGATTCTGTGAAAAATAATAATTATTTGCAGGGTTTGAATCCTCTTGTATTATTGATACTAAGTAAATAATAGGGCACTTAAAGCAACATGCTTGATTAATTAGACCCAAACCTGTTTTCTTGAAAGAAAGAAAGAACAGGAATAAACAAAACAATGCACTTGAAGTTTAAATGTGATAAAAAGCTACATTTTGCAATTAAATGATAGATTTAGCTTCTTGTGACCAATGTTTGTAAGTGACACAAACACCACCGTTGACACAAACACCACATAAAAACACAGCAACTAACATTGCATGTAATTTAGGACAACCATGAGATATTGAAGCATTCAAATGAATTTTAGACAGTACAGTAAACACCCCTTTCGAATGAATTTGAACATCACCAATGGCTCATTTTGACGATGGTGCCTCTTAGTTTATATCGTTAAAGTTTGAACTTGTTTATCGACAGTTTAGGGCAGTGATTCTCAACCTTTTTCAGAGCAAGATCCGCATTTCAAACCTAAGGTTTGCAAGGAGCCGCATAAAAAACAACAGTAGGCATATAATTAAAAAACATTAAGAAAGCAACTAGAAAACAACAACTATACATTACGCTAGCCTAGGCTAACTAATTAACAGTGTTTGCCATAGCTTGTCGATCAGGACTAAATATATTGTGACGTAACAAACCACAAAATTATTTTAAAGAGCCGGATGGAAGTACCCGGTAACATTAGTACTTCGTACTCGGGATCCTTGCTGATACAATTCATTAATTCTTGATTTCTCTTACTTACTTTGTAACTAATTTTTCACTCGGTTAGAGAGCCGCAAAATGTTCAGTTGAGAGCCGCATGCGGCTCTGAGAGCCGCGGTTGAGAATCACTGGTTTAGGGTGAATGTGGCTAAATATTATTATTCATATTTTTCAATATTAATTTTGTTTTAACATTTTTCGCTAAAAATGTGTTTGCTAAAAAGTGTTGCTAATACAAGGACTGTATAAAAGTTCAACTCGGTAACGTCACAACTTTCGGAGAAATTGCTCAAAAACAATCTCGGCGCGCAAAGTTCGCCGAGGTGGCCAATCCCAGATAAATTGCATAACATATTAAAATCGACAAATATTCGCGCTGACCGCCATGGGCGTCCCCACGGGGGCATGGGGGGCACTTGCCCCCATGGAATTTTAAAATGCGATTATTAGTAATATTTGTGTAATATGTATTACGTATGGTTAAAAATAGTATACAATATCCATTGCCTCCAGTGGCGTATCCAGGGGGGCGGGAGTTCTTACCCCCCTTTTTGTAAGTGATATTATCGTTTTTTGTTCGTTTTGTCATGGTTTAACCAACTGTTCAAAGCGGCTTGCTTTAAGTAATTGGGTCACGCGTCTTAATCTAATGCGAATCCAAAATCGAGCGCAAAACGCCGTTTTTCGTCCTTTGCTTGGTCGACCGTAAACGCTGGATAGTTTTTATCTTTCGTTATTTGCTTAGGTTGACTGATAAGGGTGTATTCGACAATTCACAACGCTTAGTCAAATCTTCTTTATTTTTTTCTCGCTAAAAAACGTCGAGTTAGGCGCAGTATGTTCCTCGCTATTCGGTCTCTGCGCTAATATTCGATGTTGGTGTAACATCGACATTTGTTTAACTGAAGCAGATTCTTGAAAAGAGGTATAATGGTGACTGTCGTGCGCGTTTCAAAGTCTACATTTTTAAGTAATGATAGTTAACGCAAAATTATGCTCTTTAAGCATTCTTTAAGACCACGTGCTAAGTGTGCAATGGACACAACTTATTTCCCCTCAACTGCAGCTTGTAATTTAGCTGACTTGGCACACAGCTCGGCGCAGATGTTGCGCTAATCCTGGCATAATAACACCCGAGAAAAACGTTCTTCGTTTAGTATTGCGTTGGCTTGTAGCGTTACGTTCATAAAACTTGAAAACTTCGCTGCTGATAGTCGAATTATGTATGATTCTACCACAATTAATTACACATATTTCACGGTCTTGGTTTATTTTTTCGCCTGAAGTTAACAATTGCACACTGTGGTTTCGCAACTGGCGCCTGCCAGGATTGTCAACGTCGCACGTGGTCGCTTTTGTTGGACGTATTTAGCTGTTTCTGATTAGTTTTTTTTATGACGTCTTGCAATCACCATTCTATGACGTCATACTGTCACTGTTTTATGACGTCAATATTCATTAACGTAAGACGAAAAATAGGGGAATTCCCTAAGTTGAAAACAGGACCCCCTTTTATGAATTTCTGGTTACGCCCCTGATCGCCCCCCCCCTGGAAAATTTTCTGAGGACGCCCCGGAACGTTTGTTTTCTTTTTTTGTTACAACAACGACATGTCGTTGATTTAAAGCAGCAAAATATAAATGGAACAAATGCAGCAATGTGCGGCTGATCGCGGGCCAATAAAAGAAGTCGGCGGTCTTTGAGAATCACTAAGTTAAATCAATGGTAAAAAAAAAAAGTGTGAGTTTGTTCTTATAGTTATGAAGTTACAAGATTTCTAATAAGTCTCAATGGAACGATGAGATAAACACGCAGCGCTTAATAAGCCTCCTGTAGTTCTTGCCTCCAAGTAGTGTCGGAATATGTGTTGTTTGACGAACAAAAACGTCTCCAATTGTGTTGTTTAGCTGAAGAGCATGCACTGTGGCAATCCCAAGACTATCAATTTGACTGACGTGTCGGAATTCACTTGACGAGGGCGTGACGAAATGGTCAAAAGTGGTCCTTCTCACCGTAGCTTCCGTAGATCCGTTTCGCAATCTAATCTGTTAAGTAGATGATGCGCGAATTCTCGTATATGCATCAATTAAAGGATACAAATCTCTGTTGTCAGTTACCTAGTTGTAAACTGATCGCTCTCTAGAAAATCCCGAACCTATGCACGTTCCTTCTCAGAGGTAGTTTAGGACCTGTTGTATAATCTAGATCGTAAGATTCTAGACTCTCAGGGTAACGTTCGTGGCTATTTCTTCCGTGATAGCTTCTCTCTTCTGATGGTTGTCTTCTTCTTTCTGATGATCGTCTCCTTGAATCAGATCTTGATCTGGAAGTTCGTCTGCTAATTGGCGGTGTTCGTGGTCCCGGAGTCTGCTTTCTAAATTGTCTAAAAGCTGCACTCATAGGAACAGATGAAGTCAAAGGTATATTGCTGTCGCGATTCACAAAAGGGGGAAGAGTTTCCTTGGCTGAAGAACCCACGCAAGAATATGAACTTGCGGAACTTTTTTTTTTTTTTTTTTTTTTTTTTTATTAATAAAATAGATAGCGAAAAAACGAACAAGAAAAACAAATCAAAATAGTGAAGCTCTCAAGCAGCTAACGACCATTTACTTTTGTGTTTTGTCATACTTCCTCTTTTTAAAGCCGAATATCGCTCGGAAGTTTGCACAGAAGATAGCAACAGTAAAAAGCGTAACATAGTCGGGACAGTGTCGGCATATTTACATTGATAAATAACATATCGCGCGCATAAAAGGACACAATTCACAAATGTTTTGCACGGTTCGTTTTTGTGCACTCCAAAGAGTAATTGCTCGCGGGAAAAAACACACGATATTCGTAGTTTAGTACTTAACCACGCACGTTTTCCCAGTATAGACACGTAACAGGACACAAATAAAACAAGTGGTACAGGGTTTCCGTAGCCTTTTTGCAAAAAGTACATTCGGTTTTACCAAACGAATAAAGGGAGTCATTTGTAACAATTGCGCCCAAGTTAAACTTTATCTCAGTTTGTTTTCGATTGTTGAATTGTAGAGGTTGCGGTAAATTTTCTCCCATGGCAGACGTGCCCTCCCGCAATTTAAGGTCCAGTGCCATTTTAATTGAGCTTTTGGAGGAAAGAGAATTGTTGTTTGTATTTTTTCGTAAACCGATTTGGTGGAGTTATACTGCTGGATAAATAATTTTAATGTTGGGGTTCTATACGAATGGGACGTTGTTGCGCTACCCGAATCCCATTCTTCTGGGAGACTCGATATTCATTTTATGAATTGGACAAAATCTGTGTTGTTAGGTGCAAAGTTAAATTTATTTACTAATGTGTCATATTGTAGATACTCGCCGTTTCTATTCAATAAATCCTGGTGAAAAATTATATTGGAATCTATAAGTGACGGCATAAAAAAAACATTTGAGCGGAATTTTACTTTTTTGTTTAGCCAAAGCGGACGGCTGTTTGACTTTGGATCTATAATTTCCAAGAGTTGTTTGCACGCCGTTATTGCGCAACGTAACGTTCGCATAGGAAGTATGCGCCTTTGTGATTGCATTGTTTTTTTGTTTCTATGTTCCCATTAAGAAGCGCTTCTAATCTGTTACCTTGGATAAAGGGGCCTTCGATTTGTTTCCAATCAGCTTCCGCGTTTTCGTCAAGTAATTTAGAGATCCATTTCGTATGTAAGGCTAACAAGTAATTATCTATATTGATCATTCCTGCCCCCCATTTGCAATACTCGCACTCAAAGTCTCTCTTTTCACCCTCTCACATTTGGACCCCCATAAGAATGTAAAGAGGATTCGTTTAACTTTTGAGATAAAGCATTTGGGTATATTAACCGGGACAACACTCATTTTAAAGGTTAAGATTGGAATCATGAGGGTCTTGATAACTGTTATTTTTCCAAGAAGAGAGAGACCCCCCGCGGACCAAATATTTGATACTATTTTAATTTTTTTCAGAAGTGGTGTGAAATTTTTTCAATTAACTCGGCGTCGTTACTCGAGCTAGTGGGAATTTCAACGCCTAAGTATTTGATAGTACCTGATGGCCATAGAAGACCACTTTGTTCCATGGGTTTGTGACAGTTTTCACGATTTGTTCCGATAAAAAAGGCGTTTGATTTGGACATGTTGACCTTGCAAAATGACATTTCGCCGAAGTTGTCGATAATCCGAAAGACTTCTGTAAAATCCTGATCACTACCCGATAGAAATATTGTAGTGTCGTCAGCAAATAGGGACACTTTAAATTCTTTGCCATTTATTGTGATGCCGTTTTGGCGGCCCTGTTTTAACGCAGCGGCAAGGCATTCAATGCACAGGACAAATAAAGTTGGAGGGAGAGGGTCTCCCTGGCGTACGCCACGTTCAACGTTAAACGATTTTGATAAAAAGTTGTTGTTAACAATTACGCACGAAGGATTTTGGTAAAAACATTCGATCAATTTAATAATCTTGTCCCCGAACCCGAAAGCAGCTAAGGCTGTATATATGAAGTCCCAGTTTACCGTGTCGAAGGCCTTGAACATATCTAAAGACAGTATCGCGCCAGGTATATCGTAACAGTCGGCGCAGTCAAACTTGCGGAACTTATTGGCGAAAATTCAGGCAACGGGCGTGAACGCCCTCTTCCGTCTGCTTGCTGTAATTCGTGAGAGCTAACCCGCGAATAGCCTCTCTCCGCTTGTGACATACGAGCACTCGTATTTTCTTCTGGGCTAAATAGCATCTTTTATTGATTTGCGACTCTGTTTTATACCGAAATCAGTAGGGAAAATTCTGCGAAAATAAAGGAAATTACGTAGTCATTTCTTACTAGTAATGAAACATGCACACATATGTGTGTTAATAACTGAGATCTAGCTCTTCTGAAGCTGCTCTTTGACCAACGATTACGGCTTACGTATATAATTAGTACACCGAAAGCCATTGCAGACTCCACCGAAAGCCATTGCAGACTCACCAAATCTGTTGATCTATGATGCAAGCAGGGCAGACTAGAAAAACAACTAGCCTGCAGTGAGGTTCGAACTCGGGACGACCTCCGGTCAAGCCGGGACCGTCGCTCTAACAACTGAGCTAAGCAGGGTCAGAGAGGACCGAGTCGAGAAACAACCATACGCCAATGCTTGTTCAATCTGTTAGTACAAGCAACCTCATTGAAGGGGATCCACAGTACCATATCATTTATTCAATGAAACATGCACACATGTGTGTGTTAATAACTGAGATCTAGCCCTTCTGAAGCTGCTTTTTGACCAACGATTCTCACTGCAGGTTTGTTGTTTTTCTAGTCTGTCCTGCTTGCATCATAGATCAACAGATTTGGCGAGTCTGCAATGGCTTTCGGTGTACTAATTATACGTAAGCCGTAATCGTTGGTCAAAAAGCAGCTTCAGAAGGGCTAGATCTCATTATTAACACACATATGTGTGCATGTTTCATTGAATAAATGATATGGTACTGTGGGACCCCCTTCAATGAGGTTGCTTGTACTAACAGATTGAGCAAGCATTGGCGTATGGTTGTTTCTCGACTCGCTCCTCTCTGGCGTATGGTTGTTTCTCGACTCGCTCCTCTCTGAGCCTGCATAGCTCAGTTGGTAGAGCGACGGTCCCGGCTTGACCGGAGGTCGTGAGTTCAAACCTCACTGCAGGCTAGTTGTTTTTCTAGTCTGCCCTGCTTGCATCATAGATCAACAGATATACGTAAGCCGTAATCGTTGGTCAAAAAGCAGTTTCATAAGGGCTAGATCTCAGTTATTAACACACATAGGTGTGCATGTTCCATTGAATCAATTCTTACTATATTTGATTACATAACACCTTAACACGTGATAAAGGGCGTTGCCACTCTGCCTTCTTCTACAGCTTTTTTGACGCGAAAAAAATATATAATTTTTGCCCGAAATACGGTTTAAACAAAAGCCCTGACTTCATACAAATGATAAACAATGCAACGGAACTAGCCAACGTATATCTAATACTAAAAATCAGTGTTGTAAACAAGTCATTTTGAAATGACATAAGTCCCAGTCAAGTCATTCGTAAAATAACTTAAGTCCAAGTCAAGTCTTTTTGAATAAATAACAAGTCAAGTCCAAGTCCAAGTCACCAGTTGCCCAAGTCAAGTCCCATTTATATCATAGCTAGAGCATGTCAACTTCAAGTCCAGCCTTTGTCAAAAAAATAAAACTTTAAATTATGAAAAACAACAAACTCCTCCGATTATTATGAGCAACTTGAGTAAAAAAATAACATAAAAGCAACATATAACAAGCAAATTATTTTATGTGCATAGATTGGGACAAATAACGCAATTTTATAAATAATTGCTTACCGTAATTAAAACAATTTATTTTAACCCAAGTCATTTGTCCAAATGACTTAAGTCAAATCAAGTCATTTGCCCAAAAGACTTAAGTCAAGTCAAGTCATTTTCCCCAAAAGACTTAAGTCAATTCAAGTCATTAACTTAAGTCATTACAACACTGCTAAAAATATGCCATGTTTACAGAATGACGCTTTAAAACATATGATGATCTTGCTAGAATGTCGGCAATGGGCTTTTTATAAATATTATCCATGACGACACTTTAACAGCGATAAAAAACGAATTATTTGTGATAAACAATGTGCTGCTACAGTTATAATGTCTTGCATAAATATTAAAGTACCTCCACGCAAACGCAACACGGCCTACGTCCTGGATAATTCGAAGTTTTATTGTTGGGAATCCCCCTCATCTTTATAAGGACTGTGTTATCCTACTGCCGCATTTTCGCGCCATTTTTAAAAACATTCGCTTGAAGCATAGTTGCCATTCTTTAATATAGATCTAGATGTTTAGGTTTGACTCGATGTAGGATTATACAATCTAGAATCTAGATGTTAGATGTGTTTTTTTAGATTATTATAAAAAATATGTCGCTGGTCTAGAATCCTACCACAATTATTGAATCAACGCACATTATTTTGGGTTGGGCGCGAATTAGCTTTTGGGTGTGGGTGGGTCAAGTATTATTATATTCAATAAATTTTTATTATAAGAATACTTGACCCAACCTATCCCAAAACGCTAACCCGCCCCCTAATCCAAATAATTCACGTTGTGGTAGGCTTCAAGACTAGCCCAAAAAATATTGTGTAATCTAAATTGGTTACAGATTCCGCACGGATACGTCAAAAATTAGTGCAGTTCTAAGCAAAAAGGTCTACGGAAATTAGGGCACCATGAGGTCTTCGAAAATACACTAATTTGATTAACAAATCTGCATAAAAAGATTAAATTTATTAATAACCCCTCTGGTATCTTTAATTAAGACTATATAAAAAGCGGTCGCAGCTGCATATTTTGTAAAATCTATTCAGTTGTGCAAACTTAAAGTTTTTTTTGGAAGTAATTAATTTACAATCCACAAATTTTAGCAGTTACTTAATTAACAACACAATTTTAAGCTGAATAAAAATCCACCCTGCTCAATATTCAAAGTTTCTTAACTGGATGAGCAATTGACTTGCATCGCTTCATCCTTGTTCGCCCAAGTTATGCTGTATAGCACTTTTGTAATAGGGTAATAATTATTTTTTTATTATCTAGTACATACAATATTTGTGTACATCATATATTTAAACGTTTGAAAAAAATTGAAATACTTTAAGACAACAAGTGCAAAATGTCAAAAACAACACAGAAACCAAGTAAGTAAAACTTAGATGGATTTGTGCTCCCCTGTTTAATGTACAACATTTCTGCAAGATAAATATAATTATATTATATGTGCTTAATTGTAGATTGTGATTAGGGATGTTCAAAGTAGAATCCCAAGGTATTCTAGAATACTAGGTTTCGAATCTAGAATAACGAATCCAGAATAGCGAATTCTAGTATGTTTATTAAATTATTTTAATTATTTAACCTCGATTTTGTTTGGGGAAGAGATTAATCTTAATCTACCCTACAGGGCCCACAATCACAGCTATAAATCGCCCAAACAATTTGCTAACATGGGTACATTATAATAAAAAAAATCTCCCAAATGTTTAACATTCTTAACAACTGTCATTTGAAGCAGTTGTGTAAACTGTAATATGTCAACTGTCCAGGTTTGCCAAAACTTATATTTTTGCCAATCGTGCGACTGCACACAAAATGCACACTGCACACAAAAGTCTTAAGCAATTCGGTCCTGTTTTTTTAAGCATTGTCGGGTCTTGGGGCTTATTTTTTTACTAACATAATCTGTTATGCAGTCAAATAATGTACTGCAAAGAATACAAAGTTACTATTGACTTAACGAATTCTTGACAATTACACTGCGCATAACTGCAAAACCTCGCTGAATATTGGCCTAAAGTTGACCTTAAGTAACCATATAGCGCATTTTTGCACGTTTTACAACGTAATGCTACTTTTGCAACATAACGCATTTAGAAAAATTGCGAACTCCACACCAGACATTACACGTTGATCGCTCGCCCAATAACGCTTGATTGACACTTAATTATTAGACGAACGTTATCACGAGACGCGGTAATTGGTGGCCCGAAAAATCGCTGACACTGCACTACCAGGTTACATTTAAAGCAAGCACTATAAATTGGTCGCCGCGGCGACAGGCCAACTTACCACACGCGTTTGTGCAATTAGGCGCAACAATCGGCGGGAAAACATTAAATTATATCGGTTCCAATTACTCGAAATAAACGGCAGAATTGGATTCGAATCTCATTTGGATTCGAATCCAAGGATTCGATATTCTACTTTGAACATCCCTAATTGTGATATTGGATTAATATTGGTTGGCCTCAGAGTTGGATGAATTGCTTGAGTTAATTTAGATTATTCTTTAAATTTTTCTTTCTGAATCAAAGTCAGTCATTTTAGAAGATGTTAAATAAAATATATGTTTCAGAAATTCCAGTATGGCAGAATTCAGTTTTATTTAAATACTAGACGAAATACCCGGCAGTGCCCAGGTTAAATAGGGTATTTATTGTAAAAATAATATGCAACCTTTTGCAATAAGCCCGATATATTATATGTGACATGGGAAACATGTAGATTGTAGACTAACTTGTTAGCATGTGGGTTGGTTGTCCCTTGACTATTTCTTGCTGATTTTGCACTGCCTGATTTATCTTAAATTGCCACCAACGGTCATTTTAACCGTAAAGCTAATTCTAATTCATAAAAATGTGCCGTTTAATCTTTTTCGCTCATTTGAAATTTAATTGCTTTTTAATCAATTTCAATGTTCATGTGATTTGTAAAAAACAAGAAACAAATTTCTCTCTGCGCAGCTAAAAAGTAGGTTTTTTACCACAAACATCTCAATCTAAATTAGTTTTCACAACTGAGAAAATTTATCGCTTCATAGATGGCATTGTTTGGTTCAACATACGTGTGTGAACGAGTTTTTCTCGAACTGGGGTTCATGAAATCCCCTCATCACTCAGGACTAAGTAATGTCACACTTGGAGAATGGATTTCGGGGTCCCGATTTTAAAATGTTTTTGTTGATTCGCAAAAAACTAAAAACGAAACGGTTTTCATTTTGTGGTGGTCACTAACAGGTGGTCGACGAAATATACAAGTGGCCCGTGGTCTAATCCGAATACACATATTTGTCGGCAGTATGAAAGGATGCACAACCCTGTTATAAATCATTGCACTGATCTACGTGACTGTGAATGAGTGTTTTATTTGAAATGGTATAAAATGCGTCCAGTAAATACTTTCTCACAATTAAAATAGGATGCGGCCAGTGATTGGATTGTGCGGGTTCGCACCGGTTCTATAGAACCGTCTCTCTAAATTTTGAGATCACGGAACCGGTTTAGCATTGGTTACTGTCAATAGATTTTCTTATCTAATACACCAATTTTTGAGATCCAAGTAGCTCATTTGTATTATCGTAATAGTCAAGTTCGCACGTAACAGTTATACCAAAGTTAATAGAAAATTGTTTGTTGAAATTAGAGTCACACAGTGAAGTACAACATACCATAGTATGGATAGTGATTTTTGGCTGAATAGATATGCTTCGGAGACACAACCATAGCGAAACGAGGCGTGAAAATTTTTTGCATTTACATAGTTAAAACAGCCCAAAATATAGTTTAAGCCTTAGGAGAAGCATGGCCTGCTACATCCTTGATATGCCGATGGGAATGTCATACCTGTCTATTTAACGGGAATGACGACTATCATGATTGCTTTTTTACCTCAATAAAGAAGTAAAATCAAAGTAAAACTGCAAATACACAACAAAGTCATCCAGGCTTTACAGATGTTCAGTTGATTTTTTTCTTCATCAGTATGAGCCTGTTGCTTGTACCTTATTATGAAAGATATAAAACTGGTGTGTTTGTCTAACTGTTTATACCATTAAACAATATTATTGTATTTAAATTAAAAAATTGACAACCTCTATTTTGGGGGTTTTCAAACTTTTGATGCCTCACCCCCATTGGCTTTATTTATCGAAACTCTTGCCAAATGTAATTATGTCAGCATCTATATCACAATCGAGTTATTATTTCACAATTTTGAATTGGATAAAAGTGAGTTATAGTTTGCTAGGTGTAAATTCATTACCATTCCAGAAAATAAGGTTTTTACATAGCACAACAAATGCGGCAGTGTGCATGGCGAGAAATGCATGAATATTTTTTAAAATTATACAGTAATCTGGCCGAAAAATAGTATAACATTGCAGTTATCAAGTAGTACAATACATTTATTAGGTATAACATTTGGTTTGTGAAGGAACATTTGTCAAAAACACATTTACAAGTCACTTAAGTTTTTTTCATTTGTGATTTTTGGCTTTTTTGTCCAAACTTTGACACACAATTTCTATAAGAAAACATTGAGAACCATGGATCAATTTTGCATGATAGACTTGTCATATCTTAGTAAATATGTGAACAAAATTTCAGTGCAAATTTTCACTGGGGTCATGGGTAACCAGGTTATTAAAAGGACCCCACTTTTTTCTTCACCTGTAAAATAATTTGGGTTGTTACCTTTTTCAGTTTAGAAGTAATAGGGCCTCAAACATGTTCAAAAATAGAAAAATTGCGCCCACTCTGCAGACCCCCCCCAAACTAAATGCTTCATTACTCTCACGTATCTCAAAAAATTACGCTCAAACTCTGCAGGGGTTTATCATATAGGATAGTGAAAAGGTCTGTAAAATTTAAGGAAAATCGAAGAGGTTGAATTTCTTCCCACACAATTTCTATAAGAAAACATTGAGAACCATGGATCAATTTTGCATGATAGACTTGTCATATCTTAGTAAATATGTGAACAAAATTTCAGTGCAAATTTTCACTGGGGTCATGGGTAACCAGGTTATTAAAAGGACCCCACTTTTTTCTTCACCTGTAAAATAATTTGGGTTGTTACCTTTTTCAGTTTAGAAGTAATAGGGCCTCAAACATGTTCAAAAATAGAAAAATTGCGCCCACTCTGCAGACCCCAAACTAAATGCTTCATTACTCTCACGTATCTCAAAAATTACGCTCAAACTCTGCAGGGGTTTATCATATAGGATAGTGAAAAGGTCTGTAAAATTTAAGGAAAATCGAAGAGGTTGAATTTCTTGACTGTGTGAATTGACATGGAATGGCCCAGTGCTCCTCAACTTTTTTTGCGCCAATTAGAAATGTGTTAACCGTTTTGATGCTTTTAATCTGGTTAATAATTTCCTGCATTATACAGACATTGCATTCTTACAGTGCTGCTAAATCCTTAACCCCTGATTTTAAATATTTGGTTTAAAGACAGGAGACCTTTGCCAAGCCTTTCATCCGCAAGCTCCAGTGATATTGATCATGAATCTGAGAGTGACAACGACCTACCAGGTAAGTGGATACAGCATATAAATTTATGTGTTGTTATTACAACCATGTGATAAAGATAATTAAAGATCAAACAAAATAGCGTTTTTTTTTCAAACCCATATGAGTGGGCATTTTTATTATTTAAGGAGATGTTTAGATTTTTTCTTAAAGTGTAAATAAATTATGAAAATAAATCTCTTTCTAATAGAGGCGCCATCTAAGTATTTCCAAAACCTTATTTATAATATATATTTTAAACTGTTTGTCGCTCTGTCTAAAATTGTAAAACCACCGGACAGCATGATCAAGTGTTTGTCAATCATAATATGCACTTTTTAAGGACAAAAAGAAATTAATCACAAAACAATTTGCAGTTCTTTGGTTGTTTCTCGGCCAGCTCCCACTGAGCCTGCATAGCTCAGTTGGTAGAGCAAATGTCTGGGTTTAGCCGGAGTTAGCCTGGACTTGCATACAAGGAAATCATGATTAGGCCGACTAATTTCGATAAAGCCTTCATGGGGGCAACATGTGTACTATGTTATTTGTGCCATTTTTTTGGATAGTGCGTTTTACGATAGAATGTTCATTTCGCAACTTATCACATTTAGGAAATTGTGAAATTCTGCTCCTGACATCACACATTAACCTTATAGCATTTGTTTGACACCTTAAAATGATTCTGCAAGTAGTTGGTTCCCGGAAAAAACAGTGACATTCCACTACTTGGCTCCACATACAGTAAGTACTGTAAATATTTCGCCACAGAAACAGGCTAAATTCAAAATTTCCACTTGAGTGTGTACAATAATGAGCAACCTTTTCTCAGTAAAATAAAATAATAATTCATTAGAGGTTCATATTACCTTCTATAAACGGCATAGTACATCAATATATTCTACTTTGCACATTTGTAGCTGTACATAGTTATCAAGTAAGCACTGCACAAAATTACCCTTTTATTAATTAAGTAAATAGCCAATTTTGGAAGGGTAAATAAAATCTGAAAAGCCATTGTGGCCTTGGCTATTACATAATATGGTGTTTAACTCTTGTGTAAGATCATCTATTTTCTATTTGTTTTGAAGCTATTGAAAATTTTAGTCAATAAAAATGTGTATATATTGTTTAATGTTATTCAATTTATTGCTCTCCACTTTCAATCTGGAAGATTACAAAGCAAAACAGACAAGTAGTAATATTTTATAAGCTGGGCACACTCTTCAGAAAAAAGCACACTCTTCACAAAAAAATTGCACACAGCTAAAGTGGAATTAAGCATTTTGACAGGTTGTTTGTTTCAATGAACAAACACTCAACAAACAAACCATAAAACTTTCAAAAATAAAGGTTAGATAGGAGTTTAGAATTTATAATCTACCTTCAAGCCAAACTTTAGCATTTTTCTGCTCCTGGTAAAAAAAAATTATTGGGACTTTCTTTGTTTTATACTAAGGGCCATCAAGATCTCCAGTTAAAAAAATAAAATCGAAGAAATTTGGATCGGCGAAACGCAAAGGAGAAAGGCCATATAAAAAAGGTGGTTTACCTGTTTATTAGAGGTATCGGTATAAATAGATGTTACTTTTAAAATATGCAATGTTACATAGGTAATGACTAGTGTGATTATTGTACTTTAAAATGGGAAAAAAATAATTAAAAATGTTTGTTACAAGTTTTTACATATAAGGATTACAACAATTTAGACAATTAAATGTTGCATGAAGCAGTGCATTGCTTCATTTAAGCAGTCGAGAGATTGCTGTTTGCCGCTAAGTGTGCCGCGAAGCTTTTTGTAATTTCGGAAAAGAGAGTATTTGTATTACCAATAGGCGGACTCCAGCCATAAGACCGAGATAAGAACAACACCAACGTCAGAATAAAACACAATTCGGAATAAGGCCAAAATAGGACTAATACCTAATGGTATTAATACTGTCTAAATCGGGATTAATCCTAAATTCGTCGGAATAAGGCCTAAACAACACTTAAACTAACCCCTAACCCCACCCCTAAATACATTACTAACTCCCCTAATAATTTCAACACTAACCCCACCCATTACCCACCAATAACCCTAAACAAAACTTAAAATCCGGTGCCAAAACAGCGGCACCCTAACGGCGCCGGTCAGACTAGGGCGTCCAAACGTAGTCTCCATAACGGCCGATGCTAGACCGATAGCCCCCGATTGTCTCATACCCTCTACCCACAGGTTCGGGCGTTATTTAGGCCTTCTTCCGGTGAATTTAGGCCTTATTCCGATGAATTTAGGACTTATTCCGATGAATTTAGGACTTATTTCGATGAATTTAGGCCTCATTCCAATGAATTTAGGCCTCATTCCAATGAATTTAGGCCTCATTCCAATGAATTTAGGCCTTATTCCAATGAATCTAGGCCTTATTCCAATGAATTTGTGCCTTATTCTGAGGAATTTAAGCCTTATTGCGATGAATTTAGGACTTATTCCGATGTATTTAGGCCTTGTTCCGATAAATTTAGGCCTTATTCCGATGAATTTAGGCCTTATTCCGATGAATTTAGGACTTATTGCGATGAATTTCGGACTTATTCCGATGAATTTAGGCCTTATTCCGACAGATTTAGGTCTTATTCAGACGATTTTGATCTTATGCTGCACTGGATATTATTGCGTATTCGGCTATATTATGTCGTTGGTCCTAATACTATGGTTTTTATAAATTTTTCTGCTTTAGGTATTGTTGCTTTTTAGGTCTTATTGTGTGTTCCCCAATAGGCATAGACGCAAGCATTTTAAACTTCAATTTACCAGGTATTAATATTAAGACATTTGAATATAGTTTGTCGTGTGTTAAGGGCGGATGTAAAAACACTCTATTGTTTAATGGTAAAAATAAAGGCCCAAATAGACTCTATATGTTGTTCTGTTAAAAGTGTGCCACGAAATAGTTAAGATTTTTTTAGTGTGCCGCAAGCGAAAAAAGTTTGGGAACCACTGATATATTGCCATGTCATTTTCTAAATTCATTTCTTTTTGACAGACTTTAATGATTAGTAATTGTTGTGACATTACATTTAGATGTTCAAAAACAAAAATCAATGGCGTCAAGGATCCCATTGAACACGGGTGTAGCTGCACAAGTGAGGGCTCTTCAAGAAAGCACAAGACTCTGTATTCGGCGGCTACCATTCAGTCGACTTGTAAGAAACCTTTTATTATTTATTTGACCATGCTGGTGATTTATAATATTTTATCCCATGATCTAAAATCTATCTGTGGGGGGCATGGCGATTGGCGACTCAAATGGTGCCATTATAGAGATTAGAGATTAACAAACTTCTAAAGCTATCCTGCTTAAGAAACGTTGTTATTAACGCATGAAAGTTACGTCATTGGTGCGCATGAAAGGTACATCATTATTTGAATTTAGAAAAAGACGTGCTCGGGAAGGGCGTTAAATTTATCATACATTTGAGTAAAATTGGCCAAAAATTCAACCTGATTAAGGACATTTTACTCGATGTTGTACAAGAATATGCATAAAACAAATAACATTCGTGTAAAACGCGAAATAAATGCAGTTGTTTTAAAAAGATTTCCTTGAAATGACCTATAGATGGTACAAAGCAGGCTGGCAGAACTTTGCAAGCTTTCTGGTCACAATCATTTTTGACCTAATTTATTTTGTTTCTTGGTCGCTTCTAAAGTTAATTATTGCGTTCCCCTAAAGAATGTATCATCAACCTTCCCGTGTTTGGGCGATAAACAAGTTTATTAACAAGTAAATTAGTTAACAAGTTGCGGCGTAGGCGCAAATGTTTTGTGACATCAACAAACTCATAAGGGCTTGCCAAAGTACAATCTGGGGAGGTTGGTTCACACTAGACGCGTTTTGCGTTACCGAAAAACGACGACGCCAAAAGCGTGAAAACGCTTTCGGTTGCGGAAAATTGAAATATTTCCACTCAGTTGCTTTTGGCAAGAAGAAAGGAATTTTGCCGTTAACGCTGGCAACGTGTTCAATGTGAACTGGATGACGCTAGCGTTTTGTGCCAGACGCGTCTAGTGTGAACCAACCTTTACATAGCTATTTTGGGGCGAACTTGTGTGCAAACATGCAGCTAAAAATCAGATTAAAAAGCGCGAAAACAATTTTTGTATAAGTGAGAGAAATTTTCAAAAAATTTTTGGATAAGTTGAGAGAAATTTTTTTATATTTCCCTAAAAGGTTAAAGCACATATCCCTTTCAAAAGGTCACCGGTTTAGTTTGTTTTTATATTTTTTTGACGTCAAAACACGCGCCTTCAGCATACTTACCCTGGTATAGTACAGTACAACAGAAAATAGTGATTTATGGCCAAAGCTAAATGGCTTTTTCAGTATGTTTAACCAAGCAAAATTGAGGTAGACTTCGCAAAACAACGTACGAGTTTGTGAATTTTCATTCTTGGGTCAATATCGCACAATATATTTATATTTTTATTTGTTGGAATAAAAAGCCGTATGATGCGACCAGGAGCGTATCCAGAAATCCAAAAAAGGTGGGTTACGAATTTTCAACTTAGGGAATTCCCCGTTTTTCCGTCTGACGTTAATGTCGTCATAAAATAGTGATTGTAATGACGTCATAACTAAATAAAAACGGGTAATTCCCTAAGTTGAAAATTCAAAACCGGCCATTAACGTCCAGCAAAAGCGAAACTTTAGACGCAAAGAACAGGTGCGTCGTCAACAATCCTGCCAGGCGCCAGCTGCAAAACTGTTTCATATGCAATTGTTGACTTTAGGCGAGAAACTAAACCAAGACCGTGAAATATGTGTGATTGATTTTGGTAGATCCATGTACGGGAGTGCGCTAAATTGCAAGCACGTCTCTCGCCACCTGCAATATTAAACGAATATCATTTTCCCGGGTGTCATTCGATTAGCGCAACATCTGCGCCGAGCTGTGTGCCAAGTCAGCTAAAATACAAGCACGTCTTGCAGATTTACACACACGGATATTAACGCAGACAGCGAACAGCGAGGAACATCAGCTGAAAAAAAACGAAAACCGCTTGATATATTGTTTTTAATTGTCAAACACACTTGCTGATCAACCAACCCGAACGAATAACGATAGAGAAAAAAATCCTGCGTTTACGGTCGACCAGACAAGAAAAGAAAAATGGTGTTTTGCCTTTGATTTTGGTTTTGCATTAGCTTAAGACGCATTAAAAGCATTGTCGCTTAGGACGGTGAGTGAAACCCTGACAAAAACGAACAAAAAACGATAATATCACTAACAAAAAGGGGGGTCCGGACACCCAAAAAAATTTTTTTTTTTTTTTTGGAAACGAAACAACTAAAACTCAGTACGAAGTAACAAGGAAAAATTACAGTTGGCACACTTGTAGATCCTCTTGGAGACGTAGTGGACATCAAGCTAGCGCCACTGTTAGGGTATACCGGCGTTCTCTTGGATTGCTTGCAAGTTTGGTCTAAAAACGTATTATAGTTGCATTACATCTAAAGAACTGTATGCTCTAAGTCTAAGAGATAAGCTGAAAGAGAAAGTGCAAAATTGATGTTTTCTTACTTTTGAATAGTTTTTCATTTAGCTGCGGCGCACATGACAACCTTTAGTGACGCAGCAGTACACCGCGGCTTACAAGCGGGGTTAAGCATTGATTAGACCAGACTTGCAAAAAACTTTTGTTATATGGAGTTGCAGTTGAGTAGTTTGTTTGACCCATAACACCATGGTTAAGTTTAAAAGCGCCGTGAAACGTATATTTGCCCACGTAAACGATTTTTTCTTTGCTTGTTTTGGTACCTTGCGATGTGGATAGGCCCTGCTCCATATGACGCAATATAAATAATGAGAACACGAGATACATTGTGGCAAAACTTAATTTATCTTAACTGTGACTATAATATAGTTTTGCTTTGCTGAAACGATCTGTTAAAATTGTCCTTGACCCTAAAATACTATGCTAACATTAATAAAATACATATATCGATAGATTAATACTAGCAAAATACCAGACGCTGGTAAGTATGACCCCACCGGCCCTGACCTGCCACGTGTGGACCACTAGGCTCCACAGAAATATTGCGAATACACAATACTTTGTTATGCTTTAAATGTAACAAAGGGTTTTGAATTTTTTTCCTAAGAAAACATTTTTAGGTTGTACGATTGGTTCTCATCCTTGATTGTAGCGCCCCTTCTATAGGCTTTTAACAGTTTGTGCCCCCCTGCCTATTTTTCCGAATAAATTAGTCATGGGACGTTACAAGGGATATATCCTAATGAAAGTACATATTGAGTTAACTTGCGAATAACTAAACTAGTATATGCTTCTAGTCCCCGGAAGACTTCCTCATGTTCCCTGTTGAGAAACCCTGTCCCATATCTTTCCTACCTTTGGCAAAGCTCCTAATTACAGATCGTTTTTTAACCAGTTTAAATACAGTTATCTTAAGGTAACATATCCTGAGTAACATATTTTTCGACTCGCATATTATCACTAAACCAACGCAAAAGCGAAGAATAAACTCTACAGCGTTGTGCTTTTAGCGGCAGGAGTCGTGACTTTTTAATATAGCCTGTCACTGGCACCTGTCACTGCGCAATAACAGCCGAGTTTATACCTGTCATTGCGAACTTCTATGTATTAAAAGGCGTACTAAATGCAGGCCCGAGATGCCCCGAAATATTTTTTCGAGTTTCTGTTTTTTCAGCAAGTGTTAAAAATGTGTTGTAATTTTAACTGCGGTAAAACGCCAAACAAACTGTTTGCGTATTGCCGTGTTATTAAAAGTTTAAAAGTAATGTATGTTTTACAACCCAAACTTTTATCTTGGACACAGGGGATTAAAGTTAAAAACTTAATAGCATTTTTTAAATATTGGTTTGTTGAAAAGAAAGCCTATTTATCGTGAAAAAGCTTAATCAAATTAACTTTGAAAGGAAAACTATTATTAACGAGAAAATAACCGTTAGTATCATTTTAGAAGAAGCAATAACCAATAAAAACACCTTGAAGACGTCAAGGCTAATCATTATACCTAAATAACTTATCAGCTCTATATTTTACTAATGTATAACAAGTTTTGAAAGGGACTGAATCGTTCCTCACAATTTTACATTTTATTTTTCTAATAAATCAGACGAAATTGTGTACTTTTCCTATTCTATATCAATAGTTCTCCCGGCCTTCGCGACCCCCACCCCCTCTGCTCACTGTTCTAGGGGCGAGTGATATGTTTTGAAAACCCTAATATAGATAGCTCGCCCTAACCAAATAAAAAATATATGCATTTACTGTCAAAAACCTCCAAAAGCACCAATACGTTTATAAATAAAATACAGTATTATTAAACGGAAGTAGCAAAAAAAAAGTTACGAGCCTTCCTCACTTTTAGTTTAATAAGACGCATAAGGTTAAATACTACCCGAGAAATATTTTTCATAGGTGCGTGAGGTTCAGACGAAAATTCAACCTCTGGTCACTCACTGGGAACGAACCGCGATTATGATGCTACACGAAGCGGCAGAAGCCTACATGGTACGATTTTTTGAAGATTGCAACATAACAGCGCAATTTGCAAATCGTGTTACTATAAAAAGGAACGATTCGCAGTTCGTTCGCCGAATGCGTAATCGCTTGAACACCTACTAGGGATTGTTCGGCAAGAATGTTCGATACTGTGTTGATATTTCTTTTCATTACGTCTGACACTAGAGGAATTTTGTAATACAACTTTGCTAAGCGAAAACATTCCAGCTAAAAGGGTAATCATTTGTAACAAAAATATTTTAAAATTTACGTTTGTAACATCTTTATAAGTTGTTTTGATTTTTAGTTGTCTTTTCTTAGGTTGCGTCGTCGATCCAAATTTGTAAACGGTATTTTTTGTCTATTGTTCTTTTTAGCTTAAGCTCACCTCTAACGACGTTTTTCTGCTTTTATGTTTTAGTTCTTTCAATTGTGTTTATATTTTCAATATTGTCTTGCTTTAATAAATACGTTCTTTTTTATGTTGACTAGCCTACACTGATTTTTGTTAAACAAAAGGTTTGTCTTTCATATTGAAACATGCAGGTGCAACTTGTCGATGTGGTAAGTTGCGTTGTGGAGGTTTCGCAGGACTACTATATAGGTGCACCAATTAGGTATTATTTACCAAACTTTATTTTAATATTTGTTGCAGCTATATTAGTTACTTTGTGGCGCCATTGACCGCAAAAAAGGCACAACCTACTTTAGTATGGTATTAGTATTAAAACAACAGAAACACTGCTGCACATAGTTTTCCGTTTTTGTGCTTCTATTTTGGCAATACTGAAAAACTGGATGTCGTGGTCACCTTAGAAGCACCACTATAAGCTGTGGCTGTTTTGACAACTTAAATTTTGAGTAACTTTTAAGGCGTAACAACAGACTGTGGGCATTGTGCGGTAAGTTAAAGTTCCTGTACTATAGTGATCTACGTCAAAGGCGCACAATTGAATAATAACCTATGCGACCGCGGGCCGTATACAAATTTCTTCTGTCTTTTGTGTAAAAATTTTGACTTCTGAAACTAAAAGTTTACAAGGTTTTTGTGTTATTGGCCAATCATACACCAGATTAACTAAAAAATCCGGTGGTGAAGTAATGCAACAAACCTTTCAGCTAACGAAAATATTATAGTTGTCGAAAGTTAAATAAACACCTTGTGAAAAATCGATTTTTTAATAATTAGCTAGAAAAATTTTAGTTCTTTAGAAGCAGTTTTCCTTCTGTGTGCGTTTGATACTAAACTGTTTAAAAACAGACGTATCTAATTCAAAAGGGTATTTATCAAAAAGGTATCAATCTTTTTTGGTATGATTATTTGTCTAATTTTAAATGTGAAAATCAGGTGGAACTTTTAATTAGCATTGGCGCATGGTTGTTTCTCGACTCGTTCCCTTCTGAGCCTGCATAGCTCAGTTGGTAGAGCGACGGTCCCGGCTTGACCGGAGGTCGTGAGTTCGAACCTCACTGCAGGCTAGTTGTTTTTAGTCTGCTCTGCTTGCATCATAGATCAACAGATTCGGTGAGTCTGCGATGGCTTTCGGTGTACTGTGTTACATATTAGGCCTTAGGTTATATTAAAATCCAGGCAAGCTTGCGCACAACCGTGCTTTATCAGGTCCGAGTAAAAATGAAAGAAATTAAAACACACGGGAGTAGCGCGGGTAAAAGACTATAAATAGTTTCAACTCCAATAAATACATAGACACATACAAAATGTGGCACTGACGCAAAAACAAGTGTGAGTGAAATAAAAAGGTATTAACTCGATGGAGACTAAAGGGATGTCCGATACCCTTGACATTTTATTCCGACACCCGATAATTTGGCCAGAAAGTGTAGCGCGATTTGGTCCGATACAACATTACGTAATTAGCCTACCAAGGACATATGTAGCCATTCCCACTCCCCCTAAAATATTTTATGCTTCTTTTACCAACCTAAATGTAAGGATTTTGCGCGATGTTTTGCACATTATAAGGAGTTGTGTGATATTAAAAATAAATGAACACGGCCTACCTGTTCTAGCCTTATTAGTACAGTGGACTCAGCACTCCACGAAATGGAACTTCTTCTGTATTATCTCTAGTGAACGCAATTCTGCTGTTTGTGCTAATATAGAATGTATTTGCAATATGGCCATTGTATCGTGAGTAACATCTATCCAACATATAAAACAACATAAAAGCAATGCATGATTTTTGCGCTTCGTGCGAACTATCTGTACGTTGGTTTCCGTGCAGCCATTCGGATGTGCAGACAGTAGTACTAATTTTTCCATGGGCCCAATGCGCCAATTTTTGTTCCAAGCAAAGTTTTTCGATCTTAAAACCCAATAAACTATTTTTCCAACTTCGCGCTTTTTTTTATACAAAAATAAACGCATTGTAATTGATGTTGCACTGAATATGTGATAATGGAAATCACCTTGACCCTTGTCAGATAACTGTAATTCGTAATAACAACAGAATACTCTAGCAATGCTAGCAATTCAGGTGAGACACTATTTAAAAATCTTACCTTTAAATATAGAGTTAGCTCCACCAGGAACATATCAATATATCGAAATCGCTCTTCTGGTGTAAACGAAGTATAAACTGACGTTTCGACAGCAGATACCAGCTGACCTCAACAGGTTTAATAACTTAAACGAGAATGCGTTTTCCAGTATATATATTTAAGAGTAAAAATAAATAGACTGTACATAAAAGTAATACATCTAGACATCGATGAACTATGCGACAAGCTGTGACGCGACGGAGTCATCCGTTGCAGAACTGCGCATCGTCGGGCAATAGTGCGGTTCGGAGTCTAGAATTTTACAGTTATATCCCAAACAATTCCTTGTCGAAGTTCAACCGCATGCTCTGCCGCCCTTTTGTGGCGGACATCACACATGTGTTCAATTTTCCTACTATGAAAGGAAAGTTTAGTTTCTCCTATGTAGGTTGCTGCTAAACAACCTCCACAGGGAATTTAATAAACAGCCCCTTGGCGTTTTTTCTGGTTTAACTAGGTCTTTAGGTAAAGGTAAAATGTTTCCAAATTTCCTGGCCGGTTTGAAAGCTTTTAAAATGTCGCGGCTTTTCAAAATACGTTTTAGTTTTTCTCCCAGACCTGGAATATAAGAAATAATAGCCAGACCTTTCGGTTCTAGTTGATCTAATATATGGTTAGTTTGTTTTTTTTGGGCTTGAACAACCAGACTGGGTATCCGTTTTTCTTCATGGCCTTTTTGACATGTTCAATTTCATTAGCTACGTCCGTATAACACCTTGGAAGATAGTTTACCTGGCCGGTTACGGGCAGTTCCGGATTAACTAAGTGCGGGGCCTGTAGCAGTTTACAAATAATAACCGAGAAGTCATTGAATATTATATAGATTTGATTTACATTCTGCAACAACAGAAGTCCAATGTAGTGTTTTATTTGCAAGGAGAAATATAAAACTTCAGAAATATCATTTCAAAAGTCATTTTGATACCGTTATAGACAATTATTTCAGATAGGTTCAGTCAGTAACTTCAGAACGTCATTTTCAAGAGTTAAATAGTGCAGCAGCTCTTTCCCCAATGTGTGTTTTTCAGACAGTTTTTGATCAACTTTAATTTAAAAAATGATCTCTCTCAACTACATGTTGTTACCATTATACATAGAATAATGCGTAACAAATTGTTAATTTTAGGAAACGACTAACCGTTAGTATTACGTCACATCGCATCAGAAGTGGCGTCGGACTCGGAACTGGAGTAAGACCACGTAAAACTAGTCCCGAGTCCGATAAATTTTAAAACTGATCTTGCCGCCAACTGTAAATTTTTAAGGCAGAATAGCATATGATGAATATTTTCCAGCCATGTATTGTGGATGGATGAATTATTTGACACTCTTATAGCCTATGCGGTGATTGCTAAAATTGAGTTACGTAATTGTTAAAATACAGGCTGTAGAGTCGGAGCGTGATTTGGGGCTCGACATAATCGCACATTTAGCCGAAGTCGGACTCAGGATTCGGGTTATTTTTAACCGACTCCGCAGCCCTGCTTGGTATACTGGATGAAAAGCGTCGACGTATACAGTATTTCCAAAGTAGCGGGACCGGGCACGTTGTGTTACTGACAGCACTCGATCAAGGCAGTTGCCTTCAGTGGAAATTTCTGTTTTTTTTAAGTTTACAATAATTGGGAAGATAGGCTACAAGAAGTTGGGACTAGTAATTTAATATTACAACTATAATATTGTCCTATGTCATTCCAGTTTGCAAGCCAAAAATTAGGCTACTTACCAACTATGCTATGTTCTGTTTAAAAAAAATGTCTTGCTCACCAAGCGCGGGGCAGCTGCTCCATCTGCTACTATGTTAATCCGGTCCTGGTTACGGGTGATTAATGAGTCCAGAAATGAATTCAGCCTTTGTTTTCTGTTTCCATTGCGAATTTTATGGTTGGTTCCAAACTGTTCGAGTGGTCCAGAAACTGCTGTGTCAGATTGGCTTTACGAACGTGTCTTCAACGCATCTTCGCCAAATGGAAACAACGTCAAACGAGACCATGCTTGATCTTCTTGTATTTGAAGGCTAGTAATTTTTTCAACAGAATCAATTGAGCTTCTAACGTGGTATTCTGTTGGGCTATGTTTAATATTAATGAGATAATACTTTCTGTAGTGTTCTAGTTAAGAAATAACAATTCAATTTTATTCTCTCTACAGTAAGAAGTTCAACAATTTAAACCTGACAAACGCAAAGTTTATTCGCCCATGACGGACGCTTTGCCTACTTGAATTAGGGTCGACAGATTGATTTTTTTATGAAAAGCTAAACAGTACAAAAAAGTGCCAGAAAAAATCGAACGTTTATTAAATATATAGTCGTTCTGTGTAGCACGTCAAAACGTCGATCTATTATATATTCTGCTGGAAGAGCAACACTCCGTTATATAATATGCCTGGCAACAATAGCTTTTTTCATATATTTTTATATTCAAAACACATAAATGGCAATAAATAATTGGTTTAAATCTCTTTGATTTAGAGTATTTAGACCAATGTTCTTTAACCGGGGTAAACAGTGCACCCCAGAAAACGGTACATCACAAGTTTTTTGAAACAAATGCTTTATTAATTGAGTAGGGGTGTGTAACCTTTTTAGAACGACTTGCTAATACGCCTATCGGCCTATCCCTATAAAACCACGATCCAAACAATACACTTGCGTCATAGTGTTACAATGAGAACGGCAGTTTTCGAGCGAATAATGCACTAAACATGACATTAAATTCGACTAAAGTGGTTGTGGTTGATAATGAGTACTCATTTAATTGCCTTTTGTGCCTTGATGTATCAATCTTACGACTACAATGTAGATACTACATTCATATAGAATTGTTCATTGTCTCTGCTTCTAACATACGAGCACTTCAATTGGTTCCTTGAGTAACAGACAACACTTTATTTGATACGGATCTTCATAATAATCATAATTTTAATGATTGTCAAATCATATAACGCTCAACCTTATAAAGAAGTTTAAAAAGAGATCTGCATAAAGAAGGCAAGATGTACATACGCAATAAAATGGTTATTTGTTACATTATAATACGTAGGCGTCACGTGATAATTGGGCGGTTCCAGCTAAGCTTTTTCTCTCGACTCTCTTATACACGGAAATAACATTTTTGTCCCAATATGGCTAAAACAAAAGCCCTTCGATCGACAACGCCACGTAACTGGCCAAACGCATATTCGATTCTAAAAATACCGAATTGTTGACAATATTGCGAATTTCAAAACATGCGTTAACTTTAAACGGATGTTCGTATGAGCCGGCAAGCCCTGACTCAATGAAAAATGGTGTTTAGAAAGCTTAGTTTGCAAAATCTTGCTAGATCGGCAATTGATGTTTTTTTACAGTATTTTTCCATGATGAAACATTTTACAGTGAAACAGCGATACAAGAAATGCTCTGTGATAAATAACAATGTGATGACGTGTCGCTACAAATCACTCCCTTTGCAAATCTTTTTTTCGTCGTTCCGAATATCAAGGAACGACTTTCTTTGCCAAATTATTTCTGTGAGTTATGTTTAGCTGTTGTGAAATGTTTGTGGAACGTTGGACGCGAAAATTGTTCGATCACATAACGCATTTGCGCAATTGTTTTTGGTCAGATTCCTGATTCCTCGAGAAAGTTTTCTCTTAGGTGCCTGAACTGGCAACCGAGGATTTTGATGTCAGCGTTCGCTGATTTGCTTGAAATTGTTGTGTCCTCGACACGCCATAGCATTGCCATGGATTAAGCATTTCAGGAAATCTGTGCGGCAGCAGGGGAAGTCCCTGTTCGGCGCGTTGAAATTCTGACGTCACCGGAAAGCCGTTCTTTTTGTGCGCTGCGTGTGGATCTCTTCGCTTGTCCAACGTTTGTTTGTTTTCTGAAAAATGCAAAATATTTTGGGGCAGATGTGTGTTCAAATTGTCGTGGGAGCATTTTTGTTGCAACACTTCAAACTCAGGTTATTAACATTTTTGGTTATAGTATATATTTATATTTATACGTATAAGCGCTTTAGGTTATATTTAAAGTTTGAGACAATTACTGCCATATATATTTACTCACGTTACACATCTTTTGCGATTAAATACAATTACATATATAGCGATATATTCATAGCGGTTACACATTTTACTGTATTGACGATACATACAATGATTAAATGTTATAACAATTTACAACAAGTGAACATTTGTGGGACAGCGCTCGAGCAACGTGCATTTTCATTCGACTGGCTCGTCGAGGTTTATCATAACTTGATTTTGGCGTGGCAACTCTACGGTTTTTGGTTTCTGTTAAGAGGGCAGGCGTCGTTGGTAATTTCGACCGCATATAGGTCTAGGCGGATAAGAAGATTTTCTTATCGTTGAAATGGTGGAATTAACCACCATGATATATTTAGGGTCAACGTAGCAACAACACGCTAGCGATGAAAACTCGTGCTCGAGCAAGCAATAGGATATTTGACGTTACCGAAAGTCATTGGTAACTTGCGGAATACATTTATAGCACTCGGTGAGAACTAATGCGTGTGCTATGTATTCTTTGGAAAAGATAAGCAAAATTTATCTTGAAACGTAGAAATTTGCTTTACATTTCGCTGGAAGGGATTTAGTACTGGCGTCGAAAAGCGCTGATTTACTGAAACACCCTAATGGGGTTAGCCGGATGTCGACTTTCCGACCTTGTCAAAAGCGATCGAGTGGCAACTTAACCTTGTAAGTCAGGCACGCCTTGGGCGTAAGTTTACAGATGAACAAGCTACTTTTTAGGTAGGGTCAAGTGTCTTAACTCGTACTGGCAATCCTTGTTAAAATAGTAAGCTTTTGCGAGTGAGTTTCACAAAATGGTTCATGAGATATAATATATTAGACGTATAGAAGTGTGCACTTGAAATTAGTCATTTTGACTGGTTTGCGTTTTATAAGTATCTGCGAATCCGTTTATAGAAGCGCTGTTTGTTTTAGAAAGGGAAAATGCGGTTGGAAACGAGTTCAGTTTCCATGTAGAGTGCCGTTAAGGAAATCGTTTGATTTACGACTTTTGTTTGGGGGTTGCATTGAAATGATTTACATAAAATATTTAACACGTTAAAAACGTGGGAAGGGTTTATTCCTAAAGTTGTGTTTAAAGACTTACACGAATAGAAGCATATAGTTTTTTTTTTTGAAGTATTTCCGGCTGCCGTGCCTTAACGCGTGCCGTGTATGTGACCCAGAGTTTCCTGAGCTGAAACTCAAACGCGCGAATTGTTTAAAACAATTTGGACATTACACAAAATTGTTTCACGCACAACAAATTAAATTTTTTTTTGATATATGCATGATTTGCAAAATTCAACACATTTAAATGGCTTAAGAAAAATGGCGCATAAAATTTACAGACATTTCGGCCGGGATTTTACTTATTATATATATATTTTAAAAGTATAATAGATTTTCAATGTGGAGTTAATATCTAGGATTGGGGCGTGCATCGCCGAATCGTTGATTACCTGCTGGGTAATCTCGCCTAGCGGTTTGATAGGACGCGTTTTCTGATTTGCGCGCATTAAACGGATGATTCGATCTCCAAGGCGGTCGATAATTGTTCTGCGGCGCACGGTTAAACCTATCTCTGGTTGTTGAGCGATGAGCAGTCATAAGCTCATTTACCTTAGCGTTTAAATATGCAATTGTGTCTGGTTCTGGGATCTTTTTGGGCAAGGCGCTGTTTTTCTTAGATATATGGAATTCATCCGCATATTTGCCCAAGTCTCGCAATGTTTTTCCTTTGTGTGCCTGTATAGTAGGCCGGATTATTTCTGGTAACAGGTCTATAAATCTGCTGTGTAATATAGCTTTTGCCGTTGCGTCATTTTCGGGATCTAATGGGCAAAGATCAATTAATCTACATAGTATTGTAGAGGGCGCTCGTTTAGTTCTACGTTTTAGTTCTACGGCGCTCGTTTAGTTCTACGCGTTTACTCTACGAAGCCATTCAGTTGGGCTGGTTCCGAAGATTTGGCTTAAAATAGCCTTTTTCAGCGTTGTATAAGGATTTTCGGCAAGACTTGCTTCCGCAAGCTGGGTCGCATATTTACTAGATTGCTCTGCCGTAAACGACGCAGCGAGCAAGGCGAAACGGGTGCTTTCAGTAGCAATTCCATTAGAGTCATAAAACTTATCCAAAAACACGAAATATGATTTAATTTTAGTACTACACCAAACTGTGGGAATTTTTAGAAGCGAATTCCTTAAACTACCAATGCCAAGGCTGTCATTTATACTCGAATTTGAACTAGAATCGTCATTTTGTGGGCATAAACCTGAAGTAGAAGGTATGTTATCATTTGCAGTCAGGGGTTCATTTTGTAATATATTCGCATTTTGACTTTCTGTAGAGTCAGTTGGATCTTGAATATTAGTTAAAATCTCTGTGCCAGGGTCGGATCTTTCTGGTTGTTCAGTTGAGGCCATTTTTTTAGTTTGGCTGCGCGTAATTCTAGGCGTGGGCTTTGGCGTTTTTAATTTTTCCTTTTTCTTAGCGGGGGGCTTTAAGGTTGCTTTTTGCTTAATTTTACTAACAGAAAACTGTACTTTGCTCGACATGTACTGTAATCACAAATATTCACTTACTAATTTCTACGACTTTCTTGTACATAAGATACGCGGAAATAAGAGCTCGTCGTCTTCTTGGGAAAGTAGTTCGCAGGTGATTCGTTCGGATTTACAACTTTTCTTGAGCTTCGTTCCTCAGTATTCGAAGTTTTGTTCAAGAGGACGGATCTATCAATGAGTGTATCTATCCCAAAACACTTTATGTCTCCGCTTCAATATTTTTTTACACTGTGGCGCATAGGAAAAATTTACATATGTTTTGTGGGAAATTTTAGCTTTGAATATTCCTTATAGCCAAAGTCCATACTATAGCCATTAGCCACGCGCTATAGTCAAAACTCAAAAGTGCTAGCAGTTGTATTGTACTTTTTTACTCTGCCTTAACAGTAATATATATAAAGACAAGAAATGTTACTATTTTAGGGTGAAACAAAAATTGGAAACTTTGGTTAATGCTAAGCGCGGAACAGATGTTTGGACAGCTTAAAATGTGCGTGGCTGAGCACTGTTTACCTACAGCCAGGCTGTATAACGTTACCGTTATAACTTATACCTAAACTTTAAACATGTGTGCAGCTTTGAATGAAATATTGCCATAAACTGTAAGCAGAGGCGTAGCTAGGGAGGGTTAGGGTTCCTCTCCGAGGATGTTTCGACGGGAAATTCCCTTGATTTCCCATATACTAACGATCCCGAATCTCGGGAATTTTTTTTATAATCCAAGTTATTCGGCAACATAGCAAAACTTTAAAAATCTTTCATTTTAAACTAATATAAAAAAAATATTACCAAACTTATTAAAGTCGTTGCCTGAGTTGCTTTATTTGCGCTTACCAGCGGAAAAATTAAATTTATTTTACCACTAAACTGCATGCGTTTGTTTTCTAAATAAAAACAAATAAGGGTGCAGCTTTTAATACCAGAAGGTCTTGTAAGATTGTAGAAGCAATACTACAGAACATAAATGAGCTTAATAAAATGTTTGGAACTAATATTAGCAATTTTAAACATCATAATGCCAGAATCAGGGCACAAACATTTTGTAGGGATTTCCATGAATTTTTCTTTTTTAATCCCGTTTTCTAGGGAGTGAAAAAAGAACGGGAAAAAGAGGAACCCTAGGCGATGTGTTCCCGGGCGCCAAAATGAGACTGTCTTCTTCTCAGAATATTCTTGTAAAATTTGAATTGTTTTTGTATAAAGTAAGGTATATTATGTTAATGTAATAGAAAATGTGATTAAACATGGGGAAGGGGCACCAATTTTATAGTTTGCGCCTTAATGCTTGATAAATGCTACAAAACTACAAATAGTATGCATAATATATATAAAAATAGCAGGGTTTGCCCTAAAATTATCATGAAGTCAGTGTCATGCAACAAAATGAAGAAAAATATCCATTAGTTTTCAGATTTAATACAAAAGTTGTTGTATTTTAAATGTACTAAGTTACCAACATGATTATTAAGTATTAAAATAATTTACAGCCAAATATACAACAGTAGGACTATGTTACTAGTTGCTTGTCTGCCACACTCTGTGTTACCGTTGGATATTGGCCTAAAGTTTGCTTGGACTAACCTTGTCACAAATTTTGTCCTTCGGCCAGCAGTATATCAAAGATATGAATGAAAGACACACAAGCAATATGTGTTTAATAACATCTGTGATCTAGCCCCTCGGAAGCTGCTTTATGACCAACGATTACGGCTTCCCTATCAATAGTACACCGAAAAGCCATCGCATTGATTGATACGGACTGATGATCCCCCAGTGTGAAGTTGCTTCTACTAACAAAATGTGCAAGTATTGGCGTATGGTTGTTTCTCGACTCGCTCCTCTCTGAGCCTGCATAGCTCAGTTGGTAGAGCGACGGTCCCGGCTTGACCGGAGGTCGTGAGTTCGAACCTCACTGCAGGCTAGTTGTTTTTCTGGCTTGCCCTGCTTGCATCATAGATCGACAGATTCGGCGAGTCTGCGATGGCTTTTCGGTGTACTATATCAAAGATACTTTTACTATTTTAGTATTTTAAATCACTGTTCTTTTGTAACATAAATACAAATAAAAAGTTGCAAATTTTTGCACATAACACTTTTTGGCATCGTGGTTCCCAACTTGTACCCACATGCATGGCTTAGTGCCTTAGTTTGCAAGAGGTTAACTTCATTGCAATAGAAAAACTAGGCTTCAAATTATTATAAGATCTCGCATAAAAGAACTTGTTGACTTGAATCGATTAGGCAAATGTGTTTACTGAATAGTTATTGCCAAAATATCTCCTATTGTTGTGCAGCCATACAGCTGTAGGGTTAATACTCAATCGCCCTAACAACTCTCCTGATTTTCCAAAATCGTCTTGATAAATCACATTGTATAGAGCAGGGGTTCTTAACCTTGTTTGTATGTTTTACCCAAGTTTTAACAAAGTTGAATATCAGATTTACCCCCAATATATAAAATGGTTCTATTTTTTTTTTAAAAACGAGTAGCAAATTATATCAGTTATGATGTAACAATGAAGTTACTAAGAGATAAGGTTGTTGCCAATTAACTAAAATAGCTATCATCGTGAAATAATGTTACCGACACTAGATGATAAAGAATAATAGGCTACTATAGGATAATTTCGAATTAGCAGTTAATCTAAAATAGGAAAAAAAAATAGGCCACCAATACCTACGGCTTGCACACTTTTTCTGTCCTGTCAGCTGGTGTGCATATTTTGATTGATAGCTCATTTACCCCCTAAAACAAGAAAATTTACCCCCTGGGGTAAATTTACCCCAGGTTAAGAAAGGCTGGTATTGAGAATATATGAATCTTTAAAATGTAAGTAATGTTTGATGCCTCGCTTCAAATTCAATGTTTTGATAATAAAACAGAATTAGGCAATTTTTTTTTCGAGTTAATGGATCAAATGTTGTACTTTACCATCGCCACTTATCGTGGTCAAAAACAGCTCCTCTAGTAATTGAAGTTGTTAACCAACGGTTTTGCATCCGATCAAATTGCCTTCAGGGTGGATGACACTTAACACTTCTTGTAGATGTATCCCTACTTATGTCAGTCTTCTTCTTTATCCGCGAAGTCATTTCAAAATGCTTTTTGTATTGCTAGACTATCTGTGAGGCTTTTTTTTCATAATAGAAACAATATCAAGAACGGCAAATTCAGTAATAGTTATGTTAATAAATTGAAACTAAGTTTTATATATTTTTTTGTTTTACTAGAAAGTTTAAAATGGATGTAAAAAGGGTACCTCTTCAGGAACAAAGTTTAAATAAGCCTTTGTTGAATGAGTCGATGAGCAAAAAAGTCATTTCAGATGTTACTGAAAACTCCTTTCTATCCTTTGAAGATAATAAAATGGTAAACCAAGATAAGGAAAAAGTTGAACACAATGTTGCATGTTTCAGGTGATTGACTTTTAAAGTTAATTCTAGTTGTCCATATTGGTTTCCTGAGCATTTTTATATAAACTTGGCATTAATGTAAATTAGGCTAGGACTGATAAGATTTCCTTGTTTTACCTTCTTGGGCTGATAAGATTTCCTCACTTTTTTTGAGTTTTTTTTATTAGTTTTAAAAAAATACCAACTCTCTTACACTCATTGTTCAACTAGTATTTAAATTTTTCTTGAGCATTGTTAGTATTTAAATTTTTCTTGATCGTTGTTCAACTAGTATTTAATTTTTTTTTTCAAGTTTAAATCAATTTTTTTAGGTAACTTCTGTCTCATGTTCAGTGATGTATCCAGGGGGTTTAGGGTTTGGCCCCCTTTCTTTTTTAGGTGATATTATTGTTTTTCTGTTTTTTTTTAGAGTTTAACTCACTGCCTAAAGCGACAATGCTATTAATGTGATTGGATCAGGCATCTTATGCTAATTAAATATATAACGGAGGGCATTTTTCGCAACATTCACATTTCTTTGGAAAAAGGACATCTCTTTAAAAGAAGATGTATTGTAGCTCTAAGTAACAAGCATTTTAAAATCACTTACATTTTAATTTAATTCAAACTATATCCATACAATACAGAAAGGTGCTAAAGGAGCATCAACTGTTACGTAAACCCTGACTTTATTGCACTGCAACCCACAGATAATGATGTCCAGTAGCGCAGAATGCTGGCGACTGTCCCGGCCGAAGAATGAGCTAGGAAAACTGAAGAAATTGATGCCAAAAAAGATCCATTTTACAAAAAAAAACTTGTGGTTATTTCCACCTAATTCAATCACATAATATTTTTACATATTCAATAACATATATGCCGAAAATGCAGTAACATTACGCACCCCAATTGGCAATCCCATCTGGATTCGAATCCAAGGATTCAATATTCTACTTTGAACATCCCTAGTTGTGATACCAACATCGGATATTAGCACAGACAGCGAAAGCGAAGAGCAAGAAATACTAGCTGCGCTTAACTTGACGTTTTTAGGAAGAAAAAAAGAAGGGCTAGACTTAGCGCGGTCTATTGTCAAATACATTCTTGCTAATCAGCAAAACTGAACAAATAACGAAAGGCGAAAATCCTTCATTTACGTTTGACCAAACAAGAGATGACAAAACATTGTTTTTGTTTGCATTATCTTAACATAAAAAACATTGCCGCTTCGAATGTCAGTGAGTTAAACCCTGGCAAAAGCGAACAATAATATCACTAACTAAAAAGGGGGATCCAAACGCCCAATGTAACAGTGTTAGGGTAAAAAAGCAGACATGTGCACCCCCAGGTTGTACTTTAGTATGACTCTTATTTGTTTATGTTAGAAAATAAATGGTTAACTGATTTACTTGTTAATAGCTTTGTTTATCGCCTAATTATGGCAAGTTTGATACATTCCTTAGGCAAACATCACATTTAAGTTTAGGGGAACGACCAAAAAATCGAAGAATTTAGGCCAAAAATGTCACCAGAAGGCTGACCATATTCTGCCAACTTAATGACGTCTCTAAGTTTAGGCCACCCTGATTTAGGTATGCGCTATCGGCCCCTCCAAGATTTTCACACCTCATTGTTTCTCTTTCGCACCAGAGGGAACAATATCACCCACTTGGAGAACTACTGCTCTAGAATATGGTTTCACATATTTAACTTAAAGAAGTGGTTAGGAAAACTTTTTTATTTTTTACATGACTTGTTTAGCACAACATCTTTGACTCCAATTGCCTGCTTAGCGTTTTTTTTAGCTTGTGGCTATGCAGGATATCAAAAAGGCTTTAATTAACACTGCAACCTTCAACTGGCCTACAAATAGGGATGTTCAAAGTAGAATATTAAATCCTTCAATTTGTATTCTTGTCGTTTATTTCAGGTAATTGGAACCGATATAAATTTGGAACCAATCGCTGCAGCGACACGTTTATAGTGCTTGCTTTAAATGTAACCTTGTCATGCAGTGTTAGCGTTTTTTGGACGACCAATTGCTTCGCGTCTCATGATAAGCTTCGTCTAATAATAATAGTGTCAATCAAGTGGTATTGGGCTAGCTACTAACGCCAGGTGCAGAGTTCGCAATTTTCTTTAATGCGTTAAGTTACAAAAGTAACATTCCCTCGTAAAATGTCACAAAATGCGCTACAGGGTTACTTAAAGTCAACTTCAGGCCAATATTCAGCGAGATGCACAGTGTAATTACAAACAAGCATGTTTTTTGACATCCATAGGATTTTACTTTAATTTTGACATATTTTTGACTTTCAAGTACAAAAGTTTTTTATCTACAAGTTTTTTATCTACTTTCAATTTAACAGAAACACATTTTGTGTGTAGGAGTGAATAAATTGAATAATTTTTTTAAAATTCTGGGTAATGCATGAAGAGGTACACAAAACATTTTTATACTTGTGTGGGAGTTACATAAGCTGATGTCTCCAAATAAACAGAGTGTGTAAAAAGGCATGTTATATACAACAAAAAATATTTATATTTCAGAAACTTACTTAAAGACAACACTGAAGTCCTAACAAAATTATGCGACCTGTGGGAAAATTATGAGCTATCTGAAGGCATTCCTAATGCAGATCAAGTTATGGTATGATTACAAGTTAGATCAGTGGTTCTCAACCTTTTTTAGCTTACGGACCGGTGAAATTTCAAAACAAATTTTGCGGACCGGTGGACCTTTAAAAATCAAAATCAACCCAAAATATAATTACGACAAAAGTATGCAATTTAAAAGCAAAGACTGGAAACTTCAATTAAATTAGCAATTTTCTGCTGCCTTTTTATATCATACGTGATTTGTGACGTACGGTAAGTACAAAGTAGACAATTTAACGCTTTTCATCTTGCATTTTGCAATTGAGATATAAAATCACTGAGTTAGATGTTTTACTGTAAGTGTGGCAATTAGGGTTCCTCTCTGAGAATGTTTCGCCGGGAAATTCTTGGGATTTCTCACAAATTAACAATCACGACTCCCGGGATTTTTTATTAATCCCGGTTATACGGCAACATAGCAAAACTAAAAAAAAATTGTTTTTTTAATAAAAGCAAATAAGGGTGCTGACTTTAATATGAGAAGGTCTTGTAAGATTGCAGAAGCAAGACTACAGAACATAAATGAGCTTAATTAAATCTTTGGAGCTAATATAAAATAGGTTTAAACGTCATAATGATGTAATTTTAGGTATAATTTTTTGGTCGGGAGTCCCGGGAATGTATATTTTTCAATCCCGTTTCCCTGGAGTGAAAGATCTGGGAAAAAGAGGAACCCTAGTTGCGATAGGAATGTTGTATACTTTTCCTATATATATGTCTGTCATTTTAGCCTTTGATTTTCAATACCAATATTAGCTATGGGATTGCTCAAGGAAAACTTTAGGCCAATATTCAGCGAGTTTGCGCCCTGTCGCTATGGAAAACATTTCATAGTGCTTTCAAGAAGTGTATCGTCAGCGTTTTTTCGGGCGACCAATTACTTGCCGATCACTCTAGGGATGTTTAAGTAGAATCCCAATGGATTCTAGAACTTAAGGTTTCAAATCTAGAATAACCAATCCAGAATATTGAATCCTAGTATATTTTTATTAAATTATTTAACCTTGATTTTGTTTGTGGGAGGTATTCCTAATATACCTACAGTCACAGCAATAAATTGCAAAGCAATTTGTTAACATGTGTTTATTAAAAATAATCTCCCAAATGTTTAACTTTCTAAACTGTCATTTGAAGCAGTTGTGTAAACTCAGGGTTGGCCTTGAGCACTCGCCCGCTCGCCAATGCGAGTGCAAATCGCTCCTGGCGAGTGCTGATTGACACCCCTCGCCCGAGTGGCTCCTGCGAGAAATTTAATTAGTTGGTGTAGGACAACTTGTGTTAAGCACCACTACTAAGCGAAACATTACTTAGCGCCAGTTATTTCCCCCCAAAATAAGGCACAAATACATTCAACTCCACACAAATAATAAGGTTAATCGAAGTCACGTTTGAAGCTCGTAATAGAGACTCTTTGTCCCGTTAAAAAAAATCGTTTACCGGCAAACAATCAAAGACGTCAGCAGTGGCAAAATATTAAAAGGTTTATCGTTTAACTTAAACATTGTTAATTTTTAAATGTTTAACCCAGTCGAGACGCCTTTGGAAAAGTTTATTGGACTTGCGATGTATTATTTGGACTTGCGATGTGTGCCAAACAATTTGGCGAGTGGTATTTCGTCCAGGCGAGTGGTGATTGATTGCCGCCCAGCTGGCGAGTGTAAATTTTTGCTTAGGAACAACCCTGAAACTGTAATACATGTCCAGTTTGTTGCCAAAATATAATGTTTTGCCAATATAGTTTGTACAATGCAACACTACAAAATGAACTCTTCAGCAATTCGGTCCTGTTTTTAAATCATTGTTGTGTGTCGCTCACTACCTTTTTTGACTAACATGATATGTTATGCAGTCAAATAATGTAGGCTACTGCAAAGAATACAACATTACTATTGCTATAGCTAATACTTGGTAATTGGCCTGAAGTTGACCTCAAGTAACCTTGTAGCGTATTTTGTCCTTGTTTAGCACAACATCTTTGACTCCAATTGCCGGCTTTGAGTTATAGCTTGTGGCTATGCAGGATATCAAAAAGTCCCAAGGCCTGCATGTTTAACAACAGAATGTTACGTTTGCAACTTAACAAAGTTAAGGAAACTGCGAACTCTGCACCTGGCAATACACGTTAGTCGCTCCCAAATAACGCTTGGTTGACACTTAATTATTAAGTGAAGGTTATCACGAAACGCGAAGTAATTGGTCGCCTGAAAAAACGCTGGCACTGCACTACCAGGCTACATTTAAAGCAAGCACTATAAATGTGTTGCTGCAGCAAGGATTTATTTCTTTCTTAAATCATTTTGAGCTTATGTCCCCATTCAGCGCACTGGCATCCGGAGTAATATTTAGGTGTAGAAATTATATACATATTTTTTGATAAATATTGTACTTTTCTTCTAGATTTAATACTTAATCATTCAGGTTACCAAACATTTTTTTTAGGTTCAAACAGATTTGCTTGAAGTGCAATCCTATTATCAAAAGTTTTTAACTCTATAACTACTTTCCTGGTTCTGCACTGGTGTTCATCTAACTGATTCTGTTATTCCCATTAATTGTGTTCGTGTGTAAACAACTTCCTTTAATATTATAGATTTTCTGTAAGGAATTTAATGTTAAATTTATTTTTGTAATGAAGGGTGATATCAGGACAACGGTGGGTCAGGCTTATCTTGTTATGAAAGAAAGGTTTACCCAGTTTGAGGGTCTTATTGACAATAGTGAGTTTAACACAAGTGAAAAGCCTGTAACAAGCCAAGATCTCCAAGGATTTTGGGACATGATTTATTTTCAGGTGAGTTCTCTAGGTATATAATGTTTTGAATTTTTTCTGGATGGCTATACTGTATTATGTTTATGAGACTGGTAAATAAAAGTTTGCAAACTTAACAATTTAGAAAATTTCTAAAAAATAATTTTACCTGAATAAAATTATCTAAATTGCTTAATATTTAAGCTGCAATAAATGTTTTCTAATTTTTTGTGTTGAAGCGATTATTTCTGGGGCGGTTTCGTTACCAAACAACAACTTAAAATACACTGGGCTTGACTTATTTTTTAACACTCATTAAATATTTTCTAGATTGAGGATGTCTTAAAAAAGTTTCAAGACCTTGACAAAAGAAAAGCTAATGAGTGGAAATCAAGTTCCAGTTGCCAGCCCCCTATTCCAAAAAAAAGAAAACTTGCCAAAAAAAGTAACTTTTGATATTTTTTGTTTGTTTGAAATTTTTTTTCTCCAAAAGTAACAAATACCAAGTAACGAATTTAAACTTGTTTGTTATTTTAAGAAGTTTCAGCTATCAGTCAGGCAGCTCAGGAGCGAAGAGAGCATGCTCGTAAGCGTCTAACAGCTGCAAAAGCTGCTCTAAAGAAAGAAACAGATTTTCCCCTTTCCTTTGATGCAGGCTTCTTTAAGGTAACACAAAAAAGTTTTTGGTAAACTACTAACTAGTTAAAGTTATTGAAACATGTGTTAAATATTTTGTTTTTGGTATGAACAATTTACATCTTGAGGTAAAGCTGCCATTTCTTAACACTCTTTTAATCATTCAACATGTATGCACGCTGAAACCTGAATTTACCTAGAGTAGTGCTAACTTTTATGCTTCGTGGCTCAGTACAAAGCTTGTTTCTGGACTTCGCCAAGGTATGTTTTGTATCCGGCTCTGTTTTGTACTGAGCCAATCAAATGTCACTACATTCGTCTAGATAATTTTCCGATTTTTGTTTTTTTAATGCGTTGCTATTACTTGACAAATACGCTGTGCATAACCTCGCTGAATAATGGCCTAAAACCCTGAGTAGCCCTGTAGTGTACTTTATGCATTATACGAATGTTTTTTTGCGACTTAACGCTCTTTAAGGAAGTAGCACATTAGTTCGCGCCCAACAGCATTTGACAAACACTTGATGATTCAGAGAAGGGTATCGGCAGGTAATAGGCCACCCAAGAAAGGCTTACCCCGCCCCATACATGGCTGCATATTAAGCAGCATAGTAATTGTTTGACACAGCGTCAGGCCTTTATCTAAACTTGCCACTGGCGGACGTACGATTAGGAATAAAAATGATATTCTAGTTTAAACATCCTTACTGATGATTCAAAAAACCTGTCAGAGAAATGTGTTACAAAACGTTAAGAAAGGTTGCAGTTATAATAAAAACAGAAAGGGTTGCAGTTATAATATAAAAAGTTAACTGGCAAAATAAAAAAGTGACATTAGGTTTTACAATACTTATAGCTAGAGAGTTTTGCCCGTGTCCCCCAGGGGGGCGAGGGCCACGGTTGAAAACCCTGACCTAGAGTAATCTGAAACCATATTTCATCAGTCATCACAAACAATTAGATTGTTCCCCAGATGTGGGGACCGGGTCTGGCCCACAAAGCGTTAAATTAGAAGACATTACCGATGTAGCTTTCTATTTTATTTTTTTTTTCTTATACATACTGCAACAAAATGTAGCTCATTATTTTCGTGATTATTAAAATTACAAAAAATAGTGCGAAGTGAAAGTAAAAGAATGCATTCGTCTATGTTGCAATACGAAAACAGTTATGCTCACTTGCAGCCATTGTTGGAATTCTCTTGGCTTGCAGAATTGGCAAAAGTTTAATTATGCGGTTCAACAAACTTAATTTGGGTAAATTAATATAAATTTGAACAGTTGTTGAAAACGCGTAAGTGGTGTCGTAGACTCGTAGTGGTATTATTCTTAGTAAACGAAGCGACATATTCATAGGGCTTACATATACAGGTTTAGTTTAATCATTAAAAAAATTATTTTCATTAGGCTACGCCACTTAGATTACCCAAGTAAGATCAACTCAGATCAACTAATTATTGTTATGCGTTTAAGTGGAACTTTTTTTTGTATTTGATTGTAATATTTAAATACGTAATATTATAAGCAATTTTACTAGATTTATTGCATTTGGCGCATTTAACCATCGTTTGTGTTTTTTCTAAAAGCAAAAAAATGTATATTATGAAGCAAATAAATCTATATTATGCTGTGCGCCCAAATAGACAGTCCCATAATATTTGCGTTTTACCAATTTATGTGTAAGTTTATTCCTTTAATTAGGAGCAGTGTTTACTACGTAAGCGTTCTACGTTTTTTATGATTTACACTGACATGCTACAAAATGCGATTTAATAAACCATATATCCCACTAACTGTACATTTGGTTTGTATATCTGGTTTATAATAAAATCGATCGGCTAATCCAGGGTCACCAAGCCTTTTCCATAAAGGGCCGGACAACTGTGAAGATGGGAAATCACGGGTCGGATTTAAAATTTGTGTTTACCATTCGTCATCACTTCGACCGATTCGTCATGGGCGGGGGTGGAGTGCTTAGTGACGTCACTGGAGGGGTAGTGCAGGTGGTGCGGGTCGGGAGAGGAATGGTATATCCCTGGAACAAAACGGCATAAAACAAAACAAGATAGCACGACAGCGGCCCAACATAATATATACTTGATTACACTGGTCAACAGCAAATTTTAAACGGAGATGTGATAGATTGATTCTTAATGTGTTTTCGGCACTGATTCTGAAAATGCCCTCATTTGTTTTCTAGCACGTAAGGTTTTTTAAATATTCGCATTTTAATTCTTCAATGTATTGCTGCATTATTAACATAGGCAAATTGCGCACCGTGACATAATCCAACTATAGTGTGACTCACAAACCATTTTATCTTTTTTGCTGATATTTCTAAAAAACAATATAGAGAAGATCTTTTATCAACGATTTTTGTAACTTAGTAGTTAATGTCCAGATGTAAAAACACCATCCGAGCTGAGTATACATGTTGTTTAAACAATCGTAGCACTACAACAGCAAAAATCAAAATGAATAAATGTTTGAGGATTCCATATTTTAATCAGTAATGCTGTTACATATACTTATCAAATTTGAGTGATCAACGACAAGCAATGAATCACTTCAGATATCATTAAGTTAAGTTGACAATTGTACGATAGTTAAGCTGTTAGATTAAGCAAGGATACCTATACCACATAATGCCCCAATGCGTGTTTCACTTACTCCTCATGAAAGTCATGAATTCTCCCTGATAAAGTTAAAGACTAAATGGAGTTAATAAGAACAAAACATAAGTCCAAAACCAATTCTGTTTTCCAGACAGATTTAAAAGCCGTAGACGCAAGTTTTTTTTTCAAAAGAAAACTCAGAACTGCTTGTATTAGGATTAAACAAAACCACTTGCTTGAGATTGATGTAGTATTAATACACAACGGAAATAAAACTTGGACAACCAACAGTAGGTGCTTTTTGCTACAACAGCCGTGCCATCAACTGCATTACTAAGAGACTATAAGCCTATAAGAGAACCGTAAGTGGCTGATATCACAAACGTTACGCCCTTAGAAAATTTTCTTGCTCCAGGGATAGAAAAGTGAGGTTCTATGTTTAGCATTCCTCTACGAAAAGTTTTCACTACTAAGCTAACAATACGACAGGAATCTTAATGGAACTAAATATTAGTGAAATATCAAAGGATTCACATTGTAAAAATGTGGAATTACGCGCTTGGCTGGCATTTCGTGGCTGTGTCAACTTTAAAAAAAATGAAAATTGCATTATTTTCCATTCGCTGTTGATGATCTGCTTAGCTTAGCATATAAATGGGTTATGTATGTCCCTTAAAGTGCATTTTCTGCACACCTAGTTGATTTTTTTTCTAGAAAACCTAGGTTCAGTTAGTGACAAACAAAATCGACATTTTAAGCAAAAAAAACCTGTCACCAAAGATTTTAAAAGTGGGAAATAGTTAAAAATTCCATCATAGAATTTCTATGGTGATTACTTGAGTCATGTGTATAAAAAAGTTTTGTCAGGCGTTTTAAAGGGCAATGTATTACAGCTGTGCGTTGTTTTCAATGCGTTTTTTTTGGAAAATTTAAATTTGACGATATTTGTTCTAGAGAAAAAAACTATAGGTATATTCGAAATCAGCGCGAAAAATACATCTAAGATGAAATACTCACAATCTCGTTTAGAAAAAAAAGTGAAAATTTGTTGACCAGTGTTATTATAGAACTAAGGAAATAGCAAAGAAATATGTATCAAAACTTATACTAAGCGTAATAAGTCATTTAATTTAAAACTCAACAATATTTAGCTAAGTTCTGCATTCGACAAACATTTCGACAAATAGAGCTTAAATGATAATATTTTAAAACTATATGACAAATATGCCGCTGGCCGAAAGATGACATTGGCGAGCTGGATCTCACCCGCGGGCCGTAGGACCCCTGGGCTTAATATATTTATGACGTTTCTTTCAGGTGAACAGCCCTGTTCGCTCTGTGATTGAACGTGACAGGACGCCGTGCAGCAAAGAGAAACGTAAGCCCGTTACTCCCGCATCAGCCAATTTCATGCATGGACGTTTTTTAAAGTGTGCCACAGAGGGAACGACGCTAAACCTTAAAAAGACCCTCAGCTTTGACGACAAGTCTCCCCTAAAAATGACAATGCGAAACGTAGCAGTATGCGATCAGGCAAAGGAGCCATCTTCCACCAAAGGTTAGCCTGGAAATCAATTCTATAAAGCACCGCAGGAAATTAGTTTTGACATATGTAAATTGTGCCTTTTTCGCTTTACTGACCTTTTTCTCTTTTACCGAATAAAAAAAAACTTAGTCTCACTTTCATGCAGTGTAAACGACCTAATCCTGCCATTTGTAATACGCGCAGGCCCTGTTTCAAGCGCACCATCACCATCTAGAAAGCACAATAAATCTACCGAAACAGGTTAGATATATTTGTTTTATTCGTAACCTTTTTGGTGCAAAATAAAGTAAAAACATTAAAACAATTAGGATCCCAATTTCTGTAACTTTCACTATTTGTGACTATTTATGACTGTGTTTTTTCTGCAACGTTTTTCTACATGTTATATTAATAAAATTTTGCAAAGTAACTAAGTAACAATTTTTACCTTGTACTTTTTACCAAGATGTCTCATCTCCCTAATTTTTATACGAAAACCGTTCTCCCCTGGCTTATGTTTAAGTATTTCATACTTGCCTTGCGAAGGAAATAATTAAGTATATTTAAGAACTGGTACTTGGACTTGCTATTTGTTTAAAACAGTGATTCCCAAACTTTTATAAAAAAAAATGCCTGGTGGACCCTTGGCCATTAGTTTGATATTTCGCGGCCCCATAGAAACCTTTTAACTAATGCGAACGATTTGCTGTTGGCAGGTAGTACAGCATAATGGATGCTTTATAATGTCACAAAAGACATCATAAAAATGCTATATTGTCGAATAACAAATCATAACTAAAGACTAATAATGATGACAGATATGTTTTAAAACATAGAGTAAACTAAGATTTAAAAACATTCTCTAAAGACTAATGTTTAAAAACTTAAAGAATATATGCTCATTGCGCACTCTGAAAATGCTTTACGGACCCTAGTTGGTCCGCAGACCCCAGTTTGAAACCGCTGGTTTAAAACGACCTGATTTGGATTTAAGATATTTTGCGGATAACCGGACTTCTACAACCCCCCTTTATAGATATTCAAAAACTTTGAAGAATATTTTTAACCCAAAGTCCAGCCGATGGTGTCCTCATCCTCTATTAAGCATAAATCTGCTTGGCTTTTTTAATTGCTTTTTTTGGCGCGTTGAGTCTCTCTCACAAATGCATTTTTTAGCCACGAAGATATTGGGTCATTTGTGAAGTTAAAAGATATTGGGTCATTTGTGCAGTTGAAAGATATTGGGTCATTTGTGCAGTAAATTTAACATATTAGCAGAGCAAGTTTGCTAAAGCCACAAACTATTAGTCAATAAGCAGAATTTAAAGTTAAAAATATGACTTTCTCTTGAAAACCCACTAGTTACTAACAAACTAATCCACAAAAAATTTCACACTGCTTTGAAAACACTGAGCATAAAAGTCTTAACTTCGCAAATGCGAGGACTTTAATTTTATTTTTACGGTTACGCAAAATCTGCGTCCGATGTCAGACAAAGTAACCCGTTCGAAATAAATTGCCTACTGTTTAAACCAGGGCTGCGGAGTCGGTTGAAAATACCCAGAGTCCGACTCCGGCCTAAAAAAAACGAGTCTGATTCGGGCTAAATGTGCGATTTTCGTCAAGTACCGGCTCAGCTCCCAACCTGTATTCCGCCAATTTGCGTAACTAAATATGGTGGATATTCAGCAATCCACATATATTTCATTAACTGCCATATAATTCATTTACTCGAAATACATGGTTGGAAGATATCCACCAAATGCTATTCCGCATTTACAAATTAAAGTTGACGACCAAATCATTTGCAAAATTTGTTACTGCGCATGCGCACTTGGGACTCTGATAGATTTACGTGATCGTAGTCGAATCCGACTCCGATTGGTTATCTGTTATAAACTGGCGCAATAAACAGTATTTACCAGTTGTTATACCTGGAAAAAATACTATTGGCGTTCTTCCAAGGATGTAAATTAATTACAACTGTAACAATAGTTTTCGAATCTATCTAAATTTTAAGGGTTATACAAAATAAAACAAGTCCTAGTGCTGTGGGCTCTTTATCACACTTGTTTGGTGGCACGCCATATCGGCAATAACTCTTGCCTCCTTGGCTTTCGTTCACCGTAACGTAAAATATTAAAAAAAGAAAAGAAGTTCACGCCATTTCTTGGTATGCCTGAAAGCATTGTCTTGGTTTACATGCAACATACTCAGACAATTTAGTCTACAACGCATTATTTAGAAGATTCTGAATTATCGATAAATTGTTTTTGATTTTGCTTCTGTAGACCTATATATGAAATGCAGTTCACAAGTTCGGTTTCTGAACGCGATCCACCGACGCCAAACAGTAACTCAATTGATGAAAATGTAAAATTCATGAGTAGTCTTGCGTAAAACCACATGGTTACATTGTTTCAGAACGAGCAAAACGGGGCGGGAACATATGCCCCAAGGTATTGGTCAAGTTGTTACAAAAACAACATTTACATGATTCTATGATTTCAAAGTCACACAATTGCACATTATAGACCTCATATTCATTTTTATTTGGAAGGAACGCAGTTTCGTTTCCATTGTACATCGATATTTCTAATAAGTAATAATGAGCATTTAGTTAACCCAACCCATTTCAGGCACAATCAGTGAAGTCAAGGGACGACCAACACATATGCTGAATAACATTTAACGATTAGGGAAATTAACATGTTTTATTTATGGAAAATTAAAATGTTTACCACTTTACACACTATTTAGCACTCTATCCAGGATATTACGCTATCCGTAACATTACTTTTTAGTAACATGGTAAACTGCCTTTTTAAATCATCGACAATAACACGCGGCTCAAGCAAATGACGCAGATTACAATATAATATGTAATGGTTACTAAGAGGCCACAGCTTGGAGGAATCTTACATTTTGTTTTGGCCTAACATATTACCAAGAATGCTTTTGCCCAGGGAATACGAATTTGTTTTGGAAATATGGCCTTTGCCAATATGTAGGGCCTAATAATACCACGCAATACAAATCACCCGAAATCGCACACAAAGAAACCACGTTTGTTACTCTCTCGCTTCTTTGAACTTTTAGATGTCGTAAAACTGTTTTTCGTAGAGTAAAAGAAACTAGACTTGGGTGCGGTTGTATATTTTGTCAGGGGGTATATTTTCAGGGCTTGGTGTGTTTTTTTATTTTAAATTTAATTTTTTTTTTAATTTTTTGATATTTTGTATTGTATATTTTATATTATATATTTTATATTTTTTTCCTTAACTTGTTTCTGCAAGCAAAAACAGATATGGGCCGAAAACTTCCCCACTTAACTTCTGGCTATGATGCGAAACGGGTTCAAATATGGCGTCGTAGTATTTGGGAAATAATCGAAACATATATTTGATAAATAGAATTTGCGTAGATAATGCGTACAAGCATGTTATTACACTTTGGCCAGCTAACATGTTTAAAAAGCAAATATTATCATTCTCTTAAAATGGTTTAACGTACATGGTTTGCTATACTTTTGCCAACTTTCACTGGGTAAATTTTTACCATGGCTTGGTCCGAGCAATCATAATTATAACAGACTTTAAATCTGTAGTTTCGAGCAATATATAAAACAAGTTAATGTGCCTAATAAACCACCTTTTAAATTGAAAGTTTTGCCAATTGAAATCCAATAAACGCAGTGTTCTTAATATTTATTTTAGTATGACGCCATGTTATAACGTAGCTTTGCTCCCTAATAATGCGTTCAGCTTTATGTTTTGCTTGCTGCGCCCTTGAACAATTTTAATTTGTTAAGGCCTGGTGTTGATATGTTTGATTGGAGTAACATGCGCAACAGTGGCAAATAGAGAGGCGTACACTGCCACCAGATTTCGCATTTAAATTTGCGATGCTAAATATGTTGTTTCGTAGGAGCGATAAGTTATTTTACTAAGTGAAGCCACCTTTCAAAAGGCTAGTCGCATGCCTCCACTTTTGCTAGACAAGCCACTTCGCACCAATAAGACTCACGCCTGGTGTTGATATGTTTGGATGGAGCAACAATTACAACAGGTGCTAACAGAGAGGTGTACACTGCCTCTAGGATTCGCATTTAAATTTGTGGCCGTAAAATATCTTGTGTTGTAAGAGCAATATTTTTTTTTATCAAGAGAAGCCTCTTTCTAAAAGGCAAGTCGCATGCTCCTAGTTTACGACAAAACACTTCACTGTATGAACGTTGCACGCGCCGGACAATAAAGCGCAGCAGGATACCAGCCGCCTGTCGCGACGCGATCTGAATAAAGCAAGTGATATGAAAGCATTCTGTATTGCAGTTTTTCTGCCGCTAGATAGGAGTAGATAGCTATTATAAACTAAATCGATGACGTCACATTATTGTTTTTTGTCCCCCAATCAAAGGCACCTAGGGGTGCAGCCTCATAAACCTCGACATTGCACCTTCATACCACTCTGCGTCATGTCTGAAAATTTGAAAGTTCTACGATGTATACTTTTTCTATAATGCTTCGGACAAAAATCGGTCTGAAACATACCAAGCAAACCATAAAAACCAAAAAAGACTAGACGGGGGTGCGGTTGTTGTATATTTTGTCAGGGGGTATATTTTTAGGGCTTAGTGTTTATTATTTTTTTTAATATTAATTTTTTATTTTATTTTTTTATTTTTTTGAAAAACTTATGCCTTTGATGCGAAAGGGATATATTGCGTAGATTTTGGGGAATGATCGAAACATATATTTGATAAATAGAATTTACGTAGATAATGCGTTTGGCCATTTTATTACATTTTGACCAGCTTACGTGTTTGAAAAGCAAATATTATCTTTCTCTTAAAGACTTAAAATGGTTTAACGCCTATGGTTTGCTATACTTTTGCAAACTTTTACTCGGTAAATTTTTACCATGGCTTGGTCCAAGCAATCACTGTTAAAACAGGCTTTAAATCTGTAGTTTTAAACAATATGAAAACACTATTATGTGCCTAATACGCAAACTATTAATTCGAAAGTTTTGCTAGTTGTTTAGGCCTGATGTTGGTATGTTGGTTGGGGCAACATGCACAACAGGTGATAACAGAGAGGCGTACACTACCTCAAGATTTCGCATTTAAATTTGCGGCGGTAAATACACCCTTTTGACGCTTGATTATTAGGCGAAGCTTATCGCGAATAATTGGTCGCCCGAAAAAACGTTGGAACCGCATTTAAAGCAAGCATTATAAATGAGCCGCCGATATTCTGCTATGTTGGCATGTTGGTTGGAGCAACATGCACAACAGATGCTAACAGAGAGAGGCGTGTGCTGCCTCAAAATTTCGCTTTTAAATTTGCGGTGGTAAATATACCCTATGACACTTGATTTAATAATCAAGCTCTTCGCGAATAATTGGTCGCCCGAAAAAACGCTGACGCCGCATTTAAAGCAAGCATTACAAATGAGTCGCGGATATTCTGCTTTGAACATCCTTACTCGCAATGCTTCCCTGCGTTAATTGTACGGTGGATGAAAGTTTATTCACGGCCTTACCTCTTTGTGTATTACCGCGACAATACGATGAAATACGATTTGGAGAATATTTGAAAAAATCTTATTTGGAAAATTTTGCTATTTGCACCTGTTTAGTATGTTACTCCAACCCAACATATCAACACACAATTTTAAGTTGTGTAGGCCTGGTGTTGATATGTTGGATTGGAGTTGCCACCAGATTTTGCATTTAAATTTGCGGCGGTAAAATAAGTTGTTTCTTAAGACCATTAAGTAATTTTACTAAAGAGAAGCCTCTTTTTAAAATGCAAGTCACACGAGCCCAGTTTTGGACATGCCACTTCGCACAATGAAAGTCTCACGCGCGGGACAATAAAGCGCAGCAGGCGGTGAGTCGCTTCGTCACTTCACAAGCTGGACAAAGCAAGCGAATATGAACGAATTCTGTATGAAAGTTTTTCTGCTGCTAGATGGCAGTCGTTAGCTACAGAGAGCTAAAACGCAATATTTCAGGTTTTTGCCCCCCAATCAAAGGCCCCTGGGGTACAACCTCATAAACTTCTACAAAGCACCTACATACCACTCTACGCCATGTCTGAAAATTTGAAGGTTCTACGATGTCTACTTTTTCTATAAAGCTTCGGACAAAAATCGGTCTGAAACATGCCATAGGAAACCATAGCAAACCAAAAAAGAATGCGAGGAAAAACAAGATATGTCCCGAAAATAAATTTTCGGCCCATATAAATAGCGGCAAAAACAAGATATGTTCCGAAAATAAATTTTCGGCCCACATAATAACTACGATCTGGCCTTTTTAGTCGACATGCTGTGTCATTTGGATAAATTAAATTTAAATATGCAGGAAAGTTAAAGATTATCTTGTCCAAGTTTAAAGAGTTTTTGAGTTTGTTGACAAACTGAAGCTTTTTAAGGCGCATGGTTAAAAGAGAGATTTCTAACAATTTTCCGCCGTACTAAAAGTAAACCAGAAAGTTTCAAACGTCTCCATAAAAAAGTTCAAAAGTTAGATATATAACACATTTTAATTTTTTTAAGAAAGCGTTGTCACTCGTTTCTGTGATCTACAGCTGGAAAGGCCAAAGATTTTCGTTTCGCGTCGACCCAGTTAATTCTGAAACTGACTGTTTAACAACCCTTGCTAGTCTCAGACGAGGCTGCGGCATAGTTGGAGTGGAGATGAATTTTTGTGTGGGTACGACCATATGAAACCTATTTCTAAAAAGGGGCAGTTGTGTTTTGTAAAAAAATGTGAAAATTAAAAATACCCGAATATCAAAGTGCTTTACTAAGGTGCTTTACATGTTTGGTCCACTTTCGTTTTTAAACCTCTGTTTTCCACCCTGAACACGTAAAATCAAACACCAATCAGGTATGACTGACACAAATGTAAACGAATTTCCTCGATTGGCAACAACGGAATACCAGCTAATTTTGAAAAGAATTGCTCAATGCAAGGATATATTTCCTGTTAAGTACTGTGGACACCAGTGACGTGCGGTGAGGTTCCTAGATGGTGAGGCACTAATTTTTTCGAGTCACGTTTTTCTTTAACAACCACAAAAATGGTATCGTAATAATAAAAATAAAAAGAAAGTTTGAACTCTTTTTGTTTAGCTTTTGCCATTGTATGAACTGCGTGTCGAACACAAATAAATATGCTAGCAAACCGTTTCGAGCAGCAACTGACTGAGTTTTAGCGCAATACTCAAAAATTATTCAGAGAGCGAAAACAAAATCACCAAAAAGTACAGTAGTTAAACCACATTAATATAGCAAACGTAATAATGACTACATCTTTTATGACGTAACAGTGCATGACATTTGATAGCGTGGCAAGCCTGCGATGGACTGTTGTGGTAGCCTACTGCTCATAAAAGCTACAAAACAAATTATTATTAAAACTACAATATTGATAAATTTTTGGGTGGCCATGGCCACCCTGGCTACGCCTGTGTCAGCCACACATCCACTCCTTTTTTTTACCAATCTCTTTGAAAGTTGCGTGTTATTTTTTTTGTCCAGTCGTCCGATGCAAAACTTTTAAATTTGCAAGAGGTATTTATGACTTCAAGTTTAGAGCTTTACACTACAAGAAGTTAATGTATTGTACACGCACTATAAGAAAGGTTTCATAGCGTGGACGACACGTCATGATTGAGGCACGCCTCAAATCATAGCTAAATCGTTCATCATGTTTTCCGAGAGAATTAGCGAAAGAAAAAGGCACGCATAATGCAGTGTATGGCACTTTTGTGATCTGAAGAGAGGCACGGCTTGGCGCTGCCTCTCTTCGCGTATTCAATGATATTGACCGCGTGAACGCTCGATATAAATAACGCAACAAAATAGAAGAACGACTTACGTATAGAAACGAAAAATTTGCGGTAGAGATTAACTGATATAACTTTTGCTTCATATATCTTTTGCTTTGCCAGACGTTGGCAGGTGAGGCAGGTGATGGCCCCCCAAAAAATTATAAATATTGTACTCTTAATAATAATTTGTTTAGTAGCTTTTATGAGCAGTAGCTTACCACGATAGTTGGAGTCGACCACAGGCATGCCACACCTTTAATTGACATGCACTGTTACGTCATAAACGATGTAGTCATTATTACGTTTGCTACATTAACGTAGTTTTACTTTTTAGTCAATTTGCTTTTGCTCTCTGAATGGTTTTTGAGTATTGCGCTAAAACTCAGTCAGTTGCACACCTCATTTCGTTAGTATTAAAATAAATGTGGTAGGATTCTAATCCAGCCCAAAATGCTGTAACATACCCTAACCCTGCCGAAAAAAAAGAACTGTCAAGAACACAATACTGCGCCCGCTATTTGGGAATATACTTCGACGCTTTTCAGCCGATACGGAAAGTGTTAACTATCAGTTTCGCTTTTAGATTGGTTTCTCAGTCGCCCCAAAACACACGTGCTTACTTTCAATGTCTCTGCTTTAACCACTGATAAAGATCAGTGGCTTTAATGCAGTAAACATCACCCCACTTTTGAGGCATTGTGACGTAATACGAACGGTTAGTTGTAAACAACAAGTTTAACGCCCACCAAAAACAACGTTAAATACTCTAATTTGTGACACGAACCCTGTAGATCAGAGGTTCCCAAACCGTACAGCAGTTTCAGAGGGTCCGCAAGGAGAAGTACAAGTTTTTCAATATTATAGGCTTCTATGTTTAAAAAATCTCTGTCATCATTATTGTCTTTGGTTATACATTATTTATTCGTTCATATAGCTTGTTTTATGATGTCTCTTGTGACATCACAAAGCATCTTATGCTATACTACCTGCTATCAGCGAATCGTTCGCATTCGTTAAAAAGTTGTTACATTCGTTTACTACAAGAAACATGTGTCGAACCTTGAATTTTAGAGGGCCACGAAATATCAAAATAATTGCAACGGGTACACCAGGCAAAATTTTAGAAAAATTTGGGAACCGCTGCTGTAGATCGAACTGGAAATGTGTGAAACTATTTAGTTAACGCTATAGTGTTGGTGATGTAATAATAATGTTAATGATGTGAATGTAATGGTAAGGTGATATAACCTGCGCGTTAAATCATTTGGCGTGCCCGAAAAAAAGTGGCACCGCGTGCCAGGGGTTGCAAACCCCTGAGATACAGTATCTTTGCGTGTCAGTAAAAAATTGGCGTTTTATTATAGTCATTTCTCCCATTTATAAAGTTTTGCTCCTTGCGGTTAACACACCAGAAGTGTGGCTCTTGATCGCTGACTGGTTGGCCCAGGCCTACATTCTAGATTTCACAGAAAATATTGTAGTTCTTCTTGTATTGATATTGTTTGGGTGCCATTGGTCAACGCCATGACAAAACTACTGTTAGGTCTGGGCCTGACTTGAGGTTAAAAAGTTGTAATTTTAAACATAAGTTCACCGAAAAAACATCTGTATAGCGTAGCTTCATTATTTTTTGAAGATGTGTCGCAGCAATCCACTGCTCAACTTGCTTTAAACATCATAACGGAACAAATACAAGTGCTAAGTTGTGCATTTGCGAATCGTCAAAGCGATGCTGAGTGCTTTTCAAAGGTAAGTTTCGATTGAGCGATAATTTCGTGATTACTTTCGTTGTCAACGTAAAATAAAGTTGTGTACTGAATTGTTTAAATAAACATAATGACTCCGGTATTAAGGTTGTTTTGTTTATATAGTTGCATAAATATATGGCGTTATATTATGTTAGTTTTAAATTCTACGCAAATCACTGCTTTTCAAACTTATCACATGACGGCCCACTTTTACTGAAATTTATGTCAGAGGTCAGGACTCAACATACAGTGTTACAAACAAACACACTAAGAATAAACTTCATTCAAATCATAATCTTAAACTTTTCTGGTATGCAGAAAATGGCGGAAAATTGCTCCGTACTTGATCACTTTATTAAAAATGAAAATAAGAAAAATTTATATATTTATATACAATTTTAAGGTCGACGAAACGAAGATCCAAGCTTTTAATGCGGAGAATATTTGCGGAAAGGAATTAAAAGATACGGATACAACAATAAAAAGTACTTGGAAATTCTAATTTTCCGTTTGTTTCCCGGGCATAAAACACTAAAATACAATAGATTTTGTCAAATGATTATAACCTTAAAAAATGCTTCTGATTATTGTAACTCTAGTTTTAGTATCCACATAGAAAACCGAATATGCCAAGCTTTTTTTGCCCACCTCATTTATTTTATTTTTTTCGTTGCGTTTAAGCCAGTGTCAGCAAACATTTTTTCTACTTCAACCCGATTTTTGTTTATGGTACCTCTATTCATAGATTCTTCTGGGTTGTGCTACAATCGACCTCTTGAAAAATTTCGAATTGTCGAGGCACAACGTTGCGAGGTTCGCAAGCTCAATTGCGCCATACAACAGACCAATAAGAAAGCAAATGCTGCCATGAAGTTACTGTGTTCCAAAACAACCGAGATTCAACAGCGCAACAAGGAATTAAGTGCAAGAGAGGCATCGATAATCGAAAAAGAATTGGCCGAAAATCAGGTAAAATATAGTATTTAGCCATTTAAGACGTTCGTCGTTAACCTTCTAGTAATAATATGTCCTAAAAAATATAAGAAATGTAATAAAAATGTTTCCTGCTGTTCAAAGTTTTCTACAACGAAAGAAATATTTCTTATAAGGTTACCATCATATATTAATGTGTCCATCTAATGTAATCGTTATAAGTTGAATTTAGGATATCGTGCGTTTGACGATGCTGCAATCAATCCAGGAAAAGGAAATCTCTACACTAAAGAATAAAGCTAAAGATTACGATACAATTTCCGACAAGTTGAAGGCCATGGTTGAATGTAATGATAAACAGTCGAAAGGTCAGTTGCTGAAATGAGCTGGTTAAATATATACTGATTGTGCGGCGGCACACTGATTTTTAATGCTTATCGGGAGTGTCTAAAAATATTTTAAATATTTTAGGAATCTGATTTTATTTTAATGATAAGCCTTTTGATACAACAGTTTGTGCACCATTAGAATGCAGAATATAAACAAATATTTCCCTACATTGTGTAGAGTTAATGTGTGTACTTCCAATTTGGTTAATTACGACATTTCAGTCATAAAAAATTGTTGATAGGGGTGCCACCATCTATCTATTTTTTTCTGTGCGGTGCCGTACGCAAAAAAAATGGTTTCACATTTTCATAAGAATAGAAAGATTTAGTCCAGATGTTTTCTCGACCACCTAAATTACGGTTTTGCTTTACACACGCGGCATTTTTTAGGTTGTCTTGTTTGCATATAATGGCACATTAAGATGATGTAGCAGTGGTTCCTAAACTTTTTTATTGTTGCGACCCCTTTGTAGTTTTCGAAAACCTTTGTGACCACCCATATTTTGGTGTGTTACAACCCTAATATTTTGGTGTATTTACGACATAAAGACTTTTTAATCCATAAGAAGAAAATATATTGGAAGCTTGTAACGTAAAAATAGAAAATTATCTTGCCGTAAACTCGTAAAGTAACTTCAACAAAACAATAGGAACTGATTTACGTATGTGGCTTGAAGTTTACAACTTAAATGATTTTAATATAGATTAAGAATATATATTTTGTAGCAGTTGGCAGTATTTCTTGTGCTTGTTTTAAAATTATCTTGTTTTTTGTATTGTTTAAGTTGGAAATCATGGTGTTACTTAGGCTTATATCTATTAAGGCGGGGCAGTTACGATTTTGAGGGCTTTGTCCCGGCGATAAAATCCGTTATTCGCAGAAATGTGCATTTTTTATCCAGCGCGCTGCTTTGTGTGAGTGTGAAAGAAATCGAGTGATAGACTAGTCTTTTCTTTCCATGTGTGTAAGGTGTGCTCTTAGCGATTAACCAAGTAAAAAATTCGGCTCTTGGTATCTAACTTGTTGAACACCCCTGATTAGCTAGTTGAGTATTTGTATGCTAGTTGTTGTGTCTCTGACGATAGGAATTCAAAGTGTATTATACTGGTTGTGAACTAATAGGTGATTCCGATGTAGATATTGTTGCTTTATACGTCTTATTATGTGTCTCCTTAGTAGTCTATCAGAGGAGGTATATTCTTTTTTACAATGTAGACTGAATAAAGAACCCGAGATATAAGATGTCTCTATGAGCAATGTGCCAAATAAAATGAAATAATTAAAGGTGGTTTGACTTCTTATTCGTCGTTAACAACTGGAATACATTGAGTCATATTTCAACATTCGCGCGAGAATTTGATGGACAACAAAACCAACTTAGCGCATTTAATGTAATTGTGAATTGTATGCACCTGGTATTACACGTCAGCCGCTCACACAATAACGTTTAATTGACACTTAATAATAATTAGGCGTAGGTATTATCGGCCGGTATTTGGTCGCCAAACACTGACGCTGCACCTCATCGCTACATTTAACGCAATCATTACACATGTTTCGCTACAGCGGAAGACCTTCAAACTTGCCGCTCGCGTAGATACACTTACAGGAACGCGAAGTTGCGCGGTAAAACAAAGAAATTATTGCGGTGGCCATATTACCTGATATAAGCGCAACACTGGATTTGAATACTTTTGAATTCAAATTCCCCAAAATTCTATATATTTTTAATGTTTGTGGTGTGCTTTTCTTTTGGGTGGTTAGCTAGGTTTAAATTTTTCTAACAATTGAATAAACCCTTTAGTACAGGTTTTAGCCGGCACTTACTCAGCTTTTTAAATAGGCTACTGTAGGCTACCACTCATTACCAACCTTTAAGAATTGTTTAATTTAGATTTGACCAACAGTATAAAGTGAGAAACTGTAAAATAATTAAGGTTATCTTGGGTTTGATCTATAGTAAGAGTTAGTGGCACAACTAGCAGTATGTATTAATCGGAACAAGATGCCTTGACGTTAAACAATTCCTTAATTACGTCCTGTGTCTTGTCAAACTCGTTAAGTTCGATACAGCGGCCATTTTGCCGTCAAGCTACAGATTTGCGCATAAAATGACTTTACTAGAAAAGTTACATTTTGTAAAGAGACCATCCCTGACGCTAGCCTACGGTCACATAGATAATGTGTAATAGAAATTTATCTACAACTATTATTTAATTATTGATCTGTTGGTTACTAAAACCTGTACGCTAAAAGTATAAAACTTTAGCTACAAACAGCTTTCCTATTTTTTACATACAGTGTATCGCTGAATGACTTGTTTAACACCGAGCGTTCTTTGAACTATTTGGTGAGTAGTTAATTTTTGGTAGAGATGATTTGTTTTTCCAAAGAACTCGTGATGTTGCGCGAAGAATGCGAAATGATCCGAGACGATCGCAACTCTGTAAGAGAAGCTTATGTGGCGATGACACGAAGCAAGGAAAACGCCGAGGAGAGCCTTGCGAAGCTGGTCGACGAGCGGGAGTTCGAACAAGTAGAGTTTGCCAACGAGAAAAAGGTTTTTACCTTAATTTTTTTAACTAATTTACCTATTCCGACAGTCGAATAAATTACCAGACGAACCTCAGCTGCAGCTTAGAAAGGCATTTTTCGCTATACCGAGGCAGTTCTATAGAATCGTGTTTAAATTTATGATTGATTAAATATTAAGAAAGTAATTTATTGTGTTTGACGACGAACTTCCTTCAAAAACTAACAGGCTGCCCAGATTTTATGCTGTAAAATTAGTCAGTGAAAATTTTTTCTTTATATTTGTAGCGATTTACGCAAAATGTGTTGAAGTCCATGTGACAAATAGTGGGTCAAATCAAGATTTCTTTATTTACTCGCATTATCAGTAGCTTGTCACGTTGAATAAAACCGTTTTACACCATAAATGTTTTTTCCAACTAAGGGCAGTGAGGTAGTGTGTTGACCTGAGTGTTGATCGCACTTTGCGTACTTGCTTTGCTTGATGTTTTATTTGGAGTACGGTAAATCAGCAGTAACAAATGTGTATCTAGATCTCATGTAAACTCCTTGCTGCTTGGCCGGACGTAACATGTGAATACTACAATGTTGCTGTTGAAAAAAGTTTTACCTTAAACTCAATTTAGTTTCTAGAGGAACTTATTGCCAAAACAGAGAGCGCTTTGGATCTTACCAAAGATCACATGACCAAGCTACAAAATAAAAACCAAACAATGCAAGCAGAACTAAATGACCTCAACTGCAATTTGCAACAAGAAAGGTAAACTCTATTTCCATCCATTATCTTTTAAACGACATGGACAGAAGTGTTTAAAAAAATAGTTTGTCAAAAAAGGCCAACGCATTGGCTAATTTGTATTGCGGGCATTTGTATGATCTCTTGTAAAACTGTCATATTCTTTTCAAAAGGTAAAAAAGGTATTACTTCCCTCTTTATATTGTCACATATTTTAGATTTAACCTCAAGAGCGTACAGGAGGAGCTAGATATCACCAAAATGACAGCTAGATTCCAAATCCTTGAACAACAACAGGAAGTTGTAAACTGCGAAGTTAAACTTCGTGACGTGGTTTCCCGCATGACAGAATTCCGCCAGCAGATGCAAAACCTATGTAAAGGTTAAAGAAAATATATATATTCTATGAATTCAAATATATTATTGTGAGAACAAGTATTTTGATGTATTTTATGCCTTTTTTTAGACGCTGATGGACAAAGGGACAACCCGATCGAGATCGCTCTTAAAACTCCGTCAAAGTCTTTGGTGGTGTCTGCTCTACTTGGGGTGGGTGCATCCAACTCGAACAGCCCCGCTGCAGAGGGGAAAGATACGTAAGTACTACTTGTGCATCTCGTTTACATTCCATTATTGAATACTATTTGGTAATTTTTTCAAATGGCTTGACTTTTTTTACGCCGAATTGATTGCTTTAACTCCCGCCATTATCTCGCAGATTTGGTTTCATCCAGGTATATGCGCACCATGATAATTAGAAGGCTAATCACTTAATACTCCTCGTTCTTCTTGTTGAGACTTGACTCGTTATATTTCAGGGTAACGGAGACTCTGTTTTCTCGAGTTGCGGACACGGAAGAACATTTCAAAATAATAATGAACCTCTCAAAAAAAATTGTCAAAAATTATGAGGACCGCCTTGCAGAATGCCATGTCGTCAAGTGAGTTGAAAGTATCTTTTTCTCAGTCAGCCATCATTTTTCACGGGAACGAGTGCGTTACCAAGCACACTAATAATATCCATGACAAATCGCTCTTTTTATTATTATTTTTATGCCTTTATATTTTATTATTACGCGTTTATTTAGTCACACTGAAAATCAAATCGCATTTCTCACCGGAAATCAAATATTGTTTTATTTGTTATTTTTAGGGTAAAAACACTGTTAAATGAATCGTTCTCACTAAAGATCGCGCGAAATGATTTGTCTTAAAATTAAGAAACTTTCTACTAATGTTCGGCCCAGTTTTATACTGACAATTACAAGATGGTCAAATTTGAGTCGTCACCATTCACCAACATATTTAGCAATAGTGTTTTTCTTACAATTTTAATTACCTCCTCACAAAGACTTTCAGTTTACATTATTCCCGGTGTTTAACGCAGCTCTTGCCTCCGAGAAAGCATTGATAACCTCCATGCTCAATTTCGTTCGAAAAGCGATTCGGAAAATGAAACCGAGATTCTACTTCGAAGGCGACTTCACGAAGTAACTGATCAGAGAGATCGTCGCACGAAAGAACTAGAGAATGAACAAACTAAGGCCAATCTTCTCTGTGAGAGAATCGAATTCCTAACGGAACAAAACAGAAAATTAAAACCAAGTGATCGCCAGTTTGCTCTATAAAGAGTAATGTAACTTTAAACACGTCTATTGACCCTTGTAAAATTAGCCTCATGATACTACACAAGTACCAAAAATTTTAAGGTCGAATTATCACATAGAAGACATAGAAGGTTACAATAAGTAGCTTATGCTTGTTGGTTCATCATAAATCATTATGCAGTATGTTAACCTACGGAATTTACTAAACTGTAAACAAGACATAAAATGTTGAGGAGTACCCCTTAATATTTATTTGTTATTACATCAACGTTGTTTTAAACCCACTTTATTAAAGAGATCCACAGCACAGCTGATTGTATTGTTAGCTTTCTTATTAACAAAATAATTGCAAAAGAGTTACAATTTCACATATTTCTGAGTCTAAAGGCATGATTTTTATTGTTTCTGGATATGAGCAATCCATTTTCACACCTAACTGCTATTTGGTTGTGGTGCTTTTTCAAACTTACCGTGACTAAACTTCCTTTCCTAATCAATATTATGTGTTTTTATCAGGCATTGGCACCAATCCGATGTTATCTGTCGTTCGTTGTTTATATATCGTGTTATGTGGATTATATCGGTCCTGCACGATTTGATGATATAAAATATTGATGACTCCTTTCGTACAAGATATTTTTACTTAACATATTTCGTTGTATGCTATTGGGTGTTTTGAAATATTTCGACACTGCTTTTGAACAGCTAGTTTTCGCCAAAAATACTTTATATTTTTGTATTATCCCCACCTCAAGAACTGACACTGACATTGGACCCAACAGCATGCTACACAAATAAAGATCTGTTTGAGACCGCAGTCGTAAAGACGAACGTTTTCCAATATTTAGATTTTAGTTAGTGATTACGTCATAGCAATAAAAACAGTAAAGTTCCCTTGCTTCGATTACGGAAATTCGCAAAAAGTCTAGTTGTTCAAATCTGATAGCAGAGTAGGCTATTATTTACATTACCAACAACATATCTGTTTTGGATATGAAATCGCTCTTGTCAGGAAGAACGTTTTACGTCGCATCTATCTTGGGGACAACTACGCACAGGTCAATAAACTTTAACGTAAAAATTATAACCATTAAAGCACCAGCAAACCAATTAAGCAACTAACTGCTTCAACTAAAACTGACACGTATACAAAAACACCTAAACATAATAATAAAGTAATGTTTTTACGAAATAGGGGGATAAGCTAGACCAGGGGTTGTTAAACTAGGGTCCATGTACCCCTTGGGGGTCCGTGAACTAGTTTTAGGGGGTTCATGAAGGCAAATATTAGTGTATATTCAAAAGTGAAATATTAGTGTATATTCAAAAAGTGATTAATTTTTCAAAGAAAAGAGTTTAATTAAAAAGAAAACGGTTTTGCAATGAATGTATTTAGACTCCATTTTCACACTTTTTAGACCGAAATAAGCAGATTTCAGAAGTCTATTTGTATTGTGACGTCAATTTATGACGCCATCTTTGAAAATTTCTTGCCTGCCGTGGTCCACGCGAAGCCAAAAAAAAACTTAGTGGTCCGCGGTAAAAAAGTTTAAGAACCCCTGAGCTAGACCGAAAGTTAACCCATAGTAAATAATTTAAAGCAACTTTAGTAATACTGTAGTTGTTGTTACGTTTACAATATTGTAGTTGTAATTTCTGTATCACATAACCATTCAATTTTAATTATGTAATGTTATCGCTTATGACGAGAAGCTTTCTTATTTTTTGCATAAAAAAGATGTGAAGCAGTGGTGGGCAAACGTTATTTGTTTTGGCCCAAGGGCCAAAATACTTTTTAGGCTCACTACGTTAAAACCACGACGGCAGCAGGAGTGGATTTAGGATCTTTGTTAGGGCTATTAAAGTTTTTAGAGCAGCGGTTCTTAACCTATGGGTAATTACCCACATGTGGGTCATTTCAGGATAGCACGTGGGTAATCAGCTGACCCAGAATATTTAGAATTATAGATGTACCAAACAATTAAAACTTCTTTATTACTTACACTTCATTTAATGTTTTGAGTACCAAACAAGCACAGTCATATTTTATTATTTTTAGATTTGTTTCGTCATAGTGATTATTTTTGTTGCAGCTTTTTTAGCCTAGCTATTATTTCATAATCAGTTCCGTTACAGCTGTTTTATAAGCAAGCTTGATGGATGCTTTGCCGTTTAGTGTTTATTTTTCAAGGTATTCTTAGTGAAGTTGTTTGGAGCAGTATCGCTAAGTGTACATTTAGAGTTAGTGTTGAGACGAGCGAGCTATATTTTGTTGAATAACGCTGTTTTATATTTTTAGTATTGCAAAATAAACGAAATTAGATTGTGGGTAATGGTACTTTTATCTGGACAGAAATTAGAGTGACATCAAAAAGTTTTAGGTCACGAATCCATTACACGTCACAAGTAACGATTGCCTGACAATAGGCAATGATTACACATGACTTGCGTAACTATGCGAAATGTCATGTCCAACATGTAATATTGCGCTTTATAGCATACGTAACCTATTTCGAAATTTACAGTGTTCGTAATTACATAACCTCAACTACGTAATTACATAACTCAACCACCCCCAGAACTGGGTTACAAGAACAAAAAACTCGAAAAATTGCCGGCAGCCAAAGTAGCTTACGCTTTTATAACATCGCAATTATAAAACCTGCTGATAAACCTATTCTTCATCTTGATTGCACATTTATTAAGTACCGTAAAATCGCCTCCGCCCTACAGTTACAACACCTAATTATCGCTACAACCAACGACATATAAAGAGATGAATTTCTATGTCGTTGCTACAACTTAACAATGGGACCAACGACAAAACATAAAATCTTTCGATTCACACAAGCTAAGCGGAAAGAAATAGATAGATTACACCGTTTTCGGTCCCCCAAAACACCTTAAAAAAACACTGGCATATTGAGCATACTTATATTGAGCATACTTTAGACTTAAAAAAATTAAAGCTGATTAGCCTTTGATGAAATCTTTCTCGTTTTACTCCTAAGTAAAGCTTCTGGTGTTGTACAAAAATACAAAGAGGCTATTGTCGTGAGGGTTAAAATACACCCTGTAATTCAAGTAATGTTCCTTTGGAAAAAATGATGCAATCAATGATCAAAAATCGAACGAACTAAATTGCGCCACTTCTTGTGACCTATGAACCTTACGTTTATATATAACTATGATTTCTGTGTTGCTAGTTTTGTTGTTGATCAGCTGTTCTGCTATAAGAGATGGAATACAAGAAAAAAAAAAATGATGGAATACAAGATTGACTTCAATATTTTGCATAAATGCAACTGAGCCAATATATAGAGTCATTGAATTGCCTGTAGTAAGGACTGAGCTGTAAGAATATAGTGCCTATACGCTATGCTGGTAGTTTATTATTTGTAAAACTAAACTGCGCAGATAAATCATTTTTTATTATTTTTGTGTAGGCGAAACCATTTTTTAAATTTGTAGAGCTAAATCTATGAAATTCTTATCTGCTCTTGTTTAAAAGTTGGGCGCTGGTCTAGAATCCTACCACATTTATTTCAACATGAAACGAGTGGTCAAAGTTAAAATTGCAAGGAAGGCATAAATATGTAAAATAAATATAATAATAATACTTAACCTACCCAAACCCATACGCAAACTCTCACCATAACCCAAATAATTAATCCCCAGACAAAAATGTGATAGGATTCTAGACCAGCGCCTGAAAGTTGCTCAACGAGAACTACTAAACCAGGGGTCGGCAACCTTTTCGTAGTCGCGGGCCAAAACCAACCTCAGAAAGGTCTCTGCGGGCCGCACAAAATGTTAACTATAAGAATTATGTTATTAAAATGTTAAAACTACCGTAAATCAGGCAGACCTTGGATCTTTTTTGCGCCTAAAGAGAAGGATCATTCAGCGCGAAAATTTTTTGCACTTACGTAGTTAAAATAGTTAAAAGTAGTTGAAATGGAATCGTGCCTAGTTTGTCAAAGAGGCGGCTGGCCAGATGAATTTCATCGGCGGGCCGAATCCAGCCTGCGGGTCGTAGGTTGCCGAACCCTGTACTAAACTGTTTAATGTGGCAATAAAAGTTATTTGGCCTGTCCTAAATATATATATGTGTGTTTAGTGGCTCCTGAGCTGGAGCCTTGGACATGTGTGTGTGGGCTCCGGGGCCATGGGTTAAGTGATTGCTAGCTCTGGAGCCGATACTGTTTTAAATTGATTCCCCAGCCCTGCTAAACACAAAGGAGATCGACAAAAAGTGCTATCAACTGCAAACTGGTCGTCAGGCTAGTCTAATTAGTATGGACAGCCAGCTGCAAAAAGCATTAGTATACTACTAAACAAACAATTAGCTTTTTTTCATTATGATTAAGCTTAAACTTTTCGCAATTTTATGCTGTACATGTTTAATTTGTTTTAATTTGTTTAGATGATACAGCACTTATGAAATGAAGGATTGCATTAAGCAATATAAAATCTACAGAAACTGAAGAAATGTTTGTTTGAAGATGTTACCAAAGGCAATGGATTAAATTTTATTCTACTAAGCAACCGTTGCTTAGTGCAGGAATGATAAAAATGGATAACGTTGAACTTTTGGATGGCACCTCAAATAATAAAAAGTTAAATTCTATTGAAACCAACAAAATGTTAAACACTGATACTGAGCTCACAAATTTGCCTCCTGAGGTAAACTAAAAATAAAAAATCATGTATATTTAATCATCGTTTTGTTTGATATTAATCTTAAACTTTCCCGCCTTCAGGGGAGATGTTTAATGTTTATGCAGCCTAAAATTGTGCCACCATAATAAAGTTGCGGCTAAAACTTATGTAACTATTAGGGATGTTCAAAGTAGAATCCCAAGGTATTCTAGAATAATAGGTTTCGAATCTAGAATAACGAATCCAGAATATTGAATCCTAGTATACTTTTATTAAATTATTTAACCTCGATTTTGTTTGGGGAAGGGATTAATCTTAATCTACCCTACAGGGCCCACCATCACAGCAATAAATCGCCAAAACAATTTTCTAACACACATTCTAAACAACTGTCATTTGAAGCAGTTGTGTAAACTGTAATATGTCAACTGTCGAGGTTGTTGACAAAACTTATATTTTTGCCAGTACAATGCAACACTGCACACTGAAGTCTTAAGCAATTCGGTCCTGTTTTTTCAAGCATTGTTGGGTCTTAGGTCTTCTTTTTTTACTAACGTGATCTGTTATGCAGTCAAATAATGTATTGCAGAGAATACAAAGTTGCTATTGACAAATTCTTGACAATTACACTGCGCATAACTGCATAACCTCGCTGAATATTGGCCTAAAGTTGACCTTAAGTAACCCTATAGCTCATTTTGTGGACGGCCACCAAGTTTTACACATAATGTTACTTTTGCAACTTAACGCATTTAGGGAAATTGCGAACTCCACACCAGACATTACACATTAGTCGCTCGCCCAATAACGCTTGATTGACACTTAATTATTAGACGAACGTTATCGCAAGACGCGGTAATTGGTCGCCCGAAGAAACGCTGACACTGCACTACCAGGTTACATTTAAAGCAAGCACTGTAAATTGGTCCCCGCAGCGACAGGCCAACTTACCACACGCGTTTGTGCAATTAGGTGCAACAATTCGCGGTAAAACATTAAATTATATTGTTTCCAATTACCCGAAATAAACGGCAGAATTGGATTCGATATTTCGAATCCAGATGGGATTCGATATTCTACTTTAAACATCCTAGTGACTATTATTGAAGTACTCAGGAAAACCTTCATCGCAACTGGAGTTTCCTTGTTCATTCGAATATTTGCGACTAAAGGCCTTCAATTTTTTTTTAAATGTGCGTCTGAGAGAGCAACCACACGATTAGTTTGTTAAACGATTACTACTTTTGAAAAGCAGTTTAGTTTTGGTAGATTTGATCTATAATTATATATTGATAAAAAAATAGATTGAACAAAATGCCATTACTATGCAATATAAGTTCCACTTTAAACGTTTAATATTTATTTGCGTTACTCAACTTAACCAAAAGTGTTATAAATATTAAAAATTGTAATGGCCGAAGTTGTTATTTGTCTATGAACCTGGTAATCCACAATATCAAGTAAATACCAAAGTATTTTAGGCTGTAGATCAGGGGTGGGCAATTATTTTTAGCTGTGGGCCGCATGAGAAACCTAAAATATTGTGGCGGGCCGGGCCAAATATAGGATCTAAAATACATACAATATGACGTCATACTCTGACGGTGTAAAACAAATAATCAACCAATTTGTTATTACGTCTAGAGTTGTGCGAAAATGTGCAATTTAAGTCGGATTTAAAGAAGGTCACAAAACGTCGCGCGAAGCGCGAAATATTTGCGACTATGTTTGTTTGAAAATGCAAACTTTAATTTAGATTAAGATGGTACGTGAAGCATTGAGCACCGACTAAAAATGTCCATTGCTTGATATATTAGCGTTTATTAAGTTGTGGGGTGCGTTGACCCAAAACTTAAGATTAAAATACGTGAAAATTTTGTACAAAAAACTTACCTACATGTTTTTTCTTCTTTTTTAAAGCTTTAAGTTACCGATGTGTTACAAAGTTTGACAAACTTAGCCTAATATTAATATATATTTCAAATATTAGGCTAAGTTTGTTAAACTTTCGTTGGAGAGAGTGCCACTGAGCAGAGTACCCTATTTGTCTGTAAAGTTCCAAAAATCGCGTGGAACATACGAGCGCGAAAATAATTTCCGTTTTAGCATTTAGAACAGGCTAAAAATCGAATTTGGCGGGGTCTTTACAAAATCTGTCAACTAGCCCTGGTTTTCGCTTAGTCTATGTTATTTATTGAAAATAAGCCGCGGGCCGGATTAAACTGCTTGGCGGGCTGCATGTTGCCCAGATCTGCTATAGATGTAAAACAATTTAACCGATACCTTGTAACTTATAAGCACAACATTTTTGGACTGTTGGATAAATAATCATCTCTCTACAGTGGCTTCTGCTACACATTACACAAAGTTTACATCATAAAGTAAAAAAAATAATTATATCGGTTCTAAGGATTAGAATCACGTGGTGTTAAAATCTGAATTTGTCAAGTTGATTGGTTGTTGGAACCACTAAAATTTATTTTATAATGCATACTTTAAACATAGTTTCTCCTGTCTAGGGATTTCCGATACCTGACATTTTATTCGGCAACCCCAACAGGAGCAAATTAAGTGAGCTTCCATGCTTATTTGGCATGCTTAAATTGATGCAGCATTATGTTTTTGTCTTTCAATTGTAACTTTTTCCAAGTTGTGTAAAAATTTGCTTTAGTGTACGGAAGTTTTGTTAAGTTCACTTATTGTTTCCCTGGTTATCTGGTGATAATCATTTTTGGTCGAAATTTTTCTGTTTTTGTGTGTTGCTAAAATTAAATCACATGTTGGAATCATGACTGAAATCCCTTTGTCAATTTGTTATCAGATCAGCAGTGAAACTGCCCTAGTTCCCGACAAGTATCAATACTACCACTTGGCATATAAGTTCTTATCTGATATTATCAGACATCTCTACTTCTCATTTATATGTATATTGAGTGGCTAGTTAGCTCATGCGCCTTTCATGTTAGCGATTTTTGAGCGGCCGATTACTTCCCGAATGTGATAACTTTTGCATATTCACTGAATGTCAAGAAAATGTAGCTAGGTGAGCGGCTATGTGTAAGTGCAGAGATTTCACAATTTCCTTAACTAATTGTTGTTGAAACAAAATCCTATTGTAAAGCAATGTTGGCCTCAGACAAAATACACTATGGGTCCCACAAGTAAACCTTATGCCTCCAAGCTATAGTATCGCTGAACTAGGTAGTAACTTTGTATTCTACGCAGCGCATTAATGCGCTGTATAATAGATCAGTTTGTAAAACACTGAACCAATAAAGTCATTTTTAAATGTCAAATTATGCAATTTTTTTCTAATTATGCAAAACAAGGTGTTCATTGTACTACATGACATTTATTATGTTGGTTCAAATATTAATTTTAGGCATAGGCTTTTTTGTTATGTTTTTTTATAAAGTTATATGGACAAAGAAATCTGCTTTAGCAATAAAATGCCACATTTAAAGTAGATACAGTTGATGACTAACCAATAAACAATGACTCATACATTATGTCAGTTTTTAGATACCAATTGCTCACAATAAACCTTTAAAACAAAATTTAAAAAAATGTGGATCACTACCTATGAACCAATGTTGTATTTCTTTAATATTTTACTATTATAAGTAAATTGGTAGGAACTACAACATTAATTGTAGCATATTTAATATATACTCATTAATTAATTTTAGGAGGAAGAGGGTAATGTTGAATACAAGTTGAAACTTATCAATCCCACCCACTCCCGCTTGGAACATCTTGTCACCCAGATGAAATGGCGGTTACAGGAGGGCCAGGGTGAAGCTATCTATAAAATCGGTGTAGAAGATGATGGAATTTGTACTGGACTAAATGATAAAGAACTTGGGTGCACAATGAATACATTAGAAATCATGTCAAAAAAGTTAGTCAAATGCCCAATTTTAACTCCTTATAACCTAAAGTAGTTAAAATAAAACACAACACTGTTTATGCTTAATACCAGTTTTGTGGAAAGCTGGCGACTTGGCGACTATGCAAGAAAACCTAAATTGCTTAAAAAAATGTTTTTATTTAAAAAAAATAATTATATTAATTTTTTTAAAGAACGGTTTCACAAAAAAATCTTGTGGTTGCTTTTACACAGATTCAATCTCATATTTTTTGGAAAACTGAAATATGTAAGAATGCTGTATCTTCAGGCAGATTGTTATTATTTTAAAAATGACTCGAATTGATCATACACATGTTGTATGTTTGCATTTAGACTTTGAATGTTAGCGTTTTTTTACTATGTTTGTTTCTCTGTGTTAATCAAATCTATTTAATTCCAACAAGTTGGACTAAAAATACCATTATTTCGAGCAATATGATAATCTTTGTTATGTACCTAATGCATTATATATTTTTCTTAAATTGGAATTTTGTGATAATTTAACCAAACAATGGCCATAATTTTTTCGCCTTTGTGCAAGTAAACAGGTTTTCAGCTACATGTTTGCACCCAGGTTTGCTCAAAAAAGCTTGTCTATTTAACAGATTCAGAGTAAAAAAAGCAGCCGAGTGCACCCGCAGGTTGTATTTTGCATACCCTTCATGTCCTAACGTCTCAAAACATTTGCACAACTTTGACTCTAAGATCACTATTTTTTTTTAATTGCCTTGATTAACACCTAAACATGGCAAGGAATTTGTTAGGCAAACACAGAATTTAACTTGGGGTCGAAAAAAATGAAGAATTTGGGCCGGAAATGCTTGCACCAGAAAACTGGCAAGATCCTGCCACCCTGTTTAATACCCTTTATATTTTGGACATAAGTACTTAATTGCTATACTATAAATGTATTGTTTTTCAATTTTTTTTAGTAACTCTGCTTTTTTGTATCATGTGAACAATTTTTTGTTAGGATTGGTGCAGACCTAACTGTTCTACGAAAGAGGCAGGTAAATTCTGAGGCAATTGGGGTTAGAAAGCAGATTGCTGAGATACTTGTGCGCAAGGTTCCAGATGATCAACAGGTAATAAAAATAATATCAAATCTCAATTATTTTTGGGCAACACATAATAACTGTCCTTCTTTTATAGTTTTTAGACCTCCGTGTTTCAGTTCTAGGCAATGCTGATGCTGGTAAGTCTACCCTGCTTGGTGTCCTCACTCATGGGGAACATGATAATGGCAGAGGAAGGGCCAGGCTGAATCTATTCCGCCATTTGCATGAAATTCAATCTGGACGAACCTCATGCATTAGCCATGAAATTTTGGGATTTGATAGCAAGGGAAATGTATGTTTACTAAAAAAATTAATCTGTATATACATAGTGTAGATATTTTAATAATATTGTTATAAATAAAAAATTTGGGCACACAAAGTAAGAGTAAAAGTTTAAAAATAAGAGTATGTATAAAAATTACAATTGTTGTTTTTCTTAGCAGTAAAAAAGAATTTCCTTGCCACCTGCTTTAATTATAAAAACACACTCACATTAAAAAGTAACCTAAAACTGACAGTCAGGATTCTGTCAAGTATCATTAGCAAGTAACATCTTAAAACATCATTGCTCCTAACACTATAATCCATGTGGATAACATTTGAATAAGTAGATTTCAATTTTTTTGGTAGGCCAAGTCTGTTGATGTTTGACTAGTTCCGTATAAAATTACATGCAGGTGCTTAAATATGTCAGTTAACTTCATGCTTGCAGAAATAATGTTTCATATTAATTTGTCTTTGTGAAGGCTTCGTTCGGTCTAAAAAAAAATCAACCATTAAATTTGTAAGCATATTACTCACAATGGCAGAAAGCTGCCATTTGGCGACTATGTTGGCCGAAGAATCAGCCAGAATATTGAAGAAAGCTATAATAATTACTTGACTCGGACTTCACTTAGGCTTAACCGTGTTTAGTACTGATGGCTTTTTTGGACTTCTTAGATAACATTCCACCTCTATTTTAATTTGGTACAAACACATAGTTTAAACCAGGGGTCCCTGCATTTTATTGTAAATAACAAAAACGCCATGAAGCAAATAGACCTTAACTTTTAGTTAGTTCTGCATATTTTGACGTAAATTCTGACATTTTCGCCAAATTTTGAAACAATTTGTCCAGAAGTTTGAACATTTTGCCTAATTGTATATATATGATTGCAACCTGGGGGGGGGGGGGTCTCGTAGTTTTTTGAAAGCTGAAAAGGGGGTGGTGACAAAAAAGGAGTTGGGACCACTGGATTACACAATGCCAAGCCATATTCATTGACATACCAACAAATTACAAAATACCTAAAAATTCCATATATTTAATGTCAGATCATCAACTACAGTGATTCAAGGACAGCTGAGGACATTTGCTCAGCGGCTTCAAAAATCATTACCTTTGTTGACCTTGCTGGTCATCATAAATACCTAAAAACAACTATTTTTGGTTTGACTTCCCACCATCCTGACTTTGCCATGGTGGTTATAAGTGCAAATCGTGGTGTTGGTAAGTAATTTAGTTTTTTCGTTTATTTACCAATTTTCTTATGTAGATGTGCCACTTGGCACCATACCTTACACGTCCAAATAGTTGGTTTTATAAACCATATCACCAAGTATTGGAACCGAAATAGGTTATTATTTAAGGATTTAATTGCATGCAAAGCGTTGTCTAGAAAAATATGCCTGCAGTGAGGTTCCTACTTAGGGACTCAAACATTCTGTGGCAGACTTTTGACATTTCGGATCCGTCTTAAGTAATATGCAGATGTCGGTTTTAGTTTCAAGCTTCTTTTTTTTTGACCTAACAACCATTAAGTAAGTTACAAAATACTGTTTTCCTTTAATTATGCAGTCAGTGTTTAGATTTAAATACCTTATACTGTCCTTGTACCACTAAAAAGTAAGGTTGGATTAGAAAAAATACCCTTTGTGTAATAAGTAATATTACAACCTATATGCAACCTATAGATGGTAAGCAATTGCTTAAAGATGCTAATCAGTGACAAACTAAACTTTTGGCAAACCAATAATTGTGGTATCAAGAGTAGGAACCTTTTCCATTCCAACTTCATGATATTGTAAATTAGCATTGGTTTGATATAGGTAAATTTAAAAAGATTTTTGTTTTTGTTTACTAATTTTATTCTGTTAATTCTGTTTTCATTTCCACTTTTTTTACATGCATTAACCAAGTATTGTCATAAAACGAAATTATTATTATAATTAGGTGTCTGTTAAAACTACTGCCTTAAAAAATGTTATTATTGTGAATTTAGTTTAATCTACTTTATTTCAATTTTCTTTGAACAACTATTGTTTTAGCTGGTACCACGCGGGAGCATCTTGGGCTTGCTATGGCGTTAGGTGTTCCACTTATTGCTGTGGTTACCAAGGTTGATTTGTGTCCAGCGGCTGTGTCAGAACGAGCTTGTCGCCAGCTTGAACAACTCCTTTCTTCTGCAGTGTGCTCCAAGATCCCTTTCAGGGTCCGATCTGAGGATGATGCCTATAGTGCTGCAGCTGCAATGACTGGTGATAAGTAAGAAACTTTTATATCCTTGCAACACCTTTTATACCTAAACAACAATTATTTGTAGGCATATTACAGTGTTCAAGAAAAACATAAAAATGTTTTGCTATAATATAATTAAAATGCCAAAACATTAAAAATGTGACTTAAAATGTCCGGAAGTGTTTTATTGCTGATTTAGTATGCAAATCTATATCATATATGGCAAACGTTATTCTGTGTCCTGTAGAAGGGAGCGGAACACATCTGATGCCATAGCCCACTGCCAAGTTTTACCTGATTTATCTTTAATTAAATTTAAACTGTTAAATACCCTATTTATACTGAGCAAAGCCAGATATTTATCACGGTTTTTACTTTACCTTTTTCAATCATATAGCAACAAAGTGGTCCCCCTCTTCACTGTTTCAAGTGTTTCTGGGTTGAACCTCCTTCTTCTGATTAAGTTTTTCAACGTTCTTAAACCACAGAAGACCGCCAGAGAACAAGAACAACTTACACAAAAGCCTACCGAATATCTGGTAATAATAAGCGACATGTTAAGTCCAACCTCCTTATTTACTAAGCTTCACACTAAAATTGCATTTGTGAGAGTCTAGTTGTTACAGTGAAGCACTTTGTGGATTTACGCCATGATCTGTCATTGAATATTTGACAAGTTGTTGCGCGATTCTTGTTATAACTTGAATTGTTTTTAGAAATTTTTAATAAAGGTATTCATATGGAATATATTAGGGTTGTCAAGCCTGTCAATTGACCGGACAACTGAACGCACTTTATTTAGCCGATCAAATACTCATATTGGATTCAAATGATGCAAATTTTTTAAGAGTTGTTTTGTAATTTGAGTTTTTAATATTCTTGATTGTAACTTTTTTAAAGAATTCAAATATAAAATCGTAGGGTTTACTTGATGCAAACACCTGTTCTGTGGTAATAACAAAGTGTTTGTAATAGTAAAGTAGATTTATTTTGTTTATAATAAATGCACGTATATGATGAATCGCGTTTGTCATAAAAGGAAACACTAGTTGGGGATCATCAATCTTAGGCTACTTAGAAATTTAGAATTACCAAATCCCTTATCTCCAGTGGACCCTGATGATGATTTAGAAAATTCAGATAGTGACAAAAGTTGTGACGAGGAGTAAAAATATTTTTTTACTGATGCATTTATTGTTAAATTTCGTTAATAAACTTGTTGGTTGTAGTGTAGTAATGGTAAAAATTACTACAATACTGCTATAGTATTGCTTGCAAGATGCATGGTTTTGCAAAAATTCTTATTGATAGTCAAAAAATAATTGTTTTTGTTTTACAAACCATTGTACTTGAGCCAAAACGTTCATATATTTAGTTGAAGTTAAAACCAAGTTTTATTTTCATATCATGTCTTGATAGAGTTTTACAAGAATATCGAATAAGCTTGTATTTGGTTATCTGAAGCTTTAAACTTAAAGCAACCTCAATTGATTGTCAATGTATTGCAACTATATCAACCGTTTCCTGTCCAAATCTTAAAACAGGTCATATCCATAAACAACAAACAAAACCTGCTTATGCGATATGTTGTTTGTTATGGCTTTTACCCGTATTTCCCACCGTCATTACACGAATATTGTGTCCACATGAATATTGATGGCCGTCCTAAAACAAAGCATACCGATTAATACCATTACCATAGGTTTTTTGTGTGAAGCTCTGTTTTTGTTTAAAATTGTTTATTTGCATACCACATTTTGTCAGCCTGGAGCTGGTTTCGTTTTGTAAACAAACTAACTAAACTTACTAATAGTCAATAAACGTACTAATAGCAAATGTCCAACTACAGGTTGACGAGGTTTTCACAGTTCCTGAGGTGGGCGTGGTTGTGGGTGGAACCTTACATCAGGGGACAATTGGTGAGAAGGATCGGCTTCTTATTGGCCCGACTGTGAAGGGTCGTTACCTGCCCGTGACGGTTACCTCCATTCGTCGTAACCGCGCCCCATGCCGTGTGGTCCGCGCCGGACAAGCAGCGTCGCTCTCCTTGGTCGAAATAAATGCCGACGCGATACGAAAGGTCAGACACGAGGAGCGTTTAATTAACACTATTAAAGACGTACAAGTCATGTGTTTCGCTACCAGTTAAATGCTTTTCATTCAATGTCTCCCTTTTTACGGTCCATTAATGTTAAGAAACTCAATATGGGCGAGTTGATTGTTTTGTTCCTATTGCTTTAATAATAAGTAATCAAGTAAAAATAGTAATGTAATATATATCATATTATTTAACTTGAAAAGTAACTTTGCATTAAATGTGTTGATACAGGGCATGGTCATAGTATCTACGAGTCTCCAACCTGAATGTTGCCTACGCTTTGAAACCACAGTTTTCCTTCTATACCATCCCTCAGTCCTTTTGTCTGCGGGATTCCAAGCAACTATACATGCCGGCAATGTACGACAGACAGCAGTGGTTGAGAAAATTCATAACGAGGAAGTGAGTGATAAGGCATTTTTTGCGGTAACCCTTCGCGTCGAGCAGCACACTGTGTACATTAAACAAAGTGAAGTATGCATATAACAATACCAACAGCACCATGTAAAACGTTTGCTGGTGGTATAAATCATCACAAACCGCCTACCTTAATTTAACGGTGCTGTGGGTCGTATATTAATCATCTATGTATGTGACGTCATTACACTTACGTGGTTGTTCGCTGTAATTTGTGTCGTTGAACTTTTATTTCTTTAACAGGGTTCGTTGCGTCTAAACGAGCAAGCTTGTGTTACCTTTCGCTTTGTCTGCTCACCGGAGTATATCCGAACTGGTTCGACAATTATCTTTCGGGAACGTTCAACCAAGGGCATCGGCCAGGTGACAAAAATCACACCTTTCAGTGGCAGTGAGCTTGACACCAGTCCGAACCGAAAGCAACGCATCCGACGAAGGTACGGCAGCCACGGATCGCTCTCCAATGCCACTACTGCCGTATGTACATCGGGTGAATCTCCGCCACAAGCTAGTGGTCCATTTTCGCCTAAGAGACAGCACATTGAGCGATAGATGTAAATTTGTTTTAAGTATTACCAAACGCGGGCACGTTTTAATTTTCTATTTGGTATTTGGAATATTCGATTACTTTGCTTGCTGTCGTGAAATTACCCGAAAGTATAACAGTTTGCTTAAGCCTAAAAAGGATTATCTCCGTTGCCCAACGTATTACTATGGCACTGAAGAAACTAACAGCCAATGTTTACCAAAAATATATGTAGTAAGTTAAAATGCACTTTATATTATTAAAAGGTAAATTAATCAAATTGTGTCTTTTGTACGTCATCGTAAACTACAGCCCCATATCTGTGTGTTTTTAGGTTTATACTTAACTTTTTGTATCTTGATGTTGTGTATTGTCTCGGTTTTTCAGATTTTAGAGAATTTTTAGTGAAATAAAGTAATTTATCGTTGTTAAAATTTAGTTGCATTTGACACAATGCAAGGATGTGTTGATAGTTTCTATGGAAGAGTGTGAATTTTTGTTGTTTTCGTCGATAAACTACCGTTGATCCCCGACTGAAAGTTTACATTAAATGTGACATTTTGCACAAATTTTATTTTTATTAGAAGTTTAATTTTTAATTGAAGTTTTTTTAATGTAATGAGACACCATTATGTGCAGCCAAGAGAATGTCAATATGCCATAAATGCGACATCAAAAGTTCAAAACATATCAGAAACAAGCAACGAAGTACGTTGTGCAGCTTATAATGAGGAACCACATGACAAAATAACAGTTAAACATATTACAAAATATGACTGGGATGGCACTGAAGTTATTCCACCTAAATTCTGTGACGTACGTGGTACAAGTTGTTGCAGGTCGTTTTAACCCTGTCATGTTCTTGCAAACCATATTTATGGAGTTACTATAATATAAGACGACCATTAATCTAATCGTTCTCTGCAATATTTCTTCATCTGCTAAATAGTTCACCCCAGGGTGAACCAACAGATAGAGGTGAATGCGGGATTTTATTTTTATGCTACTGATTGTACGCTTTGTAACCCTAAATTGTCATGAAACAATTTACAACAAATAGCGAAACCGGGTCAAAAAAAAAACTGTTCTTTAAGTTGACTTCATATAGTTACGTTATAAAACTTTTTATATGGAGAAGACGCGAAGTATTTAGCATGTATCGAGATTTAAAAAAAATTGTGAACATTTTACACAACAGCTCTATGGAGACGGATATGCGAGCTTCCGAAAACGTGTGCACATTTTGAGACGTGCGCACTTTTTTCAAAATGTGCAAATGGCAATACTAGAGTTAGAGTTAATGTTAAGAAACTTAAATTAGAAGAAAAGAAAGCAAAAGAATGGTTGCACAAAATTTATTTAGAAAAACTTGCTCAAATCATGTTGTCATTTGCCCAAATTTTGGTTTAAAAAAACATGATTTAAGCTTGAGCTTCCTTACAATACTTCATTTTATGTATAGTCATTTGTATGGTTATTGATCCTAAGCATGTGTGCTTACTGTGAAGTCTGCTTTTATATTGTCCCATGGTTTAAATAAATTTGCACAAACTTACGTAGGTATTAAAAAAATATTCCTACAACTTTTTTATTTTGACAACTGGCTAGCGCATTTGAGGATTAGCAAAAACTTGTGATGTTTTTACAGTATGGCTGGTTCAATCGTGTATTTACCAGTTTTAACTGGTGAAGGACTACTGCCGTTCTAAATTAGTGAGATTGTTTCTGTCACTAGGTGGAGCGCTTAACGACTCAGATAAAGTCGCAAAAGTTTACAATGGCGAAGGCTTAACTACGACTGTACGGTAACGTGGAAGACAAACTTAGAAGTTTTCAGATAAAATTAAACCTTAGGGCCATCGTGACCAATGACGCCCTGTGCTCATTTGGAATTAAAGACTCAGATAAATGTGTTTTCTGCTGCGATGCATTAGAAACTGTAGCGCACGTGTTTTATTTTTGTACCAAAGTAGTAACATTCTGGGAAGAAGTAACTGCCTGGATCTCGGCCAATCTTTTGATTGATTTACGCCCTAACCCTGTTCATATGTTGTTTGGTATTGTGGCAGATCTCTTAACTCTAATTAAAAATGTGCGCACATTTTGAAGGCATTTTAAAATGTGTGCACATTGTGAAAAAAGTGCGCACATTTTTAAAGGCAGTTGAAAATGTGCGCACATTGTTAAAAAAATGCGCAAATTTTTGAAGGCAGTTTATATTTGTGCGCACATTTTTGAAGGCATTTTAAAATGTGCGCACAGTTTATGCACATTTTTGCGTAGGCTACATTGTGCAAAAAAATGTTCGGATCCCCGAAATCCGGGCGCTGGTCTAGAATCCTACCAAAACGGACATAATTTGGGTTTGGGCAGGTTAAGCAATATTATTAAATAATAATACTTGACCCACCCTCACCCAAACACTAATCGGTACCCTAACCTAAATATTGTGCGTTGATTTAATAATTGTTTGAACTCTGTGGTAGGATTCTAGACCAGCGCCCGTATCCGTAATATTACTGTAACTTATGGTGACATGTTAAATTCTACATTGATTTTTATACTTATTTTCGCAAACTATCGCGCTTATTGGGATGGTTTCTACCACTAGAGGCACAGCGTGAGTCAGGTAAACAGTCGCGAGCTCGTGTCTTTTACAATAGCTAACTGATTTTAATTGTGTTTGTTATCGTCAAATATTTTATTATCGTCAAATCTTTTTGGAACTTATTATTCGCTTTGAGTTAGCTTTAATATTGTAATTAATCATTTTTTATTTCTAGGGAAAGGCGGGGAAAGACAGACCTCTAAGCCTTAAGGCAGGGGCGGGCAACATACGGCCCGCGACGAGATTTTGAGCGGCCCGCAGACAGTTTCTGGTATTACATGATAATGTGGCCCGCGGCCACATTCTGCCACATCCCCCACTACTTGCTTACTACGTCAATTTATAGAGATTGTTAGTTATTCTTTGGCTTTTTGTTTTCTTTGTGTTTTAGATTCTTTGTTTTGGGTTGAAATTATATTTAGAATTTACAAAGATATTTTCCCATGGATTTGCCCAGAAACGTAAGTTTGACAAGGAGTATCGCGAATTTAACAAGGATTGAATGCCCAAGTACTTTTTCACTCAAATCGGCAAGAATCAGTATTTTCTTTTGAATTACAAAATCCGAATGGTGAAAAACAAATGATTCCGGTTGCACATCAATGATAATAAAGAATGTTTGGTTGTTAAGAGATAAATATAATTCGCTAATAAAAGCATCATCAGTAGGGCGATTATTATTATTTTTTTTTTTAAATAAATTTTGACCTAAAAATATATTTTTTTGACAAAATTTTTACCTATTATAAATATATTGATTATTTTAAACAACAGCATTAGTGTCTTGGCGTCGTCAACAACACGTTTTTCATGTTTTACTGACTATCGGTCGAACACAAATCAGCTATTTTTTCGGGTTTATGCAAAATTCTTGAAATCCTTAGTTGACATTTTTGTCATTTCAAAAAGTCAAATAACTACAAATTGCCGAAGAAAACAAAGACGCTGGTTATTTTAGAAAATGTTGTCAAGAGAAAAAAGACAGCTAATACTGTTCAATACATTTATCCAAATCAGAAATAAACAACTGTATAATGCAAAAACGAAGCTGAGTCTAATGCGATAAACTTGGACAGGGTGGATAATTCTGGAAACTCGCGTATACATAACAAAGTTAAAATGTCGTTGAATATAACTCAAAAAAAAAAACTTTTTTTAATAACATTTTAACATAACGTTAATTATAAAAAAGCTGATAATAGTTTTTTTTAATTTTGTAAACGATTTATGTGCATTTTTAATTGTTTTTGACTTGAAATAATTTGTAATTATTTATCTCATAACATCTAAACAAACCAATTTTCGGTTTATAAAGTTGTGCTTAGTTTATTCTTTAAGTCGGCAAAGTATTGCCGTGTTTAGCGAGTACAACGTTGTCGCTATTATGCGACAAAACATGTAAGCTTTGACAGTACTTAATCCGGCCCGCCAAGTCCTTCATTTGGCCGTATCTGGCCCGCCGACCGGAGAAGTTGCCCGTCCCTGCCTTAAGGGATCAATGCTATTTTACGAGTTTTACAAAATACTTTTCCATCAGTATAGGATATCAACCGAAAGGTCTTATAGTTACTACTATGCCAAAAATACAACTGAAAGAAGCATACCTTCTTAATAAATTAACCTTTTTTTATTTTGCCCGGTTCAAAACGGACCCCACTAATGAAAGATGATTAAATTTGCCTTGTTGTATGAAAATGGCGGATCAAGGATTTTTGTTTAAGGGGCCCATAAAATATTTCCAAGATATTTTAACAAGTTGCGTCCCAACGTGACGTAATAATTCAAGTAGTGGTATACATATGGCGCCTTGAAGTTAAAAATATTTTACGAATGTACGGTAGGACAAAACATAGGCTACAAGAAAACCAAAATAGGACTATGCGTAAGTAGCATTGCATCAATATAAAAGTTATATTGTTATAAATAGGCCGTGCATAAACTGCGTTATATTTCAAGTATTAAAACAATTATTTTATCCATAGGTAATTCAACAATTATTGATATATTATTTAATTTTATTTCTGTTTCACAACACATCTTACTGAAAGGCTAATGAAAAACAACAGAAAAGTTTTAAGTTGAGTTACGTTTTGCCCTAACACCATGCACTGCATGAAGACCCGATTTCTTTAAAATTTCTAAACTTAAAAAGTCAAACTGTCTCGGATTAATAAACACACCCTTATCTACAAGTTATTTAGCAAAAAATAACTGAGTCACCTTTAATTGAACTTCAATAGCAAACACATAATTTTAGTTTCCTTATATCAATTGTCTTCCCCCAAACACATTTTCCCTCCCTGGTTTGTCCAAAATTAAACCAGCCTGATTTTTGTCCTTAAACGTTTTTTCGACGATAGTCATTGTTCATCAAACAAATACAAAACTAAAGGTAATAATAACATTGGACACTAATAACTTATCCATACGTCCTAAGAGTTGTTTACAAAATATGGGTGTATTCGTCAAGATTAAATAATTCAGCTTTGTAGCTAAAATATTCCTTGAGATGCAATATTTTTTAGCCTAAGAAACAAGCTTGACATTGTTTAGGGCAGTGAATCTCAACCTTTAAAGCTTTAATAGATGTTCTTGTGATTAGGATTGTCGATGAACGAACAACCAGCTTTAATCTATAGATCGGCGAAGCAAGTTAGCATAAAGCAGATGCCACTTGCAAAGATCAACGCAGTTAACAGTACAAGTCGATAACTAAAAACGTCTTATGTCACTATGTGGGCCAAATTAAGATAGGCTGCACTAGTGAGTCCGTAAGTAACTCTTGTGACTCCAAAAAGAAACTGCCTTTAACCCCAATCCTGATGACTTATGAAGCCAAAACGAAATGACAATTAAGATGTAACACCCTTTGAGAACCACGTGTCTAGGCTATGTTCAATAACTTCGCAAAATGACAATGGTTCACATGTCGGAAACCAACCCAGATTAATATTCAGTTGTCATTCAGGTACACTTCCCATAATATACAGTTGTAAAAAACATCAGTAGGCCTACTACTGAACACTAGGGGAAGTGCGGAACCCATGTAACATGTGGACCAATGGAAAGCTTGATAATTGTGCCACCTGTTGGCGAAACTGAATAAAATTTTGGTTGTGAGAATTCTATTTTGTGTACATAACTTATATAAAAGGTCTACAGCGTGCTTTGGGAAATGGTTGATTTATTACAATTTTTCACTTTTTTAGGTAAAAAATGTATAGGCCTACTTTGTTATCTTTATATTCGTAATTAAAGGTGTTTTGATTTTAGTTAGAAGTTAGTTTGATTGATTTAGTTCAGCGAGCCACGAGTGATTTTCTTGGAAATAGCGATCAGAGAACCTTTTGAACAGTCTGTTCCATTGGCCCCTCGATCATTTTCTGGTCATATTATTTGATTTTAAGGATACTAGTATGGTAACTTTTAAGACCAGAACATCTAATAATGCATTGCTTACTGAGGGCCGGGGCTGCGGAGTCGGGCTCGGGACTCGACGGAGTCGGTTTGTTTCGCTGGAGTCGGATTCGGGACTCGAGTATAGGACCACGTAAAACTACCCGAGTCCTCAGTCCAACGTGCACAAATGCGCAATACCAAATGTTGAAATGGACGCCAACTGTTATTTGTATAGGTGGCAGCATATGGTGGATATTTTCCAATCATGTATTGTGAGTGGATTAATTATATGACATCCCTGTGCGCGGATTGTTGAATATCCACCGTATTTAGAATACAGGCTGTAGAGTCAGAGTCATACCCGTGACTTTTGCAAATTTGACTATTATTGTTTTAAGATATATATTCTCCAGAAAAGAAAAATAATTGATATAATATACTGGGTTGCAAATTCTGCCAGAAAAAAATATCTTTTCTGCATTTTGTGCTTGTTGTCATGTGTTTTTTTATTTTATTTTGGTAACTATATTTTGTTTGTGCCACTTTTTCTACAACATTAATTGATCAGATACGCACTTCAGCAATACGAATTTTTTTAGATGCAGTCATGCTCTGTTCCATTGGTCCTAAACTTGTAACAGTAGCCTACATGTTTAAGGCCCTCTCGCTACCAATATTTTTCAGTAATTAAGGCGGGGCAAAACGGACCCTTCGCTTTTCTCGTTTACGAAAATTGCCAGCGTCAATATTTGTTTGATGAACAATGACTATCGTCGAAAAAACGTTTAAGGACAAAAATCAGGCTGGTTTAATTTTGGACAAACCAGGGAGGGAAAATGTGTTTGGGGGAAGATAATTGATATAAGGACACTAAAATTATGTGTTTGCTATTGAAGTTCAATTAAAGGTGACTCAGTTATTTTTTGCTAAATAACTTGTAGATAAGGGTGTGTTTATTAATCCGAGACAGTTTGACTTTTTAAGTTTAGAAATTTTAAAGAAATCGGGTCTTCATGCAGTGCATGGTGTTAGGGCAAAACGTAACTCAACTTAAAACTTTTCTGTTGTTTTTTCATTAGCCTTTCAGTAAGATGTGTTGTGAAACAGAAATAAAATTAATTAATATATCAATAATTGTTGAATTACCTATGGATAAAATAATTGTTTTAATACTTGAAATATAACGCAGTTTATGCACGGCCTATTTATAACAATATAACTTTTATATTGATGCAATGCTACTTACGCATAGTCCTATTTTGGTTTTCTTGTAGCCTATGTTTTGTCCTACCGTACATTCGTAAAATATTTTTAACTTCAAGGCGCCATATGTATACCACTACTTGAATTATTACGTCACGTTGGGACGCAACTTGTTAAAATATCTCGGAAATATTTTATGGGCCCCTTAAACAAAAATCCTTGATCCGCCATTTTCATACAACAAGGCAAATTTAATTATCTTTCATTAGTGGGGTCCGTTTTGTACCGGGCAAAATAAAAAAGGTTAATTTATTAAGAAGGTATGCTTCTTTCAATTGTATTTTTGGCATAGTAGTAACTATAAGACCTTTCGGTTGATATCCTATACTGATGAAAAAGTATTTTGTAAAACTCGTAAAATAGCATTGATCCCTTAAGGCAGGGGCGGGCAACTTCTCCGGTCGGCGGGCCAGATACGGCCAAATGAAGGACTTGGCGGGCCGGATTAAGTACTGTCAAAGCTTGCATGTTTTGTCGCATAATAGCGACAACGTTGTACTCGCTAAACACGGCAATACTTTGCCGACTTAAAGAATAAACTAAGCACAACTTTATAAACCGAAAACTGGTTTGTTTAGATGTTATGAGATAAATAATTACATGTTAGGTAAAAATTTGTCAAAATTATTTCAAGTCAAAAACTATTAAAAATGCACATAAATCGTTTACAAAATTAAAAAAAACTATTATCAGCTTTTTTATAATTGACGTTATGTTAAAATGTTATTAAAAAAAGTTTTTTTTTTTGAGTTATATTCAACGACATTTTAACTTTGTTATGTATACGCAAGTTTCCAGAATTATCCACCCGGTCCAAGTTTATCGCATTAGGCTCAGCTTCGTTTTTGCATTATACAGTTGTTTATTTCTGATTTGGACAAATGTATTGAACAGTATTAGCTGTCTTTGTTTTCTTCGGCAATTTGTAGTTATTTGACTTTTTGAAATGACAAAAATGTCAACTAAGGATTTCAAGAATTTTGCATAAACCCGAAAAAATAGCTGATTTGTGTTCGACCGATAGTCAGTAAAACATGAAAAACGTGTTGTTGACGACGCCAAGACACTAATGCTGTTGTTTAAAATAATCAATATATTTATAATAGGTAAAAATTTTGTCAAAAAAATACATTTTTAGGTCAAAATATATTTAAAAAAAAAATAATAATAATAATCGCCCTACTGATGATGCTTTTATTAGCGAATTATTTATCTCTTAACATCCAAACATTCTTTATTATTATTGATGCAACCGGAATCATTTGTTTTTCACCATTCGGATTTTGTAATTCAAAAGAAAATACTGATTCTTACCGATTTGAGTGAAAAAGTACTTGGGCATTCAATCCTTGTTAAATTCGCGATACTCCTTGTCAAACTTACGTTTCTGGGCAAATCCATGGGAAAATATCTTTGTAAATTCTAAATATAATTTCAACCCAAAACAAAGAATCTAAAACACAAAGAAAACAAAAAGCCAAAGAATAACTAACAATCTCTAAAAATTGAGGTAGTAAGCAAGTAGTGGGGAATTGTGGCAGAATGTGGCCGCGGGCCACATTATCATGTAATACCAGAAACTGTCTGCGTAAAAAAATCTCGTCGCGGGCCGTATGTTGCCCGCCCCTGCCTTAAGGCTTAGAGGTCTGTCTTTCCCCGCCTTTCCCTAGAAATAAAAAATGATTAATTACAATATTAAAGCTAACTCAAAGCGAATAATAAGCTCCAAAAAGATTTGACGATAATAAAATATTTGACGATAACAAACACAATTAAAATCAGTTAGCTATTGTAAAAGACACGAGCTCGCGACCGTTTACCTGACTCACGCTGTGCCTCTAGTGTTAGAAACCATCCCAATAAGCGCGATAGTTTTCGAAAATAAGTATAAAAATCAATGTAGAATTTAACATGTCACCATAAGTTACAGTAATATTACGGATACGGGCGCTGGTCTAGAATCCTACCACAGAGTTCAAACAATTATTAAATCAACGCACAATATTTAGGTTAGGGTACCGATTAGTGTTTGGGTGAGGGTGGGTCAAGTATTATTATTTAATAATATTGCTTAACCTGCCCAAACCCAAATTATGTCCGTTTTGGTAGGATTCTAGACCAGCGCCCGGATTTCGGGGAACCGAACATTTTTTTGCACAATGTAGCCTACGCAAAAATGTGCAAAAAATGTGCGCACATTTTAAAATGCCTTCAAAAATGTGCGCACATTCTAAACTGCCTTGAAAAATTTGCGCATTTTTTTAACAATGTGCGCACATTTTCAACTGCCTTTAAAAATGTGCGCACTTTTTTCACAATGTACACACATTTTAAAATGCCTTCAAAATGTGCGCACATTTTTAAGTTAGAGTTTAGAGTAAGTTTAACTCTAATTCTAACTCTAACTCAAAAATGTGCGCACATTGTGCAAAATAACGCCACGTCCCCTGTTGCGAAATTGAGCTCGCATGTTTTCTTGCATTTTTTCCTTTATCTTTTTCCGTATACCGGTATTGTACTACAGTATATGAGCGTTCGGTGTCATTCACCCTGAAGTTGGCGATTTAAAAAGTTTGCTAAAACGTTGGTTAACAATTAGCAGATGAGCTGTTTTTTTAATATAATTACTACGCCTGGTAGCTGCAGTTTATATATGTGATGTGTTTTTCGCAATTCACGGTGATTAGCCATTTAGCAATTCTTTCTCAAAACTAAATAATACTTTTTACTTATTTTTTCTGGGAGTGAGGTTGCTGGGGCTAGTTCCTTTTTTGTGTGTGGTAAAAAAAATAAATGGATATTATTCGGCGGGTGCTGGGAGATATCTTTTTGAGGAAGGTAAGCTATCGCCGTCGCAAACCGGTCACCGTTAAGCAATTTTTATTTTCAAAGATTTTTTTCACGTATGACGCAGTTTGGTGCGGGTATTATTTGCTTGAATATTACGCAAGTCTAAACAATTGCTGTTAAAACTTAAAGTTTAACGTTTGTTAGTAATTCTGGATATAAATGTCGCTTAAGACTTATATGTTTAAAACTTCTTGCTGTCCGTTACCGCGCAAAATGTCGCATTAAATAACGGCGGTTTAATAGTAACCAATTTTCAGTTTCCAATGATATTTTACTTACGTTGGACGCACTATGGTACAGGGATTACGTTTCTGCTTAAAGGTTTTACGTTTGTGAGTGGTTCCAAGTTTTTGGTTACATACTTTGTTGCATTGTATAAAACAACTGAGTAAAGATAGTAATTTTATCTCACAAGACGAAGAATTGAATTTGTTTCGCTAAAAATTGCTTTTTGGTTACATACTTTAGTTGCATATTGTATAAAAAAATTTAATAGCAGTAACCTGCGTGGAAATAGAAATCACATTAGGTATATTGCCTTAATTTAAATTAAATACTTTTAGGTTTAAGAACTTCTTGAAGTATGTTACAGCGCAGAATTTAAGTAGAGTTCGCAAAACATCGCATTTAATGCGGCGGTTTTAATCGTAACCAATTTTCAGTTTCAAACGAGATTTTACTTACGTTGGACGCAGTATGGTACCAGGATAACGTATTTGCTGAATATGACGCAATGCGAACAATGGCTGCTATACAACTTAAGGTTTTACCTTAGTGATTGGTTCCCTATCGATTATGTCACTGGTTTTCGTTACTTAAAAGATGTTTGACGTTCTTAGCCGTTGGGTATTTAGTCGTTTCAATTCAAATAAGCACACATTATTTGCAATTTTGTTTCAACTAAATGTAAAATTTTAGTTTGCGAAGACGAACAATTAGATGTTTCATAGTCACGCAGATAAATGCGATAATTTATAACACGCCATCCGATTAAATGCTGCTTCCACACAGGCTAAAGATGTGACTCCATTTGTGGGGAATCATTTAGTTAACCCAGTGGTTCTCGTCTTCATTTTTTTAAAAAAACACGCAACGGTCCCCCAACAATTTTTTTAATTGTTCACGGTCCCTTAAAAAATACCCAATAAACACAAAACAACCCGTTATTTTAATGGTATCAATGGGACGGGTGCACTTGCTTCTTTGCTATTTGCTCGGCTATGTTAACCTCTAACGAATTACTTTATTTGAGTGAAGCAATCACGAACAGTTTTAAAACCATGGCCCTACAGCTCACAGTGGCAGCGCAGCAAGCTGTAAAAACGTAATTCTCATTAGCACAACGCAACACTATGACGTTACAATGAGCAATTCAACTTAAAGCGTGCAATAACGGGAATGAACAACTAACGATAATAATCAGCTCGGTTTGGAAAAGTAAGTTGCCTGAAAATTTTATTGCACAAAAAATTTTCTTCTTCAGGAGCGTCGTGTTGATTTTTTGTTAGATGCTTCGCGGTCGCAGAAAATTGTCTCGCGGACCCCACAAGGACCGCGGACCCCAGTTTGAGAACTACCGAGTTTGAGAACCCATTTCAGGTACGATAAGCAAAAAAAATAGCCAAGGGACGACCAACAGGGGCGCCCGCAGAAAATTTTCCAGGGGGGGGGGCAATCAGGGGCGTAACCAGAAAATCAAAAAAGGGGTCCTGAATTTTCAACTTCACAGTGTCCAATCGTTAACTTCAGGCAAAAAGAACAAACCAAGACCGTGAAATGTGTAGGTTTAATCGTGGTAGAATCACACATAATTCAACTATCAGCAGCGCAGTTTTCAAGTTCCATGAACGGAACTAGCGCTAAATTACAAGCAAGCCTTTCACCACGTGCAATACTAAACGAAGATCGGTTTTCCCGGGTGTTGCCACGATTGGCGCTACATCTGCGCCGAGCTGTGTGCCAAGTCAGCTAAATTACAAGCTGCGGTTGAGGGGAAATAAGTCGTGTCCATTGCACACTTAGCACGTGGTCTTAGAGTATGCTTAAAGAGCATAATTTTGTGTTAACTATCATTACTAAAAATTTATACTTTAAAACGAGCACGAGCATAATTTTGCGTTAACTATCATTACTAAAAATTTATACTTTAAAACGAGCAGTCACCATTATACCTCATTTTAAGAATCTGCTTTATTTAAACAAATGTCGATGTTACACCAACATCGGATATTAGCGCAGAAACCGAACAGCGAGAAACATACTGCGTATAACTAGAAAAAAAGAAATAAGGTTTGACTTAGCGTTGTCGATTTGTGTAATACACACTTTCTAATCAGTCAACCTAAACTAAACCATCGCTTCTCAACCAGTGGGGGCTATAAGAACATTTGAGGTGGGCCACAGACCAATTTAAAAAGCTAGATTTAGTTTCATTTGTGTCATTTAATTTTAAAGGAATAATGGTTTGGGAGGAATTAAAAAGGAATGTAAATTTATTGTTTCAGAGTATCTCACTAATGCACGGTTGATTAAATAATCTGTTTTGAAATATGTTCTGCTGTGTTTTGTTCTAAACCTATTTTAAAGTTTTTTCTTTCATAAACATTCTATTGGGCCACAGAATTTTTTTGCAACGTAAATGGGCCACGAAAGAAAAAAGGTTGAGAACCACTGACCTAAACAAATAACGAAAGAGAAAAACTATCCAGCGTTTACGGTCGGCGAAACACGGCGTTTTGCACTCAATTTTGGCTTCGCATTAGATTAAGACGCGTGACCCAATTACTTAAAAAGCACGCCGCTTCGAACAGTTTGCTAAACCATGACAAAACGAACCAAAAACGATAATATCACTTACAAAAAGTGGGGGTAAGAACTCCAGCCCCCGTATCAGATGACGTCTGCCACAGCCGCTGGTGCTATCTTGCTTGTGGTCGTTTTTTTACCCTTGTTGAAAAATTTGTAAGCCTCATTTTGGCGCCCCTCTACCATGGCGCCCGGGGACATATGTACCCCCCCCCCCGCAGCCCCCTAGCTACGCCTCTGGAACCCCTGCGTTAGACCGTTTAACCTCCGATCCTTCCTACAGTTAGCGCGCTGTTACTCATGCCCTTTCGTCAGTCGACGTATCTGCAAACTTACGACTGTGGAACTGTAGTCTCTACCCCTTACCGCCTTTTATTCTGTATACTTCGCTTGTTTTCATCTTTTTTATCCCTACCCTAACCTGATACAGCACGGTTGTGCGAAAGCTCGTCAACGGTAAAATATAATTAGCAGTGACGTGGGGTGAGACACAAATTTTGCATTCACGTTTTTCTTTAACAACCACAAAAACGATATCGTACTAATAAAAATAAAAAAAAGTTTCAACTTTTTTTGTTTAGCTTTTCCCAATGTATGAATGGCGTAACGAACACAATTAAATATGCTAGTAACCGTTTCGAGCAGCAACTGAGTTTTAGCGCAATACTTAAAAAACATTCAGAGAGCAAAAACAAAATGACCCAAAAGTAGTATTACCAACGCCACGCGTTACAATATTTGTAAATTTTTGGGTGGCCATGGCCCCTATGGCTACGCCTATGACAGCCACACATCCACTCATTTTTACCAATCGCTTTGAAAGTTGCGTGGGTTTTTTTTGTCCAGTCGTCGGATGCAAAACTTTTAGATTTGCAACAGGTGACAGGTCTGCCTTTATTTATGACTTCAACTTTAGAGCTTTACACTACAAGAAGTCGATGTAGACGCACTATGCGGGCACACAAGCTGGACAAAGAACGGTTTCATCGCGTGGACGTTACAATTGAGGCATGCCTCAAATCATAGCTAAATCGTTCATTATGTTTTCCGAAAGAAAAAGGCACGCATAATGCAGTGTATGGCACTTTTGTGCTTCGCCTATTTTAATGATTTTGAACGCGTGAATGCTTGATATGAATAACGCAACAGAAATAGAAGAAAAAAATAAAGCACGCTTTAGGTATAGAAACGTAAAATTTGCGGTAGAGATATAAGTGATATAACTTTTGCTTGATATATATTTTGCTTTGCCAGAAGTCGGCACTGCCTCACCTGCATCCCTTGACTGCACGTCCCTGATAATTAGTCAAGAGTGCGACTGGTTTGAAGTTTATAAATAAACCAAATCCAAGACAAAAATAGCTAGTTGCTTCTTAAAAAATTCTTAAAATTTTATTACTGCTGTGTAATTGACAAAAACAGATATTTGTATCATTATTATGTACAGCCAGAGGAGGGGTACACAACACAGGGCAATTACAAAAGAGATTCCAAAAATTTAAAACACTTTAATAAGTTGGTGAACTGTTTAGGCTTAGTATTCAATTTATATCCAACTATATATACACTTTAACTATAAGCAATAAAGCTTAGGGTTGTATTGTTGGTAATGAGATACCTTTTAACTTTTATCTATTTTGCTTGTTTACATAGTAACTGGTGTTTAATCGGATTGCAATACTTTTTACAATTTCGGGTATCGGATTGAAATGTCAAGTATCAGACATACCTAGTTTAAAATAAATGTGTATTGACAGCAGTAAGTGTAATAGGTTACTGTGGCGGATCAAGAGAGTATGGTTCAGAAACTAATGGCATGTCAGTTTGTTCATGATCTGAATCACAATGTGCTTCATACTCCGCCAAACTTTTAAAAGACATTGGACAACTATTGCATGTGTAGTAATTAGTGCAATTTTCATCATAGTTAACATCCGAATGGATGGATCGACGATGTCCCTTTAAACCACCCATAGATGCAAAATGTTGTCCACATATTTTACACCAAAATCGAGAACAACCCTTGTGCAAAGGTATGTGGTTATTTTTTAGGTAAGACAAGGTCCGAAACTTTTTTTTGCACAAGTGACAGATGTACAATAGAGTACCATCGGCTGCTGTCTCCTTGGTATATTGCCTCTCGGTTTGGGATTTACGCTTTAACTTCAGTGATATGTTGTTGCTAGGTTCTATTTTTACACTATCATCCATGCAGCCTTTTTCTACTATATGTTGAACCTTATTGTTAAATTGGCCATGTAACCCACTAGATGATTCAATAACTTTTGGACTTGCAAGCAAGTCAGGGAATCCTGTAGTTTCATGAAAATACTTCTGCATCTGTGATTGTGGTGCTATTTCAGGCGAAATATCTCCATCCATTGAACTGCTCAAGTTAGTGCAACTAGATTGAACTCTGTTACATAATTTTGATGATTGAAGGCCTTGATTATTATTAGTCTCAACAGAAGTAGGTATTTCCCATTTATCTTTATAAGGCAATGTATATTGCTCATTTGGAAATGTTTCACTGTGTACCATCGACTGAGGTGAAGATTCGGTTACAGTCAAAGAGCTTAAAGATTTAATAGAAGGTGGAACAACACTACTAGCCTTGAATTTCCTTAGTTGAAAATCAGCACACAAATTTATAACTGATTGCACGCCAAGAGTCATTGCAGTCATACATACATCACCAACGTTTTTTTCATTCAATTCTAAAATGTTAGAAAATAAAAAGTTGTTAAGGACTTCAAATCCAACAGGTGAAATTCCAGTTAGCCGTATTCTTAATTTTTCTTTCTTGTGGTTTTCAGGCTCTTGTTCTTCAGCCTCTTTGATAATTTGAAGCAGCTGTTGGCTCACAGCTGCAAGAATACATTTATATCCCGCGAAAAGTTTATCGCCTACAAGTACCTCAATGTCACAAAACTTGTTTTCTGTTAGCAATTTTCTCAGGTTAGCAAGAAGCTCTGTAGAAAATGTAACTTCTTGCATCATAGCAAGTTGAACCAAACAAAGCTATACAGACAAAGAACTATCTCAAAACTAAAGGAAACTAATAAAATACAAACAAAACAAATTAGTAAATATTGTACATGTTTTTTTGTTGTCTTGTTTTAGAACATGGTCTCAAGTAGAATAGTGAGCAAAACAATTTTAAGTCTGAACTAGCTTTTAAGTTTAATGGTCATCACCTGGTTATTTAATTGGCTATTTAATTCAAAAGGTCGCCAAGTATAGTTATCGCCCTTATTAATGAAAAATAATAGGCTTGCATTCTGTAGTGAATATTTGGTTGTGCCAATAACCGATAAACCATGAAGAAGCAGATAGCAGTACATCCCATAGGTAATGCAGCAATTAAACATTGATTTTAAGTTTCATAGATTTATTATTATTCAAGATTTAACAAAACATTGATTATTTCTAATATTTTAAACCTTTACAGGCAATTTTTGTTTCAAGATTAAACAAAACATTGATTATTCCTAATATTTTAAACCTTTACAGACAATTTTTGTTCAGCTTGTCCAAAGACAATTAAAATGTTGGCGCTGGTCTAGAATCCTACCTCAACGCACACTATTTGTGCTAGGGTGCGGGTTAGCGTTTTGGGTTAGGGTGGGTCAAGTTTTATTAATAAATAATGAACATAATAACAATTGACCCACCCACATCCAAACGCTAACTCGCACCCTAACCCAAATATTGTGCGTTGATTTAATAATTGTGGTAGGATTCTAGACCAGCGCCAAAATGTTCTGCAAGTTAGTCAGTTTTGTGACACTCTTACACAGACATATATATCATCAACAAATATACATATAATGATATATGCTACTTCATAGTTCATACTTTCTTTGTTATTTTGTAAGGCATTGGTCGGCACACTTTTGTCCCAGCTCAAAATACTCTTTTCGGGGTTAATGAAGGGCCTCTACGTAAAACCACTATAATTTTTTTTGTTTAGATCAGGTTTAGGGAGAGAGGTTTGGTAGCCGATGTCGCATATACGGGCGGCTGTAGGTCGCATATACGGGCGATTTCTCTCCCGAACATACCGTGTAGTGTAAGGCGTCGGAATGGCGTTCTATCAGATTTTCGGGAGACGGGCTCAAAACCAAAATGTGCACATTGTTCGCACAATGTGCACTTGCGATATTTGCACAAAATGTGCACTAAATCTGCATCTGATGTGCACCTCACGTGGATTTGATGTGCTCTTAATGTGCATGTGCGTGCACACTTTGTTTTCCGTGATCACTTTTTCCACCGCGTGTGATCAATAATACTATAAATATTATAGTATCATTGGTGTGATGGTAAGGCGCTATTTTTCCAGCACCGATTATTATGTGGCCCGAAATTATTTTATTTTTATGGACACATGTTTTTTTTTTTTTTTTTTTTTTTTTTAGTCAATTTTTATGGCTCACTTTTGACAAGGAAAAAAACATAGTTGGAACATGAAATTTTCACAACTGTTAAATACCCTCCCAAAGTTGTTCCTAATATAAAAAAAAAATGCCTAGGTTCTAAGAGGTGGTTTTTAGGGGGGTAAAACTGTCATTTTTTGTTAATTTTGGTTTTGAGCACTCTTCAGAGATGAAAAAATGTAAAAAAAATCTGATATATTTATGGATGATGGATACATGACATATACAATGCTAAGTAACAAAATTTTAAACATTAGCCATGAACTGTTTATCCGGGGGGTCAAACAGCACAACACTTTAGGAAATTTCAATGAAATATTTACACTAGAAGGAAATGACATAAAAATCTGAAAATTTCACAAATGTTAGAGAACAATTAAAGCTGATGTTAAAATAAACATTTTACCTCTTGAAAATAGGGGAGTATTTTAGGGGGGCAAAATTAAAATTCGGCCATTTTTGTGTTTAGAGGTGTCTAAAAAACTAAAGAAAACATTGTTAAATAGTTTTCAATTCTAAAGAAAAATTATAGGTTGCTTCACAGCAAAATTGTGACCTTTAACTCAAAATAATTAACCAATGGGGGAAAATAATTAACCAAAAATATAGAAATTAAAGTGATTTTTTGATGGAAAAAAATTGCAAACAAAGTGGTGTACACTGCCTGGCAGATTTTTTATTTAAATTTGCGGCGGTAAAATATGATGTTTTGTAAGAGCAATAAGTTAATTACTAAGACGAGACACTTTGCACAATGGATGTTGTACGCGCTGGACAAAAAAAGCACAGCAGGGAGCCAGCCGCTTCGCGGCCAGAATAAGGCAAGCGATATGAACAAATTCTGTATTGAAGGTTTTATGCCGCTAGATTAGAGTAGATAGCTGTAAAGAACTAAATCGAACACATCACACTATTGATTTTTGTCCCCAATTAGAGGCGTATAGGGGTGCAAGAAAAAATTGTCAAATATTTTTCAATTATGAAGACAAGTTATAGGTTTGCTTCGCAGCCAAATTTATATTAAGACCACTGGCAATCAATCTTGTAAAAGTGCACCATGTCCAACCTATAACACGCAACTTCGAGCCACATCCGCTTTTGCCTGCTAAAGCACTGAAACTGGAAGCACAACATTGGGAGTATATGGACACTGACAAATAAGACCCGTTGAAAGAATATAGAATAACCAAGGAATAACACCCTGGTAAAGTATAGTGGAACTGCGCTATACCCCCCCTGGTATAATATCGTAGAACCGCGCTATAACCCCCTAGCAAAATATACAAAAACCGCACACCCTGTCTAGTTATTATGTGGCCCGAAAAAAAAATTTTTTTTGGACACATGTTGTTTTTGTCCGAATTATTTTTTTTTTTTTTTTTTTTTCAGTCAATTTTTTATGGCTCACTTTTGACAAGGAAAAAAACATAGTTGGAACATGAAATTTTCACAACTGTTAAATACCCTCCCAAAGTTGTTTCTAATATAAAAAAAAAATTGCCTAGGTTCTAAGGGGTGGTTTTTAGGGGGGCAAAACTGTCATTTTTTGTTAATTTTGGTTTTAAGCACTTTTCAGAGATAAAAAAATGTAAAAAAAATCTGATATATTTATGGATGATGGATACATGACATATACAATGCTAAGTAACAAAATTTTAAACATTAGCCCTGAACTGTTTATCCGGTGGGTCAAAATGCACAACACTTTAGGAAATTTCAATGATATATTTACACTAGAAGGAAATGACATAAAAATCTGAAAATTTCACAAATGTTAGAGAACCATTTGAAGCTGATGTTAAATTAAAAACATTTTACCTCTTGAAAATAGGGAATATTTTAGGGGGGCAAAATTAAAATTCGGCCATTTTTGTGTTAAGAGGTGTCTAAAAAACTAAAGAAAACATTGTTAAATAGTTTTCAATTATAAAGACAAATTATAGGTTGCTTCACAGCAAAATTTTGACCTTCAAATCAAAATAATTAACCCATGGGGGAAAATAATTAACCAAAAATATAGAAATTAAAGTGATTTTTTGATGGAAAAAAATTGCAAACAAAGTGGTGTACACTGCCTGGCAGATTTTTTATTTAAACTTGCGGCGGTAAAATATGTTGTTTTGTAAGAGCAATAAGTTAATTCACTACGACGAGACACTTTGCACAATGGATGTTGCACGCGCTGGACAAAAAAAGCACAGCAGGGAGCCAGCCGCTTCGCGGCCAGAATAAGGCAAGCGATATGAACAAATTCTGTATTGAAGGTTTTCTGCCGCTAGATTAGAGTAGATAGCTGTAAAGAACTAAATCGAACACATCACACTATTGATTTTTGTCCCCAATTTAGAGGCGTATAGGGGTGCAAGAAAAAATTGTCAAATATTTTTCAATTATAAAGACAAGTTATAGGTTTGCTTCGCAGCCAAATTTATATTAAGACCACTGGCAATCAATCTTGTAAAAGTGAACCATGTCCAACCTATAACACGCAACTTCGGGCCACATCCGCTTTTGCCTGCTAAAGCACCGAAACTGGAAGCACAACATTGGGAGTATATGGACACTGACAAATAAGACCCGTTGAAAGAATATAGAATAACACCCTGGTAAAGTATAGTGGAACTGCGCTATACCCCCCTGGTATAATATAGTAGAACCGCGCTATAACCCCCTAGCAAAATATACAAAAACCGCACACCCTGTCTAGTTTTTTTTTATTTTTTTTTTTTTTTCAGTCAATTTTTTATGGCTCACTTTTGAAAAGGAAAAAAACATAGTTGGAACATGAAATTTTCACAACTGTCAAATACCCTCCCAAAGTTGTTTCTAATATAAAAAAAAATTGCCTAGGTTCTAAGGGGTGGTTTTTAGGGGGGTAAAACTGTCATTTTTTGTTAATTTTGGTTTTCGTCACTTTTCAGAGATGAAAAAATGCAAAAAAAATCTGATATATTTATGGATGATGGATACATTACATATACAATGCTAAGTAACAAAATTTTAAACTTTACCCCTGAACTTTTCATCCGGGGGGTCAAAATGTAAAACACTTTAGGAAATTTCAATGATATATTTACACTAGAAGGAAATGACATAAACATCTGAAAATTTCACAAATGTTAGAGAACCATTTAAAGCTGATGTTAAAATAAACATTTTACCTCTTGAAAAAGGGGGAGTATTTTAGTGGGGTAAAATTCGGCCGTTTTTGTGTTTGGAGGTATCTTAAAAACTAAAGAAAACATTGTTAAATAGTTTTTAATTATAAAGACAAATTATAAGTTGCTTCACTGCAAAATTTTGACGTTCAACTCAAAATAATTAACTCAAGGGGGAAAATAATTAACCAAAAATATAGAAATTAAAGTGATTTTTTGATGGAAAAAAAATTGCAAACAGAGTGGTGTACACTGCCTCCACAATTTTTCATTTCAATCTGCGGCGGTAAAATATGTTGTTTTGTAAAAGCAATAAGTTAATTTACTAAGAGAAGCCTCTTTTTAAAAGGCAAGTCGCACACGCTTAGTTTCACTGAGACGAGACACTTTGCACGATAAATGTTGCACGCGCTGGACAAAATAAGCACAGCAGGCAGCCAGCCGCTCGCGGCCAGAATAAAGCAAGCGATATGAACGAATTCTGTATTAAAGCTTTTCTGCCGCTAGATTGGAGTAGATAGCTGTAAAGAACTAAATCGATTACGTCACACTATTGACTTTTGTCCCCAATTAGAGGCGTACAGGGGTGCAAGAAAAAATTGTCAAATATTTTTTAATTATAAAGACAAGTTATAGGTTTGCTTCGCAGCCAAATTTATATTAAGACCACTGGCAATCAATCTTGTAAACGTGCACCATGTCCAACCTATAACACGCAACTTCGGGCCACATCCGCTTTTGCCTGCTAAAGCACCGAAACTGGAAGCACAACATTGGGAGTATATGGACACTGACAAATAAGACCCGTTGAAAGAATATAGAATAACTAAGAAATAACACCCTGGTAAAGTATAGTAGAACTGCGCTGTACCTCCCTGGTATAATATAGTAGAAGCGCACCATACCCCCTGATATAATATAGTAGAACCGCGCTATACCCCCTGGAAAAATATACAAAAACCACACACCCTGTCTAGTTATTATTATCGAACTTAAAATCAGACAGACAGGCAGATGTAAGATTTGTACTAAAAAATTAAAAATCAACGTTTTATTTAATCAAATTTCATATTTTTGTCATAAAGTTTCGAACATGGCGTTAACTTAAAACATGGCGTTAACTAAAAACAAGTTGTGACGTCATGCTGGAGTGAACCGCTTTTGTTTTCAGGTTGGGGTTCGGTTAAGGTTCATGCTCTTTCAAATTATTCGGTTCAGTTCCGGTTCGGATCCTTAAATTCTTACAAAAACGGTTCAGGTTCGGTTCCGGTTCGACTCAGGGGCTATTAAACAATAGGCGTTAGTTAATGGCATGTTGTGTGTTTCTCCTCATTTATATTGTCTTTGCAATATGGCTTTGTACCACAAGTAACACATAGGTAACCTTAAAAAGCAAAAAAAAAACATTTTAAGTTTTTTTGTGCGAAATTTTGACGTAGGCTATTTTAATCTCAATTTTTGGGTCAACGCGCCCCACAACTTTATAAACGCCAATATATCAAGCAATGTATATTTTTTATTTGTGCTCAATACGTCATTCCCCCCTCTATTTCTAAATTAAACTTTAGATTTAAAACCAATATAGTCGCTTTTTTTCGCACTTCGCGCGACGCCTTGTGGATTTCTTTAATTTTGACTTTGTTTTATCTATAACCTGTTACTCATAAAGTTAAAATTTAAAACTTAACATATTCGGCTTTCATCTTTAAAATTTATGTTTATTATGGTATTGGGTGTATAGGTTCAAAATTATGAGCGGGTTCTATTTTTTCGCTATAAAATAGTGCAACGTTAAGTTATTTGAAGCTCTCTACGCCTACCTAGCGACAGTAATATCTAGCAATATATCCATCCCCCTGTTGTAGTGTTCGCCAATATGTTATTCATGTAAATCAAATCGCTAGTAAACCATAAAAAGGATACTACGAATCCCTTGTTTGTTTTTCATTGGTTAACAACCCAACAATCGGGTGGTTTTATGGCAAATTAATACAAAAAGTTGATATAAGAAAACTGTCGGTTGTACTTAATTCGAATTTAGATAAAAAAATGATCAAGAAGCTGGAAGATTTTTGTGGTTTGGGCCAAAGGGTTGGGGGTGCATTTTTTTAAAGGGAGTTTGAAAAACAATAAATTTTCTAAATACTGTTTTGTTAATGAAATATTTACTCCCGGGTGGAGACTGCTTTTTTTATTGTTTCAGGGAAATCAAACATATGTTTTTAATTGATTGTAGATTTTTTATTAATAGGGGAAAATATTTTTTTTTATTTGGTTTGAGAGCAAGGAGGAGAGAGGGTTAAAACAATAAGCTTTTTTCGTGGAAAAAATATTTGCATTTACCGTACTTTATAAATGAAGGCAGAAAATTTTCGGCCCATATCTGTTTTTGCTTGCAGAAACAAGTCAAGGAAAAGTTTTGGGATGGGTATATGTCCATCAAAAGTTCCTTTGCATCTATAAAGTCATACGTAAAGCCAAGAAATTTTTCGGCTCATATCTGTTTTTGCTTGCAGAACAAGTCAAGAGAAAGTACAACTTTATATAAACCATAACACGAATAAACCAAAGTGTACTATATAATATTACAAAAATTAACATGGTATATAACCCTATTCATAATGACCCAATTATTGAACCACCCATGAAATTAAGGCCCTGAGAAATACCCCCTGACAAAATATACAACAACCGCAACCCCGTCTAGTTATATGGGCTGAAAATTTATTTTCGGGACATATCTTGTTTTTGCTCAAATTATATGGGCCGAAATTTTATTTTCGGGACATATCTTGTTTTTGCCGTTATTATATGGGCCGAAAATTTATTTTCGGGACATATCTTGTTTTTGCCGTTATTATATGGGCCGAAAATTTGTTTTCGGGACATATCTTGTTTTTGCCGTTATTATATGGGCCGAAAATTTATTTTCGGGACATATCTTGTTTTTGCCGTTATTATATGGGCCGAAAACTTATTTTCGGGACATATCTTGTTTTTGCCGTTATTATATGGGCCGAAAATTTATTTTCGGGACATATCTTGTTTTTGCCGTTATTCTTTTTTTCTTTTTTGGTTTCCTATGGTTTCCTATGGTTTGTTTCAGACCGAGTTTTGTCCGAAGCTTTATAGAAAAAGTAGACATCGTAGAACCTTCAAATTTTCAGACATAGCGTAGAGTGGTATGTAGGTGCTTTGTAAAAGTTTATGAGGCTGCACTCCCAGGGGCCTTTGCTTGGGGGGTAAAAACCTGAAATATTGCGTTTTAGCACTTTGTAGCTAACGACAGCCATCTAGCAGCAGAAAAACTTTCATAAAGAATTCGTTCATATTCGCTTGCTTTGTCCAGCTCGCGTCGCGACGAGGCGGCTGCTGGCATCCCTGCTGCGCCCTATTGTCCCGCGCGTGCAACATTTGTGTTGGAAGTGGCTTGCCTAGTAAAACTATGCACATGCGACTTGCCTTTCATAAAGAGGCCTCTCTAAGTAAAAAAACCTATTGCTCTTACAACACAAAATATTTTACCACCGCAAATTTAAATGCGAATCCTACAGGCAGTGTACACATCTCTGTTAGCACATGTTGTAATTGTTGCACCATTCAAACATATCAACACCAGGTCTAAGCAAATATAATTATACAAGGGCCGCAACAACAAAAAGCTTAAGTTTAACGCATTCTTAACGACGACGTTACAAAGCTACGTCATAACATGGCGTCATAAATAAATAAATCTTGCGTTTATTGGATTTAAATTGGCAAAACTTTCAATATAAAACGTGGCTTATTAGGCACATAAACGTGTTTGCATATTGCTCAAAACTACAGATTTAAACTCTGTTTCAACAGTGATTGCTCAGACCAAGGCATGGTAAAAATTTACACAGTAAAAGTTGGAAAAAGTATAGCAAACCATAGACGTTAAATCATTTAGAGAGAATGAAAATATTGACTTTTTAAACATGCTAGCTGACCAAAATGTAATAACATGGCCGTAAGCATTATCTACGTAAATTTTTATTGATCAAATGTATGTTTCGATCATTTGCCAAAATCTACGCCATATTTGAACCCCCTTCGCTTCAAAGCCATAAGTTATTATATTATTATACACAACTTATAATTGTGTGTAGATATGTTGGATTGGAGTAACATACAGAACAGGTGCAAATAGCAAATATTCTCCAAATACGATGTTTCCAATATTCTCCAAATCGTATTTCATCGTATTGTCGCGGTAATACACAAAGAGGTAAGGCCGTGAATAAAGTTTCACCCACCGTACAATTAACGGAGGGAAGCATTTCGAGTAGGGATGTTCAAGGCAGAATATCGGCGACACATTTATAATGCTTGCTTTCAATGCGGCGTTAGTTTTTTTTCGGGCGACCAATTACTCCGCGATAATCTTCGCCTAATAATTAAGTGTCAATAGGGTGTACGTACCGCCGCAAGTTTAAATGCGAAATCTTAAGGCAGTCTACGCCTCTCTGTTAGCACCTGTTGTGCATCTTGCTCCAAACAGCATACTACCAACATCAGGCCTAAACATCTAGCAAAACTTTCGATTTAATAGTTTGCGTATTGAGAACATAATAGTGTTTTTTATATTGTTTAAAACTACAGATTTAAAGCCTGTTTTAACAGTGATTGCTCTACCCAAGCCATGGTAAAAAATTACCGAGTAAAAGTTTGCAAAAGTATAACCATAGGCGTTAAACCATTTTTAGTCTTTAAGAGAATAATAATATTTGCTTTTCAAACACGTAAGCTGGTCAAAATTTAATAAAATGACCATACGCATTATCTACGTAAATTCTATTTATCAAATATATGTTTCGATCATTCCTCAAATTCTACGCCATATTTGAACCCCTTTCGCATCAAAGGCATATTTTAAGTGGGGAAGTTTTCGGCCCATATCTGTTTTTGCTTGCAGAAACAAGTTAAGGAAAATGAAAAACAAAATATATAATATAAAGTACACAATACAAAATATTAAAAAAAAAATTAAAAAAAAAAAAATTAAAATAAAGTAAAAATTGAAAATAAACACTAAGCCCTGAAAATATATCCCCTGACAAAATATACAACAACCGCACCCCCGTCTAGTTCTTTTTTGGTTTCCTATGGTTTCCTATGGTTTCCTATGGTATGTTTCAGACCGATTTTTGTCCGAAGCTTTATAGAAAACGTAGACATCATAGAACCTTCAAATTTTCAGACATGGCGTAGAGTGGTATGTAGGTGCTTTGTAAAAGTTTATGAGGCTGTACTCCCAGGGGCCTTTGCTTGGGGGCTAAAAACCTGAAATATTGCGTTTTAGCACTTTGTAGCTAACGACAGCCATCTAGCAGCAGAAAAACTTTCATACAGAATTCGTTCATATTCGCTTGCTTTGTCCAGCTTGTGAAGTGACGAAGCGACTTACCGCGTGAGACTTTCATTGTGCGAAGTGGCCCGTCCTAAACTGGGCTCGTGCGACTTGCATTTTAGTAAAATTACTTAATGCTGTTAAGAAACAACTTATTTTACCGCCGCAAATTTAAATGCAAAATCTGGTGGCAACTCTAATCCAACATATCAACACCAGGCCTACACAACTTAAAATTGTGTGTTGATGTTGGATTGGAGTAACATACTATACAGTAGAGATGTTCAAAGCAGAATATCGGAGAATCGTTTATAATGCTTGCTTTCAATGCGGCGTTAGTTTTTTTTCGGGCGACCAATTACTTCGCGATAATCTTCGCCTAATAATTAAGTGTCAATAGGGTGTATTTACCGCCGCAAGTTTAAATGCGAAATCTTAAGGCAGTCTACGCCTCTCTGTTAGCACCTGTTGTGCATCTTGCTCCAACCAGCATACCAACATCAGGCCTAAACTTATCTAGCAAAACTTTCGATTTAATAGTTTGCGTATTAGGCACGTAATAGTGTTTTTCATATTGTTTGAAACGACAGATTTAAAGCCTGTTTTAACAGTGATTGCTCGGACCAAGCTATGGTAAAAAATTACCTAGTGAAAGTTTGCAAAAGTATAGCAAACCATAGGCGTTAAACCATTTTTAGTCTTTAAGAGAATGATAATATTTGATTTTCAAACACGTAAGCTGGTCAAAATTTAATAAAATAGCCATATGCATTATCTAAGTAAATTCTATTTATCAAATATATGTTTCGATCATTCCCCAAATTCTACGCCATATTTGAACCCCTTTCGCATCAAAGGCGCCGCAAATTTAAATGCGCAATCTGGTGGCAACTCTAATCCAACATATCAACACCAGGCCTACACAACTTAAAATTGTGTGTTGATATGTTGGATTGGAGTAACATACTATACAGGTGCAAATAGCAAATATTCTCCAAATACGATTTTTCCAATATTCTCCAAATCGTATTTCATCGTATTGTTGCGGTAATACACAAAGAGGTAAGGCCGTGAATAAAGTTTCACCCACCGTACAATTAACGGAGGGAAGCATTGCGAGTAGAGATGTTCAAAGCAGAATATCGGCGACTCATTTATAATGCTTGCTTTAAATGCGGCGTCAGCATTTTTTGGGGCGACCAATTACTTTGCGATAAGCTTCGCCTAATAATCAAGTGTCAATAGGGTGTATTTACCACCGCAAATTTAAAAACGAAATCTTAAGGCAGTGTACGCCTCTCTGTTAGCACCTGTTGTGCATGTTGCTCCAACCAACATACCAATATCAGGCCTAAACAACTAGCAAAACTTTCGATTTAATAGTTTGCGTATTAGGCACATAATAGTGTGTTTCATATTGTTTAAAACTACAGATTTAAAGTCTGTTTTAACAGTGATTGCTCGGACCAAGCCATGGTAAAAATTTACCGAGTAAAAGTTTGCAAAAGTATTGCAAACCATAGGCGTTAAACCATTTTAAGTCTTGAGGAGAATGATAATATTTGGTTTTCAAACACGTAAGCTCTGGCCAAAATGTAATAAAATGGCCATGTACATTATCTATATAAAGTACACAATACAAAATATTAAAAAAATAAATAAATAAAATAAAAAAAATAAAATGAAGTAAAAATTGAAAATAAACACTAAGCCCTGAAAATATACCCCCTGACAAAATATACAACAACCGCACCCCCGTCTAGTTCTTTTTTGGTTTCCTATGGTATGTTTCAGACCGATTTTTGTCCGAAGCTTTATAGAAAAAGTAGACATCGTAGAACCTTCAAATTTTCAGACATGGCGTAGAGTGGAATGTAGGTGCTTTGTAAACGTTTATGAGGCTGCACCCCCGGGGGCCTTTGCTTGGGGGGTAAAAACCTGAAATATTGCGTTTTAGCACTTTGTAGCTAACGACTGCCATCTAGCAGCAGAAAAACTTTCATACAGAATTCGTTCATATTCGCTTGCTTTGTCAAGCTTGTGAAGTGACGAAGCGACTTAACGCCTGCTGGCCTTTATTGTCCCGCGCGTGAGACTTTCATTGTGCGAAGTGGCACGTCCTAAACTGGGCTCGTGCGACTTGCATTTTAAAACGAGGCTTCTCTTTAGTAAAATTACTTAATGCTGTTAAGAAACAACTTATTTTACCGCCGCAAATTTAAATGCAAAATCTGGTGGCAACTCTAATCCAACATATCAACACTAGGCCTACACAACTTAAAATTGTGTGTTCATATGTTGGATTGGAGTAACATACTATACAGTAGAGATGTTTAAAGCAGAATATCGGCGAATCATTTATAATGCTTGCTTTCAATGCGGCGTTAGTTTTTTTGGGGGCGACCAATTACTTCGCGATAATCTTCGCCTAATAATTAAGTGTCAATAGGGTGTATTTACCGCCGCAAGTTTAAATGCGAAACCTTAAGGCAGTCTACGCCTCTCTGTTAGCACCTGTCGTGCATCTTGCTCCAACCAGCATACTATCAACATCAGGCCTAAACATCTAGCAAAACTTTCGATTTAATAGTTTGCGTATTCAGAACATAATAGTGTTTTTCATATTGTTTAAAACTACAGATTTAAAGCCTGTTTTAACAGTGATTGCTCGGCCCAAGCCATGGTAAAAAATTACCGAGTAAAAGTTTGCAAAAGTATAGCAAACCATAGGCGTTAAACCATTTTTAGTCTTTAAAAGAATAATAATATTTGCTTTTCAAACACGTAAGCTGGTCAAAATTTAATAAAATGACCATACGCATTATCTACGTAAATTCTATTTATCAAATATATGTTTCGATCATTCCCCAAATTCTACGCCATATTTGAACCCCTTTCGCATCAAAGGCATAAGTTAAGTGGGGAAGTTTTCGGCTCATATCTGTTTTTGCTTGCAGAAACAAGTTAAGGAAAATAAAAAACAAAATATATAATATAAAGTACACAATACAAAATATTAAAAAAAAATAAAAAATAAAATAAAATAAAATAAAAAAAATAAAATAAAGTAAAAATTGAAAATAAACACCAAGCCCTGAAAATATACCCCTTGACAAAATATACAACAATCGCACCCCCGCTATGGCATGTTTCAGACCGATTTTTGTCCAGAGCATTATAGAAAAAGTGAACATCGTAGAACTTTCAAATTTTCAGAAATGGCGTAGAGTGGTATGAAGGTGTTGTGTAGAGGTTTATGAGGCTGCACCCCTAGGCACCTCCAATTGGGGGAGAAAAAACAAAAGTGTTATGTCATCGTTTTAGTTCATAACAGCTATCTACTACTATCTAGCGGCAGAAAAACTTCAATACAGAATGCTTTCATATCACTTTGCTTTATACAGCTTGCGTCGCGACGAGGCGGCTGCTGGCATCCCTGCTGCGCCCTATTGTCCCGCGCGTGCAACATTTTTGTTGGAAGTGGCTTGCCTAGTAAAACTATGCACATGCGACTTGCTTTTCATAAAGAGGCCTCTCTAAGTAAAAAAACCTATTGCTCTTACAACACAAAATATTTTACCACCGCAAATTTAAATGCGAATCCTACAGGCAGTGTACACATCTCTGTTAGCACCTGTTGTAATTGTTGCACCATTCAAACATATCAACACCAGGTCTAAACAAATATAATTATACAAGGGCCGCAACAACAAAAAGCTTAAGTTTAACGCATTCTTAACGACGACGTTACAAAGCTACCTCATAACATGGCGTCATAAATAAATAAATTGGCAAAACTTTCAATATAAAACGTGGCTTATTAGGCACATAAACGTGTTTGCATATTGCCCAAAACTACAGATTTAAACTCTGTTTCAACAGTGATTGCTCAGACCAAGGCATGGTAAAAATTTACACAGTAAAAGTTGGAAAAAGTATAGCAAACCATAGACGTTAAATAATTTAGAGAGAATGAAAATATTGACTTTTTAAACTTGCTAGCTGACCAAAATGTAATAACATGGCCGTAAGCATTATCTACGTAAATTTTTATTGATCAAATGTATGTTTCGATCATTTGCCAAAATCTACGCCATATTTGAACCCCCTTCGCTTCAAAGCCATAAGTTATTATATTATTATACACAACTTATAATTGTGTGTGGATATGTTGGATTGGAGTAACATACAGAACAGGTGCAAATAGCAAATATTCTCCAAATACGATTTTTCCAATATTCTCCAAATCGTATTTCATCGTATTGTCGCGATAATACACAAAGAGGTAAGGCCGTGAATAAAGTTTCACCCACCGTACAATTAACGGAAGGAAGCATTTCGAGTAGGGATGTTCAAGGCAGAATATCGGCGACACATTTATAATGCTTGCTTTAAATGCGGCGTCAGCATTTTTTCGGGCGACCAATTACTTCGCGATAAGCTTCGCCTAAGTGTCAAATAGGGTGTATTTACCGCCGCAAATTTAAATGCGAAATCTTGAGGCAGTCTACGCCTCTCTGTTAACACCTGTTGTGCATCTTGCTCCAACCAGCATACCAACATCAGGCCTAAACATATCTAGCAAAACTTTCGATTTAATAGTTTGCTTATTAGGCACATAATAGTGTTTTTCATATTGTTTGAAACGACAGATTTAAAGCCTGTTCTAACAGTGATTGCTCGGACCAAGCTATGGTAAAAAATTACCTAGTGAAAGTTTGCAAAAGTATAGCAAACCATAGGCGTTAAACCATTTTTAGTCTTTAAGAGAATGATAATATTTGATTTTCAAACACGTAAGCTGGTCAAAATTTAATAAAATAGCCATATGCATTATCTAAGTAAATTCTATTTATCAAATATATGTTTCGATCATTCCCCAAATACTACGCCATATTTGAACCCCTTTCGCATCCAAGGCATATTTTAAGTGGGAAAGTTTTCGGCCCATATCTGTTTTTGCTTGTAGAAACAAGTAAAGGAAAATCAAAAACAAAATATATAATATAAAGTACACAATACGAAATATTAAAAAAAAAAATTAAAAAAAAAAAAATTAAAATAAAGTAAAAATTGAAAATAAACACTAAGCCCTGAAAATATACCCCCTGACAAAATATACAACAACCGCACCCCCGTCTAGTTCTTTTATGGTTTTTTTGGTTTGTTTCAGACCGTTTTTTGTCCAGAGTTTTACAGGAAAACTATAATTTGGAGAGAATTCAAATGTCCATACAAAATGGAGGCGTATATGTAGATGAGCCTTTAAGGGTTTAGAAGTCTATTTACCTAGGCGCCTTAAGCTGAGGGTACAAATTGCAAACAAAATATGACGTCATCGCAAAATTGTTTTTAGCTCTGTAGTCCAACCTAGCGGTAGCAATATTTCCCAAAAAGGATATGGTTAAAACGAAACCGGCAGACTGTCTCGCGTTACGCGACAAAGGGGCACTGTTAAATCAGCGAAACAGATTCCGCCAAGGGAGTCCATTCTGCTTTGAAACGCCAGACACAAATATATCAATACTTACAGCCGAAACCTGAACATCTTCCCTGCCATCGGCTGTTATCTGCAATTACGAAAACTATCCATTATGTTTTTATAAGCCTTTAGATATGTGTATTTTTATTCTTGTCATTAATGCATTAGGCAAACCATAATATAATCAATTCTTTGAGACGTATAACGTCACTCTAAAAAACACGTACTACGGTATGTTATGGATTGTACACTAAAAGCTAACATTGTATAACGTTGTAACCCTAGTATGATTTAGCTCGTTTTAAGGGAACCGTTGCGCAATTCTATAAGATTTACAAAAGTCAACTTTGCATCTGATGCGGCCCTTTGTAACAAACTTGCCCATTTTGGTTTAAATGTTTAAAAAACGATTTTCTCTTGAAAAAATATTTTTTCAAATTTAATGTCACAATAAGATGTCAATTGCAGTCTAAGGATTTTAGGAAAACAGTTGGGCGCACAAACGTTTGACGTCTTTTTCGCAGCTGCAGTCTGGGGGAGTAGTTTCTACTGCTCTGTTGTGAAATGATATTTGGTTGGCTGCATTATCTTGAAACTGATGCCTGGCCGCCCTAAACAGACACCGCGTAACGCAATATAATTACTGTTTATTGTCGCGTACAAACTACAGTGATGTGTAGTGTCCTACAATGCACATCATTGGAACAAAAATATGTAATAAATAGTGAAACATACTAAACGAAAGGAATTAGGCTACGCTTATTGGAAACCGGAACCTTTTACGGGCTTGCGATTACCAAACAACGTTTATTTATTGCTTCACTACCATAAAATTATTATTATTCGCAAGGATTAGGAAGAATTACAATTTTGGATTTTAACTGGAAAAACTATTACACAAAAACTGCAAAACTTTTCGCTTGCAATGGTAGAATATAATGGGCAATTATAAAACGAAATCTGTCTTTGAATATAACGCCACACATTTTTTGTGGTCTTTGAAATTTCGTTTCCTGTTTAAAAGAACTAAACGAGTTTGCCGCAATCTATCAAGTGGAACATGCACTAAATGTTTTATAAATGTACAGAGCAAAATATTTTCACTTTTAGCCAAAACACACACTTCAAAGAAACATTACAATCTCCATTACCAGGATTATCATTTAAAACGCAAAGGCTGGCATAAGTGATGTTCAAAGTCGAATATTGGACAAGATCCATTATAAGTGTAGTACAACTTTAATATTTGGTACAGCTGTTTGAACTATAATTTCGATAGCCATAATAGGTTAAAAGGAAAATGTTGTGGAGGCTGTTTCACGCTAATAAACGACAAAGGGCACTTTGATTGCAGCGAAACAGATTACGTCAAAGCGTTGTATTTTGCTTTAAAACGCCAGAAGCCAGTTTGCCAAACAAATACAGACAAAGCCTAAAAGTCTCCCTGGCCATCGGATATCATATGCATTTATGGAAACTGTTTAGCATGTCACCATAAGCCTTTATATTTCGCAGTATAACCAGTTCATCGGAATGTATAACGTCATCTTGAAATTGTGCGCGCATTCTAAATTTTTATCTTAATAAACAAATACGGAATACGGTAAGAAACAGTCTAATGAATTCTAGACAAAAATCTCACAGTTTTAAGAATGAAATGTATTTTTTTTGTCTATGTTGGTAAAAGCAGTCATCTATTTATACAACGAAGATGATATAATGATTTTATAGTTACAAGTAAACAAAACAAAATCTGTTGGGGAATACTATTTACTAGGGTTGCCATATTTTTTACATAATCTCTGCTAAACAACATGATGGTTTAAGGGACATAAAATGCAGGAAACGTCATAAGGTTTTTAAACTTTAAGAAACTTGCTGTTGTCACGCGAAACAGACCGCAAGCAGCTTAAGTTAAGTGTTTTTGCGCAAAGCGCGAAAATGTTTTTTTTAATTGTTTTTACCATGTTCATTGTTCTTATTTGAAAACGGATTTTTTTAATTGTGCCTCAAAAGTTTTGAGGGGCTATAATCTAGTACTCATAAAGTTCACCTTTAAAACTTGACATATTCGGCTTTCACCTTTAAAATTTATATTTATTATGTAATTTTGGTTTATAGGTTTAAAATTATGAGCGGGTCCTATTTTTTCGCAATAAAATTGTGTAACGTTAAGTTATTTGAAGCTCTCTACGCCCACCTAGCGACAGTAATATCTTGCAATATATCTCCCTTTATTAAGTGGTCGCCAATATGCTAGTTATTTAAATCAAACCGCTAGTAAACCATAAAAATGATACTACGAATCCCTTTTTTGTTTTTCACGCCTAAACAACCCAACAATCGGGTGCCTTTGGGGAAAATTAATACAAAAAGTTAATTAGAATTTAGATAAAAAAAGATGATGAAGAAGGTTGTAGATTTTTGTGGTTTTGGCCCAAGAGTTGGGGTAGCATTTTTTGAAGGGCGTTTGAAAAAAAATTTAAGAATATTGTTTTGTTAATGAAATGTTTTCTCGCGGGTGGAGAATGTAAGTTTTGTTTATCGTTTATCTTTGGTTTCGGGGGAATCAAACATATTTTTTTAATGGATCGCGGTTTTTTTATTAATAGGGGGGAATAAGTTTTATCTGGTTTGGGGGGAGGGTGTTAAATCAATGGCATTTTTGTTTTGTAAAAATATTTGCATCTTCGTCAAAAGTGAAGGCAGGAAATTTTCGGCCCATATTGGTTTTTGCTTGCAGAAACAAGACAAGAGAAAGTACAACTTAATGTAAAGCGTAAAACGAATAAACCAAAGTATAATACGTAATACTACAAAAACAAACTGGTAGAGAACTCTATTCATAATGACCCAATTATTGAATCACCAATGAAATAAGGCCCTGAAAAATACCCCCTGACAAAATATACAACAACCGCAACCCCGTCTAGTTGATTTTAATTTTTTTATTTCAAAAGCCTGTAGCGATCCTACCGATGTACATCCACGTTAATCGAAGCGTGCAGATCGCCTTTTTCCTATTTTGCCATCGTTTATTTATAAACGCGTGTTGGTGCTGAGCTATCCCTTTTTACCTGACTTAACCATGTCGCAGCCTTTCATTTTACGTTCGTCTTTAATTTATTTTTACTATAGGCTAATTCCATTTTCGAGGTTATATTTTTTTTTTTCTGTCGCATTTTCATATTACCTATCTATCGATAGTATTTCGTTTATAATCTTGCTTAAAGTTTTTCGCAAATATTGCTGCTGCAGTTTAGGTTGCGCTTTGCGTTTAAAATTTTCTATTCAACCATTTCCAATTTTTATCTCACGATTGGTGTTTCGCCTTGTAGTGAGTATTTTTTTGCTCCCTTAATTGTTTTTGTGCTATATGCGTGCGGTGACGCCTTCAAATTTCTAGTTGTAAAACAAACTTTTGTGTTAAAGTTTTTTAAATTTACGCAATTATGGCCTTACTTAACGTTGTACAATCACTCATTTTAAATGCATTTCATACGGTACTGAAAATGCTTGTATTTTTTAAAATGCAGTGAATCAGAGAGGTCGATACAGCCACTAATTACGAAAGTTATTTTTAGGAGTCATTGATCATTTAAAAACAAACCCAAACAATCTAAACTGACGTATCGCTATTCAATGTTCAACTAATTCTAACAATTTTTTTTACAAGAAGTGTTGCCTTACGTTTGAAAGGTCCTATCAATATGCAATTGGGTAGGGGTGCCCAAAACGTGACATTTTATTCCGATAACCAATATCGTGGATAAAAAGTATCACAATCCGATACCCAATGACGTCATAACCATGCCCACATAAGCAGAGTAGACAAAAATTATGAACGTTTAAAAATACTTTTACAGGTTTCAAGGCTAAATTTGTAGGTTTAGTTACCTCCACTTGTTAACTTCTTTTTTGGTAAATTTTCCCCATATTATCGAAAATCAATTAAAAAAATTGAATTATAAAAAGAATCGATCGAAAAATAACATGCATAATAAATTCACTCCACATAATCGGAAATCCTAAAAATTGGGACTCAATTAAAAATATGTACAATAATAAAAAGAATTGCACGAAAGATAACATGCATTACTTGATCTTTTCCATACGAAAACATCATCGGAAAAATCGTTTAATATGAAGTTAGTTCTTTAACTGTATAACGTGCACTGGTACTTTAGCGTCTACTTCAGCGTCCAGGCCTACGCAGACGCCCAATCGGGTACTTCAGGTTTACAATTCGAAAACGCGCTCTCCTACACAGTTCTCTTCCCCCAAACTCCACAAAGGTATCCAACCAAAACTTTATTACTGGTGACACGCTTTAAAGGCTTGAAATGGCAGGACGAGCAATTATGTAGGCGAGTGAGCGGTTTTCTAAATCAACGAATAGGCACATTATATATACATTTTTCAACACAAAACAACAAATAGCACAAATCTCACCGAAACGTTTGTGCCTGGGTCTTCAGTTAAATGTGTCGATACGAAGCCAAACTGTAATTATAACATGATATTTAGGCCAGTTATAGTTGGCACAATGAAAACAATCGCAGTAACAATGAACAATAATAACGATTCTTAAAATTACTTCACACTGAGTTATGTATAAATGTACATTTACAACAGTCAACACAACACTTAACAAAATACAGCTTGGGTTCAAATTACTTTCAATTACCACAGCAAACGTAACTTTACACAGTTAAGCTTTTGAATTACTTCTGTGACATTAACAATAAAACATTAGCAGCTAAAAAATTCAGCAAACAAAACGGCTACGTTTCCAACAAAAAACGAGGCGATATCGTGACCGTATGAGGCGGTGTATTTAACTACTTAAATTACACAAAAAGGGAAACAGTTTACAATAATGTTGATTTGCGATGTAACATCCTCCCCCCTAAATGTAAGACACAGGACAGTACATTTCAATTGACATCGAAAAATGGAGCAAATCAACGTAAAGTCGAAAGACCGAAGCCTCTCTGTATGTACATTCGCAATAGCGATAGTCACGCCTGTTTATGAGCAAGCGTGAACCAGCATAGCGTTCGTTTCCATATCTTCCTTCTTTCGTGCACCACACTCCGATCTAGTAATCGACGGCTAGTTGTCGGGGCGTGTCGGATGCACGTCGGTGCGCGTCTCTACGATGAAGAATAATTTTGCAATCGGTCGCTTTACGACACTCGATTGCGTTTTTAGATCCACATGTCGGACAACTCCATGTTTGTCCGGATAGGTTTGGATCACACGACCCATGTCCCAGCCACGGCGGGGCAAGGATTCGTTTACGATGAGAACGATATCTCCTTCTTCAAGGTTTCTTCTTTAGTCGGGCCACTTCTGTCGCAAAGACATGGTGGGCAGGTACTCTTTCGTCCACCTCCTCCAAAACTCGTCAGCTAGAAACTGGACTTGGCGCCAGCGACGTCGATTGTAGTTATCCTTTTCATCGAACTGCCCAGGTGACATAACAGGACTGGGCCTTTGCAGTAGAATGTGATTTGGTGTCAGCGGCTCTACGTTGCTGGAGGTAAACGTGACAGGCGTTAGTGGTCGCGAGTTGAGAATATTCTCAACTTCTATCATAAGCGTGTGAAGGGTGTCCTCGCTGATGCTCGGTGCTTTATGCAACATTCCACTCAAAATCGTTTTAATCGAACGGATCATCCTTTCCCATATTCCGCCCATATGGCTGGCTGCAGGCGGATTGAACGACCACTTGATTCCTTGTTGCTGAAGGTGCGTTTCCAGCCTTTTTTTGGTCTATTTGTTCCAGTAATTCGCGTAAAACACGTTCAGCGCCAACGAAATTGGTTCCATTGTCGCTGTATATCTCAATTGGCTTTCCTCGTCTTGCAATGAATCTTCGTAAGGCATTAATAAATGCGTCAGTTGATAAATCCTCAGCGATTTTAATGTGCACAGCGCGCATAGTCATACACGTGAAAATGCAGCCGTATCTTTTCACATCATTGCGGCCACGTTTTACAATAAACGGGCCAAAATAATCAATTCCAGTGTGTGCGAACGGTGGTTCGCTATTCTTCAAACGAGCCACAGGTAGTTCTGCCATCAGTTGCTGGCTGCGCGGCGCATTGCGCTTGCGACATAGTATGCAATGGGCCAGAGTGCGCCGAACTGCGGCACCGCCTTTGATTATCCAATACCTTTGGCGAATTAACGTCCAAGTGTGCGCAGTTCCGGAATGACCCGCTTCTTTATGATAACGAGTTATTATCAGCTTCGTAAGGTGATGGTAGCTAGGCAGAATAATCGGATGCTTGGACTCAAATGGTATAGGTGCATTGTCCAATATTCCTCCAAGTCTTATGACACCATTTATTAGTAGGGGATTCAGTTTGTTTAAACACTTCGTTTGGTCGTACTTCTTAAGACAGCGACGGGTCTGCCGATCAGTGTTTGAATTTGACTTCGATAGTGCTTTGAATGCAGCTGGAAAAGCGGAGCGTTGAACAAACTTCACAATTTCCAACTCTGCTTCATTAATCTCTTGAACTGTAAGTCTTCCTTGTGGAACTCCTTCTTTCTTGAAACGTAGGAAACGTTTGTAGCGCAACAGCCACGCTACTGCCTTTTTCAGGCGATTCACAGACGAATATCGTTGAACAAAGGTTTCCAATGGGCTTATAGAGCCGCAACAAGTCGCCATTGACGTTTTTGCTTCAATGGGCTTGAATTCGTCCGGTATCTTTTCTTCTGAGCTAGAAGTGCATGGCCAAAACTCCTTACTTTTCCATAAATATGCTGGACCTTTTAGCCATGTACTGGATCCTAGCAACCTCTTCACGGTGACTCCACGTGATGCTTCGTCAGCGGGGTTTACCTTAGTCCTCACGTGCCTCCACTGAAATGGAGTAGTTTGCTGGTGAATTTTTGACAAACGATTTGCCACAAAAGTTGAAAATCGTTTTCGTTCATTGCGAATGCTGAATAAAACAGCGTTTGAGTCTGTCCAAAAAATAGATTCACACTCAGGGAAATTCAAATTTTTTCTTAACCACTTGTCAGCTTTTATTGCAAGAACAGCTGCAACAAGTTCCAACCTTGGAATGCTTTCACTCTTTGGTGGCGTGACCTTGGCTTTTCCACACAGAAAAGAACTATAAAGATCATGAGCATAATTTTCTTGACGAAGGTAAGCAACAAAACCATATCCGTTCACAGATGCGTCGCAGAAGTAATGTATTTGACGGTTTATCACTTTGCCAAAATTAGGTGGAGTAAAGCACCTTGGCAATGTCAGGTGTTTTAGCTCTGGAAGTTGGCAACACCATTCCTTTCACTTCACTAAGAGAGGCGTTGGGATTGCATCATCCCAGCCTAGTTTCAACTGAATGACCTCTTGCTGGATTTTCTTGGCGACAAGAATAACAGGTGCTGCAAAACCAAGTGGGTCATACAGCGAATTGATGACTGATAGCATTTTCCTTCGGGTAAGCGTAGTTTCCTCTTTAGTTTCCTTTGTACGAAATCCAAATGTGTCTCGTAAAACATCCCAGAACACACCAAGCACACGCTCTTGAATCCCCTCCTGTGGAAATATTTCCTTCATTGAGTTTGCCCTTTCTGTTTTAGGTATGGCATCCAAAACCGCTTGGCTGTTTAAAATCCACTTTGTAAGATGGAACCCACCTTTTTGTAACAACTGACTAAGTTGGAAGATGGTGCTTATGGCTTCCTTTTCTGAGGAAGCAGATGCTAAACAATCATCTACGTAAAAATTGTCTTTTACTATGTCAGACACATGCTTGTCGAACTCGTGTCCGAACTCGTCGGCTGTGTGCTTCATGCAAAATGTGGCACAGCATGGAGACGATGTGGCTCCGAAAATATGAACCAACATTTGGTGAACAGTGGGTCTTCTTTCCATGTTGCCTTCTGGCCACCATAAGAATCTAAGCGAATTGCTCTCCTTGACTCGAACTTGGTGGAACATCGCTTCCACATCACCGACAATCGCAATCGGATTTTGACGGAATCGGGTCAACACACTGATCAAACTATTAACGAGATCAGGGCCTTGCATGAGGGCGTCGTTTAAAGACAGGCCCTTGTACTTCGCAGCGCAGTCAAACACAATTCTGACTTTGCCCGGCTTCTGTGGATGGTAAACTGGGTGGTGAGGAAGATACTACTCCTGTCCTGCGACAGGCTCATTGGAAGGAACTTCGCGGGCAAAGCCCTTTGCAATGTACCCTTGCATTTTATCCACATAGTTCTTGCGAAGCGCTTCTTCTCTTTGCAGGCGCTTCTGTCAATACTGCAGTCTTTCTTCTGCCAGAATGAAATTGCTCTCTAGTACTTTCTGGCCTCCATGGTAGAGGAAGGTAGTAGTGTCCATTGACATGCTGAACTTCTTCCTTCATCAACTTCAAAACTTTTCTGTCCTCCTTGGAAGTTTGGATTTCCAGATCTCCAGGTTCCTTTTGAAAATCTTGATACCACGATCTTTGAATTTGGTTATCAAGCTCCACTGTCTGAATTCGGTTTGCTTTAATGTGTCCCTTGTCTAGAGAAGGACCGATCAGAGACCAACCTAGAGGTGTTCGAGCTGCAAATGGCTCCTTTTTTCTTCCAGTTCTAATTTCTAATGTTCGGTGAGCATATGGCGTATCGGTGCCAATTAACAACATTATTTCCTGGTTGTCAACTCTTGGCATATCCAGTCCCTTTAAATGAGGTAAATGCTGCAATTGCTCTTCAGTAGGATAGGTGTATGGACAAACTGGAATATGGTCCACCGACATTGCGTCTTCTATATCAATGACTTCCTTTCAATCCATGGACACAACTTGTAAATCAACTCCAATTCCTTTTAGTATCTTTGGTTTTCTGCCAAGTGTATCCATTTGTACTCGTTTTTGTTTTCCAGATAAGCCAAGCATCTGTATCAGCTTGGTATGGCAAAACGTTGAATCTGAACCAATATCAAGGAAAGCATAGGACTTCACTTCCTTGCCATTGGCGAGAAACCTGACTGGGACAACACTCATATAGGCGCTGTGTCCCTCCTTTACTTTGTTGCAACTCACTTTGGATGTCGAAGGCACGTCATTTTCAGGTGGGTGCCTTTCTCTCGCTTCAGGACTTCTTGAGACAGGAATGCTTTTCGGAGGCAAATGCAGCAGTGCATGATGCCTTCTTCCACAGCCTTGAACGGTACAGGTAACAGCTTCTTTACAGAGTCTTGCAATGTGGCCACTCTGTAAACAATTAAAGCACAGATTTTTTCACGTAGCCAGCTGGCTCTTTCCGCAACTGTCTTTGCCTTTAAACATGGACAATTCACAAATAAATGTGCTTGACTGCAAAACAAACATATTGGTACTGGCCTAGCAAAAACTGGCTGGGCTGGCGCTCTGTTCACCTTTGTTACAACGGTGTGAACAGAGCTCCTTTTCGTTTGTCTTTCTGTCTGCTTCTTTTCTCCTCTTTTGCGAGGAACCAACAGCTTTCCAAAAACAGTATTGGCAACCTCGGATTCTCCTTCAACAAATTCTACCAGATGCTGGAAGTTTGCTTCTTTACCAGACTCCCTGAGAATGTTAGCCACACGTCGCTTCCACAGATTCTGTGAACTGTAGGGTAGTTTGAGTACTAACTCTACGAGGCGATCAGTAGTATTTAGGTCACTAAAATTCCCTAAACTTTTCAAAATAAAAGGCATTTTCGCAATGAGGTAGCAAAATACTGCAAGCCATACGAATCATCAGGTTTAAGATTTGGCCCACTGGTAAGTTGGCGAACAAACGCCCTCGATACAATATATGGCTTACCAAAGTTATCATATAATATGGATCGAGCTTCATTGTATCCAGCAGTTGGGGGTAAAACTGTATAATGTTCTATGAGAGAGTATGTCTTTCCTTTACAATGTCCCAACAGATAATTCAATTTCACCTGGTCAGATGGTGCCTTCTTCTCTATCATTGTTTCAAAACTTCTGATAAATGGCCAATATTCCATTGGTTCTTCATTAAACTTTACAGCATCGGTTTTTGGGGTGTACATTGCTTCTCCAACTGCAGTCATAATTCCACGCACTACAGCATTAATTTCCCTTTGCGTCATTTCCTCCTTAGCTGGGGGAGCATAATCATTTTTGTGCTCCCGTGTAAGGGTAGACTGAGGCAGCGCGAGTTTAAATGGAGAACGGACATCATCTTCAGAAACGATTTCATTAGGTGATTTCTGAACGAGAGGATCGCAGGTATTAACATTTGCTTCATCATGATCTTCTACGGACAGCCTTGACGCTGTCTCCCACACTTTAACTTCGGCTTCTGCTTCTTCAAGTTCCCTTCGTGCTTCAAGTTTTCGACTTTCAGTTTCAAGTTTCTGTTTTTCAGTTTCAAGTTTCTGTTCCTTTTCAACATGTGATGATCTTACCCGTGCCTTGTCAAGTCTAACTTTAGCTTCCAGTCTCTTTGTACTGGATGAGGTACTTGACAGGGTCTTTGCAACACTTCCAGAACGATGCGTAGACTTTAAAGAGTATGAGCTTTCACTAGCAACAGGTAAATGCTTCCCAGCTGAAATTGTTCGTTGAGCAACAGGAGATGTTAGAAATGTCAAGGAACTCGAAGTAAGGTCATGTCCAATGTTATCTATCAGCTTTTGTTCAAACTGAATAATTCTATTTTCCATTTCCATTTTGCCATGAACGACTCCATCTAACTGCTGCTGGAAATCATCACGCTTTTCACCAGGTGGTAACCAGTCCAAAAACTTGAATAATTACTCATTAGGCGCACTGAGACTTCTTCAATTCGTTTAGTAACTGGGTTAACCAATGATGCATCTTTATACATTATTGCATTTTCGGCCGTTCTGTACCAGTCATTTAGCAGATCTTTAAGATGCTTAAGTTCCTGCATTGAGGGTGCGGCAGGTTTATGTAGCTGAACTGTTCTTCTATGCATAGGAGAAGATTTATAGGAATGTCCACTCTCACTTCCGGGCATTGTGGGCAAAGTGGCTTGTATTTCTTGGGGATTTAATTATTATCTTCGGTACAAAACGTTTACAAAAAACGTTTCGAAAACTTCGAATGTAGCGTCTACTTCCGCGTCCAGGCCTACGCAGACGCCCAATCGGGTACTTCAGGTTTACAATTCGAAAACGCGCTCTCCTACACAGTTCTCTTCCCCCAAACTCCACAAAGGTATCCAACCAAAACTTTATTACTGGTGACAAGCTTTAAAGGCTTGAAATCAGGGCTGCCACTCCTTGGGATTTATCCCAAGATCTTGGGAGTTCAGCCTAGACCTTGGGATCTGGGGATATCTGTTGCATATCTTGGAGATTTTAATTCATTAGCAGGCTGAAATTACAAATATTTTTTTTACTTGTATTTGAAAGGACTCATTTCCTAATAAGAATGAGGAAGTAGCTATTTGCCTGGCTCGTGGGTGTACGCATACATTACTTATGTGACGTAACAATGCTATTACTTGTTAGACGAAACTGTTCATTTACTAGCTTGTGTGGCGGCGTTAATGCTCCAGACCCAATCGAAGATAATAATGAGAGCTATTAGAGAAGGGGCACCTACCGCCGGATCCGTCTCGTCGCCTATTTGACAAACTAGACACGAGTCAATTTTACTTTTTGACTATTTTAAATATATGTAAGTGCAAAAATGTGTCGTGCTTTGCGCGAATGATCTTTGTGCATTCGGTTTGTTTATGCTTTGATGCTGTCTTTTAAACTATAGAGCACAGCGCTTCTTTGCCGTTGCGACGTTGAAGGCTGACCATTGTGTTGCGGACAAACGAAAAACGGATTAAAAAATATCAACATTTTAGTATTTTTGGCAATGTAATAAAAAACTTACAAGGAATTTATAAAAAATGCCGGTATACCGAAAAAAAAATCAAGCTCGCTTCGCTAGAGGTAAAGTTATCGCGTTTCTTCGAAGTAGGTTTATTACACTTTTCATTAGTAGTATGGATGACGAGGTGTGGACTCGAAAAAACAATTTACTGTCTCCTTGAATGTAATCAAACACGTCTTCAAGTACAAAAAAAATCGAGGCCCGCGTGATTCACAGTTGTTCTAACTTTTTAATACCACGCTTCTTCGTTAACTTTGTGTGCTGCCCACAGAGACCTTTATCAGTTTGGTATTGGCCCGCGACTAGAAAAAAAGTTGCCAAAACCTGTGTTAGAGCTTCAATACACATGGATGCACATCTCAAAGTCCGCCACAGTCTCTTATATTTCAGCTTTTTAATCTTGGGATTTTTTTCCAATTCTTGGGATTTTTAGACATGGAACCTTGGGATAAATTGAAAATCAGAGTGGCAGCCCTGCTTGAAATGGCAGGATGAGCAATTATGTAGGCGAGTGAGCGGTTTTGTAAATCAACGAATAGGCACATTATATATACATTTTTCAACACAAAACAACAAATAGCACAAATCTCACCGAAACGTTTGTCCCTGGGTCTTCAGTTAAATGTGTCGGTACGAAGCCAAACTGTAATTATAACATGATATTTAGGCCAGTTATAGTTGGCACAATGAAAACAATCGCCGTAACAATGAACAAGAATGACGATTCTTAAAATTACTTCGCACTGAGTTATGTTTAATGAAAGACACACACAAACATATGTGTTTAATAACATCTGTGATCTAGCCCCTCGGAAGTTGCTTTATGACCAACGATTACGGCTTCCGTATCAATAGTACACCGAAAAGCCATCGCAGACTCGCCGAATCTGTCGATCTATGATGCAAGCAGAGCAAGCCAGAAAAACAACTGGCCTGCAGTGAGGTTCGAACTCACGACCTCCGGTCAAGCCGGGACCGTCGCTCTACCAACTGAGCTATGCAGGCTCAGAGAGGAGCGAGTTCTCGACTCGAACCTCACTGCAGGCCAGTTGTTTTTCTGGCTTGCTCTGCTTGCATCATAGATCGACAGATTCGGCGAGTCTGCGATGGCTTTTCGGTGTACTATTGATACGGAAGCCGTAATCGTTGGTCATAAAGCAACTTCCGAGGGGCTAGATCACAGATGTTATTAAACACATATGTTTGTGTGTGTCTTTCATTGATTGATACGGACTGATGATCCCCCAGTGTGAAGTTGCTTGTACTAACAAAATGTGCAAGTATTGGCGCATGGTTGTTTCTCGACTCGCTCCTCTCTGAGCCTGCATAGCTCAGTTGGTAGAGCGACGGTCCCGTCTTGACCGGAGGTCGTGAGTTCGAACCTCACTGCAGGCTAGTTGTTTTTCTGGCTTGCTCTGCTTGCATCATAGATCGACAGATTCGGCGAGTCTGCGATGGCTTTTCGGTGTACTATTGATACGGAAGCCGTAATCGTTGGTCATAAAGCAACTTCCGAGGGGCTAGATCACAGATGTTATTAAACACATATGTTTGTGTGTGTCTTTCATTGATTGATACGGACTGATGATCCCCCAGTGTGAAGTTGCTTGTACTAACAAAATGTGCAAGTATTGGCGCATGGTTGTTTCTCGACTCGCTCCTCTCTGAGCCTGCATAGCACAGTTGGTAGAGCGAAGGTCCCGGCTTGACCGGAGGTCGTGAGTTCGAACCTCACTGCAGGCCAGTTGTTTTTCTGGCTTGCTCTGCTTGCATCATAGATCGACAGATTCGGCGAGTCTGCGATGGCTTTTCGGTGTACTGAGTTATGTTTACTTGTACATTTACAACAGTACATTACACAACACTTACCAAAATACAGCTTGGGTTCAAATTACCTTCAATTAACACAGCAAACGTAACTTTACACAGTTAAGCTTTTAAATTACTTCTGTAAAGACATCAACAATAAAACATTTGCAGCTTAAAAATATAGCAAACAAAACGGCTACGTTTCCAACAAAAAACGAGGCGGTGTATTTAACTATTTAAATTATACAAAAAGGGGAACAGTTTACAATAGTGTAGAATTGCGATGTAACAGTTACATTGTAAGTTGCACATTAAGTACACAATGTGCACTTAATCGTCACATATCGCAAGTGCACATTGTGCGCCCAATGGGTGTACATTGTGCGCCCAAGACATAATATGACGTCATAACTGTCAGGCATCACAAACACTTTATAATAGGCACCTAAAATCTGATAAAACGCCATTCTGACGCCTTACACTACACAGTATGTTCGGTAGAGAAATTTGTCCGTATATGCGACATTGTGCGAACGCCCGTAGATGCGACATCTCCATCCGTATATGCGACCTACAGCCGCCCGTATATGCGACATCGGCTACCAACCATGATGGGTTTAGGGGTATGCAATTTTTTAGAATTACGTTACAAATATACGCCATGATACAATTATCCTTATAAACACCTGTTGTTTTGAGCGAACTCGCGCGCAAATATGTAGCTAAAATCCAGTCAAAAAATTGCAATAAACATGTGATGAATAAGGCACATAAAAGACGACAGTGGTTGCAACTTTTGAATTTTTATGAGAGCCTGTCAGTGTTATCGATTTACTGACACACTGAAACTGATTCGTGACGGTAGATACTTAAACGTCCATTGTGAGGTTCTAAATCCAAGAATTATTGGAACGCTTTCTATTGGCTGAAATTTCATGACGTCACAGACAACATGTTGAAATGCAACAGACGATCAGCTGAGCGGCCGTACTACTAGGTCGAAAATTGATTTTCTTTCAAGAGAAAAATACCTGACGAGTTGGTATTTAAACATTTTCTTGTAAATCTTTTGATAGGACACGTCAAACATCTGCGGTGCTATGGCCACCTCCACAAAAATAGCACTAGCCAAAAGCCCATAGAACTAAATGTCTTGTCCATAAAAGCATACTGCTGCTACGAATACCTCAACTAGTTAACACTACTTGTTAAAATCTTTATTCCAATTGCGATGGATTATGAATAAAAACATTTTTTATTGAGGCCTTTTTAATTTTAAGCCTAATTTTTAAACACATTTTTTGATACTGTTTAAATTAGACTTTGGAATAAAATCAACAGATTTTGATATTAAACAGTAAAAAATTAAATGTACTGAGTAACTAATTAGGCTATATTTCACCAATATTAAACAAGTTTAAAACATGATATCTCAGTCTAGATAACATTCTTTTACATTACCTTTTATATATGTTCTAAATACAACTCTTTTTACAAAAATGCCCTTCTTTTACGGCGTAAGATGCAAAAGAGTGTCAAGAAGTCTTTGACGCTGGTCCAGAATCTTACCACAACGAACATTATTTGGGTTAGCGTTTTAGTTTGGGGAGGTTAAGCAATATTATCAAATTATAATACTTGACCCACCCTAACCCAAACACCAACCGACACCCTAACCCAAATTTAGTGCGCTTCTTTAATAATTGTTTCAACGCTGTGGTAGGATTCTAGACCAGCGGCAAGTCTGTACTCATAAGCCAAATAATTTTCTCTCATTTACCGACGCGACAATAAACGATTTTTTTAAGGAACGCCTTATGATTTTGCGTTGTAGAGCCAATAACGATTGGATTACAGAAACTTCTTACAAATTTTCTTAAACTACTACAGCTGCGCTCAACAACAATCTATGACGTCATGAAATTTCAGCCAATAGGAAGCGTTCCAATAATTCTTGGATTTGGAACCTCACAATGGACGTTTAAGTATCTACCATTTGTGACATCCTGTCATCGAATCGCTGACAGCTTGTCACCAATTTGCTGACACCTCCCTTAAAAAAAATGACAAAAAATCGGTAACAAGTGTGCTATTCTTAAAACCGATAAAATATGTATTTTTATCGGCTATTTTTAAAACCTCTATCAGACCTCGTATCTACCAAATCTATACTGCACTATTTGGATGTTAACACTCTTTAAACGCCTCCCCTGCAGTCAACAAATTGGTGACACTGACAGGGTGTCGATAAAAATTAACGACCACTCCTCGCCAGTTGGGCCGCCGCTAGGTTTCATAGAGATCAGGGTGTACAGCCATCAGGGTTGGTAGCGCTATAGGTTTTCCCACCTAAATATATAGGTTGTCTAGGGCAGTGGTTCTCAACCGCCGGTCCGCATCAACTTCCCCGCCGGTCCGCCAAATATATTACAATTTTATATAAGATGTTAAAAGCTTGTCCATTAAATGTAGAACTTCGACAGTTCCGTAATTTGCTGCTTTGTGACGCAACATAACGTTAATAGTCTACTTGGGACTTTATTGGGCGCTCGTCTAGAATCCTACCACAACGAACATTATTTGGGTTAGGGTGCCGGTTAGCGTTTGGGTGAGTCCAGTAATAGTGTTAAACAATATTACTTGACCTACCCACACCCAAACACTAACCGACACCCTAACCCACATATTATGCATTGCTTAATAATCATTTCAACGTTGTGGTAGGATTCTAGACCAGCGCCCTTTATTGTTCGTCACAATGGTGCAAGTGTTGTACCTAAAACGCCGATGATATCAAAAAGACCGAAGCAAATTGCTTTTCGCCGTTTCCCTTATTTGCTTAAAGTTGCATATACTTTTGTCGCAATTACATTTTGAGTTGATTTTGTTTTTTAAAGGTCCACCGGTCCGCAAAACTTTTTTTGAAATTTTACCAGTCCGTAAGCTCAAAAAGGTTGAGAACCACTGGTCTAGGGTTCATCTAGGTTTCTAGTTATTTTTTTGTTAAAGTAAAGAAAATCTAGTTTTCTTGTTAATTAAAAGATTTACAATAGAATGTTAACTAGAATATTACATAATAAAGGAAATGTAAAAATAAGTGACAACAACTTTAATATTTTTCAAGTTAAACTTGTATTTCCGACCGCAAATAGCTCGTAATAAACATCAATGTAGCTCGGCACCAGCCAACGTAAAGTTGCACCGAAAAACGGAGTTCTAAGCACATCAGCTAATTGCTAAGTAATAGTAACGCATTACGGCAGTAGTAACTAGGGATGTTCAAAGTGGAATCCCAAGGTATTCTAGACTAATACGTTTCGAATCTAGAATAACGAATCCAGAATAGCGAATCCTAGTATATTTTTATTAAATTATTTAACCGCGGTTTTGTTTAGGTGAGGGATTAATCCGAATATACCCTACAGGGCCCACAATCCCACCAATAAATCGCCCAAACAATTTGCTAACATGTGTAATTGTGTATATTATAATAAAACAATAATCTCCCTAATGTTTAACATTCTTCCAACTCATTTGAAGTGGTTGTGTAAACTGTAATACATGTGCAGGTTGTTGCCAAAACTTTATATTATGTCAATAAAGTAAGTACAATCCAACACTACACAATGAACTCTTAAGCAATTGGGTGTGTTTTTTAAAACATTATTGGGTCTTAACTGCTGCTTTTTTGACTAACGTGATCTGTTATACAGTCAAATAATGTACTGCAAAGAATACAAGGTTACTATTGACATAGCAAATACTTGACAATTAAGCTGTGCATAACTGCATAACCTCACTGAATATTAGCCTTAAGTAACCCTATAGCGCATTTTGTCCATGGCCGGCACGTTTTACAATGTTAGGTTACTTTTGCAACTTAACACATTTAGGGAAATTGCAAACTATGCACACACGTTAGTCGCTCGCTCAATAACGCTTGTTTGACTCTTAATTATTAGGTGAATGTTATCGCAAGACAAAGTAATTAGGTCGCCTGAAAAAACGCTGACACTGCACTATATCGCTACATGTAAAGCAAGCACTATAAATTGTTGCCGCAAAGACAGGCCTTAATGCAAACTTGCCACTTGCGTTCGTACAATTAGGCGCAACAATCGGCGGTAAAAACTAAATTTATATCGGTTCCTATATGGGCAAAAAAATTAAGTTGGTGCAACAACATGGTTTTTATGTCATGTTTTATGTGTTTTTTGCAGTTGTGCACAAATCTTTAAACAACTGCTTTAAATGACAGTTGTTTAGAATTTTATTCATTTGGTATATTTTATACTTTTATACATACCTTCAAATTCTATTCAAAAACTATTATTTAGGAATACATTGGATTTCTACTTTGAACATCCCTACTATCCAATACAGTGATTCCTAAAATGTGTGCTGCGGCACAGTAGTGTGCCTCGAAACTTTTTGTAATTTTGGAAAATGTTTTGTATTACCAATAGCCATATACGCAAGCATTTTAGAATTAAAAGCGCACAATCCATTACAAATTAAAAATGTTCAGAGATTTACATATAGTTTTTTGTGTTTTAAGGGGGTTTGTAATATTACTCTTTTGTTGTTCTGTTAAAGTTGTGCCGCGAAATAGTTAGATTTTCTTAGTGTGCCGCGAGCCAAAAAAGTTTGAGAACCACTAATCCAATACTTGACAATTGCATTGTGTGTAACCTTGCTGATATTGGCCTTAATTACTCCTGTATCATATTTTGTGTTTTGCGAGAAAATAGTACTTTTGCAACATAATGCATTTAGGGAAATTATGAACTTACCACCTGGCATTACATGTTAGTCACTTGCCCAATAACACTTTATTGACCCCAATTACTCAGCGGAAATTATTGTAAGACGCGAAATAATTGGTCGCCCGAAAACAGTGACGCCGCATTACATGGCTACATTTAAAGAAAGCACTAGAATTGTTTCGCTATCTCTTCACACCCTTATCCAAACTTCGCACTTGTGTATGTACAATTAGGCACCATCCGCGTTAAAATGATGAAATTGTGTCGGTTCCAATTACCTGAAATAAACATCTAAATTGGATACTTAGTTTACATTGAGAAGATGACAAAGAGGAAATAAAATATATATTGTGTAGGTTTGTTCTGTAAAATCTTGTTTTTATTAAGTTTTGTATTAAGTTTTTTTTATAAATTTTTGCTGGAAAACCTGGTGTATCGAAAGGATGAGTATCGCTCATAAATTCGTAAGTCTAAGAAGAAGTGGATCAGCACACTACTAAAATAGCACAGGCTTGCCACATTGGCTTTTATGACTCCAAATTCTAGACATCTGACTCTTTTAATATGGTTGGCATCGGAAATTTTGTTTGGCTTTTCTAATTAAAATGACTACATATGGATTTTTTTAAGCTTTTCTTTCAGGATCTGAAGGTTATTTTTTTCTGTCTGAACACCAAAATATAATATTATTACACATTACATTACATTTTGTTCATGATTCAATTCTGTTAGACTTTAGGCTGCAGTGTTTTTCAACCCACAGGTCACCGAGTCGCCAGCCCATTATATTTGGTTGGATTTAATTGAGATTGGTCCTAATCAAGATATTTCCAACATAGAAAAATATTTTCACCATAATACTGATTGGTTGACAGTAATATTCTTTAGCCTGGCATTCATAATTATAAACAGCTGAATACAAATATCAAATTGATCAAAATGACTATGTTCAAGATAGCAACGTTTCAACAGGGTCGTCTAGTAATTATTACATTTATCTGTCCTATTTAAGTAGCACATTTATACTGATTGCAATTCTTATGGATGTTGATAAAAGGATTTAACCAGAAAAATATTTCTAAATCTGTCAGGAATTTCACACTTGGTTTTTAAATTCAGGATTAGCCCAGTGTATCGCCATTAAAGTCAATACCATGAGCAAAATAGCACCACCTATAGAATTGATTACAATCCAGTATATATGTCTATCTTAATTGTAACTCTGCTACCTCAAAGTGAGTTTTTTATTTTAATCCCAACAGTTTTTATTTTATGGGCCTTATAAAAATCCTCCAAATTGTTAAAGAGGGCCATCATAAAAATGCAATTGCTATTATTATGCCTATTGTAGTTCTGGCCGAATTTGAAAAAAACACAAGGAAGTAATTAGCTGTTCAATTGAAACGGACCAATATGACACTGTGCACTGTGTATGTTAATTGGCCCGCTTTTAGGTGATTGCAGCAAAATAAATAAAATGTGAAACTTGTTTTTAAAGCATTAGGGAAAATATATTTATTGCCATACATTAGTGTGCAAAAGTCCAAGCAAGAAAATAGTCTTTATGTTTCAGCAAATATTATTGTTAAATAAATTTATGGTAAACAAACAGGACATTGTAGATTCACCACTTCCCATTGCCAATACTAACCCAAGCGCTCTTCCACGTGTAGAACTGTTGCAACATGGCAAATTAGTAAAAAAATTACGGAACCATTTCGTAACCCAAACAAACTTTTAGTAATCTCTATAAATGTGTTTTTGTTGTCCTGTCAGAATAGAAATGTTAGGTCACACCTTTATGAATTATACCAGTGTTTCTTTTTAGTTTTTACCTCACGGCGCACTTGTAGAAAATATGGTGGCGCACTGGGTGGGTGTTAGGGTTTTTTCCATGGGGTTGGACTATAAAAATATGATCAGTGTCCGGACCCCCCCCCCCCCCTTTCGTCAGTGATATTAATTATCGTTTTGTTTCCAGATTGTTTCAAATCCGCTGAAAGATGAACCGGTTAAAAGCGCTAGATTTGATAACATGTCATAACGATATGGCAACGCTAGAAGATTTATTAAACTTAAATTTTGGAAAACAGTTAGCAAAATTGCAAAACATTTTGATTGCTTAAGCCTTAAGATATTGACATGCCAGGCAAAAATCCACTTTATTTTATGTTATATGTTTGTTAAAGCTAATCATATAATTAATGATGTAATGTTGTGTTTTGGTGTAAATCTACTTTAATGTGTTTTTTTTAATATAGATTAATGTTTACAACTATAGTTAGTTTTTTTTGGAATACTACATAAAAATCATAACCACAATATAAACCAAATATGGCTGTAGTTTCAAACCATGGGACTGGTTATGGAGCAGTTGTTCCTATGAACAGGCAAACTCAGTTTTCTGTTAGTCACTACGATGCAAATATAGAAAGGCCACGGTCTTCCAGCTTGTTAGCTCCTATAATGCTCCTCTCTGGACATGAAGGAGAAATTTACAGTGCTAAGTTTCATCCTGAGGGAAACATGCTGGCATCAGCTGGTCATGAGAGAATGATTTATTTCTGGATGGTGTTTGGTGATTGTGAAAACTATCATTTAATCAAAGGGGGTCACAATGGATCAATTTTGGATTTACAATTCAGCTCTGATGGCAGTTACCTTTTTACCGCAAGCACTGATAAGACAATTGGAATGTTTGACAGTGAAACAGGTGAACGAGTTAAAAGAATGAAAGGCCACAATGGAATAGTAAACTCTTGTAGTTCCACTAGGCGTGGTGATCTTCTTGTTGCATCTGCAAGTGATGACTCCACTGTGAAAATCTGGGATACAAGATATCGTGGTGCTATAAAGACTATTCAAATGAAGTACCAAGTTACTACTGTTTGCTTTGATGACAATTCAACAAACATTGTGACTGGTGGCATTGACAACGATATCAAAGTGATTGACTTAAGAACAGGTAAAATGATATACCAGTTATGTGGCCATGCTGACACAGTTACAGGGATGGCACTAACTAATGATGGCTCCTATGTTCTAACTAATTCCATGGACTGCTCACTAAGAATGTGGGATATTCGCCCTTATGCTCCACAAGAACGATGTGTAAAAGTGTTTGGCGGACACCAACACAATTTTGAAAAGAATTTATTGAAGTGCAGTTGGTCTCCAAATGATTCACGAGTTGCTTGTGGTTCGTCGGACCGCAATGTTATTATATGGGATGTTGCAAGTCAGCAGATATTATACAAACTGCCTGGGCATAATGGTTCAGTAAACGATGTTCAATTTCATCCTTCACAGCCAATTGTGATGTCATGTGGCAGTGACAAACAAATTTATCTTGGTGAACTATCTAGTTAATATGTTATTTTCATCAGTATTTTAGTGGATTATTCAATGAGGTTTATTTTAAGAAAATAAAAGTATTTTCAATATGTCATACTTTTACTTTGCATGCTATGTCTCACAATAATCCGCTATATGTTTCCATGATTTAACATTGGTGAAACATTTGTTAGACAGTTTTGGAAAAACATTACCTTTTATTTTTATAAATATGTTTGATATTTGGCCAAATTTATATTGTCTGATTTGATGAATTTTGCCCTAATTTTCAGAATCTAAGGGTTTTATTTTTCTTGTGACAACGAATAAACACAAAATGAGCGACTCAAGATATTTTACTACTACAAAAAAAGGTGAAATATTTGAATTGAAAGCAGATCTTAACAGTGACAAGAAAGAAAAGAAGAAAGAAGCTGTAAAAAAAGTTATTGCTAGTATGACTGTTGGAAAGGATGTCAGGTAAATTGTGGTAATGATCCAGTTTTAAAGTTTATGTTCAAAGATGCTGCGTCCTAACTTCTCTTCATAACCTAGTTTTCTATAATAGATAGCGTGTCACTTTAAACATCCCTTCATTAAATGTCATCTTGTGAATTATAAAGTTATCTTTGATATATAATATATGATTCGTCAAGACATCATAATTGCTTTTCATGTTTCTAAGTTGGATCAAATCTTTAGTTTGGTGTAAATTATGGGTTTAGTCCTATCTTAATAATTCCAAGTGAAATATTTTTAGGCTTTTTTGGGTAACTCTAAAGGGCAAAAGTGTATTTCACTGCTTGTTCACTTATTTATACTCAAATCTGAGTCTGAGAGGTGTGCTAGTTGCATAACGGTATCATATGAGCTCTAGCTAAACTCTTGTATAGATCATTAAAAAACTTGAAAAGAAGAACCTTGTTGTTGCATCATGGCCGGGTTGATATTGACCTAACATTTTCATTTGCTTGTTTGGTAGGTGTCTACTAATCAGCATTCGCCTCGGCAAATTTAACCTATGCTTAAATTATCTGTTTTTTTATTATATTACGTTTGCATAGTCAGCCAAACTGTTTAGAAACTAATAAATAAAACTTTCTACCATGTGTGATACGCTTTTTTAGTTGTCGCAAGCATTATGTCATTAGCGATTTATGTTATTTTGGCCTTTGCAAGCTAAAATGAGTGAAGTTTTTTTAAGAGCTCTCACCAGTCAGTGAATTGCACTCGTATTGGCGAGTGGGCGAGTGCAAAATCTCAACCCTGCATGAACAATTTTTTACAGTGCCTTATTCCCTGATGTCATCAACTGCATGCAAACAGACAACCTTGAGTTAAAGAAGTTGGTGTACCTTTACTTGATGAACTATGCCAAGTCACAACCTGACATGGCTATTATGGCTGTCAACACATTTGTAAAGGTACCTAAATTCTTTGGCAAAATTGGATTCTTTTTTTTACTATCACATAAACTCTGATTTTAAAGAGATTGATTTTTTACATTTTTTTATCCATTTTTTTAAATCCATTGATTGTTTTATAACAGATAACAGATTTAGTTAATTCATTTGTTTGTTTGACTAGGACTGTGATGATCCAAACCCACTTATTCGAGCGCTGGCTGTTAGAACAATGGGATGCATCAGAGTTGACAAAATTACTGAATATCTCTGTGAACCACTTAGAAAATGTTTGAAGGTATATTTTCATCTTTTAAATCTTACCAGTGTATTTTTGATACTGAAGTAAATTATAGAAAATTAGAAATAGTTGTTCCAAAAGCAAACATTTTGTTTGTTTAGGATGAAGATCCTTATGTAAGAAAGACTGCTGCAGTTTGTGTGGCCAAGTTGTACGATATCAACAATAGCATGGTTGAGGATCAAGGGTTTCTAGATGCACTTAAAGATTTGCTCTCTGACTCTAATCCAATGGTATTAAAATCTAATTCTTTGTTTATATCTGGTTATGGGATTCACAAAAAAATATTTCATATTACATTGTTTTACCCTGCAGATTGCACCTAATTGTATACACACTAGTTGAACTACCTACCTCATAGCAAAAATTTATACTGGTTGTTTTAAATGTAGTCATTTAGCCGATTACCTGACAACCTTCTAAACTTGTAATTTGATAGTTAATTTCTGTTTTGTCAAGGGTATACACATTTTCACAAATTGTTTTTTTTAGTCATTTTTATTTTATCAAGGTTATATAGAGGTTAAACAATACAATAAAATATAGTTGGATACAATATTCTGGATTTGTTATTCTAGATACAAAACCTACTATTATGGAATGTCTTGTTATTCTACTTTGAACATTCCTCTTTGTATATATTTAGGTTTACCAGAAAACCAATAATTTTTTACCTATTTGTTATTGTGTTGACCATGAAATCATTTTTTATGTAAAAGAGTTAAGCAATCTAATTTTAGGTCTTTCAAAAGCTAAAAAAAGTATTTGAATGTCTTCAATTTTTTTCATAAAAAGCGTAGCAACTATGATATCAATTTTTATGCTAACAAATAAAGCCCTAAACTCGACAATGTACTGTCAGAAAACAAAGGGTTCTGTTTATTTTTCTGTGTTGCTTGCTTAAGTATTTTTTTAATAGCTGTTTATGCAGATAATTTATGAGCAAGCACACATTTGCAAGTATAAACTTGGTATTTGTTATAGCTGCGTGGTATGTTGTATTGAAGCAGATTGTCTTTTGCAGTGAAAACAGCTATGCATTTCTTTTAGTCTAACAATGTAACACCTAACCTTTTTTCATAGGTTGTTGCTAATGCAGTTGCCGCTCTGTCTGAAATCGGAGAAACTTCCACAAGAGTAGCAGAACAAGTGAATTTTATGACTCCACAGACAATCAATAAATTGCTTACTGCTCTTAATGAATGTACCGAATGGGGGCAAATCTTTATTCTTGATGCTTTGTCTAATTACAACCCTGAGGATTCTAGGGAAGCACAAAGGTTTGTCATAGTTTTCTTGACGAATGTTTTACATTTGGGCCTAAATTCTAATTTGACACATTTCATAGATTAAATAGGTCATAATTACGGTGATTATGTTTTTACTAGGGCGAATGTTTTTTGAAATTCATACAGCAGGTGAAAATTTGTCAACATCAATTCAAGTTTAAATTCCTAACAAAATACACCTTAGTGGTTTTGTAGAGTTTGTCTTGCTGTGTATGTGTTGTCTTTGTTACTAAAAAACTAGTTCATAATTTATCTTATGGGTCATCATACTTTTTTATAAAAGGCCGAATAACTGTACTAAGGACTGACAATCGCGACCTGCTTACTGTAGGATTGAATAACCCGGCCAGACATAAAATGTTTCTTAATAATTATTTAATAATTGTAATGAGCTTTTTAAAATTGTCAGTCAGTTAAAATTTTAGATCACAGTTGTTGAACCTGTATGTGTGTGTGTATGTTTCACTTAAACATGCTCGCTTGTAGTATTGCTCCTTCCGCATTAGAAACAAAATGCATTTTTAGTGGGGCTTACATGATGAGTGCTTATGTAATAACTTGTGCACAACAAACACATTCTGCCCTTGGTCTTCCACTGGCCTGAAGGATATACCTCTTCATTGTGTCAATCTCCAACTTCTTGACGTGATGGCAGGGGCGTATCCAGAAATTCAAAAAAGGGAAGAGTTCCGAAACTCTTAGGAAATTACCCGTTTTTACGCTTGACATTAATGACATCATAAAATAGTGACAAGTATGACGGCATAAAGTAGTGATTGTAATGACGCCATAAATAAATAAAAAACTAATCAGAAACCGTTGTTTAACGTCTAGCAAAAGTGAAACTTTAGACGCAAAGCAAACAGGTGCGTCGTCGACAATCCTGCAAGGTGCCAGCTGCAAAACCGCTTCGCATGCAAACGTTAACTCTAGGCGAGAAACTAGACCAAGACCGTGAAATATGTGTGATAGATTTTGGTAGATCCATGTACGGGAGTACGCTGAATTGTAAGCACGTCTCTCGCTTGATTTATTGTTTTTAATTGTCAAACACACTTGCTGATCAGCCAACCCGAACGAATGACGATAGAGAAAAAAATCCTGCGTTTATGGTTGACCAGACAAGAAACAAAAAACAATGAAAATTGAGGTGAAAAGCATGTTAGTTTTGCCCGAAGATCTTCGCGTTTGCATATGTTAAGTGTTCCTCTTTTTTAGTCAAAATATCTGTAATGCCACTAAAACCACATTCAACTAAATATGTAGTCGGAAATTGAAGTGTTTGCTCTGCAACCATTATTTGGCATACTTAGCACAAACTTGTGGATCCAACCACATTTTTAAATGAGTGAATTGGTAAAAGTTACTTTTGTGCATTTGCCTTGGCGTTTTGCAGAATTTAAAATATATACTGGACCTACACTGAACTATTCCTTTAGCACTACTAAGACTAAGTCTGCCAAATACTTAAGTCAAACTTATCTGCAATAAGTACTCTGAGGTGATTAGGATTAGCCTACCAAAAAAAAAAACATTGTCCAGGTAACCAGGTTTTAACTTTAAAAGATTAGCTGGCAGGATTTTTTCTCAAATTATAAAGTAGCTGCAGCTACAAGAAGTAAAAGTGAGCCATTTTCATCGACTTTTCCTACCCAATTCCTCCCTGGAACAAATTTACTCCCCAAAATTTGAAATTCCCCCAAAGAGAGCCAAGTTTCTCCCTTTGAGAACCACTGAGTTGGAGGGTATATTTGGAAGAATTAATATTAATAATTGAAAACAAGTGTCTCATGTTGTCTATTCAATAATTTTTATGCTTTATACTATTTTAGTATATATTTGTAAACGTCATCTGTATGTTTTACAATACAGCATTGCTGAGCGAGTGACTCCAAGGCTACAGCATGCAAATGCATCTGTTGTTCTCTCAGCAGTTAAGGTAAATTAAAAAAAAAGAAAATTATCCTAATTTATTTTGTATTTAGTTATCTATTTTAACAAAGCGATGTGTACTACTATTCCTAACATTTTAGCATATGTTTGTTGCTTAGCTTTAAGAACTGACTCCAAATTTAAACTTCTTTTACGAGTTGTTAGGCCAAAGGTTTCTTTCCTAAAAAGCTCATTTATAATGTTTTAATTTCTATGAAATTTATCTTTTAAATTTCAAAAATCTTTATTTAATAGCAAACCTAGGCTACACAATAATTTGTTCTCTGCTCGGTTCTGATACCACATGAGCGTTAGCCCTTTGCTGATACTATTATTCATGCTACGATGCCACAGGGCTAAAAAATCGTGTTTAGATATGTTCATAATTATGCAAATGCAATATTTAATGATACATAAGACACCCTTTCAAGTCGTTTCTGTAATCTGTGTTGGTTGTTATAGAAAATGTTATTTTGATTACTATGTGTAATTTACAAAGGTGTGTATGAAGTTACTGGAATTGATGGACAATGAGAAGGAATATCAAAGCAATTTGTTAAAAAAACTTGCTCCACCTCTTGTTACCTTGCTCAGTGCTGAACCTGAGATTCAGTATGTTGCACTCCGAAACATCAATCTTATTGTACAAAAAAGGTACCAAATGTTGTTTAACTTGAGATAAACAAATCCTGCAGTTCTTTTTTGTAGGGCCTGTGACTATTAAAACATAAGATCTGTTTTTTTATAAATAATTAAATGCATTATTTTAATCTTAAAGTATTTTTTTTAATCTTTGTCTAATAGTGCTGCTTTTAGAAACAAACAAAACAAACAATAAATCTTTAGAAAGCAATGCAAATGCATTATTTGTCTTACTTTTTTGTAGATCAAGTGTGCTGAAGCATGAAATGAAGGTGTTTTTTGTAAAATACAATGACCCTATTTATGTAAAGTTGGAAAAACTTGACATTATGATTCGACTTGCTTCTCAATCCAACATTGCCCAGGTACGAATTGTAGTAAATAGTATTAAGCTCTTGTTAAAAAGGATTATGAATGTCTTGTTTATTTTTTTTAAGCTTGTTTTAATTTCAAATTGAATTAAAGATGTACTTCATCAGCAATTAACTAACATATTAAAGGATAAGCTAGCATGTTAAAAAAAACCTAACATATTAAAAACAGTGGTTCTAAACCTTTCAATACTAGTTGTCTGTTGAAATAGAATATATTTTGGACTGGCAACAACTGAAACCTTCATATAAGAAATGTGTTTATTCTGTGATCAAGCCCTTCTGGAGTCATACTGACCAACGTTAGAAGCACATAAATATAATACACCAAATGCTTTCAGAAAGGCTTACCACAAGCAGTCAGTCTAAAACAGGGGTGTCCAACTCAAATATGCATGTGCCAATTTTTATCTTATAACTTCTTCCCGTGCCAAAGTTTAGCAACTATTTTTTTTTCTAATATTGCTTTTATACAAAAATAAAAACAGTATAGTGTTATAATGTAAGAAGTAATTGTTTGTTGTCGTAATTGCTGGGATTTTTTTGTATTGTGAACAAACAATGACAGTTGGCTGTATAACAAATTTAGCTTTTTTGACAATTGGCTGTATTTTTGGGGGGCTTGCGTGCCATTTTTTTATTCGGTTGCGTGTCACATTTGGCACACATGCCTTATGTTGGATACCCCTGGTCTAAAATAATCAGGATGCACACAAGACCAGGCTAGAAAACCAACCTGCTGTAAGGTTGAACTTTAAAGTCAGTGATTTCAGTAAGCCTTTCCCAAAGCATCCTTACGCCAGTAACAATTTTAAGGCTTTATTACAGAATATACACATTCTGTTTATGGAAGCTTTGCCACACATTTGTTAAATTAAAGTGAAACTCAGTTGGGGTAGGGTACTAAAATCTGTACATATCAATAACTAACTGCAGGGTTGTTCCTAAGCTAAAATTTACACTCGCCAGGCGGGCGAGTGGCTATCAATCAGCACTCGCCCGAACGAAATACACTCGCCAAATTTGTTGGCACGCCGCCTGCCCATTTACGTCCTAGCGCGGTCATTTCTTGGGTTATCGTTAACCTTTCTTATGGTTTCTATACGTAAACATTAGTTTTTATAAAAGTCTGATCGTTTGTTTCCATGCATGGATGAACAAATTAAGGACCCACAAAGCAGGTTACGCTTAAAAGAATGTTTTTTATCCGAAATATTTTTTACAATCTTTAGTGAAAAAAATAGCACTGACAATTTAGTAGCCTGCCTGTTTTCAAGTTTTTTTAAAAACGACATCGCTCCCGCTTTTTTGTATTGTGGTTTTTCTTAAAAGGCGTTTGTTTCATGAACTAAACCAGGGTGATCCAAGGTTGACAGCATCGCAGGCCACAATATTTCTTTGGTATAGTTGGCGGGCCACATAGAGTAGGCTATATAAGCGACATGCGCGCTAGGAGCGAACAACGATTTTCGTAAGGTCGGGGCATGAAAAGTTTAAAGATGACGACAGAAAGCATCGTCAAAAAGTAATGTGATAATGAGACTGCTGGTAAAATGGTGCGCGCGTATTTGACAAAACAGAATACTGCATTTATAAGCGTAGAATGTTTTTAACTAGATATATTTGGCTAGAATTGCACGATGGAAAGGTCCTATGCGTTAACCTTTATTCACAGTAAAATCCTGTAAAACAATACTTTCCCGAAGCGCTATATATTTCATCATTCATTTACCTTAAGTGGCAAAAATAATAATTTATATAGGGTCGTACTTTTCATGTTTTGTTTACTGATCCATTAAAAAGACGTAAAACAAAACGCAAATGTAACCTACAAGTTCGCAAAAAGAGCCATTTTGGAAAGTTACATATAGGACGTACTGCGACTTTCAAACCGGTCTAACACATAAAAAAAAAAGCTTTCTTGCCACCCCTGGATTAAAACACCGGTCAATTTATTTAATAATGTAACTAGGCCTATAATCAAACAATTGCAATATGCTTGCCGATGATCGTTGGTCAGTTATTTTTCTCTGATTACACCCTCAAGTTTACGTATTACAATAATTCAACAGCGCTTCGCGGGCCACAAAAAATGATGTCCGGGCCGCCTGGGTTTGGTCCCCCCCCCCCCTTTTCGGAAGTGACATTAACGTTTTTTGTTCGTTTTTGTCAGGGTTTACCTCACCGTCCGAAGCTGCGTGTTTTTTTTTCAGTGTAATTTAGTGTAATTGGGTCACACGTCTTGCTAATGCGAAACCAAAATCAAACGCAAAACGCCTTTTTCGTTTCTTGTTTTGTCGACTGTAAACGCATGATAATTTTTCTCTTTCGCTTTAAGTATGTGTTCGACAATTAATAACAGTCAATCAAGCGGTCTCTGTAATTCATCGGGCCCGCTGCCTCTTCGACAAACTATACACGAGTCCATTTTAAATACTTTTTGAGCATTTTAACTACGTAAGTGAGAAAAATTGTCGCGAATTTTATTTTTACGTTTTGATGCTGTCTATTGAACTAGATTAGTGCTTCTCTATCGTTGCGCCGTGGAAGGCTGCCACGTGCGTCGCGGACAAACGGAAAACATATTAAAAAATATTGGACACATATTTTTTAACATTTCTTTTATTTTCATTTTCGGCAATGTAATAAAAAAAAGAAATTTTTAAAAATGCCGTTTTCCCCTTAAAAAAATCGCACTCTTTTCGCTCGCCAGGTGTAGTTAAAAAGGTTAAAAAACTGAACTAGATTAACTATTGAAGTGGCGTTTTTGCAGATGTAGCGCTAATCAAACAACACTGGGGAAAAGCGATCTTCGTTTAGTATTGCAGGTGGCGAAAGACGTGCTTTTAATTTAGCGTAGTCCCATAAATGGATTTACCAAAATCGATCGCATATATTTCTCCTGAAGTTAACGATTTCACACTAAGCGGTTTCGCAGCTGGCGCCTGGCAGGATTGTCGGCGACGCATGTGTGTGTTTTGCGTCTAAAAGTTTGCTTTTGCTGGACGTTAATTGGCTGTTTCTGATGATTTTTTTTATTATTTATGACGTCATTACAATCGCTGTTTCATGACGTCATATCTGTCACTATTTTATGACGTCATTAACGTCAGACGGAAAAACGGGGAATTCCCGAAGTTGAAAATTTGGAACCCCCCTTTTTAGATTTCTGGATACGCCCCTGCTCTATAGCTATATTTCTGTTTTTTTAGGTCCTTGCAGAACTAAAAGAGTATGCTCAAGAAGTTGATGTTGACTTTGTGCGAAAGTCTGTTCGAGCAATTGGACGTTGTGCTATTAAAGTTGAGGTATGGTAAAGCAACACATCTCATTAGTTAAATACATTATTAATTACACATACATCTTTGTAAAGCAGTGGTTCTCAATTTTTTCACTTCAGACACCCCTTTAAGCCTTCTTGGAATTATTGCTGACCCCTTAAAAGTGTAAAACAGCCAAAAAAAGGAAATTTCACTGAACAATAATTACTCTTAACATTCATTTGGTAGTTATACTAACTATACTTACTGTAGACAAGATGTCAAAACATAATTCTAATATAAACAATCGGCCTGCAAAATATAAGATGCTGTGTGAATCCCTTTTAACCATCTCAAGGGGACCCCAGGTTGACAACTACTAGTGTTAAGCATACACATTTTTAAAACAGGACATTGACCTTATATTTATCATGTATGCCTTCTTGATTTAAAAATGCAAACTGTTTTTTTTATTAATATTTTTTTTTATTCACAAATGGCAGCAATCTGCAGAAAGGTGTGTTAGCACTTTACTCGATCTCATTCAAACCAAAGTTAACTACGTTGTACAAGAAGCTGTTGTGGTTATCAAAGATATCTTCAGAAAATATCCAAACAAGTATGTTTACTGTTAAATAAATTATAACTGCTTCTAGGCCTATGAAAATGTTCAGGCTTTTTTTATAATTAATCAAAAAATTGCAGACACTCTACCTAAGTGTTTAGTTTTATAGTGTGTATAGTATACCCAATACCCATGTGCTGATCTGTGGGGATACAAATTATTGATTTTTGAACTGCTTCTATACCTATGGAAATGTTCAGGATTTTTTCAATATTAATCAGGAATATTGCAGACAATCTACCTACTTGTTTATTTTTATAGTATGTATAGTATACCCAATACCGATAAGTACGGAACGTGGGTGTGCAGAGCGTTTTTAGATGCCCTGGATTTCTGGCGGAGCGTTTAAACTCCCTGGAATTTGACCAAGCCGCACTTGTAAATAGTGTGCAATTTTCACTTTGAAAAAATGTATAATGAAGATACGGCCTGGGACAGTATAAAAAGTACTTTACCTTGCAAAATTATACGACCGGCCAATGTAAAATATCCAGCCTGAAACCTTTTTACAAACTGGCCACGGCCGTTCCCCGTACATTTTTTTAGTTATTTTAAATAGGTGAATGCATTTTTCGCGCTTTGTGCCACCTTTATTAATGTACCTGCCTACCCTGAAACTACAACCATCAAAGTTTGGACAACTTCGAAAATCTTAATGAATTGGCTTTTTCCTTTTTTTATTAGACCCATTTTCAAATGTCAGTTAAAATTTAATTCGGGCCCAACATTTTAGATTTAGCATTGACCCGATTCTAGAAAAATGTTGTGAAACTCTACTTTACACACTGCTTCGTGTGACTTAACAATTCCTAAATCTAAAAACATGTTGGGACTCTTGGTAGCTCAATACCAGTGCATAAGTATCCAATCACAATCAACATGAAACAAATTTGTCGCTCAGCACTTTAAAGATACTGCAACAATGAAGCCTATGCACAAAAACTTGCAGTCAATTAAAAAATAATACGGATAGACTCCAAAAATTTTGCGCTCGCTTTGCTCGCCACATTTTTAGGTATGTTATGACTTTGCTGGCCAGTATTACTTCAACGCTTTACCATTCAGTATCGCAAATAAATAACCACAAACGTTTTATGTTGTTGACTGACAGAGATCAGCGCTCAGAGATCATTTCTTTGATTTGAAATGAGTAGTTCGCCACTATATGTTGCCCTTCATCGTTTTAGAGCACACATAAAACACAGAAGTGCTAAATTGGTTTCCCAAGTATATACTGTTACGTTTTGGTGGTGATTACTGACAAGTAAGCATTTATTTTGTCTTGATTTAAAATGAAACTCCCTGAATATTTAAAGTTTGGCGCCTAGGCCAATACCCATGAGCTGATCTGTAGGGATACAAATTCTTGGTTTTTAAAGAGGTGTTGTAATTTTCTTACAATACTATTTAACTTTCTTCGGCTTTTTTTTTTCATATCAAGTCTGGCACCATGGCTACCAGTTACATTAAAGATGCGCAAACCTATTTGAAGTGAATTTCAAAATAAATATTTTTCATAAACTATTATTCCTTCTTTGGAATTTGCATGATTATTTTTTGTATATCAGTTTTCATAGCTCTTTTCGTTACAAGGGTCAGTGTCACAAATTTAATTATTGTATCGCCTTTGTGCGGACCTAATGCGTTAAGCCGCGGGAACTGCTGTGCGGGTCGGCTACCCGTCGCTACGGTTTTCCCTCAGGAGTAGGACATTGTGTGAATTTCGCAGCCTCGGTTTTCTCGGCGCTGCATGATATCTTTGTGTCGATTTCGTTTGCTATTGCGTGGTGTCGTTTTGATATCATTCGTCGGGTGGATACCGAGAGAATCGGACGCATTTTGAGCACAGTTTGCAATCTCGTGGGTTAGAGACAAGCTGTAGCCTTATGCGAGCACTTGTTGTGCATGGTTATATACTGATTATTATCGTTCTGACCAATAAACGTCTTGCTCGAGAAAGTAAAGTCATTCCTATCCTTAGCAGCTACATTAGGGATCGTGTCCCGATCTAGTCTGCGACAGTCAGACTGCACAAGGACGACAGGTTTGGACCACCCCTTTTTCATAAGTGACATTATCATTTTTTGTTCGTTTTTGTCAGGGTTTAACTCACCGTCCGAAGCTGCGTGTTTTTTCAGTGTAATTGGGTCACGCGTCTTGCTAATGCGAAACCAAAATCAAATGCAAAACGCCTTTTTTGTTTCTTGTTTGGTCGACCGTAAACGCAGGATATTTTTTCTCTTTCGCCTTTCGTTATTTGTTCGGGTTGGCTGATCAGCAAGTGTGTGTTCGACAATTAATAACAATAAATCAAGCGGTCTCTGTAATTCATCGGGCCCGCTGCCTCTTCGACAAACTATACACGAGTCCATTTTAAATACTTTTTTACTATTTTAACTACATAAGTGCGAAAAAATTTCCCCGTCGCGTGAATCATCTTTCTACATCCGGCTTATTTACGCTTTGATGTGGTCTTTTGAACTAGATCAGCGCTTCTTTACGGTTGCGCCGTGGAAGGCTGCCAAGTTCGTCGCGGACAAACGGAAAACGTGTTGCGCTAATCAAATAACACCGGGGAAAAACGATCTTCGTTTAGTATTGCAGGTGGCGAAAGACGTGCTTGTAATTTAGCGTAGTCCCGTACATTGAGCTACTAAAATCCATCACATATATTTCACGGTCTTGCTTTCGTTTTTCTGCTGATGTTAACGATTGCACATAAGCGGTTTCGTAGCTGGCACCTTGCAGGAGTGTCAACGACGCACGAGTTCGCTTTCCGTCTAAAAGTTTGCTTTTGCTGAACATTAATTAGCTGTTTCTGATATTGCTTATGACGTCATAAAATAACGATTGTAATTATTTTATGACGTCATTAACGTCAGACGAAAAAACGGGGAATTCCTTAAGTTAAAATTCGGGACCCCTTCCTTTTTGGATTTCTGGATACACCCCTGTAGCCCGCTGTTGGCTTTAGTGCACTTAAGTCAAGTCATCCTGGGCCTACTGTCTATGATTTATGATTAAATATTTTTTTGGTTTTTGGCCTATTAACGAAATACAGATTTTTATTTTGTCTTGACAGTTAATCCTCAATGTATTTTTTCTCCCCCCCCCCCGCTCAATAACATTTTAAGAAACACTTACACAATCTTTTTTGTTTAAACAAACTTTCTATAACTACCGCTTAACCTGTCCGAGTGTCCCACAGTTTTACCCTAATTCCACTCGCAACTTGCATAACACATGCCTGCTCTGCCGTTAATTATGTATCATCAATTTTTATTTTATCCTTATGTGACATCATTCAGATTGCTACACATCTTATGCACTGATTTTTTTGCTTCGGTCGTAAAAATTTCTAATCTTCATTTAGCATAGCAGTTCCCAAACTTATATAAAATTTTTGCCTGATGGACCTTTTGCAATTGCTTTGATATTTCGCGGCCCTAAAAAATTCAATGGTCAGTCAACCTTTGTTTCTTGCAGTACACTAGTGCAGTCACGATTTTTTTCTAATGTAACAGGTTTTTTACAATCTAACTAATGCGACTGATTCGCTGATAGCAGGTACAGCATATTATATGCTTTATGATGTCACAATAGACATTATAAAACACGCTGTATTATCGAATATTAAAGCATAACTAAAGACTAATAATGTTTGAAACATAGTCTAATGTTTAATAACTTAAAGACTAATTATTATCATTGCGAACCCTCTGAAACTGCTGTACGGACCCAAGTTTGGTTACCGCTGATTTAGCATATCAACCATTAACGCATGCCGGCACGGCTGCCAACAAATGCTTATTAAAATATGTGGTAACGGCCGCATAACTATTCATCGACGGCCGCAGGTTGAACACCGTTGCTTAGCTAAATTACAAGCACGTCTCTCGCCCCTGCAATATTAAACAAAGATCGTATTTCCCAAGTGTTATGCGATTAACGCAACATCTGCGCCGAGCTGTGCTGTGTGCTAAGTCAGCTAAAATACAAGCATGTATTAAAAAAATATAAAAATAACCTGCGTTTACGGTCGATCAAACAGGAAACAAAAAAACAGCAACCCTCCCCGGATACACCACTGTAATTGCCAGACTCGTCATTTTATAATGATTTTTATAATACACAACAGTAATAATTCACCTGGACATGCTTCAACGTAATATGTGGTTGTGATAAAGAGCCCACAGTACGATGGATACTTACTTTTGTTTAACTACGCAAATTTAGGTATAGAATTCACAAATTATCGCGCTTATTGCAGCAGTAATTAATCTACATCACCGGGACAACCCGAATAGTCAGTTACCAGTTCGAACATTAACCTAAAAAAATAAAGAATAAAAACACATATACACAAATAGAACAATGCTCATATAATAGTAATTTGGTTTACGGTTTTTTTTTCGGGGAAAGATAAAATAAAACAAATTCGGGCACTTTTTTAGTCTAGCTCAAATTAAACAAATCTGGGCCCTTATTTGAAAGTATGTATCATGGCCAAAACTCATTTGGACATTTTTTATACACATGTTGCTCAAATAAAACAAATTTGGGCACTTTTTTAGTTGAACGTAGAATGAATAAAACAAATTTAAGCACTTTTTTAGGCATATGTAGCTCCAATAAAACTAATTTAAACATATCTCAAATAAAACAAATTTAACACTTTTTTATTCGTACGTAGCCCTTCAAAAACTCATATGGGCACGTTTTTTGAAGTTAGATGAAGTAAACATAGGCTACATGAAGTATTATATTTACTAATCCTTGTAAGGTAGTAATCACATGGGCTCCAGGAGACGACTGGAAATTGAATTTTGTAAATAAAACACTCATTTTGTTGGATTGTGCATTTGCGTAAAAAAATCGTTTAGTGGGAATACTGGACTTGGGTTCATTTTTTGGCCAGAGTCGGGCTCCGGTTGTTTTTAACCTACTCCGTAACCCTGGTAGTGGCCCTCCGTGGTAATAAGAGGGCATGTAGACGTCTTGTATGAACTTTATTTATTTCCTTGTTTCAAGCTTTCTTCTTTACCCTCAAAAATACGGTTGTGTAAAGCTTCCAGATTTCAATACAATGCGTCTTTATATGTAGTGCCACCTGATTACCTAAGCGTAACAATGATATGCGCTTTCAGTACATTCATATTCACATGTTTTTCAATGGTCATTTAAGATTGCATTTGTTGACTTGCAACTGTTGCATATTCCTTGTGTTTATTGCTTCAATTTTTCAACCTTTAAGATGAAGTTTAAATATTTGCAATGCTTTTCAGGTATGAAAGCATTATTGCCAACTTGTGTGAAAATCTTGATACTTTGGATGAGCCAGAAGCAAGGGCTTCTATGATTTGGATCATTGGTGAATATGCCGAGAGGATTGACAATGCTGATGAGCTACTGGAATCTTTTTTAGAAGGATTCCATGACGAAAACACTCAGGTATTTTATTTAATCTTTAATTTCCTTATTGGAAAATTCTTCATTCAAATAATGAGCAAAACAAGACAAGTTAGTTTATTTACATTAGATGATACATTTCATTCAGTACCACCCCTTTCGTTAGTGATATTCTGTTTTTGTTTGTTTTTGTCAGGGTTTAGCTCACTGTCCGAAGCGGCAATGTTTATGCGGTATTTGGGTCACGCATCTTAAGCTAATGCAAGCCAAAATCAAACGCAATACACCATTTTTTGTCTCTTGTTTGGTCAACAGTAAACGCAAGATGTTTTTTCTCTTTAACCTTTCGTTATTCGTTCAGGTTAGCTGATTAGCAAATGTGTATTCTACAAGTGACAACGCTAAGTCAAGCCTTATTCCTTTTTTTTGTGATTTCTGATGGATTCTTAAACAATAGTCTAACTGTGACTGTTTAATGTCGCCTTTTTTATACAATGATAGTTGCGAGCTATAGTTTCGTTTCTTTTAATGCGAGCTATATAGTTTCGTTTCTTTTAATGCGAGGTATAGTTTCGTTTCTTTTGATGCAAGCTATAGTTTTGTTTCTTTTGATGCGTGCTATAGGTTTGTTCCTTTCAACTAGGTCATTATAAGTTGCAGGTAGTATTGTTAAAAGTTAAAATCAATCCTTTGTTTGTAATAATAAATCATTGTTTCATAGAACTGTGTACATTAGGTTGTCTGTGTCTTTTTGTATTTCATGCATGTCAGAAAAATACACTTTTTTATGTTTGAGGCTTGGGTCGTGAGATGTTCATAAAACTCCGCTTAGGGTCGCGCTCGAAAAAGTTTGAGAACCACTGTCTTAACTGCTTCTTGTAATATAGTTGACTTGGCACAATGGCACACTGCTCGGACCAGATGTTGCGCTAATCATGGCATAATAACACCCAGAAAAAACAATCTTCGTTTAGTTATGCATTTGGCAAAATGCATCATGTTCGCTTTGCGTCTTATATATTTGCTTTTGCTGGAGGTCAATTGGCTGTGTCTGATTATTTTTATTGATGTCATTACAAGCACTAGTTTATGACGTCATTGCAACCACCATTGTATGACGTCATGCTCGTCACTACTTTATTATGTCATTATTCATTAACAAAAAACGCAAAATAAAACGATAAAATCAATGAAATAAGCTATTGCTGCCAGGCATAATATATAACAGAGTGTTGCTCTTCCAGCAGTATTATATATATAAATGAAATCAATGTTAAACTAGACGAAATACCTGATGTTGCCCAGGTTAAATGGAGTATTACCAGTTTAATCCTGTTAAAGGACTACTGGCAACTGGCTTTGTTCTGGCGCTGTAAATATATACCTGAATTTGGCATGGTTTAACAAAATGTGAAAATTCCTCAAGTTATAATTATCACTATTGCATATTATCTTGTATTGAAAATAAATTTGGCAATTAATGTAACCAAAAAGTAATGTTACGCAATGCGAAACTATTGTTTAAAAAAATAAAAGTTTGCTTGAGCCGCCTCTTATAACAGCCTTCACTCCAAAGTAATAAAACCCTTTTTGAAGTCAAAATTGCTTTAACCATTTAGCGGCAACAGCGCGTAAACTCTCAAGGGCAGTGCCGCAAATAACAAGATGTTTTTTGACTGGGAGAAAATCACTCTCTTTCTAGAGTTTGATAATACTTTATTCATCAGTCTTTTCGTTCTTTGTAACAGTTAAAGCCAATACAAATCTATTTATTTTGCATTTATAAACAGTTGCTCTTAATTATTTGTTTAATGTTTTGGCAATTATTTATATTTAATATCGAACTCTACATTTCAGGTTCAACTTCAGTTGCTTACTGCCATCGTAAAACTTTTTCTGAAGAAACCAACAGAAACCCAAGAACTTGTTCAAACTGTGCTAAGCCTGGCCACTCAGGTTACTTCCTTTTTTGCATACCTAGTTTACCACTTTCCAAGGGACAAGGTGCGCTAACCATTACAAGGCATTTATACTGAACTTAACTTGTGTAGTTCAGTAACAGAAATTGGTCATGGTTTTGCAATTTGCAAGTTTTTGAGCATCCAATTTTATACACTTTTTTGTTTGGGCTACCTTTGTTCCACCAATTTTGTCTATATTTTATTAGAACAATCGGGTACAGTTTATTGAGATTGAAGTTGTGCACAGGAATATTTCCTAATGGTCAACCTTAATAATGTATATGCTAAAAAAGGTTAATCTTTCATTTTATAGTAAGGGTTTGAAGCAGGGGTTCTTAACCTTTTTTTCCCTTATTACCCATTTCTGTCCAGATCAAATTCCCAATTACCCAAAATCTAATTTTACCGTACTAAAATATAAAACACCGTTATTCTACAAAATATAGCTCGCTTGTCTCAACACTAACTCTTAATGTACACTTAGAGCTATACTCAGGGTTGGGCTTAAGCACTCGCCCGCTCGCCAATGCAAGTGCAAATCGCTCCTGGCGAGTGCTGATTGACACCCACTCGCCCGACTGGCGAGTGGCTTCGGCGAGAAATTTTTAACTTGCGTTAAGCAGCAACACTACTAAGCGAAATATTACTTAGCGCCAGTTATTTCGCTAAACACATTCCACACTACACAAATAATAAGCTTAATCGAAGTCACGTTCGAAGCTCCTAATAAAGAATCTTTGTCCCGTTGTATGATCGTAATAAACACTCTTTGTCCCATTTTAAAAATCGTTTACCGGCAAACAATCAAATACGTCATTGCTGCAGTGGTAAATATTTATGAGGTTTATTGTTTACCTTAAACGTTGTTAATTTTTAAATGTTTAACCGGGTCATTGACGCCTTTGGAAAAGTTTACTAAACTTGCGATGTACCCAGCGATAAGAAGTTTACTTTTCTGTATTGATTGAATTGTTTGTATAAGAAAATTATAAGCAATTGCTGCAGTTTTGCGCAACAATAAGTTTGAATGAAAATGTTGTATATTATTTGTAAGCAGTCTTTTTTAAGAAGGTTTTGAGGGACCGAAATGGCCCACAGAACACTACAGTATTTTAAAATATCGCCTACTTGTGTAACTGTAGCTGAGAATTAACAATGAGTCTACGTAAGTATGTTGTTGCAATCTTTTAAGCTCATAGCGGTCAGCCAAGCCAAAGCTGAAAAAATAACTGTCTGTGAATATTTTATATCGCAATTATTTTAAGATACGAATCGGAACCATTGCGGACGCCCTTGGAAAATTGAAACGACCCACTATAGGGCGTCGCACAGCACAGAATCTCTGGCATATGGTTGTTAACTGTGAAAGAATGGTTTAGTTGTAAATTTACAATTATTTTGTGTTGCTGTTCAACCAGTAACTATAGTGTTGGGCGAAATGTGGCGTTTTGTTTCTAGCGCGAAGCAACCTGCGGTGAAACGTCCTTCAAGCACAGAAAAAACAGAATACCATAAAAAAAGAGCGCAAACATTTAAAAAAATTGGAAAATAGGCATGCCATGGCTACTAAATTGTCAGTGTTATTTTTTCACTAAAGACTGTAAAAAATATTTTGGCTGAAAAACATAGTTTTAAGCGTAAACTACTTTATGGGGAATTAATTTGTTTATCCATGCATGGAAATAAACGACCAGACTTTTATAAACACTAATGTTTATGTATAGAAACCATAAGTCAGGTTAACGATAACCCAAGAAATGACCGCGCTAGGACGGTAATTTGCAGACTACGTGCCAACAAATTTGGCGAGTGTTATTTCGTCTGGGCGAGTGCTGATTGATAGCCGCTCGCCAGGCTGGCGAGTGTAATTTTTTTCTTAGGAACAACCCTGGCTATACTACTCCATATAACTCCACTAAGAATACAATAAAACATAAACACTAACAGCAACGTAGCGATCAAGCTTGCTCATGAAACAACTGTAACTGAACTGATTATTATGAAAAAATGGCTAGACCAGCTGATACAAAAAAAATCTTACTATTAGGTAGCATAAGCGTAAAATACGTACATGATCACTATAACGAAACAATTCTATAAATAATAAAATATCACTATGCTTGTTTGGTTGTTTTGAAATGACTTTTCAAAACATTAAAAAAGTGTAAGTAATAAAGCAACTTTACCACTTACAGCTGTGACATTGTTTGTTACATCCATAATTCTAAATATTCTGGTTCAGCTGATTACTCACCTTCTATCCTGAAATACCCCACATGTGGGTAATTACCCACAGGTTAAAAGCTGCTGGTTTAAAGGTCTAGGAAAATTTTTAAATTCAAAAAGATTCTGTTATGAGCTATCTATGTTATGTATTCTATAATGTATTTACAATATAGCCATTGTATTGTGAGTAATGTAATTTAAACAAGATAAACATCATGTATCATTTTTTGTGCTTTGTGTGGATTTTTGTTTTTTAGGCAGCCTTACAGGTTCGGTATCAATGAATCCTGTGTCAGAAAAATTATTAAATTGAACTAAATTATTGCGATTTGTTTGTACCTTGCGCGGTTAAAATTGTGCACAAGGTTTCTCAACAGCAGTTTATATTATTATTAATTTTTACAACACCACATTACGATTAAAGTTTATGAATTCATCTTTGAAAAATAATTTGTCATACCAAACAAAAATATAATATATTTAGATTTGATAGTTTGTCATCCTTATTCTATTTTCATAACCTACTGTTGCTAAAATAGCTAGTTAATGAACTGAACTTTCCTAATTATTTCCAGTACACAGATAGTTTATTAATTCTTTTTTGTTAAAATTTTCTGTAAACTTCTCATGTTAACAGGATAGCGACAACCCTGATTTGCGTGATCGAGGTTACATTTACTGGAGATTGCTTTCTACTGATCCTGCGGCAGCTAAGGTAGCAATTTTGTTTATAAAAGCTTGTCAAATATGTTGGTTACCTTTACACCAGTGGTTCTCAAAGGGAGCCACTTGGCTCTCTTTGAGGGGAATTTCAAATTTTGGGGAGAAAATTTGTTACAGGGAAGAATTGGGGAGAAAAGGTGGATAAAAATGGCTCACTTTTATTATTTGATATTTACCACATAACTAACTGCCAAAAAATTAAATGGGAACGTCTACTTAAACTATAAGACTTAAAGTAGCCTATATATGTGAAGACAATATGGTGCTTTAACTGTGTTATAACCTACGTCGTAATAGACTCTGTTTGGTTTACAATATCTATTGTTTCGTCACAGTAAGTAAAGTTCACTAGCACCAGTAGGTGTCTGTTTTATACTGTTTGTTTTTTTAAGCATGGTTATAAGTATGCAAAAGTAAAGTAAAGAAAGGGTGAAACATAAGGTTGCCCAGCTTCAACTTCTTTAGCTTCAGCTACTTGTATAATTTGAGAAAAAAATACTAACTGGACAGTACCGATTCACATTTATGCCAATAATGATATCCTGCTGGTTACCTGGACCCTGGACAATGTTTTATTTTGATAGGCTAATCCTTCTAATCGACTAATACTTATCACAGATTTGAAACTATTTGGTAGACTTAGTCTTAGTAGTGCCAAAGGAATATTTCAGTGTAGGTCCAGTATTTGTTTTAAATGCAAAAAAGCCAAAGCAAAATGCTCGAGAGCGACTTTTACCAATTCACTCTTTTAACAGCTAATGTGGTTGGATCCACAAGTTTGTGCTAAGTATGTCGAATTACCGGTTGTAGAGAAAACACTTCTCCCATTTCCCATTTCCGATGACATATTTAGTTGAATGTGGTTTTAGTGCCATTACAGATATTTTGACCAAAAAAGAAGAACACATTTCTTGACATTTGCTAACGCGGAGATCTTCAGGCAAAACTGACATGCTTTTCTACTCAATTTTCATTTTTTTTTAACATGAAGCTCATGCTTTACATCAACAATGCATAACACTTTGTAAATACGTTATTTAAATTTTGTTCGTTAAAATTGTTCTTTGCATTTTTGTTTCGTGTTTTAAATTTTCCCTTACTTTTGTGATGTTCACTGTTAACTGTGGGATAAATCATAAAACGCACCTTGCACTAGTTGCAAATCATATCCGTTTGCTGTGAAATTTTGGAAATATTCTTTTTTGTCATTTTTTGGGGAGGAATTAACAGTGTTTGAGTCTTTAGGGGAGGAATATTAAAAAAACTTTAAGAAGCACTGACACACTAAATCGTTTTTGATGCGAGCAAAACTATATGTCTAATTGCTTGAACGTTTCATCTGGTTGAACGTTTTCATTGGGTTAGGTTAAAAGCGATCTGTAGTAGCTATTCTAGTTACAGTTAAGATAGCCGGGTTTAATTGTCAACTTAAAATGTCCTATTTTTTTGCTATAAAGTAGTGTGACGTTAAGTTATTTGAAGGTCTCTACACCTACCTAGAGACAGCAATATTTAGCCAAATATCTTTTATTTGTATAGTGTTCGCCAATATGCTAATTATGTAAATCAAATCGCTAGTAAACCATAAAAACGATACTACAAATCCCTTGTTTGTTTTTCAGGGGTGAACAACCCTACAATCGGGTGGTTTTATGGCGAATTAATACAAATAGTTAATTTATTAGATAACTGTTGGTTGTACTCCTTAGAATTTAGACAAAAAATGAAAATAAGCCCTGAAAAATACTCCCTGACAAAATATACGACAACCGCAACCCCATAAATCGATGGAGGATTTATTTTGTAACAATTAAAACAGAAATTACTCAAATAGTAAGCTTTACTCTTTAGGTTGCTTAAAATTATGCGACCCACCGATGGGTCAAATTGGACTGGCTACAGTACAATGTGTGTTAAATGTGATTCGACCCACCGGTGTCCAAACGATTAAACTGTCTGAAAGAACTCCTTAAAGCAAAGAAAACAAGTTCGACAAAATTTGGCAGGAAAGCTCTGGCGGCAGCTAGCAGTACAGAAAGTTAAGGTAATCGCAACACAAGAAAACAACGAAAATTTGCATCGCAGCGAACGTGTTAAAACTTTAAAATAAATATTTAGTGTAGAAATAGACCAGTGATTATCAACCTTGTTAGCCCACGGACTAATTACCTGTTAGCATAAATGTTTGAGGATTAATTACCTGTTAGCATAAATGTTTGATGAATAATTTACTGGTGTGAATTTCATAAAAATAGTAGTGCCACTAGTTATACAAAGTTTTATTTTCTATCTTTCTTTTATGGTTAGCAAACACTACACCGGTGTAGGGTAGATTTACATAAATAAAGCACCATAAAAATTAAACCGTGTTCAATATGTTTACTATTCGTATTTGGTGGATCATCATGTTGTCAGGTTTGGCTGTGGTGGATCATGGCAGATATCATTTGAACACCCCTGCACTACACTGTGGCCCCTTATGCAATTCCTTGAGTTTCCAATGTTGGGAACCACCTTGTAGTGGGCTTGCATTAAGATGTTTTTAATTGACAAATAAAGTTTTTGACTTGACACAAATAAAGTTTGTTTTATTGTTGTTGCATATAGAATGTTAGCACAAGCAAAACAATTGTACTACAGTACAAGAGTCTTATATTCCATCCAACAAATGATACAGTTTGAAACAGGAGTTTTATTACAATGGACAATGTTAGGGTACCGAAATGAATCAAATTAAAGTCATTGCCATTTCACTAACATTCTTACGGTAAATTCATCGGAAAATACCTTTATATTTTGTTCTAGGATGTGGTACTCGCAGAAAAGCCGCTTATCTCAGAAGAAACAGATCTGATTGAACCTACGCTTCTTGACGAGTTAATCTGTCACATTGCTTCTCTTGCATCTGTCTATCACAAACCTCCGAGCTCATTCATAGAGGGTGACAGGGCGGCTGCTGCTATGAGAAAGTCCCTACATTCCAAATCGGCTGATGCACAGTAAGTTTATCCTAAAAGTAGTAAACTTTTTTCCCGGACAATGCAAAGTATTTGGTCGGCAGTCGCCATATGATCTTAAAGAGACAGACAGAGCAACGTTGTTGAACCTTTTCTTTGCTCCTTTTAAGCGAGATAAAATAAAAAGAAAGTCATGTGCTCACAGACAAAAAAAATTGGTCTCTTTTTTTTGAGAGCAAGTCGAATAAATGAGCTTGCATATCATGTTAGCAAACCGGTAGAGACATTCCAAGTAGAATCCCAGGGGATTTTAGAACTTTAGGTTTCGCATCTAGAATTACGAATCCAGAATGTTGAATCCTAGAATATACTTTTTTAATTATTTAACCTCGATTTTGTTTGGGCGTGGGATTACTTTTAATATACCCTGCAATGCCACAGTCACAGAAATAAATCCCAAAACAACTTGCTAACATGTGTATATTGTAATGAAATATCTCCCAAATGTTTAGCATTCTTAACAACTGTCAGCTGAAGCAGTTGTGTAAACTGTACACCGTGTCCTGGTTGTTAACAAGACTTTTTTTTGCCAATAAAGTGAGTACTATGCAACACTACACAAATAAACTCTTTTCAGGTTTTCAGCAATTTGTACCTGTTTTTTATTACATTTTTGTGTGTCAGTTCTACGTTTTATGAGGTAATGTTACTTTTGCAATTTAACACAGTTAAGGAAATTGCGAACTCCGCACCTGGCATAACACAGTAGTCGCTTTCCCAATAACGCTTGATTGACACTTCATTATTAGGAGAAGGCTGTCATGAGACTCGAAGTAATTGGTCGCCCGAAAAAACCCTGGCACTGCACTACAATGTTACATTTAAACCAAGCACTATATATGTGTCGCCGCAGCGACAGGACTTTATCTAAACTTCCCACTCGCTTATGTACAATTAAGCAAACATTGGCGGTAAAACATTAAATTATATCGGTTCAAATTACCTAGAATTGGATACATTTGTCCTTTATTAATTTTTGAAAGGTATTTTTACCTTGTATTTTAACTGAACTGATAACTCAACAATTTTCATTGTTTTTCGTTAGCATTTTTAAAGTTTTTATCTTTTTGATATGCCAAAAATATCAACTATATGCAGTTTTAAGAAATTTGCATTTTAAACCCGAAAAATAAATAATTTGCCTTCTGCCGGTCATAACATCAAAAACGAGTGACTAACGACACCAAAACACTAATGCAGTGCTTTATATGAAAAAGCATTGATTAAATCAATGTATTCCAAAGCATTGATTGAATCAATGTATAAGGTAAAACTTTGTCAAAAATATATTTGTGAAACATATGTACACACATATATGTGTGCTTACAACTGAGATCTAGCCCTTCTGAAGCTGCTTTTTGACCAACGATAACAGCTTACGTATTATTTGTACACCGAAAAGCCATTGCAGACTCACCGAATCTGTCAATCAATGATGCAAGCAGAGCAGACTAGAAAAACAACTAGCCTGCAGTGAGGTTCGAACTCACAACCTCCGGTCAAGTCGGGACCGTCTCTACCAACTGAGCTATGCAGGCTCAGAAGGGAACGAGTCGAGAAACAACCATACGCCAATGCTTGCTCAATCTGTTAGTACAAGCAACTTCATAATGAAGGGGATCGCCAGTATCATATCATAATACAATGAAACATATGTACACACATATATGTGTGTTACAACTGAGATCTAGCCCTTCTGAAGCTGCTTTTTGACCAACGATAACGGCTTACGTATTATTAGTACACCGAAAAGCCATTGCAGACTCACCGAATCTGTCGATCAATGATGCAAGCAGAGCAGACTGGAAAAACAACTAGCCTGCAGTGAGGTTCGAACTCACAACCTCCGGTCAAGCCGGGACCATCGCTCTACCAACTGAGTTATGCAGGCTCAGAAGGGAACGAGTCGAGAAACAACCATACGCCAATGCTTGCTCAATCTGTTAGTACAATGCCTGCATAGCTCAGTTGGTAGAGCGACGGTCCCGGCTTGACCGGAGGTCGTGAGTTCGAACCTCACTGCAGGCTAGTTGTTTTTCTAGTCTGTTCTGATTGCATCATTGATCGACAGATTTGGTGAGTCTGCAATGGCTTTTCGGTGTACTAATAATACGTAAGCCGTTATCGTTGGTCAAAAAGCAGCTTCAGAAAGGCTAAATCTCAGTTGTAAGCACACATATATGTGTGTACCTATGTTTCATTGTATTATGATATGATACTGGCGATCCCCTTCATTATGAAGTTGCTTGTACTAACAGATTGAGCAAGCATTGGCGTATGGTTGTTTCTCGAATCGTTCCCTTCTGAGCCTGCATAGCTCAGTTGGTAGAGCGACGGTCCCGGCTTGACCGGAGGTCGTGAGTTTGAACCTCACTGCAGGCTAGTTGTTTTTCTAGTCTGCTCTGCTTGCATCATTGATCAACAGATTCAGTGAGTCTGCAATGGCTTTTCGGTGTACAAAAAATATTTGTAGGTCAAAATTTCTTATTTTTTTGACAAATAATAATCGCCCTATTGATCACTTATGAAGCCAATGCAAAATGTGCAGTACATTGACAACAAAATACGAAAAGACAATTATATCTGCCACACAACGCAACATTGCAAAATAACACAGACATCATAGCAAGTGTATATGCAATTTGACTGTCTGGTACAATTACTCTACAAGACTTTGTACATTATCGTGCTTATTTAAGGGGAACACACAATAAGATCTAAAAAGCTACAATACAAAAAGCAGAGTCAATAAAACCATAGTATTAAAACCAACAACATAATATAGCCAAATATGCAGTAATATCCAGTACAGAATAAGATTGAAATCGTCTGAATAAGACCTAAATCTGACTGAATATGTCCAAAATTCATTAGATTTAGGCCTAAATGACCAAAATATCTTTTGAAACTGCAGGTAGACGGTATGGGACGATCGGGGGGCCGTCAGTGACGATGTTTAGACACCGTTTGACTGGCACACAACTGTTTTGGCACCAGATTTTTTGGTCCTGTTTGGGGTTATTGTAGTGCAACGGGTGTGGTTGGAAAATGGGTAAGGGTTGAAATTATTATAGGAGTTTGTGATGTACTCAGGGGTGGGGTTTGGGGTTAGGTATAAGTGTTGTTAAGGCCTGATTTTGACCAATTAGGTCTTAGTCCTATTTTCCTCTTATTTTGAACTGTGTTTTATTTGGACATTTATGTTGTTCTTTTCTCGGTCTTATGGCTGGGGTCTAATTTAAGATGTAGTTAATTTGCATCGTTGCTCCAACTATGTTAGTCCTTTACCAGTTACTATTCTACTGGTAAATACACTATAATTATAACCTGGGCCACGCCGGGTATTTCATCTAGTTAGTACTGTTTGACACTGCTATTTATTAAAGCATGTTTCAATATTTAAATATAGCTATTTTTAGCAACCATCAATAAATCGGTATTGTTAACTCCATTGGCACTTTTAATTAAGATATACTTTAAAAACACCTTTTAATGTATTTTGCACATATTTTCTGTTGAGGAAATGCGATTGCCCATTAAGGTAAAAGTAGAGTGTTGTGGCAATTGTAGCGATTCACTGTAGTTTTGACATGGATATTCTGTAATGTTCTTCCCAGTGAAATGTTGATTTGTCACGCTTCTGGGACTGCAATTTAGTCACGGTGTATTTTTGTACCAGAGTTTTTTTATATTCCAGATCACCTGACAGTGCCGGCGATGTAACCTCGGCTGACTCCTCCCAAGTTCCAGCGCCACAGGTTTGTTACCATTTAATTCGGATAGAAAAATAATTACCGTTAAGTCTTATAATTTAGAGTTTGGTACGTTGAAGGTTAACATACAAACAAATGTCTTTTATTTGGGTTGTTACCAGCATCCGGGACATATAAATCTATTAACATAATGTTAATGCATTTATAGTAAATCACCTCATTCTGCTCATTTTGTACAATTTTGTTGTCGGTTGTTCTTAAGGCAGATGTTTTGCTTTGTCTGGGAGGCTTTATTGGTTCACTAATTAAACCACATATGAAGCACCACTGTTTTCTCATTAATTAGGTTATACCAGCCCAGGATGCATTGGTAAGCGATCTTTTGGGGTTGGATATTGCCCCCACTATGGTGCAACAACCCCCTTCAATGCCGGCCAATCCCAACATTATTGACCCTATGGGAGGACTTGACTTTCTTGTAAGTGTTTTGTTTTCCTGCAGTAATAAATCTTTTATGGTAGATTTTTTTCTAAATAATTAAACATTTCATTCACACAAAAAAAAAATATCATTGACTTACTGTACTAAAATATTTCGTTTGTAAATGCAGCTCTTGCTCTATCATGGGATCGTAATTCTCATGAACTTGTTATTCATTTTAGTTGGGTGCATCTAATGTCCCTCCTGCGGCGGCAGCGCAACAAGCCCAAGTAGGTGCGATGGGATTTTCCCAGGCACCAGCAGATTCTCTACTGGGACTCGATTTTAACCCCTCACCTGGATCCTACATGGCAACAAAGGAGGTAATGTACAAACCAAGGGAAAAACTAACTATAAAATACTCTGTTAAGGTAATAAGCTATTGGTTGTTTGGTTTGTTGTTTTTTTATCTGAATCCAAGGTATTGCAAATTTAATCAGTTTTAAAGCAATTGATATCTGAGCATCGAGATTGTTTGCAATTTATTGTTTTGCTGTTACAAAAGTTGTACAAATATAAAAGTGCCTAATAAGAGTTTTTCCGAGATTAGTACCAACAAAAAATTTCCAAATTCAAAATAATTATTCTCCAGCTATGTATGGACAAGAAAGTCCCTTAAATGTTTATGAACTTTTGACCTTGGGCAAAAGGGCAAAAACAATAATTAAGGTGCTTATATATACATATGTAAATGTATATATATATATGCCATTATAGGATATATTAGAGCCCCAAGTGCACTTGGTATTTTCAGATTGATTCCAGTTTTAGATTTTGAAACTTGTTTTCACCTCATTAGCAACTACTCATAGGTTAAGTGCCATGTCATTAACAAAATAATTATAGCTGGAATAAAAACCAGGCACACTCTACAACAGTGTTTCCCAACCTTTTTTACACTAGTGTCCCCTTGGGCTCAATATTATTTCATATCACCCCCCTCATCTTGCTTTACAGTAAAGTATTATGTTAATCGTAGTCTAACATCATATTGTCTGCAATTTCGTTTAAATAAACTGTCAGTCATATTTTTGGTTGTCTAACATACATTCACTTTAGGAATTTACATGAGCATGTGTATAAATTGAATTAAAAAACTAAGGCATGTAGGTAACATAACATACAATTTACATACAACAATAATTGTGTTGAGGTTTAAACACTTTTCCAATTACTTTGCGCTACCGCAATTAAAATATCTGGTGATTGAACATATTGTTTCATAATGCAATCCAGTTTGGGCGTTAGCTCAACATAAAAGATTACTTTCCTAACATACATACATTATTTCACACGGTTGTGTCATTACCAGGAAAAAAAATTCAACTTTCTGCACCAAACCTAATCAGGGGCCGGCAACCTTTTCTAGTCGCGGGCACCAACCAAACCCAAAAAGGTCTCTGCGAGCCGCACAAAATGTTAACTAATAATTGTGTTATTAAAATGTTAGAACAACTGTGAATTAGGCGGCCCTCTTTTTTTTGCACTTGGTTTAAAATTCGACGTCATTCATACTACAAATAAAAAGTGTAATAAAGCTACTTTCAGGAAACGCGATAATCTCGTAGTTCAGTGTTTGCTATTCTTTTTAAGTTCAAGCGCACCTGGCAAGCGAAGCGAGTGCGATATATTTCGGTATACTGGCATTTCTTTTAAATTTCTTGCCAGTTTTTATTACATTGCTGAAAAAAAATAAAAAATTTATAAAAAATATATATCTAATATTTATTCATAGATTTTCCGTTTGTCCGCGACGCACATGGCAACCTTTCATGGCACAACGGTAAAGAAGCGCTGATCTAGTCCTAAAACAGCATCATAACATAAATAAATAGAAATCATTCACGTGAAGCGCAAACATTTTTTGCGCGCACTAAAGTAAAATATTCAAAAAGTATTGGTAAAGGACTCGTGTATAGTTGTTGAAGAGGCGGCAGGCCAAATTTGGCCCGCGGGCCGTAGGTTAGCGAAAGCCAATTATTATGTAACAATGGTCGGGGAAACTACTACAAGTTCGCAGTTTTGAAGTTGCCATTTAAGGATAAAAGTTGTTCACAGTGCTATTTGTTACTATTTTTAGTTGAACTTTTTATAAAATCTTTGCCGTAAGTACTTTCATGTAACGCCCCCTTATGTGCGTTACGCGCTCCCCAAATGAGAAAAATACCCAAAAAGCCCCCTTGTTACTCACCAACGCCCATCAGGGGGCGGTACCGCCCCCACGTTGGGAACCTCTGCTCTTCAAAATAAAATGAGTTTTTTGGTATTATTGTCTGCAAGCATTGCCAGGCTACAAAACCACTAGCCTATGTGAGGTTTAAATCCACTACCTCACGCCAAACCGTACCCGTTGCTCTACCGACTGAGCTTCTCAGGCTCGGTGGGAGCTGGTGATGAAACAACCATACCACCGTTGCTGCCTGCTGCATAAAGTCATATATAAAACTTAATTTTAAGGGGATTTACATTCCACATTCAGCAACTGGAACATTCATATACGCAATGTGTATATATTATTTTAAAGGTCATCACTAGGGCCCGCAAAAGTCAATAAAGTTAAAATTTTTTAAGGACCTCGTCTGTCCACGAATTAAAAAATAAAGTTGTTTTCAGCACTTAGGGGACTGTTTCTAAGAAGTTTATAGGTTAAAATAAAGTTAAAATTTACAATAAAGTCAAAATTTTCAATAAAGTCAAAATTTGTCAACTTATGGCTTTTGACAAAGTTTTTGTGTTTCTTGAGAGTAGTTATTGTAAAAATCGTCGTGGAAGCATTTTAAATCAGGAACTGGACACAATTAAACCATATGAACCCATAAAAGCAGGAAATATGTCACAATGCCCACTTCGATCAGCAGTAACTTTCATCGCAAATTGTCCATTTTTTTATTTGTAGTTACGCAATTAAATAATTCTTATAAAACACTTCCTCTTCATAAACGTGGACTTTTGGAAGATCAACAGTTTGGATCTTAGGAATAGCCTACTGACATTCTGTAATACAAAAATGCCTAAGCAAGCTAAATCTAATGCCAGAAAACATGACACCACACTTTTTAAATCCATAAAAAAACTTTACTTTTCGACAAAATATTATGTTTGGGTAACTGGCATCAATTCAAGGAAGAACTGTAGCCTCTACAAATAAGCAATTTCGTTAGGTTAAAATAAAGTTAAAAATTTTTTTTTAATGTTAAAATAAAAATGATCCTAGTCATCACATTTTCTCTTGCCTTAAACGTCATGTAAGGTGGACCTTTGTGTTAGGTAAAGATAGCAGTTGCATTCTGTCGAGGTTGACTAACCTGCAGCCCAAATGGTTCACATGGAAGTGATAGTTTGTTTTTATAACAAAAATCCTAATCTAGTGGTTGCCAAACCTTTTTGAATGGTGGCTCTCTTCCATAGACTCCCAACCACTGGCGTAATGATATTATACCTATATATATTTATGTTTAACCTTAACCTGATTTATTTGCATACCAAAAAAGGCACAAATATTCATTGTTGTTAAAATGTGTTGGTTTAAATTTGTTCAATAAGTTACACCTATTCAGGGCGGTTCCAGAAACCCAAAAAGGTAAGGGTCAAACTTTTATCTAAGGGAAATATCAACAGCGCAGTTTTCTAATCTCAATTTGCGGGTCTATGCTAAATTACAAACACATATTTGGCCACCTTCAATACAAAACAAAGATATTTTTCCCAGTTGTTATTTTTCAACATCTGCACCGCTATTACCAAAGACAGCAAACAGCAAGGAACATTAACTTCACATACTGACTAGGGAAAGGCGACAGAGAAAAAATATCCTGTATCTCAAGAAACACAAACAAATTGTGATGAAGAGTTAAGGGTTTTTTTACTGAGTTTTGGCCATGTGATGCACTATAAGTAGGTTATGTATATCCATCTATGAATTGTGTTTTTGATGTGTTTATGTAAAGAGGCTTTTCAAATGGAAACTTTGTTAGTGCTGATGTTTACAAGAGGACATTTAAGCAATTTTTCATTAAATCTGTGGATGTGAGACAAAACTTACTTATTCCCCAAAATCTATCGACTTAGTTGCACAGAGGGTAGTTCTTGCCAAATTGTTAGTGCCTTGTTTCTGGAAGACACCAAATTACCATAAATTGCTCGCATTTTTACCAACTGGAAAAATGTTGTTAAATCGAAGAGTGGCCTGTCATTTATAAATCGTGCAGGAATACTGGTGTATGGTAATGTATGTTTGCTTCTTGCAAGGATCGTTTTTTTTTTTTGGTGGAATGATACTGGCTGGTTTCTATGTTGTTGGCAGGTCATTTCACCAGTTATTGTTCATTTTATGTATTATGCCTGTTTGATATTATTAGGCTCGGTGGCAGAAATACATGTAGAAAGAATGATACTGAGCGGTGATTGGCAACGATAAACAACACTGAGTTTTTAATGCCCTGTGCAAAGTTGATGATTTCAACCAAGTTGTTAGACCCTTGGCCCAAAGGTCCACAGATATGTGAAATTTTAGTTTAGCTGTAAGTCTTAGGTCAAGCAAAACTGCATGCTTAAAGAAATGCATAATGGTGCTTGCCCTAAAAAAACATTTAAAAAAGGAAAAAAAATTGCACCATTAGTATAAACACTAACAATAAAAAAATGAAGTAGAATTTATTTTACAGATTCCAAATTCCCCTCTTGAGGCTTTAAAATTCTTACGGTTGAGAACCTCAGATGGAACCTAATCGTGCAAGAATAGCGAATTTTTCCAGTTTTTAGAGCACATTTTTTGTATTTTTTATAAATAAGTTGTTATATAGCAAATTCTCCTTATCAATTTTGACATAACAAAATTTAAACATAGTGGTAGCATTTTACTTGACATAAATTGGATTTTTTTCTTTTTGTTGCTAAGTTTTTATAGTTTGTTATCTGTTGTGTTATTTCAAAAACTTAATTCCTTATACATACCATTCCTTATTACCTAAACTATATTTTAAACAAAGTTTTATATTCAGGATATTTGAGATGCACAAGTTGTAAATACCAAATTTCTTTACTATTGTGTTGATTTTTATACCAGCCATTTTAGCTGCCAACAATTAAAGAGTTTTGTTAATAAAATAATTTATTATCAAAGCTAGGTTTTCCTTTTTTAATTTACAGTGCTAAATATTTGTATTCTTTGTTTGGTGTAGCCGTGGCTCAATGCAGGTGCAGCAAAAGGATTAGAGGTACATGGAACTTTTCAGAGACGACAAAAAGAAGCTTTCATGGTCATCACGTTCATCAATAAGGCAATGCAACCAATGACTGAGTTTGCAATCCAATTCAACAAGAATAGGTTGGTGATAAAACTTTCTTTTTTGTAACATTGATGCTTTAGTTGGCAGCATATCCATCTCACACAATATTTATTTATCTGCAATGGTTCGCTTTTTAATTTCATAGAAATTTAAATCCAAAAGTTATAAAAAAGGTTTCAATTATTATTATTTAGTAAATCTGATGCATTTTATTATAGAGCATACATACACCATTTAAAAAAATATTAGTTGAGCTATCTGGCATTGTCTGGTGATACTGGAGAATTTACTACTATTTATATGTTTGTAACTAGTATAGTAAACATTTTGTTGCCTTTAAGGAACCACTTTCAGGTTTGATAATCAGATTTCTATGTAAGGTGTGCAACAAACGTTTACAGTTGTGTTTCATAACTGATGAATTGCTCACTCTAAGTCTAAGGTAAACCGTTTGTTGGCAAAAGTAAGCTATTGTAAAGTTGACTACAAATATTATCATTCTGAGAAAGTGACCTGAAACACAGCAAGGTTCCCTCCTTATGCCTATAAGGCCTTACATCAAACTGGTGCTTATGTCTACCTTTTCTCAGATATGCATCATCAGTTACATTTCATTGCAACAATACTTATAGTATTTTGTATTAGGCAAAACAAATATAGTTACAGTGTTTCGTTTAAGTAGGATAGTACAATTGAGTAAATATATTACAGCATTATTTGATAAGGTTTAAGACTGAAAAGTGTAATAAGCAAAGGTATATAGTAAACCATAATGTGTTTAGTAAACTGTAAATTATTGACATGGCAATCTATATATAGTCTGTCGATATAATAGTCTGTTTTTGTTGTTAGTTCTTCAAATGTGCATGTAAATTGAGTTTTTTTGATTGGTTAAAGTATTCAATTGTGAAAGCTACTTGAAAAAGGATGTCATGCATTGCTTGTATAAGAAGTTTCATGGTTATCAGAAAAAGTGAAGCTGTTTTTGCTATTAATGGCATTCCCCTTGATTAAGGTCAGGTGACATACCTACAGAACAAAAACATTAGACTGAAAAGCAGCCTGAAGTCGGTGAATTTAATTGTGTCAAGTAGAGTAACAGAATAGGGTTTTATTATTTTTCAATGACCACCTCATTAAACACCACTGGAGCAAAACATGAATTAATTTTGAATGTAGTCACAATGTAATTTTCTATAATAATCACACACAGAACAAATCTATTTGATACAGTAAAAATACAATTTAAATTGTTTTAAACAAATTTTCAAAACTGCAAAAATAGGTAATTACAACAAATTGTATCATAATATTGACAAGCGTTTGCATAAATTTGCTTCACCAGGTCTTAAATTAGGTACAAACTGTCATCAAGGAAGATTTATTACTGTTTTAAAGGCTTATTTATATGAACTATGTTTTTTAAATTTGTTTTAGGATTGCATAAAAAGTGTTACTTACATTTTCATGTTAGCATATATAAAACAAAGTAAGCAAAAATCTGTTTATTTATGTTACATTAAAAAGCATTGTTTTTTGAAATTTGCATTGTTTCTGTAGACACCTTTTTCTTGAATTTATTATGGTACAAAAAATGCTACAAGAGTTCAATTGTGTGAAGAACCTTGATCCTCTTGCAATGCATTAGCTTCATGAATAGGCAAGCCCATGTACAATCACCATCTACAAAAATGTTTTTTATATTTATTCAGTAGGCTATTTGAACCTAAAAAGGTGAATTTTATCAAATGTTGACCTTTTAGAAATATAAACGTTGATTTAAACAACTTATTGTTGTTTGAAGTACTGCTTCAGGGTCTTGGCATTGCCAGACACACGTTTTAGATGTTTTACTGACTACCGGTCAAAGACAAATCAGTGTTGTTGTTTTTTCGGTTTATGCAAAACTCATGAAAATGCCTAGTTGATGTTTTTGTCATTTCAAAAAGACAAACAACTATAAAAAGGCTGTAGAAAAACAAGACACTGGTTATTTTAGAAAAAAAGTTGTGAAAACAATAGAAGTAGAACATAAAAATATTTGCAGAAAATTAAAGACCTTATCCAAATAGTAAATGTAATAATTGCACATTATAAGCCAAAAAATACAGCAAATCCTGTTTAATGCATTTGTCCAAATCAGAGATACACAACTGTATATAAAGCAAAAACGAATTTTTTTAACTAAACCTATTGCGATATACTAGCCTTGCATGGTTAATTCGGACTGATGCATATACCGTAAGTTGCTCTAATGAAGAAAAAATACAGTTATAATATTGCTGGGTATAACTGTATAACAGTATAACCCAAAACAACAATTTTGAAAAGATGACTATTGTTTTTAAATTTTTAAATGATTTATGTGCATTTTTAATTTTTTTTGAACGCCCTAGTAACCAGTTAATCATTTTCGTTTGCTTTGTATTCAATTCAGTTATAAAAAAAAATTAACACACTTATTGAACCGTAAAAAGTACCATGAATTATAACTTTATATTGTGGCAGGCTCGATTTTTTTGCACTATTTGTTTGATGGATGTTGTGAACTAAGGGAAACAAAATTAGCTACATACTGAGCAGAAGACTGCATGTTTAAAAGTTAAAAAATCCTTTAAATAACTAATTAACTTTTTTTTGGAAAAATACTTACAATCAAAACAATAGTTATTAGAGAAGCAAAAAGCCAAGAGATCAGTGCTTCTTGGGCAAATGCACAAATCTCGAAACCTTGAAATAGAGCAAGCTGTGTTCCTTGATGATTCATGTGGTATCTTAGCAGTTGTGAATAACTCTCCAGTTTTAACAACTGGTACTTTCATCTGGTACACAAAAATAATCACATGTATAATTCAACAAAACTAAGGATAACAAGACCAATATAACTAAGGTTCTTTATTTCAAACCAACAATGTTTTGTGTAATTCTGTGACTAGGACATTTTTCGCACAAATGCTGATTGATTATGATGATTGTTTTTAAAAGCTTTATATAAATAATATTTAGTTATTAACACTAACAGTGTATTAGTGCAATATCTGAGTTAAATTTGTAACTAGTTTGTCGAGTAAGATGACGATAGAACCCCCATAAAGTCTATTTAAAATAAAGTTGTGATACATTAAAACCGTATAGTTAAGTAGCAGGTTTAACATCAATTGAAGTATACAGACTACCTTTTTAAAGTCGAAACAAAAGCAAACTTTTACCAAGAACTTTCTTGTAAAGAAAGGGTCAGTAAACAAAATTGGGTCACTTTAGCTCATGAATCAAACACAAAACAACGTTTTCGTCTCTTGTTTGTACAAGTATAGACCGTAAATGTAGGATATTTTTGGAAAAATACCAACATAACATTTTTAATTTCTTGTAAGTGATTTTGTTGTTTAGTATACAAATTTCAATAACTGCTTATTTTTACCTCCATTTGATATTCTAACTGTAGCATCCGCTCTAAGGCTGGGCATGGTACATCACAGAGTTCAACTGGTAGTTCATGTGCGAACCAACTGCATTGTTTCTGAATCTGCAAATGTTAATATTTATTAATTGAACTGTAGTCACCCTGTAATATATTTTAGAAAAAACAACTATGATTCTTACTTCCATACATTCCACTTCACTGTCAGCCATTGCTGTAAATACAAATGAATTGTAGATATTAGTACCATGAAAAGAAGTGGCATAAAAAGGCTAGTGTAATTATTGTGAAATTAATTTACTGTTATATGCACTACCATAAACAGAAACATGAAACGAATTTTTATTTCTGTTGCTTTCTGATTCGATATTTAAATCCAACATAAAAAGTTGAGAAGAGTTGTACAGGTTTGCTTCAGCTGAGAACGTTTCAAAATAGCTTTTGTCGCTTATTTCCCCAATGGCCTTTTCAGTGATTATGTCCCACAACTGAAATGTCAGAATTTGATAATTAGTTTTTTTTTTGTTCCTTTCAAAAAATACATTGGTAAATAATCAATAATAAAATTACCCTTAAGGTTGATTTTGATGCAACTAGAACTTCCCTAAATGTAAAAAAGAACCTCTTTCTATCCCCTTTAACTTGTGGTTTTACAATCCAACAATTTGTTAGGTGTTTTGGGATTATTGATTTGTCTGGATACTGAAAGTGTTTTGTTTGTATATATTGACATCCCGCTGCATATAACAAAAGTCATTTAAATAATTTTTTTTTTCTAATTTAAACACATTTTGAATTTCGACTTAAAAAAAAAAGTTCTACTTACCATAATAGTTGATAGTAAAGTTGGATGAATTACCATCACCAACAGCCACATCAACAATGACGTTATTTATATGCTCTTGTAATATTTCAAAGTTACCCAATTTGCCGGAGTATTGATGTTTTAAAACTTCGCCATTTGTCAGGAGGATAACTATGTTAACCCATGTAGTAGGTAAGGAACAAAAATTCTGCATATATTGACTGGTTATCTTTAAAGGACATTGTGGTTTTTTAACAATACAACTTTCAAGTGTTATTTATATAACAATAATGTATATTGCATGGTTGTGTTAAAAGCTTCTCAAATTTATAACACAATTTATCTATAGTGGTGTTTGTTTCGGTTATCATCCACGATTAAAATTATATATTCTATTCTTCTTGTGGTTTTCAAGCTTTGTTGTGTATTCACATTGTGGTTACTCAGTAAATAATTAAAAAAATATTTTCTAACCAAACAAAACATAATTTTAATGTTATAATCAGTTTTCTAATAGTCCTATGCTTGCCTGTTATGAATAGGTTATTTTTAAAAGGTACAAAACGTCCTCAAAACACACTGTGAGGTGGCTCACAGATAATTAGAAGGTTTTGCTGGTCATCACAATTCTTTGCCATTTTGCATTGGCATTACACTATTACATCAACTGTTTCCTGTTCATAGCACACATTGCCAATTATTTATTATTAGGGAAATTATGATCACTTTGTACCTTGAAAACAATCAACATGGTTGTCTGTTGCATATTAGGCTGTATTTTCCATACATGCTTTGTCTCTGAAAACCTTTCCAACCAGCTGACATTGATGTTAGACTGAATGATGTGATCCCTCTGATTTGTACAAATTGTATTGGGTAAACACACTGTTGAACACATTTTTTAAATGTTTTTTTATCTGAAGTAATCCATGTTGCTTTACCCATATAACAAATATTGTAGCTGCCTTTGTACAATTTTGGAGAAATATATAATATTTCTTGCACTAACCTATTGTAACAAACCTCTGATATTGGTTATTATTAAAAGCCCAATAACATTGTTATATAATAAAAACATACCTCCTTGAACGAGTGACACTGAAACTGAAATAAGAATGGTACTAATGCAGCTTATCATTTTCTTGACTTTTTAGCAAAATGCAACTGTAAAAAACATATTGTGAAATCATAAAAATTGTTGCATTTGAATCTAACCCACTGTTAAGTAATCCGTAAAAACACTTGCACATCTGCAGAATTTCCTGTATTTTTTTTTCAAAGTAGCTCTTAACAGATAAACCCTTATTTTATATTTTGTTTAAATGCTCGCCGGCTTTCATTGAGCACCCTATTTTAACTTTAAAATATTGTTGATCGCTCAATTTAGGTGCTTGTGTAAATGTAGCCTGGGGCATGACATATTGTTAGCAGGCCTTTTTACATTGGATTTAACATTTAGCATAACTATTGTTGATAGTTACGTCCCAATTGCGTCCCATCTCTTATAAGTGATGCTTGAAATGCTTCTCAGTCACATTAACTGAAGATTATTATACAATTTACTCAACCTTTTTGGCTTTGCAATTTATTATCAAGCTACATTTTTTGTAACCAACTATTGTTGATAAGCTACTTATATGTTAAGTTTTAATTTGACAAAAATACCCTTTATTATTTTTTATCTTTTAAAAGGCAACATTTTACTGTCTTTCTTTTAGATATTATAAATAAGTAAATGCGTTTTGTTTTTCTTTATTTTCAATTATTTATATAACCACCCACAACATAAATCTATAATGACAAACATTCAAAACTAAAAACATAATATACTAGAAGTACTTTAGCAAGTTTAAAGAAAATGTTGAATGCATTTGTAATGAATCTCAAAATGTTTACTGATCATGATCTTCTTGTATTTGTTATTTGTTATAATATGTGATATAACTATTTCTTATTCTTGAAGTAGTTGTGTTGCTTCATACAAAGGTTGCACAGTTTTTCTTTGTATTAAATTTTCATCAATTGACTGTCAGTTTATTGGTTACAAACTGAATGGACTACTAGACAGTATAGAAAATTGGTTATGTAGTAACTTTCGTACATTTGAGTGTCATACATTGTGCTGTTTTCTTCAATGTTGATACCCTAAAGAAGGGAAATTGTCTGTTTTATGGTTAACCTTGGGCATGTCACAAGCTGTGCAAAAAAGCACACTCTCGCACAACCTCCACCTGTTAAAAGAGTAATAGGTTAAATTTAGTCAGTAGTATTTCCAATTAAAGCAGTAGTACTAATAAGTAAAACTTAATTCATATTTTTCAAACTATTTTTAGCTAATTAGTGACGAAATTGCAGAGTTGCTCAGCAGCAGTTATGTTTGTCAAGTTAATCTTTTGTCATTAGATACATACCATTAAAGCAGTTTATGTCAGAGTCACAGAATTCTGTATGCACCACATTTTTTCTATTGCATTTACATTGAGAAGCAATCCATGGACATTTATTTCTAATATTGGATAGTTTAGTGTTGGAATCACCGGATTTCAATAAATGTGAAGTATCCTGAAATAGTATTTTATTGAGTTGTCTATCTTTTATGTTGTGCTTATGTACTTTTATTTAATTAGGTATAATTTTTTTCATCTAATATAGGTATGAATTGATGTACGTAAATATTAAAATATCTTACATGCACTTTAAATTCTTCTATCAACATTCTGGTAAACGCACTGCATTTTTCGTCACACAAAAACATATCGTACTCGTTGCTGTTAGATTCACAAGATTGTTTTCTCTGAAATGTATTTTTTAAAATAGTAAATTAATTTTTGAGTTTATGTTGTACAAAAGAGTAAATTTTAGCACCAACCTTTATGCAATCAATGTCCGAATTGAAAAAAGCTGAAAAGATTGTATTTAACAAAAGTTGTGTCTTTCTTAGAATTGTGTGGATTATACCCATTTAAATTATGAATGTTAAAGTTTTTAACATTTTTATTACTACTTCTTTACTTACTATGATATGTGAGCTGAACTTTTGTTTCCATTAGTGGCATTTTTTGGTGCTGGTTTATTTTAATATCAATTAGAATTATCATTTTGGTGTTGCTTTCTGCTGCAAAGTTTGTAAATTTCTTAGATGTTTTCAATTTGCCAATAATCAGAGAAGAGTGTACATCCCATATCTGAAGACAGGTAAATACTGTAAACCAGGGGTCACTAAACTATGGCTTGTATGCCAGATCTGGTCTGCCAGTTTAATTTTTCCAGGCCTTAGCATATTTACCGAACTAAAACATGGTTATTAATACAATATTAAGCATAATGTTAGCGCGATGCAAAACTAAGATAAATTTTGTTGAAATTTTAAACTAAACGCCTATTGCATAAAGCTCAATAAAATATTGTTTTTTTTCTTGGTTTTATATTTTATTTGAGTATAGTAAGGTGGATACCAATTTTATGGTAACTCTGTTGATGAAATTTACTGAATTTTGGTTTGAAATGACTATTTATAAAATAAATACTTATACCTCTAATCACACATACCCTAGAGGATCTTCATTGAACAAATGTATATGGATATTTTTTATACTCCTAAAAAGTTGCATATTTCATCTATATGTGTTCCAATAAAGCCACCTGCTTAAATGTTACATAGGAACATTTATGACGTTGTAATTAGTTTAAATACCCTTGTTCATTAAAAAACACTAACAATGAAACCTGGTCTTGCCAGTGGGAGTTTGTTAAAGATTTATGTAATACAGTTGCCAATCCATAGTTAAGTAGAAATCCCTATTATAACAACCTATTACTGTAAACCAATAAAAAATGTTGCTGCCATTAGCCCATATTTTCTCTATTTACAACAAGATTTTTTGTAACTGGCCCCAGGGGTGTCAATGGTTAAAAACATTTCTAGTAAACGTATACATAGGAACATCTCAATTTTAAATATGCCCTTAAATATTTGATCAATAATGCTACATAGCTAAACTATCTTTTTGCAAAAATATAAAGAATGGGTATCTTCAGTACCCTAGGCATGGATCTGTAATGTAGCTTGAGAATGAAAGTCCAAGCCAAAAATGTTGAATCAGTGTAACTTATTATGATACACATAAATATTCAAATGTCTTTATTAAGATAATGTCGACTTGACCTTTTCATTTAGAAGGGTATCATTTAGAAAAGATTTATTTACAGTAATAAACCCTAAATTTAAAAAGATAAAATAGCCTAAAAATGTTATGGCATTATTGTTTTTTTGCTTACAGTTAGTTCCTCTCCCTCCTGTAAAACAATGTCTCTCAAGCTAAAATAGATTTGTTTGCGCTTTTCAGTCTTATCTGGTTCAATAATCCAGCATTGCAACATTCCAGCATTTCCTGTTGTTATCGTATTGCTGTAGAGCACTTGACTTCCCTTTGTCGTAAGGATGTGACATCCAGCTAATATGAAGTATCTTTTAAACTTAAAAAATTGTTTTTAGATATGATTTATTTTTATTCTTTTACCGTTTTTAGTTTGTACAATAAGAAGGTGTTACCATACTTTTTTGTTAACTTGCCCTTTAACTAAACCTTAAGACTATAAACTTACTGTAGTATTGAAGTGAGAAGTTTGCTGTTTTTGTTCCAAGCACTGGCACATAGATTATAATGCCAATAGTATCCTTGAAAAATATCTCAAAGTCCTTGAGATCTCCATAATAATATTTTGTTGTCTTGGATTTCGATATGTGGTATGTTATCACCACAACAGCTGCATACCTTGGCGATGAAAAATTCTACAAATACATAGAGTTATAGTTCCACATGCGGTATGTTAATCTATTTATATATTTGGGAAGATTTTTCTGTCGTTCAGTTGGGATGTTCACTTGAAAGCGTGTGGCAGTTGCCCCCTTTACACAACTAATTAACGGGGAACTCCCTTCATAGTATGTTTGCTGTGCTAGCTAACTGTATTATATGACAGCCAAGTATTTAGTTTATCTATTTCAGACACATTGCTTTTTGGTTAAATGCTATTTGCCACAATCATTATTTTCAAATAATCTGCTGTAACACAAAGCTTCCACAAACTCGCCGGTCCTTATCGCTATCCCAGGTCATTATCTGCACTTCCTTAGTTCACATTTCACCATACCAAGTAAAAACAGGCATGCTAGCAAAAAGCAATTTTGTTGGTGAAGCGACCTGAACAACTTAATTGTGTATTCCAGAAACAAGCCGCTAACATTTTGGAAAGTTTACATGGTTTAAAGATTTAGTCGCGTTATTATGACTTAACATTGTATCCCAATTGTGTAATATGTTTGTGCGCTCATGCCATAACAATGAAAAATTCACATATTGTTAACTGGGAAATAACTTGAACTGAACTTAATGGATTAATTTACTTCAGGTTTGCAATTCTAAGTCTAAAACTAAATTATTTATAATGTAAATTAACAAGATATTTTATGACAGAATTTTTTTATTAATAAGTTTATATTTTCTTGACTTTCTCCAACTTGTTTAAGTGAGGAAACATGATGTTATAGAGAAGTCAATTGTGTATGAAAGTTGTTACAAAGTTTTATCTAATGTCAAAAAAGTGGCCCCTCGTGGGTTAAATGGCCATTTACTAGACAAGGCTATTTGACTTGGGATGTGCTTTAGCCGTTGGTTGAGAAACCAAATAGTTGTGATGTCACAAACCCGATTGGCTTACTAAAGCAAATGCGTTAAACACAATCATTAGTCTGGCAGAGGCTTTTGCACCTTTTACTGCTATTTTTTTAGTTCGTATAGTTTGGTTTTTCTTTTCTTTTTTCCTTCAACCAACAATACACATCACCCCTCAAACCCATGAGCTTCAAGGCTAAGAATCACTGATTTGTACGATACAGCTTGGTAGATTCTTGCATTTTGTTTAACCTTGCAAAATATTGTTTTTGTTGCAATGATCATAACTTTATATCACTGTAATAACAACAGTCGGTCAAGCTACTTTTTTCATAGCCATTTTTTGGCAACAAAGTATTAAAACTGGGTAAAACAATATTTAACCTGGGCAATGTTGGGTATTTCTCTAGTAATGCATTAGGCCATGTTAACTGATTGTACAAAATATAGATATGTAGTTTCATTAGTAAGATTTGATCATTTGAATTTGTTTGAGTTTAATTGTTTAATGGATGATTAAATAAAAAGCAGTTGTCAAAGAATATTCTCATGTGGCATTGCTGGTATACCTTGCCTTGTTTGATAAACAAAAATTTCTGTGTGAGATTTACCACTAAATTTGCTTGGTATATGTCTCTGGATCATCTTAGCATAAATAAATTGGCCCACCACTAAAAACTGTTATACACTATTTTTTTCATTGGTTGGTGTTGTGAGCCAATCCATATTATATTTCCCTTATTTATTTTGCAAATAAGGTGACTTGTTTTTTAAATTGACATAAGTTATTTAAAAATATATTCAGATTTGTTATTTGCTATGCTTAATTTTAAGCTAAAATTATAAATTTACCTTAAAAGCCATCAAAGCATTTGTAGGCAAATTGTAAGGTTTGATGTACCAAACTCTTCCTTTGTTATTTATTTTTTCTTGCAATGAAACACTGTTGCCTGACTGAACCATTACACCTCGCGGAATTCTGCATACTGTATTTGGCTGGCAAACTACAATGTAGGAGCAAAAATGTTTTTTGTAAACAGTAGTAAATTTAGCTTTTAATATATTGTCCATTTGTGTCTAATTAACAATTCAGAATATCAAATGTTCTCTCTAAAGTAAACTTCATACCTGCCTCCAATACGGCAAGTGTGCTGATGAGTACAAAACCAATGTATAAAAGGAAATGCATTATGTTTTTTTAGTTAAGAATGTTAGAATTAAACTCCTAAAAAAATATAAAACTCCTAAAAATTTTAATGATTTATAAGCTACAATATTGTTAAGCATTTAACGTCGAACAAACAGTTTCGAATAAGGGTTTGAGATTGAATAAATCTTTTTATATTTATTTCATGAAAGTTGTGGTTTGCTGTCCATCTTTATTCACTTCTGTTTTATTAGGTAGCATGTAGTGTAAAACAAAAAATAACAAAAATCCTGCCCAAACCAAGCGTTCTCCTCTCAACCTACAGTCCACGGAAAAGTCTTTAGGTCAAGAAAAATAGCAAAAATAAACTCCTTGCTGTTCTTGCCTAGCTTGCAAAAGACTAGAATTTAAGTTATATTTCAGAAAATAGGCTACATTGTGTTACAAAATCTGGCCATATATTAATACAATTTTTTCATGTGTAAAGACTGTTAACCCCAAAAACAAATATTTTTAATATGGGTATGTCTAGTTATTAATGACAAAAGCTATATATAACTGAGAGCAAGATTCAAAATTCATTAATTTATCCAAATGATTCGCGAATAGACCAATTACTTTTAAGACAGGAAAGTCTAAAGAATATTTACTTCAATTAAAAAAATAACTTATCTGTGATCATCATGTTATATTTTCTTTGGGCTGTATTGTTCTGTAGTTCAGCTATTTTCTTTTCACTCTGTTTTTCAAGAACAATTTCATGCTTTTTATGAGGGCTTGATCAGCCCATCTCCATCAGTGTGAATGTTTTTATGATATTGAAGAGTTTTTGTTGTTTTAATAAGTTAGGCCTGTGTGCGAGTACTTAAAGTGACTGGTTGGCAATTGTAGTTTCAGTTTTGACAGTCTCATTGGGCAATTAAATGGAATCAAATTGTATTAAAGCTTTTCTTTTGCATCGTTATTTTTGTAAGTCAACTAACACTTTCTAAGTGTATGAATAACTGTATCTGCTTTGTAGTTCATTCTAAACAGAATAATGACAAACTAAAGTTTTACAAAATCCTTCTCTAAATATTTAAATGCAATCTACGTCTATTAAGTATTATTTTCCTATTTCTACAAGCTCATAATAATTTATTGTGTCATTGTATATTCAAGATCATTGTACGTAGCGGTTTTAAATGGTTTATTGAATAGACCAACAGCTCTCTTTTAAATGATAAAACAGATTTATAACACTGGAAAGGTTGCATAATTATAACCTAATTCATTACCAATCTTTAGTCCTCGTATTCTGGAAATCCTGTTTTACCTTGTTTTAATTGCAATCTTGTTTTGCAAAAATAATTGATGGTTGGTTTGATTGGTCATGCATAGTAGGACGTTTTGCACATGACAGTAATGTAGTGACTAAGATAGCTTATATTTTCTAATACAATAGTTTTCCTACTTTTAAATGCTGAACTAACTAATAGCTAATAGTTAATTTCAATTTTAATATAGTAGTAACAAACTAGGCAAATAATGTATCCTTTCTGGCCTTGTTAGTGTTTTCCTGTTTACCCTTTAACCTTGTGGTCAAATTATTGCAATAATCTGAATTGATATTCGCAGTTTATTCCTTAGCTAATTTTTCTGCTATCTTATTATTATTATGAAGGGAACTGTCTTAAGAAAAAGGCACTTTAAAAAAATGTAACTATCCATGTGTGCATGAGTAAGAATTAGCCTCAAGGCAAGATAAACTGCACTGTTGTCTCCATTAGTGCTGTTTGAACATGAACGTTTTTGAATTTTTAATTACTTGAAATTCCTTAAGCTAGTTAAGAATGTTCTACAAAACTGTTACTAGGATTCAGTAGAGGGTGTTGTTTAATATAACTTATACATGAAATACAACAAACGATACGAATTACATATGCCAATAAAAATAAAATTAATTGAAATACAAAACAATGGTTATTTGAATCTTTTATTGGGAATTTCAATGCATAACTACGTACAAACTGAATAAAAACTGAAAAAATATTAATAGGCGTGAGTTGCCACTGATATATTTCTGTCAGGCCACCTAATAATTGTGCAATTCAAATCACTAAATATTGCAAAACATGGTTGTGTTGTGGTTATACTTGCTTGAACCTATGCTCTATTACATAGACGTCCAACCATTTTGTGTAAGTATTGGTCAAATTTTTTGCCATGTCTCAAAATACTCTTTTAAGAGCTAACAGGGGCGAACTTGGCTGAAAGAATAGTTTTGGGAACATGGTTTGGTGGCCCTGAGATGGAACTATGATCCAAAATAAAAACTCTTAGCCACACTAACTTTTAAAATACAGTACAAAGACTATACGCCTATGACATGACCCACAACTACATGACAAAACTAAAATAATAATAAATAACATGCAGCCTTAAAGCTTACATTTTGCGCATTGCAGTAAAGGCAGTAAAAATATATTTTTCGCAGGCCATAATTAAGTAACATACGGAGCGAATCAGAGATAAATTGGAAGGCAAAAATTTTTTAGGCATCACATCACAGGTCATAATATTAAGTAATAAAACTATGAATCTTAAAAGCACATTGTTCTCCAGGCAACTCCTGGAAAATATACATATGGAATGCAGTCTTTTCGTGCAATGTTCTAAAAAAAAATCACTTTTTACATACGGCAATAGACAAACAAACGCATAGTAAGACTATTACAATGAAAAATTTGTTTTGTGGGTCTTGTATATAACTATTGCCTATCAGTCTCATGTGCAACCACCCTATATAATGGCCTGGCAAAGACTCTATAATATAGAAACACTTTGCAATAAGTAGCAGATAATTCTACAAAAACCACCCTATATAATGGCCTGGCAAAGACTCTATAATATAGAAACACTTTGCAATAAGTAGCAGATAATTCTACAAAAAAACTAAGTCAAAACCATGTCTTATGTAATAGTAACACATTTAAATTTTTATGACAACAAAACTTGCTACTAGCATACTATATCTAATTTAAGTCAAAAAGATACCTCCTCCATTGAAATATGTTCTAAATAAAATAATTTTAGTTTGAATTACTATATGCAAGTTAACGATTTGGCTTTGATTACTTTTATATTAGAAGTTGCAACTATTCTTTAAAAAAACACTTGATAAATGATAACATTTTCATCTGAGTACATTTAAACAAATGGTGAACAGAAGTTGATAAAGGTTTCTGTCTCACTTAAGTTGTTAAAAAATCCTAATATTTTTTACAGAAGTAATTGAAACACATATAATTTACCAAAATAAACTTTAAACACACTTATAATATTCATAAAATCTTGAAACTTTCCTAAACAAGTTAAACCTGATGTAACACAATGCTAAAATATTTTTGTGGTAGTTTTATAGTATATATGCCATAAATTGTAGTTGCACAACATGACTAACAAACAAATGAAGTACACTTCTAAATATTTATATGGACAGTGCAATAGGTGTTCTGAAATGTTTATTACATACAAATGTTGCTATTTTGAATCAATTTAGCACCATTGGCAGTTTATAGCAAAGATACTGTTCTTGAATGAACTTTTTTTGAGCAAATTCGGATTCTTGCAATGAAGCAAACCCTCATGCATCCTTGCACTGCAAATGCATTAAATAGAAAATTATAAACTGGAATTAGACATAGTAAAGAGCATTCTGAAAGTTGTTTGATAAAAACTGAGTTTTTTTCAGTTATACAACAACTTTTATAAACTCTTTTCTTTATTTAGAAAATTGATATAACATGCATATGTGGTAATGGAATATGGTCAATATGGATTAATAAAAACTGAATAATTTGGAGCATAATGGTTGTAGTTCAGTGTAGTAAGAATATCAAAGCCCATACAGAACTAGGTATGAGTAATTTGCCTTTGATAATAGGGTTTGGTTTATTTAAAGTGTATTTTATGAAATGTATGTGCACAAAAGGTATGAAATTTATCTAAACATATTTTAATTTATACTTAATAAAGCCCAAAACCAAACTGTAAACAGGCTCAATCTAATAATGGAAAAGAGAATTGCTTTTGTATCAAAATAAAACACAACTGTGAAGTTAATTTTGCTGGACAAGTGATCTCCACATTCTTGCAAAACCACCTTAAATTAAAAAAAAGTTCAAAGCCCTTAATGCTTACTTGACATGCAGTCTTTGTATGGTTTAGAACAATACTTTTTAAATGCATTCCCAGTTCTGCGGCATATACACCTTGAAGGATCCCATAAACATAAGTTATAGTTTCTTGCTTCGCCAGAACCTATATCATCACTAATCGCCTCCCTTTGTTGAATAAGTTGCTGTAATACAAATAATAAACTGAAATTAAAATAAAAGTTGAATCTACACTTTGTGCATATATTGTCAATATTGTCTTTGAAGATGTTATTATTTAAGCAGCTGCTTCTTTATATAAATTTAAAATGAATTTTAACCTTTTCTGTCTTACGGTAGATCTCATATGGCAGATCTGTGCAAAACTGCACTATAAAATAAACTGTATCATTTTATTTTTGATAAACATATATGTATATATATATAATTATATATATATGTAAACATATATAATTATATATGTATGTAACATATATTTATTAATAAATAGGTTTGTGAAGAAATTTGCAATAAATGTACCCCAATCTCAATCTCTCTTTGAACCATATCATCATAGGCTCTGCAGTTGCATTTCGCTTGAACTAGAAGTGGTGGACCACCTTGCTTCTCACATTCACTTTGTTTCTAAGGAAAATGCCCTATTAGTATTAACTGAAATGATATGCTTTTTTGATTAAGGTATATTATTTATATATTTTTTTTCAAATAAACATAAAAACTCTAATAAAACATTTTCTTCAGAAATTTTTTAGCTAAATTTGGTAGCAAATACTTACCTTTAAACAACTGCTGTCACTTGATGTCATTGCTAAAAAACATTTCTTATTAGCCTTTTTATCTTAAAGTGACTGAAATAATGTACACATTTTTTTATTTTTATGCCTTTAAACAATAAAACAATTTGGTATAGTTATTCAAGTACAGCTTGAATATTATATGTTTATAGTCATTGAAGTGAAACATTAAAACAAGGAAAATATCTAAAAGTCATTTTGTGCAATTTTTATGAAAAAATGGTTCATAAATTGACTTTTGCCAAAAGATTTGTTTAATTAATAAAAATAATTAGTTCTATTGGCCTTACAGGATACATTTTTTGTGGATTGTATTTACTTTTTTTAACTTATTTTGTGGTCAATAAATATTAGCTTTAACTTTATTTTATTTTTTACCTAATAGTTCTTACTTGTTGTAGTTATCATATATTTATTTCATTGTTACTCTAGTTTAGGGGTGGCTAACCCGTTGGTATAGTAAATGCAAAAAATATATTGCTTTTATGAATATTGTTTGCCTTGAACACTTTTTGCACTTAGCAAAAACCTTGTATGTGGTTTCTGTGTAGCCGTTGAGCTGTGGGGAGAATGACCTTTAAATGTTCTGTCCCCAGTTGATTTGTTAAGTGGTGGTATATCGAAAATGTGAGTTTTTGAAGGGTGTAATGCATTATTTTTTTACATTTAAATTTTATCTATTTAAACTAATAAATGCACTTAGGTTCTTATGGAAAATGTTTCATGAAGTCACTGTTTCCATGTAAGTAAGGTGTGGCTCTGCGGTTAACCTCATAACAAATGCGGTTAAACAAGTAAATGACACTTGGTCTCAACTGGTAGGCCACCCCTGCTCTAACTACTCACAATAATAGGAAAGCATAAACTTTGTTATGTTTTTGTTTTGTGTTGCATTCTTCAAGTTTATCATAACCACACTCGAAGTGTTTGACTTATACGAAACTGATTGATAATCAGTTGAATTTTGCTCCAAAATGACTGTATTTGAATGGATATCCGTAATCTAAAAGTATAAAAGACTTTTATAAAACTACTAATTTGTTGTAAATCGTTTTGCTTATATTAAATAAAAATACCAGTATTGTATTTTTCGTTGTTGTTGCTATATTTCTATTCCATCTTTACACACCATGAAAATATTAAAGTTTTACTACAATTGTTAGCTTAGAATACTACCTGCTATTGCTGTGGTTAAAATTATTCAGTGTAGCTATGATTGCATGATGCAGTTTAATTTATCTTATCCAGCAATTGCACGATGTTAGGCTAAACAATTCTAAAGGATAATTGCATACCTGAACTTTATTGTCACCACTTGTTTTTACATCTCTCAAAACAAAGTACATTTCATTCAGGTCGTGAGTAGGTTCCACAATCCAACATGTTTCTGCATTTTTCTCAGATGAATCAAATGACAAAATGTTTTGTCTGTTGTTCACGAGTTTACAATTGCCTAGAAAAGTACAGATGTTAAAAATAATAAAAATAAGATAAACATTCTTTCATCATTGGTCTAAACCTGTGACTCTCATCCTGTGGTACACATAGCACTAGGTTGGTAGGAGAGCACTTTAAAGTTATATTTGCACTTTGCTATATTAAATCCACCTAAAAAGTATGTGACTACCATTGTGAGCAAATGTTTTAATTACTATTAGTATCGTAAATTGGAGTAAATATTTTTGTGAGTCTCTGGTACTATACTATTATCACAGAATAAAGCTTGAGGCACTGTTTAAAACATTTTTTTGTTATAAGATATCTTCAAACTCAGTGTTGTTCTGGAAATTTTTTACACACTTCTGAACTTACTATAGTACTGAAGCACAAATTGTGGTGTATTAATTAACTGAATTGGAACATATATTAAAACTCCAGTTATATCTTTTAAGAAAAGTTCAAAGTTCAAATTGTTTCCATATAAGAACTGCCTTGTTGATTCCGTTTGTTTGTATTGCTCTACCATAACAGGGTAAGGTGTTGCGGTGAAGTTCTGTAAACAACACACTTTTGTTATGCCATTTAAATTAATGATCAAAACTCACAATTAGGTTGAACAGCAATACCTTAAAGGACAATACCATGTCCACTTTTTTGTTTTGTGTTATAAACCATGTTCTTGCATAGTTCCAAATTAATTCTGTGATTCCAACATCATCTTGTCTAATAATTCCCCATGGTTTAGTACAAGTTTTATATGGCAAACATTCTAAGACAAAACAAAAAACAAATATGAAGCAACTCATTATGATACAGCCAAAGTAATGACGTTTTTGTAATATTTTAATTATTTAAAAAAAATTTATGCAAATTAACTTTAAAACTAAATGGGGTACAGTTAAGCTTTTTACTGCAGTGATTTCTGAACATTTTTTTTTCAAACCAATAAACTGTTTACATAAATGTTAGCTAAGGCAGCCAAACAAGACCCAGAGTTGCCTAGAATGTGGTCTAACAAACTAAAACATTTAAAAAAAATTCACTCATATTTTTGTTGTTATTTTGCAGATGTTTTATACTTTTTGAATGCCAACTTTTTTAAGTTACTAATGTCTGATCCATCAGAGTCCAAGCTTACCCAAAGCACCATTCATGAATAAAAATGAAATAAAAAATAAATAATACTTTCAATTTTTGTGGTATTTATTTGCTTTTGACTGCTCTTGGTGTGTGACAATGTAAACATTTTATGGTTACTCCATGCAAAAATGGTGTTTAAAAATTACAAGTGTCTATTGCCATTTTAATATGTTTTTATTCTACACCTTAACCTTCGAAAGATTTTTCAAAGTTTATCGCCACAAGTTAAACTGTTTCAAAAATTATGTCTATTTTGTGAAATTTGTGCCTAAGAGAAAATCGCTGAAAGGGCAACCCTAAAAAAATAAACTGGGCAAATATGCTATCTTGCTACCCCCAAAAAATGTCTTTCTTATGATTAATCATTTAGGTTAGGGGCGTGCAACCTTTCATTATGCCGGGCCAAATATGTGTATTCGGATTAGACCACGGGCCACTTGCATATATTGTTGTCTACCTGTTAGTACAGTGGTCGGCAAACTTTTTGTTGTGGCCCAAAGTAGGCCCACTATGAAAACAATGGTGGATTCAGGGGGATATTTGGTTTTAAGGTGAAAATTCTACGGCACTTAATGGGCAAAACACTGTCCTGCTATATTATGAAACATTATATAAAAAAAAATCTACGCGCGAAGCGCGAAAAAATTGCGTTTACATTGAGTTAAAGTTGGCAAAAAATATAGTTTTACAGGCTCACAAGACCACATTTGCCACATGGGTCTTTCCAAGCTGAGCCAATTTAAAACATTATATGCAACACCAATTGTTAAAATAAAGTGCAATGAATGTATTGTACGGTTATCATGCGGCCAACAACTAGGGTACCTGATAACACCAAGCTATTCAAAAATAACTTGCGGTCCACAGTTGGCCTACCACTGTGTTAGTGACTACCACCAAAAAAATTGCTCAAACACATACGTTGAACCGAACAATGCCACCTTAAAAGCGACAAATTTTCTCAGCTGTGGAAACTTATTTAGATCGAGATGGTCGCGGCAAAAAACTACATTTAAGCTGTGCAGAGAGAAATTTGTTTCTTTTTTTTACAACTCACATGAACATTGAAATTGAATATAAAACAGTTACATTTCAAATGAGCGAAAAACATCAAACGGACATTTTTAATATGCTTTCTTTACATGGCCATAAGAAGCTATTCATGTCAAGAACAAAAAAAATTGCGACGCAATTAGCCTTTTAAGAACAAAAAAAATGGAAGCGCAATTCACTTTCACACAAAGTTGTACACTTTCCGCAACAGCATCCAAAACACATTTTGTTGTTTTATTTTGTTAGCAGGTCACATTCTGTTCTAATATGTTAGCAGGTCATATTCTATTCTAATTCTAATAAACTAAAAATTGACATGCTATATAAGGCGACCTAGACTAAGGAACAGTCAGGAAGTTTCAATATTTTAACAGTAACACCTAAATGTTCAGTGGTGCGGGTCAAAAACCAAAGCACACCGCGGGCCACATATTTTGGTTCCGCGGGCCGCAGGTTGCACGCCCCTGATTTAGGTCATACCAAATATTTCATGTGAATGAGGTTAATTATTTCCTTGATAAAGCTTAAAACGGTTAAGTATCACCAAAGGCTTATTATAAAATTACCACCACATTTAGCATTTTATTCTGTTCCAGGAATAGGTAAAATGCCAGTAATTTAAAAAATAACCTGTAAATTGTAATATTTATCCCCACCCGTACCCACATTACAGTGCATAGTACAACCATACCCTGTCCAGTGTTTAAGGTTACTCTACACTCACCAGCATAACAGGAACAAACTAACTGAAAGAAAAAGCAGATGTAGATGAAGACTTTCATTCCGTGCACAGACATAAAATGAATTAATATAATTAACTTGCTTTAATAGTAAAAATACCCTGTATTATTTTTGATGTTCGCTTTTAAATAACTATTTTTCTACTATCACCTACTTAATAATATGTGATCTGCTCACACAGTTTGGCTTATGATAGTAAAACATCCCAAATCCGAAAATCATACAAAGACTTTATAGAGAAATGACCCACTGTTCTATGTCTGTCTGAGTTTACTTTAAATTCACAGAATTGCTGCCAAATCTGTCTGGCATATGCCTTAAGGCACAATTGAAAAAAATGACGCAGTAATTCTTGAGGCTTCTCCAGGCAATGATGTTTTTTTGTAAATATTTGACATATTATTTTCCCGTTAGGATGCAATAATTACACTGTTTGAAAAAACAATAAAGTGTGTACTTTATTTTAGATCTATTTTTTGCACTGATCCGTGATAAAAATTTAGTTTTTTTCCAGCAAATAAAATTTTTACAAAATGTTTAATTTGTTTTGCCAGAAAAAACATTTGAAAAAACATGGTGCATGGCCCTTAGGATGATTAGCATAGGACTTTCTTTTGTATACATGCCTTAGGTCATCACAATGTCGATATATAACATTAAAAAAGATTTGTGACACATTTCCATAGCTTAAATGTTCTAAGTTGACCACTTTGTTTGCCCCTAACTGTACAGATGTTTTAAAACAATGTTAAAGTAACATTGCAGAAACCCATCTGTCAACCCAAGCAGATCCTTAGTTCCTACCTAAAAAGAATGTAATTGTTATTTCCAAAAAAAGTAGCCCTTAAATGCATCTTTAAACCCAAGCAGACCATTAACTCCTATCTGAAAATAAATTAGCGATGTGAAATACTTTGTTGCCCAAGGGGGCACTAGTATAAAAAAGGTTGGTAAACAGTGTTCTAGACCAGTGCTCCGCAACCTTTTTTCACTTGCGGCACACCAACAGAGTTAAACAATTTGGCGGCACACCTACAAACTGTATGTCGATCGACAAATGACAATATCACGAAATGTTATATAGGCAGCCAATCTAAAAAGGCACGACTTGACCTATAATGAAATGTGCCGAAGGCGCAGAAAATTTTATGCATTACATTCTTTTAATTTCTTATTTTGCGGTTTTGCAGACTTCCTAAATTTCTAACCCAGTCAAAGTTCTGAAAATTGTACCCCCTTGCAATACCTGATTAGAGCGGAGGGCTTTTAATAGCATTCGAAAAATAAAACCTAACCTTGATGCTTTGTATTTTTTTGCTTAAGCCAAGACTAATTATTAATTTTACAGTCACATACTGCCAATAATGTATTTACAATGATGTTTCATAGGTTTCGAGCGCATGGTTAATCTCGTTGTTGCCTTCTGGGTCTTCTCGTGTTTTCATCCAGCTCTAAGTAACATACTGTTTACTTTCATAATTTATAATATTAAGGCCTATTTTTAAAGATTTTGAAAAGTCTGTCCTCAAGCTAAACAGAATTAATAATAAAAGAGAAAGTTTGTGAGATGTGTGTGTGTGTGTGTGTGGCAACATGTTCGCCCAGTCATTTTACAAAATATTTGTGTTACATCACATTGGAAATGTTACATCACACTCAATGCGATTTACAACATGGTACAATGTTACCAAGACTGTGTTTAAGCATGTATCCCAAGCCCCAGCGTTAGTTAATTTAATATAGGTATATTTAGAAGTTTTTGTGGACCCCCGGTTGAGAAACACTGTTATAAACTATGCTAACAAACGTGTGCAACGTTCCAAGTAAAGACTTAAGTTTAACAGTGCCAAATTTAGGCAGAGTTTGCAAAATATCGCGTTTGTTGTCGCAGTAAGTAAAAGATAGTCTAAGTTTAATTTACCTGCCGGGAAATAAAAAAATTAGGCAGAGTTTGCAAAATATCGCGTTTGTCGTCGCAGTAAGTAAAATATAGTCCCAAGTTTAATTTAACTGCCGGGAAATAAAAAAATAAAACTAAGTACATTTCCTTCATAAAGTAAAATTTTAATGTTTCCAACTAAGACTATTATGTTTAGGAACTTATTGATGCCTGTTTACGCGTAAAATTTAGGTAGAGTTCGCAAATTTACGAAGAATTGAATTTTTATTTTTAATCAGTTTGTTAGCGATAGTGATTGAGGCCAAAGCCTAATCTTCTTACAAATGTTTACCCACGCAATACTTAGCAGAGTTCGCGAAATATTGCGTTTATAGCAGTAGTTAACAATAAGCATTTGTGTTTTCAATGAGGATTTTTCTCACGTTTGACGCAGTTTAGCACCGGGATTACGTATTTGCTTAAACATGACGCTATCAAGCAAGTTTAAGCAATTGCTGGGTGTTAAGGTATTTGTAGAAAACATTGAAAATCTTAACATAGAAAAACAGTTTGGAAAGTTTATTACCAGTTTACAAAATACAATAGACGAACATGCACCGTTCCTTAAAACTTTTACAAGCACAAAATAAACAACACAATAATCCTTTGATCACAAAAGGCATACTAAAGGCAATAAAAATAAACAACAAGCTATAAAGCAAAGCTGTAGGATGTAAAATTTATCGGCGGTTCAAAGTACTAAAAATACACACACTTACGTAAAAAAGTAATAAAAATTGCAAAACAAAATTATTATCATCGGGCATTTAAATCATCATCATCAAAGCCACTAGCTACTTGGAAAATACTTAAAGAATTAACAACACCAAAAAAATCCCAACCTTGTGTGTGACATGTGACAACCGGGTGATAAACTGTCATTTTTCCCAGAGTGGCCACAAGATGGCGCAAAAAATTAAAAACCACCATCTCTTGCAGCTGTTTTTCAAGGAATTCATTATCAAACTCATTTATCATGCCATTTGATGAAACGGCGGTACTAAATAGTATTACCATGCTGTCTAAAAAATAAGCAAAAGGGCCTTATGATACGCCAATTCGAATGATGAAGATAGCCGCATTCACCTTATCTCCTATTTTTTATATAACTTGTTCAATGAATGCATTAAACTTGGTGTTTTTCCTGATTGTCTAAAAAATTATCGCCCAATTTCTTTTACCCATCATAGCCAAAGTTTTTGAACGGCTTTTGCATGGAAAAATGCAGGTATATCTTGAGAAATTTTAAACTATCTATAAATTTCAATATTGATTTTGAGCTAAACATTCTTCCAATTTGGCATTAGCTTAGGTTTGTGATCAATTCTGGTGATCAATATTGCAAAGTTAAACACTTGTGCGATCTTCCATTACCTTACTAAAGCTTTTGATTCTGTGAATCACAACATATTGCTGAACAAGCTACATTTTTATGGACTTGTTATCGTATAAATAAGTTACTTGTCAAATTGTCAACCAAAACGGATCATCTAGAAACCTTGTCATGCTGCGTTCCACAAGGTTCCGTTCTTTGGCCTTTTCTTTTTATTATATGTAAATGATTTACCCAATACATCCAACTTAAACATGTGACTCTTTGCTGATGATACTTGCCTCTGGATGTCCTATAAATCACTTCAATTGCTAGAATGGCAGGTTAATAAAGAAGTCATTAACATTTAAATGTGGTTGCTGGCCAACAAGTTATCAGTAAATTATTCTAAAACGAAATACCTCATTTTTAACTCCTAATTTAAGTAACCAATGTTCAAATTTAAATCGCAAAAAAATTAAAACGCAGGAGTTTTTATCTCAACATACTTCGTGTATTTTAACTTCAGCGCAAACGGAAAAACAAACATTACCCACTTCGTACGCAAGTTGTTTTCTTTTAATTGATTACAAGCTTTATGGCTTTTCTTTGAAAAAAGACAAGCATCTAACAAGGTTGTTTGTACCTTTTATTCTCTACCAATAATAGGGAAAAGCAAAAGGATTTAATGGTGTTTGTTTGTTTAGTCAAATGTGCTAACTAGTTTTAAACTGACAACTTTATCTTGGGGTCTCAATGAAAGGCAAAGTTTAAGCTGTGCAACTTTTTGATATCTGAAGTATATAATGATATCAAGGCGATTTGTTTTGATTTTTCTATATGAGATACTTGTTTAAACAAGAGGACCAAAAAAAACTTCAAGAAATAACCAAATCTGTGTTTGATATTTGCTGATAAACATTGTTATGTTTGTTGTAATAATTTGCTTTTTTATTTCCTAGTTTCATTTAATTTTAGTGTTTCTGCCTCTTAAAATTTATTGTAATTAATAGCCCCATGATAAATTTTTGTGTATGATTCATAGCTGTATCTAAACAATAAAACTCAAAGTTCAAAAACCAGAGTAAAATCAGGATCAGACATTTTTTTAAAAAGAATATATATTTCGCTTATGCTGGCATCGTCAGTTCCTTATTCAAATAGAATCTAGCTTTATCTAAGTCTTTTTTAATGAAAAGTCTATAATGCCTGTTTAACTAGTGTACTTTCAAACATTGCTGACATTTTTCTTGTTCGCTTAATAACATCAAATCTTCTTTCCATTAAAATATAATTTTTGTCTTTTATTTTATTTCACAGTAGATATACACATGACATTTGGCACCCTAGCCATTTGTTATACAATAGATAGGCTATAATTGACCACTTCTTGGTTCAGAAAGCATTGTTATTATTCTTGCTGACAACGAGATTGTACGCATTATGTAGTCACAAGGGTTTGAATATACTGTTCCAACAAGGTATTGTATCAATTGTAAAAAAATTCTTTCAGTAATTTGTTTTTATTAAATTAATAAAAAGATTTGCTGAAAGAACTATTTTACAATTGAGACAATGGGTATGTCATGCAAGTAGATCAATGTCATTTGCCATTACTATAATGTGTTGACATTTTTTGCATTTACAAGTATATTGAAAAAATTTTTTATGTGTCTTGCAGAATTCTATTTTACATTGTTCCTTTACAGGGCTAGAGTAGTTCGATGGCTCTGTTCCGTTTTTTTTTAATGCAAAAAAATATTTTTGCAAAAAAACAAACTCTTGCACATCCCTTTTCTGAAATACAAAATAAAATAGGTCATGTAATATTTTATATTTAATAAATGGATATATTTTTTTTTGGTTGTTTTAAATATATCATCAGTGATTGATCAAAAATTTGTTTTAATGCATTATTCATCAGTAAAGTTTAATGTGGTTTATTTTGTAGTCAATAAAAACAAAGTGACCCACAACACGTTTAAATAAATAGTGAGAGCAACATAACAAAACGATAATCTTAGACCTAAGCAGAATTTTAGACAATTTTGTAAGGGATCCACCGCAGACAGCAAAAATAACAAAAATCTTCCTTGAAAACCAACCTTTTTTGCTTTTCACAGTTTAGTCACTTGGTAGTTTTCTTTATAGCCCCTTCTTTTTCAGTTGTTTGCTTTGTGAAAGCAGTTACGATTTAACAATTTTAACTTAAACAATTTTGGCTTTGGTACATGTTTGTTTTTTGAGAAAAACTAAAAAGGTTATTACGTGAAAAAAACGCACCGTCAAACTGCGAAAAATATTACCCCGAAGGAGTCTATTCTGCTCTTAATGCCAGATGCCAGTATGCTAATCCAGTGGTTCTCAACCGCCGGTCCACATTAACTTTCCTGCCGGTCCGCCAAATATATTACAATTTTCTATCTTAGTTGCAAAATGCAAGATGTTAAAAGCTTGTCCATCAAATGTAGAACTTCGCCAGTTTCATAATTTGCTGCGTTGTGATGCAACATAGAGTTAATGGTCTACTTTGGACTTTATTGTAGGACACAATGCAAGTGTTGTGCCCAACTGTTTAAAACAGATCGTTTAAGTCTTAAATTTTAGGACCAGTTGTATGTGAAAAACTTTTACAGGTATGATATCAAAGAGACAGCAGCAAATTGCTCATTGAATTGAAGTTTCCATTCTTTGCTTTTAAGTTGCATACTTTTGAAATATTTGCATTTTGGGCTGATTTTGATTTTACCGGTCCATAAGATAAAAAAACTCAGTAAAGTCTTAGGCTTTAAAACCAGTTGTAGGTGAAAAACTTTAATAAACCACGTATGATATCAAAAGACAGCAGCAAATTGCTCATTATATTAAAGTTTCCATTCTTTGCTTTTAAGTTGCATTGTCGTAATTACATTTTGGGTTGATTTTTGAAGGTCCACGGTCCGCAAAACTTGTTTTGAAATTTTACCGGTCCGTAAGCTAAAAAGGTTGAGAACCACTGTGCTAATCCATACTGCCAAAACCTAACATCTCTCCAGCCATCGTCTGTTATAAAAACTAACCAATTAAGCCGCTATCAAACAAAAGAAGGTGGAAACTTATAAAATAAAAATCAAGGGTGCAAACCTATAAAATAAATATAAAATGTCTCTTTTAATATGGGAGGTTTAAATTTTAGGAAATAAAATTCTTTTATTGTAGAGGAGGTTTTGGACAAGAATCAGTTAAAATTAAAAAATTATGAAATAGTTCCATAAAATAATTATGTCTATTGATAAATTAAAAAACATATCATTTTGCATAGTCTTTACCAAAAGATCACTGAAAAAATCATTACTGAAAATGTATCCATTGGCAAACTACCCACTTCTTCAGTAAGTCATAGGGAAGGGCGGAAAATTTTCATTCCATATCTTTTTTGTTTGCAGAAACAAGTCAGGGAAGACAACTTAATACATAGCCTAAGGCCAACAACCCAAAGTGAAATATATAGTATTAAAACAATTAACCTGCTAAATAATCCTATTAATAATGATCCAATTACATTGACAAACCACCCATGACAATTTAGCCTTAAAAATACCCACTGACGAAGTTTACAAAAAACGTCTAGCTATTCATGTTTTTTATTAAACAGTTCAAATATTTATTATTATGTTTTTTTTGAAAATTTTGACATACAACAATGTTATGTTGAGTTTAGTAAACTATTCACTTCTCCATAGTTTCTCACTTTAAATGTTTTACAGAGTGATCTTTGAACTAGTTGAGAACCACTGATATATGTGCATTTAAGACTATGAATGTTAAAATTTGTCGTGGAATTTAATTTACTACTTTATACATATCGATTTGTACATACCTAACTTGCATTCCCTTTCCTTTATACAGAAATCATGTGGGGAATTTTCTTCCTTAGGGCAATAGCAATCTTCCTTGTTTTTTAAACATTTTATGGTTTCACTGTAGTAAATTGGTTGAAAACTAACTCCTAAACCTCTTTGGCAAACTAGACCATTACAAGTTGATCTCAAAACACCTGTCATTGATTCTAAATTCTGTAAAACAGTTGTGTATTGATAAATAGTTCATCTTAAACAATAAATGTAGTGAAATTAAGTATCCCTGAAAATGGATCAATTTATACAGTTTCATACCAATGAAGAAAATACATTGTCCATCATGCTTTCAACTGCTTTGCATGTTGAGTTGCAATTGTTTGATGATATATTTCCAGAAACACCATCTTCACATTGCAATTTATTCTGTAGAATAGTTGAATATTTGGTAAATACAGACAGCAGTTTTGGGAGCTTGCCAGTTTTTAGATTTCTTACCTTTCCACAAGTAATATCTTCCAGTGTCATTGCTGAAAAATGAAGTTGGTATGATAGATCAGGTTTTTAAGGGTAACATTTTCATTTGAATTATACCTTAATACACACTTAATATGCAAGCTACTAACCAAAGTTAAATCAAATATTTTTTTATGGTGTGATAAGATGCCGTGTGGATAAAGTCTATAGAAAACTATACACATGAGAACCATACAACTACAGCAATGTTATCACATGGCAATGTAATGCCAATATAGGTATATATAGAAAAGAGTTTATTAGAGCCATAAGTGTTATCAATTCAAATGAGATTTTTTTCGCCTTTATAGGTATTGTTTTTAAAGCCAAGTCGATTTTTTAAAATTATTTACTAATACAATGTTCTATGCAAAACATTTATTTCTTACTGTGAAACTTGAGAACAAACTTGCTGTTCTGTGCTTCAATCACAAATTTACTTCTTTCATCTGTGTACAATTCTATGGTATAACTTGATTTTACTATGCCTGGTGACTGCCAAATGATTTTTGAATTCATCCAGTCAGTAATCTGCAAATCAATCATTTAGATTACTTATTGACATAAGTTAATTCTAGCATTTTGTTTATTTTTATTTTGTTGTCTTTACCAAAAAAGTATGACCAGATAATGGCGGAGCAAACTTAATAGTCAGATACACACGCTCCATTATTGTACTTGGTTGCATAATCCAACAGTTGGCTTCATTGGTGCTTTGCTGAATTGTGCCATGACTTCCCGTGATCAATTGGCAGTTAGCTAAGTAAATATACTATTTATTTTTGGTTTCCACAAAGAACAATGCTAGTCCCTTAATCCAGTAATAGTATTTATGACTTACTGTAATAACTCATAAAAAAACTTGTCACTTCTTTTGTCACATTTGGTGACTGAACAGAGATAAAATAAAATGATGTAAAAGCTTTTCCAGCGACAGTATGTAGTTTTGTAGGCCCAACAAAACTTGCTATCAATCCATTTTTATTGACAATCTGAATTACAGTTTAGCAGACATTAGATAAAAAAAAAGAAATTGTTATTCTAATTTTGTTGTTATTGTATGTTTTATTGTTCTACTTGTTTACTTATTGCAAGTTTACATACAGTATACTAACTGTTAAAGCTTGTTTTTTCTGGAAAGTCACATTTGAAAAGCGAAAAAGTATGTTATTGCTGCTCAAGGTTGGTGTAATCCAACATTGTTCTGTTGAAGTAACACTTAACTGATAGGAGCTTCCATTCATCGATGACAGAACTTGGCAGTTATCTTTGAATGCAAAATATATTTACAGGTGTGTAATTTAGACTAAATGTCATTATGTGCGCTGTTATTAAAAATGTTTTATAATCTATTTTAGCTGGATACACTCTCTAATAAAAATGTTACCCCTAAGTTTTCAGCTCTTTTACCTAGGCATACAATTAAAACTATCATTTTTTTTAAGACATTTTTATTAATACTAGTTTGCATAAAGTTTCCAAATTTTCCAGAATTTGAGGAGCACAATAAAAAAGTTCCTGTTTTTATAACATTTTTGCCACACAAGACATGGCTCTAATAGGCATATCTAATTCAACAAATAATTGTCCTTAAAAACTGGGTTTACTTCGCAAGATGGTTGCCCCAAGACTCGTAGTTAAAAAAAGAACGTATGTCAAACTGTTTTTCCCTTGTTCTTAAAATCATAATGACAATTTTGATATCGAAATTATTGAAATTTAGACATGTTTTGCTCTTCCTCTCAGTCCACCAGCCCCTAACCTAAACGATTAGTGATTGAAGAACCCATGTGAATGTTTTCTGTTTTGAGTATTATTACACTGTTACGCATTAAAAATATAGAGAGATGTTAAAATATGCTACCGCCTACCATAATATTTAAATGAAAAGTTTGTTGAAAAAGAATATATAGATTGTGGCATAATTTCAATGACACATGACAATCCTTTTGATTTGGTTAAAATTGCTTTCGATTCTGTAGATCCTTTGATGTTAGTAACAATCCCTTTCTTGTTCCAGACCTTTGTGAAATAATTACATATCATTAAAATAAAATAATATCACAAGTTGCTACAATTTATAAAAGGAATTATATATATTTTTTTGTTTGTTGGATATAATCTGCAGCTGTAGCATGATTTGTGAAAATCTTTCTGAAAAACTGTTGTAATTAACCTTCTCAGTTGGTACCTCTGTTGACTACTTTTTCTTTCTGTAATTCAGTGATTTTGAATGATCCAGGGCAAATTCTACATTTTTTTGGGGTATATTTTAATTGTACTATGCTAACCACTTGCTGTTTAGTCTCCTTTTCTGCTGTTTCATGCTTTACATAAAATATATGCATGGGTAGTGGAGAAACTGAAAAAAATTGTTTTACTGTAGTTAACTTTCTACATCTATTTTTTTTATTTAGGCATTTTCATTTATCTTACCGACATGTAATTGACAAAAACAGGACTGTTTTTAGGATGATATATATCATTAAATATCTAAATGGGAGTGTCAGGCAATTGACAATTATAAAAGTGTATATGAGAGAATAAAGTTCAATTACCACTGTTTTAACCCAAAGGTTTATGCATCATTTCACCTAACAATGCCTATTTTGCAGTAGTTTGATGTATGGCAGTCTTTTTTGCAAAAGTTTAATTTAATAAATGTGAAGAACATTTGGTTTAATCTATATTTTGTACCTACAGTACACTCGCAAGTTGCACCTTATATTAGATTTTTTATTGGAGATTCAAAAATCTTAAGCAATAATTGTTGTTGTTAAGCACTTAAGTGTAATCAAATGATTATGTTTTGCCATTATTCTATATCATTACCACCAGTTGCTGATTTTCTTCCAAATTCAATCCAGAAAAATATAAAACGGTATTTTCCATTTTTAAGGGTTTTGTAATCCAGCAAAAATTTGCTAACTGTGACCTCAAACTGTAGGACTTGCCTTGAGATTGTGATTGTAGAACTTCACAGTTTGCTTTGGAAACACAATAAAGTTATTATAGTGATAAATATTCTTAAGTTCAACTTGTAAAAAATAAAAGCTCTAACACTTAAAATTAAAATGGTATGTTTTCTGTAAAAACAAATCTGCAGAAATTGTCCTACATGTGTAGTTCAGTTTGAATTGAGCAACTTGAGTTGTGTGCATAGGAACTGTTATCAATACACCAACAGTATTTTCAACTAGTAAATCAAAATCACCCAGATCTCCAGATAAATGGTAGTGCCAAGGCGGCAAAAATCGTCGGTATGATGTAACTAGTACAGTTGAGGCAACTGATAGAAAATTCTAAGCAAATACCAGAATGTTATGTGTCTTAATTATTTCCCTAAAACTCAATTAAGGTCAATAAGTCTGTTGAAATATTCATTTTTTATAGGAATGTAGATTGAACATCTATAAGACTATCTAGTATAAATACCTTAAAACATAGAAGGACATTGTTTTTGTATGGATCAATATACCACAGTCTTGACTTATGATGATTCAACAAAGTTACACTTTGTGGCAGTTGTATAATCTCATCGCGGGGAAGTGTGCAGTAATAATTTGCTGGACATACTGCAAGTACAGATTTATTTGCATTAACTAGAAACACATTCCAAAACGTTTTATGCTGGCTATGTTAAAGTTTTAATTTATTTTTATTATTTTGTTGTGATAAAGGTAACTTATTTGTGGTTTGTCTGCTACAACATCAAATATTATAAAACTTTTGTCTTTTAAAAAAGTATGCTACTTATATAATCTACCACACTATCAAATTTTCATGATTTTAAATAGTACAAATTCTACACAATTAATATGATTGAGAAATTTTGTTCTTAGATTGTGTATTACATTTTATATTTAGCTATATTTTACAATCTTAGATAATAGTTCTATTTTTTTTAGTTCAGTCTTTCTCTGACCTGATAAAGCATGATTTGTGGTTGAAATATTTTTATAATTAATTAAAAGCACTATTTTTTGCTTAATCAAATTAAAAAAAACTTACATGCTGTATTTAATCCAAAGAACACACACATCAAAAAGCTAATGATTGCACATATTTTAGACATTTTTTGTAAATTCTGTCCTTAGCAGATACTGTATTTATCTGTTCTGAACCTAAAACTTCACAAGTTTATAACATTACATTAGCTAAAAGTATTAAATGTTGTACAATTCATGCAGTTGTGAATGATTTATATTTTGTGAGGTAAAACTTTCCTTGCTGAGCAAAACTTGAATAAAATTATTTGCTGTCATTTACAGAAAAAATTAGGTATTGCCTCAGGCCTTGCATCAAGATAGATATTTTTTTGGCATGTGCCTCTGTCATAAAAAATCTGGTAACAGGTTATTTTACTAGTGTCAGACAATAAAATTCCCTGAGGTTTGTTGTCTTAGATGCAGACTGAATATATTAGCTATCTATAGTTTTATTTTGTAATTATTTAAAACAACTTTATATTGACAAAATGTATTGTGCAATTGCAACTTCTTAGAAAATTGACATCCATTAGAAAACTTTAGCAATGGATTCTTATGCAAAATATATTTCATGTTTTGGCAAGGCCGCGGAAGAGTACAAAAGTAACCATAATTGCATTTCCATTTTAGGGTTTCATTTGTTGGTATTTTTGTGCATTCCTGAAGCACCTAAACTACTACCAACCAATGTGTTTAAAAGTATCGACTGCATTCAATAGAAATAAATTGTTTTGTGGAACAGGATTGATGATTGGATTATGTGCTGTTTACCTGGTGTCTTCATAAATGCCATATCAAGTTTTCCGGTTCTACTATATTTGTACATTGCAATCACGAACACAACATTTGCAAAAATTGCCACAATACATTCAAAAAAAAGTTTCCTAAGACGTACTTATTTTTTTGTTTTCTCAGTTTTTATTTCCGTTACTCTAAACTTGTTTGTTCTGTATTTCTAAAAAGACGTGTGATGTCAATATTTTGAAGTCTAATAATTTTGTTGAGAATCTGTCATCGATTTGTGAAACATTTTAAGGTGTGCCGTGCTGTTGAAAACCTAACTTCAACAAGTAATTTGTTTATACGAGATTTCGACTGCGATTGCCTCGCCTCAGCAAAAAGTCATTTTCTTTACAGTATTTGATATCTTAAAATAATTAAAGGCCAGCCTGCGGCTGTTAGCACTCTGTGTTGTCTGTGCATGGCACAAAAAACTGTCGTGACGCAACAACATACCTCTGCGATATATTTTCTTGCTTGAATTATTGTCTTTTACGTGGCAATGACCTCTCTTGATACTTTTGCTGCGGAAACACTTATAGATATGTTTTGCCATTTATTTAAAAGGGAAATATTTGATACATCAAATAACAGAACTTGGCTATTACTGCAGAATTTTTTAATGTCTGCCAATTTTTACTTTAAAATTATTGCTTAACGTCTAACGATATTTACACTTACCTGTGTTTATTTGTTTGCATCTATCGTTTTGCTTTTCAGTTTTGGATTGACTCCGAACATTCCTCTAAATGTGCCAACAGTTCACCCCAACCAGAGTTTCGATGTTTCCTTACCGCTGAACACTAACGGGGCTGTACAAAGGATGGAGCCGCCCAACACTTTGCAGGTAATCCCTGGCGTCCGGAGTGTTAAGTTTTGCGAAAGCGTGAATGACATATTCATATCTGTGTTTGGAGGAAACTATTTCCTTGAGCCAAACCAAAATAGCCCACTTAGCCTATCTTCAAAATGTAAGAATACACCTGGCATAATTTTTATTCGTAACCATAAGTTTTTTAAATTTGCGTTGAATTTTACCCGACGAATATATTTTGTTTTTACATCTGACAGGTGGCAATTAAGAATAACATCGACGTATTTTACTTCTCGACCCTCATACCAGTCCACATTCTATTCCTGGAGCAAGGCGAAATGGGTAAGTTTTGTTTTCTTGAATATAAATAAATTAATTCGCAAGTTCACCATTGTTAATTCGCAAATAGTTACAGGTACTAACGTCACTAGACGATATTCTGTTCAGCGTTTTAAGCAATACATTTAATGTCGACGGCCCGTTAAAGTTCTACATATATTTTCAGCCACATTTCGCTTGATTATATCAACTGTTAACCGATCTATATAAATAACCGGTATTTGCAGGGATACAGGGTCGATCAAAAACAACCCAAGTCCAACTCTTTCTGACTTTAACCGCAACTAAAATAGGGTGGATATACAACAATCCACTCTTAGAGATGTCATATAAATCATTGGTTTTGTTGGGAGAATCTTGCCTGCCTTCTGATGACAAGCATTTTTGCCTAAGTTCTTCGGGTTTTGGGCTCGTCCCTTATGTTAAATGCTGTGTTCACCTAACGAAAGTATACGCATTTGGGGGCATAAAACAAGGAAAATAGCCCGCCAATAATTTTTTTTTGTGACATTAACAAATACATAGGGATGATGCGAAAAAACAACCCGCTGGTGCATTCGTCTGCTATTCTTGTTACATAGATAAGGTGGTTTTGGGAAAACTAGTGTGCAAACATGCAGCTCAAAACCAGTTTAATTTTGCGAAGCGTGAACAAAAATAGCATTTATTGGGTTAAACTGGGAAAAACATAGTTTAGGCCTTAGGTGGAGGAGCATGGCCTGGCACCTCCTGGACATTCCCATGTAAATTTTATGATTGTCCATTTAACTGGAATGGCTACTATCGTGATTGCTTTTGTCAATATAGGAGTACTTTCTCAATTAAAGTAAAACTGCAAACACGCAACAATTCGATGATCGAAATTAGGTACTTTTTGAAATAATAAACAATTTATATGCCTAGAACTGCCTTTTCCCTGCGAAGCATACTTTTTCGCACTTTTTTTGCAGAAAAAAAATAATTTTTGGTGCGCCAATTTTTACGGGTTTTCTGGCTAATGCTTCGGCCGACATCGCCAGCATTTTGCCATACTGCACAAAACTCTTTAAAACTAAAGATGGCTTCCTTCATATATTTAATAGATCGAAAGATATTTCTTTCAACATGGAAGGATATACCGTCATCCAATGAGAAGTCGTTTGCGCTTGAAAACCTTGGAAGCCTACCAAACATTACAACTGGTAAGTCATTATTAACATCCAAAAAAAACATGAGGTTGGAACAATGGACTGTTTAGGTTTCTTTATCGGTAAATCTATGTTTAGTTGTTTACCTTTTAATATAAAATAATTATATTCAACCTAAAATGATTGTGAAGTGTTTGTAGGTTTGTTTACTTTTAATTCTGCCTAGTCTACTTGTGCGTAAGAATAAACAGTAAAAAAATTATGTACAAAGAAGAATTGTTTTGTTACTTCAGACGCGATAATAGCAAAGCTTCGCCAGAATAACATATTCACTATCGCCAAAAGAACTGTTGAGGGCAAGGATATGGTTTACTTGTCTCTACTCCTACCCCGTGATATGTGGGTTCTCATGGAGCTCAAGGTCGCCCCTAGTGCACCCTTTAACATCTACAATGTAAGTAATGTTTACAAGTAATATTCATTCTAAAACTTTGTTAAAGAAAGCAATTTTAAGTTAAAACTAGTAAAACTAAAATTTGTTAAGTGTTTACAAATGATTTTATTTGATAAGTGTTGTCCCGCTGCGAAATTTATTTTTTTGTATTTATATATCGCGTTTCAAATGGTCAAACCATTTCGGATTCGATACAGCCTTTTTTTTATTACGCTGAAACAACAAAATAGAAAGGCGGACGAGAATAAAAAATAGCACCTATCAAGAAGCGACAGGTTGGGCTAAAGGCCAGCCCAGTTAACTTTATAAATTTCGAGATTTTGTAGAATTTTAAGCACAGATATACTCAGAGTGTTTTACAGGCTTGATCATAAAAACAAACATAGAAATCGTCGGTAATGTCTTTGCATACTTATAACGGTATATAACGAAGCGCGCTCCCAATTTTTGTTGTTGCTTTTTCGGGGTAACCGATGCATACTGCTTAATTTTATTGTAAAAAGCCTTTGGAGTGTGACATATTTGAAATAGTTCCGTACATTTGTTAACTAAACATACTTTAGTTTTCGAAACGTCGTCAGTATGGTCCCATTCGGGTGGTAAGGCAGAAATCATTTTAATGAAGAATTTAAAGTCTTCGCTATTCGGTTTAAAGTCGTATGTATTGCCAATTGGTCATACTTAAGGTATTCTCCCTCAGAATCGAGTAAGTCTGAGTGTTCGAGTATTACCGCATCGATGAGAGGCTTCAAGTAAAATGTTTGGTTTTTAAATTTGACGCTATTTGAGACCCACATTGACCTGCTGTGCGTTTTACGTAGATGCACAATTTGGATTATGGCTCTGAGGACTGATATTATTTTTCGTATTGTTTGCAGGGGGACGATTTTTTTGCTTTGTTTTGAGTTTATTCCCAGGTTGCCTCGAACCCAGCACTCTAGCTGCATTATAGATAACTAATTTTTTCTAAAAGTTTTCAAGGGGCTGTGTAGTTAACATCCAAAAATTTTGCTACCCATTTAAGGTTTAAAGCTAAAATATAGGAATCGACATCTAACATATTTGCACCTCCTTTTCAATGTTCGCAGTCAGTTTGTTTCTTTTAACTCTTTCCCAACTGGAGCCCCAGATAAATTCAAACAATTTTTTTTTAGTTGGTATTACAAGGCTTTTTAAAATACATATACGACCCAAGAGACCGCGGGACGACCATATGTTTGAAATTGTATTTACCTTTCCAATAAAATTTAGGAAGTTTAGTGAAAACAACTGTTTTCTATCTCTAATTGGAATTTCAACACCGAGATAGCGGAATGACGTGTTAGGCCATGCCAGACCTTTGTCTGCATAGGGTTTTTGTTCACTTAACCGTTTTGGAACTACAAAGAACGCAAGGGCTTTTCCCATATTGACTGCGCAACCTGACATATCAGTAAACAGATTAATAACACGAAATACCCCATCAAAATCAATTTGCTCGCCTCTGGGAAATATTAACGTCATCAGCGAGGAGGGACACTTTAAATTCGGTGTGGTTAAGTTTTATTCCTTGAATACAGTCTTATATCAAAGAAAATTTATTTTAACAGATTGCGTACAAATGCCGCCAAGTGGTCGTACTACCTATGGTTCATGTCAGTGTCGATGCGATAATCCGTAGTTAAGAAGCAAGATTTATATCATAATTCATCTCAACACACACTGACTGCATAAATATATGTGAAAGATCGTATACTCGCCACATTGATTGTCTGTTTAACATATATACATTTTCCAGTTGCAATTTGTCGAATTTATCCACATTTGCCTGCGTTATTGGCTGTCTACCAATCATGAAATCATCTTTTATATGCTTCCATTACATATAACCTATTGTTATCTTGAAAATTAGCTGATGTACTTGTATAGCCGAGCGGCAACTCATTAAGAGTCGATTGATGGTTAGCGTATTGTCACGTATTACTTATAATAAATGTAGCCCGATCGCAAAGGTTTTGTATGTATTTCTTGTTTAAGCTTTTTCACAGATTGTAAATGATTATTATTATGTACAACATATAAACGACAAATTTATAAAATGCATTCAACTGAAAACAGGCGCTGATCCAGGATATTTGTTTGAGGGGTGAATTTTTACAGATGACGTCGCAAAGTTACATCATAACATGGGGAACACACAATAAGCCCTAAAAAGCAACAATGCCTATATCAGGAAAATCTATAAAACCGTAGTATTAAGACCAACGACATAATAAAGCCAAATATTCAGTAATATTCAGTACAGAATAAGATCGAAATCGTCTCAACAACGTCTGAAACTGTAGGTACAGGCTATGGGACGATTGGGTGCCATGCGTCAGGCATCGGCCGTTTTGGTGTCGACATTTGTTCGCCCTAGTTTGACCGGCGCCGTTAGGGTTAGGGCGCCGCTGTTTTAGCACCGGATTTTTGTCACTGTTTGGGGTTATTAGTAGGTAGTGGTTGGGGTTAGAATTATTAGGGGAATTAGTGATGCTCTTAAGGGTGCAGTTCGGAGTTAAGTAAAGTGTTGTTTATGCCTGATTTTGACGATTTACGTCTTATTCCGACTTGTTTAGAACTCAATACGATCTAGACGGTAGCGGTACTACGACAATTGGGTATTAGTCTTAGTTTGGTCTTATTCCAAACTGTGTTTTATTCCGACGTTAATGTTGTTCTTATCTCAGTCTTATGGCTGAAGTCCCATAACATGACGAAGCAATGTTACTTTAAAACGTGGCGTCCCAAAATTATATCTTATTGCAGGGCGGGCAACTTCTCCAGTCGGCGGCCCGGATATGGTAAAATTAAGCACTTGGGGCCGTATTCTTGATTCAATATATTAATCGCGTATTTATCCACCTATACAAGAAATAAATCGTATTTGTTGTACTGTTTAAACACAGCAACACTTTTATTGCACAGCAAAAATACTGTTTTTTTGCCGAATTGAGTGAAAAAGTATCTGGGCATTTAATCCTTTAAAAATTTGTGACACTCCTTGTTAACTTTACGTTTTTTGGCAAAATAGTTAGGCCAATTGTTACTTCTAAATCCTAATTTTAACCCAAAACAAAGAATCTAAAAACAAATAGAAAATAAATAACCAAAGAATAACTGTAACAGTCACTATTATTTGACGTAGTAAGCAAGTAGTATGGATTGCGGCAGACAGTGGCCGCGGGCCACATTATGATGTAAGACCAGCAACTGTCTGCGGGCGTATGTTGCCCGCCCCTGTCTTATTGCGATGGCACAAAGTACATTTAAACGCCAGGTTATAAAAAAAGTAACCTTAAGAACACCAGTCACCACACAATAGGCTATACGTTAATTTTGTTTTAGGTTGGATAGGTGTTACTTTCAGTACAAAAACTACCTCACAAACATGTTACCTATTCGCGCAAAGAGAAACAAGCGCGTTTATATCGTTTACGTTGCCAAAGGTATCATTTTCGAAGGTGCAATGAGGCATCCGCCCCTAAAATATATATCTGTAATACCTAATTCCATTTCGTGCTGAAACTTATTGGTAATCATCGCCTTGGTAGATATAATACAGTTTACATAAATAATATAATACAAATGTAACACATTTCCTGTAAAGAAAATAATATACTATATGTATTTCGTCATTTGACATAAAACAATTTATGCAGAAACTGTCACCACTGATTTTCGCTGCTTGGAAAGATTCGAAAGCGACAGAGTCGCTGGTTTGTCTTGTTCTTTTTTAACACTTACTTTGTTCACAAATTTGAGTGGAGTGAGTGAACTGACGCTTACGTCGGAGTAGAGGAATGGGTTTAGGGCGCTATTGATAGGAAGCAGAATTACGGCACTGAAGGCGTATGCCTGATTTGGAATCTGGACGGCGCCAAGTTGCAGAAACGACATGAAACAAATTGGAACCCAGCAGGCAAAGTCAGTGAGAACAATGCGGGTGATACGCCCATTCATCTTCTGTAATTGCTTTGCTCTGTGTCTATTGCTCGAATTAGGCCTGGTGGTGCGCGAGATCCAGATGTAAGCGCAACAAACGTAGCAAACTGCAAGAAAATTAAAGAGGATAATGAATAACGAATATGCCCACCCAGGCTCTCCAGCAGAAACGAAGAAGCGAGGCAAACAAACGCTGCTATGACTAAAGTAGCCCAGAAAACCCTTTGTTTTGATCGAGTATTGTTCATCTAAGTAAGCTGTAAGATCGTACCATGACGAACTGAATGGTGGTGATTGGTTAGTTGGTTTAATCACAGAAAGTCGTTGTGCGAATGTAATCATGGCGTTTTTATCCATTGAATCAAACTGCTTAAAGGGGACAGGCATCCAAACATCAGAAATAAAGTAGTCAGAAAGTGTTTCATATCTAGGCAATGTTGCAAGAACGACAGTGACGAACCACATTAAAATAATTATCACTACAGGATACTTAACGGTGGCCCGCTGTGCTTTTATTGGGCGTTTAATGGAGTACAGACGCAGTGTTGTCAGACTGACCAAGATAAGTACTGACATTTCACTAGAGGTCAAAGCCAGGCTTCCGAGGTTTGAACATATAGTGCTAGTTCGCCACTCTTTGTCGTATCGACAGTATTCTCCCGAAAAACCCAGTCCCTTGGCGCAAAGTGTTATCAAATAAAATCCCATCAATCCATCAGCCGCAGCTAGGTTCAAAAGGAGGATATAATTGACTTTTGATATTCCTTTCATGTTCTTTTTGGAAATAAGTGCTTTAGCCGCACCAAAGAAGTTAACGGCGTTTCCTACAAGTGCAATGGTTCCTATGATCCACGTTGTGACTCGAAAACCGAGAGCACCCAAGAGCTCCTTCCGTGATGAAAGGGCGTCATTATCCATCTCTCGCGGACATTCATCGCTTCCATCTACGCAATCAGGCTTACCGTCCATTTTCTTGCTTTTCGAAACCGAATAAGGCGTGCCGCTCTCGCAGTAGAACCGGTCCGTGCAGTTCAATTCGTCCGATTTGTCGTCACATTGTGGTGTGCCATCACACAGCAGATTTTTGTCAATGCTGATTTTCCCACCACTTAGGCAGTAATGTCGCGATGGACACCCGACCTCCTCTTCTGGTATTCGCGGAGAACAAGTACTCCATTGGCCATCGCACACTTCCAAAGCGTCCAGGAATTGTGTACTGTTTAAAAATACGCGTCAAAATTATCTAAAAGTCAAACGTGAAGGAAGCTTAGTTTACTTGTAATTCCTAAAATACATTTTAAATGTTTCTGTGTATGCACCAAAACTCTGTGCATTGTATCGGTAACAAAATAACCTCAAGGAAGGTTGCACTAATTATATTATGTCACTATATTAACGTGCCATTAGGAAGCGCCAAACAATGCTTATTATTTGAAGCACATAATTGGAGCCATCATTTTTGTCACAACAACATTTTGGCAGGCTTTTTTCACGATATCCCAATCTAAATAAATTAGGTGTTTTTTTAGTTTTATTTTGTTTTATTTCTAAGGAAATTAGAAATAACTAAAGTTGTACAATTTTTATTTTATGGATAATTCGCCGGGCTTAATTATACAAGTTATTTATTTTTTTTAATTTTCTTCTACCCCCAAACATCTAGCTTAAATTTTTTTATATAGCGATAAAGGTTGCAGAACATTGGACATTGGGCGCACACCTGAGAAACTATTTATTTGTAATCTAGATTTAAATTTTGCGATAAGGGCTACTTATCTATAATTATTTATATGTCACTCGTTTATGGAACTGACGAAACCCCAAGGTTCCAGGGAAGATTTCCAGGGTGTGCTTTTATGGCAATTGAGTTTTATATGTTACTAGTTTTAATATTATTAATACAACATATATAGGTACCCTGCGAAAGACTTCCTCTGGACCATGATGAGGAATGGAGTGTGTGTAAAGCCTTAAATAGGCTATGAACTGACGTTTGTCGCTCTAATGCTAATATGTTAAAGTGTAGTTACATAGGTAATCCCGACACTGCTGTATATGTGGGGATGACCAAACCATAGTCCCCCTCCCACAGTGCTCGATGCCAAGCAATCGATGTGTGGAAAAGCTCCAATTGGATTCGGTATGATGCTAATGACGACGTAGGCTGAATAATTGACTTCGGATATATTGAGATTAGCTGTTGGTTACTTTACCACCACTTTATTTAGTGTCAACTTACGAAAGGTAAATAAGAACAACAAGCGCAACTGGTTCAGTCGAAAATTGTACCAGAAAATTGTAGGGGCCCATCTTTTTAAAGGTTTAACATATTTTTAATTACATATACATAGCCTATATATAAGCCCTCCAATTGTTACCAACAATAAACTAAAGTTTAAAACCAGTCATAAACCCGATTAGGATAAACAAAGAACCGCACCAACATGTAGGGGGGAGCAAACCCAGGTCCGCGATATATGTTTCTGTTCAGCGAGAGAATTGTTGGGTTATTGTAAATGCGTAGCGTTAGGGGTTTGATCAAAGAAATATATAAATGACCAACCAACATCAAGCATGTTTGAGTTGTTTTACTAAAATTTTTGGGTTACACTTTCAAATAGAAATTTCACATTGGTTTGTTCCTTGTGGTTTAGACCGGAGGTTCTCAAACTGTGCGTCGCGCCGACCATGGGTGCGTCGTTTTAATTTTCCAAGGGCGTCGATCAATAATTTCGTTTTGTATTTAAACTTAACTGGGATAATAAATTCTTAAAGGCAAGGTTGCCAGATGCTTGGTTTAGTATTAGGACTTTGTTGGTGTAATATTTAGACATTTTTTAGGCCAAATAATAAATTAGCATGCCCCTAGTGCGCCAGACCAAAGAGAATCTAAATGGAGGTGTAGCCTACCTGCTTTTGGTGAGCAGCCAAAATTCCTTACAATACATTTTTATTGATGTTTTTGCATTCTAAATATTCTCTTTATTTTTTTTATTTTTATTTTTGCCGTCACTAAACAAACACCCAACTCTAAAAGAAAGAGACTAATTGACATTGGAAGGCTTACTTTTAAGGAAACTAGTGAGATGTCTTTCAGCTTATGGTCCAATTTGGCGACACACGTTCTCAAACGCCTTATAAACAATGTTTTGTCAATGCTTGTATATTTACCTGCGTAATATGTTTGAAAAATGAAATGGATAAATTAGACTTTGTTTAGATCATAGGTGTCCAACCCTCGACTTGCAGATGAAACGACTTGGAGGTTTCATGTGGCCCTACAAAGAATCACTGGCCGGCTAAACTTTATTTGTTGGTATATGATATTTGCTGGTTAAGACAGCAATTATTTTTAATTTATGGACCATCCGTCCAGTTTTAGGCGGAACAGTCTCGATTTTCGATTAGTAACCCAAAATGACCCGTGTTCAGTCGGCAAACATTTTCCATACATTACTGTACATTTTATATATTCACTGGGTCGTAATTCATAAAACTAAATTTCAACCAACGTCAGCGTTGCAAAAAACAATAAAACAAAGCGTTAGATGTTGTATATTAATAATGTTAACGAGGTGCATAGTCTCTCTATAAATCTTCCTCACCAATGTTTAACGATTTAAAAGCTATTTATACACATAAACAGTCTATTAAAAATCACAGCGAGCTAGAGATATATCAAATACGTAACGAATTCTGTATGAAAAGTTTAGCTACCGCTAGGTGAAGGTATAGAGCTAAACATACTTATACGATGACGTCACACTATACCCAAGCAAAGCAAAGCAAAAATGAATATTGACAAAACAACATTTCCCGCCAAAATTATTTTGTGATTTTTTTTCTTTTACCCCCTTAAAAGCTTAGCCTAAACGCCCCGAACCATGTTTTTCCTAACCCCAAAATGCTCAGTCGCAAAAGTAAGATTTCAAACAAATCCTTTTTCCTAATTTTTGACACTAATAAAACAATATTATAGATAACCCCTATACCCCCCGAATAATAGTGAACTTTAGTTTCCAATATTAAAACCTTCAAAATAGGCAATTTATCAAACCTTTAAAATAGGCCTTTTATCTTTGTTTATGTTTTATATATTGTTATAATTGTTTTATTTTTGTATGCCCCCACAAAGAAATACATCCCAACGCCAAGCCGTTAAAATATACAACCAACTTTAACAACATTTTCATGTAAATTTGAAATACAATCAACAATTTTACCAAGAAACATTTTTTTGTATAAATTTTCCCTACCCCACAAATGTTAGTTGTTACTGCTTATCCGTGAAAAACAAACAAAACGTTTATAGCGTTAACTTGTATTATTTGTTTAATTATACACCTAATATTATAATACGATTAACTTAAAATAATGATAATATAGATTTTAAGCGTTTTTGCCAACTGAATTGAAATTGACCAGGATGGAAGACGACTAAAACCCTAAAACTACATTTACATACCACTCTACGCTATAATCCCTAAATAAAATTTACCCGAAATAAAAAACCTAGCGCCTAGCACCTGCAGAAAAATAAATCTTAAATCATTGAGACAACATGAATAGACGAAGACAATTCTTTAATGAGCGAAGCGCAATTGTTTAACGAGCGAATTCGTATATTTGCGTAGAATTGTCTTAATTTAGGGGATATGACGCCATGGTATAGCACTTTGCTCGTCCTTTAAAATATTGGCTTTTATTAACCTGATTTTGACAGACATGTTGTGAGGGCCATGTGACCCCACAGCAGTACGGCTTCATAAACACTGAGTAGAAAGTTCGAGCGAAGCGCAAAAAATATACAATGTGTTTATGTTGCGCACAACGCAGTGGTCATATTTTCTAACATTATGGATCACGCAAATGACAAAAAGTCCGAGTCACCCCGCGCTAGCCTGAATGTAATAGGAATACTTCTAGGCCAGGTTTTTTTTAAGGTTTGGTTTGGGTGACCGCTAAGTAGTTTTAAGAGACCGCAAGTGTTTCATTTAAATACCAAAAAGTTGCAAGTCCAAAATTTGGGAAACCGCTGGAGAAATTTGGGGGACCGTTTCATTCCCCCAAAACACCTTAAAAACACAGAGCTTCTAGGTGCGGGATAATAAAACGCTTGTTTAAATTGGCAAAAATGGTTTAAAATAGTTTCATTATACTTAAATGTGTGATACCAAATGGCTGTTATACTAAATGTCTGCTAATATATGTAGTTTAATAAACAAAAAACATACAATGGTAGCCTATATGTTCAGAGACTAAGAGCTAAAAATGCCCACAAAACAGTGTTAAGTAGGCCTACGTAGTAGCTCTTTTTTATTGGTCCAAACACCAAAAAAACATTGAAAGTCGGAACTCGATAAACAAAAAACACATTTTTCAGTACTTAATTGCACAGTGCCACATGTATAATTTTAGGATAAAGCGTAGGACAGCCTAAACTTGAAGCATAATGATGATCATTTTGTCACTGTATTAAGTTTTTTCATGTTGAACGAACCTGTTTTCATGCAAAATGAACCCTTCGAGAATCGTGCGTTTCAGTTTGCTACAAGTAGCAGTATATATGCCTATATTGCTTTAGCGCTTTTAACCAATTTGATAGAATTCCTTTATATCCAACACAGGAACCACACTTAAAACCAATGCCGAGTAGATCAGTAAAAACTCACCCATTGTCGCAAAGAAACTCGTACGGTCCGAACATCGAATTAAAGCGGGCCTTCAAGATACAGTAAGGTGCCGGTTCTGCACACGATCCGTGACATTCGTCTGAGAAATCGAAACACTCAGGTCTTCCATCACAAAGCACCGCTTTTTTGAGAATATTTCCGATGACATCACCGGGACAAAAAATTGTTTTATAGTTGGCTTCAGCCTTTTGAGTACAGTTACTTTCATCCAAGCCACTTGGACAATTGACGATACCATCGCATACTTGAGTGGGATTAATGCAGCTTCCGTTAACTCCGCACGAAATTTTACCCACTTGACAATCACAAGATGGTGGTATTGTGTTACTTAGGCTTTCTTGAAAGGTTCGTTTTCTGAAAAGGAATATTCAGTTAACTTTATAACGACGTTAGGATTTCCTAAATTTAAAATAATAAGATTGTATACACCATTGAATTGCCATCAACCCGTATGTCAACAATTACCATAAAAATTTTATTTGATTCAGGCCAGGAAAAAGTTCCTGTTCGCATAATAGGCTACAACTTAAATGGTAAAACAATAAAATACTCATGTCCACGCCTTCCCAGGGTTGTGGTTGTAATTGGACCAACTGTTACGAGATAATTTTTTGGACCCCTAATGAAAGTTCGAGTTATAACAATTACAATTCAGGCGCAACGATGTGGGATCAACAAATTTAACATTTTCGAGTTAGACACCCTATACAATTTTTTGCCAAAAATAACAGCCTACCCATTTTTGTGGAAAACTGAGTTAATGTTAAGGCAGAGCGAGCGGCACACTTTGGCACTCATATGATCCTCACAAAAGCACTCATCCGACATGTCGTAGCAGTCGATCACTCCATCACATCTTTGTCTCTCCGCTATAGTCAAAAGTCCGTCCAAGCATTGAAAGCATAGCTCAATACCGTTAACTTGACAACGATCGCTATGATCTTTGCACTGCATGGTTCTGTCTTGTAAATGCTTCTGTGGCAATACGCAAGTGTCGTAATTCGCACCAATAACGCATTTGAATCCATGTCCGACCCTTACTTCATCGCTTCCATCCAAGCAGTCGTTTTTCATGTTGCAGACGTGTGACGAAGCAATACATTTACCTTGTTAAGATAATTACAGAATTTAAAAAATCAAAATTATTTTTTTCATGTGTTACAAATAATGGTATGTCCTATGGCAGGATGAACAAAAAGTTTTATGGTGAGATTGATGTACGGTAGTTCATTAAATTTGTACGCTAATCGTGTGAGTTGCACAATACCTTCTATCGGAAAATATCTATATAAAAAAACTGTATTGTTTTAATGTTATTTATTTATATTAATTGCCTTTATCACATCCAAAGAATCCAGGTCGACAAGATCCATTTTCGTTGCATGCATTAGGGGGCCAGCATGCTCCGGAGCAATTTCTTTCGTCTGATCCGTCCGCACAATTTGTTATAGCGTTACACACCTCTTCCTAAACACGCTCAAAAGTTAAAAAAAATACCTTAATCTTAACGACACCAAAGGGGGTGCCCATTACTGTACCGTAAAACTTTGGTTTCGTACAAATGATATTCAGTTTCTGTATGTTAGTTCTATACGTTGTTTAGACGAATGGTAGATAAAGGTTGAATCATTATAGTTGAAGTATTTAGTAAGACGTCAAATAACAAAGTCATACAGAACTACATAACAAATGTTGTAAACTTAAATACAGATTTTTTTTATTATTTTCGGCGATAAAACGACAACAGCCTCTGAGGAAAAAAAATAAACTTACGATTTGAAGAGGTCGTAACATAACAAAAGGCTGTTTTAAAGGTTTAAGTATTTTTTGGTGTATTCAGGGTTAAAAACATTAGAAATTTATGTTTGCCAAAGCATGTACCACGAAAAGTGTAAAATTTAATATTGTGTCTTATGACTTTGACGTCATAGTTAGAAATATGTCAGAATCCCACAAATTCGTTAAAATTTTACTAAAAACAAGACCCAATATCGTTCAGTGAAAAATAATTTATGCGAAACAACAGATGTACCCGTAGGCTTATATTTTTTTGAGGTTTACAAACCTTATCGATGGCCTTGCCAAGCACTCTAATTACACGAGGTTTGGGTTTTTAGGATTTCATAGACATGATTATAGATTACTTTCTTTGCAACTGAATGGGCTCACATATGGAGCATAAACTGAATTGCAAAAAATACTTTACCTGTAGGATACACTTTCCGTCTCCACATTGAAAATAACCGTAACTGCAAGAGTCGTTTGTACATCTAAAAAATATAGGCCTACCAATAATTGCAAACTCCAAAAATACTGATAATTAAGTTATTATATGCTTACTACCCCTCGAACACTGCCCTCCCCACCAAACAAAAAAGTTCTAGAGCAATTACATGTTATTTTAATTACATAGGGAAACATTTTTATGTATTGCTCTTGCGACCCAAATGGCAACTTGGTGAATAATAAGACATACAATAAAATCACGTTTGGCGGAGGAAACAGCTTCCAAAGCAAACATTTTTATGTATTGTTTTTTCGCACACATATATGAACTTTGTGACTAATAAAAATTGGTAAAAAAAATAATAAAACATTTAATAAAACGACCTTGGCGGAGGAAAACAGCTCCCGGAGCAATATTTTTCGTCGCTTTCATCACTGCAATCTTTTCCACCCCTACAAACGACGTTCTCGTGGACACATTCTCCATCATCGCACATCCAGAAGCTGCGAATGTTAACATATATTGTATCAGATAATTTAACTTGTTTGGTGCTCTACATGAGCAAATACTGTTGCCCTAAATTATTTAAAAAGTGTTATTTTTTGTTATTTTCTCTGCGAAATTAAAAAAATAGAAAAACCTGTGATTTTTTACCAAGATAGATTGTCAATACCAAACGTAAAAGTCTCACAGGTTTATATTGTTAGAATTTTTATTTAAAGATCTAGGTTAAGTCATGTTAAAGAAACTACTTTTTTAAAGATATATTGTACTTGTTGTCTCAAACAATAATCGTCATAATATTGTAAATACTCTCACGGGTTTGTAGCGTTAAACCCACGCCTTACTTGAAGACACAGTTGTTTCTGAAGCAGAGCTCTGGAGGGTAGCAAGTTGTGTTCGGTCGGTCACGAGCGTAGGTAGTTTTGTCCCAAAACATCACACACTGTGACATTCGCTCTACACACTGGCCGGTTGAACAGTTTAAGTACTCTGGCAAACACGTGTCGTTATTGCAACGCACTGCTGGCCAACATGGTGTGGCTGCTGCAAACGCTAGAATCTTCTGCTTGGCGATTTCAAGTTTCTGCTCGAAAGCGCTGGAGTTGAGCTTCTGCAGGTTAGTTGTAAAATTTCTTACGACGTTTTCCCCTGTTGCCGGACATGGAGCCATCTTGGGTCGACAAGATAGGTCACAGCAAGTGCGATATCCTTCATGACATCGTCCGGTGGTGGCATTGCAACTGTTGTCCGTCATGTTGCAGTCATACAACCCACAACGGTAAAATGATGGTGTTCCGGGATTGCTTATCGGGTTGTCTGCTGTCAAAGAAAACTAGTTGAATACAACCAGAACTAATTAAAGATGATACAGACATATATAACGCGTTAAACCACAATTCAACGAATACATCGGAATACTTTATAAATTATTAAAACCGAGCTACATACTTTTAAAAATATAGGTAAAAGTATCTCTAGATGATTATTTGTCTAACAGTCTTATATATCTTCGTCAGGATAGCGAAATTGTTAGGTGTTGCCCATACCTTCGTAAGACGACGTGAAATAGAAAAAAACGGTAAGCATATAGAAGACCTGTAGCCCTAGTGTGCTTTTCATGATTGTTTATCGAAACTAAAAACCTGAAGAACTACAAAAATGCAGGTTATTCGACGAACAAACGTTTGTTTAGGTTCCCTATAATATTTGTTGATCTGTCGACCAGGTTTTTTTTTTAAATATTAAGTAGGCAGTTTATTTTTTCAACATTTCATTCATATGTTGTTTGGCTCCGAAATAATGTATTATACGAGCTAGCAGAATACATCGTTAAACTATACCACCGATTATATCTAATGTTAGCACAGTCTCCTTTAACTTTTGTTTGACTATCCAGTTTGGACAATGAAAGTTGGTAAAAAGTCAGGTTCCATATTGCATGATAGGAATGTTGTTTTTAGTTTGTTTTTTTCTTTAAATTTACTTTATTTTTGAATTATTATTATTTAGGTATATGGTTTTTACGTTACTGTAGTGCCGGGATGGCTAACCTTTCGTTTTCCATGCACTATTTTTGTAATTCGAATTTAGAAGCGCCACAATTTATTGATATTTTATATAATTAGTATGGATTATTTTAATTGGGTTTACCTAATCGTACCATCATTAAGTAATAGCGCAAATGGCAAAACATCGTATTTTACGTTAAAAAAAATTATGACCATAGTCCTTGCATTCCATAGTGCAAGCATTTCAGTTCTAAAAAACGCTCTTTTATTATCACTGGCACATTAACGTTTTTCATAAACGTTATTTTTTAATTTGAATACAATGCTCTCCGAAATATAGTGTTGTTTTTTTTTTACAGTAAAAATTACCTTTTAAAGCACTGTGCGCAATTATATAGTTACTTTTTCTTCAAAAACATACTTCCTATTCGGTTTTATATTAAAAAACGCTTTATCACACGCGGTCTATCAATTGACTATAACGTTCAAAAAATAAAAATAAACGTGAAATAACTTAAGTTCAAGTCAAGTATTTTGCTAAAATTTGCTAAAAGTAAAGTACCAGTCCAAGTCATCAAATGCCGAAGTCAAGTCCCAGTCAAGTCATTTTTAAAGCGTCATGAACAAAATAAATTAAACGTTTTACTATTAAAATTGGCAACTTGTTGGATTAAGAGCAAAAACTCCACTAAAAATAACGAAAACGCAATATACAGCATAAAATGTGTTTTATGTGGAATAATTGAGATAAATAAGCCAACTTCATTGAAAATTTTCTAGTTAAAACACTTAATTTAAACTCAAGTTATTTGACACAATGACTTAAGTCTAAGTCAAGTCATTTATTTATAGTGACAGTGGAGTCATTGACCTAAGTTATTACAGCACTGCCTTTTATTGTCGCCAACCACCTAGTGGCTGTTTACTGTTGCTGTCTATCTTGGTTATAAACGAAACTATTTATTCAAATTTACTGATGTTTAAAATGGCCATAAACGAATGTGGTACGCTTATGCCACAGGTTGAAAACGACTGAAAAGTGATGGCTACAATCTAGAAAGGACTATTTTACCAGTACAAAGGCATGAAGAAGACATTGGAATAGCCGTGGGCAATATTATTTATCATTATAATGTCGCTCGTTTAGGTGTTAATTAACTGTTCGGTATCGAGGAGGAAGCGGCCATACTATAATTTAGCGTATATAGGTGGGACGGCTAGTAGGTTTTAAGTGCTATGACAGGAAGCTGTACTACGTGTTGGCCCCTGGCGAAATGTACAAAAATACCCATAACTAATGCGTTGGGCCGCGGGAACTGCCGTTCGGGTTGGCTACCCACCGACTTGGCTTTCTCTTAGGGATAGGACTTTATCCGAATTTCGCAGTCTCAGTTTTTCCAGCGCTGCGTGATATCTTTGTGTGCGATTTTGGTTTGGATTGCGTTGTGTTGCATTGTTATTCGTCGGGTGGATACCGAGAGAATCGGACGCATTTTGAGCACAGTTTGCAATCTCGTTGGTAAGAGACAAGCTGTAGCCTTATGCGAGCACTTGGTGTGCATGGTTATTTGCCGTATACTGATTGTCGTTCTGTCCAATAAACGCCTTGCGCGAGAAAGTAATGTCATTCCTATCCTTAGCAGCTACTTTGGGGATTGTGTCCCCATTTAGTCTGCGACAATTGTCGCAAAAAAACAAGTCGGTGGGTAGCCGACCCGAACGGCAGTTCCCGCGGCCAAACACATAAGTTATGCTTCAAAAGGTTACAATAATTAAATTTGTGACACCAACCAACCCTGTTTCGAGCGATTTTAGTGACTGTGAACGAACTCTCCATGATATGCATGTATGGGGTGCACCAGTACGAAAAGGCATACAAGGGTGCATCACAAGCTTTTGTTGAACCACCAATGTTACATCGCATTTGCCAGTAATTACCGATTTCTATGAGATAATGGTGCTGTAATCGCTGTGAACCAACTTTCTGAGAAATGCAGTCTTTCTTTTTTGCCTGACTGTCGTGGTGCAAGTTGTATTCCTGTTTGCTGTGTAAAGTTTAAATGCTGTTTTATGGGATGCAATAGTACTCGCAAGCATGCATAATGATTTTTCATATCGCTTTTTTCCTTAGTTTACCTTTTAAGTAAACAGGGTGCATCTTGCATGAGTTCGTTACATCAACTGCCGGAACTGCGTATCGGTTAAATAGGTTTTGCAGGTATAACGTACCGTTTTTTACCAGCCCACTACGCCATGGCTTTCCAAACTGTGGTCCGCGGACCATTGGTGGTCTGCGACAACTGCACAGGTGGTCTGTGGTGATATGTCAAGAAATTAAAAAGTCACATACATAGGCTTGTCATTTTTTAGAAACGTAAATCCGGGACGCATATTGAAAACTGCAAATAAACTTAATGTAGACTTAATACAAAACAATTTAATGCAAATAATTAAGTTAACGGGGTTGCGGTTGTTTTATATTTTGTCAGGGCGTATATTTCAGGGGCCTATTTTTAATGGTGGTTTGTCTAAGCAATTTAAATTGTAACCGAAAGTAATGTTCTGTATCTTAATATATATAAAACAGAAGATTTGTGAGATGTCTGTCTGTAAAATGTTCGCCCGATCGGTCGCTGGCAGAGCAACGTCGTCGTTGACTAACAAAAGGAGCGGCGACTCCCCGTCGTGTGTTCGCCTTTCCCCAGGCGCGCGCTCGACAAATCGTAAACCTCTTAACGTAACCGTGCAAAACCTTTTTTCAAGCGCAATTACCCGCGTGGACATACAAAATCAAATTAGGTATATTGCCCTTATGCAAAATAAGTTTTAATGTTTTCAACTTAAAATATGTTTGACGTGCTTAGCCGTTGGCTATTTAATCCTTGCACAGGTTTAAATAGTAGCCAATTTTCAGTTTCAAGCGAGATTTTACTTACGTTCGAAGAAGTATGGTACCGGGATTAAGTAGAAAGCACATCACATGTTAAAATTCATGTTAACGAACGTGTGCAACGTTTGAAGTAAAGACTTAAGTTTAACAATGGCAGAGTTCGAAAATAAACGCGTTTGTTGTCGCAGTTTTCAGAGTAAGCAATTTATATTTTTCAACGGGTTACGGGTTTGTCTGACGTTGGACGCAGCTTAATTTGTCGTTTAGTGCAAAGGTTTAGCAATTTTCACTTTCATAAACATACTTTGAATAAACATCAGGAAACATGCACGGTATCGTACAAGAAACCTTCCCAACAATATTGTGACAGTGATTGAGGCCTAAGCCTAATGGCACGTTGCAAAGTGGGTTGATGTTAAATGTATTTTTTTAATTATCGGCTATAACCTGTGGCTCCAGGAAGAAGATTATACAATGCTGGTAACACGTGATTCGTAATTGAATGGTCAGAGCGCGTTCGCGCCTTACCTTTAGTGACCTATTTTAGACACAAAACCACTTTTTATACGTTATTTTACACTGTTTTAACAAAATGCATAAATTAATGGCAATTTACGGAAACCAAGAATTAGATCTTTAGAGCCACGCAAAAAAGTCACATATTAAACACGACATTTTATTAATGCCGCTTTCACACAGGCTGTGGGGTGTTACTCTGAATGTGGGGAAACATTAGGTTAACCTTTTTTAGACACACGATATGACATGATTTGAAACACTTCACATTATTTAAAATTTCTATTTAGTGACACGCAGTGCAAACGTTTAGGAATAAGCAAATTTGTTATGACATTACAAACATATGTTTGCATTAGTTATGCCTCTTATAGGAAGTTCTTACACTATCCGTAACATTACTTTTTGGGAATATTCTGATTACCACATTTATCTTCCATCTTCATGGTATATAACATGGGGCCAGCAGTTTTTCCAGACAAAATTCAGGTAGACTTCGTACATTATGGTGATTGTTGTGGTGTAATTAACTTTTACCCAGTAAAAATAACTGGTATATATTCTATTTACCAGGGCAACGCCGGGTATTTCGTCTAGTTGTGAATGAAATGAGTCGGGTAAATACTTTCTACAATTAAAGTAGGATGCGGCCCTCGTGAAAGCAGCAACAATATTAGGCCGTACATTTGCAAAGGCGCTGTGTCCATAACAAATTCGTATTCCACGGACCAAATCATTCTCAAGCATAAGTTAAACAAAATGTAAGATTCCATCAAGCTGGCCTCACTATAACATATTATTTTGTTGTACTCTGCGTCATTTGCTTGAGCCGCGTGTTATTGCCGATGATTTAAAAAGTTAATTTACCATGTTACTAAAAAGTAATGTTACGGATAGCGTAATATCCTGGCTTGTGTGTAAAGTGGTAAACATTTTATTTTTTTCTAAATAAAACATTTTAACTTCTTTAAACGTTAGTTGTTATACAGCATATATGTTGGTCGTCCCTTGACTATTTTGTTTTGCTTATTGTGCCTAAAATGGGTTGACTAAATGATTCCCCACAAATGGAGTCACATTCTTTAGCCTGTGTGGAAAAAAAATCCTCCTGAATTTACAGTTTAGCGCCAATTAAACCCAATTTTTTTCGCGACCGACGACAAACTATTTTCAAGTTGTCTAAGTGTTATTCAATTAAAAATGCCGAAGTGCTTTTCGTAGAAAGGGGGGCGCAAGGCATGGGAAAATTACCAAGGGGGACACGGCTGAAAAAGATTAAAAAACACTTGTCTATGGCATCAGGTGGTTCTCAGCAGACGCTTTCTTGAAATTTAGACAACAATAAAGCAAAATCTAAGCTATACATTATAATGCTGAAAAGGAAAACTTTGTTTTCTGATGAGCTACCGTACGCCAGAAGTATCCGTGTTTCGGAAAAGAAATATTAACGTGTCATCAGCGAGGAGGGACACTTTAAATTCGGTGTGTTTTATTTTTATTTCTTGAAAAGCATCTTCGCGCAGTGCCTTCGCCAGACATAGTAAAAACAGTGTTGGTGATAGGGGATCACCTTGTCTGACGCATCGTTCTATCATAATCTCTTCCGACAAAAAAATTGTTATTTGTTATTCTGCAAGTTGGTCGAGAGTAGCAACATTTTATCCAGTTATTAATTTATCCCCAAACCCAAACGCGTTTAGAGCAGAATAAATAAAATCCCAACTTATTGTATCGAACGCTTTGTAAATGTCCAAGCTAAGTACCGATCCTGGAATTTCATAAAAGTTGCAGGAGTCCATAATGTCAAAGAGGATACGGAGATTATCGCCTATGTAGCCTACCTCCTCTTCATAAAACCATTTTGATCTTGATTAATCAACAGTTCAATATATGTTTCAATTCTGTTGTTAATAACTTTGAAGATGACTTTTTAATCAGCGTTTTGTAACGAAACAGGGCGGCAATTGGTTGTAAGTAAGGGGTATTTCGGTGGTTTCGGTATTAAGGTCACGACCCCTTGCGACTGACTCTGCCTAAATTGACTGATATTCTCAGTCCCAAGCTTCGTAAAACAAAGATTTTATATCTGGCCAAAACTTTTGGTAAAACTCAACCGGTAATCCGTCGAGACCCGGTGACTTATTTATAGGCATTGTGTTAACCGCATTCTTAATTTCGGCCGTTAAAATAGGCTCTTCGGTCGTTTCTATAGCTGGGAAGCGTTTAATTTAGAAAGGTTCAGGATTGCCAGGTTAAGGTCGATTTGTGATTGCATGCGTTTCGTATTGTGTCTTTTGTATAGGTCTCCAAACAAGCGTGATAACTCTGTTAAAATTATTTTTTGATCTGTATAGACGTGGTCATCATTTTTAAGACGGTTGATCGATTTTTTAACCGCATGACGTTTTTCTGAAGAAAAATTTTGTGTATTTTTCACCCTTTTCGGCCCAACGCGCCCTGCGCACCTTTCGTTTGGTTTTCTACTAGTTGATCCAATGTGCATTTATGTTGTGATAATTTAACCGCAAGCCTCGGGTCAGCAGGACTGTTGGTTCGACTTATTTCGTGTTTGAGCGTTTCTATATTTCTCACCAGTTCAATCTGGCGAGCAGTGTTTTCTTTTTTCAATCTAGCACTAAATTCAATCGAAACGCCGCGAAGGACAGCTTAAAGAGCATCCCACCTAACATGGGGATTGACGTGATTTGCCGAGTTGGTTATTATGTAATCGTTGATATTTTTTTATTAGGTCAGTATATTGTTCCTTATTCAACAAGCGAGTGTTGAACTTATATTCCTTATCCCTTACCGTGTTCATTAGGAGTTAGATTTAAAGACAACGTTACGATTTATGGTCGGACATAATACCTGTGACAATTTTGGCGTCTATAACGTTAGTCAATAATGTTTTTGAAGTTAGAAAGAAGTCTACACGAGTCGCTGTCAATGGCTTTGTTTGAGTTCTCGAGTACTTTCTTTTTGCCCTGTGCACATGGCGGAAAGCATCATGCAACTCAAGTAAATACATGTGAGCCTGCACAGTGGCCCGTGATCTTTTGTTTGCATGCGGGGGTCCATGACTTTTATCCAAGCTCGCATTTAGGATGATATTAACATCAGCTCCTACTACCATATCGCCGTCAGTAGCTATGATAAGGTTTGTAAAAAAGTCGTTAAAAAAGGCAGTGATCATTGTTTGGCACGTAAATATTAGTTAGTTTTAATCTGTATTCCCAAGTTTGATGGTTGATATCAAACACCTCCCGCATGTGTCGGCTGTCGTTTGATTAATAGAATATGCTAAATTTTCTGAGAATAAAATGGCTACCCCCTTGCTACGATTTGTCTTGTGAGACCAAACAATTTCTTCTCCCCATTCCGTCTGCGCATAATGGCGCGACGCATCGCATAGGCACAATCATTTAATTAGGTGCGGTAGTGCGCGCCTATGGAAAGCCAAAGCCGCAAAAATACCATTTTATGGATTTTGATGATAAGGTTTCATTAGGTAAACGCGCATTCTAACGGTATTACGTTAATTCACATATTAATTTTTTAAATGAAATAGCAACATTGCATTTCATTTAGCAACTTATGATTCAAACACTTGGCGATTTACATCTCTACTTTCAATTTTGCAAAGCTACTTGGTGATTGTAATGACTACTATGCAATCCATTTGTCCACTTTGTAATTCACATATCTTATTTGTGATTACCTAAACAAATTTTATTTACAACTTTCAGACATGTAAAAGTAAAATAGCTTTTGAAACCACAACTAATAAGACAGCAACTTAACTTTACAACGTTCAACACGTGATTTTAACGTGACAATGACAAAATTGTTTTAAATTTGCGGATACGGCGCGTACAAATCAAACGACATAACGTCGAATGACATCTTTGCGTTTTTTATAACACAGGGGTCGGCAACCTACGGCCCGCGGGCCGGATCCGGCCCACCGATGTAATTCATCCGGCCCGCCGCCTCTTTGACAAATTAGACACAAATCAATTTCACATACATTTTAACTACTTAAGTTCAAAAAATTTTCCCGCTTCGCGCGAATGATCATTCCACATCCGGTTTGTTTACGTTTTGATGCTGTCTTTTGAACTAAATTCTGCGCTTCTTTACCGTTGTGCCGTGGAAGGCTGCTAAGTGCGACGCGGACAAATAAACAAAAATAAAAATCGCGCTCGCTTCGCTCGCCAAGTGTGCCCTCGCTTAAAAAGGTTAACAAACACTGAGCTAGACTAAGTTTAAATGTTATCGCGTTCTCTCAAAGTAGTTTTAGTACACTTTTCATTAGTAGTATGGATGACGACGTGTGAACTCGAATTCCAAACCAAACAAAGCTTTTTTATGCGCTTTGCGTCAACACTTTAGTACCTCCTTAAATATAATTAAACACGTTTTTAAGTGCAAATAGACCCAAGGCCCGCCTGATTTACTGTTGTTCTAACATTTTACTAACACAACTCTTAGTATACAGGTTGTACGGCCTAAAGAGACATTTCTGAGTTTTGTTTTGGCCCGCGACTATAAAAAGGTTGCCGACCCCTGTTATAACATGTTGAATTGAAGAGCAACTTGGCGAATGGCATGAGAAAAAGGCAAATAACTTAACAACTTGGCGCATTGCTTAGCATTTTTAGGATTTAACATATCAAATGAAACGCCTAGTTGACGAATGGAGTGGATACTTTGCTAATCAAACAGCAACATGACAAATGGCACAGCATGTTTAGGATTTAAACAGCATGTCAAATGAAACGCCTATAGTTAACGAATTTAATGGCAACTTTTCAAATAGAATGGCTCATTTGCGAATCTAACAGCAACATGACAAATGGCATAGCATGTTTAAGATTTTAACAACATGTCAAATTCAACTCCTAGTTGGCGAATTTAATGGCAACTTTTCAAATGGAATGGCTATTTTGCGAATCAAACAGCATCTTATGGATTTTAGTAACATTTTGAATGTAACGTCCAACTTACAATTTTAATTGTCGTATTTGTAATGGAAACATTTGAAAAAAAATTAGTTCAGGGATGTCCAGCCCGCGACCTGCGGCGGGTGGCATTGCGGCCCACTACTTGTATAGTCTCACTTTCAGTAGCCTTTATTTTAAAATTAAATAAATGTTTCGACTATCATCAAAACGTGTAGAACGCGCAGTATTTGATGCAGGCCTAATCTTGTATTGTTTTCTTAGATTGTAATCGCGTCTAATGTCGCATTCAACATCCATCGAACGCACGCTTGTGCACCGATCATGTTCAGCAAGATGTGTATGTGTTTTTGTGTGTTTTTGCGGACCGTTTTAAGGAAATATATCAGCCCAAAGGTGTCGTACCATGGCATGATACGGCATGTTAACTTAATTTTTCGCGCTTGTCGTGATAAGGCCAAGATGCATTACAGCCATAAGACTGAGATGAGATCAACATCAACGTCAGAATAAAACACAGTTCGGAATAAGATCAAAATAGGACTCATATCAAATAGAGTAGTACCTTCTAACTCGGAATATGTCTTAAATCCGTGAGAAGAAGACCTAAATACTTATGATGTCACACCTTTAATTTAATAGGTTTTGCGGCGCATCGAAAAGTTGCAATGACGCCTATTCTACAAAAATGTTAGTCGGTCCATCCAGTTTCATAATAAAGCCAAATACGCAGTAATATCCACGGCAGAATAAGATCTAAAATCTAAACCGTCTTACAAGACCGGTCGGAATACCCTCTGAATTCATCCGAATAAGGCCTAAATGGCCAAAATAACGTCTAAAACTATAGGAGGCGGGTATGGGTCGATCAGGGCCGTCGGTGGTATCGGCCGTTTTAAGGACGACGTTTGGACGTCCCAGTTTAGTGTTTTGACACCGGATTTTGTGGTCCTTTTTGGGAATATTGGTCGGTAATGGGAGGGGTTAGAAAATGGATAAATGTTGAAATTATTAGGGGAGTTAGTGATGTATTTAGGGGTGGGGTTAAGGATTAGGTAAAGTGTTGTTTAGGCCTGATTCTTGCGATTTAGGTCTTATTTTGACGAATTTAGGACTTATTGCGATTTAGACGGTACTACGACTATTCGATATTAGTCATATTTTGGTCTTGTTCCGAACTGTGTTTTATTCTGACGTTGATGTTGTTCTTATCTCGGTCTTCTTGCTGTAGTTCATTTCGGCCTCAACGCGAGAAGCGCGAAAAACTTGAGTTAACATGCCGTGACATGCAATGGTACGACACCTTTTGGGCTTCGGCTGATATATTTGAACTAATTTTTTTTCAAATGTTGCCATTACAATCGTGATATTATCATATTCGCCATATGGCTGTTTGATTCGAAAAGAAGCCATTCCATTATAAATATGACAATTTAAATTGTTAGTTGGACGTTACATTCAAAATGTTGTTAAAATCCATAAGATGCTGTTTGATTCGCAAAATAGCCATTCCATTTGAAAAGTTGCCATTAAATTCGCCAACTAGGAGTTGAATTTGACATGCTGTTAAAATCTTAAACATGCTATGCCATTTGTCATGTTGCTGTTTGATTCGCAAAGTAGCCACTCCATGCGTCAACTAGGCGTTTCATTTGATATGTTAAAATCCTAAAAATGCTAAGCAATGCGCCAAGTTGTTAAGTTATTTGCCTTTTTCTCATGCCATTCGCCAAGTTGCTCTTCAATTCAACATGTTATAAAAAAACGCAAAGATGTCATTCGACGTTATGCTGTTTGATTTGTACGCGCCGTATCCGCAAATTTAAAACAATTGTGTCATTGTCACGTTAAAATCACGTGTTGAACGTTGTAAAATTGAGTTGCTGTCTTATTAGTTGTGGTTTCAAAAGCTATTTTACTTTTACATGTCTGAAAGTTGTAAACAAAATTTGTTTAGGTAATCACAAATAAGATATGTGAATTACAAAGTGGACAAATGGATTGCATAGTAGTCATTACAATCACCAAGTAGCTTTGCAAAATTGAAAGTAGAGATGTAAATCGCCAAGTGTTTGAATCATAAGTTGCTAAATGAAATGCAATGTTGCTATTTCATTTAAAAAAATAATATGTGAATTAACGTTATACCATTAGAATGCGCGTTACCTAATGAAACCTTATCATTAAAATCCATAAAATGGAATTTTTGCGGCTTTGGCTTTCCATACGCGCCTTCCACGTAAAGAAAGTACTTAGCTTCTAGCCTTTGGGCGCATTTTGTTGCTATATAAAGCTCTTGTTTTTTGGTGCGTGGTGCAGTCGGCACCAGCATCAATACGAGGACAATATACACGACATCAAACTTTGAAAGACATGGATGTGAGATGGTCCATTCTGTCCGGTATTCGATCGCTGATTGGCGGATCTACTTCAATAGGTGAATCTACACACGCGCAAGACGGAGTTACGACACAACGCACGTCCACATATAAAAAACAAAACAAAAAAAACTTTGGTACTCTTGATATAACCAAAGACGTGTGTTGCATCACACCGGACTATTCCGCCATTTTTGTTTTTGTTGAAAATTTTAGCTGGACGATCTACGTTAACAGCAAACCCTAAGGTAACAATTGTTTTTTCAACGATTTGTTGGCGCCCTCAAATCTACACGATTTTTGAAATGATCAAATTCAATTATATAACTGAATGTAATGTTTCGTCCAAAAAACAAATGGACGCACACTGCTGTGTTGCCGCTCTGACGAGCAGGCACACATTCTAGCCTCAAAGCTGAACAAGCTCAGCGTTGTAAAATACGCTGAGCCTTAACAAGAAAATGTTATTAAGGCCCGGGTCAGCTATTTGCCTCCTCGGATGAAGCCTATAACCGTCGAACGCTATTTTGACCATAAAGTAGCCCTATGCTCCGGCAATAGGGAACAATTAGATTCACGCAACATACGCTCCGGTAAATTAGTCCTAGACTTAGATAGAAAGACGGTGGAGAAAAATCACATCGCAAAGAAATAATGATGGGCCCCCACAAGATAGGGGTCTTTTACGACGAGCAGCCTGAGTGCTGTCGCTATTGCAAGAAACCAGGTCATGTGCTTGAACAATGCGACAAGCTGCAAAAAAAGAACAGGGATAAAGAGGAGAGAGCAGCTTTGGAAAAGGAGCGGAAGAGGAAGAAAGAATGCAGAAAATCTCCCATCACTTGGGATTATTTTCCTCTTGATCATTACTTCGGGGAAACGGTCGAGGTGATCTCCACCCCTCTGAAACACCCAGCACAGCTCCAACACATTGGGAGAACAGAGATCACTAGCCCTGGGGGTCGTAAACCCCCAAGACCCACACCGCGATCTGGGGCCGCTTGACCAGACCTCGGAGACATATGGCTCCACAACCTCAAGTTTAACGGAGAACGACCCCGACAATGTGTCAATCAGCTCCGGGAACGAGGAGGAAGAAGACCAGATGAAAACTGAAGTACCAACACCACCCCATAAAGGTACTTCTGCTATGGGGGGTCAAAATAGGTCCCAAAAGACCTCTCTGTCTGATCTTGGGTTCGTTCGAAAGGCTCCAAAGCAACAAGTTGGCTGCCTGTCTTGCAAGGGCATAAAAAGTCATAACCTCGATTGTGAAGACTCCTTCTTTGAGGGTCCCAGCAGCCCTGTAAATTAATTCCCCCACCTTCTTTAAATTTTCCGATTTATAAAATCAGGATAAATAATGTCTAAATCAGGGATGTCCAACATTTTATTATAGTGGGCCGCATTGACACTTGAAATAATTTAATGGGCGGCAGAACCTATTAAGTTTCAAGATTAAGTATTGTTCTTTAGAATTATAAGGGGCTTTTAGAGCTATATATTTTTTTTTACCCATACTATGCTATTAGTGCGCCCCTAAAATCTGACTGGTACATTTTAATTGGGCTAATATTGAAGGTTTAAAATACTACTTGGGAGTGCAAATGACTAGCGGGCCGCACAAAAATTTCAGACGGGCCGCAATGTGGCCCGCGGGCCGCAGGTTGGACATCCCTGGTCGAAACTACGGCCTACAACAATCTAACAAACATCACGCCGTTTTTTCTTGTTTAAAAAGTTTTGCTAGCGATATATTTTTGTTACAGGAGACTCACCCCTTGTTGAGTCAACCTGGGCTGCTGAGTGGGCTCCTGGTGTCACTTATTTTAATTCTGCTCCCTCTGGAGGATCTTCCTCCAGGGGTGTTGCCATTTTGTTTTCATCGTCCCCACTTGCCCCTTTAGATACCTTTTCGGATCTCGCCCGGAAAAATTAACTCGTATTTAAAAACAGTTATACAGTTATTGCTAGTTTGTTAAATAAGGATGGCCTACCCAATAGCTTTAAAAAGGTTGTCAATAATTTAACAAATATTTAATATTCAAGTATTTTGTTTATGCAGAATATTCCTTCTTAAAAGGCTTAATGGAAAGAGAAAATCCAAAGCATGGAAAATCCAAAGCTAAGTACAAATACGATTTTGTAGTGTAAAGGTAAAAAAAGAGTGGGGTCTGGTGAACTAAAACAAAAAATCCACCATCCTAGTAAAATTGAAATATTGTTTTGATTGTATTATAATCCAAACCTGCGCCTTTAAACTCATCTTTTATTGGAATTATATTGACACGATTATTATTCTTACACTTGTACACTTCCCAATACAAGTGCAATTCGCTCATGCAAAACAACATTTGATCGAACGCTCAGTTCGCTATTATTGGTTGGACCGATAAACCCGATTTAAGCACAGTTCATATTATAAATAATCGAGCCGGTTGTAACTGACATCCTGAAGCTTACTATTTTAAATGTTGTAGAAGCAAGATACAAAATAGTTATTTAAAAAAATAAATAATATTTCAGAACTCGGCTTTTGCAAGTATTTCCATTCATTTTACGACCAGCATTTTGTGACACCCTGAAAAATTGTGAATGTTTTACAATTTGCCTTTTTTAATTCACTACATAATTAAATAAAAAGTGATCGCACAATAGAGTTTACTTTAAAAGATGGTAAAAAACTGGTTATCAATACAAAATTTGCATTTGTGTATTGGTCAACAAAAAGATAAGATATTGTTTGATCGCTAGTGGTAACTTTGTTTTATTTGCAACCTATTTTGGCTGCCTAATTAACACCATGTTTGCAGTAATGTAAAAATTAAGTACAGTAAGGTCTTTCAACTGAATTTGTGAAAAGTTGTTAAGTGTGCCATTGAACTCACTATTTGAACTCACTATATTGGCAAAACCATGTTTTTGTTTTTGTTTTTTGGGTGTTATGATTAATCCACCCCAACATTAGGAAGATAGCCTATATAAAAACATACTAGGAATTGATATTCTTTAAATCTTGAAAACCTTGGGATTCTACTTTGAACATTCCTAGTAATTTAATATTTAACCATTAGCAGCATTGCCACACAAAGCACAAAATATTCAGTGGTCCTCAAAACTTTTTTTTGGTTATGTTAGGAAAAATTCGAACTGCAACCACCTATAGAAGTTTCTATTATTTTTTCATTTTATGTCTTAAATCCAACAAATTACTTAAGTAGCACTAGGAAAATTAAATCAGTTTGAATTTGTTTTCATTTAATTACTTCACCATTCTCCACAAATTCTATGAGCAATGAAATAGTAGACAGGAAATACAAGAATACCCCCTTTGTTGTTCATTAGGGCAGGGGTCCGCAAATACTTTTTGGTGCGACCCAAAATTGCTAGTACCGAGGTCTCGCGACCCGAATACTTTATTGCGTTTCCATTCATTAAGACAGATCTACATGTTATGCGTTTTTAAAGACAAAGGGTTCTGTAACACAACTGAAAAGAAGCCTTGAGTTTTATTACTTTTGATGTCTCATTCGGATGACAAATATGATTTAGCAACCAATATGGGTTGCAGGCTTGCAGCCCCACCAATTCCCCGCCATAACACCTTCAACAAGCGTCCGCTATTGCGCTTTCTTAGTGCAATAATTACTGGCAAAGTGTGTAATGTTTTTTTGGCGCGAATCACTAAAAAATGTCCGACGTCTCATCGCAATTGTTTTAGGAAACTCAATATTATAAGGCTCACATTTAAGGATTTTTCAGAGGGCAATATAAATTTTAAGACAGAGGTCGACAACCTTTACCAAGTCGCGGACCAGACCAAACTCAGCAAGTTTTTGGCGGGCCGTATTAAATTTCCGCTAACAATTTTTTTATAAAAACGTGTGGCCTCTAAGCACTTTAATATAATAACTCTTAATCAGGGACAAACCCAAATGTTTGACGCAGTGAAAAAGAGTCTAGTTACACTACAACAAGGAAGCAACGGGCGTATCGCGAAAAAAATGTTTAAATTTAAGTTTAAAATGGCATACCTTTAAATTTGCAAGGAGACGTGACGCATTTTCCACACACGAAATAAAATACGAACATATTTCTTATGCTCTTTTTGTTAATGTTTATCATTAAATAATCCATCAGCGAATTAATTTGGAAAAAAATGATTTTAGAGAGTTTCATGCTACGAAAAATTTCCTACTTATAGTTGTCATGCGCACGTCACCTTTGGTCTGAGAAGACTACATCAAAACGCCAATGTAATTCAAAGTCAAATTTGATACGCGCGGGGAAAAGTTTGTGCAATTTCGTATAGTTAAAACAGTTAAAAATATTAAGCATATGCTGGCCTTGTGTACTGTTTGTGAAATATTTGAACTAATTTTTTTTCAAATGTTGCCATTACAATCGTGATATTATCATATTCGCCATATGGCTGTTTGATTCGAAAAGAAGCCATTCCATTATAAATATGACAATTTAAATTGTTAGTTGGACGTTACATTCAAAATGTTGTTAAAATCCATAAGATGCTGTTTGATTCGCAAAATAGCCATTCCATTTGAAAAGTTGCCATTAAATTCGCCAACTAGGAGTTGAATTTGACATGCTGTTAAAATCTTAAACATGCTATGCCATTTGTCATGTTGCTGTTTGATTCGCAAAGTAGCCACTCCATGCGTCAACTAGGCGTTTCATTTGATATGTTAAAATCCTAAAAATGCTAAGCAATGCGCCAAGTTGTTAAGTTATTTGCCTTTTTCTCATGCCATTCGCCAAGTTGCTCTTCAATTCAACATGTTATAAAAAAACGCAAAGATGTCATTCGACGTTATGCTGTTTGATTTGTACGCGCCGTATCCGCAAATTTAAAACAATTGTGTCATTGTCACGTTAAAATCACGTGTTGAACGTTGTAAAATTGAGTTGCTGTCTTATTAGTTGTGGTTTCAAAAGCTATTTTACTTTTACATGTCTGAAAGTTGTAAACAAAATTTGTTTAGGTAATCACAAATAAGATATGTGAATTACAAAGTGGACAAATGGATTGCATAGTAGTCATTACAATCACCAAGTAGCTTTGCAAAATTGAAAGTAGAGATGTAAATCGCCAAGTGTTTGAATCATAAGTTGCTAAATGAAATGCAATGTTGCTATTTCATTTAAAAAAATAATATGTGAATTAACGTTATACCATTAGAATGCGCGTTACCTAATGAAACCTTATCATTAAAATCCATAAAATGGAATTTTTGCGGCTTTGGCTTTCCATACGCGCCTTCCACGTAAAGAAAGTACTTAGCTTCTAGCCTTTGGGCGCATTTTGTTGCTATATAAAGCTCTTGTTTTTTGGTGCGTGGTGCAGTCGGCACCAGCATCAATACGAGGACAATATACACGACATCAAACTTTGAAAGACATGGATGTGAGATGGTCCATTCTGTCCGGTATTCGATCGCTGATTGGCGGATCTACTTCAATAGGTGAATCTACACACGCGCAAGACGGAGTTACGACACAACGCACGTCCACATATAAAAAACAAAACAAAAAAAACTTTGGTACTCTTGATATAACCAAAGACGTGTGTTGCATCACACCGGACTATTCCGCCATTTTTGTTTTTGTTGAAAATTTTAGCTGGACGATCTACGTTAACAGCAAACCCTAAGGTAACAATTGTTTTTTCAACGATTTGTTGGCGCCCTCAAATCTACACGATTTTTGAAATGATCAAATTCAATTATATAACTGAATGTAATGTTTCGTCCAAAAAACAAATGGACGCACAATGCTGTGTTGCCGCTCTGACGAGCAGGCACACATTCTAGCCTCAAAGCTGAACAAGCTCAGCGTTGTAAAATACGCTGAGCCTTAACAAGAAAATGTTATTAAGGCCCGGGTCAGCTATTTGCCTCCTCGGATGAAGCCTATAACCGTCGAACGCTATTTTGACCATAAAGTAGCCCTATGCTCCGGCAATAGGGAACAATTAGATTCACGCAACATACGCTCCGGTAAATTAGTCCTAGACTTAGATAGAAAGACGGTGGAGAAAAATCACATCGCAAAGAAATAATGATGGGCCCCCACAAGATAGGGGTCTTTTACGACGAGCAGCCTGAGTGCTGTCGCTATTGCAAGAAACCAGGTCATGTGCTTGAACAATGCGACAAGCTGCAAAAAAAGAACAGGGATAAAGAGGAGAGAGCAGCTTTGGAAAAGGAGCGGAAGAGGAAGAAAGAATGCAGAAAATCTCCCATCACTTGGGATTATTTTCCTCTTGATCATTACTTCGGGGAAACGGTCGAGGTGATCTCCACCCCTCTGAAACACCCAGCACAGCTCCAACACATTGGGAGAACAGAGATCACTAGCCCTGGGGGTCGTAAACCCCCAAGACCCACACCGCGATCTGGGGCCGCTTGACCAGACCTCGGAGACATATGGCTCCACAACCTCAAGTTTAACGGAGAACGACCCCGACAATGTGTCAATCAGCTCCGGGAACGAGGAGGAAGAAGACCAGATGAAAACTGAAGTACCAACACCACCCCATAAAGGTACTTCTGCTATGGGGGGTCAAAATAGGTCCCAAAAGACCTCTCTGTCTGATCTTGGGTTCGTTCGAAAGGCTCCAAAGCAACAAGTTGGCTGCCTGTCTTGCAAGGGCATAAAAAGTCATAACCTCGATTGTGAAGACTCCTTCTTTGAGGGTCCCAGCAGCCCTGTAAATTAATTCCCCCACCTTCTTTAAATTTTCCGATTTATAAAATCAGGATAAATAATGTCTAAACCAGGGATGTCCAACATTTTATTATAGTGGGCCGCATTGACACTTGAAATAATTTAATGGGCGGCAGAACCTATTAAGTTTCAAGATTAAGTATTGTTCTTTAGAATTATAAGGGGCTTTTAGAGCTATATATTTTTTTTTACCCATACTATGCTATTAGTGCGCCCCTAAAATCTGACTGGTACATTTTAATTGGGCTAATATTGAAGGTTTAAAATACTACTTGGGAGTGCAAATGACTAGCGGGCCGCACAAAAATTTCAGACGGGCCGCAATGTGGCCCGCGGGCCGCAGGTTGGACATCCCTGGTCGAAACTACGGCCTACAACAATCTAACAAACATCACGCCGTTTTTTCTTGTTTAAAAAGTTTTGCTAGCGATATATTTTTGTTACAGGAGACTCACCCCTTGTTGAGTCAACCTGGGCTGCTGAGTGGGCTCCTGGTGTCACTTATTTTAATTCTGCTCCCTCTGGAGGATCTTCCTCCAGGGGTGTTGCCATTTTGTTTTCATCGTCCCCACTTGCCCCTTTAGATACCTTTTCGGATCTCGCCCGGAAAAATTAACTCGTATTTAAAAACAGTTATACAGTTATTGCTAGTTTGTTAAATAAGGATGGCCTACCCAATAGCTTTAAAAAGGTTGTCAATAATTTAACAAATATTTAATATTCAAGTATTTTGTTTATGCAGAATATTCCTTCTTAAAAGGCTTAATGGAAAGAGAAAATCCAAAGCATGGAAAATCCAAAGCTAAGTACAAATACGATTTTGTAGTGTAAAGGTAAAAAAAGAGTGGGGTCTGGTGAACTAAAACAAAAAATCCACCATCCTAGTAAAATTGAAATATTGTTTTGATTGTATTATAATCCAAACCTGCGCCTTTAAACTCATCTTTTATTGGAATTATATTGACACGATTATTATTCTTACACTTGTACACTTCCCAATACAAGTGCAATTCGCTCATGCAAAACAACATTTGATCGAACGCTCAGTTCGCTATTATTGGTTGGACCGATAAACCCGATTTAAGCACAGTTCATATTATAAATAATCGAGCCGGTTGTAACTGACATCCTGAAGCTTACTATTTTAAATGTTGTAGAAGCAAGATACAAAATAGTTATTTAAAAAAATAAATAATATTTCAGAACTCGGCTTTTGCAAGTATTTCCATTCATTTTACGACCAGCATTTTGTGACACCCTGAAAAATTGTGAATGTTTTACAATTTGCCTTTTTTAATTCACTACATAATTAAATAAAAAGTGATCGCACAATAGAGTTTACTTTAAAAGATGGTAAAAAACTGGTTATCAATACAAAATTTGCATTTGTGTATTGGTCAACAAAAAGATAAGATATTGTTTGATCGCTAGTGGTAACTTTGTTTTATTTGCAACCTATTTTGGCTGCCTAATTAACACCATGTTTGCAGTAATGTAAAAATTAAGTACAGTAAGGTCTTTCAACTGAATTTGTGAAAAGTTGTTAAGTGTGCCATTGAACTCACTATTTGAACTCACTATATTGGCAAAACCATGTTTTTGTTTTTGTTTTTTGGGTGTTATGATTAATCCACCCCAACATTAGGAAGATAGCCTATATAAAAACATACTAGGAATTGATATTCTTTAAATCTTGAAAACCTTGGGATTCTACTTTGAACATTCCTAGTAATTTAATATTTAACCATTAGCAGCATTGCTACACAAAGCACAAAATATTCAGTGGTCCTCAAAACTTTTTTTTGGTTATGTTAGGAAAAATTCGAACTGCAACCACCTATAGAAGTTTCTATTATTTTTTCATTTTATGTCTTAAATCCAACAAATTACTTAAGTAGCACTAGGAAAATTAAATCAGTTTGAATTTGTTTTCATTTAATTACTTCACCATTCTCCACAAATTCTATGAGCAATGAAATAGTAGACAGGAAATACAAGAATACCCCCTTTGTTGTTCATTAGGGCAGGGGTCCGCAAATACTTTTTGGTGCGACCCAAAATTGCTAGTACCGAGGTCTCGCGACCCGAATACTTTATTGCGTTTCCATTCATTAAGACAGATCTACATGTTATGCGTTTTTAAAGACAAAGGGTTCTGTAACACAACTGAAAAGAAGCCTTGAGTTTTATTACTTTTGATGTCTCATTCGGATGACAAATATGATTTAGCAACCAATATGGGTTGCAGGCTTGCAGCCCCACCAATTCCCCGCCATAACACCTTCAACAAGCGTCCGCTATTGCGCTTTCTTAGTGCAATAATTACTGGCAAAGTGTGTAATGTTTTTTTGGCGCGAATCACTAAAAAATGTCCGACGTCTCATCGCAATTGTTTTAGGAAACTCAATATTATAAGGCTCACATTTAAGGATTTTTCAGAGGGCAATATAAATTTTAAGACAGAGGTCGACAACCTTTACCAAGTCGCGGACCAGACCAAACTCAGCAAGTTTTTGGCGGGCCGTATTAAATTTCCGCTAACAATTTTTTTATAAAAACGTGTGGCCTCTAAGCACTTTAATATAATAACTCTTAATCAGGGACAAACCCAAATGTTTGACGCAGTGAAAAAGAGTCTAGTTACACTACAACAAGGAAGCAACGGGCGTATCGCGAAAAAAATGTTTAAATTTAAGTTTAAAATGGCATACCTTTAAATTTGCAAGGAGACGTGACGCATTTTCCACACACGAAATAAAATACGAACATATTTCTTATGCTCTTTTTGTTAATGTTTATCATTAAATAATCCATCAGCGAATTAATTTGGAAAAAAATGATTTTAGAGAGTTTCATGCTACGAAAAATTTCCTACTTATAGTTGTCATGCGCACGTCACCTTTGGTCTGAGAAGACTACATCAAAACGCCAATGTAATTCAAAGTCAAATTTGATACGCGCGGGGAAAAGTTTGTGCAATTTCGTATAGTTAAAACAGTTAAAAATATTAAGCATATGCTGGCCTTGTGTACTGTTTGTGAAAGAGTTTGCGGGCAAGATGATTTTCATTGGAGGGCCGGATCCGGCCTGCGGGCCGTAGGTTGCCGACCCCTGTTTTAAGACGCGATGTAACAAAGAGAACAGCGTGCTTACGACGCTTTGGTTACAGAAACGGAATAAAAAATGAAAGAGAGTTTTTTTAAAAACATATACTAAGAAGTAAACCCAGATTGCGGTAAGCAGATCAGTTTGGTGTGGTAATGGCCAAAATAGTGGTGGATTGCAAGCGCTCTTTGCCATCACCTCGATCGAACGAACACTCACGACTTTTTACGGGGCTTAGTGTATATATTTTGCGTGACAATTTTAGTCGCGCTCCAAGTAAGACGGCTATCTTGTATACAATTCAGTGTACTAATGGAAACAATTAGAAAACTTAAAATATAGGCCTTTATTAATAGGCTAAGGCTTTCGCGACCCAAACTGAATGGTCCCGCGACCCAAATTAGGGTCGCGACCCCGTATTTGCGGACCCCTGCATTAGGGTATACACATATATTTTGTCATATTTTCTTAGTTTACTTCATATATCAGGTATTTTTCCTATAGTTATTTGTAAAATTAATTATTTAATTTAAACTTTAGGTTAGGTTTCTTCTCTTGTGACGTTATTTTTAAAACATTAACACGGGGGGCCAAAATATGTTGAGAGCCAATGGAAGGGGTTACAGCTCATTGAAAGGTTAAAACTTTTAAGTGATTTAATAATTAATAGTGTGAGGTTAGGGCGCCACATCTTTACAATTATGCCTGAAAAGTAGAATTTTGTAAAGATTTTTTTTTATTTTAGTGTACCGTAGTGGAAATGTGTTTTCATGTCACAAAGACTATTGGTAGGTTAAAGCATCTGCAATAAACGGTAGATACTTAAACGTCCATAGTAGGATTCCAAATCCAAGCGTTTTCAGAACGCTTCCTATTGGCTGAAATTTTATGACGTAATAGATTCCTATTAAGCGCAAATGTACTGTAGTACTTGACGAAACATAAAAAGTCGTTAAACACGCAAAACCATAAGACGTTACTTAAAACATCGTTTATTGTCGTGTCGGTAAATAGGAGAAAATTAATTGGCTTATGGGTAAATACTTTGACACCGTTTTGAATCTTACGCCGTAAAAGAAGCGCAAAATAACCATACCACTGTTCTGTTGAAAAACAAGCGTTAGCAGTATATGTCTCAAAAATTAGTTCAAGTGTGTTTAAACTTGATTAACAATATCCCTAGCCAAAACAGGCCATTACAAAAAAATTGTGTACAGTCTGCTTAACTGACTTATTATTTATTAAAATATAAATATTTTTTGTCACGTGTGTTTGAACAACCAACTTAATTGGCAATTTTTTTTGTCTGCCTTTTACTCATTTCTAGCTGCCATTTTAGTAAAAAAAGCCTGCAGTTTCCTGATTGCAAATATCATTCAACTTGAATAAATAGGATTGAAAACTGCAGCCTTTACTGTAAAAGTAATGATGATCTAATCTACAATTGTGTGACAAACTTCGTATTATTTACCAGGCGGCGTGCCACTTTTCTTTAGGCTAGACTCAGTTAATTATGAACTCTAATCTATTGTGGTGGTCTAAGGAGGCTAAATGAAGCACACAATTTTAAATGAGTTGGAACTATATTAGTGCAAAAAGTCAATTTTACCCACCATCAGTGATTGTTCAACACAACTTAGGGTTAGCTATATAAGACTGATTGACTTGATTGTATTTTAAGTTGGCATTTTGGTGCAATATCTATAACACTTACAATTTTTGTTTCATTTTCTGATTTTATTAAGATCTTAATAAGAAATTTTTCAGTATGATTAAAGTGCAACAAACTAAGAAGGATTTTCTGCTTGTGTACAGTTGGTGTGTGCTGTTTCAATCATAGTTGCTACTTTTTCTAAAGATAATAAATTAAATTAAAAACATCTAGATTTATTATAAAGAAATCTAAAAAATATTTTTGAAAATATTTAATACACTTGGACATAACGGGTTTTGCCTTAAGCTTTAGATTTGCTGTTTTAAAAAACATTTTACTGAATATGGACCAGTTATGGAAATCTTGATTTATTAACTCACTAATTAATTGTTTTTCAATTAGCAAAAATTTTAAACTTAATAAATTACTAAAATAATTATCCTTGATGTTACATCGTATTTGCCAGTAATTACCGATTTCTATGAGACATTGGTGCTGTACCGTTGTGAGCTTACTTTCCGATACATGCGGTTTTTCTTTTTCGCCTGACTGTCGTGGTGAAAGTTGTTTTGCTGCTGTTTTGTGTAAAATGAAGTATTTGTTACTCGAAAGATTATTCTTGGTGAGTTGCGTTGTGTATAATGTGGTTTTGCAACCCTGGTAATATGTCAATATGTAAAGTAACATTTGCTAATTTACTATACCACAAGTAGTCAGTTCGCCTAGAAATATGGCTTCGTGTATATGATAACGTCATTAATGTAGTATTTACACTGCTCTTGTTTTGCAGTGCCTTTTCTTGTGAACTTTATCAGAGTGAAATCTCACTCTTTCTTGACTACATAAATTTGCTTTAAGTCTTGGTAAGTTTATGTTTATGTGTGTGTGACGTTATAATGAGGCCTTGTTTGCTAAATTGCTTGTTTTATTTAGGCGTTTGATAAGTTAGTGACGCTGATTGCTTCGAATTCTCCCGGTTGCCCAAATAGTTGGTGAGCATAATATTTGAAATTGTACTATGAGTTAATTGGTTTTGACACGTTGCCTTTGTGTAGAAACCGTCTCCTTCCCGTATTGTGCCAGCTTCGTTGATTCTTTCTTCAGTTCAACAACAAGTTTTAAATTCAAACTGTGTGTGGTTGTTTAAGAGGCTGAAATAGGAGACGCGTTTCCCTACAAGAATTTAGCCTCATGTAGCGTTCTGCACATAGACCGGGGCGCATATAACGAACGTTATATAAAGTTTCAACTATTGGTCGAAAAGGTTTAGCTCTGGCTAAATCCCAATAAATATTCCTGGTTGAAAGAAGTCCAACACTTTACTATGGATAATTCAAAATTGTCCAAACTAAACATTCCTGATGTGGTCGCCGACTGTCGACAACGACTAAGTAGTCAATACCTAGTCGCAGAGTGCTTAATGAAGGATAGCCGCAACAAGGATGCTCTTGAGGTTGCGTTGGTTACTTTAGAGCAGCTCTTTGCGGACACGGTAAAGGCCTACGAACCCTATCCTCAACTTTCAGACGATTTAGCAAGCATAAAGGAAAATAAAAATGAATTTGACGACCGAGTTTCTACCTGGGTTCGTCGCATTAGCTTGCAGCCGAATGTTGCGTTACCTTGGCAGACAACCAGCCCTGAAGCCCCCGATGAAACCCAAAGCGGGGTTCCAAAGGAAAACAGATCAGTTTGTGGTCTTAGCGTGCGCTCTAGCTCGTCGCATTGTCGTAGTGTGCGCTCTAGTTCTACTACTAGCAGTAGAGTCCGGGTTAAAGCGACAACACGACTTGCGCGTCTTGCAATTCAGCAAACTGCACAACGACAAGAACTGGAGCAGCAGCACAAAAGGGTAGAGAGGCGCGTTGAAGAAGAAAAGCGTCGGGCTGAAGACGAGCAGAAGCGACAAAGGGACGCGATGGAGATGTTGGAACTACAACATCAACTACAGGCAGCTGAGGTGGAGGAGAAAGTCTGGGACGAGGTGTCAGGAAATACAGAGTACATGACGGTGAAGGAAGGTTCTAAAGGAACGCCTACGTCATTACGAAAGCAGCCGCTCGAGGAGCAGCGTCGCGTCATGTTCACGTCACCACCTGTCACGTCCAGGAGAAGCCCCTCGGATCAACGGTATGTGGTTGACAGTGTAGCTTTATCTGATCCCCCGTCGCGATATTTCCCTAACGCAACGTCCTCCTTCGACGATCGAGGTTACCTAACATCAGAAACCCCAAAAGTTTTACCCGTTTGTGAAAATAGAACGGTCAAGCAACAAACCACGCATGAAAGTGAACTCGCCTCGCTCGTGAAGCATATAAACAGACCCAAGCCCGAGGTAATAATATTCGATGGTAATCCAATGGACTATTGGAGATTTATTCGCAATTTCGATTCTCGTATCGACGACAAGGTCGATGACGAAGGAGCCAAATTATCGTATTTGGTCCAGCACTGTGAGGGCAAGACCCGAAGGTTGATCGAATATTGCTACAGACTGAGGGACAATGGTTATCGACAAGCAAGACAACTGCTATATGACCAATACGGCAAGTCGCATATTATTGCGCATGCATGCGTAAGGTGCGTAGTTGATGGTCGGGAGTTATGTCCGAATGATGTCGCTGGACTAAGCGAATTAGCGCAATCGCTGCGCGACTGTTTACTCACTCTTTCAGACATTGATGAGCACTCAGAAATGAACAACTATCCAACACTGATTGCTGTTGCAAGCCGCCTCCCGTTTAAGATGCAGGAAGCTTGGAAGCGTCGGGTTGATGAGATTGTCAAAAAAACTGGTCGTGAGCCTCTGTTCCAGCATCTCGTTGACTTTGTGGAAACTGAAGACCGAATCGCGAACTCACTCTTTAGTCGGATGCTGGACGAGCATCGGAGTGAAGCCAAAAAGGTCAAAGCTAAAGGTAATAATGTAAGGGCCTCAAGTCACGCAATTTGGACGGAGGGAGAGCCCGAAGCCCAGGCTCGCCCTGGATCCTCCAAGCTTCCCACGAACCGACTGTGCCCCTGCTGCTCAGAAAATCATAGTCTCACAGAGTGCAAAGAATTCAAAGCCCGGTCGTACAGTGATCGCGTGCGCGTTGTCCGACGCAGCAGGTTGTGTGACAACTGCTTTCGATACGGACATTTCGCTGTAAGGTGTTATAGCCCAAAGGCATGTTCCGTGAAGGACTGTAATGGAGCTCATCACGACCTGATGCACCCTCCGGAGAAGAAAGAAGAGGACCTCTCCCCTACCAAAGGTCCAGCTCCGGAACGTACAGTATGCTCGGTCGTGTCGGCGAGAGAGGAAGATTGTCATGCTTCATCTGGTCGCCAGGCCGTAAATTTGATGATGGTTGCGGTGCGGGTCAGTGTCAATGGCAAAGCTGTGAACACATATGCCCTTTTGGATACTGGCTCTGGTGTCACTTTGTGTGACAAGAAGCTGACGGATAAGCTCGGATTACAAGGAGAACCTAGCAGTGTGACGATTAAGACGGTAAATGGAGACAGCCGCCGGAGAGACGGCAAAATGGTGAGTTTTTCCGTAGCCTCGCTTGACGGTGCTGCGACGGTGGAACTTCCCGAAGTGATTGCTGTTGACTGTCTGCCAATCACGGCTAACAGATTTCCAAGAAAAGCAGAGTTGGACAGACTGCCACACATCAAGGATTTGTCATTCCCACGTGTTGACTGCAGTGAAGATCTACTGCTTATTGGACTGGATGTTCCAGAGGCCTTTATCGTGGAAGACGTACGGAAGGGCAAACCAAAGCAACCCATTGCGTTCAAGGTTCCGCTGGGATGGGCATTGGCAGGACCGATCGGAACACGATCTAATGATTCGTTCTCTGTTAACTTCACTCGAGTGGCTGACGACTCGCTGCAGGAGAAGTTGGAACGACTCTGGAAGACCGACTTCCATGACACCAATTGCACCGAGATGCCGATGTCACGGGAGGATCGCTATGTTTTGGATCAAATGAAGAGAGAAGTAAAGTTCGAACAAGGACATTACATGCTGCCGTTGCCGTGGCGCCCAAATGAACAGCCGTTGCGTAACAACCGTGTCATGGCTCTTAATCGTTTGAGTTGGAACGCCGCTTTGTTCGTGATGACGTGCTGCGCCGCGCTTACACCGATACCGTTGAGGGCTACATAGCTAAAGGCTATGCCGAGGCGATCCCTGAAGAGGAACCCGATGAAGACGTGGTGTGGTACTTACCGCATCACCCTGTTACAAATCCGCACAAGCCTGGTAAAATACGTGTGGTATTCGACTGTGCCGCCAAGTATCGTGGACAGTCGCTGAACGAAACTTTACTCCAAGGACCTGACCTAACTAACTCGTTAGTTGGTGTTCTTTCTAGATTCCGGATGGAACGGATTGCTCTTGTGGCGGACGTTGAGGCTATGTTCCATCAGATACGCGTGAAACCGACAGATTGCGACGCACTTCGGTTTTTATGGTGGCCGGGGGGTGACGTTTCGAAGAAGCCTACTGCTCACAGGATGGTAGTACACTTGTTTGGGGCTGCTTCCTCACCCTCGTGCGCGAGCTTTTGCTTGAAGCAAGCCGCCGAGGACCTGCAAAATGAATTTCCGAAAGAAACTGTCGAAACAGTAAAGAAGAATTTCTATGTCGACGACTGTCTAAAGTCCGTGCCAACAGAAGCGGAGGCTGTTCTGCTGGTCCAAAGCATCCGCACACTTCTCGAGAAGAAGGGTTTTCGATTGACGAAATGGCTAAGTAACAGCCGGCAAGTACTCGCGTCCATCGATGAAAGTGAACGAGCAAAATCCGCAAAGGAGCTAAACCTGGATGGTTCGTGCGAAAGAGTCCTCGGAGTCCGTTGGAACGTTAGCTCCGACGAGTTCGGTTTCAATGTCGATGTGAAGCAACCGAAGTCGTTCACTCGAAGAGCAATCCTTTCTGTGGTAAGTTCGTTGTATGACCCTCTTGGCTTTGCAGCTCCCGTGCTTGTGGTGGCAAAAATCATGCAGAGGGATCTATGCAGGAAACAGCTTGGATGGGACGACGTGCTTTCCAAAGAAGACACCGAAATGTGGAAGAGGTGGCTGGATCAATTGCCGCGCCTGGAAGGTGTCACTCTTCCTAGATGTGTGCTGCCACGCGTTTTCGGCAAGGTGCGAAACACAGAATTGCACCACTTTGCAGATGCATCATCTGCGGCCTACGGTGCGGTGACATATCTGAGGCTGGAAGACGACCGAGGACTAATTCACTGTTCGTTTGTGATGGGTAAAGCACGTGTTGCTCCCCTAAAGACATGTTCGATTCCGCGCTTGGAGTTAACTGCAGCCGTTCTCGCGGTCAAATTGGACCAACTTGTGAGGAGGGAATTGGATTTGGGCAAGTGCCGATCGGTATTCTGGACGGATTCGACGGCGGTTTTGCAAAGCATTCGCAACTGCAAGAAGCGATTTCCTGTGTTCGTGGCCAATCGCCTGGCCAAAATTGAAGATGTTTCTAGTCCAAGTCAATGGAGGCACGTAAACACGAACGTAAATCCAGCCGACGAGGCATCACGTGGATTAAACGTCAAAAAATACCTGAAATCAAGTCGATGGCTCACTGGCCCAAAATTTCTTTGGGAAAGCGAGGATACCTGGGCCTCCCCACCGGACTTGTCCCCGTTGCCATTCCAGTTTTTGAATGAAAGGAAGGAGGATCAAACGGTCTGTTTGATTGCCAATGAGTCTTCCACTGATCGCTTAATCGCTAAATACTTCTCCTGGAATCGCCTGAAGAGGGCTGCTGGCTGGTTACTTCGATACAAGTTGATGTTGCTGTCAAAGCTGTTCCCGTCAAAATATCAAGCTGCGACGGGCCGCCTGACTGTTGTCGAACTCAGAGCTGCTGAGCGCGAAATAGTGAAATACGTGCAGCAAACCAGTTTCAGCGAAGAAATCGCTGCGGTGTCTAAGACAAAGAACAAAGCTGTTTGCCTACAAAGGAAGACTGGGCCCCTGAGAAAGCTAAGTCCAATTTTGGTGGACGGAATTTTGAGAGTTGGAGGAAGACTCGAACGAGCGATGATCGACTTTGATGTAAAGCATCCAATCATCCTTCCATATAACCACCGAGTTACGGACCTGGTGATCATGCAACAGCATGATGAAGTCGGACATGCTGGGATGGGGCACACGTGGTCGTCCCTCAGGCAACGCTATTGGATCATTAAAGGTGGTGTAGCGGTACGACGTGTTCTGGGCAAGTGTGTCTCCTGTCGACGACGAAACGGTTCCTTGGGAAAGCAGATGATGGCGGACCTCCCTGCTGCAAGGCTACAGGCCAAGGGACCACCGTTCTCAGCGGTTGGTGTCGACTACTTCGGACCCTTTCTTGTAAAACAAGGGCGCAGCGAGGTAAAGAGGTACGGGTGTATCTTTACTTGTTTTTCCACCAGGGATGTTCACATCGAGATATCACATTCCTTATCGACGGACCCGTTCATTGGAGCTCTACGACGTTTCATCGGTCGTCGTGGACGTCCGGACGAAATCTTCAGTGACAACGGCACCAACTTCGTTGGTGGTGAACGCATACTGCGCGAAGAGCTAAAGAAGTGGAATCAACATCAGATTTACACATATTTACAGCAACGTGAAATTGCGTGGAACTTCAACCCCCCCACTGCCAGCCACATGGGTGGCGTTTGGGAGCGCATGATACGCTCCGTGCGCAAAATTCTCAATGCAATTCTTGCGGAGCAGATCTTAACAGATGAAAGGCTGAACACTCTGATGGTGGAGGTCGAGGCGATCCTGAACTCTCGTCCCTTGGTCCCTGTGACGTTCGATCCCAGGGATGAAGGGCCCCTAACACCTAACCACCTACTGCTGCAACGTGCAGCGCCGAACATGCCCCCCGGGCTGTTTACGGAAAAGGACTGTTGCCATCGCAACCGCTGGCGGCAGGTGCAATACCTAGCTGACCAGTTTTGGAGGCGATGGTCTCGGGAGTACCTGCCGACGCTCATGACCAGATCCAAATGGACGAAAGGACATACTAATTTCGAAGCCGGCGACGTCGTGCTGGTGGCAGATGACAACCAGCCTAGGAGCAAATGGCTTCTGGGTCGCGTGATCGATGTACTTCCTGATCGAAAGGGAATCGTGCGTCAAGTGATCGTCAAGACTCGTGCTGTTGAATTGAGACGCCCGATCGCGAAATTGTGTTCGTTACTTCGTGATGACACGAAGCGTGATTAATCGTATATGCTGTATTCGCAATTACTGTCCGATGTTTGTGTTTGTTATGAATGTACTCCTCGGATTCGTACATTGTTGGGGGGTATGTTACATCGTATTTGCCAGTAATTACCGATTTCTATGAGACATTGGTGCTGTACCGTTGTGAGCTTACTTTCCGATACATGCGGTTTTTCTTTTTCGCCTGACTGTCGTGGTGAAAGTTGTTTTGCTGCTGTTTTGTGTAAAATGAAGTATTTGTTACTCGAAAGATTATTCTTGGTGAGTTGCGTTGTGTATAATGTGGTTTTGCAACCCTGGTAATATGTCAATATGTAAAGTAACATTTGCTAATTTACTATACCACAAGTAGTCAGTTCGCCTAGAAATATGGCTTCGTGTATATGATAACGTCATTAATGTAGTATTTACACTGCTCTTGTTTTGCAGTGCCTTTTCTTGTGAACTTTATCAGAGTGAAATCTCACTCTTTTTGGCTACATAAATTTGCTTTAAGTCTTGGTAAGTTTATGTTTATGTGTGTGTGACGTCATAATGAGGCCTTGTTTGCTAAATTGCTTGTTTTATTTAGGCGTTTGATAAGTTAGTGACGCTGATTGCTTCGAATTCTCCCGGTTGCCCAAATAGTTGGTGAGCATAATATTTGAAATTGTACTATGAGTTAATTGGTTTTGACACGTTGCCTTTGTGTAGAAACCGTCTCCTTCCCGTATTGTGCCAGCTTCGTTGATTCTTTCTTCAGTTCAACAACAAGTTTCAAATTCAAACTGTGTGTGGTTGTTTAAGAGGCTGAAATAGGAGACGCGTTTCCCTACAAGAATTTAGCCTCATATAGCGTTCTGCGCATAGACCGGGGCGCATATAACGAACGTTATACTTGACATTAAATCTGCAACAATTTTAGATACACAGCATTTTTTTATAATAATCTGAAGAAACATCTAAAATCTAAATTGTATATTTAAGATCCTAAAGTCCTAAACAGTAAATCTCATTTAAAAAAAATGCCTGATTGATAGGAATGGGATGTTCAAAGTATAATACCAGAGGTATTATTAAATGGTAGTTTCAAATCCAGAATGTTATAAGTTTTTTAATGGCAAATATTGATTTGTTGGTCCATAACGTGAATGACATTAAAGCAATTAGGATTCAAATTGTAAGAATGCATTTACTTTACCGTTTGGTTACGACCTAAAAGGGTAAACTATGATGTTCTTGTATATGAAATATTTCTTTTGTGTTCTAATGCATTTTATTTCAACTTTCTTAATTTGATAGGCATTTCTATTTATAACTAACTAGGTTTAATACATTCTATGAATATAATACATTCTATGAAATGTATTTTAGATTGTAGCGTTTGCGCTCCATATTGTTACCGGCTTGAAACCCCGTCCAACCAAATGAAGCAGGCTGGCCGGTTGTGACGTCGTCACACCAGCCTCTGTGAATTCATCAAATTGACAGTTTGTTGCCTGATCGTGTTTTCGTCGATTGTCCGAGTTTCCTCTTTTTCGATGCGTCGCCGAACCGCATTGTCACGATATTTAATTACCGCCAGCTGGAATGCTGTATAAAAGGGATTTCATTTTATACCAAAAATAACAGTCTTGCATACAGTTCATTGTGGAGTCCAGATCGCGTACGTTATACGGAGGTAATTTATTGTATGTATCGTAAGTACTGTTTGTCGTTTGTTTGTATATTTGCAATAAATATCCTTTCATTGTGCTTAAAACCCACAAGATCATCTTCAATGGAGTTGTAAATGTAACAGAAGGCAGCAGGCAGTGTGGTATGGTTGTTTCTTAACCCGTTCCCATGGAGCCCTATGTAGCTCAGTTGAAAAAGTGACTGTCCTTGTTGAGCCAAGATCTTGGATGCAAGCCTCATGTCATGGCTAGATGTTGATTGCATCACAGCCTGAATTACTGAAACTGATTTTAAATGAATTATTTCAAATATTACAGTTTAATTTTAATCATATTAATTGCAAATTCACATAAGCCGGATAATGTGTATGCAAAGTTTAAAGTCATTTTTATTTAATCTGTGAAGTGTTTTTTGTGTTTTTTTCTGTTTTTTTAATACGTAAATCTCCTTATCTAGTGTTGTCAATTTTTGGTTTATTAAAGAAAGCATGGTCAATGCATATGTTAGGTATGTGCACATTTAAAGCAACAAATACATTTTTTGTGAAAACAGTTGTTTCTAGAATATATATATAATTATATATCCAAGGGTACTGTAAGAATGTTGTCTAAAATGAGATATCATGATTCATACTTATAAGTAACATTTGTAAAAATAAATTATGTTAACGGTAAATTAGATTCATACGTATAATATTGGCAAAATATAATTATGTTGACAGTACATTAGATTTATTTATTGTCTAATATCTTCCAAAGAGTTATTTAAATAGTATCAAAAAATGTGCTTCAACATGTAGGCATAAATTAAAAGAGCCTCATTAAAAATCCCACCACAATGCATATTATTTGGGTTAGGGACTGGTTTAGGTTGGGTTGGTTAAACATTATTATTAAATATAATAATACTTGACCCACGTAAGCCCAAACGCTAACACGAATAATGTTAGCAATATAAGCCCCGGACGAAAATATGGTACGACAGCATTGCAGCAGCTCGACGTGTCCTATTAACAGAGTTAAAAATATGTTCAAAAACCCGTTTGGTATTTTTCTTCTTTAAGAAAACTAAATTATCTAGTACGGCCGTTCAGCGGATCGTCTGTTACGTCCTAAAATTTCATCTGTGACGTTATAAAATTTCATCCAATAGGAAGCGTTCTGAAAACGCTTGGATTTGGTATCCTACTATGGACGGTTATCTACCGCAATAAACACAACTGTTAATAGGTGATTTTGCTATTTTTGTTTCTAAACTTAATTTTATATTGTTCGCTTTTTACTTTTCAATATTTCATTTACGAGTAATACAACGACATGGCTTTAGCCCAAGATTGGGACTGGTGTAAAGTTGCCGAAAGCAGACAAGATAAAATCTAGAAAAAACAATAAAGGTTGAAACTACAGACAGGAGACCGAAATGCAGATCTTGTGATATAGAGTCTTTGCAGGATAGCCCTCGTTTTGTAAGGAATACATCTTCAACTCAATTTAACACGGTAAGTGCATTTTAATTTTTTTGGGGGAAGGCTGAGTCGGGCAATGCCCTTTCCAACTATATTGTTCCTAACTGGAATAGCATGTCTCCCGAAGTTACATGTATATGGACTATAAAAATTCCATTTTTGACAAACCATAATTCCATCTGCAAATAAAAATAAACCTCGTCAAAAGAAGCCATTTACAGCTTTCTAAAAATATATCACAAATAATGTCCCGTGCAGGTGATCAATCTTTACAATTATCTAAACCGCCAGTCTTTAGACTAGAGCAGGGATGACGCACTCACAAAGTGTCCCACCACAGATTTTTAATGAACCACTTGTCTCTACAAATACAGAAATTTTCAGGAAAGACGAATGTAAAAATCAATTCTTTGCTAGATAGCACTATTATACCGTTTAAATATACAGTTTAAATGAGGGCTGCCCATCTATCTCCTAATATCCGAAAGGCCCTATTCTTTTAATGGAACTCCATAATCAAATTTATGCAAACATAGCTAATTCATTTTTGGAGCATAGCATGTTCTTAATAAGATCAGTGCATAGTGTACCCATAGCATGTTCTGTCCTTTAAATGAGAACAAAATAAACGGCCCTGCTCAATTTACTATTTTTTGCCAACCTATAACTAGATGTTAAAAAGTACTATATGTCTCTCATGGAAAAACAACCAACAATATTTTGCTTTTATGGCTCCCTGATCTAAAAAGGTTTCCGACTCCTGGTCTACGTTAACTGCTTTTCAACAACCAAAAGAATAATCCCCAAGAAATTGGAGGTTTTCTGCGTTCTTCATTATTTGTTTTCTCCTCCGCCCCCTGCTCTCTTACGCTCCTTCTCCAACGCTACTCTCTCTCTTCCTTAACCTTGTTCTTGTTTTGCAGCTTGTCGCATTCCTCAATCACATGACCTGGCAATAGCGACAGCACTCAGTCTGCTCGTCGTAGAAGACCTCTATCTATGGGCCCATCATTATTTCTTTTGCGATGGGATATTTGCTCCACCGTCTTAAGTCTGGGACCAATTTAGCGTGGCGTATGTGGCGTGGATCTAATTGGTTCCTATTGTCGGAGCATGGGACTACTTTATGGTCGAAAAGCGTTCGACGGTTATAAGCTACATCCGAGGCGGACAATAGCTGACCCCGACCTTTATAACATTTTCTTTGTAAGGCTCGGCGTATTTTTTCATTAGGCCTTTACCATCCGAATACCACAATGGAATCGGCAAGAGGTATGAAACATGAATGGTCAACGCCAATTTAAAAAGTAGAATATTAAAATTCCAGATGACTGAAAGGGGCTCCAGCCATAAAATCGAAATTCCAACTACATAAAAGTCGGAAAAACACACAGTTCTGAATAAGACCAAAATAGGACTATACCTAGGCGAAATGTTTGGGTCTTACTCGGACGTTCTTACTCTGTCGTGGATATTAAGCCTACTGAAGATTTCACTGTATTATGTCATTGGTCTTAATACTACGGTATTATATATTATTTAATTACACATATATATTATTTAATTACCTATAGAATACAAATACTACAACGCATTTTTCGTTATGTAATATTGAATTTAATCATATAGGCAATATTTACAGCTATTTGCTTTATTTTTATTATTCCCATGGATCGCGGCGGTACATCAACTCGCTTTGGTATCGAGACATATGTGACGAAAACGGCGGACGGAGAAGCGTTTTTCGATCCGGAGACAGTGTCTTTGTCTCCACAAAGTCTCTCTTTTCACCATGGGTGAGTCTCTCTCTCTTCTCTAGAAAGAGGCTTTCATCGTGGGGCCCAGGGTAGATCCCGGCAAGCTTGGCATTCTGTTACATATATACTTATTTTAACTTTGGTTGTTTATATACCCACAAAATTCGTTTCTTCCTTTTCGTTTTCTACATGATTATCTGACGACAATATAAAATAAATCTTTTTATGATTAATGTCATTATTGCAGCAATAACAATATACACTAGGTTAAAAATTGTCTACTGGCGAATGGTCACCTGAATAAGTCTGTTACGATTTTTCATATCAGTCTTCCATTCTGGTACGTAGAGTTTCGGAATGACTGAGTGCAACCGGGAAAAGTTTGGAATGTGTTGAATAATTGCTTTGTTTTGGGCACTGAAAAGATAAAGCTTGGTTTGTTCAGGTCGGTAACAGTTTTTCGGCAAATCTTATGAAAATTGTTAGCTCAACCATAAAATATTTTTTCGTTTTTTTTTTATTACCGTTGAACTAAGCTTGGATTTAAAAATTAAAAAAAATATTTAAGCGAAATTATACAACCACAAAAAAATGCTGTAGTCTATATTGTATTTTAGCACTTGCCAACATGTCTGTTTTATATATTTGTTGGTAAAAAAGAAAACACACAGTTTTATCGTCAGAAGCATATCAATACCTTTAAGCAGTTGCAAATTTATATATAATACGTGTCTTTTTACTCACCGTTTTATGCAAGGTTCACTAAGCTTTGTGTTATAGTAACCTAATATTGGTGATTTGGGGGCCTTTAATTACCGGTCTCGTTTGTCCCGCTTAAAAACTACAGCGATAGTGATGGGTTATCTTTTTGGTGATAATCCTATACAGGTATTTTATAGGTGTTATGAGAAACCGAAACGGTCCCTTAAATGTATCCAACGGTATTTTAAAATTTAGGCTATACTTCTGTAGCTTAGCAAATATTAGTTATTTTTACTATATTATATATTAAAGAGTTTCGGTTTCACAAAATGTCTAAGTGGTCACCAGAGCCAAACCCTAAAAAAATATTAGAAACATTTTTGAAAACATGCTACGAAAAATAAAACCAAAAATATTTTCAGCAAATGCAAAAAAGTCAGTTTTCATTAAATAAGGATACTTTTTTTAACAACTTAAATATTTTTAACACAAGTTTTATTGACGACGCCAGGCCAGAATAGGGCTATTTTATGACAAACCGTACAGTTGTTTACGTGGGTTCAACCTCTGGGCCAGAGGTGGGCAATTAGGTTTCACAGCGGAGGCATGAAAAACATAAATCGTTGTGGTGGGCCGCAACGTGAGTTGAATGTTTTTTAAAAAACGTCCTTATATATAGCATTCTTTTTACAAGCTTGTGAGAGTCTTAACAAGCGTCTGGGAGCAAAACCGGGTCTGCATTAAAGAGTCGGGCGTGCTACGCACGGCAACTTTAGTTTAAATGCTCTCAGAAATAGGTAAAAATAGCTGCACGTATAAGTTAAGGTCACCAAACGTGCAGTGGCGTAGCCAGCCGAAAATTGTTGGGGGGGGGGGGGCAAAACGTTTTCGTCATTGTATTAACTGCAGTAATGAACACAAATACAATGCTAGCAAACCGTTTCGAGGAACAACTGACGGAGTGTTAACACAATACTTAAAAACCATTCAAAGAGCAAAATCTGTCTAAGAGTACCGTAGTAAAACTACATTAATGTCTAGCAAACGTATTATTGTTGTGATCGCTTGATGTTGATACTGCTCATAGAGACGCTCCAAAGCCCCGAATTATCCTAATACAAGCGCTTCAAGCATTGAAAACAAATCGAATCGGGTGGCCCATAAATGCTTTCTTTTAAAAAAGCTAAGAAAGCGTCGTTAAACTTTCCCGAAATGAAGTTTTGTGGAAAATAGGAAGCGATTAAATTGTAATCCAACCTTTACAATTTATGTTTTGTGGCCTTATATGAGTTTCGAATTTTGGTACTGTACATGCGCACGTCGGACTCGAGTAGTCTACTTTTTCTCCTGTGTCCAACTCCAGCAAAACATACCGACTCCGTTGAGTCCCGACTCCGCAAAACTTTGTAAAAATACAAGCATTATTGCTTTCGTCGACTTTTCGATCTGTATTTTTGTTTGACAGTGTTTGGGTTTGTAAGGTAGGAATATAAAAACAACTTGAGAAACTTGAGTTAAATTAAATTAGTCTATAACAGCGGTTCTCAACCGGTGAGGCGCCAAGCAATTCTTAGGGGTCGCGAGCTCTAATTCAATATTTAACTTTATGTAGTGATTAAATAATGTTTTCGTTTGTGTTCATTCTGTGTTTACGATGTCTTATACTAAGGGCCGGATTAGCCAATAGGTAATGACTATGAGGCTATAGCCTTGGGCCCTGGAAAAATTCGGCCCTCAATTTTTAAGGTTAAATTTTTGTAAGGCTGATAGGTATACGAATCCAGTACCGGTACAGTACAGATTTTGCTTAAAAACGAATGACCGAATCGAGTCAATATGTTCCTTGTGTGTGAGTTGATAAATAAATTATTTCATTTATGCTGCAAACGAGTTAAAACTATCTGCGTTCTGTGGTATCTCTTTTAAGGGAAACACAATAAAACCTAAAAAGCAACAATACCTAAAGCAGAAAAATCTATAAACCCATAGTATTAAGACCAATGACACAATAAAGCGTCATAAATTCATGGTAATATTGCCCAAATAGCCAAAATAACGCCTGAAACTGTATAGCGAGAGGGTAAGGGTCGATCGGGAGCTATGTTAGGCCTGGCATGGGCCGTTTTGGTGCCGACGTTTGGACGCCCTATAGTTTGACCGCAGTTTTTGCATTGGATTTTTGGCCCTGTTTGGGGTTATTGATGGGTTAGAAAATGGGTAGGGGTTAAAATTATTAGTGGAGTTAGTGATGTACTTAGGGGTGAGGTTTGAGGTTAGGTAAAGTGTTGTTTAGGCCTGATTCTGGCCATTTAGGTTTATTATGACGGGTGTTGGACTTATTTCAATTTAGACCAGGGGTCGGCAACCTTTTTCTAGTCGTGGGCCAAAACCAAACTGAGAAAGGTCCCAGCGGACCGCACAAAATGTTAACTAAGAATTGTGTTATTAAAATGTTAGAACCACTGTGATTCAGGCGGGCCTCGGATATTTTATTGCACTTAAAAACTTGTTTTATTACATTTAAAGAGGCAATTAAGTGTTGGCGCAAAGCGCGAAAAATAAGCGTTTGTTTGGTTTAAAACTTGAGTCCACACGTCATCATCTATAAGCGTAATAAAACTACTTTAAGAAAACGCGATAAATTTAATAGTTAATCTAGCTCAGTGTTTGTTAACCTTTGAAGTCCGGGCACACCTGGCGAGCGAAGCAAGCGCGATTTTTTGGGTATTTATTTTTTTTGGTGAGTATGTGTTACATTGCCGAAAATAAAAAAGATGAAAAAATATATTTCCAAAATTTTTAAATACGTTTTCCGTTTGTCCGCGACGCATTTGGCAGCCTTCCACGGCGCAACGATAAGGAAGCTCTGATCTAGTTCAAAAGACAGCATCAAAACGTAAGCAAACCGGACATATAAAGACATACGCACTAAGCGCAAATATTTTTCGAACTTACCTAGTTAAAATAGTATTTGAAATGGACTCGTGTCTAGTTTGTCAAAGAGGCAGCGGGCCGGACCAGCCCGCGGGACGTTGGCTGCCGACTCCTGATTTAGACGGTACTACGACTATTAGGTACTGGTCTTCTATTTTGGTCTTATTCAGAAGTGTGTTTTATTGCGACGTTGATGTTGTTCTTATTTCAGTCTTATGGCTGGAGTCTCTTTTAAGCATAGATAGTGATGTTGTTTTGAATGAGGATGACATCATTCGTAAGGTTGGTTCACACTAGACGCGTCTGGCGTTAACGTAAAATGTTTTTAAAATTTTGATTGCGGAAGTTAAAACAGATCAACTCTGACGCTTTCGGTTAGGGGCAAGGGAATTTGCCGTTAACGCAGGCAACCCTTTAAGTGTTAACTGGACGACGCTAGTGTTTTTCGAAGAAGCAAAACGCGTTTAGTGTGAATCAACCTATACGTATGCTCGCTGTAAGGCAATGAAAATGTAATTTTAAATATAGGCTATATTGTAATACGGGAGATGTGGTACCAGTGGATCATAGGGACCAGTGACTCGGGAGCTTTTTTCCTCTTTCCATTTAAAATAGATATTTAAAGATTTGAGACAATAAAACGATTTTTGAGGCAAAAATAGAATTATGTTGTAGCGACAACATGACGTCACATTGTTATTTATCACAGAGAATTTCTTATATCGCTGTATCACCGTTTAATGTTTCGTCATGGAAAGTTTTCGGTAAAAATCCATTGCCGAAATTTCTAGCAAGATTTGCAAAGTAAGCCTCCTGACACAATTTTCCACTGAGTCAGGCTGTGCGGTTTCTGACGTACATCCGTTTAATGTAAACGCATGTATTGAAATTCGCCTTATTGTCAACAATTCGGGTTTGGCCAGTTACACGTGGCTGTGTCATTCGAAGGGCTTTTGTTTAAGCCATATTGGTACAAAAATATTATTTCCGTGTATAAGAGAGTCGAGAGAAAAAGCTTAGCTGGAACCGCCCTTTGGCACGTGATCCCTGCGTATTATATTGAAACAAATAACTATTTTATTGCGTATGTACGTCTTGCCTTCTTTATACAGATCTCTTCTAAACCCCTTTATAAGCTTGCGTTATAAGATTCTTTATCATTATGAATTATGATTATGATTTTTCAATTCATTATTATGAAGATCAGTATCGAATAAAGTCTTAAGTCTGTTACTCAAGGAACCAATTGGAGTGCTCGTATGTTAGAAGCTGTCGACAATGAACAATTCAATTTGAATGCAGTATCTACCTTGTAGTCGTGAGGTTGATACGCCGAGGCACAAAGACAATTAATTGAGACTCATTATCACCCACCTCAACAATGTCATCAAATAAAATTTGTATTTTGTTTAAGAATCTAGAACAGGGTTTCTCAACCGCGGCCCTTGGCCTACTTGGGGGGCCACGGGCATTATTCTCTAGCTAGGTCGTAGTTTGCAAAACCCAATTCGTGTCTTTATTTATAAAATTTGTCTGTTAAATTAAATTTGTGATTTTAATTATGACACTTCGTGTAACGTATTGTAACTCATTTTTCTGACACCTTGTTTGATTTAATCGCAAGTAGGGATGTTCAAAGTAGAATATTGTATCCTTTTATTGCGAAGTTTTACGCCTAATCGTACGTTTGCGAGTGGCAAGATTGGATAAAATCCTTTCGCTGTGGCGAAACAATTACTGTGCTGGTTTATATATGTAGCTATGTAGTGTGTTGCATTTATTCAACTTTTCTCTTCTTACATTTTGAGTTAAATGCTGTGGTGAAGGGTAGATAAAACTTCATGTTACGACCTTTAAATCCTATTTTACGACGCAAATAAAACCTACAGATGCAAAATCGTCAAAAGTAACCCACTGGTCCCACATCTCCCCTACACTATGAGTCTATGACACTTAATAACATTTCTTACATGTTTTTATATTATTTTGTGTTATTTTCATGTATGTATTTTTACTACTTTTTGTAGTTAGTTTGCAAAATTAGGCCCTTTCCTGGTAAATAGCCTTAGGCCTACAGTACCCTTAATCCGGCCCTGCCTATACTTTACATTAAAATTGCACGTGTTTAGTTACGTGACTCAAGAAATGGTTCATGGATTTGCGATTTGCGAGCTTCGCTACACATTTTTAACAATTTTTTGGTCGCTGGACTATAATTGCTACTTTTTACGACCGATTAGGCATATGTTTAGTCGGAACAAGGGTTGGACACTTGGCTTGGGTATGTTGTGAACATGCAATCAAAGTTGTGCATTCGGGCTACTAAGACTGATCAACTTTAACATTGAAACGCTACGCGCGAAATCTTTTTTTAGCACTAAGTCTCTGTGAGTACTATTGAATGTTTTTTTCGAATATATGTCGTTCATAGAAGCCCTATTCAAATTATAGTTTGGCTAACTAATAGATAAACGATAAAATATATCCCCCTTTTCAACTATTATATACATGATAACAGGTTAGAAACACGGAAAACAAACTTTCTTTAGCCAATTTAACCAAATAAACTGAAGCGGCATCAAACCTTAATTATAATTTCCTCAAACAACCAAGCGAAAAAAACATAAAATAACTAGGCGCTTTGTATGGGCGATAGCCGAAAAATATTCACATTTTAAAACAAAAGAAGAAAAGCTTTGTGCTTCAACTTACTTTTCGGTGCTTTCTTTGGTATCAGCCATAATTTATCGCAGCTAAATATGCCGGGCACAGTTTAAACAACTTATAGACAAATAAAGAAACACTTTTGGGGTTAATCTCTTACCAATGAGCAGCTTGTTTTGTCATAAAGGCAATTACAAATGTCAGCAACTAGTGTTGCGGTTTAGATGCGTTTTTGTTGCTGTGCTAACAACGCAAGACTTGGAAAGAACAAGGGTAAGATATTGTTTTATAAGAGGGCTTTTTAAAGTATTAAGAAATGGACATTTTAGAATAACGCACAGCCTTTAAACTGCTTCGTTGATATCTGTATATTCGTTTAAGCTCTATATTTTATTACGCAACTTGTGATAAATGTATTCACCTAAGGCGAAGGGTAAATCCAAATAACTTTTTACAGTCGAATTCTGTACACTTCTTTAAAAATTAGAATGATGAAACAGTAATAAAAAGTCATACTTAAATGTAACCTTGTTGGCCAAAAGTATATTGCTAATGTTTTTTTACCTTGCTAACAATCAATTCTTCTAATTATAAAACCTTTTAAAAAAGTTAGATTGATAAAACTGTTATTATACTGTATAATTTAGAAACATTGGGACATATAAATAGACATTGCAAACATGTTTATTTCCCTTGTTTAAAGACAAGCGAAACCATAGGTCGTATTGAGTTGATTTTTTACTAAATAAACATAACTAACTAAACAGTACCTAACCTTAGAGGTCAGCAATTCTAGGTGAAAAAACACCCAGACTTTTTGTGGTACATGTAGTTATTGATACCTTCTTTACAATTAATGCAAAAAAACTTCTGTTGTAATTTGTTTGATTTTTTTCATTTACTGGCCTATTAACCAAGTATTGTCGAATAAAACATTGATCATTGCCGTAAGTTTACATTTTGTGTTATACAAATTGGGTAACCAAACATATTGTGTCATACTTTTATGCGGGAATGCCTACTACATCCAAGTAAAGTGTAAAAAATGATTTAAAAAAAATATCTTAAATCAATAAATGTCGTTACTCACATTTCGGTTTGAGCACATCTTTCGTAAGTTGAAGACATCATATAAATAACACGAAAGCTTCAGAAGACATAAACAGAAATTAGCAGTTGCCTAACTGTGAGGTTTTGTAGAAACACATAATAAAAGCAACAAAATATCTAAAGCAAAACTATCCATTTAAGCCATACTATAAAGAATAGCGACAAAATAAACCCAAATACACAGTATAGTAAGGATTACGACGGAATAGGTCCTAAACTTGTCGAAATAAGAACAAAACTTGTCGAAAAGAGTCCTAAATGGCCTAACTACTAAAACAGTGCGATTGGGCTCCGTCTTTCTTCGTCAACGTTAGGGCTGCGTAGTTTGAATCGGTGGGCTTATAATTTGGGTTAAAAAGGACGAAATCATTGGCAGAGTTAGTGATGAAGTCCAGTGTGACCTTTAGGGTTAGTTAAGGGGTTGTTTCAAAGCACTGATTTTCAACCGATGTTCGGCGGGAAATTTAATATTTCGACTTCAAGATAAAATCGTTTCCAGATTGAATTGCTAACCAACAACATTTTAACTGTATAACATATATTTTTTAAAACCTGCAGAATTACCTACGCAGGCTTATAGTTATCGCGTTATACCGAACTTCGATTTACTTCATAGTTGTATCTCTGACAAATGTATTGAAGAGTATTTGCTGTGTTTTTTTCAGTGGTGATTGACATTTATTTCATTTAGTGATCGATACTATTTTTTTGTTCATATGCTGGGTATTTTACCGTGTATTTCAACTAAACTGTCTTCTCAACGAAAAAAACTATGTAAAAATGGTAATTTAGTCTCACAAGACGAAGAATTGAATTTGTTTCTTTAACAATTGCTTTTTGGTTACATACCTTAGTGCATTTTATAAAAAAACTACAAGCGCAATTACTTGCGTTGAAATCAAAATCAAATTAAGTATATTACCTTAATTGAAATAAATTTTAATGTTTACAACTTAGCCTTTTATGTTTAAGAACTTTCTTGAGTATGTTTCCGTGCAAAATTTAAGTATAGTTTGCAAAATATTGCATTTATTGCGGCGGTTTTAATAGAATAACCAATTTTCAGTTTCAAGCGAGACTTTGCTTTCGTTGGTGGCTGTATGGTGCCAGGATTACGGGTTTTCGTTACGTAAAATATGTTTGACGTGCTTAGCCGTTAGGAATATAGTTTAATAAACAACACGTCATCTGATTAAATGCCGCTGCCACTCAGGATAAAAGGTGTCACTCCAATTACGGGTAAGCATTTAGTTAACCCATTTCAGGCGACCAACACTTATGTGTATAACAATTAACAATTAGGGAAATTAAAATGTTTTATTTATGAAAAATTCAAATGTTTACCACTTTACACACTATTTAGCACTCAAGCCAGGATATTACGATATCCGAAACATTACTTTGTAGTAACATGGTAAATTGCCTTTTTAAATCAACGGCAACAACACGAGCCTCAAGCAAATGACGCAGAGTAAAACGTAAAATCTAATAGTTATTAAGAGGCAACAGCTTGATGGAATCTTACATTTTGTTTACCCAATTCTCGAAAATAATTTGGTCCGGGTAATACCAATTTGTTATGGACACAGCGCCTTTGCAAATATGTAGGGCCTAATAATGTTGCTGCTTTTATGAGGGCCGCATCCTACTTTAATTGTAGAAAGTATTTACCCGACCCATTTTATACACAATACGGAACATTACTTTCTGTTACAATTTAATTTGTACATTTATTTTACACGGAAATGGTACACCATATGCGGTGGTGATCAACAATCAACAGCTTAATATATACCGTGCTTATTGCAATATATCGCGCTTTTTGCAAAAGCCTGCATCTTACTGTTACAAATAAAACTCTAAAAATCCTATAGGCAACGTCTAGTACCCTACTAAAACGTACCGTACAATTGTGACTTTGCTTTGTTTAATTCTTGTGTCTACTAACAACTGGTTTAATCCCATTGAGTTCATAAAGAGGAAAGCAAATCGAGCTTGACGTGTCGCACTTATAGTCAACTATAGGGAAGGCATAAAACTTAATATAGTTGAATTACTTATAAGTGGAATGCTATTGTTAATCTTGTCAACGCTAAAGGTTGATTCTTATATGTCTTTACACTATAGTTATCTGACCATAGAGTACTTTTAGTCCACTTTTGTTTTGTAAAACACTTAGCTGTAGATATTTAGCTAATGGCTCTTTTTCTGGAAAACATTGTTGAATTTTTACTAAATTGACATTTTGTCTTTTTGACCTTAGCAGATATAAACGCACCAAATCTACCGCTCTGAAATGTCCTTCAAAAAATTCGACCTCAGCTGAAACCGATTAGCAAGGCAGTCTGTATTTTTGTTCGAGGACCCCTGAACTCTAGGACCAATGCGACACATGCCACGTGACGAGACAATGCGCTACAGCGCTCGACCAGACAATGCGCGACAGCGCTCGAGCTCGGGGCGCGTCACAATACACCCTTCGATTGTTAAAGCAGTCATGAATCGGTGACAAATAATAAAGGCGATCGTGTCGAAAGGCTAGGGAACAGGACTGAGGAGGGAAAGTTGCTTTATAGCACATTGTTTAGCACTAGTAGCCCCATCATGGCGTGTCAAAAATTATTGTTATTTATTCTTTGTCAATGTGTTTATCTCTGTCCTAAATTATATTCAAATTATACTCAAAGGCGTCCTGGAATTTAATTAAAAATAACCGTGCATAGTGCGAACGTCATTAATTATAAAGTATGGATAAAACTGATAATTACCGAACCTGATGTAATCAGGGGTAACTAACTTTTGATACGACCACCAAAAACACACTGCAGAAACCTATATCACCGATCGCTTGTTTGGATTTAGTCTGTCCACAGTAAAGTAATTGTTTGAGGACATTTAAATTGCTCCATTGTCGATGCGAATGTTTAGGGGTAGAGTAGACCGTCTTTAGCCGAATAAAGCGAATTTCGCACAGCAGTAGTTCACCATAGCCTAATAACTAAAAGTAGTTATCATATTAATGTTATAAAACATAAATTATGCCTGGTTGGAAATTGTCCAAGGCACAAAAGATTTGTTAATACTACGACTATTTGATTTTAAAGTCAAGTTACAGGAATTTGTTGTGTTCAGCTTTTATTTAGAGCGGCAACACAAATAAACAAACACAGTCATCTCGTAATTTTTTTTATTTATTTGTTTATCATTATATTGCATCCAAATAAAACCTTTTTTAATCGAATTAACTCATATAGATAGTGCTGGAAATGCAAGCTTTTAAAATACGACTTTATGTTACTAAACCCAAATAATCCAATATACAAAGAAAATATAAGGTTAAGTCGTATTTGATTATAATGCCCATAGCAAATATTTGTGCAGGAATTTAGGAAGTTGAAAGAAATATTTTGAATTTAGAATTTAAAATGAATTCCATGTCCGACATCGTCGCACTGAAGAGAATAGATATGGAAACGCAGCAAAGAGAAAAGTAAGATTTTTTAGTGCAAAATTTGTGCAAAGAATAAAACAGTGCAATTTTACATGTTTAACAAATAGTTTTAGCTGTTTGATTTCATAGACATTGCATGATCTAAAAATTCTGTTCCTAATATATTGGTTGTTTCATGAAAGGAAAGTTCGAGTACCAATAACGCCAAGGTTGGTGACGTGGAACGTTAACAATGAGCGGCCAAACGTTTACTTTCCAAATATTGTAAGTATACTGGTTAGAAAATGTCTAGACAGAGTTCTTTTGTAGACATTTTTTAACACCTTTAAGTTTTTCGAAATTATTTAACGTCGTGAAACCGGCGCTCTCCACAAAAAACATTTGATTTGAATAATGGGCCGTACTAAAGAACAAATGCCGATTAAACCATTCACTCTTGTGTGATATACTTATGTCATATCGGAAAGCATATCTTTTCTAACTATTTCAATCAGTAAGACTGTCTGCAAGTTTGCTGCTTACAGACCCGTTCTCCGCAACCGTTGTTTGGCGGCACACTGCTGTGCCGTAAAACCATGCCGGATAGACGTTCCTGTAGGTTTTTACTTTCATTTTTGCAAGGTACATTTTAATAGTTAGCACGAAAAACTAACACGAAAAATGTACCCGAAGACTGACATTTCGGGCGTATGCAATAATCCAGATGTAACTTTATGAACTTTCCTTACTATTTAAAATTGTTTTAAACCCATGTAACGTTCATCGCCAAAAGTCAAATTTCAGAATAGTTTTTTTAGCAAACTCAACTATCAGACGATTAGTACGTCTCACTCTAAAATATACAATAATGGTATTCAACTGTTATACCAAAGCGGAAGGGAGACTATACTTACGCTGTAAACCTATTGTAAAAAGAAAAAAGTGAAATGATTTTCATGTTTTTTTCGTATTTATCGCTCGGTTCTCATTTTAAAAATAACTCGACAGCTCTTCCAAAAATACATTAAGCAAAAAAAGTGCGAGCACGTTTGTCAGGTAAAGCCCTAAATGGACGACTCTCCGTTACGCTGTCGAAAAGAAGCACAATTTTCAAGTCTATGACCATTGACCAGCTTAGGGTATTTTTGAAAGAACGTAAAACCGCAAATTCAAAAGATAAAGTATTGTAATATGTCAATTTTTGGGCGCCTTTGGCACATTTAATCCTTAAAGGCCTCCTTTTCTCTGGACTGCCTTGAATATTTTTGCTGATGTGGTCTATTGTCGGTTGTGCCTAGGAATTGTTTTAGCTCCGTTAGTGTGCCGCAAGTGAAAAATGTTGCGGTGCACTGCAAAACAGTTTAGAACTAGACGGGGTTGCGGTTGTTGTATATTTTGTCATGGGGTATTTTTCAGGGCCTTATTTTTATGGGTGATTCAATAAAATTACAAATAGAGTTCTACCAGGTTATTTTTTGTAGTATTACGTATTATACTTTAGTTTATTCGTTTTACGCTTCACATTAAGTTGTACTTTCTCTTGTCTTGTTTCTGCAAGCAAAAACAAATATGGGCCGAAAATTTCCTGCCTTCACTTCTGACGTAGATGCAAATATTTTACAAAACAAAAATGCGTATCGATTTTACCCCCTCCCCCCAAACCAAATAGAACTTATTTCTCCCCTATTAATAAAAAACCTGCAATCCATTAAAAAAATATTTTTGATTCCCCCGAAACCAAAAATAAACGATAAACAAAACTAACATTCTCCACCCGGGAGTAAATATTTCATTAACAAAACAATATTCTTGAATTTTTTTTTCAAACGCCCTTCAAAAAAATGCTACCCCAACCCTTGGGCCAAAATCACAAAAATCTACAACCTTCTTCATCATCTTTTCTATCTAAACTCAAATTAACTTTTTGTATTAATTTCCCACAAAAGCACCCGATTGTTGGGTTGTTTAGGCCTGAAAAACAAACAAGTGATTCGTAGTATCATTTTTATAGTTTACTAGCGGTTTGATTTACATAAATAGTATATTGGCAAACACTACAAAAGGGAGATATATTGGTAGATATTACTGTCGCTAGGTAGGCGTAGAGAGCTTCAAATAACTTAACGTCACACTATTTTATTGCGAAAACATAGGACTCGCTCATAATTTTAAACCTATAAACCAAAGTTAGATAATAAACATAAATTTTAAAGATAAGCCGAATATGTCAATTTTTAAAGGTTAACTTTATGAGTACCAGATTATATACCCTCAAAACTATTTGAGGCACAATTAACAAAATCCGTTTTTAAATAAGAACAATGAACATGGTAAAACAATTAAAAGAAACATTTTCGCGCTTTGCGCAAAAACACTTAACTTAACCGCTTGTTTGCGGTCTGTTTCGCGTGACAACAGCAAGTTTCTTAAAGTTTAAAACGTTATGACGTTTCTGGCCTTTTTATGCCCCTTAAACCATCATGTTGTTTAGCAGAGATTATGTAAAAAATATGGCAACCCTAGTAAATAGTATTCCCCAAAAGATTTTGTTTTGTTTACTTGTAAATATAAAATCATTATATCATCTTCGTTGTATAAATAGATGACTGCTTTTCCAATATAGACAATAAAAAATTGCATTTCCTTCTTAAAACTGTGAGATTTTTGTCTAGAATTCATTAGACTGTTTCCTACCGTATTCCGTATTTGTTTATTAAGACAAAAATTTAGAATGCGCACACAATTTCAAGATGACGTTATACATTTCGATGAACTGGTTATACTGCGAAATATAAAGGCTTATGGTAACATACTAAACAGTTTCCATAAATGCATATGACATCCGATGGCCAGGGAGACTTTTAGGTTTTGTCTGTATTTGTTTGGCATACTGGCTTCTGGCGTTTTATGTACTCCCTTGGCGGAATCTGTTTGGCTGATTTAACAGTGCCCCTTTGTCGCGTAACGCGAGACAGTCTGCCGGTTTCGTTTTAACCAGATCCTTTTTGGGAAATATTGCGACCGCTAGGTAGGAGTACAGAGCTAAAACCAATTTTACGATGACGTCATATTTTGTTTCCAATTTCTACCCCTAGCTGAAGGCCCCTGGGTAAATAGACTTCTAAACCCTTAACGGCTCATTTACATATACGCTTCCATCTTGTATGGACATTTGAAGTCTCACCAAATTATAGTTTTCGTGTAAAACTCTGGACAAAAAACGGTCTGAAACAAACCAAAAAAAACATAAAAGAACTAGACGGGGGTGCGGTTGTTGTATATTTTGTCAGGGGGTATATTTTCAGGGCAGTGTTTATTTTCAATTTTATTTTAATTTAATTTTTTTTTTAATTGATTTTTTTTTTGTTTTTCAATTTTTATTTTTTGATACTCATTTTTATGTTATTCTTTTTATTTTTTTAATATTTTGTATGTTATATTATATTTTTATATTTTTTTTTTTATTTTCTTTAACTTGTTTCTGCAAGCAAAAACAGATATAAAATTTTCCCACTTAACTTATGCCTTTGATGCGAAAGGGGTTCAAATATGGCGCAGATTTTGGGGAATGATCGAAACATATATTTGATAAATAGAATTTACGTAGATAATGCGTATGGCCATTTTATTACATTTTGACCAGCTTACGTGTTTGAAAAGCAAATATTATCATTCTCTTAAAGACTTAAAATGGTTCAACGCCTATGGTTTGCTTTACTTTTGCAAACTTTTACTTGGTGAATTTTTACCATAGCGTGGTCCGAGCAATCACTGCTAAAACAGGCTTTAAATCTGTAGTTTCAAACAATATGAAAAACACTTTTATTTGCGGCGGTAAATACAACCTATTGACACTTAATTATTAGGCGAAGCTTATCGCGAAGTAATTGGTCGCCCGAAAAAACGCTGACGCCGCATTTAAAGCAAGCATTATAAATGAGTCGCCGATATTCTGGTTTGAACATCCCTACTCGCAATGCTTCCCTGCGTTAATTGTGCGGTGGGTGAAAGTTTATTCACGGCTTTACCTCTTTGTGTAGTACCGCGACAACAAAATGAAATACGATTTGAAGAATATTTGAAAAAATCGTATTCGGAGAATATCTGCTATTTGCACCTTTTTCGTATGTTGCTTCATTCCAATCATTCCAACATATCAACACACAATTTTAAGTTGTGTAGGCCTGGTGTTGATATGTTGGATTGGTAACATGAGAAACGGGTGCAAAGAGAGAGAGGTGTATATTGCCACCAGATTTCGCATTTAAATTCGCGGCGGAAAAAATATGTTGTTTCTTAATTTTTACTAAAGAGAAGCCTCTTTTTGAAATGCAAGTCGCACGCGCCCAGTTTCGGACGCGGCACAATGAAAGTCTTACGCGCGGGACAAAAAAGCGCAGCAGGCGTTCGGTCGGTTCGTCACTTCACGAGCTGGACAAAGCAAGCAAATATGAACGAATTCTGTATGGAAGTTTTTCTGCTGCTAGATGGCAGTCGTTAGCTACAGAGAGCTAAATAGTCAAAGGCACTTGGGGGTGCAGCCTCATAAACCTCGACATTGCACCTTCATACCACTCTACGCCATGTCTGAAAATTTGAAAGTTCTACGATGTAAACTTTTTCTATAAAGCTCCGGACAAAAATCGGTCTGAAACATTTTCGGGCAAAAACAAGGTATGTCCCGAAAATAAATTTTCGGCCCATATAATGAAATACGATTTAGAGAATATTTGAAAAAAACGTATTTGGAGAATATTTGCTATTTGCACCTGTTTCGTAGGTTACTCCATTCCAACATATTAACACACAATTTCAAGTTGTGTAGGCCTGGTGTTGATGTTATATATTATATATTTTATATTTTGTTTTTTATTTTCCTTAATTTGGGCCGAAAATTCTCTGCCATCCCTTCCGACGTAAATACAAATATTTTTTCCACAAAAAAAAACGCTTTTTGTTTTAACCCTCGTTCTTGCCCTCGATCCAAATAAAAAAAAACAATTTATTTTCCCCTATTAATAAAAAACTTACAATCAATTAAAAAACTATATGTTTGATGCCCCTGAAACAATAAACAGTCTCCATCCGGGAGTAAATATTTCATTAAAAAAAAACAGTATTTTTAATTTTTTTTTTCAAACCTTCTTCAAAAAAATGCACCCCCAACCCTTGGGCCCAAACCACAAAAATCTACAAGCTTTAAATTCGAATTAAGAACAACCAACAGTTTTTCTTATCAATCAACATTTTGTATTAATTTGCCATAAAACCACCCGATTGTTGGGTTGTTAACAAATGACAAGGGGTTCGTAGTAGTATTTTTATGGTTTACTAGCGATTTGATTTACATAAATAGCATATTGGCGAACACTACAAAAGGGAGATATATTGCTAGATATTATTGTCTCTAGGTAGGCGTAGAGAGCTTCAAATAACTTAACGTCACACTTTTTTATAGCGAAAAATAGAAACCGCTCATAATTTTGAACCTATAAACCCAATTAACATAATAAACATAAATTTTAAAGATGAAAGCCGAATATGTTAATTTTCAAACTTTAACTTTATGAGAACCAGGTTATAGACAAGACCTGGGCAACATACGACCCGCGGGCCGGATCCGGATCCGGCCCGCCAAGCAGTTTCATCCGGCCCGCGGCTTATTTCCCTTAAAATACATATACTGTAGGCTAATCGAAAACAAGGGGTGAGTTTCTACATGTTTGGTTGTATCACACTTTTATGAGGGACGGATCTAGTCATGACCATGCCAAAATCGATTATTAGCCTGTTTTAAATACTAAAACGGAATTTTGTTTCGCGCTTCGCGCGAATCTCTTCTGTCTTTCTCGTATCTTACACGCGGCAACTTTACAGACAAATAGCGTCCTTTGCACAGTGGCACTCTCTCCAGCGAAAGTTTAACAAACTTACCCTAATGTTTATATATTTTTGCGCGTCGAAACTATTCCGTCGACCATACAATCGGTAACTTAAAGCTTTAAAAAGCAATTTTTTTATACGAAGATTTTCGTATTTTAATCTTAACTTTTGGGTCAACGCGCCACAACTTGATAAACGCCAATATATCAAGCAATGTACATTTTTTATCTGTGCTCCATGCTTTCACGTCCCAAATTAAAGTTTGCATTTTAAAACAAACATAGTCCGAATTTTTTCGAGCTTCGCGCGATTTCTAAATTCGACTTAAATTGCACATTTATGCACAACTCCAAACGTAATAATAAGTTCGTTAGCTTATTTGTTTTATACCGTCAGAGTTTGACGTCAATTTGCGTGTATTTCAGATTCATTTTTGACCCGGCCCGCCACAACATTTTAAGTTTCTCATGCGGCCCGCGGCTAAAAATAATTGCCCATCCCTGTTACAGAGGCGCAATTAACAAAATCCGTTTTTCAAATAGGAACAATGAACAGGATATAAACAAAAAACATTGTCGCACTTCACTTAACTTAAGCTGCTTGTTTGCGCAATGTTATCGTGACAACAGCAAGGAACTTAAAAATTTAAAACGTTATGACTTTTCCGGCCTTCCGTTTTTTGTTTATCAGAGGTTATGGTATATGGCAACCCTAGTAAATAGTATTCCACGACAGATTTTGTTTTGCTTACTTGTGAATATAAAATCATTTATCATCTTAATTGTATAAATAAATGATTGCTTTTACCATTATAGTCAAAATATTTTGCGGAGTTTCGATATTAACATTTCCTTAAACTGTGAGATTTTAGTCTGGAATTCACTAGACTAATTTTTACCGTATTTCGTATTTGTTTACAGGGAGACTTTTAGGTTTTGTCTGTATTTGTTTGGCATACTGGCTTCTGGCGTTTTAAAGCAAAATACAACGCTTTGACGTAATCTGTTTCGCTGCAATCAAAATGCCCCTTTGTGACTTATTAGCGCGAGACAGCCTCTACAACATTTTCCTTTCAACCTATTATGGCTATCGAAATTATAGTCCGAACAGCTGTACCAAATATTAAAGTTGTACCACAACTATAATGGATCTTATCCAATATTCGACTTTTGACATAACTTATTATGCCAGGCCTTTGCGTTTTAAATGTTAATCCTAGTAATGGAGATTGTAATGTTTCTTTGAAGTGCGTGTTTTGGCTAAAAGTGTAAATATTTTGCTCTGTACATTTATAAAACATTTAGTGCATGTTCCAGTTGTAAAATTGCGGTAAGCTCGTTTAGTTCTTTAGAAACAAGAACACAGGCTTAACCCAGTAGATAGGTTCTGTTTTGTCAGGACTTCTTTATTACAGGGCCTGATATCGACTAGGTTTCGTCGTTAAACCTGTTGGTGCTTTAACGAAATTTCAAATACAACAAACAATGGTGGCATTATATTCAAAGACTGAATTCGTTTTATAATTGCCAATATATTCTACCATTGCAAGCGAAAAGTTTTGCAGTTTTGGGGTAATTATGTTTTCCAGTTAAAGTTCAAAATTTTAATCCTTCCTAATCCTTACGAATCAATAAATAAACGTTGTTGTGTAATTGCAAGCGAGTAAAAGTTTCCGGTTTTGATTAGGCGTAGCCTAAATCTTTTCGTTTAGTATGTTTTACTATTCATTACGTATTTTCGTTCTCCTGTCTGCAGTGGAGGTCACTAGAACCACATCACTGCAGTTTGTACTCGACATTAAACAGAAATCAGATTGCGTTACGCGGTGTCTGTCTAGGGCGGCCAGGCATCAGTTTCTAGATTTTACAGCCAACCAAAGATTATTTCATTCCGCAACAAAGCAGTAGAAACTACTCCCCCCACTGTAGCTGCGATATACACGTCAAACGTTTGTGCACCAACTGTGACATAATGGATGAAAGACGCTCATAAGTTGTATCATTATTTTAAAAATGATTTTCTTAAAATCCCAAGAGTGCAATTGACAAATCATGATGATATTACATTTGAAAATCCTTTTCCTCTTATTGCCCTAAATAAACATTTGAAACAGAATAGGCAAGTTTGTTGAAAAGGGCCGCATGAGATAGAATGTTGAATTTTGTAAATGTTATAGAATTGCGTAACGATTCCCTTAAACGAGCTAAATCATACTAGGGCAGGGGTGTCCAACCTTTTAGCTCTTGGCGGCCGCATTGACAGTCTTATTTTCCTCACGGCCGCAAGTTAAATTTTTTTAGGGGTGACTCAAAAAGTTGTCAAATCGTAACGGCATAACATAATTAATCTTAAAAAGATGTTTTGTTGTCTAACGAACTGGTGGAAAAAATATGGAGTCTAAATGCAGTTTGATCGCGCGAAGCGCGAAAAAATATGCGTTTATTAGGTTTGGATTTGGCAAAACTTTCAATTTAATCGAAATGGGCTTAGGCACATAAAATGATCGCATATTGTCATAAACACAAGCATTTATGTAAGAATTGGATTTTATCAGTAATGCGGCGCAATATGCCATGATATAAATACCACTTTTGATATTAACGGATTTACTTCAAAGGGACTAAAATACATTAAAACAGATAGAAGAAGCTCGCGCGAAGCGCGAAAAAAGTGTGTTTGCATAGAAATTTGTCAAACGTAATATTTTTTGGGGCATGGCCAGGTGCCCCCTCTGGATCCACCACTGCTCTAATGCTCGTAGCCAATCTAATGAACAGCAATGATAGACGAATGTCTGGCTGGCCTATAAAAACCCCGTCTAATTTTAGACCTGTCTCAAAGTTCCAATTTTAGCATTTTTTTTTCTATACTGGCATTTGTTTTAAATTTCGTGCAAGTTTTTATTACATTGCTAAAAATAAAAAAATAAGAATAAAAATATATGTCCAATATTTTTGAATACGGTTTCCGTTTGTCCGCAACCCATTGTCAGCATTCCACTGTTCAACGGTAAAAAAGTGCTGATCTAGTTCAAAAGACAGCCTCAAACGTAAACGAAGCGGACGTAGAAATATCATTCGCGCGAAGCGCGAAAAATTTTACGCAATTACCTATAGTTAATAGTCAAAGTATTTGCAATGGACTCGTGTCTAGTTTGTCCAAAGAGGCCGCGGGCCGGATGAATTACCTTAGCAAGCCGATCTGGTCCGCGGGCCGTAGGTTGACTACCCCTGTCATACACTGATTTCTTTGTGCATCAATCAATCAATGAAATCAAGTGTTTTTTAGCGCACATAAGAATTCTGTTCACTGAGAATGTAGCGAAGAGCCTAGCTCACTGATTTAACTGCACTCCCTTAAGTCGTAAAAAATTCTAATCTGCATTTAGCATATCAACCATTAACGCATGCCAGCACGGTCACGGCCGCCAACACATGCTTATTAAAATACGTGTTAACGGCCGCACAATTTTCATCGACGGCCGCAGGTTGGACACCGTTGTACTAGGGCTACAAGGTTATACAAGCTTTTAGTGTAAATACATACAAACCGTAGCCTCTACATACCTACATACGTAGTACGGGTTTTTCAAAGTGATGTGATAGATTAATTTCAAAAATATTATTAATTTATTATATTGTGGTTTGCCTAATGCATTATTGATTAAAATTAAAATACACAAATATAAAGGTCTATAAAATCATAATGGATAGTTTTCATAATTGCATATAACAGCCGATGGCAGGAAATATGTTTAGGTTTCGGCTGTAAGTATTGCCATACTTGTGTCTGGCGTTCCAAAGCAGAATGTACTCCCTTAGCAGAATCTGTTTTCCTTTATCGCGTATTAACGCGAGACAGTCTGTATAACCGGTGTCGTTTTAACCAGATCCTTATTTTAGGAAATATTGCCGCCGCAAGGTAGGAGTACAGAGCTAAAACCAATTTTACGATGACGTCATATTTTGTTTTTAATTTCTACCCCCAGCTGAAGGCCCCTAGGTAAATAGACTTCTAAACCCTTAAAGGCTCATCTACATATACGCCTCCATCTTGTATGGACATTTGAATTCTTTCCAAATTATAGTTTTACTGTAAAACTCTGGACAAAAAACGGTCTGAAACAAACCAAAAAAACTATAAAAGAATTCGAGCAAAAACAAGATATGTCCCGAAAATAAATTTTCGGCCCATATAATTACAGGTAGAAGGATAGTGGCTCTTACTGTATACCACATGATGGGAGTCAGCAAACTCATTACTCGTGTCTCAGGTACGGTATGGACATATCATTTTGGATTTGGATAAGTCTTTATGGTTGGCCAACACTTGTCCGAACGGCACAAGTTCAATTTATTACGAACGCCATAATAATACCAACAGGGGTGAAAGTGTAATAGTTTTCTCCCAGAACGCATAAATTTGCAGCGATGACGTCACAACGTAACATTACATAAAACAGGCAAGTTCAGGGAACCTGTTATTCTCGGTCGACCTCGATGCAGCTCAAATCTTGGCTAAATACATTCAAAGTGATGGGGACAAAGCATTTGCACGAGACGAACATTCCTTTGTTGAAGGGCTACTTAATTTGCGGACCGCGGTCCGTATCCGGACCTATATGAAGTGATCCATGTGAACTCAAAATATGTTTACTTTACTGAAAAATGAATGACGACCACTTTCGAGGAACTTGAATAGAGATAGATTCCAACACGAGCTGACTGCCTTGTAACATGCACGCCTTATCTACGCTACGCGTTTGGCCTTTGCCAGCTTCCCTGTGAAATTATTGGTTTTACGTGTTTTTCATGTCTGTGTACAACTTTACTTAAATGGTCATGCGTAATAAACATTTCAAGAACACCACAATCGAATTGGCGACTGAAACCGCTGTCGAACTCCCAAGATTGCTCACTATGAAGAAGGTTATGGTACAACAACAGCAACAGAAACTTAAGCAAAACAAGCTGGAAGCACAAACAAGTAAAAAGTGAGATGAAAACGCGGACATGCCGAACAATTGATAGTTATGATGGCGCTTTTAAAGAAGGCAACTGAGGGTTATCGTCAAGCAATACAGTTGCAACAGCCAGGCCAAAATTCACAGCATTTGACGCTTCGGTGGAGCTTTGGGATGATCACAGGTCACGCTTTGGTACAGGGGTCTGCAACATTTTCCAAGTCGCGGGACAAAGGCGAACTTAAAAAGGTCTCCGCAGGCCGTAAAACAATTGAACTGAGATACTTAGCGATTTTGGCAATTGAAAGAACGTGGGTTTATCTACATTTAAGAACAAAACATGAAAGCGTTGAAAAATATTGCGTTTGTTTCGTTAAAAATTCAAGTACATACGGTGTCATCCATGGTTATACAATGAAACGGTGTAATAAAAATGATTTAGGAAAACACGAAATATTTAATCGGTAATCTAGTTTGTGATGTAATTTGAATAGCGCCGTTAAATTCTTGACGTTATGTTCATATTTAAAAGACGGAATGAATTTCGAAGCGCAATAAAATGCATTTAGATATACTAAGGTGGCGAAGCTTCCGATGTTGACACTGCCAGGTAGTGCACAGCGCCGTTAGGCTAAAAAGATTTACTCAAATCGAAAACATACTATTAAATGTATAAATCAGATTCTCACGAAGCAGAAAGATCGGCATTTTTCGTTCGGAAGAACTAATGCAAAGACTTGTGGAATAGGTAATCTGGCAGAAGCCCTATACAATCTTGCAACGTATGGAGCTGCTTACAACGTATGGAGCCGCCTGGTACAAAATTTTGCGCGAGTACTGTCTCCAAAAAAGCCCTGCTGGAGTTTCTTGTGCAGTAGGCTACAGGCCAACACCAACGGGAAGCGGATACTCTCCCAGTGAATAATTTTAAACAATCAAAAACGATGTATTTACGCAGCTATAGTACAATTAAAAGCCAGGATGAACAATCAAGGTGTCACGATAAACACATGAATGTAATGGTGGCTCCGGTTAAAAAGGCAGCTTTACAGCAAACAGCTACAGTATGTCATTGTCAACAGTGCCAAAGTTTTAATGCGTCTGAGCTATAAAACGATTACTGGGCGAAAAAAACAAAATGTGACAATTTGAAAGCTGTTATTTAATTTGGTGCTTCATAGCAGTTCGTCAAAAATTGTTACCGATCTCAGCGTCCAAGAAGTTAGGCTTTTATGAAAAAAAATGTCTACGGGAAATGTTTTGGGCAATATGCAACGGAAACCTAATGAACCTGTGTTACGCCACCATTTGGTCCCTTCTTAAAGACTAGTCGTGGACCTCTTGTATGCACACAAATGCCATCTTACTTTATTATTGGAGAAAACAACGCTAAGCTTTTTTGTTAGTAAATGTGACGAGCGGAACGCTTGATCCTGAAAACCGAACGTCTCACATCACGACAAAAACAAGACTGTTCTGTCTGTTCAAAACCGTTTGCGCTTTAAACTCAGGAATGCTTCTTCCGGGCTAAAACAAAAGCGTAAAACAATGAGTGATAAAGAGTGTAAACGTATAGGTGTAAGTAAGGCAAGAAACGAAAGAGAGCAAGAAGTAAAGCAAAGCAAGGCGAATGGGCAATTATATTACTCGTCATCCACTTGCGTCTTCTCATCAGCCACTGAACAATCAGGAACGCGATGAATAAGGCACTTAATTCGTACGGGTTCAATTTGCTCAATTGGCAAAAAGGCTGTTTTAAAGGCAATTTTGAAAATAGAGAATGATGAGATAAGTTTTTTTGCACAACATTTATCTTTAAAAAAAAACGTTTGCTTGCTATTTGTTTGTTTTGGTGGTTGCTACGTGAAATAATGTTTAGGATTGAATTTTTTTTTTTTTAGTTTTAAACATTTAATATCGATGTCAACCACTTGACTTTAAACTGAATTCCCACATCTTGGGCTTGACTTGTTATTTGTTGAGAATAACTTAAGTTAGTTAGTTATACTACCTCTCTCGAATTATTGGGCCCATCTTAAAAATACTTGTTAAAGAAAACCCCAGACTTGGCGCAAACTTATACCATACGATCCACAGGATGCTGTATATTTTAGATGCACCTGGTATTGTTGCATCGCAAAACCAATTAGGGCCATCTCAACTCTTTTTTGACAGTAAAGCTTTATACTAATGAAAGTGTATCAATGAGCGAAAGATGCAAGCACTTTGTTTCTTCGTAAGCTTGTGCTTGACCAACTTGTACCTACAAATTACGCAGAACCGGAGCTACATATCGGACTTGACTTATGTACCAGGTCACTTCATCAACCGAAGATGTCACATGAACAGTGTGAACCGGGAAGCTTCATGGACTCCCTACACTTCAGTCAAGCACCAAGCTGTTGTTGAAACACTCGATGGTATTTAGTTACTATCTTGAGATAGATGTTAAGAAAGAGTTGTTACAGCTTGCATTACTCACGTTTAATTAAAATAAAATTAAACAAAGTAAAAAAAACGAACAAAATTAAAAAAATAGATAAGGCGAAACTGTGTTTGGAGAGTTTGAACTGATGTACCAAATTCATAATACTGTTAAGCCCAAGTATTACAAATAAATTAGTTGAACTATACTCTTTTAAAGCGTACAATTTTCGTTAGTTGAGGAAAGTATGGCAGATGAATTGTCAAACAAACTTCCGACCCTAACGGATCCTATCCAACATCCGTCACTTCACATAAACAAGCCTCTTGGACTCCTGAAACGAGAATATAAACACCCGCTTTCGATGTACGAGGATGCTCTAAACAACATGTACTCAAGGTAAAAGAAAACTGTTCATAAATTTCTCAAAAAAATTTATTATTAAGGTAGAAAACTGTATTACTACCAAACCACCAATAAAAGTTTTACTAAGATTTTGTTAGAACTGTGCCAAATATACTTCCAACTTAATATGTGTTTTCGAATTGTTTTATTTTGTATAAAGCGTAAAAATAGTTTCAAAACGGTTTGATAAATCACGCAGTAGAAATGCTGTAACTTTGCACTATATTGTATACCAAAAATCGAACCAGTTAACCATGTTTGCCAAAGTGCAAATATATTCTACAAATTTGTCAAAAATTCACATGTTGTTATTTAGTTAAATTCACAAAACCGTTTTTGACTCCCCTCGTCGCCATTGTGCACAAAAAAAACATTTTATGTTGTCGCTTTCTTTGGATGTACCCCTGCCTGACGCTCAGTCTTGTATAGGTCATAAAATAAGACCCTTGCATGAAATTAAGAAGAAATCTAGTGGGAGAATTTTCCTCGGTTAAGAATTTTCCTCGGTTAAGAATTTTTATTTTGGACACAAAGTCGAACCTTTTAAATTTTCCAGCTTCAATTAGGTTAGGGATCAGGGATTCAATACACGTAGCTTATTCTAAGCCTTAAACTGTTAAGCGCTTTCGAAGGAAGAAAAAGTTACATAGTAACGTAAGTGTCAAACTAAGTTCCGCGAAGAAACCAAATCAAACGAGGGTGCATCTAAAATATACAGGGTCGCAAGGGTCATCTTCAAGGACCAAGTATCCCTAGGATCAATCGCATGGTGTACAAGAATCGCAAGGTTAGCTTCGATTAAAAAAGTTAGCTTCGATTGTTTGATATTAATCTACCTTGCTTGCATAAGAATAGTAATGATATCATTTGGTATCGGATCAGATCGCGATTCTTTATGTCATATAATATCAAGTGTCGGTATAACATAAAATGTTAGATATTTAACATCCTATATTTGCTATAGTTGCGTCATTCTCTGCCCTGGACGCTTTATACACAGATAGACAAACAATTTTTTAGATTTATCACCAAATTCAAACATGGTAAACCTTGACTTATCAAAGTATAAGGTATAGGACAGGTATACTGGTTTTTGACCGGTTTGGGTTCGAGTATAAGTTTAAGTTTGTTGAAAATATTCAGTTCAGTTCCGGTTCAACTTTTCAAAACCTAAAAAAACGATGATGTTCGGTAACAGTCCGAAGGATATTCCCTTATATCTTTAGATATGCCCAGCACCGGTTTGCTATCAAGAGTACAGAGCTAAGAGACCCTACTTTGCCGAGACAATACCACAACACCTCTCGATATGGAGTATACTGGTATCAGGAAAGACCGGGAATAGCCGGCAAAGATTGGGGTGAGCTATAAGCTTTTACAAAAAATAAATTATAGATCACAGTGAAATAACGCAGGTATATTACTGTCTTTGTCAGAGTACAGTATATTACAATGAACTGACAAAAAACAAAAACAAAGTGTATTGGTAAGATTATTCAGCTGTGCTTCAGGTAAAAGTGAACAAGATAATGCTCTGTTATTCGTATTTTACTTAATGAGGCACATGAAGTCAGCATTTAAAAAATAAAATTTGTCTTTTGTAAGATTGATAAATTATTTCTTTACATGATACAACTGATCAGTTTATTTATAAGTAGGTCTACCTGTCATGGGCCATGTGTCTAATGGCCGGTAGTGCATAAGTTGGTGCGGTGCTAGTCAGCAAACCTGCAGTTTTTCGTAAAAAAAATATGTTTGTTTTCAGTTACAAACCGTTGGCGGATGTGGAGTGGAGGAAGTCCGTCAAGTCCAGAGTAGCCATAATGTATAGTTTTATTGAATATATATGTATTTATAATGTTCAAAAGTGTTGTATAGTATGCTTTATTCTGCCTTTTTAGTCAATGGTTAACCGTCACGCCGACGAGGCTTAGATTGTTCGCACGATTTACGAACTCAGCTATTTTAATTGTTTGATAGTTAATTAGTCATATGGGCATAAAAGCTCACATTCAAGTATTTATTTTTTATGACTTGATATAGTTTTGTGTTTTCAGAGGCAATATAAATTAATGTTTCCAAACCTTTTATTGGTCACTAGTCGAAATCTTGGCGCTACCCAGGGCATTTAGTTTATACAAGTTTTACTATAGGCCATAAAGTGCTGTTAAATGGTTGGTTTCCGGGAAGAATATTTACACAGTGTTAGTAAAGAGATTGAAATCTTACAATATTAACCCATCGGAACACCTTATTTCGCAAATTAGTTGACCAATCGGAAAGCCGCTGTTTGTTTTAATATATTCAGATGTTCAGTGTTTAGTGGCGTCAGTTTTGTACGTAAATAAGGGGCACTTTAATTAGCAGGGAAACAACAAATACTTTTTTGGACACACATCCCATTGAACACAAAACGTTCATAGATTATCTTAATCGTTTAAAAAAATATTGCATTTAAATCGATTACAAAAGCGTTTTACAAAAGCGAACCGCATTCGTCTCTTCAGCCAGTTTTATGCGACTCTTACGTTCATGTAGCACTTATAATTTTATAGAACTTTTGAAACAAAAAAATTACGCTCAAAGAATATTGATAAATGCCATTATTTCTAGAAATGTTGATTTTTTATCCTGCGTCGCGTCTCCTAATTCAAAATTGTGTTCATTTAAATAAAGGCACCTTATTTTTCGCGCTTCGTTCTATCGCTTTGTTGGAGTGAGCAAGAAGTGGAATATAGGCTATTCTTTTCTTTCAATGTGTCTGGCAACCTTTTGTATGCAGTGTGTCAGTTTATGAATAATGTTAATATATATCAACAACTCTCGTGTCAAACATTTTACTGTGATTTGGTTTACACTGGCAACCAGGGCTAAAAAATTAAACTCGAGTCCGAATTCAGCCAAGTATCCGTTTTTGTCGAATCTCCCCGACTCTACAACCTGTAGATTACCCATTTTCGTCAAACTAAAAAATGGGATTTGCTTCGTTTCAAAATGTCGTTCTATGCTTGATGTTCGGTAAACGACGTTTTGACAACACAGATGTACAAACAACTCAGTCGTCTCGACAAACGAACCCAAAATATGTCGTCGAGGATTCTTGAAATGATCTGAAGTCTAATTTCATATCTCGGGAGACGCCATTAAACCTAATTTCATAGGTTAAATTCGGTAAATATATACTAACGCTGCTGAAAAAAACTTCGACACTTTTCAGCCTATGCTCAGAAGTGTTAGCTATCAGTTTCGCTTTGAACTTGGTTTCTAAGTCGCACAAAAAACATATGTTTCCCTCGTAACTTTTAATGTAGAATGCCCTGCTTTGACGCAGCACACATTACGCCTCTTTTTGATCAGTGTGGCGCAATAAAGTTCAACGCCTACAGAAAATAATGTTAAATACAACAGTTAAGACACTAATTTGTGACACAAACTGGAAATGTGTGCAACCGTTTGGTTAGCGCTAGTGTTAGTGATGTAATAATAATAACTTAATAAGTAATGTTAATGATGTGGTAGTGATGTAACGGTTGCACTTTTCTAAGGTGTTACAAGGTGCGCGTTTACTCATTTGGCGTGCCCTGAAAAAAAAAGAAAAAAAAATAGCATTTTTTTAATTGCTCACGGCCCCTTAAAAATGCACACCAATAAACACAAAATAACACGTTGTTAATACCGTATTTAGTATTGTAACGCGGCCTGTTAAGTAGCTAAGTTAGGCCTAACATATGTTCTCTTTTCTCAAGAAAAGTGAATGTTCCTCCGAGGACGCTCAGAAATGCCCAAATGTCCTCTTTTTTCATATTTCGAGTTAGTTGCTTATACTTTCAACAATACTTTTAGGCGAGACGTTGTATTTATTTCCAAAAAAAAATACTGCAGCCATATAACATGCTGAATTACTGGTTTAAAAAAGGTTTTCCAACAAATTGCTCTACCAGCCCTACCTTCTTGATGTTATTGCAAACATTGCGCCAGAAAAATTGCAATAGAACGTCACGTGTATAAAAGGCCTATTTAATAAAGCAAAGGTGTTAGTTTTGTAGGCCTAGTCTAATATCAGTGTCATTGTATGTCCACCAATATTTTATGGCCCATAATGCAAATGTTGAACGCATTTTTTCTTTGATGCAAAACAATAGTCCAAAGAAATAGACAGCCTATTAGTTGGATCAGTTTCGAGCATCTTGACGGTTGTATGTAATATCAATGATATTTCGTGTGAACAATTTCACAATCTCGTTAAACATGATCATTCCTTATTGGCAAAAGTTAAGGGAGTCGCATAGTATTCAGGTGCTGAATCTGAAAAATAATTTTGACTTGTTGTTTCTGTGTCTGTTTTTTAACTTTTGCTTTGCTTTGTTTTGGTAACTTTTGCCTGCAACTACCAAGGAAATGTAAAACATCATCAAACTCAAACGTAACAATTCTACTTTCGTTTTACTAATTGCCGGCCCAAAATGTTCTCTTTTGGGGTTTTGAAAATATGGTAGCCCTATAGGCAGGGTTGCCATATCGTCCTTATTTCTAAGATTTGTCCTTATTTTGAAGGGAGAGGTCTTAAAAAAAACTTAAATGTCCTTATTTCTAACAAATGTCCTTATTTTCGACTTGCGCCCTTATTTTGTCGTATTTTTAACAACTACAAAACTTCGATCGTTTTCCTCTGGCAACCGGTGTTGAATAATCTTCTAAAATTATGCTTTTGCGCCGATATTATGACATTATATATGAAAAGGTACTCCCTACTCCCGTGGCGTACAAGTCTCAGGATTTTACTTGTGAGGTAGGGCAGTGGTACAGCAGCTTTGGTTGCTGTACCAGAATACAGCAGCTGACGACATGTTAGCAATAAACAGCCGTACAAAGTTACTTCTGTTTGGCTACAGCAGAATAGGGTGCGACGAAGGCAGCATTTTTTGTTGTGAAGTGGTTGGAATGGGGAAATGGGTGCGCAGTGCGCTGTGCAGTCGACACTGATTAAATCAGTAAAGCTATAAGCAGGGCTGACCAACACTTCGATCGTGGTCGACCGTTCGATCGCCAAATTTCACCTGGTCGATCGTGTTTTGTGTCGGATTTTTAAAATAGCGTTTTTCAAGCAACATTAACAGGTAGACCAAAAACCAAACCGTAAACTTTAATAAATAGCTGAACTGATTGTTTCTGGCAAAAAGTATGGAATGCGTGACACGGCTCGTATAAATACAATGCATTTTTAAAAACGTTTTTTAAATGCTAATCTAATTTTTTGGTTGTCCTTATTTTTGGGTCCATGTCGATGGCAACCGTACCAATGTATAAGACCGATCGTGGTCGAAATTTCTACGGAAAATGTGAACGAACGAATCATTCTATTTGAATGAAGCGATCGCGATCAGTTTTAAAACATTGAGGTACAGCTCACGGTGGCAGCGCAATTGTAAAAACGTGATTCTCATTAGCACAACGCAACACTACGACGTCACAATGAACAAAACTGCGCTGCCGATACTTTGGATTGTATAAAAATGTTTTCTTTCGTGACACCATTGTGAAAACCGGAATATAGTTTGAACGTATATTGAATATAGTTTATTAGCATTTAAAAATTGGTCGTTAAAGTTGCAAAGTAAAGCAAAAAACAATGTACACGAGAAGGGTTGAAGTGGTTACTCGAAAAGCTTGGCGCACTAACTTGAAGGCAAACGCGAAGATTGTCAAACGTGAAAACAATAACATTTTAAAATAAAACTATTTAAACGCGCCTTGAACCTTGTCATTGTACACAACAACTTGTTTCTTTATACACACTACCAATGTCGACCCACTAATATGCCCTATACGCCGCTGTATGTACAAAATGTTTATCGCAAGCAAGCCATCCAGCTTTGGAGAAACACCACTGAGTATTGCAAGCGATCATAAAATAAAAAATATTTGTTTTTTCTGGACACAAACAGCAACATGACCTGGTGCCTAATAGTATCAATGTATATCTTTCATTACTAAAGGGACAAGGAAATTACACTGTAGGTTCATAGGGTGAGTGGCAATATAAAATAATGTCGATGGTTCTACTAAAATTGAAAGGTGAGCAGTTTTAAAAATTAAAAGTTAGTGCAAACAAAACATCTTTCATGTAAATACCAGGTTAATTTATGTGCGTATAGTAACTTACTATTACACGCCGGGCATAACATTTCAGCAAAGAAATTAAACTTACATAGAATTGATTTACGATAAAAATGAAATATTATATACGTTATTCTAAATAGAACATAAAAAGACATAAGTTGTATGGAAGAGAAATACTTTTGTAAAATGTTGAATTTTAGGTATAGTGAATATTTGGAAGACAAAGATGCAGTTGTTCACTTTACCGGCGTCCTTGATACCCTTGTAAGGTAGTCTGCTCATCTACATAATATGCTCACTGTAACATAAATTAAATTGCGTAAGTATTTCATATTCGACGTTAGTAAATAATAAGTTTGATTATCAAAAATGGAATGTGCAAGTAACTACTCAAAGCACGAGATCGAAGATTCACTATAATAACTAGGCTTAGTTATATCGACACCTTTCAGTAAAATGCTTGGGTAAATACAGCCAAGGATGAAACCCGACTTTCTTTCAACTAATCTAACCAATATGTTGTTACAAAGTAAAATTTGCAAGTTTGACGATATGCCATTCACAAAAGAGCTTAAATAGTGATGCAAAGAATTGTAAACAACAAACTGAACAAAAAACGAAGAAGATAGCAGTGCGATACAAAAGACATGCTACGGGCAGCATGCGGCAACTTTTTTAACTGTTCGCTTTAAGCGCTGTACCATGCTTAAACGCCGGGCTGGGCGGCTGGGCCGGCGCCAGTCTCCGAAGTGTACGAGGTTGAAGCTGGTACACTTGGGTCCACTCGGTACCTCTGCTTGTCAGCGTCATCAAACATATCGTCGTCAACACCGCCCTGATGGGAAGCTTTGGAGGCCGAATATTTGCCGCCTCTGCGCGCCAACAAGAAACAAATTCATGCTACAGTCTGCCGCCCAGCATCAGCAATACGGGATGGTTGATACTTAATATTATTTTCCGTTTTTTGGAAAATAACATTGCGATTCGATCCGACACTAAATAATGTCATCACTATATGCTCAAACAAGCTAAATGGATGAAATTTAAACGGATACAAGGTCTTTTAGCCAGGTTATTAGGCCAAAATTTGCGTTGGCGTTAAAAAGTTTTGTTATGTCCGATTGTTAACCTACTATGTTTTATGACAAATTCCCATTTAAGAATAATTCGCTGCGTTGGATCGTAAATCATTGCTGAAATTCCTAAATAAATTTGGTAACAGATTGGCGCCGATTACATCCTGACGAGTACCGCTACTACCGCTTAGCTCTGATCTGATATTATCAGACATTCCTAATCCGCATCACTTTTTTTATAATGCAAATGACTTGCCTTTTTGGATTTTATTCTCGTCAAAATGACTGAAGTACAACTATCATGGTAACAAAACACTAGTAATAAACATACTCATTTTATTTTAACTAATTTGTCTTTCGCATATCGCTTTTTTGTTGACGTTCGTGCTGAAAAGCCAATCTTAAATCAATAATAAAAATATTACAAAATATAGGCGATATCTTCCTTGTTAAATAAATAGTACAATTTGTTGCCCACTAAACCTAATCTTATTAGATTTGTTTGATAACATTATAAACACCAATTTACCTTCAAATATTATGCAGTTAAACGTGCAAATGATTTTCGAATTATGGTATATGTTAATGCAACTGATTATTATGCAACAGACTATTTACAAAACAATATTATTCAGACAAAGAATATTGGCCAGGCATCATAGAAAATGAAGATAAGAGTAAGAAGGAAAACGCATTCAGTTTACACAATGAAATAACGAATGTGATGTAACATGGGTAGCGATCAGTGTTTAAAACTTTTTTAGCGCCGGTGCCCCTGTATCAGAATAATGTTAAAATTGAACAAATATAACTTTAGCATAGTGATAATTTGTCTCTGTGAAAAGGGGTAAATTGCAAAGTTTAATAAAGCTTAAAACTTGTTTCCCTCCATTTTTAAGACTTGAATTCAATACATTGTACTTCAGGTTAGGTGCTATTGGTATAAGGCGCTGTTATTACCTTTTTCTTCTATAGCAGAAATAGATAAGTAGAATGATGAGAAGAAGAACGATGATAGAACAAATCACAATGGCAGCAATCTCTCCTGCACTAAGTCCAGATACCGGCGCGGCGGTTGTCGTCGGAGAAGTCGTTGTTGCTAAAGCTAAAACGCAATGGCAACCGTGGTTAAAGCTCCAGCCTTTTAGTAGTAAGTCCGCGAAATAAAAACAAATCAATCGGATAGGAATGTAAATTTCAGCCTTCGTATTTGATGATTCTTGATTCGATATTATTTTATTGAAACGAAATGAGTTTTTTTTCCTACATTACATGGCTTTATTTTCGAGCTTTGTGAGATTTTAAAATAAATACTTAAACAACAAGCCAGTTAGTAAGTTGAGTGAACCTAATAGGTGCTCCATCGGGACGCCTACCTAATTTATAAAGTTTGTTCCAATTGAATGGAGAGCATTGAGTTTTTTAATACATTCAAAAGTGGACAAATCCTTGCACTATTGTCTGCTGCACCTTGTCCGTACGCACAACTTAATTTTGAAGGGGATCTACACTAACATAAAGTCACTGAAACGTTCTCATACACATTAGTGCGATATAGGTATTTAAAAGTCGTACTCACAACGATAATGGCATATATATTAAAAAAACACCTTAGAGTGCTGGCTAACCGAAATCTGCTGATCAATTAAATATTTTCGTTTTATGTTGCTGTTGATCCCCTAGCGTGAAGTTGTACGTACGAACAGAATACAGTAGGTAATGGTGTTATGGCTGTTTTACGAAGGGGATTTTTTTAGCTCGTGTAGCTCAGTTAGAAGAACGAATGTCCCGGTATGGTCTAGTGAGTTCGAACCTCACGATACGACTATAGCAGAGGTTTCCAACTCAAACATGCCAGCGTGCCTATTTTTATCTTATAACTTCTTCCCGTGCCAAAGTTTCGTAACCAAACCAGTCCTTTTTAATCATAAAAGCGCTTTTTTTACCAAAAATAAGAACGTTTATTAAAACAAAAAAAGCTGTCTAGTAGAAATGCGCATCACTACATCAAAGTGTCTCTCGGTGAGCTGACTTTTGTGTCTTCACACCAAGCTACATAATATTATGTGAATGCTAGCCTCCACACAGTATAATGTTACTATATCAAAAGTAATTGTTGGTTGTCGTGATTGCCGCGATTGTTTTATATTGTGAACAAACAATGGCAATTGGCTGTATAACAAACCTAATATTTTCTGACAATTAGCTGAATAACAAATTGAGCTTTTTTGGCAATTGGCTAAATAACAATTTTAGTATTTTTGGGGGAGGGCTTGCGTGCCATTTTTTATTCGGTCGCGTGCCACATTTGGCACGCGTGCCGCTTGTTGGACACCCCTGGACTATAGGCTTGCTTTTGCAAGAAAATTTTTCATTGATCTGATTTCGGTTTGCCCCTTGAACGGTTTCCGGTGTAACTAGAAATTACAAACAGCAAGGTTGATATAACACATTCGAAAATTGAATATATAATTTAAAGGAAATTACAATATAAGAGATTTCGAAATAAACACAAAAAATTGCTTTCAAAAGATTGCTGAGAAAATTCGTACTCACCAGTAGTGGAGATGGGAGACGAATATGCGGTAATGTTTGATGGGTCATTGTTGGAACCTGTATTGGCCCTGATAGCCACTTGATAAGATCGGTCAGCTTTTAGCTGACCGTTACACACTTCTGTGGTCAAGCTTTTGTTGCAAGTTGCGTCATATCCTTTAAATAAAATTTCCTTCAAAATACTTTTAATCATGACTATCATCTAGATCAGACCTGGGCAAAGTACGGCCCGCGGCCCGCCAAATATTCCAATCCGGCCCGCGGCTCACTTTCTTAAAATACAAACCAGGGCGACTTTCTACATGTTTGTTGAAGCATAAAGATTCACTTTTCCAGGGTTGAATCTATATTGTGTACCTGCCAAACTCCATTTTCAGCCTGTTTTATAGACTAAAATTGAAATTGTTTTCGCGCTTTGAGCGAACCTCTTTTGTCTTTCTCGTAAGTTTCGCATGTTTCTGATCGTCTTTACAGACAAAAGTCGCCCTCTGCACTGTAATCGACACTCTTTCAAACGAAAAGTTGTCAAACTTAGCCTTATATTTGCAAATTAATTTTTTGCGCTTCGATCAAAGGTATTTCGTTTTAAAAATACGAACGTACATTAGTATAGCGGCCGTTTTCCAACCTAATGGGGTTAATGCCAGGTTTTATTCTCCCGATTTGTACTGTCTTTGCAATATGTGCATTGTAGGAAACACATCGGCCACTGAAAGCTTTAAAAGCAAAAAAGGCATTGTAAGTTATTGTGTGCAAGATTTTCACGTATTTAATCATGAGTTGTTGGGTTAATGCCCACAAACAATTGACAATGCCAACATATCAAGGAATGCACATATATTTTATCTGTGCTCAATGCGTCATAAAAGCACCCTCCAAATCGAATTAAAGTTTGCATTTTAAACAAAACACCCACGATTTTTTCGCCCTTCGCGCATTTGCGCACAATTCCCAAAGTAATAACAGGTCTTCGTTAGCTTACTTATTTTATAGCGTCATGGTATGACGTCATATGCCGTGTATTTGAGATCCTATTTTTGACCCGGCCCGCCACAACATTTTCTGTATCTCATGCCACCCGCGGTAAAAAATAATTGCCCACCCCTGATCTAGATCTAGATGAGTGTTGTATTACGCGTAAGCTATGGAAGTGCGTCATAGAAGAAAGTGCTAAATATGGAATCAAAAACACAAACTCCTATTGGAGAGACATCTTATAAACAGATCAATGCATGTAGGTTTGAAGTTACTCCAAATGGTCCAGTTGATTTGAAAGCTTAGTCATATGGTAGATATACTAAAAATGCTTAGTTATTTTATCTGATGTTTGTGCTACCTATGCAGGATGCCGTCATCAGGGAATGCAACAACACCACGCAAAGTAAATCGACACATAAAAAAGCAGATAAAATGCGATAACAAACGAACAAAATAAATAGCGACAAGGGCGACGACGCACAACTTAGTTGTTATTTTTTAGCATCTGTTTTCTATGGAGCTGGAAATTTTATCACAATATTAATTTTTCGGGTTGTACTGTTACTGCGGAAGAAGGTGACTATCGTAAACGTCTATTTCGTAAATCATGGCATATCGACCAGCGGCCGGATACCATGAATACAAACGGACATTTTATTTCCGACTCTTGTAATACAAAAACGAACGTTTTATTTTTCAGCTACATTTTCTAAAATAATATAATGTATATTTCGGTTTGTATACATATATATGTGTTTGAACAAACTTGTCAGGTGGTTGGTCGTCTGTTCGCGTTTTAAAATAATTGTCGGTCGAAAAAGAAAAAAAGGGGTCACGCGAGCCGAAAACGTACGGCCGCTTTATGTGTCAATTTTGTTTTCTTTTTCTCGGTCAAGAAATAATCGCCCTAGTTGCTGCGGCGACGCGAGTATTTCAGACATTATTTTATCGTACCAACTTTAAGGGACATATATAGTATTAAAATTGTTAACCTCCTTTTTACCACAGAAAACGCCGTATATTTCGTCTATAGTAATCATAAATGACTCGTTTATCTACAATACATGCTTGTCTTGACAAATGTAAAGACGTTTTTAAGGTGACCCTAGGCCAAATTGGCTTTAGAGTTAAACAGTGTAACTTCAAGGACGGATTGATTTTTTTAGAAAAGACGCCACAAAGTTACGCCATAATGTGACGTCATAAAAAAATAATCTACAAAACAAAAATGTGTTTGTTTGGTTTACTTTTTTTAAACCTTTAGTTTAAGAACACGTGATACATTAGGTACATTAATGAGATTCACATATTGCTCGAATTAACGCGATTGATAGTAGCCTACAATTTATTTATTAGTCACACGACGCTTTGTTTACCTTACTGTTATTTTGATAAGTTGACTTTTTTAAGTTGTAATCATAAATCCGCGACACACAATGTATTAGAACTACACAAAGCAGTAACCAATTGTTTGAATCCTTAAGTAGGATTAACACAAAATCATAAATTGACAGATTTGCTCGTAATATTGTGAGGCGATAATATTTTAATGCAGGTCTGACTATAGAGGAGAAATCCTTTTGCTTACCAACAATGAAAGACGAGTTGTCAGTAGTCAGAGAACGCTTATTTCGATTTGTTGTACAGATAATAGTAGCGGCTTGAAACGGTGCAATCACAGCCATGTCAATATTTGCAGCCCAAGTTCCAATATCTAAAGCATGCATCGTACGAAAATTAAGTAAACCTATTCATTTTAATACTTAATAGACTACTTATTAAATTAAGTGAAGCCTTAATGATTTTTATGAAACGGATGGATGTCGAATTTGTACCTAGCATAGAAAATCCGGCTATCACTTTCGAAAAAAATACCAATAAAGCATTCCCATTTAAAAATAAGAAACATGGACTGAGTACACAAGACTTTTATAAAATGTTTATTGGCTGCTATCTAAACTGTCAGCTTACCGCTAACTTCGCTGCTAGCCTCCTTTACGATAACTTCAATGGATAGCGGTTGGCCAGAGTTAAGTAAGAAGTAACTCTCGTTCGAGAGGCAAGGGTTATTGATCGCAAACGCATAAGTTCGACTTGCGCCTGTGAAAGACTGCGACGTTGAAATACTTGGAGCCGCTCCAGGTTTGACATTCGCTTCTATAATAAAGAAAAAATATAATAAACTTATGATAGAAATATGTGTTGTAAAATATCAAATACTAAACAGTTTTAAAAGAAACAACAAAACAATAGCACTTATGACTTTTTGTTTAACTAAATATTTTGTGTATCTCTACAAACTGTAAGCAGTTTTGTTTCTATATAAATATATGTCATATCAAACTTACCCCTTGGAAGAAAAACACCCAGTGAGGATATTCCAGTGCCTGCTGAAGTGCTTTGAATAATTGACACCGAGTAACCATAGCCCGCTTGCAGGCCGGTAACTGTGTACGTTTGGTTGCTTGTTAACGTTGTCACCACATAATATATCATCTGGCGTCAAAATAATTAAGAAAATTTTAGACAAGCGATGTGCTACACCGGGCGTCTTCGAAGGCTGTTACACAAATCAGCAGGCCTATACGAGGTTGTCGTGTAGATAAATCAAAGCTACAGCATGCAGGTAAGTTGTGCAGGTTGTGTGTGTGGCTGATCAAGAAACGACGAGTATACAATTCGCTAGATCACTCACACCCTATACGAATTTCATATAAAACTTTAGTTCTTACTGTTTAAATATACTTTAAAGTTAAATTTGCATGGACCAGATGCCCTAATCAACAAATGTGCGGAACCTTTGCATAAAGAAAAAGTAAATCAAAAAATAGTGTTTCTCTTAACATGGAAGAAGTTCAAAAATAAGTTGCATACTTAACAAAATAATACAGCAACGACAATCAATGCCAACACAACGAAACAATTATTGGGAAATTCGCTAATGACGGATTTACGTTGAGGAAATTATTCTCTGCGTAGGAGTCCTTGCAAACACATGTAAAACGAGTTGCTTGCCATATGAGTCTTGTAGTGGACAATAATACAACTGTAAAATTCTAAAATACACAAATCTCCAATTACAGTTTAAATTTAGTTAATAATAAACATACCCTAGAAGAACCACCCGTTCCGCTTGGAGTAAGGGTTATATTGTAGCTGCTTGGTCCAGGAACCGGGATAGATGATGTCCAGTTGACTTGGATAGAAGTTTGATTAACCGCGTTAACTACGACGTTGGTCACCACATCAGGGACTAAACAGTTTATTTTATTATTTAGATAGAACAACTAACTGTACAACAAAATCTATTAAATATTTGGCAGTTGTCCAATCAAACCTCTATTCTCGGATATTTATACATAACAAACAATTCCTCAGTAACTATATTTCAAACTATATTATGGCGGGCGTATTTCATCTTAAATAACACTTACCGCCAGGGTTCGTCAGCTGACTAAATACTCTACTTTCACTGCTGCTTCCAAGGCTCGACCTAGATGTTGCCTGAAAATTGATGTGTCTAAACAAATATCAAAATTACAAGATATTCTCAAACGATAAACTTGGGAACAGTATAAACGGTTTTCGTATCAAGCTCAATAAAAATATAAAACTAAAACCTAAATAGGAATTTGAATTGCGAGTGAAATACTTTAACAAATACTGCAAACGAAGGGTCTGCAAAGAAATTCGAATTAGGGTCGTGTTACTATCTACTACACTGGTTCTTAGCTTTTAACACTCCTGGACTGGTAAAAAATGGAAAATCCTTTTATGGACCGATAAAACAGCGTTTCGAAGGCACGATTATGTACTAAGACTCCTCAAGGGCTAGTCGTTAATTAATAACACTTACAAAGTAGTACAGTATTAACATAGTTGCTAAATAGTTTGGAAAGATTTGAAACATTATTAGAAAAAAACTTTAGACATTTTAAGCCAAGTGTCTTGCATCGGCGTTTGGACTCTCAAGTTCGAGGGGCGCCTTCGGGGCGCCGCTGTTTTGCACCGGATTGTTTAGGGATGGGGGTAAACATTGAGTTAGAGTGGAAATTATTAAAGGAGTTAGTAATAAAGTTAAGGGTGGGGTTTGAGGTTATGTAAAATGTAGTTTAGGCCTTGGCCATTTAGGTTAGGTTCCGGCGGGTATAGAACTTACTCCGGTTTAGATGCTATTATGACTATTAGGTTTTCGATTAATCGTAATATGACCATTGTTTTATTCCAACGTTGATGTTGTTCTAATTTAGGGTATATGGCTGGAGGACACTGTAATGACGTGACCAGTATTTCTCCACATAAAGAATTCGTGAAGTAACCGGTGCTCATTTTAAACACCTATATCAACGCGATCGACCAGGTGAGACGATCGCGATCGACTAGTTAAAAAAATGTTTTTAATCAAGAGGGAAACTACTGTTTTTCCTATTTTTAAATAACAGAAAAAAACGGGAGAAATTGTGACATTTGCCCTCATTAAGTTGATATCCCTATGGCGTTAACTGTACCTTCGTCAGTCCTACAGGCACAAAATTTTAAATAAACCTTTTTCAAACAAAGGCTAAGTTGAACATATTTGTTTTATTATTGCTTTGATTATGCAATTTTTGCACAAAATGTTAAATACAACTTTATTGTTAGGAATAGCTTACCTGTAGGCCGGTAATACATCTGTGGTAAATGATAAGATTCCAGCGTTAAGGGATTTTGAAATGGTGTAGCAACTTGGATCGTTGGCATCCAAGCACTCGGTATTGTTTTGTCTAAATATATTCAATCATTTGGCAAACTTAACAAAGACCCAACCAGCCTTGTAAATTAGTGTATGTCAGGAAATAGCGTTATACTATGTCTGACAACATTAATCAAATTTAAATTTCATAGAGCATAATATACTTTTGATAAAAAGCTGGATTCTTACTTAATGGAAACAATGTTTTGCAAAACATTGCCTTTCGGAGGGGTCACTGGAACAATGGTGACTGTAATAGTATTGTTCGAGTTCAACGACAGCTGCAGTTCAGGAGGATCAGTGACTTCAAAACAAATTAATGCAGTTTAAATAAGTGAATTTGTGAGTTATATTAAATCAGTGGTTTAAATCTGTGATACACGTACCTCCAGTGTTACACGAAGGCCTGTCAGTGAAGCTTTCAGATCTTATGCAGAGTTAGGAAATTTAACGCAAGTGTAATATTATTGCGCTCTCAGTTATTTATATCCCATGTTTTCCATATTAATTGATCTATTTTGTATAATTTTAAATCTAGGGCTTCAATCGTAGATTTAATAAACAGTAGGCTCATTTTTAGCAAAATGTTTAAAATGTCTACGTAGCAATAGTAATAGTTACTAGGACTAGTTTGCGGTCGGAAAAGGTCGAAAACCACTGGAATAAAAGTATGGACAATTACCTATTGTGACGTGAAATTGGGAAGATAATATAGAATGTAGTGCTTTTCTAACTCTGATTAATGTAGCGTTAACAAATTTTGATCAAGTGGCGGTAAATCAATTTGTCTTACAGGGGGTAGTTTTATTGGCACAGCCATCGAATGCCAATGCCAATATGCCAAAAATGATTTTTAAGGGAAATTAACTATCCACATATATCCTAAAATAAACCAATCCTGAGGGAGTTTGTCGGAACAATTTCGTTTTTAGAAAAGTTTTGTGCTTTACTATTTTCCTTATAATATAAAAAATTCAATCTAAATTAAAAAAATACGGATATTACATTAATCTACCGAAAACTTCTGGAGTAGTTGTTTGCTTAGTACTTGCTCGAAAGGAAGGAGTTATAGTTAGCATATTAAAAGAATAGATGAGAAAAAAAATCTTTGAAGACCACTTTCATAACGAAATCTATATAATGTTGGGTGTCATTTTTGAATAATATAACGTCATACTCGTTGCATTAGTTGTTACGGTGGTCGCAACTCCGGTATTTTGACCAGCCGAAGTCACAGCAAATACTGTGATGACGTAGCTCGTGAAGGGTTGTAGATTGCTTAACACGTATGACAGACTGGTCACGTTGCCCGACATTAAGCTTGTGGTAGAACCTACCATTGACCAAGTTAGTCTGAAGAAAAAAACAAGTAAAACTCCAAAGAATGACCTACAAGCAATTTATAATCTCCAAAAACACGCTTTAGGCTTTGCTTTACCATGTTTGTATTAAAGTTTTACGTTTTCAATAATACATATGTTTGTCAATATGTTTATATTTGCTGACCTATACCAAACGACCCCGTTGGGTGTAGCTGGGGAAGCCCAATTTATTTTTACATAAGTAGCATTCATGGATGTTGTCACATTCGTCACTTCACTTGAAATGCTATCAGCAGTGGTCACAGAAATTGTGCTGATGGGACCGTTACCGGCACTGGTCTTTGCATAGATCTGAACAGAATCATTTTACGTTGACATGTCAGCATTTTGTAACAATAAGTCAGAGCTTTAGATTTAGATAAAGATACAACAAGTACAGGACAAGTATTATCCAGCATCCATATATGAATACTTTTATGGCAAACTGAATGATAAAACAATGGAACACAAATACATATATTGTAGAATCTATAACTTACAGACATGCTGTAAGTTGTAGCGGGCGAGAGCTTAATGACAATTGGACTTCCAGAATTGTTTGGAGACGTTTTCAAAACACCGCTCTCTGTATAGGTGACGTCATACTGGAACGATCCGGTGATTACAGTCGGTGGTAAAAAGCTGATCGTAACTGACGTGGAATTTGTTTCAGAGGTAATACTTCGAACTGGTCCACTAGGAACTGTTCGAAAATGTAATCATTATTAAAAAAATCGAAAATATTGTTGATACACTGTTGGTAGTGTTTTGCTAATATATATGCAGTTGACAGTTTGCTACTTAATTCCTCCAAAAGATAGAAGACCAATTTTGTTGTCCAAGAAGTTTTACCTGCTTCGCTTGTTCTGGCTACTTGCGTAACTCCTGAGTTTTCCCCGGCGGAGGTCGAAGCACGAACCACAACATTGTATGTAGTGTAGGCCGTTAAAGAAGTTATATCATAGCTCAACGATGTGACTGGAAGTTGGGTGGAATCACCACCTTCCCAAGTAACCCTTAGTAAAAAAATTGTTGTTTTAAAACAATCAATAAGAATTCTTTCTTGTTTCCCTCTTTGCAACTTTATATTCATATTGAATCGGAAAGTTTAAAAGTTCGCAATAATATGATGATATGTGCTACCACAGTGGTCGACAAACTATAATTATCGAGGTTCAAAAGGATCTTTCAAGAGCTATTGAAGGCCCACTACGTGAAACCACTACGACAACAGGGGCGGATTCAGGATTTTGTTTAGGGGGTATGTAAATTTAGAAAAAATGTTATGTCATAAAACAAATAATCCTAAAAAAACTGTTTTCAGAGCATATATGACGCTAAAACTCAGCCTAATCGCATGTAAAGAACTCTGTTAGTTGTTTCTAAAGGCAAAACGTCCTTCAAAAAGATATTAAACCCATCAAACACATAAACTGCAATCCCATATTTCTCAAAATAACGTCATTTATAGTCTAATCTAAGATAAATTAGACTTTGTGAATGTACACTACGGCAAGCAGACCACAACTACATGATAAAACTAAAATATAAATAGTACTGAAAATGTTTCACGGCAAACTTGGGCCGCGGCAGTACCATCTGTTATTTTAAGTTATGAGTTATAATAACATTGCGTTACTAAAACAAGTTTTTTAAATTTATGAAGTTGAAAGATATAAAAACGTTTTCCGCTTCGCGCAAATGATTATTGCCTTTATTAATGTGGATATAGCATTGTATAGGTAGCACCTCTGTAGCAAAAAACATAACAAAATAAGCGAAGTTTGTGGTGTTTTTAAGATTACCTCTTTAAGACACCGCGTTTAGATGTAACTTTGTGACGTAAATAAAACTCATGGCAAACAAAAATCCTTGTTGTGCCTCTGGTCATAACGCTTTTATGACCATTTTCGTGCGACACCCGAATAATTTGTACTTTAATAAAGTGGCAATATATCTAGTTAAGAAAATGTCCGTAGGAATCGTTAAAAGTTTTTACTAAGACTGAAAAAACACAAACGAATGGTTTATTTTTCCACTTTAGTTGAAAATATTTTTTTTGTTTTTTAACCTCTGGAAGTCACTGATCAGTCGTACTAGTTGTAGTGTACCCTCTAATTTTTGACCAGCACATAGGTATGCGCTTAAAATTTTGCGTTTAAAAACGTTGCGCCAGGTGCGCACTATCAAACGTAAAAGTGTACGAAAACAGGGCTTCCTAATTTTTGCACGTAGCCCCAATACAACTAATTTGGACAGTTTTAAATCGCAAGTAGCTAAAATAAAACCAATATTTTACATAGCTTGAAAATATTAGCAGGAATACCGCTGGATTGTATTTAAGATATGTCCAATGTCAGATGAACCAATTAAGCAGTAGGAGTATGTTTCAATAATAACCAACGATAAAATTGCTTTTACCTGTAGCCTGTCAGCAATCCATTTGGTGCAACCGGCGCAGTCCAAACAACACGTAAGCTGTTTGTTGATGGGGTAATGCTGCTGATACCGACGTTTCCTGGAATTGCTGTCAGTGTCATAAAAGTTTTGCTTATTGGAATTCCCAATCCTGCACTTGTTTTAACAGTTACCTACATAAACATAAAGCATTGTTGTGAAAACATAGGTGTTATGTTATATTTTCATTTTCTTCTAACCGTTATAGTGTAGTTGGTAAAGGGAGTAAGACTAGAACTATTAGAAGACGTCCCGGTTTCTGTGATGGTTATAGCGGATGTTGGTCCATTGCTTGTGCGGTAGTAGGAAATATCGTAGCTGAATACTCCAGTGACGACAACTGGCGGGATGTAGGACACGGCAACAACGGTGGCGGTTCGTACAATGGTCAGGTTTCTTACAGACCCAGATGGAGCTACAACGATTTAAAAAAACAGCTGTAAAACAATCTTATAAATCGTTTGTTAATTCTATACACATTAGAAACAATATTTGAATTTTCTAACGTGACGATTAAGTTCAGATTATATATTATTCTTCTGAAGTGATGCTTTTTGCCTAGTGTGATTTCGTATGTTTTAGAGCTTAGCTAACCTATTTCATTCGTAGTTGCTGTTAAAGTGCCACTAGCTGCCCCGCTTCCTCCGCCGGTGGTTGCAATAATTGAAACAGAATAGTTGGTGTACGCGGTTAGACCAGAAATGGTAGCCGATACCTCCGTTGATCCCACAGTCACTGTGTTGGACACACCCTGCAGGAAAATATAGGTATCGAGCTAAAATTAGGTTCACTTTACGTATTTTTAGTTTGAATAGACTTGTGAGTGAGATTGTTCATTAGACTTACCTGCAATGCGGAATAGCGTTTACTTAAACGCATAGCACAATATCAGGCTCATACACAAATCGTGTGTTGTTTAACGATTACCTTTTTTATTTTTATGGCTACATGCTTCTAACTGCAAATTTTATGAAACGCCTTAAAATAACATTACCTATATCGCAACGATTACCACCTGCTTGGACCAAAAAAACAACGTTACACGAAAATCAGAAAAGTTTCTTTTTATGAAAATAAAAGAACATCTACCACAGAATTTTGCAGTACATTCATCCAAATGCAAAAACATATGCCTGTCATATTCCAATTATACATAAAGATGTTTTTTGACTTTTGAGTATTTACTAAGATCTACTGTAACTATAGGATTCGAATAAAAAACCTACTTATATCTACACTAAATGACAACGTTAAACAAGGTTTAGATTTTAGAATCACTGGAAATTGAGAGCACAAACTTAAAATGTCACCAAGCAACGAATCCCTAAATAGCAGTTACAATCATCACTACAAAATGATGTTTACGACTGGCATAAAGATATTGTGAAACTTAAGTAAGCATTTTTTTTTCAAATCGCAATTGATTTTTTTTTCTCTGTCCCTTCCAATGGAGTCGACGAACTTCAATGTTTTCCGTGTCTTTAGTTTTGTGCTTAAATAACAGCTAGTGTTATAAGGACTTAAGTCACTGTTTTCAAATGAAGTCTTTCGAACAAATGACTTGACTTGACTTAAATCTTTTGGACAAATAATTCGGGTTGAAATGAAATGTTTTCTTTAAGTATTTTTTTTATAAAATTCAACTATTTTTATCCAAATGTTTGCACATAAAACAAATCGCTTGCTATATGTTGCGTTTTTCTTATTTTTTAGTTCAGTTATTGCTTATAATCTTACTAGTTTCAAAATTCTAATAGTTTAACGTTTTCTTTTTATGATAAGTACTTGACTTGAAGCTGACTTGCTCTAATTATGACTTGGCTGAATATTTGTTCAAAAAGACTTGACTTGAACTTTTGTTTTACAAATGACTTGACTGGGACTTAAATCATATTAAAATGACTTGTTTACAACACCGTTAAATAGTATTGGAAGATATATTGCGATCTGCAATTGGTATGCATGATTAGGCCTATAGTTGTTGCAACGTTTAGTTTGCCACAACTAAGAAACCATACCGGCCAATGATGTTTGTTGAAGAATTAACTGTTTGTTGTAGAATTAACTGTTTAGGTCTTTAGGACTATATGCAATGCGTACAAGCAACAAATTTCCTTCATTCAGCCTGAGGTGAACAATTTACCAGTTTGAGAAACTCGGAGCTATAGGTAACAATTTTTACACGTTTTTTTTATTAGAAACGTTCATACCATGTGGCCAGCTTAAATCTAATGCTTGTTACAAGGTCGAACTATTCTTTGCTATCAATTAGTGAAACGCATGCCTGAATAAAATGCAACTTCCAATCAAAATACTTGCATTTAAAGAAAATAAAAATATTTTTACCCCAGCGGAGTATGTAATAGTGTAGTTGGCAAGGACGCCGTTAAGAGTGCCTGGTGCTGTCCATTGCAAAACAATTGCAGTGGCGTTGAAAGTAGCAACTGATGTAAGAGTTGGGGCGGTCGGTGCTGAAAGAAAATTAGGTGATAAACAAAATGATACAGTATATTGTATAGTTAGGACAGATACAGTCGGTCAATCTTACTTGTACATATTTGCAATCCCCCCACCCGACTGTTCAAATCCGAAGGAAGTGAATCGATAAGAACAACATAGTAGAGGCCAAGACCGATCCATATGTGCTTTCCCTGCCCCGAAGCATCGTAGTACACTTTTTAACCTATATAAATTTCTGCTTACCAGCTTCCGCACTTCTTCCAGAACAAGTTGCAGATGTAGCGACAGTGGCAGGACTGATTGCCACTATTTCAACGGTGACTGTATATGCCTCGTACGGTGTAAATCCAGTGAGGTTGGTGCTATTGGTACCAGGGGGATAAACAGAGGTGGTTTCAGAAACGCTTGCTCCACTATGCGTCACTTTATATTCCTAGATAAAATGGGAAAAAAAATTAAACTTTTGAATATACCGGTATATTAAACAAAAGCAAAACAAAGTATACTATCAATTTAACTTTAACGTTCATGTCGTCACCTTTATCAAGCTGTCGTGGTTATTTTTTTCTGATTGCACCGTCCACGACACAATAGCGTTGTTGGAAGCAGATGTTGTGCAAGTGACTACAACCTGGACTTGAGCTGTGTCAAAAAAACTTATCTTGCTGAATGCTCATAAATGAAGGTAAATCTTACAGTAAAGTTTAACAGTTATGCTATTTTAAATGGCATGACCTAAAAGGAAGTAATCCTATATTGACTATGTTATTTGCCTTGTGGCAAACTCACGTTTGTTGCAGACTTTTCCGGCCCAGAAAGAAGGACAAGAACAACTAAAATCGAATGGTAACCGGGAACAATTTCCTCCAAGAAGACATGGATTTGGCAAACAACGGTCGACATCTGGTACAAAATGTTAGATAGATCCAGTTTTAAGGAGCTATACTAGCAAACTTTAAAAACTTTTGCCTTGACCATATGATCAATAGGTATACTTTGGTAGCATTATTTTTACAGAAACAAATATATTTGCATTTATTTGATAGTAAAGACACGATAAACCTTATATATTTGTTTTTTATTTTGATGGTTGTTTTAAACATTACTTTTTTGTTCGTGTTGAACTGGTGTAATAATTACTATTAGTATTGATTGTTTGTTGTTGTTTTCGGTCAGAAGATGAACACAAACAACACAAGGGTATTTTGTGTTTGTCATATCCCATTTTTTAGAAATTTAAAAAGCAAAAATACATGCTACAGTGGAATTCGCTTAAACTGACATCTGAGGGGAATGCAGAAAAAGTGTCACTGACGACAGGCAAAAGAGCCGCAGATGACCCTAAAACTCGCATATAACGGACCACCGTAATTCGTCCGGGTTCAGGCTCTGCGTTGTGTTTTCATTTGTATAAAACCGTTTTCGATTTAATTGTGTTATATCGGTTTGCGCGAATCTTTAACATCATGGTAATGCAGATTATGTATTAAAAGTAACACCTACGCAAACTAAAACTTTAAAAAAAATAAACGAACTATGTGGTGTTCCTAAAGTTACTGTTTATGACGTCACGTTTTTACGTAACTTTGTGACGTCGTCGTGGTATTTCCGCATCTCTGTTTCCTTCGGCAAAATCTCTTTAACAGGGAAAGAGCAATACTTGTGGTCCAATAGCATTTGAGGCCAAAATCCATTTAATAGCTATACTAAAAATTTTCCTTAGCAGTGTAAGTGAACTGGGGGGTAATATTGTACATTAACTATTGGTGTTGTATAAAATTTTCACGTGAGCTACATTGAATGTCAAACGGGCTTTTTAGACCAACGGAACAGTTTCTACTCCAGACTAAAATCTAACTATAGGCTAACCAGGCCAACCTTTGCATATTATTAAAACCTTCGAGTACCTGCGATGGAATACAAACAAGACCATAGTTGGAATTCTTAAAACAGAATATGTTTTAAAAGCACCGATAAGTCGTCTGTATATAACCTTACGATGTTAGATTAACAACTTGCTATCGAAATAATCCCAAATCCCATGGCAACAAGTTCTAAAACTTTTATATTAAAACAGAAACCTACCGCTACCAGTATAAGAAATTTTTTAGAAGAAGGCCTAATACCATCGGAGTAATACCGTAACGTGTCAGACTAAGACCTAAAGACGTCGGAAAAATCTAATATTTCGAAAAAAGATCGAATTCAGCTATTTTGGAATGAGAAATTAGGCAATCGAAATAAGACTTAAAACCGGCAGAACAAAATAAAAACGCGTCGAAAGAAGACAAGATCCATTGAAATAAGATTTTATTTTGGGTGCTCTTCGTTCGACAACTGGATCTTATTTCATTGGGTTAAGGCATGACGCGGATGGCTTCAAGGTTTTAGTCTCACGGGTTAGATATCATTCCGGCTGTCAAAGGTATTATTCTGACGATTCCAACTTGCTTAGCTCTTATTTCGACATGCTAAGATGTTACTTACACGAATACAAACACTTGAAAAAAAAGTTTGGCATGTTAGTATTGACCATTTCAGTAATTTGGAGTTTCGACGTTTTTACGGTTACACTTATGCGTTAATAAAGTTCGTCCATCTTTTTGCTTTTAGACATTTTAGCATTTGCCAATTTTTGTTCGGGCGTTTACTCAGTTAGTAATAAAAAATATAGGCTACTATCTTTTGTTTTGAACGCGTTATTTATTTTAATTTGTTATAAGACTGCCGGATATTTCTCGGTGACGCGTAACTTTAAAGTAACGTTTTGAACCACATCTTCTGTAAATATAAAATACTCTTAAGCGATAAGAATTGTAATTTAGCCTGTTTAAACAGAAATTTTAAATCATGCAATATAGTATTGTAATTGTATGCACTTTTTGGTAGCAAGTATAATTATATAAGCAAATTCTCTATAGTCCCTGCTGCGCTTTACTACCGGTGCTGATTGTGGCGGAAATAGTTGGGATGAACTGCATTTACCGTTAGGAAACAATTTTTTTAAATATCTTGCCGTTAAACTTAATTACTTTACATTTTCTGTATTAAATAATAATTACATGCTAAAAGTAATAATTTACAAATCAGTAATGCTGTTTGGTTTACTCACTAAACTTTAGTGACAGCCAGTTTTTTTTCTTTAGGGAAGGTCGTTGGTGATTTTGTGGCCAAGTGTAGGGGCATGTATATTGTATATTAACAATTTCGATGTTTAAATTATCTTATTTGGCTAATGTAACCGGTTTAACGGTTTTAAAACAAAGTTATGTTCAAACCAGAGGTGTCCAACTCAAACATACTTGCGTGCCAATTTTTATCCTATAACCTATTCCCGGGCAAAAGTTTAGTAACTATTCTTTCTGATAATAAAACCGTTTTTTTACTAATAATGAAAACGTGTAGTAGCTGACTTTTGCTTCTTGTTTTTTCACAACAAACTTTATAGTTATGTGAATGCTAGCCTCCACTACAATATAATGTTATAGTACAGGGGTGGGCAAATCTATTCAATGGAAATTCAAGTACTAGAGAGCCTCTAAATTATTTCAATGCAAAACCGTGAATAATGCAAGTTCAGCAATAATAAGAGAATGGTAATATACCAAGTTTTCATCTTTACATTTTCGTTTTTGCTAGAATTAGATGTCATCGTTTTCGTTTTGCAGTGTATTCAAGCAGACTAATAGGCGGGTCAAAATATGAAATATATAGCCTGAACATCAAAAAAATTCCTACAAAAGGTTTTTCGACGGTTTTGGGTAGTATTTATGATCAACAATAACATATTAAAAATCTAGGACAGAGGTGGGCAAACTACGGCCCGCGGGCCGCTTACGGCCCCGACAATTTTCTGTGCGTCCCGCGGGAATCTGAAGCAATAATTAAAAAAATAATAATAAAATGGCCTAAATAGTTTAATTACATTCATTACAGCCCTGCCGGCTTCGCGGTCAAGTAAAACAATTTTCAATTTCTCGCCCGCAGTGTCGTAGCTGCCGTACGATACAGGTGCGCACCAGGCTTTAGATTGCTAAACAGCCTATTATGTCACAATGGAAATTTTTAAGTTCGGCCTGTCGCATTACAAGTGTTATCTTAGATTAGCAGCTAGTTGTTTTAGCAAGTTGTGACAGCTGGTCGAAAAGTAGACTGTCGTAAACGTTACACCAACCCCATCGATATACAGCTTAAGAAGAACAGAGAGGAAAGTGGGTCCTGCGTCACGAGGAAACGAAGTGTTCGAAGTCTTGATGGCAATTTTAATAGTAAGACTGATTGTTTATTTTGTGGGGCTCGAGTTCTCACGGACAGACCTGGCTTTAGTTTTGGTAAAACAGATGTTTTTGCAAGGACTATATTAGAGTGTTGTGAGAGACGTTCTGATGATTGGTCATTCGCCGTGAAAGGTCGTATTGAATATTACGGTGGCGATTTGCATGATGCAGACTGTTTATACCACCATTCTTGTAGTGTTAATTTAGATATGGATTTAACGTACCCTTGCAATACGGCAAAGTACCTGAGGCAAAACGTCGAAAATCTGGGCGACCGAAGGATGAGGAACAGGAACAGGCATTTCTAAAGATTTGTTCCTATCTTGAACAGAATGATAAAGAACAGTTAACGATATCAGACCTTAGATATAAAATGAATGAATTTTTAGCAAATGATGATTGCCTTCCTTATGGATCAGAATATCTGAAAACCCAATTACAGAAACAATACGGTGAATCTGTTTATATAGCTAAAGGTCAGGGCCTTCATGGCATTGTTACTATGAGAGAGAAAACATCAGAAATCCTCTGATCTAATTACCTAAAAACAAGGCATGAGAATGATGAAGAGTCACAAAAGAGATAAATAATTAAAACTGCCGCAAGGCTCATCAAAAGTGAAATCAAAAATGATGTACCATCTGTGAATGATCACTACCCAAGCGCAGACGCACTCAATCTCGGTCCTGCTCTAATGTACTTGCCTGAAACTTTGCGAACACTGTTGAGTTCCTTATTTGTAGGAAAACACAAAGCAAAAGGTTGCATGCATTGGCCAAGCTATTGTCCAAGCTGTTAGACCACGAGCGGTGATTGCACCATTGCAAATTGGTCTTGCTGTTCAAGGACATCATTTGTACAGGTCGCGATTTCTTGTTGACACGTTACACAATATGGGATATTGTTCTTTTTACGCAGAAGTCCAGAGATTTGAAAATAATGCAGCTGATTGTGTAGCGTCAAATTCCATTGTTCCAGAGAACATAGACCCACTTGAAAGTACACTTTTATTTGCAGCTGACAATGTTGATCATAATATTATCACCCTGGATGCGAAGGGGACTTTCCACGGGATGGGAATGATTGCAGCCTTGACACCGGGTCAGAAAGCAAACCGTATGACTCCAAGGCACAACATATCACAACTCAACATCTGAGATCAAACAACTCCACTTTGCCAATAAAGCGCGTCGTCCCATCTTGTTTCAAGATCTCGCTAGATTTCTTGATTGTGATTACAGGATTGACATTTTATGGGAGCTTTCATTCAATTTTAAGCAAACCATGCCCAATTGGCAAGGCATGATGCACATCCTTCACCAGAGGAACGATCATCCTGGCCGGTCATCGATAGTGTTTTTGCCAATGATAGACATGTATTCTGGAGATAAAACGTGCAATTTGTCCACGTTAAAGTGTGTTCAATTCTGATCTTGCAAAATTGAAGACATCACTGGCTGGTTATGTCCCTGAGGAACATTGTGAATGGTGTTGTGGCCGAGGATGACGTTAATGTACATGAGTTTGAATCAGTCGGAAGGAGTATTATGAACAAAATGATTGGACAGTCTGTTTTCTCAATATCGTTTAGGCGGAAGGATAAAGCAAAGACATTTGGAAACATCTCATCAGTAAAGGCGACAACTGAAAGAACCCCTGGTTTGCGGCTACCATGGAAATGGGGAGAAACCTACGGCGCCATTGCACAATCGTATGCTGAATTCACGACTCGGCGTTATCAAAGGGCAACGGTTGTTTTTGACAGATACCTAGGAGGACCGACAATCAAGGACAACACACACCAAAGGCGTGGAAAGAATGTGCATGCAGTCATCAGCTTTACGAAAGAGACAGTGTTTGATGGAAAGAAGGATGAGGAAACATGAACAAACACAAAATGATCGACCCGATCGGTGAAACACTTCGGGGTAAAGGCTGCGAGGTGATCAATGCCGCGGGGGATGCTGATGTTCTGATTGTGAAGGCTGCTGTTCTTAGTGCAGTGTCACACGCGGCAACGTTGATTGGAAAAGACACAGATCTGTTGGTCCTTCTTCTTCATTATGCGCAACAGGCAAACAAAGATCTATATTTCCGTTCTGACAATGCAAATGCTGACAAAGTGTATCATAGAAACGAACTGAAAATGGTGTTAGGTGAAGAAATGTGTTCCCAGTTACTTTTTCTACATGCCTACACTGGATGTGACACCACATCAAGGATCTTTGTTGTCGGTAAGAAATCTGTCTTTCACAAGCTGGTGAAGGGTGATGCTACTCTGAAAGATTGTGCCAATTACTTCCTTCTTCCAAAGCAGACAGCAGCATCCATTGCAAACAAAGGTTGTCAAGCAATGGCTGTGATTTTTGGGGGCACGCGGACGGATTCCCTTCTCGTTGCGCTATAGAGTACTAAGAAAAAATGTAGTCTCTTCCCAATTATTTGTGACACCAGAATGCCTACCACCTACTGGGTCATCAACAAAATTTCACTGTCTAAGGGTTTACTACCAAATAATGGTCTGGCTAGGACAAAACTTGCGGGTGGGTTTGGAAACTGGAAGGTAGTCAGTTTGTGCCAACAGAGTCGGACATGAATGCGGCCCCAGATTCCCTCTTGAAAATCATCCACTGCAACTGCACAACTGCCTGTACCACTGCCAGGTGCAGCTGTAGGCAGAATAATCTACCTTGTAGCTCAGCATGTGGACAGTGCCAACTTGATGCCTGTGACAATACGTACAATCAGTCCTTACTGCATAAAGATGATGACCAGGATTTATTAAGCAACTGAATGCAAATAACTTAATAAGTGGTGTGTGATTATTACACTAACAATGTTTCACTATTATTTTTGTTTGATATAAGTGTTTCCATTAAACTAACAAGTTAATTTTATTTTGAATTATTTTAATGAATTCCTCCTTATCATCTAAAACCTAGAAACAGACGTCAAAATTAGAGCTATAGCATGAAAATTATGAGAATTATTGTCATTCTACTGTTTTGGCAGCCATCTTAAAAATGACAACTTTCCGGTACCCCGATCCTCCTAGATTTTCGATATGTTATTCTTGATGTTAAATACTACACATAACCGTTGGAAAACCTTTTGTAGGAATTTTTTTGAAGTGAAACCATATATTGACCTGACTATAAACTGAGCTAAAGCTTACTGTCTGAGCAATGAAATTGCGTTGACTTGCTGTTAGCTAACTCTTAGTAGCATGACATGTCTAGTGTTACGTCATAAACGAAATGCTTGCCTAAATAAAGAAATGAAAAGGAGAGAAACGTTGATTAACGGGTTCTCTTTTAGGCTTGACATTTCTTTGAAATTTTACGATTCGACTAGAAGAGCCACAAAAAACATGCCGGAGAGCCGCAGTTTGCCCACCCCTGTTATAGTATTAGAAGTAATTATTAGTTGTCGTAATTGCCGCGATTATTTTATATTGTGAATAAACAATGGCAATTTACCGCTTAAAAAATTAAATATTTTTTTTAAAATTGGCTGAATGACAAATGAAGTATTGGGGATTGCGTGCCATTTTTTATTAGGTCGCGTGTCACATTTGGCAAGCGTGCCGCTTGTTGGACACCCCTGCTTTAAACGATGGTTGCTGTTCAACATATAAAGACAACCGAAGGGTGTCATTTAGTCTCAAAATATAGTTGTTATGCACAATTGTACATAGTTCTAAATAAATATTTCCAATAGGCATAAATGTTTTAAAAATTGCGAGATACTCAATGCATACCTGTGTCGTAATGGATGAGAAACCCAGGAAGATCAGTAAAGATATCGCTGTTGAACCGAACCCAGGTTTTATTTCCTGTTTCTGCTGATGTAAAGTTGAAAGCTGGTGCGGTGTTAGTGAGGTTGCCAGAGAAGCTTTTGTTTCTGTGATATCGACATATTTAGCCATTTAGGTCACTTATCTCTGTATTCTTGTTAGCCAAATAATCTTGCTGTTGATTTAAAACGTTCCTTTCTGTACAGCGATATCTGATAATTTCAAATAGAAGCCGATACCTAATGTTAAAGGTAGTCGCCAGCTACTAGGGTGTTATTGGTGCCAATTCAATACCTAACCAATTTTGGAATTTTAGCCGTGTTTTTTAGCCATGGTGAAAGGTACTTTTTGTTAGAAAAGGTACTTTTTGTATGCCATATCAAAGACGACAGTTGGTATCGGATCGGACAGCGGTATATTTTACCTAAAACATGTGGTATCGATATGCAAATAAATACAATTATCGTAACTTAGGAAATTACGAGGAATATTGATACTTAAAGTGATGATCTTTTTTCTACAGGTTGCTATTGCTAGAATTGTCACCATATTTTGATGAGGTTATAGCCTAAAATATTAAAAATGACGTTTTATAGTAATATTTACACTTACACATAGGAAAAAGATGGATTGTCGCTAGGAAAGTATCCAAAACCAAAGTCCAAATGATCTTGCTCATCTTGTGTCATAAAAATATCAAGAGTGAATCTAATATCTGTAAAAAGTAAGCTTTTTTAATTTCGATTGTTCGGTTTTATGTGACGTTACGCATTGCGTCAAAATACCTGCATTTTCGTGGTCAATTAGCCAAAACAGTTGAGAGAAGTCCGGGTAAGCATTTGGGAAATTCGCGCTCTTCAACGCAGCAGAGTCGAAAGTGCAAGCAGAGACGTTGGCGACAGCCGCTGTGTCATATGGTGGGCACTCCAACCCTAAACACAGTTGTATATAATGGTGCAATTTGTACATATTTTAGCCGAACCTTTATAAGGGACGGCGAGACGTTACTATATATTGATAACTTTTCAATAAAAGTCTTTTTTGCGAGTCAAACAATGTGTAGTCACTAGAACTTTTTTATGACCAAGCGCTATGAGGCTTACGGCACAATCTAAATCAGTGGTTCCCAAACTTTTTTGGCTCGCGGCACACTACAAATATCTTAAATACTTCGCGGCAGAACAACAATGGAGTAATTTTTTACAGAACAACAATGGAGTAATTTTACAATCGTCCTTAACACACGACAAACTATAACTATGTAAATGCCTCAATATGAATAATTTGTAAAATATAGTGCGTATTTAAGTCTAAAATACTTGCGTGTATGTCTATTGGTAATTCAAAAAACTTATTTTCCAAAATTACAAAAAGTTTCGCGGCACACTTGACAATCTCTCGTGGCACACTAGCGTGCCGCGGCACACAATTTGGGAATCACTGATCTAAATGGATTTAATACAAACATAGAATCGTAGGTACCTAGGCCTACAATAGTTTTTTTGAAACAATTTATTTGGCGAACAAGGTAAACTCAACATTTTATTGCGCTGAAATCAAACTACATTTTCTAGGATTTTCTATGCAGAAACAATGGTTATCTGTAAAGCAATTTACATTCAGGACTGTGTTACTTTCTTTTTATTTTGACTATTTTGTAGGTAGAAATTTCTTCCGAGTGGATAAAGTAAATATAAAAACAATAGGAAATTAGTTCTCCCAATAAAACCTTAATAAAAGGAATAAAAATTTGGTGCAATATTATTGCTTTGCAAACCTGTGAACACAACGAATACAGTGGACCAATTTCCATAACCAGCCACAGTCTTCGCACGCACCCGAATGTTGTAATGGCGATATGAAATGAGGTTTGTTAACACATAGGTGGTCTTGTTAAAATTAGCAACGCTGATGTCATAAAGCTGAAAGAAATGTATGACTTTATAAAAGCTTGTGTAACATTAGTTGCAAAATAAATATTGCAATAATATTTCCAGATCTTAGGTTACAAAATAAACAAAGTATCTCAACTTTACATTAGGAGATGAGTTTGTGTTATATATTCTATATTTGTTTATTCGATAGGCAAAGTAAACAAACCGTTTCTGAGCCGCAGTCAAGCGTGTCTTGTATAAAGCTAAACGTGGCACAATCGCTGGCAGTTCGCTGAGTACCAATTTGGTATCCAACTGTAGCCCCCCGTTCGGCTTCAGCGGGAGCAACCCAGGTTATTGCGGTCCGAAGTGAAGTCACCGTGGTAGTATTCAAACCAGTTGGGGCGAGAGGAACTTTAAAAACATATTGTTATGTAGAAGATGGTCTATGACCTCTCAAGTTATGAAAAATTAAATAAATAATAAATACATGTCAACGAATAGTCACATAGCTTACTTGTTTCAGCACTGACTGAGGTAATTGATGTATTCGTGATGTTAACAACGGCGTTTGTGAAAAGGCTTCCCGTATCTCCTACAGATATTGAAACTGTGTATGCGGTGAAAGCCACAATAGGAGAAATCGTAACATTCTGAGCAAATGAAGTATAATTAAAAAAAACTAAAAGTTTTTGGTGAGAATTCTAGTTTAAGTAGACTATTCCTTAAGAAGGGCGGGTATAGAAAATAAACTTTACCTAAAAGTAGTTATGTCGCGATCTAACGTGTGCTCCTTGATCATTACTATTTCGTACTATTCGCAAGAAGAAAAAAATCTTTAAGATAAGATGTGGAAAACCTTTTCAGATGCTACTCCCCCCCCCCCCATAAATATATCATATTAGAAGAAACCCGGCGTTGCCCAGGTTAAATAATGATTTCTCACATTTAAAGTAGTGTGCGGCCCTTGTGAAAGCAGCCAGAATATCAGGTACTGCATTTGGTAAAGGCGCTGTGTACAAATGCTATTCCCCGAGCCAAATCATTCTCGAGTAAATGTAAAACAAAATGTAAGATTCCTTCAAGCTGTTGCCTCTTAATAACATAGACATTTTAAAACATGTAATGTATTTTTTGCATTTCGCCGGTCATGTGAAACATGTAGCTTAAATTGTTATACAGCATATGTGTTGGTCGTCCCGACTCTTTTTCGCTGAGTGTCCCTGAAATCGGTTAACGAAATGCTTTCACACACAATTGAGGTCGCACCTTTTAGCCTGTGTGGAAGCGGCATTTAATCGGATGACTTGTTAAAAAACCGCATCCATCTGCGTGACTGTGAAGCATCTATATATGTTCGTCTTCGTAAACTAAATTTTCCATAAATTTTCCATTTTGTTAAAACAGTAAGTAAACAAATTGCAATATTGTGCGTTTATTTGAAATTGAATGAAGAAACACCCATATTTTACGCAACGAAAACCCGTGTCATATATCGATAGGGAACCACTCTCAAACGTAAAACCTTAAGTTGTGGCAATCATTGTTCACATTGCTTGATATTCAGGCAAATGCGTAATCCCGGTACAATAAATCTCGTTTGAAACTAAAAATTGGTTATTATTAAAAGCGCCGCACTAAATGCGATATTTTGCAAACTCTACCTAAAATTTTCACGGTAACAGACATCAAGAAGTTCTTAAACATAAAAGTATTTAGTTGGAAACATTAAAATTTATTTTTTTATTAAGGTAATATACTTAATTTAATTTTTATGTACACGCAGGTGATTGCGCTTGAAAAAAGTTTTGCGTGTTTACGTTGAGAGTTTTACTATATGTCGCGCGCCCGTGGAGAAGCGACCACACTCTGACGTCGCCGCTCCTTTTATTAGGCGACGATTCACTCCCTAACTCGGTCGCACAGTGTGACGTCGCCGCTCATTTGTTAGGTGACGGTGACGTTGCTCTGTCTGCCAGCGACCGACCGGGCTAACATATCGCGATAACCGTCCGCCGTTTGACGGTCAAACTTTACCATTAATTATAAGAGATATATTTCGCCAGCACAGCCATCGTCTTTAGGCCTATATGCGTAGTTTACTTTCTGTGGCAATTAATAGTGGTTAAGGATACATAAGTGTTAACCTCTTGTAAACCTGTGCAAATAGGCGTTTAATGTTGGTTAAATTTCCTTACTTTTAACTGCTTATTTTGAGGTATATTGTTGGTATACGCTGATAATAATTATGAAGTAAACACGGTTTCTCGTGGCACAAAATATGATTTTATTGTTTGTGGTCATCAGTTTTCATGCTTGTTGTTACAAATTACGTTAAAACGCGGCGACATAACGCAATAAACATAATTAAACCTGCTGACCTGATTCAAACTCGATCATGTATTAAGCAAAGCGTTGAAGCAGTTATTATCAACCTGTATTGCGAAACAGCTTTCAAGAATAACAATATTGCAACTGCCTTCAAGTAAGTTTTCTCTTGTCACAATACATTGAACGAAAATTCCAAAAATATGACTCGTCAACTAAGCGCACCAGAAGTAAAATTTTAGAGGATGTATTGAAAAAGATTTGTATTGAAAAAAAAGGATGTATTGAAAAAAAAAGAAAAAGTTCATGATACCTTCACGTGTCTGGGGCCGTCCCTGGTCAGCACAACATTTTTCTTAGCTTACATTATTTGAAAAACATGTAGCATTAGCAAACACGTCGTTTGACACCAAACAAAAAAACAAAATTCCGACGCCGGTTTAACAAGAGAGTCTCTCTGTATATATATACACAATTATATATATATATATATCGTGCGTTTAGTTTTAGAGATAATAGATTAGACTACATAGCTATAAGCTGAATGACGAAAACGGCGCTTGGAATCCCTGCATAATAAAGTTTTAGCATGCGCTAGGTAACCTACGTTAAATGAAGATTCGTTGACGAAAGCTGTCTTAATGATGTTGGTAGAACCAGCCGTATAGTTGATGTTGTAGTTTTGTATGTAGCTAAGATTGGACTTCCACATGCTGCTTACATCAAAAGTAACCACCATGCTGACCACCCCACTTGGATCCGTGAACGTAGTAAATTCCAGGTTTGATACGACAATGTATGCTGCATGTCCAAAAAACAAATAAGTTACACACTTTTCTTTTTTAAAAGTATAATTTATTAACGAATCAGGAAACAAAATACATAAAACGAGTAAATACGGCAATAATAATGAGCCTAACCATTTCCTTTCTAGGTGATGGAAATTGGAAAAATATAACAATTAAATACTTATTTTAGTTACTTTAGCAAAATACTACATAATTTACTTTCGAATTTTTATTTATATATAAATATATACATAAGATAAAATTTACAGCGGGGGCTATAAGTATATACATTATACAATTTAATTGAATTATTTACAGGTCAAACTCAAGTTTTGGGTATTCATTATGACTTCATAAACCTCCCTTGACGTTTCGTGATAAGTTTTAGGGGGCACAAATGAGCAAATAAGTTTCTACAAAAGGGGGCAAAACATGAAAGGTTATGAACCACGGTATATGGACGAATTACCCGCGTGGGCCCAGGTTGAATAGGGTACTTTATCTGTTTAAGTGCTTTAATGTGAGGCCCTAGATGAATGAAAAGTGCAAACTTAAAAAATAGCATTGTCCAGGTAATTGTAAACTTTTTGACATTTTAGTAGCCGAGATAATGCCTGAACTGTACCTAGATTTTACGTGATTAAACAAGATATAAGAAGCCATCAAGTTGTGGCCTCTAAATCAATATTATATATTATTGTGAAGAGTGCGGAAAGGATATATTACGACATGTTACCGTACATATTATCAAGAGCTGCTAAGTTCGCCTGTCATATTGGTAGGCCAATGTTCAACGTAAAATACCTAGACACTTTAGAGCAGGGTTCGGCAACCTACGGCCCGCGGGCCGGATCCGGCCCGCCGATGAAATTGATCCGGCCCGCCTTCTCTTTGATAAATTAGAAACGAGTCTATTTCACATACTTTTTGATTATTTTAACTACGTAAGAGCGAAAAATTTTCGCGCTTTGCGCGAATGACCATTTTACGCCCACTTTGTTTACGTTTTGATGCTGTCTTTTGAACTAGATTAGCTCTTTATTACCGTTGCGCGTGGAAGGTTGCCAAGTGCGTCGCGGAAAAACGGAAAACATACTTATTCTAAAATATTGGACATATATTTTTTAACTTTTTATTTATTTTTCATTTTCGGCAATGTATGAAAACTTGCAAGAAATTTAAAAGAAATGCCTGTATACAACAAAATAAATCGCGCTCGCTTCGCTCGCCAGGTCTACTTTGACCCAAAAGGTTAACAAACACTGAGCTATAGATGAAGTGTTATCGCGTTCCATCAAAGTAGTTTTATTACACTTTTCATTCGTTGCACGGATGACGACGTGTGAACTCTAATTTTAAACCAAACAAACGCTTTTTTCGCGCTTTGCGTCAACACTTTACTGCCTCTTTAAATGTAATTAAACACGTTTTTAAGTGCAAAAACGATCCGAGGCCTGCCTGATTTAAATTTCTAACATGTTAATAACACAATTGTTAGTTAACATTTTGTGCGGCCCGCAGAGACCTTTCTGAGTTTGGTTTTGGCCCGCGACTAGAAAAAGGTTGCCGACCCCTGCTTTAGAGTACCTTCAACCATTTTTGTCAAGATGCACCCCAAGGATGTGATGACACACTTACTATTTACTTAAATTAAAAAAAAGTTTTTCGCTTGAAAACAACCTTACAATTGCCGGTATACGGTGTTAATATTACCTGAAAGCTACATAATTTGCTCTAAGTTACCTTGCGTAATTCCATTAATTTATAATTTGAAGTTTAAACACTTTGCGATAAACTGATACTTTTGAAACATAAATGCATTTTATTAGTCGGCAAGGACAGTTCAAAATTCTGGACCCATATATATATAGCATCACACATTAGCCACTCAACCATTAAAGTTGGACATGCAAAAAATGATTATAGGCACATCGATAACGGAATCGGCAAGTGGCCTAATTGATCATCTGAAGAAAACATAACTACCACTCAATTTGTTAAAAGCACTATAAATGTTTTGTCACTGCGACATTTACTTTTTCCGTCTTGCTATATACAAACTACCGTACATATAAGTAATGCAGCCTTATTTGTTGGTAAACGATGAGTTTTAAATTAAATTCTAATCACTGTTATAAACAGCGGTTCTAATCGCCGATATAAACAACGAATTTAGGTTCCAATCCTTAACACCTGAAATACATTAATCTACAAACATCCCGAGTGAACATTTGTAGGAGCATAATGGCCGAGTCAATTCCCAAGGAAAAGGTTGTTCAAGGGCCTGACGCGCAAGTTAAACAATGATAAGCCCGACCAACCGGAAGGGTGCCCTACTAAAAGCTCGCTGCACCAACCTCGAAGGTTTTATACTTACGTTTGCAAGTTCCAGTGGTGCCAGCCCCAGTGTAGCCACTATTGCAGATACAGGTGAAAGATCCCTCGGTATTGACACAGAGAGCATTTGTGTCGCAGTTGTCGGTTTTATCAGTACATTCGTTGATATCTAAAAATAATCTACTTTATTTTTTACATTTGAGAGATGGTAGATGGCCTGGTGGTGCCCCTGTGATGCAACAATGGGCCAAAATAAAAAGTGTTAGCCACACCAGCCTTTAAAATACCTTAGGATGAATTTACGGCTACCACGTGGCCCACAACTACATAATAAAATACAGTTCGACAATCACCGCGCTATGTCTTGAGAATGGCAAAAAATGCTTTACCTATAGTTTAATTGGACAGAAATTGCATTTAGTGGAAAGCCTAAATTCACACTGCACTGATCTGTGTTTAAATAGAAAAGCTGTAAGAAAAGAAGCGGGATACGTTTCATCGTTTATGTAATAACGTTGATCAAAAGTATAATTTGAATATGGCTATCCTACTTTCGACGTTATGTCTATATTTAAAAGACGAAAAGCATGCCATGGTTTGCAAGCCGCCATTAGGCTTAAAATAATTTCCAGCAGTCCAGAAGTTGGCAAATTCGCGTCAAGAAAAATATATATTTTTTAAAGAAAACCGTCACGTCACCATGACCTACCGACTTCGCATTCTCTTCCAGACCAACCCGGACAATTAGTACAGGTAAATCCAACAAAGTTTGTGCTGCAAGTTCCACCATTCTTACACGGATTTACCGTGCACTGATCCACACCTAAAAAGGTGTAGCAAAGTGTCTTGTTAAAATTTGTATAAAATGGTTGTGAAAAGCCTTAACTTTTACTATCTTAGAAGTGGCAACGACTGACATATTTAATTGTGATAATTCCAATTGCTCGTATGTTATTAAATATACAAACCAAAAAACGTAGTATAACTTATATGTTGCTGTAGAAAGCATATAATCATTGCAACTGGTACACATCTATCCAATAAATCGCATCTAATTTATTGAGATATTTTATCCAATTTTAGGCTTCTTTTTTGCTATCGGTTGAAGCTTTTAAAAATATTTGGTATATTTGAAACGGGAACAAGGCTGGTGTTAAACAGCAAAGTTAATACAAATCGCCCTTCTTTGTTTTAAGCTATCTGGGGAATTCGTCACCGGTTACCTACCTTGAGAGTACTGAATCTGGAATCCGGTAAATGTGTTCTGTCTGTCGCTGTGGAAGTGTACATAAACCCAATTTCTGTTAATTGTAAAGGTCTTGGTGGTGACATTGTATCCAGGAAGGTTTGTGTCGCTGGCCGATACATTCCCATTAAAAACACTTCCGCCTTGTCCGGTTACCTTTAAAGAATTCAATCAAAGCCATAAATGTGATAAAATATAAAACCATAACCATTATCGTACCAAATACTATTATTTTTTTAAATAGCACAGCAAATAACTCGACTTACAATAATAGGCACAGGAGTAAGATTTCTGTAGGTGTTTACATCGTTAAAGATAATGTAATCTTGCTCAGTTTCGACGTCAATATTTTTTATGGTGAAAGTAATGGCGGACGCTGCAAAATTAAATTGGTTACAAAAATGAAAAAAATCGGTCAAAACAGAAAAAATAGACCACATTTGTTGTGTAAAAAACAATGTATGTAGGCTTTTGATATTTTTATGTTATAACAATGAATAGATGTAACTGTACCAATGACTTGATTATAGTCTATTACGAAAGTGAGATACAGCAACACATTCTCTTCTCGATTTATTGGAGTAAGAAGGGCACATTCAAGCATCCCCATTCTTCCTTTGTCGTTCACGCAATATTTTATAAGTAACTTGCAATAATTTGTCACACCTGTTGTCGCAGTAAAGTTGATAACCCACGTGACGTCTTGATTGACAAGGTAAGTTGTGTTTTGATATGTTGGCCACTCAATAAAACCATCAATAATACACTGAGTCGAACTGGACAGCACGCCAGGGCAATAGTATCCTGACAAACACAGCGGTCTATTCAGTATACTTTATTATATACTCTTCAATAGGTTGTGGAACGTTAACCAAGGGCGGATCCAGCAATTTTCTTTGGGAGAAGGGGGGATTTCTTTAAGAATGAAATTCCAGACAAGTGACCTTAGGTTTCCATAGACAATTTGGTTTTTTTTCGAGGAGGCGTGGCGTATCTTAATACATATATGGCTTGGTTTATCTATCGGTCACCGAAATACGTTCTATAGCAACAGAACAACACCGCACCCATGTCACGCACATTGCGCCATCTTAAGCGATAGGTATCGCGATACTCTAAAATAGAAAGAAAGTAAATTTCTCTTGAAAAGCTAAATTCTCTGGAAAAGCTACAAATATTTTACTAGTTATTTTTGCCTGTTTTTGTAGCGTTTTTTTGCCTGTTTTATAGACTAAAATGGAAATTGCTTTCCGACTTCGCACGAATCTCTTCAGTCGTTCTTTTATGTTCCACTCGTTTTTTGGCATCTTTATAGACAAAAGACGTACTCTGTACTGTGGCACTATCTCAAACGAAAGTTTATCAAATCTAGCTTAATATTTATAAATGTATTTTTTTCGCTTCGGTCGAATGTATTCCATCTTTAAAATATGAACGAAAATTAGTATATTGGCCGTTTTCCAATCTTTGAAACATCCTGAATCACATTTTGTAAACCTAATTTAGTAAGCCACCGCAAGTAGCACATCGGGAACTTACTGTCTTGAAAAGCATAAAATAGCATTGTAAGTTTTTTGACCGAAATTTTTACTTATTTTAACAAAGAATGGTCAACGCCCCCCACAACTTGATAAATGCCAATAGAACAAGTTAACAATATACATATATTTTATCTGTGTTTGTGCTCAATGTGTCCATTCCTTCTTCAAATCTAAATTAAGGTTTGCCTTTTAAAATATATAGCCGCAATTTTTTCATTAAATCCGATTCAAGCTGAACATTTGCGCACAACTCCTAAAGTGATAACAGGTTCTTTGGAATATTTTCATTTTATAGTGTCACATTATGACATTACAGTGCGTGTATTTGAGATCCTTTTTTTGACCCGGTCCACCACAACATTTTAAGTTTCTCATGCGGCCCGCGGTAAAAAATAATTGCCCACCCGTGGTCTAGGTGGTACGTAAAAAAATGATTGACCATTTTGTTTTTCAAACGTGTTTTTAAACCTTTCATTATAACTACTGCGTGTGTGTTAATGTGGGGCGCACCAAAAATTTTTTGCCATTAAAAATGGGACTAATTACATTTAAACAGGATGCTGTAAAATGCATTTGTTTGGTTTAAAATTTATTCCGCATGGCGTCATTCATGATGACCATGAAAAGGTCTTATAAAAAACAGGGAAGCGCGATAAAAGTTGGTGACCTTCCATTGTTGATAGTTAGTTCCAGGGTATGTCCGGGTATTGGGCGTTAAAGATTCCCTTCAAAAGCAAACGTAGATACTGTACATAAATAGGAATCGCGCGATAGTGCCCAGTTTGTAAAGAGGTGGGGGTCCGAAAATTGGCGAGCCCTGGTTTATATGGCCTAATTTGGCAAAAACGGGTATGACCTCGCTCCCCTCCTGGATCCGCCCCTGGCGTGAACATCTATTAGAGTTGGACTTTTAAACTTTCTTTGTCTAAAAAAACAGTAAAATTGAATTGAATTCTATACCACTACAGTTTGGACTTATTCCTCTGTAAGCTGGTGAATTGCATAGACATTGAAAAGATCCTGGTGTGTTGGAACACGTTTCTGTCGTGTTATTGCAGTCATCCGTTCGCAAAATGCACTCGTTTTTATCTAAAAAGCAAACATACACAGATAATATTGCTTAAGATGTTATCTTGCGAACGCGTGCGCTATATGTACGCAAAGTAGACATTTTAAACAAATAATATCCGGAACATACAAAAATATTTATAATGCAACAATATACTGCGGAATAGTCTATATTAATATTGTAACAAATAAAAAATAATAATAAAAAGTATAATGAGCAACAACATTTGTAAGACCTAGACCAGTCGGAATAAGACCTGAACCAGAACTGTAGCAATAAGTCGAAAACCCTCAGGAATAACCAGGGCTGCGGAGTCGGAGTCGGACTCGGGACTCGATTAAGTCGTTTTTTTTGCTGGAGTCGGACTCGGGATTCCAGGCTCGAGTAAGACCATGTGAGACTACCCGTGACCCGAGTCGGACGTGCGCATGCGCAGTACAAAATTTGGAAACAAATAGTGACGCAATCTGTAAATTGTAAAGTCGGAATAGAATATATCGTTGAATAGTTTTAACCGTGTATTGTGGGTGGATGAACTATATGACACACCTATGAGTAGATTGTTGTATATCCAGCTTAACTAAGTGACGTAAATTGATAAAATACAGACTGTAGAGTCGGACCCGACAAAATAGCACATTTAGCCGGAGTCGTATTGGGGTTATTTTTAACGGACTCCGCAGCCCTGGAATAAACGCTAAACCCATAGAAATAAGTCTAATTTGCCAAAACAACACCTAAAACCGTAGGGACAGGGTATGTGGGACGACAAGGCGCTGCCGTTTTGGTCTAGGCCGTTCTGGCGTTGCCGTTTGAATGCCGGAATTTTAACGCCCCACGAATGTTTGCGCACCCGCCTGTTTTCCCTTGTTTGAGGTTGCGGTTGGGTTAGAATCTATGTTAGGGTTGGAATTATTAGTGAAGTTCGTCATGAAGTTGGGGGTGGGATTTAAAATTCTTTAAGAAAGTCATTTTTTATTCTGGCGATTTAAGAATTATTCTGACACATTTTGGCCAAAGATGTTTTTCCTATTCCGACTTAGTTGTTAGTCTAAATTTCATACCGGTATTGCTAATATAATAATCCATATTAAATCCATATTATAATATAATAATCCATATTATCATCTAAGTGTTTGTAAATACATTTTAAACTCTTCTTGTTCAACTTAAATATTATTAAAAAACATCTAAAATGTGCTTACCGGTGCAGTTAAATCCGTCCCCGGTATAACCAGTTTTGCAGGCACATGAGAAGGAGGCTATGCTGTTATTACAAACCGCATTTATGTCACATGGTGGAGGTGAAGTGGAACATTCATCAAGGTCTTTAAACGTAACAAACTTTTGTTAAATAAGTTTGCTTATATGTAGGGCGATTTGTTTTTAACTTGGCATAAAAGTGTTATCCAAAATCACACATTAGGTTAAATTTAAAACTTATTTTAAATCAAAATCGTACTTTAGACGTCCAACGCACTTTAGAGGTATTATAAATGTTGCCCTGACGCGTATGTTTGTTATTATTGCAAACTAGTTCATAGTTTATCCCGGGGATCGCCAACCTTTTTCTAGTAAATAATACTTTCTACAACGCGTTGCTTTAATCAATGCATTCCTTGTATGTCACATTTTGTCAAAATACTGTGGTTAGGTATTCAATTAGTCAAAATATTTACTTTTCAGGTCAAAGTTTCTCTTCTTTAGGTAAAAAAATAATCGCCCTTCCTAACAGTCATGTGTCGTGGACAAGAATAAACTCCACATCAGACAGCTTTTTTCATTTTTATTATAGGATACTTTACCATTGCACATTCCAGGTAAGCCAGTTCCCGTATATCCAGTTTTACATGTACATGCAAAGCTTCCAGCGGTATTATTACAAGTAGCATTGGTGTCGCAAGTCCCAGTTGTCCCACATTCATCGATGTCTGTTAGAAATACGTTAAAACATTTAATCTCAAAAGTAAAGATACTAATCAGACAGGGTGTGCGGTTTTTGTATATATTTCCAGGGGTGTATATAGCGCTGTTCTATTATATTATACCAGGGGGTATAGCGCGGTGTTCTGGGGCACAACAATTTTATATAAGAAACAACTTTGAAAGGGTCTCTATCAGTTCTGAAAAAATTCAAGTTTTAACTCTGTGTGTTTTGGGCTACATGAATAAACAGAATGTACTTTTGGTAGATACACTTATACGTACCAGTGCATGCCAATCCGTCTCCTGTATAACCAGTTTTGCAACGACAGCTGAATGATCCCACGCTGTTCGTACAATTGGCGTTAGAATGACATTCGGGTGTAGTACTGACACATTCATCGATATCTAAAAATACAACATTAAATTTTCTGTTTAAACAAGCTATAATTACTTTACTTTACAACCAATATGAAATATAATTTTGTATAGTATTTAAAAATGATTTTTTTATCAAAAATCAGAAGTTTCTTTCTATGAAACGTTGATCAAAACTACCGATTCAACTTCTAAGTGCCCTACCCATGCAAGGTGAACCCGAAAATCCAGTTGAACAACCACAAGCGTAGCTTCCGATAGTGTTTGTACAAGTAGATGTAGTTACATTTCCACAGCCACCATTGTTTGTAGCACACTCATTAATTTCTGTTTAAACAAAGTACAAGGTTCTTTAAAATTTATTCACATGCTGGTTTGGAATAATTTTCAGAAGGTAGATAAAAAGTAATGACATCGTTGATAACCATATTTAAATTTATAATAAAAACACTGGTTGAACAAAGCCTGTCTTGTCAACACTGCATGCAACGAAGTAGTCGCAAAGTGCAGCAAATAAGAACCTTGTATAACATAGGTTAAAGTTTATATTTTAATTGGCCCAGCCGATAGGCCAATCGTAAAATGCATTGTATCCACGTAACAACGTAAGGTTTTTAGCGACTATAGACAGATACCTGAACAATTAATGCCATCTCCAGAATATCCCGCTTTACAGGAGCAAGAGAAATTTCCCGGCAAGTTAGTACAGTTACCTCCACTCGATGTTGGATAACATGGAAACGGAGTTGCTGCACACTCATTAATATCTAAAACAAACGAGGCAGACAACTGTGCCATTAATGGTTTCTCTTATTCAACAAAATAGTGGCCAGCGCCGTAAGTAAATTTTCAATTAATTATTTTAGATTACGCACGTTAAATTATTGTGTAGCCTTTTTATTAAAAAAATCATAAAATTGAATTAAAGCACAAATTCTGTCGTATAAAAAATGTCAGACAACCTACCAGTGCAGCTTCCAGCTCCGACACCTGTACCAGTCCATCCAGTTTTACAATCACAAGAGAATGACCCGACCGTATTGTTACAGTTCGCGTTTGTATCGCAACTTGTGGTAACCAGGCACTCGTCAATGTCTAAATAGTAAAAACATAATTGCAACACACCCCTTTTCTTATAACCAAAGCGTCATTTGTTTCGATCGAGATTTTAGTGTTCTTAAGTGCTGTTAAAGGCAGATAAAATATAACATATGTGCATAAATATAAAACAATGTGTGTGTGAAATAATTTGTCTCGGAAACCAAAAATTGTGGCGGATTTCCCACCGGATAACATTTCGTGTTTATGACATATGATAGACATAAAAAGAGGTAACCGATTAGGCTTTATGCTATTTTTGCAACCGTAAAATCAGACGTTGTTCCATCATAATGTCTTACTTTTTTCCATGGACTATCTGCAAGTCAATAGTTATGTAAGTGATTAAACAAACTGGCGTAATCAACGAAATGTTGAAAAGCAAGTAAATATGGGGCAACTTGATATTTAGCTATACCTCCTTCGCATTGGGCTCCAGTTAAGGACGCTGGACACAAACAACTATAAGTTTCAAATCCAGTCCGCATGCAGGTTCCTCCGTTCTTACAGTATGGTGAAGTACTTTGACATCTGTCAACATCTGCTCAAAACATGGATCTGGTTTCACTTATAGCAGAGAAAAAGTGGATATACGGAAAACGGCGGGTATGCTACTATGGTTATTCTGCTTTGCAAATACGGTACCAAAATTTAATATATTACTCACGCATTAGATTGTGTGCCGCGTGTGGCATTTCCTAAAGTGTAAAAACTAGTGTTTTGGGATATATGGAAACCCTTGATATGGAATATAACACTCAAACACTTTTCGTTATATGTCGACTTCAACAAACTTGACTTCCAATCATACTGCTGTTTTAGACAATAACGACTAACCGACACAGTAGGAGATATTGAATCCAATGTCGACTGGCTCCAGAGAAGTGTAAAAACTGAAGAAGAGTGTCCGAACGTTCTCCACGATGTACGTGTTGTGAGAAACAGTTGTTAAGTTGGACGAGGGCGATTGTATTACAGTTAGTGGGTTTCCGGTTTGGTTTGTCACACTTCCGTATATTTCGTATTCCCTAAAAAAACAGCACAAAAATAATATACCTAACGTCTAGGGGCCAATATGAAGAAGAGCCACGAGCCTATGTACTCAAGTCTTGTTTAGGCCAATGTGTACTATGTGAACGCACAAATTGTTGCTTTTCGAGGATATGTTTAGATTCGCCCTAAAAACTACTTCCCGGAAGTATTTTATTGGTTCGCAAATACATCGAAATAAATGGTTTGAAAGTGCATAAAATAATTCTTTCCTTATAAATGGAAATCCACCCTGTGGCAGCAGATCTGGGCAAAAAAGGATTTTAGTTCAACCCGTGACTTATTTTCCATAAAAAAATTTTGCCATTTTCTGCGGGAATTCAGCGACGTCTAAAATACATTCTCATTGGCAAGAAGATCGCTGCACGTTATACTATAACGAATGAGGATATACAGAAACAAAATGTTAGTGTACTTAACAAATTTTAAGGTGATGGATATCCCATAGCATTGTCAATAAAATTTATTCGTAAGATAAAAATTACAATGCAATTACAATGTTCAGTACTTATTTTGAATACCATTCCCAGTCCATAGAGTCGGAAAAAGAACATACATGTAAAATGTTTACAAATTTTTGACGTAGCTGTATCTATTTGTTTATTTCTTTACTTTCCATGAACCATAAAAGTCGTTTATTGCAGTGTCGGTTGAATGATCCCTGAATGGGTGCTGATAACAAGGTTATATAAAAAACCCAATTAAAATACATTAAAATATTCGACCTAATAAGATTGATATATGTTTATGGTTTACAAGTGACATAAAAATGTAATTACCATCGCAACTGTATGTTTTTTGATATCTTTCACAGATGAAACTTTCTTTTCAAACTCGTTTTAAAAAGGATGTTTTTAAAAAGGACTTTCGGAGAATGAGTTACGCCTTTTGCAAGGAACGCTGGAATTAAGCAACAGGGCCGCGAGGACCGTTAGGATCACAAGGAGCGTTAGTACCAATCGCAAGGATCGCAGAGACCAGTAGAAATAATTGCAAGAACAACAACGATCGCTAGGATTTGCAAAAAAACAAGGATCGCAAGGATTGCTAGCACTAACTGTCGACAAGAAACGCTAGAATCAATCGCAGGTACCGCATAAATCTGTCGCATGAACCGAAAGAATAGCTAAGAACAAGCACAATGAACGCGAAAAGTCGTAAGATAAATCTTTAGGGTCGCAAGGATTACTAGTATCAATCGTAAGGATCAAGGGAATAGCTAGAATCAATTGCAAGGATCAATATGGACCGCAGGTATTGATAGGATCAATCGCAAGAACACAAGAACCGCAAGGATCATTGGGATCGCTAGAATTGCTTAGATAATTCCCGGATCTCAGGGATCCACAAATTTGTTTTGAATAGCATTTCAATTAAAACGCGATCATTTTATATTAGCCAACGAGGAGCACTGTTTCAAGCACTTTTGTCCCTTATGGAACTTATATATTGATACTGAATCCAGCATTTTTGTTAGTCGGAATTTTACTAAATATTTGACAAAATAGTCGCAATAACAAAATGTATTTGATACTACATTCTTTTAACGACTCCACCGTAGCCGCCAGAACTCTGCGAAAGCAAATATATTTATTGCAAACGTACTCTATGCGTGGTAATATTAGCTGCTTTCCGTGTATGTGTTCATTGAAAGAGGCAAAATAGGGCAACGTCGGATATGCGCCACCTCAATTTTTTTGGGGCCTATTTGGACGAACTAAACAAAAAAATAGTGGTACAAAACATCGGGAGTATTTAACGGTTCCAACTTGTCGCAAATAAAATACTTGCGTTTTAATATTTGCTTCTTCCCGGTGATTGTCAAGACCACTTTTTATTAAAATAAAGCCGCTAAACAATTAGCATTTACAGTTTAGTATTTATTGCTAAAACATTGATAATAGAAGAAACATTATTAGGATAAGGAGCTAATAAAAAAATTGTGAGGCTTATAATTTGGCAGAGATTGCATTTCTTGGTGAATGCGTACATAGTCTGTGGACACTAAGAAAATAGGAAAACATTTTATGTCGCATTTTGAGGTAAATATTCGTTTGAAAAAGATGAAACATACTATAACATTGAAACAATTTTGCATTTGGGTATGCAATTTATGTTAAACAACTAGTATATATATATACTTTGGTAATAAAATATACTTTGGGGACACGGCTATGTTCCTCTAAAAATATTGAGAGTTATTTTGAAAGATCTTATCATTTGTAGTTTAAGATAGCCAAAATTGCTATTCGAACAGGGTTTCTAATTATAGCCAACTCTTGATGTTGTGGTCATATTCAAAATACTGTCCAGAAAAAGAAGTTGTTCTTAAAAGTTCCCTTAAAATTTATGAAGATACTACAAAGTCAATTAGGATTCAATATTGCATTAACGTAGGTAATTTTATTGCCATTTAAGAATGATTAGGCGTAAAGTATGTAAAGTATGTAATCGTCACGTAATTTATCGCCCGAAAAAAGGTAACTCCTTACTGAAAAAGAATACATTTAAAAAAGGCTTTACAAATGTTGTAAAACAGCAATCGGCACTAATTCACATGTCACCGCATATATACAAATTAGTAGCAACCTTTAGACAGTTTAGAGTTTGGAATATACCATAAAACATTTTAAAAAGCTCACCTTGTAACGCCATAGGCAGAACCAACAACTGTAAGGGATTGACCAATATACAGGACGCCGTTCACACCATTGGTTTCGAAAACGTTTAAAAGCAAACGAACAGCTGTACCAGGAAATAGAAATAGTGGTTAACCATTACTTGCTGAATTTCTGCGAAAGTTATTTTTAACTTTGAACGAAATAAAAATAACCGCTTTACCTATACTTTTTTTTCATTCCAACTTATATAATCAAAATAAATTTGCTTAAGTTTTATGCCTTTACCCGATCTGGTAGATTTATTAGGTTAATCATCATTTTGTGAAAGTCGTTGCAATTTATATTATTCTATCTATGTCACAAAGCGTTTTTTTTGATAAGTCAGGGCGAACCTACTGTATACCGAATATTTTAAAGTAACCTTTGCCGTACCGAACCTGTCAGACAAGCGGTTCATTCCAGCAGATCGCCACAACCTATACTTGTATGAGTCCAGTTACTTGTGTTCACGTTTAGAACAGTTTAACATTTTTGGGTCAAAATGCCCCAATTTATGTTACCAGTCATCAAATTGCATTAATAACTTATAGTGAACATATGGATACAGTATTAGCATAGCACAAACGGCCATACAGTCAGTAAATTGAGTCTACTGTAGCGAACCCTATTGTTGAGTGTTGACCGTGCACTTAGCTCTTAGTGATGAATGAGTTGTGTTTGTTCCTTTAAATTGCTACTGACAGCCAGGGGCGCATCAACGATTTTTGTTTGGGGAGGTCATGACTTTTTCACAAAGTCATGTCATAAAAAAAACGCAGCTAAATTCCGATATAATCGCGCAAAGCGCAAAAAATGCGTTTATTTGGTTGGAATTGAGTAAACTTTTAATTTAAAAAGACACGTGACGCACTAAGCACATTCATGAAAAAATAATTTCTAGAAACCAAAGGATTGATAATTTAATCTAACCTAATGTAGCAGATATTGCACTTTGTTGAGTTTATTAGTCACACTGCGTTAAACAGATAATTTTTTGACTCGTAAAAACATATAGGCTACTTTGGAGGGCATGGCCTCATTACCCCGCCGGTTTTGCTCCGGCTGACAGATATCTGTGAATGGCAAAATGCGCAGAATTTGTGTTCAGCTTGTGGTACTGGCATCCTTCGCAGTTTATTTGTAAGTTGCATGTTTGGTGTGTATTAAATAGGTTATGTGCTACATAATCTACTTGCATGTCACCATGCATTTTACAATTACTTTTTGCTTCCAAAAAAATAGACAGTCATAGGGGATTGACACTAAATTTGTTTCCAATGATTGCAATCAAATCAACTAGTTTTACTGTTGCACCTAGTTTTAGTGCTTTCGAAATAGCCGTTGGATTTGTATTCCTGATTTTATATTTTACATTGGAAATATTTTTTTCCTTAAAAGCATGTCCACATGACGAGAGGATACCCTTTTTTGCAGTTGTAAATTAGGCGACATTATTGTTTTAACTAAACCAACATAAGACAAGTTGGATTTCATCCATATTAAAATACACATGCATAAATTGTTTATTATCTTACATTTAGTTATGTGTCATTACCTGCTATAGGTTCAGGGTAATCAATATACCATATCTTGAAACCTTCGGTTATCTCTTTGGTGTAGTTGCTTGGGTAGCAAGGTGATAACATGGTACCGCATTGTGACTTCAGGTAAACAGCTTCCAGAAGATTAGCTTTTGCGGCTTCGCAAGTGTGACCAGCGGCAGCTAAATAGCAAAAAAACGCCCGTGGTTGTTATGCCAACAGAAATTTAATTTTTTTGCACCGTACTTGAAATTTTATTTTATTTCTTTAACAATCATTTGTTTTAACAGTCACATTGTGATTTGGAAAATCGTTTTTCAGTTTACTATGCTAATCAACTGTACCAATTTATTGTGACTTAACAAACACATTCCTTTAATACTGATTTAATTGCGCACGCGACAAGGGCTGGGGTGGTTAGTTATGCATGGATAAAACGTAAATGCCAATTGCAGAGCAAAAACGAAATATACTACTGAAGGGGGTCGTCCGTAAAATAATGTTAGATATAAAAAATACTTTTATAAAGATTCCGGGTTTACACTTTACTTGACGTTTACTTTACAAAAATGACGGGGAAACCGTAGTAGTGCGTTATTCGTAACGAGGTACTTAGTAACAGCATGCCTAATAAACTTGTACGTCAAAGATTATATCACATTTGCAATTCGAGAACAAAATCAAAGTTTTTTGTTCAAAAGGTAACGCTCTGCAAACACTTCCCGCTTTAAATTAGGACCATCCTTGCGCAATTCCACGTCATACCCTACCTTGTTCGTTTTATGCATAAAAATAAATAAATAGAATTGGTTCTTATAGCTTATGACGAAACTTTACAATGGCGTCGCGTAGAAAAAAGTTTGAGAAACACCGGCTTTAACAATCACTATAAAACACAAAAACTATAAGTTATAATAATAATTGTAACGCAAACAATCGTTAAAATTAAAAAAAAAAAAATAGCGAAATTATGACCTAGCATTTCTCACATTTTAAAAGCATTTCAAAGACAATAAAAAACTTTTACATTTTAGCATTTTCTGATATTTGCCTTGAATTTTAAAGGCATAGTCTATCAGCTGATAACCTTTATTTTATCTTCAATAAATTTAACACAATATTACTTACACACATTCGCATATACACTGTTCAATACTTGTGGATTTGTGGTCGTTTGTCCATAACCACAATTTATTAAAATAGAGTACGCCAGATAGCTTGCAAGTATTCTGAGTTGCATCATGTAACTCCAGTCGGTTTAGAGCTTTATAATGGAAACACTAGCAAACATAAATTAAATTTAAACAAAACTTAATTGGCTTAAATTGTACAAATATGGAAATGTTTTGTTCCAAAAACGATCAGAAAGATTTTGAGTAAATACAACAACGAAATAAAATAAAAATTTAAATTTTTTTTTTGTCTTAAAGTGAGTAAAAACAAAAATAACCGTAGCCTATAATTTATTTCTGCCATGTGTGTGCAGCCTAAAAAGCTACCTTTCTCTATCACAGTGCATGCTATTGGTAGGTTAGAAATACTACTATAGATAAGGTAAGATAATTTGACGTCACTACAAAAACTGTTTAAAGACCGAAATCGTTTTTTTATAAACGATACAGCATTTTTTACTCTTAAGAAGATACTGTAGGCTATTTTTTCAGTTAAAAACCGTTGCACAAGCAGATTCACTTGTTTTTAATCTGTCTTAGGCAACGACATCACTTTACAGATAAGACGCGAATGGCTTTTCGGTGATCCAAAATGATTTGCAAAAACTTACTGTATGTTTATTTTGTAAAATATATTGAAAAATTAAGACTCAGCAATTTGGTATAGGGGTTAAAATTTAATGTTTAGACACAACTATCATTTGGTGAGTTATCGCCTACGAGTATACCTACATTCGGTGCCAAATCATTAACCCAAAATACAAAAAATAATAGGGTAGGTCATTTCTTTGGCCATATTAAGTATTAAGGAGGACATATAGTCCTATTCGAAATCTTTTAGAACTACATTTTTATGTGTGTTTTTAAGAAAACACTACATTCCAGTTTAATGGTGAGATTTACAAACATAAACCATTATCAATATAAATTACTGTACTAAATAACTAATTTTAAAAAGTTTTAATGACGCATAGTTTATTTGGGCAAATCGAGTTAGACTCGTAAAAAATTGCTTTTCTGTTTTCGACGTCGTAATTTTTTTTTGGAATTAACCATAATACGGCGCTATTTTTTTTAACACGGCACGATTTCTCTTTTTTTCATAAATCATTAACTGCATGACTACAAATGATAAGAACAAAAACTACGGGGAAGACATAAAAAAATAACGATGTCAAATCTTACAGAATACTTTTTTAGCGATCCACTGATTATAATTTATATCTACCACTTGACTAGCTATATCCTGAAAAGGGACCAATCACAATCTTAGTAGCCTGCAATTTTTTATTACTTCGTTATTTAAAAGCCAAGCTATATAACTGTGTTGAAGGTCTGGCGGGTTTGAAGCTTATCTGGGCGACTGGGTGTGCCTCAGTGCTACGTTCGTTGAAGAAAAAAATGGAGAAAAGCCATGCTGGGTGAACACGCCAGTCAACCAGTTATCCATAAACTGAGCCCCATTTGATCGGTCTTCTTTTTCTGAACGTCGCGGTGCGTTCCGCCAGCCAAGCATGCCTCAAGCATTTTAAACATATACGAAATAAACGCTTTACCGCACCTTAACTATTTACTGTTATATTCTTTAAATGTTTTACAGTAAAAGCACACGTAAAAACAAATATTTTAATTATACTATTACTATAATAACAAGTATTCACACTTATTACAACGTTTTTACACATTGAAGAACAGCAAAATCATCCCATAAAAAGTGTTGACGTTGTTTTTTATGCTACGTTATGCAGGGGGTCTTGTCGTCAAGATACTATTATTGTATAGTATCGTTTTTACACATTGTATTGTATTCATGGGGAAACTAGTATAATTTCATAACCGGTGTGCATTACCACTTAAGAGATGACGCCACAAAGTTACGTCACAACGGGACGTCAAAAACAACTAACCTCAGGAAACCTGATGTTACCGTTCGATGTCGTGCACAAATTTGCAAGTGAAATCGTTGTTTAAATACATTCAAGGAATCGGCCGGAAGGCCTGGTAAAAACTGAACTTTTATAGCGGGGCGGCGTTTCGGCAGCAATTCGTTTACCGACACGCCGTTCCGGACCGTAAATTAAAATTAAAACATTACCGAACTCGATTTATTGCATTGTTTGGGTTTTTGAATATATGAATAGTCTAAACTCTAAACTACATTGGTTTTACATTCCCTTGGGAGCAAAGCGCTTGTACTTTGACTATAAAAATACGTTATTAACATTTTTTTAGTGTGGTCTAAAAACAAACACTCAACGCATAAAAAGCCCTTGTATCTTACTTGCGAATAAATGCCTTAGGACTACCTATCGCACTCACGTAGTAAAACTAGCATATGTATTTCTATTCCTATATAAATAACGTTGTAAGTGTATTTTACTCGGTAGAATTGACTAATCATATTCGTATTTACAATCAGGATCACAGTTAAAAAACGTTCTGTAATATAGCAACAACACCAATGATAACAACATGTTATTTAGTACGCCAAATTACTGGATTTTCCCCACCAGTAAACCATTTGTGTGTAATGGATCATGCAGGATATTAATGCAATTTTAATTGCACAGATTTTTCCTATTATTACGCAGGATCGGTTTGTTGCACCAACAACAAACAATTGGAATAATTAGGATTAATTTTGCGTTGTTTTGATATTCGCCTATGGTTTGCGGATTAATCATAAGCGAAAACGAAATCCTTCCTTAAATCCATTAAACGAAATAATATTTATTTGTCTATTTAAAACGAATATATTGTAAAGAAGTAAAATATGTTTTTTTTGGAAACAACTTACTTTTTTTTCAAATTAAGTGAGAAAACTGCGCTTTTTGTAAGGACACATTGTCATAAATTATCTATTTTCTATTTATTTGTCCCAAATAAAGTTATTAGGATCACAAAGTCGGCATAAAAGCTAAGAAATTAGCTTTTACCAGATGTGTTTTTATAGTGCTTGGAAAAGCTCTGGGCCCCCACCCTACCGATAGTATTTAACCTTATTCCATCATCTTCAAAGCAGTCAAGCATCGCAAAACTCCTGGGCAACTTTTTTCAGGCGTGACTTTGTCTTGGTTGGGCAAGAAACCATAAAGAAGCTAAAAGTGTCCAATGATAGCCGAGCTATATAAGCGGCTAGCTAAAAAACATTTACAGTAATTTCGCCTCGTCTTGCTCGCTCTTACCAAGATTGTAAGACAATATAGTTAACTTCCTTATAGTTTTAGACAAAGCGTTAAATTGAAATGACTACTATATTCCCATTTAAAATCACAACAATCAACATCACCACAACATAATTTTGGAAATAAAAATGCAAGACGTACGTCACACAAACATATAACAAGTAACTCAAAACATGTCCACTGACCAGTGCAACTTATGTAAGCGCGACCGTACCTAAGTGGAACTAAAATCTGGATTGCAGTTCAGTTCGAACACATATAAATATATGCATATATAACTAGCGATGTTGGAAAAAAATAAAAGGTCATTATTCAACTGTTCCATGGCAATACCAAATACTTGTTATATATACAGTTAAAGCGCTTGGTTAAGTGAGAAATATTTACTGTGAAAAGGATAACTTCAGTCTTATATTCAACTGAAATGTGTGAGAAATCATAAATAACTTCAAAAAGTGAAATGAAGAAGAACATTTTATAATAACTAGGGCGATTATTTTTTGACTTGGTAAAAAAAGTCAAAATTTTGACAAAATTAAAAAATTAAAAAAAAACTATAGTAAGCTTTTTGAAATTGGTCGTTCGGGAATTTCTTTTGCCTGCACTTACTGCACTGATGATGGCAAAAGAAATTGCCGAAACGTTTGCTAATAAAAGAATGAATCTTTTATCTATTATTTGGGCCACTCTCTTTCTACTGAAGTTAAGGCTTTGTTTGGTATATGTATATACATTTTTTATGTAAAATCTGGTCCGCTTCGTTGTAATGTACAAGTATATCTTATTGATCGAGAAATACGACTTTTAAAATCTAAAACAATTAAGTTTCTTATTGTATGGAGACAACATCTGCACTATGTTACAAATACCGGATTAGCTTCACTTATACTAAAATAAACAATAGGTCAACATTCAGTTAAGACCAAAAGTTAAAACAAGTTTACTGAACTGACCGGCAAGTGTTAACAACTCAATAATGTAGGGTTAAACTGGTACCCAAGGCACATTTGCTACTCTAATAGCCATAAATCGCATTAGCTTGACAATGTAGCATATTTTCCGAATTTAAGCGATAATTCGTAACCCGCTGTGCCTTGGCGACTGTATTGGTCCTTACGTGGGGTCTAGTCTTGGCGGCAAGGATCATTGTCACAGTTAGGCTGGGCACATAACAACTTAAAATTAGTAAGGATGTGAAATTTTGACTATAGGTCAAGCAACGAGTTTGCTACATGTACTCGCCGTACTTGGAACTGGTTACTAATTGCGACGTCACGTATGGACTATTTCAACAAGAGTTTTTTGGCAGATGGTTCTAAAAAAAGGCGATTTAACTAAACATTGAAAGAACTTTTAGTGCATCAACTAATTTAAAAATAACAACGTTTGAGAAAGCAGCATTTATTTGTTGAATAATATTAACAGGAATTCGATTGCAAAAAAGTAAGTTTGTGGTACGAACATTAAAGCCAAGTCAGGAAAATTGTAGTCTAAGTAACACATTCTTTAACAATAAACTTGTCAACAAAATACTACTATACTACGTTTAAACAGCTACTAATAAAAATAGTTTGAAAATAGAGTACCTAGTAATAGTGTAAAATATGTTTTTCAAACTAACATAGGTTAAAAAACGTTTTTTTGTGGTTTGCCAAACAATAAAACCTAAGTGCAAACTAAAAGACGTAAATCAACACAATTTTAGAAAAATGAACTTGAACGTGGAAAATGTATTTTATGGATCCCAATTGGGTTGTGCAAACTGTAATAAAAAGTTATTCGTTCTCAATTATAACATTTGTAATGATTCATAAAATTCAACACACGGAATGTTATGATGTGTACCGATAAAATTAGTCAGTCCGAACTTAGAAGGGTAAAGTACAAGATGTACACACGTTTTTCAGTAGCTTAGATAGTCATAAAAACCAAGGCGGTGAGCCCTAAGGTCCACTTTCGGCAACCTTTCAAAAGGCTAACCTTGCTTTGATTACGCTGAAATTAAAATTACATGATTCGATTTGAACAACGAAGGCTTGCGTTGAATTATATTTTGATATGTAAGAATTACATGAGCATTTGTAAAACGTATAGGCAAGGTATCGATATAAGGACAAAACTATTCTAAACTTAACCTACAGCGGAATTAAACAATAAAGATAAGATATAATAGGCTATAACCGACTTCTTTAAGGATCGACCCATCATGGAATGTTAGCGATTGCGCTGCTCGTTGTTTTCGAGAAGGAGAACATCTTTTGAGCAGTTTCGTCCCGATATTGTTCCACCACTTTCTTCTTGTTCTTGAAACAAGTGCAATTTAAAGTATTAATCGTACCAGTACGATATCGAAGGCGAATCACTGTGTTTAAAACAAAAATCTTTATAAATATATATATGTAAAAATAAGTAAAACGTACAAGACATTACAGGACATTCTACATGCCGATTAGGGCCAAAATTGTTAGGGTGCCTGCATGTCTTGGGTGTTCTATAAACGAAACAGGCACCTATCTCACAATGTTCTTTATGTTATTTTACTAATATAATGCAATTAAACGCCATAATTACCCTATTCTGAAACTTAATTACGGTACATTTCGCAAGTCATCAATCGTAGCATGGGTGTTAGATTTGACAAAATTACCTCGAACAACAAAGACTATAAAATGACACATATTTTTTTTATTTTCCATTAATTCCTTACACTGTTGTTTGACAGAAAAACAGGGTTACCGTCAAACGTGGGCGTTTGGCATTATGACTTAAGACATTCCTCAGGCTTCCCAAGCGGACAAAAATTCCAGTGTCACGCTTGTGTTGTCCCAAGAATTCGTCATTTTTGGGTTAGCGCAAAAACGTTCAACGTTAACCGAGGCGTAAAACATTCTTATTTGGTATAGGGGTCTGCGATCCGGGTAAGTGGGGCTAGAATATTGCGCAATACAAAACTTTGGTTGTAGGGTAATATGTTCAACTTAACCTTTGTTTTACTTTAATTTGCCTCTACATCTAAAATAAATAATAAAGAAAAAATATTAATTGTACTCACTAAAAATACATTCCGCCATAACATATTTCACATGTATTCAAAATCGTAGATATGTTTTTCGCGTAAAACTGTCAGTTGTCAGGTTAACATTTGTCGTTTAAGATACAAAAATATCAAGTGGATCGTAAGCGTTTGATTCTGTCACTAATTAATATGCGTCATTCTAATAACAATAACACTAAAGGACAGGAGTTTTTTTTGCAAAGTACAAATGATGACTAACATATTTTCGCATCATCCTGTAAAATGTTTATACAACAAATCACTCAAAATGACGTGGATTCAAAGCAAAATTACTAAGTTATTTTACGATTTACTGGCGATGTACAAATTTTGCAGGTGAAGCAGTGGATTTTTTCGTGATACACACCTTTGAGAAAAGCACGGTAAAAGCAACCTCTAAAATCATCATGATGTAATCACGAACGTACAAGCGTTGAAATGTAGCTACAATTTTAGACCCTACGTATTTTCACGCACCAGATACTCGACCTCGCCCAAACGGGACATAAAATGACGTAAGTATTTCAACGCTGACAAAGGCCGCGAAGAATCGTACGCCCCGCTAGTACCAATGCAAGTTGACCAAGCGAAACCCGGAATGCTCGTTTCATGGATGGACGGGCCTTTTAACGACGTCGGTTGACCATTGTTTCGGAAACTAACGTCACTTTGGTGTGATGTTACGCACGATATAGCTTTTATTAAAATAACGTTTTTTTAGGGATACAATGGAAACGAAGTTAGAATCAAGATAATCTGAATAACCCGAGTTTTGTAAATAAGAAACGACAGATGTCGCCAACTAACAATGTCCACATTCCAGCATCTTAATCGCGCAGTCAGCTTCTATGGTGGCGAATAAAAATAAACTCAAACAACTTTTCACAATGGTTGTTACGTCAGGAGGTTGAACAAATTTCCAGTGATATTTACGACCCAACTTTTTATCCAAAAAAGATATAGGGTTCGTCCAATTTAGTTACCAAAGTCAGACAAAGTCAAACAGTTTAAAGCTTCGCATTGATAATTAAAAATTATTATTGATAATAAAATTTTACTATAAAACAACAGTTAACTTACTTTTTTATTCTTTTTCTTGCCGATGTGACCTTTGGGGATGGAAGGCAGTTTGGAGATTATCTCTTCAATGGATGACACTGACGGGGATTTGGCTTTTCTGGTGGATGATGACGTCGCAGGAAGTTGACTGACGTGCCCTCGAGGAGGAAGAGCAGGAGGCAAAGGCTGTGTAAGCAAAACATCAACGGAAAATTGGTTTGCAGAGTAACTCCTGTACGTAGATCCTGCTGTCATCGTAATGTATAAATGGAATAAATAAGTTGAATTTCGCAATTTTTTTAGCCAAATAAGTTCCTACTTTAGCTTGGTGACAAAACCTAACTGAAAAATGATAGGACAGGACAGGACTTGCAGACGTAGCTGCAAACTTTATTTCTGTCAATATTATTTATATCACCTCTACACGTGGTTGCGATATGTTGTTACTATCAGGAACACCTTGATAAACGTCTACGTCACATGAGGTAGGATCTGGTAAACATTGATCCTCTGATGATGAAGATATCATTACCTAAAAAGAGAACCAATAACCATATTAGAGATGTTGTATTTTATATACTTTTTTTAAATAATAGTGACTAAATATTTATTAATCGTTTTAGTTAATTTTTCTAAAAATTTATAAAAAAAAACCTTGGCTAGCTCCCTCCCGATGTCATCGATTTTGCTCTTAACACTCTCATATATTTTTTCATCCCGTGAGCTTACTACTGAGTCCGCTTGCGATCGCAGACTCCTGTAAAAAATTATGCACTACTAAGAGATGTGAGAATATACTCCATAGCTGAAACACACATTATTCAGATAAAACTACATTTTTTTCGTAGATCACTATGGCATTTTTTACTAATATTTACTAAATATTATCGTTTTTAATCGACATACATTCCACGAAAAAGTAATGTTTTGTGTGCTTCTGTGATCTCTTTTGCGTGGTCAAGATCCCCTTCCAATGCAAGTTTTGCTGCGGACTGACTTGCATAAGCACCTACATCGGAAGTGCAAAAAACAGACCAGTCCTTATACATGACAGAGCAAATAAAATTCCACTTAAATTCCGCTTACCAACGACAGCAAGGTTCATTTCTGATTCCGCGAGTTCCCTGTCTTCGGTCACCGGTCGCACTTCAGTGATAACGCGCATACAAACACTGCCATCTGGTGGACGGTACAATATCTTGAGCTGGAAAGGCGCCACTCGCGGTGGAAGGACATTGGTGAACTCTAAGTTATGGTAATGAAATATTTTCAAATAATATAAATCCTGCAAACAATTAATTGTTGCCGAGAAATAACGGAAGATATGAAGTTGCGCGCATACTAAATAGGTTTTAAATATCGAGTGCAGTTACATAACAAAATCTTTACTGTAACCCTGCAATGAAAAACAAAGTTTACGTCCCAGATTAGAACAGCACAAAATTTAACATATCCCGGTTTACAGAAGAAGTTGGCTTATTTTTACATTGATTTTTTAAGCAGATATTAGTAAGGAGGCCCAAGTTCTAGCAATTGATGTTGTGTAAAACCTAGCGAACACCGTAAATACAGAACAGGGTCTATTATGTGAATTCAGATAACAAACAGATAAACGTAAAGATTGGTGTTCAGTATATTAACATTAGATGGTAGAAATCAATGAACAAAATAGTACTTATGTATAAGCGAACTGTGCTAAATAATTTTCTTAGTTAAAAAAACTTAGTTAAAAACTAAAACTCTTATTATACTTCGGTAAAACAGGTTGCAAAAAAAAAGTTTGCGAAGCACAGGTATGATGGCGCAAAATCATTTGGAGTCTTTTATTGCCATCAATAATAATCCACGTAACTGTGGTATATGTACGAACATTGGTAATGCGTCTCTTTAGCCAATTTTAATCTTACGTTTATTTTGTATTTAAGTTTTTTACGAAGCTACAGTAACGATTACGTTTGTTAAATTAACGAGGACCCCATTTCCTTAAAACAGTGAATGGATTTTTAGAACTTCGACACATGATGATACTTATCTAAGAAGCCCTGTGGTGTGAATAACAGTATGCGCCAACGTAGTCTGAGCAATACTGTTAGTGGCAACTTTTGTAAAAATAAACCTTAACAAAGTCATGTGTGTGAATAAGGGCGGGTCCAGAGGGTCACGAAGCCATGCCCTTTTCCAAACTAATCTATTTACACATTTTACTAGGGTAATGACAAAAAAATCTGACCGAAATGTATTAGTTGCACATGTTCTATAGTCCGCTTAGCGTCGATTAACTTCGGGAAATCTTAAACTTTGTTGGAAAATCAATACAAAGTTTCACCTCAATCAATTATAAACAAGTAATTTTACTTTGAAAGTTTTTTGTTTAAATAAAACAGAAATGTCTGATTAAACCGGGTCAGGTTCCCAAAACAAGTACACTCTATAACAAAATAAAATATGGTTCGTTTTGTCGTATCCTTGACTGTTACCATTGTCTCGCTTGATCCCGTATCGAAACGTTGCCTCGGAGTCATTAGTGATGTTTCCCACGAACTGTGATATCTTGTTTTCTGTTGTGCCTTCACTATTGCAGAAGAATCTGTCATAGTTTAAACGCTAGTTAGCAATACACCACCAGTCCACTTGCAGTACAAAGACAAAGTAGAACGTTTGTTGTTGGATGAAACATAAGGGAAGGGTGCATTTATATTAACAACAGCCGTAAGTAAAAAATTCCACTTAGCAATAAAGGAAATAGTATTTATTACCATAGTATAATACATTTCGCGCAAACAAAGACAACTAAATAAAAATAGGTAAAAAGTCAAACAGTACACTTAACTTACAGTTGCTTGTGCGTAACAAGATCAATTGAGACGTTAGTGGCAAGAACTGTCCCGGTAAGTATGTCTTGAAATTGATTTGAAATTTCATTCGGTTGTACAATATTAACCTGAGACAAATAGCGTTTTTACCTTCTCGTAATGCATTTATTGATCATAAATATTGTGTTAAGTTAAGCGGCATTGCAAATATTACCACTTCAGCCAACATCTGGTCCATCTCAAACTTCTTACCTTACCGGATGTTCTATTTGCTACCTTCCCCAGTTCAACCAGCCTGCAATCCGTACCAGCAATGCTTAGAATTGAAACAATCACACTGAAACAAAAAGTAACAACATATTAAGTCTGTTCGCTCCATGATAGAGGAATAAATGAGACATCAGTCCTGCTGTGACAGCACGCCTGATGTAAAAGTTATTGACACAATTAGGATAAATTAAACAAATTTTTATTGTCTCAAGCTGTTTACGTAAAAGTCAGGAGGCACTGCGAGGCTCAGGACAATCTCGCTAGGTCAGTATTTTTTTAACTGGTTACCGCGGTCCCTTGGGAGTCCGTGAAGCGATTTTCGGGAAACCACCTAAGTTCTCTCAAAATGATGTCAGATAATCTAAATTAACATCCATATTTGTAATTGTAAACTTATCATCTGTACAATAGTTAATTTTTCCTTTGTATCGTCGCCCAACAACTTTTTTTTATTCTATCACAAGCTACAAGAATAAATCTAGCTGGATCACCACCTCGAATTAAGCTAGAAAACCAATCTAACAATGCTTGGTTCCTTGCTTTTATTTGTGAAACTTTGACATGTACTGCAAGATAGATTAAGATATGTTGAAAAAGTTAATTCTTATGTGGTTAGCAGCAATCAATGCATGGACCGTGGAACTTCAATAAAGCTGTTTGGCGTTTCACGAAAATAAATTAAAATAGTTTGAGAATGGTTTCGATAGGTTATGCAATTTCCGAAAATATCGTTCTTAACAGCACAACAACGACTCGCTTTTGGCCGCCCAGGCGCGTAGCATACTTACCATTTTGATTTTAATGCTAACAGAAAGTTTATTCCTAGCAGACGATTAGGTTTTATGATCCGAACGGTAGAAAATTGTCATGCTGGTTAGAATATTTTTTTTTCATGTCAAGCCGGGTAACTCATATAATTATTCGATTCTATAATGCCTACGGATTATTATGTAGTTCACCGCTGGGTGGGGCTACCCTTGCTCGCGAATTGAAAAAAAAAAAACTTCATATAACGTCACAAAAGAGGTCTAGTTTACCGGCTAATAGTTGAAATACGATATGCTTGTGGTCCCCTGAAGGTTAGAACTATAGATTCAATGCTATAGGCAAAATATAACACGGTGTTCCATTTTAAACAACATTTCGCTCTTTTGCGTATAGCCGATTTATTAATATCAATCTAAGCGATTGGAAAACGCCGAATGAACAATAAGAACTATAAAACAACAATATCTAAAGCTTTATCTATAATACCATATTAATACCAGCAGCGATCTAATAAAACAGTAATATATATGACGAAATAAAACCTCATATCATCAAAATAAGAGATAAACCGATCGCAATAAGACCTAAAAAGCCCAAGTAACATTTAAAACCGCAGGAAGAGGGTATGGGACGATTGTATGCCGCCTTTCTGGAATTAGCCCTTCTGACAAGCCGTTCTGACACCGACGTTTGGGTGCCGTGGTTTGAACGTCGCACTTTGGCTCCGCTGTTTAGACACCGGATAGTGTTAACACTTAGTTAGGGTTCGGGGTGAGCTTATACAACAGGTTAGGAGTGGTCATGGGGTGCCGTTTCGATCTTATTCTTGTTTATTCGTGTTGTACCTTATTCCTTAAATTACATAAGGTATTGTAGTACTATATTTTGGTTTTATCCGAACCGCGTTTTAATCAAACGAAGATGTTATTTTAATTTCAGGTTTATTGCTTAAGTTCGAGCAACGCTTCTCTACTATAACGCATCATGATGTTGTTGGATAGAATATGAAGGGCTTTCCGTAACTTTCTTTTTAGGTTGTATGTTGAATTGCCACAGTAAATGAATGGATATTATAGGCTATGACTAGCCATGTAAATCGCTACGTTTTAATCCAAAGGCATTCTAATTTTTTTGTTTTTGTTTATATCGCAAACCACTTTTATTTGTAATGCATCGTTTTACTGCTAAATGGTAGTTTAGGTGAACATTAACTTGTTGATTGCAATTTGCTTTGCCTAATTTAATATTTTTTTTCTATTTCTACCTTAAAAAATACTGTCAATCCCACCCGAACAAAAATCACGAAAAAGCTAAATTTTCACACCTAGGTGTTTGGAAAGTTTACCCCAGTGTTACTATTAAAATGTTGCAAAGGTAATTCACCCTTATTTACTCTCTACTTTTACGTACGTTGCTGACAAAAATCAACAAATTTACAGTAGAACAGGTATGTGGCCATAGGGGCAAGCGACCCGCAAACTTTTTACATTTGCGGTATACCCACAAGGTTTAAAATTTCCAGAGACACACCTTATAAAATATACCTTAATGACAATGGACACATGAGTGAATGTATTCAAAGCAGTTGGAAACAAAAAAACGGTTCAAGATATTGCACAACAAGTGCAAAAAAATTAGCGATTTTTATTCAGGTTCCCATTTATTTTCTAATTTGCGGTTCTACTGAAAATTGTCAATGCCCTTAAAATCCTGCCGCTTGCCTAAGTTAATGTTATGCCTGTTATGGGCTTCTATTGAAACGTCATCAGAAAATAAAACTGGGATAAAGTGTACCCGGTGGCCAGCCTCACAAAACGGTTGAAAACCATGGGTAAAGCTTGGCAAGCTAGTCGCTTGACATGTGATTCATCTTCAAAAATTTTGTTCAGAGATTAATTGAAATGCAAGTTTTACTGTTTTAAATATGATAAAAATGACTGCTTGCTACACGTTTCCCGTATTATGTGCTCTTGATTATTAGAAATCACTTTGATAAGCGCAAAATTGACATATATCTAAATGACCGTTACTGTAAAATAAAATAAACTACTAAGAACCAAACAGACGCTTGTATAACGTCAGTCACAACCAGAAAAAGGCAACCTGTTCTTGTGTATATATCAAACTACAAGATTTTTTCCAAAGGTTTTTATCTTAATGCCTATAACAAAATAGCGAATTTCCGAATCCTTGGAGGCAAATTTCCTCCCGGAAATTAATTATTTCTCCCTTAGAAAGTCAAGCGTCTCCCGTTTAAAAAACACTGGCAAACGTAAGGTTGTTTTTTGCTGTGATTTATTTGGCTGTTGCGATTTATTGAACCTTTAACCATTGATCATCCAAAGTTGTTAATTAAAAAAATGGTAAACGCTGCCATAATAAATAATTTTTGGGAAGGTACAAAGAAACTATACATATATGCCCACAGGCTTATAATACGCCCCGCTTTAGGCGGGACAATCCAGATTCTTAAGGCTTTATACATTACACTTATATAACTCGTTGTGATTGGTCTGTTATGCGAACTTAATACAGAGTGATACCGGATGTGCGTTTTTATTTTCCTTGTTTTAAATGTAAATGTAATTTTTACGTCACTCGTGTAGCAGTGTGTAATATCCCTAACGATGGGAATTTAAAATAGTTCTATACTAATGAACGAAAACATACGTGCAACACAATTACATTGGCACCCCAGCATATCCTACTTTTTACAACCAAGTAAAAACCGACTTTTAGGTGCAGTCCACAATTTTTCCCTTAATAAAGCGATTGGTCGTCGTCACGCAATAACATTAGTGTGCAATTGGTATGTTGCACATCGTACATGCCTAGGCAAATGTGCTTCGCGCAACATGTAGCTTGTAGCCCTTTACGTTCAATGTAACTACAGTGCAACATTCCTTAAGTCTTTATGAGCAACGTGTGGTGCTTGGCGGTGAACACAATATGTTAAGGTAAGACAAAGGCTATTTTGCAAAATTTGATTGGTAATCAATTGTAAAATTGTTCTTCCGGCAACAATTTTACAATTGATACAATGTCTGGCAGCAACAGTATATTCATTTAAAGGTAATACTATGAAACGTTATTAACACCCCTTTGCATTGGCGCCCCTAACTGAAAAAAGCCTAACAATGCCCACTCGTAGGTTCTCAACGCCCACAAAGGGCGTTACCGGGAACCCTGGTTTAAGCAATGACACAGAGTGTGGGTCTTGCCACAAATATTAGCGCTTGATTTCAACTTTATGTATAAAGTACCAATATTTAAGCCACAACCTGTAAGTCCAAGCAATTTTATCTTAATGTAACCAGCGGGGAAGAATATTTGGAAATTGGGCGTCAATAGGAGGCTTCGGTCAATGCAAATCGGATTTTGTTAGACTTTGCTAGAAATAGCAAAGAAATACAAAGGGTGATCAAAGCCAACATCGACATTAAACGATATACGTGTGCGGCCGTAAAATCGTACCAAGTTTTTCGCTATTGCAGAGCAAAAAAGAATTAACCTTTATAAATATATCCATGTAAAAGATCTTTCAAGCTTGTATTACGCAGAATATTATTTTATTTTAGGCGTGATTGTGACTCACGGGTAAAAAGTAGTTAGGGAAACAAATAAAACATATAATACATCGTGTGCCTCCTCTTGTATTTCACATCAACGCAAAAGCATTGCAGCCACACCTGTTATTTTAATATGTCGAGTCATCTGTACGCGAAGCGACTTATGCGAAATGAAATGAAATGCCTTTATTGCGTTTTTCAAACTAGAAAATAAGTACAACAAAAACCTCTCAAAGCCAAAAGGCAACTTTGCAAATATTATGATGCCAAGTTATACAAATTTCGTTTTTTGTCGTGGCATATACGTTATTATAATTTTATAAGTAAAGTAAAACCCTACACGTTGTTTAATAAAAAAACGAGTTTTAATTTTGCGCATGTTACTGTCGCTAAATTTGTATATGGGGAGAGTGCAAGTGAATAGGTTAGGACTAAGTTAAAGTTAAAAGTTTGCACCGACTAAACACTTTCGCTACTTTGTGTCAACGAACATACATTTCAACGGAGCGCGGCTGAACTTTCGCAAATATATATGAGATACAGTGTGCATAAACATGTACGCGGTAAACTTTGTGGCATCCAGTTTTTCAATCTTAAAACAGAACGCAATATGGTAATATATCAAATAAATCAGAAACCACTAACCCGGTTTTTGAAGCTAACTCAGCAGCTTCGTTGTAGAAGTAATGACAGAGTTGGTAGTCACTCTCTGTTTCCAGACTTCCTATTCCGATATTTGCTCGTCCATCGGTGCACACAATAACCTACAACAAAAAAGTAAAATGTTTATTTTTTGTATATATCGGCAATCCGTTAGCAATGTGATTGTAAAATTCCAGCAATAGAGTGATGCACTAGTTGCTTAATTGCGGTAATCGTGCGGATCTGACAGATAACTGACGAAACGTTGAAGTAACGTAACCTCATAAAAAGATGTAAACTACCTTGGTTGTTAATCAAACACTTTTCAGTCACAATGTCATCGGGCCTTTTTACTGCTTTTTTATGCCCTTTCTGGGGCACGTGAAGAAATTTTAACGAGAGGGAAAATGTGTTTTTAGCGATACAATATCGCGTAGATATAGTTTAGTAAACCACTCAATAAGTCATGTAGTAGGTGTCAGTTTATAATCGCGTCAATGATCAACACGAGTAATTCTGGTCTACATTTAGGTAAGTCATTTAAGGACCTTGATAAAGCCTGCGTATTTATTGTAGACAAGTTCATTTGTAAAAAAGGGCCAATTAATACGTGAAAACGAAGGAATATTTAGAACAAAATTGCAACTAAACGATTTTCGACAAATTGACATTTGTATTTACCATTTAATAAACACCAAAATCACAATATTTTTTTTCTTTTGCTGTTTAAGTTAACAATTATTGCCGGTTTCGACTCACATCCTATGCCGTTTATGTAAAACCAAGTGAATAGATTTTAGAAAGGTCAACAGCATCCACTAATGTAAGTCCTGTAGTGTGAATATCAACTTGCGTTTACGTATAGTTTACTCAATATTGTACTATTGTGCAAGATCTCTTATAATAAATGGCAAATTTGCCCACCGGTCGCCGATCGCTTTAAGGCTTAACTAAATGATTCCCCACAATATGAGTAACACAAAAACACTCGTAAGGATATGACCTGTGTTGAAGCGGCATCTAATGGACTGGCGTGGAATGAAGGTTTAAGCCGCATGTTATACAGCCAACAGTTTTTAAATATTATGACAACTTAACATGCATCCAAAGTGCAATGTTGTGTGATGTTTTTGAAATGGTGCAATTAAATAACTGACTATAGAACACAATACTTGGCTAAGCATGTCCTAAATCTAGCTCAACAAAGAATGTGTGTGAACAGGGGCGGGTATTTTACTATGCCTAAATGAAAAAAAATCGCGTCTCAGGTTAATTTTCGCAATATGTTTTAGCTTGTTTTGGGAGAATATTTTGGGTATAACTCCAATTTTTCGCGCACCACCCAAGTGTTTGCTGCTTTTTTTATATATTAAAGTAGATAAACGATATAATTAAACGCACTTCCAGAATTTTTTAGTCGTGAACACAGGCCAGCGCCGTGATGCATCTCTCCAAAATGCAGTTTTTGTCAGGTTAATTTAGTTTTCACAATATTTGTCTTTTTAACATTATGTTGCGAATCTATACCGTCGTTGTACTGAGGCTATTGTTTTGTGAGTATCGACTTTTGAAACAAGAAAACACACCGCTTCGCAATAAACTTTTTAATTGGTCTCTGTTCCGCCATGGAGGTGCCGGGTCAATGGCCCCTACAAGTTATATGCACAAATGATCTCGATAAACGACATTATATGGTTGATAAAGATAATGTACAAATCTTTATCATATGTCAAATGCGCCACGTCTCCTTCTAAATGATTATTTTCACAATTTATACCAGATAAATCAGTTACACCTTTTATAAAAAGTTTATTTTAGTCGTGTTTTGTCGAGTGTTTCACAAACCTCAGTTCGATAAAAACTAATTGTTTTCATTTCACCTAAAATATTATTAAAATCATCCGCACGTGTTTCAGCTATAGTTTTGTTACGTCAGAGGCGTGAACTGGACGAAACATGGGTTGACAATTACCGTTTATTGTGTGGAAAATTATTAGACCTATAACATGTAAACCATGCATGGTAAATGTGTTGTAAAATGTAAAAAAGGTTTCCCAACTACCAAGCTTAATAGTCCTATGACGCAACTTTGACGTATTGCTAGACAATGCACAACATTTCACAACCGTCAGTATTAATGTATTGCTAGGTAATTTGTTTGCATCGCCTTATGTTATATTGCAAGCAATGCAATGACGCAGATCGAAGTACGAAATAAATAAATTCTCACATATACATACAAATATATTTATTATTCTGTCAAAATGAGACCTAACATGCTATGAAAAAATATGACCGATGACGGACCTTTTGGCTGCAAAGCCGACGATTTGCCGATCATTTTTAAAGTTATTCCGACAAGTTTCTGGCTTGCTGTATCTGGCTTAAGCGTTATTTTATCGGGAAATTAATTGTTTGAATAGTGACTTGTTACGACTGGTTTATGTCCTGTTTGGCCAATTTTTGTATTTTATTCCGTTGTTGATGTTTTCTGATGTTGGTCTTATTATTGCATCGAGATAAGTCTACGGTCATTTGTTTGGCGTAAGACGGAAGTCTATTGCAATGTAGAATTGTGCAACCCCTGAGGTTTCTGATTCTTGAATGTTTACCACCTGTTTTGATTTTATTTAAAGTAGTGGTTTTGGTTTGCTTAGTGTCGGTGTGTTCTAACTGGTCTTGCGTTTAATGTAAATTGACATATGTTTCGGAAACTCGAATCTAATACAGAACAAATAGACCAACTATAATATTCCCAATGCATCAGTACAACTGCTATATCCAATGCTACTTTCAAACACAAACAACTTAAGGTTGGTAGCAAAATACCAAAAACATATTGTAAATGTTAAAATTATATATATTTTTTGTCCTGCATCGACTTATTAAAAATGAGTTCCCCAATCGGCTAAACCAGTGATGACCAACCTTTTAGCAGAATTGACCGCATTTCCACCTAAAAAATTTAATTAAAGGGGTGACGTCATAAGTTACGTCATATCGTGACGTCGTAAAATAACTTAACTTATAAACACCCGCTCTTCGAGAGTCGTGCGCAAATGTGCAAGTGAATCTCGGCCTTATCGCACGTAGAGCGAAAAATTGAGTTTACATGTCCAATCATGCCATGTTACGACACCTATGGGCTGATATATTTCCTTAAAACGGTCCGCGAAAACACTCATCTTGCTTAACAATGATGGGTGCACAAGGTTGTTGAAATTCGACATTAGACTCGATTAGAGTCTCAGGAAAAAAAATAAGATTAGGCTTACATCAAATACTGCGCCTTCTACACGTTAACATCAGGAGGGCCGCGGGTTCGGCATCCCTGGGCTAAACGTCATGTCCTCTACAACCTACGTGACTTCCCAATTTTGACGTACTACACATAAGCGAGATTTCGATATACAATTTTGCAAAAATGTTTACATTTCTAAATAGATTGTTTTAAAATTGGGTAAGAAGGCCAGATTTACGCCATGTACCAACTCAAAAAGAATGTACGGGTAACTCAATTTATGGTTTAAGATATATTTAGACTCCAGTTATAAGACCGTTATTAGAACAACAACAACGTCGTAAAAAACACAGTACAGAATAAGATCTAAATCTGACTAATACCTAGTCGTAATAACATCTAAATCTAAACAAGACCTAAACCCGTCGGAATAAGACATAAGGTGCCAGAACAAGAACTTTAGGGAAGTTTACCCAATCCCAAAACCCCACCCCTAACTTTATTACTAAATTCCCTAATACTTTCAAACCGAAGCCATTTCTAACCCTAACCATTACCCACCCCTAACCCCAAACAGGGGCAAACAATCCGGTGTCAAAACAGCGGCATCCTAACGGCCCGTTCAAACTAGAGCGCCCAAACGTCGACACCAAAACGGCCGGTGCAAGACAGATGGCCCCCAATCGTCCCATACCTCTTTCCCATCGTTTTAGGCGTTATTTTGTCTATTAAGGCAATTTTTTTAAGAATTTAGGACTTATTTAGGCGATTTCAGATTCTATTCTGTATTGGTTCTATACTGCATATTTGGCATTATTATGTCGTTGGTCTTAACACTATGCTATTATAGATTATTCTAAATTAAATAAGTTGCTTTTTAGGTCTTACTGAATGCTCCCGTTTTTACGATTTTTTTTTGTTAAAAAACTTACTAGCGTAAACTGATAAATAATTTTAACAAACCAAAATAATTAATTTACGTGATCTTAGTAGATTAAAATAATATTTTATAGCAGTATTTTTGATATGATTTTATACAATCTTGTTACTACATAATGTCGCAATGCGTGTTTCACTTTATCCTCATAAAAGTCATAAATTCTCCCTGATAAAGTTGAAGATTGAATCGAGTTAATAAGAACAAAACGAAAGTTCAAAACCAATTTTGTTTTCCAGACAGATTCAAACAGCGTTACTGCAGATGCATGTTTTTTTTTCAAACGAGAAGTCAGAACTGCTTGTATAAGGATTAAAATAAAACCACTTGCTTGAGATTGATGTAGTATAAATACATAATGGAAATAAAACTCAGATAACCTACAGTAGGTGGTCCTTTTTGCTACAACAGCCGTGCTACCAACAGCAGTACTAAGAGACTATAAGCCTATAAGAGTACCGTAAGTGGCTGATATCACAAACGTTACGCCTCTTAAAAAAATTTCTTGCTCGAGGAATAGAAAAGTGAAGTTCTATGTGTAGTATTTCTTTACAAAAAGTTTTCACTACTAAGCTAAACAAAACGAAAGGAATCTTGATGAAACAAAATATTAGTAAGATATCAAAGGATATACATTGGAAAATGTGGAATTACGCGCTTGGCTGGCATTTGGTGACTGTGCCAACTTTTAAGAAAAAAACAATAAAACCCCATCACCAAGGATTTTAAAAGGGGGAAATAGTTGAAAATTCCATCATAGAAGTTCTATGGTGATGACTTGAGTTATGTGTATAAAAAAATTTTATGTCAGACGTTTTAAAGGGCCATTTATTACACCTGTGCTTTTATTTCAATGAGTTTTTTCAAAAAAATTAAATTTGACGATATTTTAAAAATGTGATGTGCAAGAGAAAAAACTAAAGGTATATTCGAAATCAGCGCGAAAAATATATCTAAGATGAAATACTCACAATTTCGTTTAGAAAAAAAAGTGAAAATTTGTTGACCAGTGTAAGTTTTAAGAATAGTGTACATTTAGCGTTTTTTTTTCACTGTGTGTATATATATGTTACGTGTGTGTATATATCATGAGTTACATTTTAACTCGTAGTAAAGTTATTTCGTCATACATAAAAAATAAAAATAAACACTGTTAAGATTTGTACTTCCAAAATGAGCTGTTTAACGATCACTTTTGTGACAAAACACCTGTAATCGCTGCCATTGCACTGTCCCAGCCGACTTAAAACCGTTTTTCATTAGCTTAATATCTTTGTGAATATGTTTCTTACTAAGTTTTCTAAGACTTTCAAAAAATAAAAATGAAGTGTAAAAAGTAATTTGAGATACTTTTTATTATTTTAAACCATCAACAAGCTTTAAAAAGCTTTTCATATACCCTCACCCTCTTTGCTATTTTACCCCCTTTTTTTTTCTTTTATCTAAATTCTAAATTGAATGCATTACAACACCCTTACAATCGACAAATTTTTATTAAATAAAATGGAAAGTAATATAACAAATTCCATATAGCATTGTGTGGGTAATGGCTAGCATGACACGATGGTGAGCAGATAATGGACGACAATGCCAGATAATTTGGCCCGCGCCATTGTTTTAGTTTAGTTTACTTATATACACGCTGTTTTTTACCCCGGTACCCAAATAGTGTTGTTAAATAAGTTACCTGTGATCCAGGTCTTTGTGAAGCAAGAGAAGTTGAAAGCAGAAGTGCAGGACCCAACGCTGTACCACCCCGTTCCTTGAGACTGAAATTTAAAAATATATTGCAGAAAAACATGACGAAATTTTGATGTCGTATGCTTTATGGCATATCTTTTTCGAATAAGTTTAAGTGAAAAACTCTATGTAGTCATTCAAATTGGCTTTCCTTAGAAAGTCTGCAATTTTCTTATTGTCTAACATTTAAATTTTCTGTGCAGTATAATTATGCATCTCGGATGGAGGTTCGATAAGGAAGCTTTTCGAGAACCGGCAAGTCAAAACAGCAGTAAATGTCCTCAGCCAAACTGACATCGGCTGCCTAATATTCACAATTACGCAATAAGAGTTGTTATAATACAGTGATTTAATGATTAGTTCAATTCTCGCGTGTCATATTTTACCCGCATGCAATAATTAGGGTAGTAAAGGGTTTGTCTTTTTGAAATCCAAAACCATTGACAGCATATTTCTCATTCATTCGAACAACGAACCTGATAATACCGCTAAATCGAAATATATATTTATTTTAAACAAACGTCTGATACTACAATCTACTCGAAATGTTAATTTGAATTTTTCCAACCCTTAAAAAACGCCCATGTTACGACCAATCGCCCAAAAGAAAAAGTAGTAAAAATTAGTTTTAGAATATATAATTAAAGAAATATTTCAGATTTTAATTGTGGCTAAAACACACTTTCGCCTAATTAAAAAAACAAACAATTTTAATGTGGTTTTATGAAAGAAAATGTTAAAGTGATTGTTTGTTTTTTTAATTTAATAAAATATTTAATATAATAATGTAAAGCTTAACGTTAGTATCTCACTTTGCTACAGTGTTATCCAGCTGCTCCCGTGTGATGGATATTGGACCAGGTAGAGGTGTTGTAGACCCAACGCTACGCAGAAAATCGTAATCATAAAGCTGAGCGTCAACAAGTGACATGTGCTGGTTGGGACTTCCATCGCCCAAAAGTTCCACCTGTAATAGTTTAAAGATATGTGTTCCGTGCAAGCCTGTTTTTGCATAAAGGCTTTTATCTTCTCCTGTTGAAGTTTGTTACTCTGCGCAGTATTAGTATTTAGGCAAAACCTTTGGTAATCAGCGGCGAATAATGTATTGATGCAAAGTTTGGCTAAATACATTTTACCTTAAAACTAAAACATTTTTTAGACTGGGCAAAGCCGCGTTTTCAGTCTGATAGAGCCTACTATATTAATCACTCAGTTTTAACTCGCATTACATAAAGAGTGGTACGATTAGAGGTTCCCATATATGTCTGAAGTATTTTACAATACCTGTGTATTGCACCGAACCAAGTTGCAGAATAAAAAATGCAATGCTGGCGATGCGCTTAGTTTATGTGCGATATGTAAGTCATCATAAACAATGACCACAGCGAACGGACGAAAACACGGTCAAAATTACACATATACATTTTACTAAGTAATAAGTATGTTCATACAAATGCACTGACCATATCGTTAAAAGTTACTAAAGCCACCCTAGCACAAGGTTGCCCAATCGAAATGGTTTTTAATTGTTCCTCTATGGCTCTCTTCACACTCTGTCAAATAAAATAAACTGTAACGTTATGTTGAAGAGTAGAAAATACTATACGTCAATACGTATTAGGGGAAAGTGGGTGTAAGATATTGTTAATATTTACAAGAAAAAAAACGAATGCAAGAAAAGTGGTAATACATGCATACTAGTATCACTAAATTGAGAACGTTTTTATTTAAAAGAATTAAAATGGGATTAATCTAAACCTAAACGTATTTCAAGTAAAGGCAAAAAAAGTAATTAAGATTAAAACAAACCTCGAGTCTGGATATAAAGTTACTGTTTTCCGAAGAAACCTAGAATAAATTTAATAGTAATTTATTGGTAATAATGTCATTCATTTTGTTGGCAATCTGATGGGGTTTTCTTTATTTTAATTTTAACATAATTGTGATGAAACTACAGCAGATTACACATAATCGTTTTTTAGTAATTTAAACCCTTTTTAATAATGATTTGTTTTATATTAACATAGAAACAAGATTAAAATACATTTTTCAATAACAGGAGAGCAGAACCCAATACAACAGTCACTGTAAAAAAAAAACACGGTTCACTCACCTGTGAGGTCACACACATACTTCCAGAAGTATCAATACAAAACACGATTAAAGAGTCGTTAGTCAGGCCTTGCTGTTGCGAATGTTGCAGGATGTAGGTGACATCACTTGATGACACCTCGGGTACTTGAGGGCAGTTAGAAATATTGCTGTTGCCACAAAATTTGCAAACCCATTCCTTCAATGTTTTAAAAAAAGGAAAAGTCACTTCTTTAAATAATTTAATTAGCGTAATAAATTCATGTACAATGACAGTAAGATTAGAAACAAAAAATTAAAATGACTTAAGAATACATAATCCAGTTTTCCATCTAGTTGCCTTTAAAGATTCTTAAGCGTATTCTGGAACTTTTTGTGATTTAGGAAAACAACCTATTCATATTACAAGAATACCGGCATAAACTAAAATTCACACAATCCGTTAGATAGCTGAATATAGTATGGTATTTATTAGATCTTGTTGTGTAAGCTACGGTGATTGTAAGTTGTAACTGCAATGAATCGTTACATTATAATGATAATTGTGCCTTCTTTTATATTTTTTGGTATTGCATGATGTAAATGTCAAACAATCACTGATATAAACTGACAATGTAGGATTTAACTTTCTGAAAATTAGCCAAATGCTATATTGAAAAATTAGCTAATGCTATATTGAAAAATTAGCTAATGCTATATTGATACAGTTTTGAAACAAACAATGAATTAGAAGCCAAATCGGCAAATGCAGTTTGTTTCTCAAAAACATTGATGTTGTCATGTTATACAAAATAATCATTACATAGAACACAAATATTTTATTGCTACCAGACACACTAAGAAATCCATTACTACAACATTACAAGCTTCATCAAACTCATTTTAAATAGTTAAAAAAGAGGCAAAAACAATAACATATGTTATATAATTTTTATTTCATTAGGCAAACCACAGGATAAAACAACATACCCCAGTAGAGTTTAAGTTTGATGCATTGCAGACAAGACATTGACTAGGTAGGCCATCCACCACATGGCTTAATCCGGACTGGCCAACAACTCCAAGTTTAATACAAACAACATTGGTATCAGCATAATTGTTAACGGACTCTTCAGTTGTGCTAACAAAAAAATACTGTTACTATGTATTGTAATACCTAACTTAATTAACCATATAATCCTAACATTATACTACATACATTATGAAATAGCTTTATTTATAGTCATAAAATGTCAATTTTAAACATTAATTATAAGTTTATTAAGAAATAGTTGTTCTTATTTAATTGTAATTTGCCAGTTTCCATCAATTATAACTGAAAAACTGGCTGGACACTCTCAAGAATGAAAATACTTTTCCACTGTAATTACAAACCAAAAAAGGCCATTTGATGTATCACAGTATCTTCTTTTCATACTTTGGGACATTGGTGGAGCAGAAGGCCTTGTGGTAGTTGAACTTTTGGTCTGTAAATCAATAATATGTTAAGTGGTACATATTGGGGTCCATACTAAAAAAATCTGTGGCTCAATTGTTTTACTATAATCTACCAGGGGTTTCAGGAAAACGTTTTTCAAATAAACGAAAAAATTTTATTATTAAATCTTACCCACATAGTTATGGTCATTAACATTTGCTTTTACAATAAAACAAGGGTCTGGAACATTTCACATTTTAAATCCCAATAAATTTAGCAAAAAAAAATGCATCAACATTTTTCTTAAATACATCTCACTCACAAAAAACAATAGGAAAACACGATATGACCTATTAGGTAACAATATCTAATGCAGAACTAACTATAATAACACAGTAGTAATACCAACAACGTAAAAAAACTAAATACACCTTTGAGGACCCAAACCTAAAATTGTTCAAGTCCCAAAATATGTTGAAATAAATACTAAATCTATTGGAAAAAGATCTTTATTGCCTACATCAGTCTTAACCGCCAGTCCACGGGCCGGTCCTAAGTAGAAATAAATTTTTGCAGGTCCTACAAAATCCATTCTTTATTTGTAAAGTTAATAACTATTCACCATGGAAATTCTGACTAATGGTCTGTGAAAGGTTTTTGTTTTTTATAACAGGCCGCAAGTGTCAAATGGTTAAAAACGGCTGGCCTAAATATCATCTAAAACTGTAGGGAGAGGGTTTGGGATGATTGGGCACTTCCATTCTGAAATCATCATTTGTGCATCAGACTGTTTGCCATTGTTTGTGGTTAGCGAAGGAAAATGGGTAGGGTTAGAATCAGGGCTGCAAAGTCGCAGACAGACTCGGGACTCTGGACTCTTTGTTTTGCTGGAGTCGGATTCGGAACTCGAGTGAGACCGCATAAAACTACCAGAGTCCCGAGTCCGACACGCACATGTGCAGTACCAAATTTTAAAACTGATATGGCCGCCAACTGGAAATTGTAAATATGGAATAGTATATGGTGGAATATTTTCCAACCATGTATTGTGAGTAAATGAATTATAAGACACCCCTATGAGTGGATTGCTAAATGTCCACGCTATTTTAGTTACGTAAATTGGCAGAATACAGGCTGTAGAGTCAGGGCTGGACTCTGGACTCTACGAAATTGCACATTTGATCAATTTGAAGTTACAAGATTTCTAATAAGTCTCAATGGAACGCTGAGACAAATACGCAGCGCTTGATAAGCCCTCAATGTAGTTCTTGTAGTGTTGGAATATATGTTGTTTGACGCACAAAAACGTCTCCAATAGTGCTTTTGAGCTGTAGAGCATGCACTGTGGCAATCCCAAGACTATCTATTTGACTGACGTGTCGGAATTCACTTAACGAGGGTGTGGAGAAATGGTCAAAAGTGGTACCTTCTGTATATCCGTTTTGCAATCTAATCTGTTGAGTAGATAGTACGCAAATTCTCGTATATGCATCAATTTAACGGATACAAATCTCTGTTGTCAGTTTGTAAACTGATCGCTCTCTAGAAGATCCCACACCAAGGGGCATGTTCCTTCTCAGAGGTAGTCTAGGAACTGTCGGATAATCTAGATCATAAGAGTCTAGACTTTCTGGGTAACGTTCGTGGCTATTTCTTCTGTGAAAGCTTCTCTCTTCTGATGGTTGTCTTCTTCTTTCTGATGATCGTCTCCTTGAATCAGATCTTGATATGGAAGTTCGTCCCTCCCAAGTAGTGTCGGAATATGTGTTGTTGAGCTCTAGAGCATGCACTGTGGCAATCCCAAGACAATCTATTTGACTGACATGTCGGAATCCACTTAACGAGGGTGTGGCGAAATGGTCAAAAGTGGTAGCTTCTGTATATTCGTTTTGCAATCTAATCTGTTGAATAGATGGTACGCAAATTCTTGTATATGCATCAATTAACAGATACAAAATCTTGAGTAAAAGGTTCGGTTTACCCTTTTGTGAAGATGTTGAGGAGTCGGTGTCATAGCTACTGCTATTGCCATCTTTATCAACCGCTACATCCAACACCTCAGCTTTATCCGAAATCAGATCTGGCAGAGACATAAATCTGTAACAGTAATTTTAGGGCAGTGTGCAACTGGCAGTAAGGCAGAGTCAATGTTGGGATAGTGCCGGGACTTTTTGGTTTCAACCTAACATGCCATTCATTCTAAAATAACAATAGTGACTTTGGCTCACGCCAAACCCTAGGGATTTCAAATCGCATAGATTTTGATGCTACCTAATTTAACTTTGACTGTTTTTTTAGATAAGCGCAAAGTTTCAGTACAATGCTTGCAGACCATGTGAGGGGTCCAGCATTTATCTTGATCTCCCACCTTGATGCCAAAGTACGCTTTGTAAGCTCTTTTGGTGAAATGTTGTGCATTGAATCGCTGTATTTTCATCAGGTACTCGCCAATGTAGCAAAAACATCTGGGTCATTCTCTGTCTAGCTGTATCACATCATTCAGTTGTATAGAATATTCTTATTAGTGCGCTACAAAGCTTATGTTACTCCTTGATGGGAGACACTATACTAATCTAAGGCCTTATTTACCACCCAAGTGAGAAATTTGTGCCAGACAACTCGACTAAACAGCTGCTTCACATGGCTACAGTTTTTATTAAATCATGTGACTCACTAACATACATTTTTCATGGTATATGTAGAAAGAAGCAAAAACTCAAAAACTAGACCCAACTCAGCAAAAGTAATGGCATTTTCGGATTTTTCCGGACTCCTGATATACCACTAAATCGATCTAACATATCATGCCTTTTGAAAAAACAAATTGTTGGCTTGTGATATGTTTAGGCCTAAAAAAAATTTTTTGGACAAAACTTTGACCGTCATTTGAACAACATATATTAGTCTCTTGGCGTTGTCAGTCGCTCGGTTTAGATGTTTTAACAACCGATCAAACACAGTGAGTTATTTTTTCAGGTTTAGGCAAAACTCAAAAATGCTGCAGTTGATATTTTGTCATGTCAAAATACAAACAACTATAAAAATGGAAAAGAAAACAAAGACGCTGGTTGCATTTAATAATGCCGTGTAAACAGTTGAAATACAAGGTAAAAATATTTGCATAAAATTACGACCTGGCATATTATCCAAATAGGAAATGAAATAATTGCAAAGCAAGCAAAAGAAGACAGAGAAAATACTGTTCAATACATTTGTCCGAATCAGGGATACACAACTATCTAAAGCAAATACGAACTTCAAACCGAACCTAATGCTATAAACTGGGCCTACATGGTTAATTCTGCCGGCTTGCATATACCATGTATTGTTCTAATAAACATATAACATAATGTTGAATGTAATTAAATTTGGTTAAAATTGTAACTGAACGTCAATTTCAAAATCTGACTACAGTTATTTTTAATTTTGTAAATGATTTTTCTGCATTTTTAATCAGATTTGACTTCTGACCTAACTTGTAAATGTTGGCAATGTCCCTAGTGATGACATTATGGGTTGGGTTTGGGGATAGGTAAAAGATTGTCTAAATTATTATGAAAAACCAAAACGGTAAGTAACTATGAGTCTATCTAAAATATATTGGGGAGGGGGTACTGTTGCATTTGCTTTAGTTAGTTTGTTTTCTTTAGTTGGATTTTTGGCACAAGTTTTCAAAAATGTAAAATTAGATTGGGAACAGTTTTCTGGAATGTAAAAAGAGTCCTCCAAACCACTGGTACCTATGTTAGCTGAAAAATGTTTATAACTCAAGAAACATAAATTCTGCACACTGGACATAAATTTATTTTTGTAGTGCCAATTTATTTAAATATTTTTTTTTATTTTGATAATATTAGATTTTTTTTAAACAATTTTATGAATGTTTGGAGTATATTATAGAATCCTAACACCTTAAAAAGTTAGAATCAAAATTAGGCAGATATATTGCTTAATTAGAACAATCTCATTTTTTATTCAAAGCACAATGTTTTAAATAGAAGAATCAATTAAGATTTAATTATTATTAGGCAAATGACTACTTGTAATGCAAGTAGTACAGAGTTTTTACAATTTCTTACCGGTCACTAATGTTTAATAGATTGAGACACAGCATAATTGTTATGCATTAGTTACTCAGTTATGGAAGTAATTCTATTTTTCGTGGTGGCCTATTGAGATTTACAAATTGTATTTTACCCAAGTACACCAAAATGTATTTCTGTTTTAAAATAAATACACATGTTAGCAAATTGTTTTGCAATTAATTGCTGTTTGTCACTAAAGGGTTTATTATAATTAGGGCGATTATTTTTTGACTTGTTAATAAATTAAATTTTTCTAAAAATTTACACGTTAGGTCAAAATTTGTCAAATTTTTTTCAAGTCAATAATCGATAAAAAAAGAACATGAATCCTTACAAAATTAAAACAAAAACTTTGGCAGCTTTGTGAAATAGTCGTTCAGTTAAATTTTATCAAAAAAATAGTTTTGAGTTGTATTCACATTTTAACTGTATGATATCTTTATTAGAGCAATATACGTTATAGCCAGCTGATAGTATTAACCACCCAGGCCTAGTTTATCGCATTAGGGTGAGCTCGAACTTCGTTTTGGCTTAATATAGTTTCATATCTCTAATTTAGATAAATGTATTAAACAGTATTTGCTGTATTTTTTCCTAATTCGATAACAATTTTTATTTAATTTTTTGCAATTATTTTTACGTTGTATGTTGACTACATTTTTTCTAAAATAACCAGCGTCTTGTTTTTCTTTGGCATTTTTATAGTTGTTTGTCTTTCTGATAAGCCGAAAATATCACCTAAGCTTTTAAGAGTTCTGCATAATCCCAACAAAATAATTGTTTTGTGAACCACAAATCTTCAGTAAAACATAAAGACGTGTGGTTGACGACGCCAAGACGCCAAGACACTAATGTAGTACTTCAAACATCAATATGCTGTTTAAATCAATGTATTTCTAATAGGTCGAAATATGTAAAAATTTCAATTAATAATCGCCCTAATTTTAATGTATCTCCCTATAAAATAGTGAAAAAAGATTACTAAAAATAAGTATGGTTTTATTCGTTGGATTCAATATTTAAGATTTAATACTTTCTGTTCCAGAACAGTAGTTCTTGATCCTTTAACAATCCCGGACGGATAAAAACAAAAAAATCCTTTTGCGAACCGAGGATATAGACCTGATTCTGTAGACTGCTGAATGGCTAGTCATTATAGCACTCTCTTTTTTAGCAGCACACTGCTGCACCGCAGGCAAATAGAAAAAAGTATTTAAAATTAAAACATAAATTTTAACATAATTTTTTTACCTTTATTTTCGATTTAGCGCAATAGGCATGCATTATTTTACACTGGTTAACTAACTACGAGGTCAATAATAAAAACTTGCAACAAAATTTTGGAAAAATCTCTGTAGAAATCCCTGTGCCCAAAAATAATTGCGCCTGCTTTGCTCACAAGGTGTGCCACCAATCACCATGTTTTAAGAGGTCTATAGATAAGCCCTGATGAAAAAAAGATTAAGAAACACTGCATTACAGGGTTGATATTACAATGTCATTCCAACTGTATTCCTAATCGAGAAGCAGCATAAAATACACAACACTGCAAGTTGTGTCACTCTAAAAACTGTCAATATATAGGTAGAGTGCCACTATCTACTCTGGACCGACTGTACAAAGGCAAATTTAACATATGAGAAGTGCAATTAAATTTGCACATTTTGATGGACAGCCAACATTTTTTTAGTGGACTGGCAGTTAACAACCACTGTTTCAGAATAGCTTAATTCTTAAAAAAACTTTTTCTAGAACAACTGGGTTTAATTGGTTTGGAAAATTTTAGGCTTTTTACCAGGGTGAGCTGTGGTGCAGAAGGGACTGCTGGTTCATTACTCTTTAAATCATCACATCCTTTAAAAGTCTCAGAGGAAGGCAGTTTTGGATAGAGGTGCTGTTGAGCATATTCTTGATATGGGTTTGGCACCACAGTGGGTTTGTTAGACAGGTTCAATGAAGTTGAATCCCATGCCTCTAAAGCTTAATAAAGGTTAGTAACAGAACATGATAATTTTGTCCACTATTCTATAAATATAGACATAAAGTTTTAATTTTTATTTAAAAAAATTTGGGACCAAAATACAATATTTTACATATTAGAAATTCTAGTGAAACACCGAAACCCATCACAGACCGATTAAATCTGTCAAACAATGATCCAAGCAGGACAGACTAGATAAACTAGCCTGCAGTAAGGTTCGAACTCACGACCTCCAGTCATATCGGGACCGTCGCTCTACCCACTGAGGTACACAGGCTCAGAGAGAAGCAAGTCAAGAAACAACCATAAAAACCGCAAAAGCTTGCTACGATCTACATACTGTAGGTCCCATTCAATGTTAAGTTGCTTGTACTAACAGAATGTAGCAAGCATTGGTGTATGGTTGTTTCTCAATTCGCTCCTCTTGGAGCCTATGTAGCCTAGTTGGTAGAGCAACTGCCCTGGTATGACCAGAGGTTGTGAGTTCGAACCTTACTGTAGGCAAGTTGTTCTTCTAGCCTGTCCTGCTTGTTTCATTGATCGACAGATTCGGTCAGTCGCGATGGCTTTCGGTGTACTCAGGGGCGTATCCAGAAATTCAAAACGGGGGGGGGGAGGGTCCCGAATTTTAAACTTAGGGAATTCCCCGTTTTTTCGTCTGACGTTAATGATGTCATAAAATAGTGACGGATATGACGTCATAAAATATCGATGGTAATGACGCCATAAACAAGAAAAAAATAATCAGAAACAGCCAATTAATGTCCAGCAAAAGAAACGACGCAAAGCGAACACGCGCGTTATCGAAACTCCTGTCAGGCGCCAGCTGCGAAACCGCTTAGCGTGCAATTGTTAACTTCAGGAGAAAAACGAAAACAAGACCGTGAGATATATGTGATTGATTTTGGTAGATCCATGTACGGGACTATGCTACTTTACAAGCACGTCTCTCGCCACCTGCAATACTAAACGTTTTTCCCGTTTTTCCCAGGTGTTGTTCGATTAGCGCGACATATAAAACTACTTCGAAGAAACGCGTTAACTTTAATAGTTATTTAATCTAGTTCAGTGTTTGATAACCTTTTAAAGTGAGGGCATACCTGGCGAACGAAGCGAGCGCCATTTTTTTTGGTATAACGGCATTTCTTTTAAATTTCTTGCAAGTTTTTATTACATTGCCGAAAATAAAAAATGTTAAAAAATATATGTCCAATATTTTTTAATACGTTTTCCGTTTTTCCGCGACGCACTCGGTAGCTTTCCATGGCGCAATGGTAAAGAAGCGCTGATCTAGTTCAAAATACAGCATCAAAACGTAAACAAAGCCGACGTTGTAAGATCATTCGCGCGAAGCGCGAACATTTTTTGCATTTATGTTGTTAAAACAGTCAAAAAGTATTTGAATTAGACTCGTGTACAGTAGTTTGTCAAAGAGGCAATGGGCCCGATGAATTACATCAGCCCGCGGGCCGTAGGTTGCCGACCCCAGTCTTACACCAACATCATCTTATATAAACGTGGACAACAAACAACGAGACACATCAGCACCGCCTAACTCGACGTTTTCAGAGAGATAAAGCGGACATCGCTTGATTTAATTGTCGAACACACACATGCCGATCACCCAACCCGAACGAATAACGAAAGGCGAAAGAGACAAACTATCTAGCGTTTACGGTCGACCAAACAAACGACATAAACGGTGTTTGCGTTTGATTTTGGTTTCGCATTAGTTTAAGACGCGTGACCTAATTACATTTAAAAACATGCAGCTTCGGACGGTGAGTTTAAACGCTGATAAAAACGAACAAAAAACGATAATGTCACTTACGCAAAGGGGGGTCCGAAACCCCAAACCTCCCCCTGGATACGCCACTGGGTATACTAATAATACGCAAGCCATAAACGTCAGCCAAAAGCAGCTTCAGAAGGGCTAGATCACAGTCGTTAAAACACATATGTGTGTGCACTGTGCATGTTTCATTGAATAATTCTAGTTCGGGTTTATTTAGGGCCTAGGTCTGTGGTATCAAACCGTGAATTTATCATTTTTTTAAATATAGGCACCAGAATGCCCATTGAATTAATTAGCTCCTTGGAATACACATTTGGTATGTTAACCATAATATATATTTCACTGAAATTAGCATTTCAACTTTTATATTGTTTGCAGTCAAAGTAGTCCACAAACCTGCTACTTCTGGTTTTAGGGTTGCTCCTTGATAATCAGGGACAGCAAAGGTTTGGGCAGTGCGTTTTGATGTAAGTGTTGGTGTTTGCAGTGCACCAGGTGAAGAAGTAATTAGAGATTCTGTCTTTATTAAATTATAACTTTGAAGTGGTGTTGGGGGTAATGGCATACTTGGCTTTTTTAGTAGGTGATTTTCCCTGTTGTCAAGTGCCTGTTGTAATAAATATACAAATGATTATAATGACATATTAATTATTTTTAATGTCAACTGTATTGTTAATTAGGTCATTCCAACTTTCTAGATAAATAAACAGAGAAACAAGGGCCATGCAACTGGTAAAAGTATCATCACAATAATTTAACAATTTACTTTGCTACATACCAAAACATGTGATTAATCAAGTAAAAATAACACACAACTGGTTATCATACTACATTACAAAAATTAATTTTAACAAGTTTATTGTGTTAAGGTACTGCTTTATAATGTGTTACTTTTGCAGCCAAACATGCCATGAACACTATAAAACTGTACCTTTCTCAATTTATCAGATAACGACAAAGATCTATATTTCAGGGGCTTTTCTGGAATAGCTGGTTTATTTCTTTGTGCTTCTGCGGCCTTGGAAACATTGGCAGATTGAACATTGCTAAAGAAGTTAAAAAACATTGTTATCATAGACCAAATTTATCAAGCACCTACTTATCAAATTTTACCTAATAAATAAAGGGGTAACAAAAAAAATATTTCATTTATAACATGGACTACTGTATGCCTTGATTTGGTTTATAGATAAATTATAAATATAATTATATTTTAGCAAAACATAGGGCAATTTAAAATGGGTGATTTCATTAGCATCGACTCATCTTAGGGTGTAATATGCCGCCATAGGTTTATTGGTTTTGGTAACATATTTCATGTTCTTCTTTTCCTAATTTTCTTTCTGCAAGCAAAAACAGGAGTGGGTCGCAAATATTCCACCTTGACTTAAGACTTCTAGATTAGTTGGGTGATTAGCCAGGTGGGAAATATTCTGCTAGGATCTCTTAGGAATGACAAAAAAAATTATTGCATACATATTTTAATTGTTGCCAGCCCTTAACAAAAATGCCAATAAATAAATACTCTATACCGGTCATGTTCAAATGGCGGATCGCGATCCGGTTGCGGATCTTTTCAGCGTTTTGTGCGGATCTTCTAATGTAGCCTTAAAAAGCAAACTTTCTACAGTGTTTTTAAATACCAATTATCAGTGTTAATGAATTTTGTAAAAAATCAAGCATAGAACGAGACTCCCAAATGTTAATCGTTGTGAGCGTTTGAGGATATCAGTGAGCGACAGAAAGCCCCAATTCGATGCTATTGTAAGACCTAAAGTCTAAAACAGGGGTTGGCAACCTACGAACCGCGGGCCGGATGCGCCCGCCAATGTAATTCATTCGGCCCGCCGCTTCTTTGACAAACTAGATACGAGTCCATTTCAAATACTTTTTGACTATTTTAACTACGTAACTGCAAAAAATGTTCCCGCTTCGCGAGAATCATCTTTCTACGTCCGGCTTGTTTCCGTTTTGATGCGGTCTTTTGAACTAGATCAGCGTTTCGTTACTGTTAATGGGAAACTTATTCAAAAATATTGGAGATTATTTTTTAACATTTTGTATTTTCGGCAATTTAATGAAAACTTGCAAGAAATTTAAAAGAAATGCCGGTATACCAAAAAAATCGCGCTCGCTTAGCTCGCCACATGCGCCCTGACTAAGAAAATTTAACAAACACTAAACAAGATTAACTATTCAACTTATCGCGTTTACATAAATAAAGCACCATACAAAAAAAAAAGCGTGTCCAATATGTTTACTATTCCTATTTGGTGGATCATCACTTTATCAGGTTTGGCTGGGATGGATCATGCCCCTGCTCTATACCCTTCTTTGTCAAAAACATCTCCCATATGTTTAACATTCTTTAACTGTTCTGTTCTGTAAAACTGTAATATGTCAACTGTCCAGGTTGTTGCCAAAACTTATATTTTTGCCAATAGTAAGTACAATGCAACACTGCACACAGAATTGTTTAGCAATTCGGTCCTGTTTTTTAAAGCATTGTTGGGTCTTAGTGCTTCTTTTTTGACTAACATGAACTGTTATGCAGTCAAATAAAGTACTGCAAAGAATACAAAGTTACTATTAACATAACGAATACTTGACAATTATGCTCTGCATAACTGCATAACCTTGCTGAATATTGGCCTAAAATTGACTTACGTAACCCTATAGCGCATTTTGTGGATGGCCCGCACGTTTTACAATGTAATGTTACTTTTGCAACTCAACGCATTTAGGGAAATTGCGAACTCCGCACCTAACATTACACGTTAGTCGCTCGCCCAATAACGCTTGATTGACACTTAAGTATTAGACGAACACTATCGCCAGACGCGAAGTAATTGGTCGCCCGAAAAAACGCTGACACTGCACTACCAGATTACATTTAAAGTAAGCACTATAAAGTGGTCACCGCAGCGACAGGCCGACTTACCACACGCATTTGTACAATTAGGCGCAACAATCGGCGGTAAAACATTAAATTATATCTGTTCCAATTACCCGAAATAAACGACAGAAAAGGATTCGATATTCTACTTTAAACCCCCCTAGTTATGAGCATTTGAAATAAATATAACCGTTAGTTTAACCAATCGCAACCAAATCGTAACCATTGGGTCTTTTTTTAGAAAATATATCTGTGGATTTTTTGTGAATGCCATGTTAACAATCATGAAGCAACAATGCACTTTGTTTTGTAAAATTGAGTCAAATCTAAGGAAAAATAATTTTTAAGACATGCCATTAAAAATGAAAAACAAAGGTTATACAACAACAAAAAGTTTATTAATTAGTGGGGTTGTTCAAAGTCGAATATTATGGTCTTTAAAGGTGGCTTTATGACTCGTACATCTATGAATTTCAATACCAATCCTTAAAAAAAATATAATGCTGGCATTAATATGCCATCATTTTACTTATATCAGGTGTTTAATTTATTGCAGTACTTTTCACCTAATCATAATCATTAATTAAATAATATAAAACGTTGTTGGGGTATGAAACAAGTACTAAGTAGCAATAACATTAGCCTGCATTAGTTTTTACTAATTTTAACTTTACAGCATGTATGTAATACTCAAAACAATACTTCTGTATATACTTAAAAAAAACATTCAGATCTACCATATTACCTTGTTTGAAGAGCATGCTCTACTGACTCATATATTGGATCATACAGAATGTTTTCCTTACTTTGTTGATCTATGGTAAAATGTATATATTTAGTGTTAATAAATATATTGATGATCACAATTCAGTCTAATAAAAAAGTAGACACACTTTAAAGGTTTGTAGGACAATTTTCACATTAAAATTCTTTAGGCTAATTCTTAATGCGAATGAAAAATCATTTATATATTTTACAACGGAACCAATTTATTATACAATGTTAAAAGTAGTTCAAGCAAGTTAAAAATAAGGTTTTATTATGCAAGTCTAAAAAAGGATTATGTGCGGCACTGCCAAACCTTATTTAACAGTCATTTTTATTGTACCAAATGGCCAAAGGCAACATCAGGGAAATAATGTTACTAGTCCTATGATGGGATATACCTAAACTTTTTATAAACGAATATCCAATACCAGTACCAATTTTTTATAAACCTGGAATATGGACATAATTTAAAATAATTAAAAGTAAAATGCAAATAACATTCTGTTCATGTATACATATTTAATGATACAATTTTGCATATCAAATTTGTATGATGTTGAACATTACAAACCAAACTCTGCGGTAAATCAGTGAGCCATGAGAATAAAAAGGGACAAGTTTGCAAGTTCCAAAAATAAAATTTGTTTGCTTTAAGGAAAAGCTGTAATATACGGAAAAACTGATATCTACATAGCAGTAGGAACATGATATTGTCCCCAAAGTTATCGGTGAACCGATATATCAATCTATATCTAATTTAAACCACTCATGCAACAATTCAAAGAAGTCTTACTTAACTGCTAGGTGTGTGTTATTTAGTGCAAAGTTACCATGCATACCAGGGTATTCTCTCATGAAAGTTTAGCACACATAATAATCTATAAAAAAAATAATTGCTCAAAACTAACCCAGCATTTTATTGAAATAGGAAATGGAATAATTGCAAATAACAAGTGAAAAAATACAACAAATACTGTTAATTACATTTGTCCAAATGAGAGAAACATAACTATATAAAGCAAAAACAAAGTTCGAGCTGAAGCTAATGCAATAAACTAGTCCTGGGTGGTTATTTCTGACGGCTTGTGTCTATCGTATAGCTCATAATGAAGATATAACACAGTTAAAATGTTGTTGAATATAATTCAAACCTCAATGTTCAACTGAACGGCAATTTCAAAAAGCTAACTATAGTTTTTTGTTTAATTTTGTAAACCATTTATGCACATTTTCAATCGATTTTAAATTGAAATAATTTTGACCCAAAGTGTAAATTTTGACTTTTTTGACCAAAAAAACAAAAAATATTCCCCCTACTTATAATGTCATGGTATGAAGAAACCTTATGAAGCTATCTTGAAAAGTTTAAATGCCCACTAACAAAGGACAATCGTTAATCTGCTCCTGCTTGCTCTGTGTGACCAAAGACCAGTTTACAAGCAATATTGCTGCCACAGAAGCATAGGCGTAGCCAGGGGGCCTGAGGGGCCATGCCCTGCGCCACTGCCCAGAAGTAGACAAATTTGTAAAGAGGAATAGAAAATCATTCTAAAGAGTAATAGGAAAGCTTTGGTTTAAAAATGAAGCAGGTAACTGGTAAATACCAACGCTGTCTTGGTCTCCAAATGAAACTCAGACTAAGTTGAAAAAAATGAGCAGCTTTTGAAAAGTTTTAAAAGAAGAAAATCCGCTAAACATATGAAAACTGTATATTGAATATTCAAATTTGTTTTAAAGACTAAACTATTTATAAATATTGTACCAAAGCAGATTACCGATAAAAGCAAACGCAAGTCAAAAGTATGATACATGATTTTGCAGAATTTTCTAAAGTCAAAGATTGAGTTCTAACCCGCAGCTCTTAACCATCTTTAAAGTAGCCCGATTAGGATTTGAAAAATCAAGCATTGCCATTTGGAAAAGACTTAATATTCCCTTATATATAAATCTATTTATCTTCAAAACAATTATGCTGGGTGAAAACACTGAATATTGGCCTCTTGAGTAGTAACTAGTGAATAACCGGTCTTGTAACAAGCACTATAAATGTTTCACTTCAGCGATAGACAATTATCCAAGCATACCAATCTCATGAGCAAGCTTCCACAACGGAGCAATGCATTTTAAAGATATTTTGGTGTTTCTACCTGATATTAACAAATATTTGGATTTTCAATTATCTGGATTTGAACCTAAACGATTCAAAATTCTATTCTAAGCATCCCTACAAACAATAAGTCCCACATTTAGAGTTGTTATAAATACTAAGCAAATAGAAAAATACATCCTTAATAAAAAGCAAATGTTGTATTATAAATAGAGGGAAATAATAAATACACAGGACAGAAAGTATTTACCTTTGCCTTGATTTTCATCTTGTTTTTTAGGTACACTGTAAAGTAACACAGCATTGTAAATTGGAAAAGATGTCATTTATCCAGTATCTTTTACTTTGTCTTCTATTAAATGCACTAAAACCAGGGCAATTCATATTACACATTTAGATAACCAGAAAAAGTCATGGTACAAATTAAAAAATATATAACATGGTTGTCATCTCTAATTCCACATAACGATTTACGGCACAATTCGCATTTCATGATATGGTTAGAAGGTTTAGGTTACTTAAGTCTTAACTGAAAACTGTCTATTCAATTTGTTCCATCTTAATACAGACAGTACAACAGGTGACTAGCTAACATGCAAACCAATTGTTTGCAGTTAAAACAAGTAAACATTATTTTATGCCACAATAATAACTTTATTTTTTTAAGAAAAGGGTAATTTAACCTGGGTCTAAATGACACTACACTGATCCATCATAGTTTTATGACTAGTTGCAAGTTAATGGTGTTTTAAAGCATGTTGATAGTGGACAAAATAAATATCCATAGAGGAGTTGCACTCTAGAAGGTTCAATGATGATTTACTAACACAAATTTAATACGAGAAGTTTACCAACTGTAAAAAATGCTTTATAGGGTATATATTTTGTCTTTACAGTGTTACTCTGCAATATGTTACACAGGAGTCAAAGGCTGCCAGTGGAATTCCAACAAATCCCACATGACAACCTGCTCTAAATCTGTTACTATAGGTTAATAAAGTCAATCTTGACCTACCTTCAAGACATTTCATCATCCTGGTATAAGTAGAAAAATTGTGCTCAAAGCAATTTTAGCAAAAAGTTGCAAGTAAATATATATAAATAATGGCATATTTGACATTCTGTATTATTAGTAGTTTAACAAAAATTATTTTTATATACCTTGAATAGTAGGTATTCTCTGAACCTCCAGCATACACATGACTGGACCCAAAATCCATTATATCAAATTATCAAATAAAAAGGTACCTTTTCCAAACAAAAACTCAATTACTAGCAAAACAATTTTTTTAAATATGCATAATTGTAAAAACAAGATATTGCAAAAAGTAAAAATTAGAGTAATGGCTGTTTGCATTCAATTTGCAAGAACCCTAAAACATAACGACGATTCTCTTCCAAAAATCTCCTGATGCAATTATTATTGTTATCCAATGTTGCGGGGACATATTTAGGTTGCCTTCTTCAGGGTCTATTACTTTGATTGCTTGTAATAATGCATGACATAAACAAAGGAAAAAGGTCCTGGATGAAAGACCATTAACAACATTTGTCAACATGCCAAGTTTTTAGAAGCAAATATTTGTATGTGTTTCCTCATTTTCTGCGTAAGCATATCTAGATTTCAGTAAAGTTAATGTTTAGCATTCAAGTCTGCACCTTTGTTAAACAGGAAATATTCATCAGAAGGGTATTACCATGATCATCAAAACAGACAGAAACAAACTTAAAAATAAGAGGCTACAGTTATTTGTTAGTGTGTTGTTGCTTCTGTGCTTTTTATTTTCTTTTTTCCTAAATGTTTTTGTCATGCATTGCATTATGAACAGTCCATGTCATTCACCCTGAAGACGGCTACTTGAATAGGTCACCGAAAACTTGGATATCAATTATAATTACCAGAGGTGGTATTTTCAAATAATATTATGCCTGGTAGCAAGTTCATAAATATCAACATAAAAATATGGTTTCCTTACAAACATTTTTAGCATATAGCAAGTGGCATGCAGGATAGTTGTCAAATATTTTATATGACACCATTGATGTTTTGTTGTACTTAGTTACAAACAAGATCTTCTACACCAGACCTGGGCAAAATACGGCCGGCCAAGCAATTTAATACTGCCTGCGGCTTATTTACGTTAAAATATATAGGCAAAGCGAAAACAAGGGCAAGTTGACGGATCTAGTCAAGAAGGGACGGATCTATAGTCAAGACCCCCGCCCCCCTAAATTCGTTTTTAGCCTGTTTTAAATACTAAAACGGAAATTGTTTTCGCTTTCATGTGAATCTCTTTTGTCTTTGTCCATATGTTCCACGCAATGCTTTGGTAAATTTACAGACAAATAGCGTCATCTGCACTGTGACACTCTCTCCACCGAAAGTTCAACAAAATTAATCTAATATTTATATATTTTTTGCGCGTTGAATGTATTCCGTCTTTAAAATATGAACTGTTTTCTAAGCTCTGAAATATGCCGATTTACATTTTGTTAACCTAACTTAGTTATTGCCATATGTTGTGTGTTTCTCTTGATTTATATCTTCTTTGCAATATGGCCGTTGTACCGCAAGTAACACGGTAACTTAAAGCTTTGAAAAAAAGACAAAACATTGTACGTTTTTTGTACAAAATTTTTATGTAGCTTGATAATAAATTGCAAAGCCAAATAGGTCGAGTAGATCGACAGCATCTTGATTAAGACGTTTTGATACAAGCTTGTATCATCTTCAGTTAATATGACTGAGAAGCACATTAAGCATCACTTATAAAAGAAGGGACGCAATTGTTATCAGTCTGAGTTTCGAAAGTTGGGCCATTATTTAGCACCTTTCAGGTGTTAAACAGGATTCGGCGAGTCTGCGATGGCTTTTCGGTGTACTATTGATACGGAAGCCGTAATCGTTGGTCATAAAGCAACTTCCGAGGGGCTAGATCACAGATGTTATTAAACACATATGTTTGTGTGTGTCTTTCATTGATTGATACGGACTGATGATCCCCCAGTGTGAAGTTGCTTGTACTAACAAAATGTGCAAGTATTGGCGCATGGTTGTTTCTCGACTCGCTCCTCTCTGAGCCTGCATAGCTCAGTTGGTAGAGCGACGGTCCCGGCTTGACCGGAGGTCGTGAGTTCGAACCTCACTGCAGGCCAGTTGTTTTTCTGGCTTGCTCTGCTTGCATCATAGATCGACAGATTCGGCGAGTCTGCGATGGCTTTTCGGTGTACTATTGATACGGAAGCCGTAATCGTTGGTCATAAAGCAACTTCCGAGGGGCTAGATCACAGATGTTATTAAACACATATGTTTGTGTGTGTCTTTCATTGATTGATACGGACTGATGATCCCCCAGTGTGAAGTTGCTTGTACTAACAAAATGTGCAAGTATTGGCGCATGGTTGTTTCTCGACTCGCTCCTCTCTGAGCCTGCATAGCTCAGTTGGTAGAGCGACGGTCCCGGCTTGACCGGAGGTCGTGAGTTCGAACCTCACTGCAGGACAGTTGTTTTTCTGGCTTGCTCTGCTTGCATCATAGATCGACATATTCGGCGAGTCTGCGATGGCTTTTCGGTGTACTATTGATACGGAAGCCGTAATCGTTGGTCATAAAGCAACTTCCGAGGGGCTAGATCACAGATGTTATTAAACACATATGTTTGTGTGTGTCTTCCATCTCTTATAAGTGATCTTTAATGTGCTTCCCAGTCACATCAACTGAAGATGATACAAGCTCATATCGAAACGTCTTAATCAAGATGCTGTCGATCTACTCGACCCATTTGGCTTTGCAATTTATTATCAAGCTACATTACAGATCGTGCATAGTGTACCCAAATTTTTATGTATTTTAAAAGCTTTTGAGTCAACGCGCCCCACAACTTGATAAACGCCAATATATCAAGAAATGTACATTTTTTTGTTTGTGCCCAATGTGTCATGCTCCTCTAAATCTAAATTACAGTTTGCATTTTCAAACAAACATAATCACAATTTTTTCGCGCCTTGCGCAACGTCTTGTGGCTAGGGATGCTCAAAGTAGAATATCGAATCCTTGGATTCGAATCCAGATGGGATTCGAATCCAATTCTGCCATTTATTTCGGGTAATTGGAACCGATATAATTTAATGTTTTACCGCGGATTGTTGCGCCTAATTGCACAAACGCGTGTGGTAAGTTGGCCTTTTCGTGATTCGTTATTCTAGATTTGAAACCTATTATTCTAGAATACCTTGGGATTCTACTTTGAACATCCCTACTTGTGGCCTTCTTTAAATTTGACTTAAAATGCACATTTTCGCACAACTCCAAACGTAAAAACAAGTAGGCTACGTAAGCATATTTGTTTTAGTAAGACGTCATATTGCGTGTATTTCAGATCCTATTTTTGAGCCGGTCGGCCACTAAATTGTAAGTTTCTCATGCAGTTCGCGGCCAAAAATAATTGCCCACCCCTACACCTTAACTATTTTTCGCGTGTTTATAGAATTTAAAAAAATGCTTTTTCTTTATGATTTAACTCCCTCGGCCTTATTTATAAATGTAAATGTAGGAAGAAAACATGGCATTTATTTAGTATAATAGAAAAACTGTTTTTTAGAGATTTTTAAATGCAAAAGGTATGTCAACGCATGGTTATTTCGGTAATTTCACAACGCCTCATTTAAACTGATGTTTTTTTTTGTGTTTTTTAAATAATATATTTTCAGTTTATGACATGTATGTATTATTTATTGCTATGTGCGTAGCTGTGTTTAATTTACTTGTTTTTTTGCAAAAGTCGTAATCGTGTTGATATGATTTTTTCCTCACAACTTTTTTTCTTCGCCAATTCAAACTTATATATTGCTAAAATTGAGAGGGTCGGTCTCTTTTTATAACCACTTGTGGTTCAAGGCTGATCCTTCCCCAAATCCGGTAACATTATTTACTTTTCTGTTTGCATGTGCATTGTATTAAGCGTGGATGGGGAGACAAATAAAACCTGAAACTTCAACCAACTGATAACTAACAATCAAACGCAAACTTACAGGTTTAAAGAAATAATATTTACGTTTCTAAAAGAGGTAACTTACACCTTTTGTAATGAAATGAACCAATTTAATTAATGACAGCTAAAATCTCTCCGCAGGGCTTTCCAATCATCTGGTCTAATAGCTTCTGGTGAAAACCACATGTATTTGGGAACGCTGGTCTAGAATTCTAACACGGCGGTCAAACAGTTATTAAATCAACGCATAATATTGGGGTTAGGGTCAGCGTTTGGGCGTTGGTGGGTCAATTATTAAGGCGCTCTTTCACTACTGTACCTGAAAAGTTATGCAAAAAAAATAATAATAATAATACCGGATACCACAACGCATATTGTTTGGGTTAGGGTGCGGGTTAGCGTTTGGGTGAGGGTGGGTCAAGTAATATTCTGTTTATTATTAATAATAACTTGACCCACCCTCAACCAAACGCTAACCCGCACCCTAACCCAAACAATGTGTTGTGGTATGCGGCATTTGAAGAAAAAAAATTTTTTATTAATTTTTACGTACAATAGTGAAAGAGCGCCATTATTAATATATCAGTATTTAATAATAATACTTGATCCAAAATAATGTGCGTTGTGAAGCCAAATAATGTGCGTTGTGAAGGATTGTAGACCAGCGCCCGACTTTGTTACACAAGAATATGTATGATTTCCAAACAAAACAAATAATTTGGAAAATTTTAATGTTTTTTTCTGGTTAGATAAAGGTTCAGTTCAGTGCTACTAAAAAATATTAAGTGCTCTTAAAATAAACCTAATAAAAATAATACTTTTGATAACGGGAATTTCCCTATTTTAGACTATTTTTTGAATAAATTATAGGATTATTTCGCTAATGTGCTGTCATTAGGGATGTTCAAAGTAGAATCCCAAGGTATTCTAGAATAATAGGTTTCGAATCTAGAATAACGAATCCAGAATATCGAATCCTAGTATATTTTTATTAAATTATATAACCTTGGTTTTGTTTGGGGAAGGGATTAATCTTAATCTACCCCACAGGGCCTACAATCACAGCAATAAATCGCCCAAACAATTTGCTAACATGTGTACATTATAATAAAAACATCTCCCATATGTTTAACATTCTTAACAACTGTCATTTTGAAGCAGTTCTGTAAACTGTATTATGTCAACCGTCCAGGTTGTTGCCAAAACTTATATTTTTGCCAATAGTGGGTACAATAAAACACTGCACACAGAAGTTTTAAGCAATTCGGTCCTGTTTTTTAAAGCATTGTTGGGTTTTAGTGCTTCTTTTTTGACTAACATGATCTGTTATGCAGTCAAATAATGTACTGCAAAGAATACAAAGTTACTATTGACATAACGAATTCTTGACAATTACACTGTGCATAACTGCATAACCTCGCTGAATATTGGCCTAAAGTTGACCTTAAGTAACCCTATAGCGCATTTTGTAGACGGCCAGCACGTTTTACAACGTAATATTACTTTTGCAACTTAACGCATTTAGGGCAATTGCGAACTCCACACCAGACGTTACACGTTAGTCGCTCGCCCAATAACGCTTGATTGACACTTAATTATTAGACAGTCAACCTAAACGTCCTAAACAAATAACGAAAGAGAAAAACTATCCAGCGTTTACGGTCGACCAAACTAAAGACGAAAAACAGCGTTTTGCGCTCGATTTTGGTTTCGCATTAGATTAAGACGCGTGACCCAATTACTTAAAAGGCACGCCGCTTCGAACAGTTTGTTAAACCATGACAAAAACGACCAAAAAACGATAATATCACTTACAAAAAAGGGGGTAAGAACTCCCGCCCCCTGTATACGCCACTGGAGGCAATTCATAGTGTATAATATTTTTAACTTTCATAAGTAATGCATACATATTCCCAGTCTGGCGCTCGTGGAGTGCAGAGCGAAAAATGACAAGCAGAGCAATTTACGCTCAGGCAGTGAATAAAAATGCGGCCAGCTTTAAGAGGCCGAATTGCCTTTATGAGGACAGTTAATCAATTGAAAAAAGACGAAATTCTGAATCTTATAAAACGTATGGATTTTCCGCTGAAGAAATTGGTTGAGATTGCAGAAATGCGAGGCCAAAACGTCGACATAACTTGCACCAATAGACAAAATGTCTTGGAACTTTACACGAAGCTTTGCACAGCAGAATCAGTGAAATTTGTTAAACTATACGAAAATGAAAAGATTAACATTGCAGTTGGCTGGGTGCCATTTCCTTTCCCCAGTGAACTTATATAGCTGAGGAAATATCGGCAAAATTGGAAAAGTTGAAAAGGTGACACACAGGAAGGACAAGGTTGGGTTGCTAACCGAAATGAGAATCTTGACAATGAATTCAACGGACTTCGAAGAAAACCCTTTACCAAGTTATATTAGGATGGCGGACTGTGAATTTTACGTAACATATCATGGGCAAGTGTTTACTTGCAAGTATTGTGACGAGAAATGTCACAAACAAGCAAATTGTCCCAAACGTCAAAAAGATTTTCCTCGGCTAGTGAAAAGACAAGAAGAGCCCAAGCAAGACAAAGTACACGGACAGACAAACGATAAGGCAGTTGCACCCCAATCTAGCGTTGGCGCTAACAACGCTGATAACGATCCAAATTCAGCCGTAAGCAGCATTCTAAACGATGCTGATAAGAACTCGCCGGACTTCAACACTGAATCCAACGCCAACATCAAGTCAAGCACACCGAAGCTTATCAACAACTGGCCAAGGAAAAGACTGCAACGAAGCCCGGACGAGCTTCCTAGCAGCAAATCTATAAGCCTATGTGCGACCAGAATCTCACTGACATGCCCTGGCTGCCAAGCTGAAGTTTTGGTTTCGGCTCAATCGAAAACTTTCGTTTGCTGGAGTTGTTCCAACAAGTATTCCGTAGCAATGAAGTGCTGCAGCACACTCTTCGTCGTCGAAAGCACTGTAGAACCTCCCGTCAACTGTCAAGTAGTATTTTTAAACGTGTTAAAGGAGTTGAGGCCGCGAGGCTTAGCATCTGGCTGAACTCGAACGCTTATAGTGTAAAGACAGTTTTCAGTATACGTTTTTGTTGCTGCTGTTCGAGGTCTTTTCAGTTGTGCGTGTCTACAAGAGTACAGACTTATTTATTCAGAGCTCAGAAAACTTTGGATTATTTTCGTCGAATCTTCAATCCTATGGATTTATTTCATCTCTGACCCGCCCTGCAAAAAGGTACACTTGTTTATTTCTTTTTCCACCCGCCTCGGGTCACCATTCTCAATATGGTTGAAGCCGGGCGTGAATGGATAAAAAACGTCTGCAAAGACTTTGATCTTAACCGGCTTATTGTCGACCGGACGGGAGAGGTGGAGGTCCATTTCTCCCCACCCCAGACAAGGCCTCAGATTTATGAACTCTTCGAGCAAATACAGTTCGACTACAAGGATATCCTTGAAAGTTTCATACAAAAACCGAATGGTAGGACAATACTATGTTGCCACCACGTTGAACAAGCTACAAGCTTGGCAACGAAGCTTAAAACCCTTCGTGTTGTTAAGGAAGCTGAACCATATCAGCCATCGCTGATACGGGTCAAGGTATGTTATGTGCCAAACCGCCCAAAACACTGTAAAAGATTTTTTTTCGGCCAACGTACCACCTTGCAAGTCGGTCAAAGACTTACGTGACTCACGCCGTATAACAGACGGCAAACTAACCTTAGACCTAGATCGTGCCACTGTGGAAAAAAAGCCAATCCCAAAGGATATTAAGATGGGCCCCCACATTATTGGAGTTTTCTACCCGAACCAACCTGAAACATGTAAATATTGTAAAAAATCAGGTCACCTCATTGCAAATTGTGGAAAACTCGAAAAGAAAAACAAAGATAATGAAGAGCGAGAAAGACTTGAAAGTTTACGCAAAGCCATAAGCAACGCTTACAAACCAGATAGGAATAATGTAACACTTGCAACCTTTATAAACCAGGATGTCGCAAGCCATGTAGAGATCGGTTCCTCTCCCCTTGGGAGACCAGAGGACCTGCCCCATATACTGCCAGCAGACTGCAGTACCCCAGGTGGAAGGAGACCCCTACGGAACATCCGACACGCGGACCTACCATCAGCAGGCATCAGCTCTACATCAGCAGTGTCCAGTACGGACAGCTCACACACAAAAGCATCGGAAGAGTCAGAGCAGGAGCATGTACATGGAGAGTAGCCGGAGGAGGAGCATGGCCACAAGGAGGAGGTGCATGAGGAGCAGCATTAGGAGCAACATGAAGAGGAGCAGAAGGAGGATAAACAACACCACAACACACCGGACCCGGACTTGGAACCGGGCAAAGGTACTCAACCTGTTGGCGCACCAAGAGACCCTTAGGGGTCTCGCCGTCCGACACTTGCGGCACATCCCACAAAATTCCCTACACTGACTTGGTGTGTCCGGCCTGCAATGGCTATTCCATTGACCGCAACCTTGTATGCTCAGAGTGTGGGGACGATTCCCTAACACTCAACCTTAGTTGCCCCCCCAATTTTTCGTAAACCCATCCTTTAAAAAAAATGTTAAAACTTTAAAACCCTTTATCAATAAACAAAATGGCGTCACATTTAAAAATCGCAACTTTTAATGTAAATGGCTTAAGCAATGCAACTAAACGTAATGCTGTCTTCAATTATTTAAAAACTTTAAGTGTTAATATTTTAGTTTTGCAGGAGACCCACTCGACACCCCAGGTTGAGTCAACCTGGGCTGCCGAGTGGGCTCCGGGTGTAGGTTGTTTTAATTCTTGTCCCTCCGAAGGGTCTTCCTCCGGGGGGGGGGGGGGGTCGCCATTTTATTTCCTGCGTCCCCACTTACCCCTTTAGACATTTTCTCAGATCTCACCGGCAAAATTATTTCCTGCAATATTAATACTCTTAACCCATACCATTCATTTAACCAATATATATGCCCCGTCCGGTAAAACCAACTACTTAGCCAACAACAAATTTTTCGACAACCTTTACCCTTACGTAACCTCCCCCCACCCCACCATCCTGGCTGGAGACTTTAATTGCGTTCTCCAGCCCCACCTTGATAAATATCCCCAAGAACCATCCCGTCACCCCAACAAACCCTTAATTACCCTGTTAGATACCCTTACCCTCACCGACACCTTCCGTACCCTTAACCCTTACGCCAAAACTTTCTCCCTCCGCACCCATAACTCCCAATCCCGCCTTGACCGTTTTTATGTTACCCCCAATATTACCCCCGTTAATCACACCTTCACCCCAACCCCCTTTTCAGACCACGACCTAGTTACCCTCACCCTTCACATCCCCATTTCTCCCCCCAGAGGCTACGGCCTCTGGAAAAACGACATCCGCACCCTTACCCACCCCGACTTCCAAATACCACTTTTTATTAAATTAAACCGGCTTAAATCAATACAACAGGACTATGACCCGCTTAATTTTTGGATTCTAGTCAAAACCCAAATCGCTCACCTCCATAAAGAAATAGCTAAAAAACTTAACGTAGAAAAATCCCGGGAAATAGCCCAGAAACATTCGACCCTTGCCAAATTACGGGAACAAATGAGTCCCCTTAACTACCCCCAAACCTTTGCTACTTTCCAAAAATTAAAACGTGAACTCAACCAATACTACCTGGAAAAATCAAAACAAGAACTTCTAAAGGCAAAGGATGATAATATAGAAAATAAAAATATATCTAATAAAGCCCTTTACACCCGAGTATTGCCACAAAGGAAACAAACCCATATTAAAGAATTACTGGACGAATTTCACCTCCCACATACCACCCCCTCAGAACTCTGCCACCTAGCGGAAAACTTTTACTAAAACTTGTACGACTCCCCCCCAATCCCCCAGACCCAATACGACCCCTTCATCCACAATCACACCCCAATTCCCGACCAACTCCACCAATCACTCACCCAACCATTTGCCCGACACGAAATTAGAAACATCATTAAAACCTTCCCCACCGGTAAAACCCCCGGGCCCGATGGCCTCAGCATTGAGTTTTACACTGAATGCTGGGAGCTCATCGGGCCCTATCTCACCCCCGCCCTCAACCATGCTTACCTCGCCCCAACCCTCCCCGCCGACTTTACCCACGGAGCCATAACCCTCATCCCCAAAACCCCCGCTGCCAACACCCTTGCCAACTATCGTCCCATTTCTCTTCTAAACACAAATCTCAAAATCCTAAACAAAATTTTAAACCAACGTATTAAACCGCATTTAAAACACTTTCTCTCACCCTTACAACACGCACAACCCGGGAAAAATACATCAACTGCATCAACCCTCATCCGTGACCTCTACCACCATGCCACCCAGAACATCCCCCCTCCTATTTTATATCCCTTGATTTTAAAAAAGCCTTCGATTCAATCACCCACCCCTGGCTCACCCACATCCTCACCACCCGCAACTTGCCCCCACCCTTCATAAATTACATCCAAACCACCCAAACTTCAGCTACCTCCGCCATTTTAATAAATGGCTTCCCCACTAACCCCGTGGCGATCAGAAGAGGTGTGAGGCAAGGCGACCCGCTGAGTCTCACCCTTTTCCTGAACGCCCTCGACCCCCTCTTCAAAAACATCCAGGACAACCCCTCCATTTCCCCCTCCCCCGCCCCTACCCGCACCCCACCCAAACTCGTCGCGTACGCGGACGATGTTACCCTCACCCTTGCCCACCCCCACTCCCTCCCCCCGCTATTCGACACCTTGGCCAAATTTATATATACCTCAAATCGATTGGAACACCCTATCCATATCCCCCCTAAATATACCCATCGGAGACCCCACCCAAATTACTCAAGCTTGGCAATCTTCATACACAAACTTTAAAAACAAGATCTCACAAATTACACATCCGTTTCTAACCTTTGACTCCAAATCCATTCTCTCTAAGACCATCCTTCTCCCCAATTTTACTCAACTGGCATCCGTTTACCCAGCCCCAAACCTTATAAAAAATAAAATTAATTCCAAATTATCACAGTATTTCATCGGCCCCCGCAACCCCCCATTCCCCTCTACACCCTGGCGGCCAGTCGCCCCCACGGGGGCTACTCGGTCGCCAACATCCCCCTCTACCTCGACCTCTTCCTTACCCGCATAATAGGCCCCTACCTCAACCACCGCACCCTTGATTCCCCCGCTGATACCCAAAATCAAATTATAGAATACAACCTCGGAATTCCTCTATCAAAGAAATACGAAAAAAAAATAATAATCTGCCACACACTATGTTTCCCTCACCATATTATCAACAAATTTGGACTCTAATAAATAAATATAATCCGATATTGAGCGAACTCACGTGCCCCAAAATAAAACCCCTCTACCTCCGCCTCACCATCCCCCAGCAATACTCTAATCCCAACCCCAACTACAACCCCCCCCCCCAATTGGACCCAAGTTCACCACCCCATGCTCCCCACCTACCTCCGGACCTTCAACTACAAACTCGCCCGCAACGCAATACCGGTAAAATCCCACACCACCCCCAATATACTTTCCCTCGGCCCCAACTGCCCCCTTTGCCACACAAGATATGAGTCCGATGCCCACCTCTTCCACAACTGCACCCAAATTCAACCCCTCCTCACCCACGTCAAAAACCTTTATTTTAATTTTACCTCCCAACCCACTACCTTTTTTGACTACCATTCCCATATTTATTTTGTCACCCCACCCCACTCCCCACTCCCCAACAACGACCTCATCACCCTCCTAAATACAATCCTACACCACACCATCTGGAAAACCCGAATTAGAAAAATAATCACCCCAGACCCGCAACCCACCCCACCCCAAAGCCTAATACTATTCTTTAATAACTTTATTCGATCCCGGTGCCAAATTGAACAGGCCAGACCCTCCTCTCCCCACATTGACCTGTTCGTAAAGCTAACCTCCCTCCTTTAATGACCAACTGACCCCCCTCTCCCACCAAACTAAATTGTCCAAACCCCATGTCAACCCAAAACCTTAGGTATCCTTTCCTACCTCCTTAAATTTTAAATCTCTTGGCTTGTTATTGTTTATGTCTGCCTTTTTCTTTTTTAATTCTCTCGCTTTTAACACTCAGTTATCTTTCGAAATGGGAAACGTAGCCCTGAACCATTTGTGCCCCGTAGGACGCCACTTTTGTTTTTTCACCGCCATTTTGTTTTTTTATCCGCCATTTTGTTTTTGAAATTTTTTAATTCATGTACATAGAGCCTGTTTTAAGGCTTCTATACCACCCCCACCTAAATGTTAGGCTTTAACAAGCCTCGAATCCTCACATCCTAAAGCCAATACGCACATCCTGGGATAGGGGAGTATCATAGCGTTCCTCTCAAAACGAAAGACCTGCCGCATGCATACTCCTCCTTGTAGGGGGAGTGAAGGGCAGGTCCCTCCTAACTTCCATACTGTTACACAAACTGGTCTATATTTCACCATCTTCACTCGCCTTTTCTTTTCCGTTATGCAATAAATCTAAATAAAACAAACTACACGGGGCAATGATGAGCCCAAACCAAAGGGGGGCGGGGTTAGCACATTGCTAACCCCACCACCCCCTGAGGTACCTGAGCCCTCAAGTATTCCGTAGCAATGAAGTGCTGCACGGACGAGTTATTTCTGGTAGAAGAGGGTAAAGAAACATGTCAACGTCCTTCATGCGAAGGGATCTTGAGACGGATGCCGTGCTGCGAGGAGCTCCAGCCAGAATACAAGACGAAGGAAGATGTGCATGAGTGCATACAATGCCAGAGGTACTCTGTTGTCTGTAATTGTTTTACTATAAACCCGCTACCTAAGGTAACGATGTGTAAAGTGTGCAGTAATACCCATTGCAAGTATAAGATAGTTAACTGTAGTTGCGGGAAGAAGCATTCCTGTCTTATGGGTCCAAAATATAGCGTTTAGATGTTATTGTGGCACGGAGTACGAGTGGGACATTGATATTGGTGTTGAACGCGTTTAAATACTATTTTTATGTCTTTAAATATTGTTTCACACAACGTCCGAGGTTTAAACATTGCGATGAAAAGAAAGTCGATTTTAATTTTTTACGTCGTAAAAAGTGTCACGTTGCCTTTTTGCAGGAAACCCACAGTAGTGCTAAGCACGAAAAGTTATGGGGAATGGAATGGGGAGGGGAAGCTTTTTGGGCGCACGGCACCTAAAGCAGTAGAGGGGTGGCCATACTAATTGACAAAAAAATGTCTTATACCATCTCTGGCACACAGGTAGACCAAGAAGGTCGATACTTAATGGTTAATATTACAATAAATGCAACCCCAATAGTAATTGTTAACGTTTACGCGCCAAATAAGGACGATCCAGATTTTTTTGCCAATTTATTCGCTGTGCTTTTCCGATGCCCCGATAATCATGGGAGGTGACTTTAATCTAGTTTTGGACAATGTCCTAGACCAAAACGGAAGTAAAAAACATCGTAATCGAAAAGCAAGAGAAAGTCTGTTGCAATACATGACATATTACAAACTTACAGACATTTTTCGCCACAAATTTCCAACTGTTAAAAAGTTCTCAAGAATTCAAAAACCACCAGCGGCATCATCGCGTTTAGATTTTTTTTAATTGGCAGAACTCTCGTCGAAAATGTTACAAGTGTAGACGTAGTTCCCAGCATAATAGCCGACCACAATATGGTAACTCTAGAAACTGACATTAATCCAGCACCACGCGGCAGAGGCTACTGGAAATTAAATACATCACTATTAAATGATCAGCATTATAAGGAAAGAATAAGAAAGGTAATCACTTATTATAAAGCAGAAAACCATATAGACGAAACCGATCCTTACGTTATATGGGACGCCTTGAAAGCAGTGGTTCGGGGAGAAACTATAAGATAACTATAAGGCCGAACTAAAACGAAGGTAAAATATTAAGCAAAACGATTTGGAAAAATTGATTGGGGAGACGCAAGACGCTATTTAAAAAAAATCTAAAACAGAATTAGGCCCCTTGCACGAAGAATTGTCCAAACTTAAAACGGAACTTGACCAACTAATGCTGCGCCAAACCAAAAGCGCCGTAACGCGAAGTACGGCTCGTTGGGCCGAGGAGGGCGAGAAAAATACAAAATACTTTCTAAACTTAGAAAAAAGATATTGCGAAAAGAAGGGTATTAACAGACTGTTGGTCGACAATAAAATGATAACTTGTAGCAAACCTACCGATGTGCATTCACGTTCATCGAAGCGTGCAGATCGCCTTTTTCCCTATTTCGCAATTGTACATTTATAAACGCGTATTTGTGCTTGTGCTACCCCTTTACCTTGACTTAACCATGTCGCATCTACGCAATAAAGCACCAACCGCTTTATTGGTACCCCGAGTCTTCAAAACGTTTTTTGAAGGTCAAAAGAAGAAATTGAACAACCGGAGTCTATGCAAAGGTAGTTGAATGCATTTCGCCTGTTTTACCATGCTTTCCCACGTTCTGGGCAACACAGCTAGGATTTTGGCTACTCGGCTCAACACAACGCAATCAAAGAGCGCTTGCTTTCGGCATCTGCGCTGGACAATCAAGAGGTTGCTGGACAGTCAAGAGGCAGCGTTCATTTCTTCAAATTTCTACCCGTTCCCGGTAGGAACTCAAAAAGCGCGACTTTTTGTTTATAAACACGTTTTCTCGGGCGAACAGAAACACCTGTTTCACGAGAGTAGATGCCCGCTCTACTAAAGACGTTTTCTCGATGCCCGCTCTACTAAAGACGTTTTCTCGTTCTATTTTTGCCGTTGATGCAACCCGCAATATTTCACCGTCACCGACGTGGCGTACTTGAGAGCGAATTGAACTCGCCCACGTGCATGTAGTCGCTTGACCATGGCCACTGTTCTCAAAAGTGACTAACGAAGCAACCCGACGAACTTCACTACAACCTACGCAACTTCACACATGCCCGCTTTTGGAGGGGGCTTCTGTAGCGAACCTACCGTTGTGCATCCACGTTCATCGAAGCGTGCAGATCGCCCTTTTTCCTATTTCGCAATTGTACATTTATAAACGCGTGTTTGTGCGTGTGCTACCTCTTTACCTTAACTTAATTATGTCGCAGCTACGCAATAAAGCACCAACCGCTTTAAACTGACCAAAACCACATTTTGGACGACCTCGTCGGATTTTACAAGCAACTCTATAAACAAAACGGAAATTTAATAAACAAAACCTCAATCGCTTCAAAATTAAAAACACTAGATCTCCCAAAAATTAAGGCAGAACAATCAAAAATATTAGAAGCGGAAACAACAGAAGCGGAATTCTTCACTGCTTCTGCAACATGGGTAAAAATAAATCCCCTGGGCTAGACGGTTTTCCAGCAGAGCTCAGCTCTATATAACATTTTGGGACAATATCAAATGCCTCTATGGCAGCTTGGCAACACACTGTAAATACGGGTAGACTGTCACCTTCGCAGTCAGAAGCAGTAGTAACTTTACCTCCAAAAGCTAATAAAGACCATCTTGAACCGGGAAATTTTAGACCAATAGCGCTATTAAATATAGACTACAAAATTGCATCAAAAATAGTTAACACCCGAGTCCGAAGTGTACTAAACGACATTATCTCGCCTGCGCAAAATGGTTTTATTCCGAAACGATATATGGGCACTAATATTCGTCTTTTTTTCGATATCATCGACTGCGCCGACTATTACAATATACCTGGCGAGATAATGTCCTTAGATATGTTCAAGGCCTTTGACACGGTAAATTGGGCCTTCATATATTCATAGCTTTAGCTGCTTTCGGGTTCGGTCATGAGATATTAATTTAATCGAATGTTTTTATCAAAATCCGTCGTGCGTAATTGTCAATAACAACTTTCTATCACTCGTTGAACGTTGAACGTGGCGTACGCCAGGGAGATCCTCTCTCTCCAACTTTATTTGTTCTGTGCATTGGATGCCTTAATTGCCGCTGCTTTAAGACAGGGCCTTTACAACGGCATCACGATAAATGGCAAGGAATTTAAAGTGTCCCTATTTGCTGACGACACCACAGTATTTCTATCGGGTAGTGATCGGGATTTTACAGAAGTCTTTAGGATAATCGAAGAATTCGGCGAAATGTTAGGCTGCAAAGTAAATATGTCCAAATCAAATGCGTTTTTCATCGGGACTAATCGTAAAAACAGTCACAGACCCATGGAACAAAGCGGTCTTCTATGGCCATCAGGCACTATCAAATACTTAGGCGTTGAAATTCCCACTGGCCCGAGTAACGACGCCGATCTAATTGAAAAAAACTTCAAACCACTTCTGAAAAAAATTCAAATAGTATCAAATATCTGGTCTGCAAGGGGTCTCTCTCTCCTCGGAAAAACCACAGTTATTAACATGATCCCAATTTTAACCTTTAAAATCAGTGTTGTCCCGGTTAGTGTACCAATATGCTTTATCTCCAAAGTTAAACGAATCCTTTTTACATTTTTATGAGGGTCCAAATGGGAGAGGGTGAAAAAAGAGACTTTCTTTTTCTTTCGTGTGTCAAACACGAAGCTCTGTTGACGAGAGCCATTCCAGAGTGTCATATTGTCGAGGTCTCCGAGGCCTCGTTCCCCATTAGGGTGGAGTGAATAATCATTTTTCTTCCAAATCAAATTTGAGGTCTAAAATGCTGACAAAACATCTAAAACTGTTAAAAAAATTGGATTTGGAAAATTACCTCCTTAACCGACTTGGCTACCTCCCCCCAAAGGTCACGCAGGGGTCAAAATAGCCAAATCAGCCATAACTATTTTATTTGATGTGCTAGAGAGTTGGTTGGCGGCTCAAAAGATGCAGGACATACATGTTTCTATTCAATATAATATAATTTTTTCTTCTAAAAGGAGCAGAAATCCATGAAATTTACAAAAAACTAAATTTTGTCAAAAATTTCAAAATTTTTTATTTTTTATCTAAAAAATTTTTGAAATGATGAAGAAATGTGGCATTGGTAATTTCCCAAATCCAAATTTTTTGACGGTTTTAGATGTTTTGTCAGCATTTTAGACCCCCTCAATTTTGATTTGGAAGAAAAATGATTTTTCACTCCACCCTATTCCCCATGGGGTGGACGGTAGGTGGTGCATTCCTCCACGATGTGGTCCGCAGTTTGGTGTTGGGCGCCACATATGCAAGCCGGATTGTCTGTCAAGCCCCACTTCAGCATAGACGCTCCGAAACAGTCGACTCCAGTGCGGAGGCGGTTAAGATTAACCCACTGTCGCCGTGGAAGGTCCAGGCCTGTTACTTCATAAGGGCTGTCTATGTAGCGATGCAATCTTGTTTGTGGTGCTGCTGACCACCTCTCCGTCCACCGGTTCTTTACCCAGGTGTCCTTGGACATGACATCTCTGACGACTTGTAGCATCGTCTTTGCCTGGGCAGCGAAGGAGTGCCTCGATTTTAGGCGCTGATGGCAAGTTTTTCTGTGAGCGTCAAGGCTGTCTGTAGAAGATCATGTTGTAACACATGTTAATACTTGTGATCTTCCTGTTTTAGAACCACCTAATAAAATCGTTTCTGAAGAGGAAGTCCGTTCTCCATTTAAACTGGTTCTGCCTCAGTCTACCGTTACACAGGAGCACAAACATGGTTATGATCCCCCAGCTAAGGAGGAAGTGACACAAAGGGAGAGTAATGCTGTAGTTCGTGGAATTATGACTGCAGTTGGAGAAGCAATGTACACCCCCAAAACGGATGCTGTAAAGTTTAATGGAGAACCAATGGAATATTGGCCATTCATCAGAAGTTTTGAAACAATGATAGAGAAGAAGGCACCATCTGACCAGGTGAAATTAAATTATCTGGCCATTGTAAAGGAAAAGCATATTCTCTTATAGGGCATTGTACAGTTTTACCCCCAAGTGATGGATACAATGAGGCTCGATCCATATTATATGATAATTTTGGTAAACCTTATATTGTTTCGAGGGCGTTTGTTCGCCAACTTACCAGCGGACCTAACCTTAAACCTTATGATTCAGATGGCTTGCAGCATTTTGCTACTTCATTGCGAAAATGCCTTTTAATTTTGAAAGGTTTAGGAAATTTCAGTGACCTAAATACTACTGATAGTAGAGTTAGTACTCAAACTACCCTACAGTTCACAGAATCTGTGGAAGCGACGTGTGGCTACCATTCTCAGGGAGTCTGGTAAAGAAGCAAATTTCCAGCATCTGGTGGAATTTGTTGAAGAAGAATCCGAGAAAAACGAAAAAGAGCTCTGTTCACACCGTTGTGACAAAGGTGAACAGAGCGCCAACCCAGCCCGTTTTTGTTAGGCCAGTACCAAGATGCTTGTTTTGCAGTCAAGGACATTTATTTGTGAATTGTCCATGTTTAAAGGCAAAGACAGTTGCGGAAAGAGCCGGCTGGCTACGTGAAAAGAATCTGTGCTTTAATTGTTTACAGAGTGGGCACATTGCAAGACTCTGTAGAGAAGCTGTTACATGTACTGTTCAAGGCTGTGGAAGAAGGCATCATGCACTGCTGCATTTGCCTCCGAAAAGCATTCCTGTCTCAAGAAGTCCTGAAGCAAGAGAAAGGCACCCACCTGAAAATGATGTGCCTTCGACATCCAAAGTGAGTTGTAACAGAGTAAAGGACGGACACAGCGCCTATATGAGTGTTGTCCCTGTCAGGTTTCTCGCCAATGGCAAGGAAGTGGAGTCCTATGCTTTCCTTGATATTGGTTCAGATTCAACGTTTTGCCATACCAAACTGATAGAGACGCTTGGCTTATCTGGAAAACAAAAACGAGTACAAATGTTTACACTTGGCAGAAGACCAAATATACTAGAAGGAATTGGAGTTGATTTACAAGTTGTGTCCATGGATGGAAAGGAAGTCATTGATATAGAAGACGCAATGTCAGTGGACCATATTCCAGTTTGTCCATACACCTATCCTACTGAAGAGCAATTACAGCATTTACCTCATTTAAAGGGACTGGATATGCCAAGAGTTGATAGCCAGGAAATAATGTTGTTAATTGGCACCGATACGCCATATGCTCACCGAACCTTAGAAATTAGAACTGGAAGAAAGAAGGAGCCATTTGCTGCTCGAACACCTCTAGGTTGGTCTCTGATCGGTCCTTCTCCAGACAAGGGATACATTAAAGCAAACCGAATTCAGACAGTGGAGCTTGATCACCAAATACAAAGATCGTGGTATCAAGATTTTTAAAAGGAACCTGGAGAACTAGAAATCCCAACTTCCAAGGAGGACAGAGAAGTTTTAAAGTTGATGAAGGAAGAAGTCCAGCATGTCAATGGACACTACTACCTTCCTCTACCATGGAGGCCAGGCATGAAGGAACTAGAGAGCAATTTTATTATGGCAGAAAGAAGACTGCAGTATTTAAAGAAGCGCCTGCAAAGAGACGAAGCGCTTCGCAATAACTATGTGGATAAAATCCAAGAGTACATTGAAAAGGGCTATGCCCGCGAAGTGCCGTCCCACGAGCCTGTCACAGGACAGGAGTGGTCTCTTCCTCACCACCCAGTTTACCATCCACAGAAGCCGGGCAAAGTCAGAATTGTATTTGACTGCGCGGCGAAGTACAAGGGCCTGTCTTTAAACGATGCCCTCATGCAAGGCCCTGATCTCGTTAATAGTTTGATCAGTGTTTTGACCCGATTCCGCCAAAATCCGATTGCGATTGTCGGTGATGTGGAAGCGATGTTCCACCAAGTTCGAGTCAAAGAGAGCGATGCCAATTCGCTTAGGTTTTTATGGTGGCCAGAAGGCAACATGGAAAGAAGACCCACTGTTCACCAAATGTTAGTTCATATTTTCGGAGCCACATCGTCTCCATGCTGTGCCACATTTTGCATGAAGCACACAGCCGACATGTTCGGACACGAGTTCGACAAGCATGTGTCTGACATAGTGAAAAACAATTTCTACGTAGATGATTGTTTAGCATCTGCTTCCACAGAAAAGGAAGCCATAAGCACTATATCCCAACTGAGTCAGTTGTTACAAAAAGATGGGTTCCATCTAACAAAGAGGATTTTAAACAGTCAAGCAGTTTTGGATGCCATACCTGAAACAGAAAGGGCAAAGTCAATGAAGGAAATATTTCCACAGGAGGGAATTCAAGAGCGTGTGCTTGGTGTGTTCTGGGATGATTTTCGAGACACATTTGGATTTCGTACAAAGGAAACTAAAGAGGAAACTACGCTTACCAGAAGGAAAATGCTATCAGTCATCAATTCGCTGTATGACCCACTTGGTTTTGCAGCACCTGTTATTCTTGTCGCCAAGAAAATCCAGCAAGAGGTCATTCAGATGAAACTAGGCTGGGATGATGCAATCCCAACGCCTCTCTTAGTAAAGTGGAAGGAATGGTGTTGTCAACTTCCAGAGCTAAAACACCTGACATTGCCAAGGTGCTTTACTCCACCCAACTTCGGCAAAGTGATAAACCGTCAAATACATTACTTCTGCGACGCATCTGTTAACGGCTATGGTTTTGTTGCTTATCTTCGTCAAGAAAATGATGCTCATGATGTTTATTGTTCATTTCTGTGTGGAAAAGCCAAGGTCACGCCACCAAAGAGTGAAAGCATTCCAAGGTTGGAACTTGTTGCAGCTGTTCTTGCAATCAAGGCTGACAAGTGGTTAAGAAACAATTTGGATGTCTCTGAGTGTGAATCTGTTTTCTGGACAGACTCAAACGCTGTTTTATTCAACATTCGCAATGAGCGAAAGCGATTTTCAACTTTTGTGTCGAATCGATTGTCAAAAATTCACCAGCAAACTACTCCATTTCAGTGGAGGCACGTGAGGACTAAGCTAAACCCTGCTGATGAAGCATCACGTGGGCTCTGCGTGAAGAGGTTGCTAGGATCCAGTACATGGCTAAAAGGTCCAGCATATTTATGGAAAAGCAAAGAGTTTTGGCCATGCACTTCCAGCTCAGAAGAAAAGATACCGGACGAATTCAAGCCCATAGAAGCAAAAACGTCAATGGCGACTTGTTGCAGCTCTATAAGCCCATTGGAAACCTTTGTTCAAAGATATTCATCTCTGAATCGCCTAAAAAGGACAGTAGCGTGGCTGTTGCGCTACAAACGTTTCCTACGTTTCAAGAAAGGAGGAGTTTCACAAGGAAGACTTACAGTTCAAGAGATTAATGAAGCAGAGTTGGAAATTGTGAAGTTTGTTCAACGCTCCGCTTTTCCAGCTGCATTCAAGGCACTATCAGAGTCAAATTCAAACGCTGATAGGCAGACTCGTCGTTGTCTTAAGAAGTGCGACCAAACGAAGTGTTTAAATAAACTGAATCCCCTACTAATGAATGGTGTCATAAGACTTGGAGGAAGATTGGACAATGCACCTATACCATTTGAGCCCAAGCATCCGATTATTCTGCCCAGCTACCATCGCCTTACGAAGCTGATAATAACCTATTATCACAAAGAAGCAGGTCATTCCGGAACTGCGCACACCTGGACGTCAATTCCCCAAAATTATTGGATTATTAAAGGCGGTGCCGCAGTTCGGAGCACTCTGGCCCATTGCATACTATGTCGCAAGCGCAATGCGCCGCGTGGCCAGCAACTGATGGCAGATCTACCCGTGGCTCGTTTGAAGAACAGCGAACCACCGTTTGCGCACACTGGAATTGATTATTTTGGCCCGTTTATTGTAAAACGTGGCCGCAGCGATGTGAAAAGATACGGCTGCATTTTCACTTGTATGACTATGCGCGCAGTGCACATTGAAATCGCTGAGGATTTATCAACTAACGCATTTATTAATGCCTTACGAAGATTCATTGCAAGACGAGGAAAGCCAATTGAGATATACAGCGACAATGGAACCAATTTCGTTGGCGCTGAACGTGTTTTGCGCAAACTACTGGAACGAATAGATGAAAAGGGGCTGAAAACGCACCTTCAGCAACAAGGAATCAAGTGGTCGTTCAATCCGCCTGCAGCCAGCCATATGGGCGGAATATGGGAAAGGATGATCCGTTCAATTAAAAAGATTTTGAGCGGAATGTTGCATAAAGCACCGAGCATTAGCGAGGACACCCTTCACACGCTGATGATAGAAGTTGAGAATATCCTCAACTCGCGACCACTGACACCTGTCACGTTTACCCCCAGCAACGTAGAACCGCTGACACCAAATCACATTCTACTGCAAAGGCCCAGTCCTATAATGTCACCTGGGCAGTTTGATGAAAAGGATAACTACAATCGACGTCGCTGGCGACAAGTTCAGTTTCTAGCAGACGAATTTTGGAGGAGGTGGACGAAAGAGTACCTGCCCACCATCGCTCTCCGACAGAAGTGGCCTGACAAAAGAAAAAACCTCGAAGAAGGAGATATCGTTCTCATCGTAAACGAATCCATGCCCCGCCGTGGCTGGGACATGGGTCGTGTGATCAAAACCTATCCGGACAAACATGGAGTTGTCCGACATGTGGATCTAAAAACGCAATCGAGTGTCGTAGAGCGACCGATTGCAAAATTATGCCTCATCGTAGAGGCGCGCACCGGCGTGCATCCTACACGCTCCGACAACTAGTCGTCGATTACTAGATCGGAGTGTGGTGCACAAAAGAAGGATGATATGGAAACGAACGCTCTGCTGGTTCACGCTTGCTTAAATACATGCGTGACTATCGCGACTGCGAATGTACATACAGAGAGGCTTCGGTCTTTCGACCTTACGTTGATTTGCGCCGTTTTTTCGATGTCAATTGAAATGTACTGTCCTGTGTCGTACATTTAGGGGGGAGAATGTTACATCGCAAATCTACATTTTTGTAAACTGTTCTCCTTTCCGTGTAATTTAAATGGTAAAAACACCGCCTCATGCGGTCACGATGTCGCCTCGTTTTTTGTTGGAAACGTAGCCGTTTTGTCTGCTGAGAAGCTGCTAATGTTTTATTGTTAATGCCTTTGCAGAAGTAATTTAAAACCTAAATTTGACCTAACTGTGTGAAGTTACATTTTCTGTGTATTTGAACGCAAGCTGATATTTTGGTAAGTGTTGTGTTGACTGTTGTAAGTGTACATGTAACCATAACTCAGTGTGAAGTAATTGTAAGAATTGTCATTATTGTTCATTGTTACGGCAATTGTTTTCATTGTGCCAACAAGAACTAACCTAAATACCATGTTATTATTACAGTTTGGCTTCGTACCGACACATATCTAATTGAAGACCCAGGCACAAACGTTTCGGTGAGATTTGTGCTATTTGTTGTTTTGTGTTGAAATATGTATATATAATTTGCCTACTCGTTGATTTTAGAAAACCGCTCACTCGCCTACATAATTGCTCGTCCTGCCATTTCAAGCCTTTAAAGCGTGTCAATAATAAAGTTTTGGTTAGATGCTTTTGTGGAGTCTTTGGGGGAGAGAACTGTGTAGGAGGGCGCGTTTTTGAATCGTCAAACCTGAAGTACCCGTTTGGGCGTCTGCGTAGGCCTGGACGCAGAAGTAGACGCTACAGTATACTTGATGCACTTGTTTTTTTGATGAGAGAGGCAAGCAGTAAAACAAGGGCAAAGGCCTTTTATAATCTGTTTAAGAGAAGTCCAGGGTTAATTTGGCCGTGTGTTTGATTGGTCGATTTTCGGCACTAATAGAACCATTAGCGCGTAAGCTTTAGACTGTCGGAGTCAGTGTACCATCTGTGAAGAGCCTCATTTTTTCTCTTTAGGGCGTTCTCGGAGAAGAACGCATGGACTTTAACATTTGTCGAACATTTATAGTTAAGCTTGCGAAGTAGCTGGCATAAAAGAGCTGACAATGTCCAGAGTATAAGAGGTACAGGTTTATCGTGATAACGTCTGTGCTGAATCGGCTTTACAGTATTTTCATCGTTCAGTATATCTCCCATACATCGATGGTCTGATCTGCTCTCTCAGGGAACGATTCAATGACAACCCACAGTTTTTCGCTTTGCTGTCAATCCTCCCTCCTAATAATCCAATAAAAATAGATGAGATTGAGCGCTTGTACTCTTTGGATAACCTTGATAACGAAGTAAGCCTATGGAGATCTTCTTTGGGCCCTAAAGTCAAAGAAGAATGCCTACAGGAGCTTCTTTTGAGCGCTCAAGATTACCCAAGCGTTAGCACCGCAATTCAAATTATCATGACATTACCTGCAACAACCGTTAAGGCTGAGCGGTCTTTTTCGTGTATGAAACGCGTTAAAACATGGTATACGTTCAGCGATGACTTCCGATCGTCTATCAGATTTATGTGTGCTTCATCATTGTCACCGTGAAAGGATCAATGAACGAGCCTTGCTGGCGGGAAGCGACAAATGGACTTTAATCGTAGTGTCATTACTAATTTGTTAATTGTAAGTAGTTAATTGTTTATGGTTTATATAAAGTCGATTTATCCCTCAAGTTCAAACTCCCCCCCCCCCCCCCAATTTTCGGCTAGCTGCGCCACTGCTCCAAACTGGAAATAAATAACGAAATCAGTTTAACTAAGTCACTTACGTGGTAACCAAGAATTAGTAAAAATGCAAAACATCTTACCGAGTTATCGACAGTTTCAGGCATTAACAGTTCACTGCATTTACAACCACAATTTACTTATAGTACATCAGCAGTATACAAATACAGTTACTTTAATAAACTTATCTTGATAGTTTGCTTTAACTTAAACACCTTTAAGTACATTCACCAGACAACAACAAGCAAAATACCTTTCAACGAATTTAACTGAAACAGCTTGCAACAAAGTGACTGAACAAAATCATGAGGAATATCATGATGCGCAACCAAGCCAACCGTATCAAATGTATTATTTTAACGGTAGGAGAGCGTAGAGAAATTATTACACTCCCCCAAAAATTGACAAGTCGCACGGGTTCACTTTCAATTTTCAATACGCAAATTTTGACGCGCTCGCCAAATGCGCCGGTCGACGCGACTAATTGTCATGTTTGCTCGTTTGGGGTGCCACTGGTTCATCAGGCGCCCCGGTGTCAGCGGGAACGACGAGGCACAATTTATGAATTGGCGTCCGTAATTCGCTCCCCTTCGATCGAACTAGGACGTTTCGTACGACTCCATGCTCATCAAGATGGACGGCGACGACACTGCCAATCGACCACGACGACCTCGGAGTTGCGTTGTCGACCAAGAGGACGATATCGTCAGCCCTCATGTTCTTGTTCTCACGATGCCATTTTTGACGGGCAATAATGGTGCGCAAATATTCGCGCGCCCAACGCTTCCAAATCTGAAAGGTATTGGACGTGTCTGAAAGGTATTGGACGGGGGGGGGCGTGGGCGAAAGGGTGTAAACTCACCTTCAGACGAGCAGAAGGCCCTGCAGGCTTAGCATGAAGGCGCCGACACTTCAAAAACATTTAGGACGCGACAAACCGCAACAGTGCCCTTCACAATCCGAAAACGCTGATTTAGCAAGTTGAGCGTGTGATTCAATCCGGAGTGACCTGATCTCTCGTGGAAGTGAAATATGATCATATCAGTCACGAATTTATGAGGTACAGGTAACGAATTATGAGGTACAGGTAGTATGTAACGAAATTTTTAGCAGTAACGAATTATGAGGTACAGGTAGTATGGCCGGGGCGTGCTTCATATGCAATTGGTGCCTTCTCTAGACGGCCCCCGACTCGGAGAACCCCATCCGCCATAATTGGATCCAGTCGGAACATCGGTGACGACTTTGGTATCCTTGTGAGTTTTTCTTGAAATACCAATCATCCATTGGGCAAAATGACTCCGTTGCTCATACTTAACCAACTCAATTTCCGCACTTTTTAGCTCATCAACCGTCAATGACGAACACGGCGCGTTATAAGCAATCTTCCGGGCCCTTGCCAATATATAGGACTTGTAACGTAGCATCCATCACACTGTGCACTTTAACTTATACAGCGACGAAAATCTTTCCAACAGCAGGTCTGTTGGGGAGTCCGCCACGACAGTAAATACTCCAGCAGGTTTCTTTTCAAATACGGCTACGTCGACATTTAAATGGCTGGTCTCAAACAACTTCGGCCATTTACCGGGCCCTTCTTTAAGAAATGCCGGTGCAGAGAACCACAAATCCGAATGAGCGAGTACGTCGGCGGTTGCGCTTCGCGACGCCAAGTCAGCGGGATTTAGTTTGGTTGGTACATGCTTCCAATTGCGTGTACACATGCATTTTTCGAAGGCGAGGCGGCGCGACACAAATAGTAGAAATAGACGCTTGTCGTTTTGTATACTTTGAAACATCACAGATGAATCGGTCCAAAATATTGATGGACGCAGATCTAAGGCAAGTTCTTTTCTTACAGTCTGATCCAATTTTACCGCTGCTACGGCAGCCATAAGTTCCAATCTGGGTATAATCTCTTCCTGCGGTACCAATCTCGATTTGCTCATCATCAGGCTGCACGTTACTTGGTTATCCTCACTGACCGAACGCAAGTAACACACAGCACCGTATGCTCCCTTTGATGCGTCGGCGAACATGTGATGCTGGCTCCTCTGTATGTTGTCGCAAGCATGCAAGTGGAAAGAACGAGGAATGGAAACGTCATGCAAGTTAATCAGACCAACTAACCACTTCCCCATTTCAGTAGATCCTTAGCGGGCATCTCCTCGTCCCATTCGATTTCTTGCCGACACAGGTTTTTGTAAATCAGGCGTGCGTCCAACACAACTGGAATAACAAAACCGGGTGAGTCGAACAGTGAATTCAAAGTCAAGAGCATTTCACGGCGGGTGCGTGGTTTCATCGGTAGAGAGACCGTGAACTTAAACTCGTCAGTGTGTACGTTCCAATTATATCCAAAATCCGTTCTTGCATTCCATCAAGAGTGTGTGTTCTTAGAGGCTTGGACAGTTCATTCTCTGGCAGACTGTCCAATATTTCCTTGTTATTGGATAACCATTTAGTTAAACGAAATCCGGCTTTAGCTAGCAAGGACCGCAATCCTGCCATAAGAGACATTTCAACATCAGAAACGGATGTAAGGCAATCATCCACGTAAAAATTTATTTTTATTTCTTCTTGGGAGAAGAAGTTGCACCAAAGAGGTGTACCTTTATTCTGTGGGGCGTTGGCTCAAGGGACAAATCCCCTTCGGGCCACCATAAAAAGCGTAAGCAGTTGTGATCGCGCGGAGCAACACCAACTTGGTAAAACATAGCTTCAACATCAGCCACTAGGGCAATTGGTTCCTTACTAAAGCGGAGCAACACGCCGATTAGGCTATTCACTAGAACGGGGACCTGCATCAACGATTGATTTAGCGACACATCGCGATACTGAGCGGCTCATTCAATAACGTTACGTAATTTTCCTGGCTTGTTTGGATTCAGAACGCCATGGTGGGGAATGTACAAGACGCGAATCTTTGCGGACGATTTATCTTCTGGCACCTCTTCAGCATAACCCTTGTCGATGGCAGCCTGCATCTGCTCAGCGTATTTTCTTCTCATTGAGTTATCTTTAGTCAGACAGCGTTCGAGGCAGCCAAGTCGCTTCTTTGCCATTTTCAGATTGTCGGGCATGATTCGATGATCATGCCGCCAGGGTAGTGGCAACTGATAGTGCCGATCTACAAATTCCACAGAATCTTTCATTAAACGACGCGTTCTTCTGTCTTCAGTAGAGAGTGCCGTTCCAAGATTCTCAACCTCCTCATCAGTAAACATAGTTGTGGATCCTTGGTCCAAAAACGCGTAGGTGTTGATTGCTGTGTCCCCATCAACGACAGGGATGACATTCAGGAGGACATTAGAGGCGTTTATGCTCGCGCTATATTCTGTATCTCGGCGCACGCCATTCTCCTGTCAGAATTAGCAGTAATTCTTGGACGGTAGTTCGGGTTGTGTAAAAGAGAGTGGTGAAGTGTTGCTGAGCAGTCTTTTACCCTGCATCTGCCTTCAGCATTGCACTCGTTGGCTACATGGCCACTTTTGAGACACCTGAAACACAAGCCCTTGGTTCTCACAAGACCACGACGCTCTACGTAGGTAATTTTCTTGAAGTCGGAGCAATTTTCAAGGTCATGAGCATCCGAACATAATGCGCATCTAGCGGAAGTAGAAACAGAAGTTACCGTGTTGTGAGTCGTCACCTATACTCGGCGAGTAGTAGGCTTGCTATCTTCTTTGGATGGAAAAACCGCCTTTCCAAATATTGAGTTCGCCTGTTTGCTTTCTTTTTCAACAAATTCGGCTAAGGCCGCAAAGTTTGCTCTTTTTCCTTAATTCTCTTCTATCTCGGTTGAGCTGATTATCAATTTCTCGAGGAGGGACACAGGAAGCTTTCTTGTCACGGTTAGCATTACATCCATTGAGTCCACACAAGACGCATAGGCCTACTTTATATCGTGAAAAGAGGTGCAGCACTTGTCCAAGAGAACCGATAGTTGCATCAAACCATCAGGTTCCTTTGCCTCAATCGCTGGAGTATCCCTTAATAGTCGTTCGCAACGCTATGCTATTACATGCGGCTGGCCATAAAGTTCATACAAAGTTTGCCATGCAAGCCTGTATCCCTCTGCAGGTTACTTAGCATTAAAGCGATCCAACCTCTCGCAAATATGCGGTTCGCAGTGATGAAGCAGAAACAATAAACGCATGTCACCGCTTTGTGCCTTTTTAGCAATATATAAATCAAACTGGAGAACAAACAACCAGTAGTTAATCGGATCACCGTCGAATTTCTTTACAACAGGTCTAGGCAGAAAACATTCACCTATTTCCGGGACGTCATATTCTGTTGGTCGTGGTATTATGTTTCTATTTTTTTGAACAACTGGTTTAGAAAGTGTTGGAGAAAGTTTGGGAGGCCATGAATCGTAACCACTTACAAGTGGGGTCACTGTGGTGTTAGTGACAGTTGGTAGACGTTCTATCAACGGTTTACTGACCTGTGGTTCCCAAAACTTTATCTGCGCGCGGTGAGCATGGAAGGCATCCGGCGGCGGTGGGGTACAATATGAAGACTCCTCGTCCCAGGCGTCCGCTTCAGCCTCAGCCATCTCGAGTTGTCGTTGCTTTTCATTGGCGTTTCGACAAGCTTCCTCTTTTAGACGTCGCACTTCTTCTTCTGCTTCGCGCTGCAGTCTGGTAACTTCTTCTTCCGCATCACGTTGAGCTTTCGCGGCTGCTTCCTCTGCAGCACGTTGAGCTTCTTCTGCAGCACGTTGAGCCCTTCGTAGCTGCTTCCTCTGCAGCACGTCGAGCCTTTGCTCTAAGATGTCTAGCCTTTTCAGCTGCATCACGTCGCAGCCTCTCAACTGTGTCCTCAGCTTGGCGTAAGTTTGCTGTCTCCTGATCATTAGCCAGCCGTGCAAGCTTTAACTTTACTCGACTACGACGTATCTCACTTTTTATCGAGCTCGAGGTGGAAATTCGGCATGAGTGAACAGAGATCTGATCTTCAGGTACAGACAAGTTTTAAGCACGTGGCAAAGAATGGGCGTATTTAAGACTGACAAACCATTTCTTTACCCTTTGATCAAATTCTTTCTGACATGTCATCGCATAGAATCATGAAAACTTCAAATTCCGAGTTCAGTTTTGGAAGAAACCCACGGAGTGGAATAGCGCCCTCAGGTTTAATCATCAAATTTTCGGCACGCAAGTAGCTGGTTTGCACTGCCTTCATTGCGGCAACGATTGATGTCTTGTCGATAGACATGATGAATATAAGGTTTTAAAACGATGTAACGCGGCCTATTTTGGAGGTGGCTAGGTTCCTAGTTACGTCACACACTGCCTCTGATTTCAAGGTGTAACACCGATCTTGATCGAAGTATCCACAGAAAATGTAAAACCTCTAACGAATTACTTTATTTTGAGTGAACCAATCAAGAACATTTTTAAAACTGTGACCGTATAGCCCAGTGGTTCTTAACCGCCGGTCAACTTTCCTGCCGGTCCGCCAAATATATTACAATCTTAAATCTCAACTACAAAATGCAAGATGCTGAAGGCTTGTCCATCAAATTTAGAACTTCGCCAGCTTCGTAATTTGCAACATTGTGGCGTAACATAGAGTTAATGGTCTACTTAGAACTTTATCGTACGTACAATGCTTAAAGTGTTGTGCCCAACTGTTTAAAAGTAGGCTACAGATCATTTAAATCTTAAATTTTAGGACCAGTTGTATGTGAAAAACTTTAATAGAACCACGTATACCACGTATGATATCAAAGAGACAGCAGCGAAATGCTTATTGAATTTAAGTTTCCATTCTTTGCTTTGTTCGTTGCTTTCAAGTTGCATACTTTTGTCATATTTGCATTTTGGATTGATTTTGATTTTTGAAGGTCCACCGGTCCGCAAAATTTGTTTTGAAATTTTACCGGTCCGTAAGCTAAAAAATGTTGAGAACCACTGGTATAGCCCACAGTGGCAGCGCAGCAAGCTGTTAAAACATAATTGTCATTAGCACAATCCAACACTATGACGTCCCAATACACAATTCAACTCACCAAAAACGTGGAAGGAAAACAACGAAACAGTATCAACGATTTGGTCAACAATACTCCAAACTGGAAATAAATCACGAATTCAGTTTAACTAAGTCACTTATGTGGTAACGAAGAATTAGTAAAAAGGCAACATATCGTACCAAGTTATCGACAGTTTCAGGCATTAACAGTTCACTGCATTTACAGCCACAATTTACATACATCTGCCGTATACAAATACAGATACTTAAATAAACTTATCTTGATGGTTTACTTTTATTTAAACACCTTTAAGTACATTCGCCAGTCAACAACAAGCAAAATAACTTTCAACGAATTTAAATTTCAGACACACTTCGTTTTAGGTTATAAGTTAATTTTTCATTTTTATACTGTTTTACCACCAAGAACGGATACAAAGAATTATATTTTTAGAGCCACGTAGATCAGTTACCTATTTAAACACGCCATTTCATTATTGTTGCTTTCACACAGGCTGATAATGGGAAAGCATTAAGTTAACCGATTTTAGACACACGATATGACATAATTTGAAACACATCACATGGTTTGAAATTTCAATTTAGTGACACGCAGTGCAAACGTTTAGGCATAAGTAAAATGTTATGCCATTTAAAAAAAGTTTGCATTATTTATGCCTCTTACGAAGATTCTGCTTTATCCGTAACTTTATTTTTGGGGTATATGCTGATTACCACATTTATCTTCCATAATCATGGACTATAACACGAGGCTAGCGGTTTAACATGTTGCAACGTAATGTGCTTTTGTAATAAAGAGCCCACAGTAGCCTATGTTGGATTGTTTAATTTTGTTTAACCAGACAAAATCCCAGTAGACTTCGTACATTATCGTGGTTATTGTAGGTGCCATAAATTTTTTAACAACGCTGCTAAGCTCGTCTTAAGTTGTTAATTTGAATATTTCATAAAACGGTCGTAACTTTATAAAAAAAACTAACAAAAAAGTCCTAAAACTATCGTAAATGGACACATACAGTAACACATTTAAGAAACATTTGAAAAAACAAGTGATTCTGCTACACCTTTAAGAAATTGATAATTCGTGAACTAAAAAAGCTATATAGATACGACATAATTAGTGCAAAAATCAAAACAAAACTATATTTGGCATTTTCGGACTTACAGTTTTGTTATAATCGACCAATTGATATTCAATTAAACATTTTTTAATGGTTTAAAAATAAGATTTTAAGGCTCAACTCTGACCGCTTATTAAACGTTTTAAAATTAAAATAAACAACGTCTTCTCGTCTCCTCTAATAAATGGCAAAGTTTGTTTTCCGGTCGATTGTCGACCGACGCCATGTGTTTCACCGGTCGGTCGCAAGTTACATGTTCTTCGATCACAGCAAATTAACAATTGCCACATTTAAAGTCATGGTCTATTCACGACAACGAGACAAACAAATTTATGTTACAATGGTAATATGCAATAATGATAAAGAGCCCACATCATAATGAATTGTTTTTATGTACCTATATAGGCCTAATCACGCAAAATGTTAACAGAAAGCAATTTTCATTTTCAAACGGGATTATTTTTACGTTGGATGCAGTTTGGTAGCACACAACATTGCTTTTTGGTTACTTACTTTGTTGCATTTGTAACAGTTTGCACCATATGATCGGGTCAAACTTCTGCTATTCAGTCCGAACTGTCTGGCCGGTGGTTACGCCAGTCTCTGTGTGTTATTCAAAACTGTCAGCATATTGCTGGCCTTGCTGCACGATTAATGTGCTGTTTTAATCTCGTTTATTGTAGCGTTACAGTTAACCAGTCAGCAAAAATACGAGAAAGGTAACGCGAACTATTTATAATTTCTGTATGGTGCCGCCCCAACAAATGTGTCTCTTACTTCCAATCTGTTTCGCGATTTCGTCTTTATTGCTGCTATCCCCAAAAATCCAGAAACAAATATAGGCTAACAAAGATGTCGGAAATAACAGTAGGCTTACAGTTTTGAAGGCTTTTATGGCAAGATATTCACCCAAAAATTGCTAGAGTAGTTGCATGAAAAGTACATTTTAGGCAACCATTATTTGCCATGTCCAGCCATTGGTCATCTTGTTGCACAGGTAAGGTCGATTCACTTGTTTCGAAAATAAATAGATTAGCCTACGGGTCAATTATTTGCAGTCCTAGGGTCTTTAGCCCTTGTAAAATAGCGCTTTAACTCTAATAATATAACACGCAAGTGACTGCATAAGGTCGGAAAATGCTTGCTCAGGTTCGTTTTCTTTCAAAATCTCTGCTAAAGTAAGCATTTCAAATACCCCTTTGTTTACGCGTTTCTCTCATAATTTAAGTTAGTCTTTAGCAGTGATTCCCAAACTGTGTGCCGCGGCACACTAGTGTGCCTCGAGAGATTGCCAAGTGTGCCGCGAAACTTTTTGTAATTTCGAAAATATGTTTTAAAGATATTTTTATTTAAGATATTTGTAGTGTGCCGCGAGGCAAAAAAATTTGGGAACCACTGCTTTAGATGATGCCAATTTATCTGTCAACTTTAATACTGAACAGTTGTCATTTTTTCCCTTAAGTGAAACATTTAGTTCGTTAGCAGATTATATAATTATGTCACACAAGTGGGCAAGTTTTACAACTCAATCATTTTTCATCAGAAAGATCTGATTATTTTTAAATTTGTTAGCAAGATCTAAATGCGATCTGAATGTGCAGTGGTTCACGCAATTCAAGTACTCTGTTCCATGATTATCCTCTTGAGAGCCATCTTACTTATGTGTGAAAAATAATGCATTGGTGCTCTGTTTTCATGTCCTAACATAGCTGATCAAACCGCCGGGAGTTAACTGCATGTGCCTTCATGATGTTGATCGTTTCAACTATATCATGTAATTCACTATGAACCACGAGTAATAAGTTTTAGCTAGCAAGCATTTCTATGTGGATGAAACAATATAATTGGCCTCGCGCACTCTGATGCGATCTCTCTTATCAGGCAAGCATGGCTGCAGCCCCATCGAACATCGTGCATACATCGACACAAAAAGACAAAATTTAAGTACGGTTTGGGTTTAAAATGTTGTAGTCGTTGTACATAAAGCGTTATGAAACGTTTGTGTTCATGACGTTTAAACAACGTTTTTGTAAACGCAAAAGAAGAAACCTTTATTTCCGCTAAGTTTCATAGAGGTCGTTTACACGATTATAAACGGTTTTCGATCCAAAATGGATAGGCCTAGCTATATTTTACTTGTTTGAAAATATACGATTTTTAATGGTTTAAACCAGTGGTTGGCAAAAGCCGGTCCGCGAGGAGTTAGTTACCGGTCCGTAGCAGGGTTGTCAGATTAAAATTTTGTTTAAACACGAACTGTACGTAAAAACCTGATAAAAAGTAAAAAAATAATTAAATCCAAAATGCATATTTTTGTTACAAAATCTAACTTCTAGTACTTAATTACAATATATCAAAAATTGGCTAAAATGTCATGTGTTTTAATTTTAAGCGTACTCACCTTAAAGTGCAACTTCATGCAAGACATGTTTATAAACTATAGCCTATGTCCCATAATGAAATAATTTACTATTTTGATATTTAGGCAGGAAAGGTTTCTAAAAACCATAGGGGAAGGCGGGGCAAAACGGACCCCTTAAGGGATAAATGCTATATTACGAGTTTCACAAAATATTTTCCGATGAATAGGATATCAACTGAAAGGTCTTACTGAAAGTTACTCCTATGCTAAAAAAAAACAACTGAAAGAAGCATACCTTCTGAATAAATTAACTTTTGTTGTCGATTTTTAAACGGGGCAAAACGGACCCCTTGCGGGGCAAAACGGACCACACTTATAAAATATAATCCTTATACCAATATCCCCCAAACACATTTTCTCCCCTCCCTGGTTTGTGTGAAATCGAATCAGTCTGATTTTTGTCGACAAACGTCTTCTGGACGATAGTCACTGTTCAGAAAACAAATATTGACGCTGGCAATTTTCGTTAACGAGAAAGGTGAGGGGTCCGTTTTGCACCGCTTTCCCCTATGTTTATTAATTAGTTTTAGCCTCTATAGTTTTGGACTCTATAAAAATGACGAAAAAGCCAAAAAGCCTAATGATTTTTCTGACATCAACAACGATAAAAAATGATTTTTGTTGTCAAGAAAGTCATTCCACTTTTTCACGTAGCCATTTTTTTCGTTTGTATATTAGGCCTACTTAGGCTAACTATTGAAAGTGGCGTGAAGGGCCTGGTCAGAAATGGAATCATACATTATTATATGTTATACAAAAGTGTGACTTATTTTGAAAGAATGCTTTAAATATTCTTATTTTGACAAGCTGGGAAGAATATAGGAATTGGTAATAGTGGTATACAAGTGTTACTTAAGAAAAAACGTAAAGGCCTAAAAGTTTTATTAAAATGAGCCGTGGGCTGGGTTGAATTGAATTGTTTGGCTGACCGGATGCCGCCTGCGGGTTTCAGTAAGTTCAATAATTCCTAGATGGGAGCATCTCTTTGCGGCAAAACAAGCATAAAGTTCGCATTGAAAGTTGTATTAAATTTCCTTTCCTAAACATTTGTTGTTTTTTAAGGTCGGTCCGCGACAAAAGTTTAGTTTTAAACCGGTCCGCAGTGCCAAAAAGGTTGCCGACCCCTGGTTTAAGCAACCTTTTCTCCAAATCCGATTGTTATAAAACTTTATAACATCTAGATAAGCGACCATACAACGTTTAAAGTTTTCTCGTATTTCTAAAAACGTCTTTGAGACGTTTCTAAGACGCCAAATTCAAGTAAAAGATTTCCAGCTAACCAAAATGTAGTCGCTGCGTTTCATAGAGGTCGTTTACTCACGATTATAAACGGTTTTCGATCCAAAATGGATAGGCCTAGCTATATTTTACTTGTTTGAAAATATACGTTTTTTAATGGTTTAAACCAGTGGTTGGCAAAAGCCGGTCCGCGAGGAGTTAGTTACCGGTCCGTAGCAGGGTTGTCAGATTAAAATTTTGTTTAAACACGAACTGTACGTAAAAACCTGATAAAAAGTAAAAAAATAATTAAATCCAAAATGCATATTTTTGTTACAAAATCTAACTTCTAGTACTTAATTACAATATATCAAAAATTGGCTAAAATGTCATGTGTTTTAATTTTAAGCGTACTCACCTTAAAGTGCAACTTCATGCAAGACATGTTTATAAACTATAGCCTATGTCCCATGATGAAATAATTTACTATTTTGATATTTAGGCAGGAAAGGTTTCTAAAAACCATAGGGGAAGGCGGGGCAAAACGGACCCCTTAAGGCAGTGATTCCCAAACTTTTTTTCTCGCGAACCATTTTGAGCTTTTGTACAGTGTTGATGTACCACCTAAGTTACACCTTACCAGAATATCTCAAACTTTAACTCAGTGGTTCTTAACCTTTTTTCAGCCGCGCCCCCCTTTGGCAATTTTCTCATGCCTTGCGCCCCCCTAATATTTCGACATTTTGCAATTAAATATCACTGAGAAAACAGGAAAATAGTGAAGGAAGGGATTGTTGGTCGCGCGAAGCGCGAAAAATTTTGAGTTTTAGTTGGTCGAATTGGCTAAACTGCAACCGAAGAGGCGTTTCGCATTGGGCACGCAACAAATTGCGCGAGCTCGACACATTGATTTTATCGAGCTGATTTTGACAAACGTGTTGCGAGGGCATTTACTCCACAGTTGTAAGAGTTATTATGTCGAGCGCAAAAAATGTCAAGCGCAACTTTAAACATTGCGTTATCGTGTTTCAAAAGATGTAACGACACACAATACAACGGCAATATTGCAAAAACAATATAGTTTCGCGCAAAAAAAGTTCGACTCCCCCTGTTGCTATAGCCTGTTATCATATATAAAATATGGATGAAAAATAGTCCGAAAGGGCGATAGCTTTTATCGTTTATCTATAAGTTAATTTAATAGGACGGTGATACCATGGATTTTCTAAAAGGGAACTATAAGATTCGCGCGCAGCGCGAAAATTTTTGCAGTTTTAATGTTAAAGTTGGCAAAAAACAGAGTTTGTATGTAGGAATTATGCCTAACCCAAACGAAACCATTAAAATCACTGCAAAAATTAAAAATATATAAAGTCGAGCTCGCGCCCCCCTTAGAATTCCTGGGCGCACCCCTAGGGGGGCGCGCCCATCCCCCGGTTAAGAACCGCGAACCGCTGCTTTAACTATTTTAGCATATTATACAAAATAAGTAAGCAGAATTAAACTTTACCAAACGCCATACCAGGAAGACAAAGAAGCCATAAATTAAACAAAACCCAAGGTTCAATGCGATAGTTGTTTTTTCTTCACCAGCTGGTCGATACATACTACAACTACATCGCTCACTATTAGTTTATTACTACATATATAATAAACCAGCTAACAATTAGCGTTTTATTATCTTGAACAAGATAAGTGTTACGTCATAAACGTGCGAAACCTCAAGTTAAAGGTAACTAAAACGCAGCACGGCAAATTACCCAATCTGAAAGTTTAAAAAGTTGAACGTTTTCGAAATTTATACGTATGCTGAAGTTAGTCGCGTACCACCTGAAAGACTCTCGCGTACCACAGTTTGGGAACCACTGCCTTAAGGGATAAATGCTATATTACGAGTTTCACAAAATATTTTCCGATGAATAGGGTATCAACTGAAAGTTACTCCTATGCTAAAAAAAACAACTGAAAGAAGCATACCTTCTGAATAAATTAACTTTTGTTGTCGATTTTTAAACGGGCAAAACGGACCACACTTATAAAATATAATCCTTATACCAATATCCCCCAAACACATTTTCTCCCCTCCCTGGTTTGTGCGAAATCGAATCAGTCTGATTTTTGTCGACAAACGTCTTCTGGACGATAGTCACTGTTCAGAAAACAAATATTGACGCTGGCAATTTTCGTTAACGAGAAAGGTGAGGGGTCCGTTTTGCACCGCTTTCCCCTATGTTTATTAATTAGTTTTAGCCTCTATAGTTTTGGACTCTATAAAAATGACGAAAAAGCCAAAAAGCCTAATGATTTTTCTGACATCAACAACGATAAAAAATGATTTTTGTTGTCAAGAAAGTCATTCTACTTTTTCACGTAGCCATTTTTTTCGTTTGTATATTAGGCCTACTTAGGCTAACTATTGAAAGTGGCGTGAAGGGCCTGGTCAGAAATGGAATCATACATTATTATATGTTATACAAAAGTGTGACTTATTTTGAAAGAATGCTTTAAATATTCTTATTTTGACAAGCTGGGAAGAATATAGGAATTGGTAATAGTGGTATACAAGTGTAACTTAAGAAAAAACGTAAAGGCCTAAAAGTTTTATTAAAATAAGCCGTGGGCTGGGTTCAATTGAATTGTTTGGCTGACCGGATGCCGCCTGCGGGTTTCAGTAAGTTCAATAATTACTAGATGGGAGCATCTCTTTGCGGCAAAACAAGCATAAAGTTCGCATTGAAAGTTGTATTAAATTTCCTTTCCTAAACATTTGTTGTTTTTTAAGGTCGGTCCGCGACAAAAGTTTAGTTTTAAACCGGTCCGCAGTGCCAAAAAGGTTGCCGACCCCTGGTTTAAGCAACCTTTTCTACAAATCCGATTGTTATAAAACTTTATAACATCTGGATAAGCGACCATACAACGTTTAAAGTTTTCTCGTATTTCTAAAAACGTCTTTGAGACGTTTCTAAGACGCCAAATTCAAGTAAAAGATTTCCAGCTAACCAAAATGTAGTCGCTGCGGTCGTTATACTAAGCCGCGAGTTTTAGTGGGCCGCGAGTTTCTCTTGAATAGCTTAGTGTTATCATATAGTTTTGGACCGCGTGATAGCAGTACAATCGTACATTCCTTGCACTTTATTTTAAAAGTCGAGTGGCAAAGAATTTCTATATTGTCTCAGCGTGGTTTAGACCCACTTGCCAAATGTGGTCCCGTCGAACTATATTTTTTGCCAACTTCAATTATATGTAAACGCAAAACATTTTGCGCTTTGCGCGTATATTGTTTGTTTTATAGTATGGTACGGCAGTGTTTTGGGCATCAAGGCGCCCTGTAATATTTCACCTTTAAAACAAATATTATATCCGCCACTGTTTTCGTAGTGGTTTTACGTAGCGGGCCTTTAATAGCTCCGAAAAAGAATGCTTTGGGCCGGGACAAAAAAGTTTGCCGACCACTGATCTGCACAGTTAAAAATTAACGGCCCGAAGGAACCTTTCTAAATTTAGTTTTGGTCAGCGACTAGAAAAAGGTTGTCCACAACTGTTCTAGAGTTAACAAATACTTAAGGGGGGTACGAAAGTACAACCTGCGGGTACACAATACACATGCCAGGTTTTCTCAATTTTTTACATAAATAAGCTGTTTTGAGATAACTAGTGTGCAAACATGAAGATCAAAATCAGTTGCGCACACAATAACGCTAGAAAACATCTGTACTTTTTCAAATAAAAAGCAATTTATATGCCTAGCACTGTCCTTTTCTACAAAAACGTTCCCTAAATTGTTTTCGAATAGCACAAAACCAACATTGGCCGCCAGCTGTAGAGCGCAATATTACTACGTATTCATGTCTTTAAAAATATACGAGGTTGAAAAAGTGTGAAAACAACCACGAAGTTTTTCTGTAAAGTATATCTTTTTTATAGGAATTGTTTCGGTTTTCTAGCTGATTCTTCGGCCGACCTAGTCGCCTCATATTGCCATACTGGTCCATTATTATTGCATACTTTTGTAGGTCAAGGTGCACCTCCTTTAGCCCTCTAAAAACATGGTGGTGGAGCAAGCAAATTTTTGGATGTATCGCTACTCTCTTGAATAATAATAATAATATTTGCATATACGATACAATGTTTACAGCTTCATAATAAAAATGTGTAACATTCGCACGCTTTTAACACTTATAAATCACCGACTTTACCAGGTACCAGTAAGGAGATACAAATAAAAGGAAAATCTTGAAAAACAGCGAGCATTTCTATTGATTCGCGATTTAAGGAGAAGTCGTAAATACCATGTCAAGAACAGTGACAAATATATATTTTCAACAGTAATATCAACAACAATAAACAACCTATACGAGAGGAGAATGAAATTACAAATAAAAGATAAGATAAAGGGTGGGTTGTCAATAAAAAATACAGCCAAGAGCCACCACGTTGATTACGTGAAGCATACATTTAAAAGGCCTATACGAAGTTATTAAGTATAAGACTACTTTTATAACTACGATATTTGTTCTCACTTACATTTGCAGTAATAATTTAGAAGTAAATAAAAAAGGCATAAAAAAGAGAAAATGACATTTTTTGTTAATTAATATTGGTACTTATGACAATTTTTAAACACATTAAAGTCCAGGTACCTTAGTTCCCCTTTCGATGGTTGATAAAAAAACATTAGGGGTTTCTAATGAAATGGAATTTATAAAATTAAGGCTTTACTTTTACTTTTCTTATGCTATTGCATAGGATCAAAGCAAAACGGCTTGAGGTAACCATTGATTTTTATTTCGGATATGCTAAATGACTTTTAAGTTGAGGTTGTTCGTAAATCGTTTTAAAATACGACTTTTGACCGAACGAAAGTGACATGGGTTTTAAACAAGATTTAAATATTTAAAATGGTTCAAAATTTGTACAAAAAAAAGGCAAAAAAAAGGCAAATATGTCAACGGTGATTAAGTCTCGTGGAGCGCTAGTTGACTTGTGTGGTATCCACATGGCCGCTATTGATTGCTGCAGAAAAACAGCCACAGGAAACGATTTATAAAAAGGTAAACGTTACTTTGCATGAAAACGCCGGAAGACTAACAAAAAATTTTATAATTGTCTCAAAATATCTTTATATGATGAATCCCCTGTTAAATTGGCGAATTTTCTGTTTATACTCGGTTTTGTCGAGTGAAATATTGTGATAATATACTCTACCTATTTTCAAACAGTTCATTTTCTGCCGCTCTTTCCTCGGTCTCCATTATCTCATCTTCTTTCTCCTCGGCTTGCATTCGTTCAAGTTCATCAATAGCATATTGGTACTTTGGTGTTGTTATTCCGAAGACGTAAGCCAGTTTTTCACCAAGGTAATCACATACTAAACAAGTTTTAGTTAAAGCAATTGGAGAATACAATGGATTATGGAACAAAAACGACTTTTATAACATTTTCTAAAATTGTGAACAAAAATAATACACCCAGACCCAATGTGTTAAAACTTAATAAACTAATTTAGGCCTTAAATTGCCTCAAATTATGTATTTCTTTATCACTAAGTGGTCCTGTAGTCCAGGGGTGACCAAACTTTTCTCATAAAGGGTCAGATAACTGTAAGGCAGTGATTCTCAACCTTTTATGGCTGACGACACCCTTCAAAAATAATAAATAGATATTTCGGCACCCCGACTGGCATTTTCGTTAAGTATTTTACTTAAATGTAACTATAATTGGAACTGGAACAACACAATCAACTTAAAACATGTGGGAAAATGTCATTTGATATAATGGTTTTTAATTGTACACAAATAGTTGGGTACACTATATACAGATCTGTAATGTAACTTGATAATGAATTTCAGAGCAGACAAGTAAATCGACATCATCTTCGTCTTAATCAAGATGATGTCGATTGGTTTTGGGATTCATTATCAAGCTAAATTAGTACTAAAAATAACAATTTTAAATTTTTTAAATTTGTGTTTTTGTAGGGCCTCGAAGACCCTTGTACAATATATTAATATCTTTTAAGTTGGCCTGTTTTTAAAATTAAGCCAAGTCACTTAATTTGACATTATGCTACTCAAATTAACAGGCATGATTTTAGCTAAATATATAGACAATATCAAATATATCATCAGTCATCACTTTTCAAACAGCAATGCCCTTTAAGTAAACATTGGTCAAAAAAATATACCTGTGAGGCCACCCAATGCTCCACGAACAGTCAAGTACCAAAAGTAACCAGGCCAAGTGAGCTTAGTCTGCAAAAAAGTAAACATGATTTTAACTATGCAACTCAAACATACAAACGATGGTTCTGTGTACTTTTTAGGCATGTTCCAGACTATTTTCAAAGCAAATGCATGTTTGAAATAAATTTGTTGTTCATAAAATAAGAAAGATGGATAATAAACATAAATGTTACCTAATTGTTTAGAAAAATTTGTTTGGGATAGGGGTTCCCAATGTGTGGTACGCATACTACTTGTGGTATGCGAAGGATTTTCAGGTGGTATGCGAGTAGCTTCCGTTTTTTTCACAAAACCTTGGGTTATAAGCTTTGTATTCTGTTTATCTGGTTTTGTTTACATAAAAGAAAATTCCCCGAAAGCCCATTCTTATTCTTACGTAACTATTCCTGTTGTTTCGTATCATTACGATCTTTAAAATACAGGCCATGTCAATTGTCGACTGCACAGTTGCTTTAATAAGTCTTACAATGCTGTGGGACAATGGGCGTTAAATATGTCAAATGATTGCTCTTGATAGATATAATTTACAAGTTTTGTACACTCATAATTTCAAAGCCATGTTCTTGTAAGATTAACACACAGAAGGATAGATTGTCTCATTTGTTTAAACACACAATATTCAGAATTTGCATTGCAATTGTAGCCTAATTGGTTTAAATTGCCAGTACATTGCCAGTACATCACCAGTAGTCCCTTACCAGTCAAACTAAACTGGAAAATACTATATTTTTAACTTGGGTAAAGCCGGGTATTTCATCTCCCGTACATATATGAAACAAATTACTGCTAAAAAAGATCTTCATATTTTATATAAGACCACTTTAAACTTTTTAGAATTTTTTTGAATTAGACTGGCAAAAATCTTGCCAGCCTTCTGTTAATAAGCATTTTTGACACTAATTCTTCGTTTTTTTTCGTCGCGTCCCTACAGTTAAATGCAGTGCTACCTAATGAGTGTACAAAACTTGTCATACTTAGGCAAAAAACATATCAATTGTCAAAGAAAATAGTAATTTCAAAGTTGTGCCAAAGAAGCAAAACTTTTTGTGAAATCAACAAATACGGAAGGGGGATGCAAAAGTACAATCTTCAGTTGTACATATCTGCTTTTCTTACTCTGACATAGATAGGCTGTTTTTAAGCAAACTTGTGTGGAAACATGTAGCTCTAAACCAGTTTAATTGCGCAAAGTGCAAAAAATGTGTTTACTTGGTTAATTGGCAAAAATTTTCAAAAAAATATCCTCATCTGTCCACGAATTCAAGGAAGAACTGTGGCCTCTACAAATAAGCAATAAAGTCGAAAGTTTTTTTTTTAGGTCAAAATAAAAATGGCCCTACGACATGTCACAACATGTCATAGCATGTATAACGCCTTTGGAATGAATAGATTTGCTTAAAACTGAAATACAAAAATAGTAAAACTTTGTTTAAGTAGTTTTTGCTTTTTATGTAGTTATACAGACAAAAATGTAGTATAGAGGTAAGAGGATGGACTGGTACCCCCTGTATCTGTCCCTGCGAATGCCATACTTTTATTTTGTCTACTTAACTTGAATTGCGACGTGCGAAAACAATCACCAGTTTTCTTGTAAAACAGGTCCGTTTTCTTGTAGAACAGGCCCCAAAATTATTAAAAATCACTTTTTAAACAGATAACAATTTTTTTTTATATGATGACATATTAAGTTTGAATGATGCTTAACCCAACAAACCAATCACTACATTAAATTGTTCAGCCTTTAAAATCAAGTAAATGACAAATTAGTGTGTTAAAAAAATGCAATATAATATTTTACAGTAAATTATTATCAGCAAAACTGTTAATCCTAATTTACTGACACCGATATATTGATAAACTAAAATATATTGGTCTATCTCTATTCAAGAAAAAGTTTATTTGGATAGTTGTGAGTAATAAAATTATTTGCAATTGGGTTAATCAGAATGTATTGGCACATAAATTCTTAAATATTTGAATATCTTACCACATCAACAGGAGGGGGAGGTGGTTCATCTTCTTCATCTGTACTGTATTCCTCAATAATCCCATCACTGCAGTGAATCAACCTTAGTGGTTTCTACAAATATGTATATTTAGGTCAGTAAACTGTTTAAGTACGTTTTTAACAATGTTACTTCTGAAGACAAGGCAGTGCAGTGTCTTGGATATTCAATATGATATGCGGTTGGCTCTTTCCCCCACTAAACCAGCAACTAAGACATGTCAGAGCAAAAACAAGCTCAACCATTACATTAACTGAATATTTAATAACTAATTAATGTACTATCGTGTTTAAATCATTTTATCATTATAACTGTCCGTTATTGTATATTCAAAAGGTTAAAAATAATAGGGGGGCATTGATTTCTCAAAATTGTCAAAGGGGGCCACGGTGTGAAAAAGGTTTGGAAACCCTGACGTAGAGGTTAGGAAAACTTTCTGGTATAACACAGGGATTTTGAACTCATTTTTGTCAACCAATAAGGCTGCACACTGTGAATCGTAACTGTGAAATAGTAAAAAGTTGAATATTATCCACCCACGTTGTTTTGGTGTGTGGATTGTACAATAATGATAATCTCTACCACAATTAGAGTGATCAAACCAAATTTATTCATCAAGCTTTGGCATGTCAATCAGTAAATATGTTAAAAATTATGTTGTAGCATCCCTGTATAGTTGTGCTGAAGTCAGGGTGTATCCAGAAATCCAAAAAAAAAGGGGGGGGGGCGAATTTTCAACTTAGGGAATTCCCCGTTTTTTCGTCTGAAGTCATAAGTCAAAAAAAAATCATCAGAAAACAGCTAATTAACGTCCAGCAAAAGCAAACCTTTTGATGCAAAGCGAACACATGCGTCATCTACACTCCTGCCAGGCGCCAGCAGCGAAACCGCTTAGTATACAATCGTTAACTTCAGGCGAAAAACGAAAACGAGACCGCAAAATATAAGTGATTGATTTTGGTAGATCCATCTATTTTTCCCGGGTGTTATTCGATTAGCATGACATCTCCGCCGAGCTGTGTGCCAAGTCAGCTAAAATACAAGCACGTCTTACACCAGGCGTCGGCAACCTTTTTCTAGTCGAGGGCCAAAACCAAACTCAGAAAAGTATTTGCGGGCCGCACAAAGTGTTAATTAAGAATTGTGTTATTTAAATGTTAGAACAACTGTGAATCAGGTGGGCCTCGGATGTATTTTGCACCATAAACTAGTTGAGTGTTTGTTAATATTTTTGAAGTCAGGGCACACCTGGAGAGCGCAGTGAGCGCGATTTGTTTTGGTATAACAGCATTTCGTTTAAATTTCTTGCAAGTTTTTATTACATTGCCGAAAATACTAAATATGTTAAACAATATATGTCCAATATTTTTAAATATGTTTTCCATTTGTCCGCGACGCAGAAAAAAAATACTGCGTTTACGGTCGACCAAACAAGAAACGAAAACCGGCGTTTGCGTTTGATTTTTGGTTTCGCATTGGCCAATTAAATTAAAAAAACACACATCTTCGGAAGTCGAGGTGAACTCTGACAAAAACGAACGAAATGTCACTTACAAAAAGGGGGGGGGGGGGGTCCGAACTCTTCTATTATCCTATACCTAGGGATGTTCATAGTAAAATTCCAATGCGTTCTACAATAATCCAACAAAACTATAATAAATTAATTTAATTAAATTATTTATGGGAGAATATAATTAGGGCAAGTTTTTTTAACTTGGCATAAAAAGTCAAAATGTTGTAAAAATAATTTCATATTTAAAATCGCTTGCAAAATGCAGTTTGGTAGCGTTGTAGACATTTTTTACTTTTTTGGGGGGCAAGTGTGCAAAATTTTCGTACTTGCACACGTTTCTTCATGGAAGTGTGTAAGCAAAAAAATAAATAAATGGTATTAATGTCTCATGTAGCCCACATGATTACTATTTTGCAAGGGTATACCTTCAGTACCTATGTTTTACTTCATGAAATGTATTTAAACACGCATCCAAGGGCCACCTGATTCACAGTTGTTCTAACATTTTAATAACACCATGCTTAGTTAACATTTTGTGAGGCCCGCAGAGACCCTTTTGAGTTCGGTTATGGCCCCGCCGACCCTGGCTTAGACTTTCTAAAAATAAAGTTGACATTGTTAAAAAAAGTAGTGTACTTTTGTACTTTACAGATAGTGCTACTGGACATTGGACAACATAGAAACAGAAAAACTTTCTAAATCTAATGTGTCACAAACAAGACTTTAATTTATATTATGAATATCATTTTTGCAACTTCCTAGGCAAAGGACCTTGTGACGGGTTGGGTGGAATTGTAAAAAGATTGACTGCTCGGCCAAGTCTGCAAAAAGTTGAAAAACATTGTATACAAACCCCAAGAGAACTGCATATTTGGGCCACATAGAATATAAGTAGTATTAGCTTTTCAATTGTATTGGAAAAAAAGTCGAAAAAGAATATGCATTGCTTAAGAAGAGATTTAAATCTGCTATTACAATTTGTGGAACCCAAAAGTACCACTGCTTTATTCCAGAGGAATTTTGTCAGCCTAACATCAAGGTGTCTGACTTTTCTGCATCTTTAGGTTATCAAAAGGTCCTGGTTTGTGACATTCCACAAACAACTATTACACTGGAATGAGCTAAGGGTAGTTTTTACTTGCAAATAAAACAACCATTGGTGGCTTTCCTGCATTTTGGAACAATCTAAAGAATGTGATGGTTACTTTTCTACATCCAGACGAAACTTCCATATCTTTCAAATATCCAACAAACAAAGATGAACTTTTGGTTCTTCGTGACAACATTTAAATTAATTTCATCAAGCAACAGCCACTGGAAGAATTTATCAATTAACCAGCAAAGAACAACAAAATGCATTACATGTATTGAATATGTGAAGCAAAAAACAAATTGACTACAGAAATGTGGAGTTAAATTTTGTTTCGTACTTGCAATTTAGTTGGGTCCACTGAAAAAATGGCTCAGAAAGTGACAATTTATGTTATAGATAAATATCCATAATTTAAAAAAGTAAAGAACACCCTCCCCTTTTCTGTCAGTTAACAAACAAATAAAACTCTTTACACTAAAAAAAGTCGAAAAAAGGGGGTTTGGACCCCCCACCCCCTTTTCGTAAGTGACATTATCGTTTTTTGTTCGTTTTTGTCAGGATTTAACTCACCATTCGAAGCTGCAATTGGGTCACGCGTCTTACTAATGCGAAACCAAAATCAAACGCAAAACGCCTTTTTCGTTTCTTGTTTGTTCGACGGTAAACGCAGGATATTTTTTTGTCTTTCGCCTTTCGTTATTCGTTCGGGTTGGCTGATCAGCAAGTGTGTGTTCGACAATTAATAACAATCAATCAACGGTCTCTGTAATTTATTGGGCCCGTTGCCTCTTCGACAAACTATAGACGAGTCCATTTTAAATACTTTTTGACTATTTTAACTACGCAAGTGCGAAAAATTTTAGCGCTATGCGCGACTGTTCTTTCTACGTCCGTTTTTTACGTTTTGATGCTGTCTTTTCAACTAGATCAGCGCTTCTCTACCGTTGCGCCATGGAAGGCTGCCAAGTGCGTCGCGGACAAACGGAAAACGTATTCAAAAATATTGAACATATATTTTTTCAACATTTTATTTTTATTTTCGGCAATGTAATAAAAACTTGCAAGAAATGCTGTTATCCCCCCAAAATTCGCGCTCGCTTCGCTTGACAGGTCTGCACTCAAAACTATTGAAGTGACGTTTTTGCAGGAGTGTGTCGACGCACGTGTGCGTTTTGCGTCTAAGTTTTTGCTTTTGATGGACGTTAATTGGCTGCTTCTGATGATTTTTTTCATTATTTATGACGTCATTAACGTCAGGAAAAACGGGGCATTCCCTAAGTTGAAAATTCGGGACCCCCCCTTGTTGGAATTCTGGATACGCCCCTGAGTGCTTCTTAAACTATTTTGGTTTTGTTCACCCCTAGCATCTATCTCCAGATCTAATTTACCCTTGTCTCATGATATGATAAAACTATCTCGTCTATATACATTGAAGCAGGTTGAACACCCGGAATATCTGCCCTGCTCGCAAGCTATCATCCATTTATTACGGTTCACCCTTATCCACCCCTTTTGGGAGAACCATTCACCTGATTAAGAAATACTGCTTTAAGGCACAAAATTACCTTTCTAATGATACATGACATGTTAATCTAGCTTTTGTATATTTAAAGATGGCTGTTTTTATACAGAAACAGCACCCCTTGAAAATACACAACAGAATAGAATAAAATTTGGCACACGCCTTCAAATAATGGTCCTTTACATATTCTAATTTTTGTTAGAATCTGAGAAGGCCATGTCAAAAAAGCAACTTTTTTATGTTGATTTGACATGGTTTGGATAGCGTGTAAGAACTTAGAAGAGGCATAAATAAAGCAAACATAAATTTGCTTATGCCTAAACGTTTGCACTGCGTGTCACTAAATAAAAATTTCAAATTATGTGATGTGTTTCAAATAATGTCATATCGTGTGTCTAAAACAAAAGGTTAACCTCATGCTTTCCCACAATCCACAAACAGAGTAACACCCCACAGCCTGTGTGGAAGGGGCATTAATGGAACGGCGTGTTTAATTATTATGTGACATATCTAAAGATCTAATTCTTGATCTCCGTAAATTCCCATTAATTTTTGCATTTGAGTAAAACAGTGTACAAATGAAAAATGAACGTATTAAAAGCAGTTTTGTGTCTGAAATAGGTTACTAAAGGAAAGGAGCGAACACTTTCTGACCATTTAATCACATGTTACCAGCATTGTATAACCTTCTTCCTGATTGCAACGTTGTGTGTTTTTTTAAATGGAGTTACTAAACACACAACCTTGGCTAAACACGTCTCGCATATTTTATGTAACGAAAACCCGTGACTGAAAAACTGTGTATTGTGTTACAATGTTCTAGCACCAAGGTTTAGATCGTTTTTAGTTTCACAGGTTCCTTTGCCTGAAAATGCTTTCTGTTGTTTAAAATAGGCCTAGAGTTTTTGAGATATTTGATAATAATTAGTAAATGTGTTTCAGATATAGCGATAAAAAGGCTTTTTGACACAATTCAAAAAAGGTTAAATTAAGCAATTTTAGTGTGCTGCCAAGAAAATTGGATTAGGCTCAATAGCCAAAGCGATATACAATCTCTGATGGAAAGGGTGTCGGCAGGTCACCTGATATGGAATAGGAATTGCCAGTATGGCAGAATGCTGGCGACTTGGCGACTATGTCGGCCGAAGAATCAGCCAGAAAACCGAAGAAATTGGTGCAAAAAAAATTTAAGTAAAAAAATTCAAATTATTTTTTTTTTTCAAAAAATTTATTTTTAGGTTCGGACCCACCCCCCCTTTTTGGAAGTGACATTAACGTTTTTTGTTTGTTTTTGTCAGGGCTTACCTCACCGTCCGAAACTGCGTGTTTTTTCTCAGTGTAATTGGGTGACACGTCTTGCTTATGCAAAACCAAAATCAAACGCAAAACGCTTTTTTCGTTTCTTGCTTGGTCGACCGTGAACGCAGGATATTTTTTTCTCTTTCGCCTTTCGTTATTCGTTCGGGTTGGCTGATCAACAAGTGTGTGTTTGACAATTAATAACAATCAATTAAGCGGTCTCTGTCGGGCTCGCTGCCTCTTCGACAAACTATACACAAGTCCTTTTTAAATACTTTTTGACTATTTTAACTACGTAAGGGCGAAAAATTTTTGCAAATGTTTTTTTTACGTTTTGATGCTGTCTATTGAACTAGATTAGCGTTTTTCTAACGTTGCGCATGAAAGGCTGCCAAGTGCGTCGCGGACAAACTGAAAACGTATTCAAAAATATTGGACATATATTTTTTAACATTTCTTTTATTTTTATTTTCGGCAATGTAATAAAAATTTGCAAGAAATTTTTAAAAATGCCTTTTTCCCCAAAAACAACCAAAATCGATCACATATATTTCACGGACTTTTTTTTTTTTTTTCCTGAAGTTAACGATTGCACACTAAACGGTTTCGCAGCTGACACCTGGCAGGAGTGTCTGCGACGCACGTTAGACGGTGTGTTTTGCGTCTAAAAGTTTGCTTTTGCTGGACGTTAATTGGATGTTTCTGATGATTTTTTTATTATTGATGACGTCATTAAAATCGCTGTCTTATGATGTCATATCTGTTACGCAAATGCAAAAAATGTTCGCGCTTCGCGCAAACTTTAGCCTGGTTTTGCTAGGTTTCTGTGTCTTTTTTTTTCAGCAAATCTATCCCAAAGGTAATATGCATACTATGGGGCATGTTGCACTGTGACTGTGACCATTTCTATTAAATTTTATTAAAAATATCATTATTTCAAGCAATATAAATTGGAAATTTATCGAAAGAATATTTTTTTGTGCTTTTCAATCTGGTTTTGAGCAGCACGTTTTCACACAGGTTTACGTGAAAACAGCTGTCTATGTAACACTTTTAAAGCAAGAAAAGCAAACATGTACGTACATCCCCAGGCCCCAGGTTGTACCTTCACATGTCCCTTGTGTACTTGTTAATGACTTGATGTCACAAATATTTTTGCGCCTGCTGCGCTACGTTTTGTTGTCTAATTTACTTAATAAGAGCCTTGTTTATCGCCAAAACATGGCAAGGTTCATAGATTCCTCAGGCGAACACATCATTAAAGTTTAAGGACGCGTCCAAAAGTCGAAGAATTTTCGCCAAAAATGCTTGTCACCAGAAGGCTAGCAAGATTCTGCCAGCCTGGAAATGGCCTTTCCCGGGCAAAGTTTATCAATCACATCACAGTCCTAACACAAACAGAATTAGCTAAACATCTTTATGACAGTATTGCAGTAAGTTTCAAATCACATGCAAGGGGTAGAGATTTTAGTCTAAACTTTTACTGGAAAAGGCAAGTTTACATGGCATGAAGCTGGGAGATCAGAATAAGTACTGTGCTCCTCATAAAGTGTGTAAATTTTTAATTTTATGAACAAGATATTTAGCAACCTAGATTGATTTCAGAACCATCTTTGTGACAGTTATTAGGAGCAGGGCTAACAATTTCATCAAGACAGTGGAAATAATGCCAGAATTTATCATGGATTTTAAATGAAGTATATATATATTTTATTTATTATATAGATAAACAAACTAAGTGATTAACAATTTCAGACAGTTTTTACCTTAACTTTTCCATTCTTGTCAATTTTGAAATGATCTCCATGAGGACATGGCACACTGGTATCCTGATTATTTGAGGCAAATATTTCACTTTGAGTGTTCATAAGAAAAGGCCTTAATATACTTAATAGTTTCAATAATTTTAATGGCTGCAAAAACTAAAAAATTATGAATAGTATGCAAGATATATACAACGCTTACCAAATAAAGGAAAAAATAATGAGCAACAATTGCAAAAAGAGTATTGCTGTCAATGTTATGAGTGTAAAGACCCTGACTGCATTTCTTAACAACGGGCTGTCAAAGATAACCTAGTTAAGATATATAATTGCAAATTAATTTGCTGAGCTATGATATATATTTTGTACCAAAAAGTAAAATTCTCGAAGACTACATTTTAAAACAAGAATGCAATTTAAAGTCATTTCTCTTGCACCGTAAATCAAAACTCGTAAATAACAACAAGATGTTGCTATAAAATATACTATTGCCTCATTTAGTAGATTAATTCTGAATGTTTTATAAAACCAGTTTGAGTTTGAGTAGGACTGATTTAAAAATGCAATCTGTTAAAGCAGTCCAGTTGTAAAAAACAGCGTTTTTACTGCCAGCCGCCAAAGATTAATCCATACAATTACAAATAGTGAAGGTATAAAGTTTAAAAACTATTCTTGGGCACTCTTTCACAAATGTAAAAGGGTACGGTCTCCAAAATGTACCTTTTTTTCTGTACATTTGTGAAAGAGCGCCAGACTGCCGATGATTAAACAAACATGGGATTTTAAAAAGCTTTAAATATTAGGGAGAGTTTCTAAAGCTACACCTGAGCACTGGTCTAAGGCTAGACCATTTGTATGGATTAATAGCATAAACATGTTAGCATAAACAAACCTGAAACCTACAACAAACAGTTTATTGCACTTCATGGCTATATTTAAACAAGAATCATAAAAGTTTCACTTCAGCAATAGGAACAAAACATTTTTGATCATAGATTATCACTTTCACATTTTTTTAACGGAAGATTAAATTCCTATTGAAGTTGAAAAAAATACAAGCAGCCTTGAAATGATATAAAAAATTACAAAAAGAACAAACTGTAAAAGGCTGTTTAATCCTTCCAGGAATATATTTTATATTATTAAAAAAATAATTATTAAACCTTTCAAAATAAAACTTCTAACATAAAATCCGTAAAAACTTGTGGTTTATTTTAAAAAGCATCTTTAGTCACAGTAAAAAGTATATTGTCGGTGAGGACTGAAGACTCAACAATGAACTAACAAAACAGCAGCGTTCCACTTCATTAGGCTCAATCAGTTTGCATTAAAGAGTTTTTGACAAACCCAATGGTTCTTAACCTCCAACAGGGCTGTGACTTTTGGAGGGGAAGAAATACTCAGGGCCGCTATATTTAGAAGGTGTAACAATATTTTTCTCACTGCAAATTCTCTGTATAAGCCTATTAACCCTATAAACCTAGCTAGTAGATCTGAAACATGAGTGCACAATCACGGCCGTTGACAGTAACTTATGCGGCCGTGCACATGTTTTGAGAAAACAAGTGTTGGTGGCCGTAGGTTGAAGTACAAAGGTATTTTATGTTATAGGCCAGGCAGCCGTCAGCTTTCAGTTGTTGTTTCAGATGGCTAAGACCAGTGTGAAAAAGTTGTGGGGCACGAGTTTAGTTGTTGAACTCCTGACTCCAATTTTAAGTTGCGTGTATTAACTCGTTAGCCGACCACAATACTTCTGGTGATTATAATTGTATTAACTGATAAACGACAAACCAGTTTCAAACTACAGTCGGCGGAACAAGTTAGCATATAGGATAAGAAGAGTTAGTTTTACAAGCGGATAGCGGCGGTCTTAAATAGCTACAGACAATCCGACTGCTGACCGCAGAGATAATGGCAGAACAGGCCATTTAGCATTTAACACTTGGGTGTGAGTTAGCGATGCTTCGCATATAATAATTCTCTCACATAAGCAAATACATCATAAAACTTACAGTAAACACAAAAGCTCTTAGTCGGTAATTATTCATGCACTCTACACAAAGTCTCTATAGAAATCACAAGTTGCGCAGCTAACTCGCTCTTCGTTGGTAGATACTTAAACGTCCATTGTGAGGTTCCAAATCCAAGAATTATTGGAACGCTTCCTATTGGCTGAAATTTCATGACGTCACAGACAACACAATGAAATGTAGCAGACGATCAGCTGAGCGGCCGCCAGCCGTACTAGGTGACTAGGTCGAAAATTTATTTTCTTCCACGAGAAAAAATACCTGACGAGTTGGTATTTGAACATTTTCTTGTAAATCTTTTGATAGGACACGTCAAACGTCTGCGGTGCTGGCCACCTCCACAAAAATAGCATTAGCTAAAAGCCCATAGAAGTAACTGTCTTGTCCATAAAAGCATACTGCTGCTGCGAATACCTCAACTAGTTAACACGTTAAAATCTTTATTACAATTGCGATGGATCATGAATAAAAACATTTTTTTATTAAGGCCTTTTTAATTTTAAGCCTATTTTTAAACACATTTTTGATACTGTTTAAATTAGACTTTGGAATAAATCAACAGCTTTTAATATTAAACAGTAAAAAAATGAAATGTACTGAGTGCCTAATTATATTGTTCTAAATACAATTCTTTTCATAAAAATGCTTAAAATGTGAACATAACTAGCATACAAACTGATCATACTTTCTTTATTAACCAAGATAATAACGATAAATAATGTGACCTAGATTAAAAAGAAACAGAAATATTCACAGAATAAATAGTCTTGAAAATGATTTTAAACGTTGCATGCACATTCTCCACCTTTTGGAAATTTGCAATTGATATAATTGAAAGAACACTTTTATTTGAAATAATTCATGTAACAGGATATTAGGCTAGCAATTGACATAGGCTCCACGACAGGCTTTCACCCAAGACCTTGGCTCAACAGGAACCGCCACTACCAAATACCAACTGAGCTACATCGGCTCCATGGAAATGAGTTGAGATACAACCACACCAAATTGCCTGCTGCATTCTGTTGTACGTACAACTTCATTGAAGATCTAAAAGGCTAACCATAGGCATGTAGAACTTAGTGGTAAAAACAACAGAAATGCCTCAAATAAACACAAAAATAGAACTTTGCAGTGTTATGAACAATTCATTCAAGTCCCAGTCATGTCATTTGTAATAATAACTTAAGTTCAAGTCAAGTCTTTTCAAAAATAACAAGTCAAGTAGCAGTCAAGTCAATATAACACTGGAAAGTTGAAATTAAATGCATAACATTACAAAAGAAATAATATACTAGAACGTCATAGTTAAGTTTTAAAAAAATACTAAAATCTAGGTTGAACTTTTTTAGCAAGTTATTAATTTTTACAATTATTAACATGTCAATGAAAATTAATAATTTTACCAAAAGGAAATTCGTGCAGCATTACAGTACTATATTTCACGATTTGTTAGTTGTGACTTAAACCCTTCACTTTGCTTGACATTATATGAATATAAGCTTTTATGAAAAACTATACCTGTATAGCTTTAGGTAATGCGTCCACAGTTGTGACTTGATTAGTTGAATTATCCCTGATCAGCGTCTTTAATTTGCCTGATTTAGACATTTTTTAGGTAAAAAATATATATATGCATTTTATGTAAATAATGCTGTACTTGAAATCTGTAGCTTCTGTCCAGAATCTGTAGCTTCTGTCCATGTGAGAAAATCCAATGTTCCAGCAATCAACATTCATGCTAAATCTTACTACAAACTTGTGGACTTAAATTCTGACCAAACCAATGAACCACCAGCAATTCGACACCTGACCTCGACGTTGAAAAAATCAGACAAGAAAGGCTCATTATGCGCCACCCATGCCACAATGGAGATGGAGCGCCACATAAAGCTTGTAACCGAATCTTCATCAGCAATAGCTGGCTTCGACAGACGTGACGGCCTGACCAGGTTAAAGATTCGTTCACGAAAACTGATGAAGCGATACAATACCAAAAATCAATTCCAATCTTAGGTCCTCATGCTGATGCCATCTTCTCCCTGCATAAAACTGGCAGAACAAACAAAGACCTAACAAACTTTGATCGGTTTGTATAATTACACCCCGGAATGCAACAGTGTGTCATGTTCCTTTTTTTATCCACTGCTGTATCAAGCGACATTGGAAAAGGTCGAATCTTACCCGGTTCATCCAAGCGTGACCGATCTGCCGATATTTACGCACTGATCTCTATAAAACCTGGATAGCGCAACTAGCGGCACGCGTGAGCGGTTTTTGAAGCCAATTAGAAGGCTGAAACGCCATCTTGCAAAGGTCCTAAAATGCGCAAAATTTGCATTACGCCTTATGGAGAAGGGTGTTAGTGACAGATAACAGCGTTTTCTGACTATTTAGGAATGCTTGTGACTTAAAATTAGTGGTTTCTAAGGCCGCAAGCCATACTTCAATTATTTAAAGGAGAAAAAATAAATAAAACTGTATAATTAACGCAAAAATCTGCTTTTTAAAGACGACTAAACCAGTGTATTTTTCCCATTTATTTTTAGACTACTTATAACTTAAAGTTGGTGGTTTCTAAAGCGACAAGCCAATATCTGACTATTTAGAAATAAAAAAACGTTAAAAGCACCTATTTTTTGTGTTTTTTTACGAGACTAAACCAGTATGACAGTTTTACACTCAACTATACTTATCTTTTATTAAATCTTTTGTTCAATTCTTTCTGCTTGTTGGTTACTTTTAAGTTAAAACTATAATAGTACTAAAATAATGCTCTGCATTTTTGTTATGTAAAGGCTTCTATTTAAGTTTTATTTTATTTTGTAGACAGACATGGAACAAAACTCGTGTTCGGCTAGGATATCCTTAACCAGGTTATAATTTAAAAAACCCAAGGATGCATTTTATTGGATGTCCTGAAGGTTAGCCATATTTTTGCATATACTTCTATAGACTGACACAGTAGGTTTTAAAAGTAACTTGGTTGCTTGCAGCAAAGGAAAAAACGCAATAATTGAAAAATATTTAACAACAGTAGCAATAAACAAATAGTACAAATTTAAAACAACAAGTGAACATGTGATTAATAAAACTTATTGATTGTTAAATAAAACTAGTTTGCTAAGCTTTTTTCTTATTTTTTCTCCCACTATTTTTTCAGAGGTTTCCTTTCCAAGATGGTACAGCCTTATCTTACTGTAGCACTTCGATACAACTTTGATCAGTTGAAAGACATGATTATCCATCACTGTACTGTCAAACATGTGACTATCTAAATCAGGAAATAATTGGGCTGCATTAATACTGTGTAATACTGATGTTGCAATGGCATCTGGAATTCCTGTATTAATCGGTAATTTTCCACCAGAACATGCCAACAATCTTAAAAAGCATTTTTCGGTGTCAGAGCACACCCTAATTACACTTTCTGATGGTTTCATAAGACCTCCTCTGTCTTTGAATGTCAAAAAACTGGGTTGTGCTATCATTTTCTGGGAACCAAGTGCCAAGGAGCAGGTAAAACATGTTGTTTGTTTTTTTGCCATCTTTGCAACATACCCAGCTATGTATGTAATAGCTGCTTTTTTATATTCTGATAAAATTTTTATGTTTGGACTGTCACAGTAATCATGGTCTGTTGAAATGGGCAGACGTTCAATGAGGTCATATTTTTTAATTAATGCCACATCAGTTAACTTTACCTCCGTATAATTTGTTTTACAGGTGTCGCTTATTGCATCCAGAATTGTTGTCGAATCCTGGTTGGAGCAATTACCATTTGTACCTTTAATACAGCTTCTCATCAAAAGACGCTTGAAGGCTGCTGTGAACTTGTGCTGTTGGGTTATTATTGCAGCAACCAGCAGTTCGGACAGCACTGAAAAACAATTCTAGGTGATCTTGGCTAAACTTGTACATTAACAAATAACTTAGTGGAGCATTGGCTCTGCCTACTAAGTTATCGAACAAACCTTTTGTGCTCTGGATACAGGCTAAAAAACCAACAAAACCAGTTTTTCTTCTGGAAATGTGCATTGGAGTGCTGTCAGTTGTTTTTAACTGCATTATGTAAGTAAAACATTCTGAAAGAAAGGGATCCCATACAAACTTATTCGCAATCCGAAGGGCAGACTTAAAACCTTTGGCGAGGGGATTTGAATTTAAAAATGTCAAATAAACGATCAAACATTCGTAAGAACCTGACAGTTGGTGCACATCCCTTAAATTCCTTTAGTTTTAAATTCTCTGCACAATATTGGATGGCATCAGCCACACTGGAACTCAATGCCTGTGCTGCAAGGTTTACCTTCATTTTTTGCTGCTGCCATTTGATGTGTGCCAGGTTAAGCTTGTTGCCCAAACGCAAACCTTCATTTTGTTGGAGTTTTTGCAATGCAATAATGTATTGCCATTTGATTTTTCCTCCATCTACCAAAATTTCCCAATCAGCAAAAGTATTTCACACAAGTTTAAGCATATGGCAAACATCAAGAAGAACATAAATCCGCCCGGTTTTGTTCGAGGGATGTTCAAAGTTTGCTGTTAAGCAACCTGGTATCATAGATGCACGGAGTTCTCGTAACATAGTGAAATGACAAGAAGGACCGTCGCATGTCAGAGATACTACCTTTGCACCAGTGTATGAAACACGCTGAATACATATTTTGGCGATGTTTGCACGCTCTGCACCACTTAAGCCATCTACAAAAAAATATGCACATGGCACCTTCCAACCACTATTAATACATACAACCATTAAAACGAGAACATCCTTCGCATATGGTAAAGAGTCGTCATCATAGAGACCATTTCCATGATCTACAAAACCACGAAACTTTTTACCATCCCAAGCAATATGTTTACTAATAGACATCTCGTCAAGCATAAGGGAGCACATAACTTGTTTACCATTGTTGTGGGCGATTCTCACCTTTTCTTTAATTGCAATAAAAGCTGGTTTTGTAAATCCTGGATCCGCATCTATTTTGCCGTACCATTTTCGAATCTGGGCTTGGTGGGGTAATATAAAAAATCGAAACTTTTACGGACAAATTCATACGCTTTAGAGGAATAAAATTGTAGAGTAAGTGCAAATGATTTTAAAGCTGCTGAATATTTAAATCCTTTGCCAGATTTTGTTTTTTTGATTCTTGTTAATAGTTCAAATGGTACCTCTGATAAACACTGCTTTAACATGTCTTCACAGCGAGTTGAAATTAAATTTTTATCCTTTAAAATTCTAATAATCCCCTTTAAAGAATTGACCTTCAATTTTAATCTTCTCGCTTTTTGTCTTGCAACTTTCATTTTATTTTTTAATCGTATAATTTTTTCATTGCTTTCTTTCAATTTGTTCTCTTCGTTTTTTGAATAAATGTTCAAGCAGTAATTATGGTCATGTGTTATGTAGTTCTTGGGAATCTTAAGTTGGTTGGTTCATCCTAGCACTTGTAGTCTGGCATTTGGTAGTTTTCTTTCTTTTGTTTGCTAAAAAAAGTTTTACACTTTATTTAAACTTCAAGTGTGTTTTAGTTTACAATGTAGTTAATGTTCAATCTTAGGGTGCTTTAGTTTTTTTTAAATAATATTTGATACATTTTGCTTAGGATACACAGTGGTGTGTCATGTTTCACTATAAATGTCGTTCATTGTAATACCCTAATTTGTTATATGGGTCATTCCACATTTAATTTAAAGTTTTTCAAAATTTTTGCACCCATCTATCAAAGACCTCAAAGGGAAAATATTTTTGCGACTCCAGCTATAGTGGCACTTTTAATTTTTATGGCTTGTCTAACTTTGACAAACTAAATCAATGGGTTCGAAAAAATTATATTTAGAAATAGCTAGATATTTTACAGGACAATCTAGAAAGTAATTAAATTAATCAATACATTTGTACAAAATATAAATATTATTAGGCATATTGCCACATAAAGACCAGTGGTTCTCAGCCTTTTATAAGTCATGCCCCCTCAGGTCTCTGGACATACCGCAAACCAAAACAAAATGGTTTAACTAACTAAAAATTAAAATATGACATGTCTGTTGCCCCCTGAAGACTTCTTTGTGCCCCCCTGGGGCCTGAGGGACACATTTGAAAAATGCTCCTTTATTATTATGTGTATTTCATGAAACAAAACCATTTAATTGAAATTTTTTTATACCTAGTTAATAAATATTCAATATTAGTGAATATTTGAAATTTATAAATTAATAATCTGTGTTGGGTTTCCGGCTCTTTAAATTAAGCATGGAATGACTATCCAGGTAATTTTGAAGCTGATGCGAGGTTTCTAATAACTAAACTACTATAGTATAGTATAGTAATTTAGTTATTAGACATGTCTATCAGCTCTGATATTATCAGTATGGTATGTTTATATACATATATATATATAGAATGTATATATCTACCTTTTTTAAGTATTTTGGAAATTTTTTATGTCTGGTCGGAACCGCATCGCTGGCAAGTCGCACTTTATATCCAGTCCGAATTATTTTTTTCTCAGCAAAATGGTCGGAACACACCATTGAATGTTTCGTCGGCGCCCAATTGCTACGGTGAAGTTTTGCCACCCAAAGATTTTTTCTTTCCTGATCTGCTGGAAATCTGTCAAGAGTACTATTACATAACTCATCTATAATAGAGAAATACTTCTAAAATTCTACGGAAGTGATTTGTAATAATTATATAGAAATTGATGTGACTTCTAAATGCTAATTACTAGTATTAAAACCTGTCTAATACTAACGACTTTAATCTGTCCTCATAGCTTATAGGTAACTAGTAACTGAAAGTTAAGCTAAGTGAGTAGGTAAACTAATATTCAATCTGCAACTATCTAAGCTAACTGCATTTATTAAAAGTATGTATATTTACAGGGCCAACTGATTATAAGCGTTGTTGGTCAAAAACAGTATTATCAACCAGCATAGTAAAGATGTACCAAATTGAAATACATCTACAACACTGACCAAGAAAACCATTTTCAAAGATTGGCTATACTACTACAGTTATTATGAGTTTTATAACCAGTAAGACAACACTCAAACTGGATATTTCTGACATCTATTATAATTATCATACTTATGAAAAGTTCTCGGAAATTTTCTCTTTAGGACTGTTTCTTTCACTGTCACTTCTACTAGCTTTTTTGCGTTTGCGCTTTAGGCAACCAAACGCACAGCATTGCATGCCTGGCATTTTTATACTTTATTTGGATAGTTAAAGCAAAACTGGTCAACTGCAATACATATTCAAATATTATCATCAGCAGTCGATTCTCATTACCCATCTATAGTTGGGTAATACTAATTTACGGAATGATGAATGGTCGGAAATGTCGGAACGCTCAATAATTTAAGTGTTACCCCGTTAAAACAATTATTAAACCAACGCACAATATTTGGGTTACAGTGGGGGTTAGCGTTTGGGTGAAGGTGGGTCAAGTATTATTATATTTAATAATAATACTGTGAGCGTATTTATATACATGCCACTGTCAGTGCCTCCTAAGAAAAAAATAGACAGAAAATGGCCAATCTGTTCACGTTGTGCTCAAAATTACTATTAATAAATTTCTGGCCGGTAACTGTCTATACTCCAGAGTTTTACCAGCAGCTTCTCAATCAAAAACTAAGCTGAAAGGTTGGGTGGCATTGAAGTGGGAAAAAAATCATACTGATCTAGAATTATACCACAACGATGACCGACAAAACTTTTTAAGGAATTGCAATTACTTAAAATTTCAGAAATATATAAATTAGAATTTGGGAAATTTATGCACAAATTCCACAGCAATGCTCTACCTCCCACATTTAGCTCTTACTTTACTAAAATTTCTGATATACACGATCATGTTACTAGGTTAAAGGATACTAGGCAATTATTTTTACCTCATCACACAAACACATCACTAGAGCAGAGATCACTTGGCTATCAAGGACAAGTGGTATGGGGAAATATTGATATCAATTTAAAATCATTATATATAGTGAAATGGGGCACCTTGACTGGTAAACCTGTTGGTTGTATCGGTGCCTCCTGGCATAATATTCTTATTGCATTTGTTGTTGTATTAACGTTATGTGCCAAAATAATAAAATTGAATTGAACGCACATAATTTGTGTTAGGGTGTGCGTTAGCGTTTTGGGTTAGGGTGGGTCAATAATGAATATAATAATACCTGACCCACCCAAATCCAAAGGCCAACTCGCACCCTAACCCAAATATTGTGCGTTGGTTTAATAATTGTGGTAGGATTCTAAACCAGCGCCCGGCGCGCATTATTACAACAACGAACAATATTTGAGTTAGGGTGTCGGTTAGTGTTTGGGTGAGGGTGGGTCAAGTATTAATATATTCATTATTTAATAATAATACTTGACCAACCCTAACCCAAACGCTAACCCCGCACCCTAACCCAAATAATTTGCATTGTGGTAGGATTCTAGACCAGCGCCCAGCGCCGTGCCTATATATTGAATATATATAGGCAGGGGTTTCGTCGTTCTAAAAATGCCGATTTTTGCGTTAATTATACAGTATTAGGTTTTTTTCTCTTCCAAATGATTAGAGTATGGCTTGCAGCCTTAGAAACCATTAATTTTAAGTAATAAATGTTAATAAATAGTCGGAAAACGCTGTTACTAGCACCTTCCTCCATAAGCCGTAATGCAAAATTTACGCACTTTAGGACCTTTTCAAGATGGAGTTTCAGCGTTCTAATTGGCTTCAATTTTCAACCACTAGTTGCGCTATCCAGGTTTTATAGAGATCAGTGTATTTACGAGTGTCGCCTCTAGTATTAGTGCTCTATGGTTTAAGTATCTACCCTCTTCGTTATGGTTTAAACATAGAATACTAATTATACTTTCCTGCCGGTCCGCCAAATATATTACAATCTTAAATCTCAACTACAAAATGCAAGATGCTGAAGGCTTGTCCATCAAATTTAGAACTTCGCCAGCTTTGTAATTTGCAACATTGTGGCGTAACATAGAGTTAATTATGGGGCGCCGTTTGGAAAAAAACAAATACGCTTCTACCGACAACTTTTTTGTCCGATTTAGCTTAAATCGAACTGTAAATTTGTCAGATTTAAATTAAATCAGACAAAATTTAAATCGGACAAATTTTCTGTCCGATTTAATTTAAAGGGACAAATTATATTTCGATTTAAGCTAAATCGGACAAAATTCCTTTCCGATTTAAATTTGTCCGATCAAAGAGATTATAACCATTAGGACAAACTGTGACGTAGCCCATTGTTCTACTTTCGACAGCGTTCCGCTCTAATGCATAATAGTAAAACGTAAACAACTGGGCTTCACTTGCATGTTGGTGAGCTTAAATTTTGGAGCAACCGGCTTATATATATTAAGGTTCTACTTTTCTGCTAGGTTAAAAGTTATGTTTGAATTAAGTGTCAAACTTTCATTGCCGAGTTTCGTGTAAACACACTTAAAAAAGCCTGTAGGGCATACAATATCAGCTGACCATAAGTACCATATAATATGACAACACACTCGTTGGCGCGCCAACGTCGTCTAGTTAGTGACTGCGAAAGCGCACAACGCGTTGCTGTAGAGTAGGCCAGTGGTTCAAAACCGGATTGCCGGAGAGGAATTTACATTTTTTTATTATTACTAGTAAGCCTTTTGGTACAACTTTTTGTGTTCGGTTATATAGTACAATAAACAAAATATTACAATATTGTTTATAGTTATTTTTATTGCCCCAGTTTCGTTTATTTTAGCATTACAGTAAAACACTTTTTTTACACAAAATTAGTGTTTAATGTTGTTCATTTAAAAAAGGAAAGCACCAGATTATGCAGCTTTGTAATCTGTTGGAATTAAATGTAACAACAAACCTTTTTCTTTAACAACCAGTTATCCAATCAAGTTTAAACTGAATAAAGATATATATATATGTATATATATATATATTTAAGCTGTTTACAAGATGTCACCTACTTCTATATATGGGCTTTGATATTCATTCAACTACAACCTCCAGCAGTTAAGCTCCAAACGTTTGTTATCAGCTATTAGGGAGAAAAGATGAGAAGCACTCGAGGTAAAACATACTTTACGCAAACTTACATTGAAAATGACAAAAAGTATCTATTTCAAACAGGACTGCGGAGTCGGTTAAAAATAACCAGAGTCCGACTCCGGTTAAATGTGGCATTTCGTCGAGTCCCGAGTCCGGCCCTGACTAAACAGCCTGTATTCTGCCAATTTACGTAACCAAAATAACATGGATATCCAGCTATCCACTTACAGGGGTGTCGTATAACTCATTCATAATACATGGTTGGAAAATATTCCACCACATGCTATTCCACCTTTACAATTTTCAGTTAGCGGTCATATTAGTTTACTGCGCATGTCAGACTCGGGACTCGGGTAGTTTTACATGGTCTTACTCGAGTCCCGAGTCCGACTCCAGCAAAACAAACCGACTCCTCGAGGCCGACTCAGCAGTCCTGATTTCAAACCTGTACAATATGCTACCTATAGTTCTGTCTGGCTTTTTTTATTTACTCTAAATTAAGCCACTATACTTTTAGAGTCTATAATTTAATTCCTGAAATTTATTCAGAATAAGTAATAACTCAACAACTCTTTTGACGACAAAGTAAAAATTTATAAATATTTTATTCATATAAACAAAACGTTTACTTTGTAATACACACTTTGAAATTTAAATATAATAAATCAGTGCAAAGAGAAACTTTAATAAAATTATAAAAAAACATTTGTAATATATTGGTCGATAAATTGTGTTAATACAGACGCTGTTGACCAGGTACTACACAAACGAATACAATACTGAAGTGGCCTCTGGAATCTGGTGTCAATACAGAACTTTATTTATTCTTTAAATTGATTGATTCTTACCATGTTTAACCAAATAAATTTTAAATAAACATTATTTTGTTTTGCTTGCCTGAGTTTGCATATAAGGTGTACCAAGAAGTAGGAAAATAATGACACTTTTAACAAAAATTGATTACTTAATTCTCGAAGCTTTTTTTGGAAATTTGGTAGGTAATTGTGTGTGCAATTAAAATATATAATAAACGATGCAATTTTTTGTAGAGGGCTTACATGCGACGCAATGCCAACCCTGACATTTCTCAAGTTGGATATGGAGTATCTGCGCTTTCGCAACGCAAGTGTGTTAAAAAAATCAAGGGTGGAAACACTACTTATGGTAAACTCAATGCTTGGACATCAGTATGTGATGAACCTCTTCCCAAACACCAGAGATTAGAAAATAAATAAAATATTGATGCATTTATTATACTCGAGTTACAAACACATAAAACGTACAATGTTGAAACAAATGCTTTATTTTTTGGGAACTTTAAGATCCCCTCTTAAGCCACGTGTAAGTTTTGCTGACTGTTTCGTGTACTTTTGAAGTAAGTGTTTAGCAAAATTATGTCCAAGGACTTTATTAAAAAGATGCATTATATATCTTACTACTTCCTCTGTTTATGTTTGACAAGTGTCGAGATTGGTACTTTGTGTTTCAACAAATCGATTGCAAAATGGGTCTCTGTTCAGTTGTTTATAAATGTTAAAAAAATTAATATCTTTCACTTTATTAGCTATTTCTCTATTGTGCAAGTAGTAGACTCTCAAAAGTAGTCCTAACATTCTGGTAGAAGGGTAGAGTAACATATATCCAGGTTTTTGCATTGACATGGAAAACTCTCCCTGAGGTGCATCTTGGCAAAATCCATTCAGAAGATCAGGGACTGCTTTTCCATATTTAACAAAAGCTTTTCGCATTAAGTATCCACCAACATACTCCAAAATTTCTGAAATAAATTTGTACAATTTTAGCATCTACAGATAATAACACATGTGCAAAAACCATACAACTTTACCTGTTTCACGTGTAGTAACACCTGCCACCGCGTGCTTTGCCTTTTCTTCTTGATTTACAATAATGGCATCGAAGATTTTGATCAAGAACTGAGCTGCAACAACTTGTTGCATTCCTAGAAAGTCGCATGCATTTTTGCAAACATGCGCATATTTTTTGTACAGCAATTCTGGTTTGGGGTTAAGTACAAATTCCCCTATAGTTGATTGGATATACAATCAGATATCAGTACATACGTCTGGTACATCTATCATTACATTTTAGCCATTTTTTGCTTTTTATTTATTAGAGCAAACTTTGAGAAAATTTTAAAACGTGCTATGCAATTACCAGCAAAATCAAATAAAAATGGTCACGTGGCAACGCTTCATCCAAGCGTGACCAATCTGCAGAGGCTGGTCGAATAAAAAGGTGTCGCGATTCTTTATTGGTTTAATTTTTGCAAAACTAAAACTTTATTCCAAAGAATAAAGTTATTTATTACCTTATTGTTTTAAAAAATATATATTTTTTACCAAACAAGAAAAGTTATGATTGATTTCACGCTTGAGTGAACAATCAGTTACCTCTCTAGTATTAGTGCTCTATGATGCCATCATCTTTAAACACTTCATGCTCCGACCTAACGAAAATCGTTTATCTGCTCCTGGCACGCATGTAGTCTGATTTGTGGCCCGTAAAGAATACGTAAGAAATATTGTGCAACCTTGGACAACCCTGACTTGAGAAATCAAAATCACTGAAAAGCCCAAACAATTACCAGTAGGAATTTGTGTAAAGCAGTGTCATATGTTATCTACAAGAGAATAAAGTTTCCCATTAATTAATAGGCTGCTTACAGCACAACAAATGGTAAAAGGGGGAAAATTTTGAAGGAATTTATTGTGTTTTACTCTTTAAATAATCTGCTCATTCTGTGACCAGAACTTTTTAAGTGGAGGTTCCCAATCAGTTTTCCAACCTATATAATAGAAAAACAGTGTAACATACTAAATTAAAAAAAAGATTTTAAATAAATAAATACTTTTGGTATGTTAATGGCAAATTATGTAACGCACATTACTTCAATAAATGCATGCCAAAGCAGACATCGAGAAATGTTATTTTTTAACTGTTAAACCTAGTGGGTCAAAAAGTTTAATACAATAAAAGAGGTCACAGCCTGAAAACTTTGGGTAGCCCTAAACTAGATAAACTTTACCCATGGACAGTTAGCAGTTTAAAGTTTTGTTTATAAAGTAAAATTAAATACTCTATTCTATAATGGTTTGCATTACACTATGATTTCATTGTCACAATAATCTTACCAAAGGTTTGTTGTATCTTTGAGGAATAGACGGACTATTTTTTTTATTTTCCCAGTGTACTGTTGGTATGTATTTAAGCAATGTCCAACATAATCCCAGAATGGCTGAATCACAGTTACAGACAAATATATATGTGTTCTTATTATAGTTCAACTAGTAACTATGAGCAAGTTCTATAAAAATAAACCAAGTGGATAAGTTTAACATTATAATAACATACTCCAATACTGAGCAATCAAATATAATATAATTTGCAAAATTATTAACTGAATTCAGTGACATCTGGTAACTACTGATTCCAAATGTAACTACTACCTTACAAATGCTAATTGCTTGCTTCACTCTCACAAACAGCACACCACCAATAATATTTGCTAGTTAAATATTTCACACAGCAAACTGAGGTGCAAAAAATTTTCGTTTGAATGTTTTCAAATAATTTGGTATTCATTTTCAGTTTATGGTATTAATTTCAATGTGTCTTAATTTGTAACACTGGAACAAGTATATAGAAGACTATTTAGAGCAGCAGTACGGCATAAATTTAATTTGCACACTGAACACTGGCATACTAAAGAAAAATTACTGTATTAAAAGTATATATTCTTTAGGATAAGGATATATTTGCGTAAAGAACATTTCCTAAATGAGCAATGGCTGTTACCATTTACCAAGCACAGCAAATTTGTTTATTTAAATTAAATTGGTATACAACCAAATATTATTCCAACTTACTTTATGTAAGAAAAGCTGGCAAATTGCTAATTTTTAAGCTTAATTACCACCAAGGGGCAGACAAAATTTGAACTTATTTTTCTGTAGTAGGCTCCGTACAGTGTAGGCTACAATGCAAAATACCTATATCATTTTCATTAAGAAGTTAACAATTAACACCGTATAGTTAAGTTTAATGAGTTCGGCACCTTTGAGATTAACAAACTAAGTGGTATTAATTTAATTTATAAGGCAATTCCTCACATAAATCTTAACGCCTAGAAGTGGAAACCAAGGCGCTCCATCGATTTGGTACGTAGAAACTAACGCAAAAAAGGTCAACAAATACCGCATACCGCAACGCACATTATTTGGGTTACGGTGCGAGTTTGGGTTGGTCGAGCATTATTATTAATAATAAAATCATAATGTGCGTTGCGTTATGCGGCATTTGTAGACCGTTTTTTCGTTACTTTCTACGTACCAAATGGAAAGATCAGCGCCCTACTTTGTAATTATATAGTGATCCGGGTAAATAGCCTCTTACCTAACTAAAATGCCTAAACCTATATAGTTGCTATTTTTTCGTTCGAACGCCAATCTAACCAAATTAATGCGATATAACACACAAATGAAACATATTTCAACTTAATTCGGTGCATTACACATATACGTTCGTATATTGGGTCGTCAATATTTACAAAATTGCCGAAAAAAGTTAAAAACGACGATTTTCTATTTTGTTCCCATAAAAGCCCATTATAAATTGAGGCAATTTGGGAAACATTTGAGTTGCACAACTTGTATAATTTCTATGGACTTTAACTCTACATATATCCAAAGAGTTTTTATTCCATGAGTTAAAACAATGACGTAACAATGGTGTTTTAAAATTTTTACTTCGGACTGGTCACGGTTGAATGCACGACAATAAAGCACAAGGTCGTCAGTTTACAAGACTGCGAGTGACGTATTTCATGCAATTTTGACCGTTACTTGCAGATAACAGCAATAAGTATTAGTCAAAGTAATAATGCTTAATGGTGAAAATAACGGCCCAAATAGACGTTAAAATGCTTAGTTTAAATTTATTGTCCAGACGTTGTTAGGGCAAATATGAGCTACGAACTTTCTTGTCAGGTAAATTTGGAGATTTTATTTGAGACGGAACTGGACAAAGATGTCACATTTAAGTAAGGTTTTAAAGTTAATCGGCCCAATATCTTAAACAGAAATGTCCTAATATTTAATTACTGTTTTAGTTAATACAAATACAGTCATTAGGCTACATATTTTTGTTTAATTAAAACATTATAGTAAATAGTTGTTTAAGTTAGGAGTATAAATAACTGTTACAAATAACGTCATCGCCGACACATCAGTGGGACTCTCTGGGTTGGTGTTTTAACCAGTTATTTAATTTTGTTTAACAGATACCAATACTGCAAAACGGAACTAAAAACATAGACGACAGGCCTAGCATGGCACAAGAAATAAAAACATCGTATATTAAGAATTTAGTATATATGTTTAAATATCTTATATTAGTTTAAATAACACTTTGTCTAACATAAAAAATAATATTCAAGTTTTCGAGTTGCATTAAAAATTTACTATATGACAATTTATTTATACACACTGGTAGATGAGATATTAGCTGGTATAGTTATTATTATATATAATATTTCATATATATAATATTTTTTTCTTGTAAAAAAATATGTTTCATGTTTTAAATATTCTGTTTAAAATTCCTAGGCTCTACCTACATTTTAAATCACGTAACCCTGTATAATTGCAGGACTATCAAGAGAAATACATAAATGTGAAATCATTACCTGGTGGTGCAAGGCTGTGGCAAGGAATCTGATCTTACAGAAAAGCCTTGGTGTATTTCTGGATTAAGCATTATTCCAAATTTGTTTGATTTACCCCGTAATATAGCGTTGCGGCTAACCCATAAACTATTTGATCAATACTTAAATTTTATATTGACATTAAAAGTTGAGACCTCTCATCCAAAGCCAGACACAATAAAAACTCTTTGATATATCTATCCAACCCATTAAGATTTGTGCTTTGGACGATTACAGCGAAATGGGCATGAACAAGGCAAATGAGTCACACGAGTTGTACCTTTTGTAGCAACACGTTCAACAACAAGATGTTATTCTTCCGTCGATAAGTCAACGAACGACAGGTGTTTTGTTGTTGTCTCTTTGCCTCGTTCACGTCCTTCCGTCATATATGGTGAAAAACGTGAAACTGTGAAAACATGAAAGAGAAAGGAGGGGGCAGTTAATCGTTCGGGAATGCATTCTATTAATGTAAAAAAAAAACATTGAGCAAAATCACCTTTAGAATTTTGCAACTTTTTTTTTAGTTTGCACAATTCGTTCAATGTTAATTTTTTTTTCAAATGGCCTCTTATTCTCTATTGCTTTTAACAAAGGCAGGTAATGGGCTTATCCCTAAATTCGTGTTCGGACCTGCACGAATTGAAGCATATGTGTCGCGCGTGGATAAATCATTATGCTTTTGTGCACAACAATAATAAATCGTGATTCACAAGTTTAACGCGTTGATTTCAAACTATTGAGCTCCAAGTACAAAAAAGTAAGCTCTTTTAAAATTTATCAACAGATCTTGCGATCGGCGTTTCAACTTAAATTCGTACCGGTACACAAAAAAAATTTTTTTAATATTTTTTTTTTAAGTATTTTTACCTGATAAACATGGCAGAATCAGTTATGGTGAAAACCATGTTCAACGGCAAATTGCGTTCTCCCTGATTCCGCGTGGAGATTTGTCCTTCATCGGCGGCGCTTTTTTTAGCTTGTTATACCGTACTTCATCAATGGCGTTCCGTATTTTAAGCAAGTGCTTTGATGATGCTATGGAGCGTCTCGTGACGAGATCAATTCCTCCAAAAGCTGGCACCTTGCAGGTCCCAATCATGACAGCAGGTGCAAAAGAAAGTTTGTTATGGTCCAAGGCTTCGTTTGTACAACCAAAGGTTTCGTCCCTAGTTAGGTTGATGACAACGAGCGTTGGAATGGTAGTCGTTGCGAATGATACCAGGACGCAGTATTTCTGACAATTCTTAACCTTTTTGAAACAGGTTTAAGAAAATTGCCAAGAAACAACTCGTTCAAGGTACTGCAAAAATAACCAAACGGCTAAATCGCACAACGGATGTTCTTGAACTCTCCTTTCCGCCTTAGGGTTACCCCGATAAAGAGGTTTAACCCTTAATTTACGCTTAATGGTAGCGAAAAATTACTATAGCACTGGTGTTCGGAGACACGTCGGGTCGCCAATTTGTGGGGCACGAGTTTAGTTTGTCTCCAATTTTAAATTGCGTGCGTTAACTCGTTAGCCAACCACAAAAATTCTGGTGATTATAATTGTATTAGCTGATAAGCGAACAACCATTTCAAACTATACTTCGGCGACACTTCTTGCAAATATGAAAGCTGAAAACAGTACAGTCGATAGGTCAGAAGAAGTTCTGTGGGCCCAGTTAAGAGTACTGGTCAGCCCGTAAGTGACTCTAGTGAGTCCCGAAAGGAACTGATTCTCAGTCCAATCCTGATGACTTGTGAAGCCGAAACGAAAAGCCAATTAAGATAACAACAATAAAAATAAATCGCCATTCACATTATGAAAAGTAAATCGATCTCGTGTGCTTTTTGTGTTGCTTGCGCTTTTTAGCAGCATAAAACTCGGAAGTTAACTTTTCGGTTTGGCCAGGTTGTTTTTTGGGACTAGAGCTGATCGATTGTTTATCCTTGGGCCTTTCAGAATCCAAAACAATCTCAATATCTTCATCTTGTGATGCATTCACGACGGACTGGGTTGCGATTAACATTGCTTCGACGCAGAATGCGAATAACAAATAAATCTACCACGACGTAGTATTTGCAAATAACACAGACGTATTCACGTATAAGTGCGAAAGCATTGACCAGCTAACATTACAACGCTACAAAGTAATGCAAAACGTTTTACGAGAAAATGTTTGACAACATGATTTGGTATGGATAAGAAGACATCTAACGAACGAATATCATAGTTGTCTTGTCTAGCTCTCCAAATGGAAACTGATGTACCGTAGTTCAAAAAACAAAAACAGAACATTAAAAAACTTATCTGCTAGGCCTGTTAAAAAAGGCAGTTTTATATTGCCATTTACGAAAATACGCTAACGTTTTGCATTTAATACACAAAGTTTGATATTTCATGAACTTGTAGCGTTTTGGACTTTGGAACTGTGACCCCGTCAACTCTGACCATTCGTGAACAGCTTGCCGGCTGAATCGCTCATGCTGTAATTTTAACTTCCCGCCGCGTGTTGTAATTTCGTTGGTTGAATGGCCGATTTCCTAAGTCGTGTTATGTGTCGCGTTTTCTAACGAATTAGTAATTACTCACATCAGGCCGATGAAGGCTATATAAGAAATATTTTAAATCGTTAAATCAGCAGTTGCTCATATACTGTTCATTGTGGAGTGCTGATCGCGTACACGGAGGTAAATTGATGTATCGTAAGTTACCTGTAAGTAAGCCTACTGTTTTACCGTTGTCGCAATAAATATTGTTTCATTGTGGCTGCGCCTCACAATTTGGTGACCCCGACGTGATTTGAACACGCATAATTCCTTCTGACCTACTAACATTCTAAAATAATTATTATTAACCTATTGTTTTGATTTAATCTATTTTTAGCCTACGCTTTTGTACCGGTACGTATTTTAATCCTATTTTTTCGTGTGCTATTCTTTTCAAATCATTATGTCAAAGAATAATTTTTCCACATTATTTTCAAAAGTTTCAAGCAAACTTAAAGCTTGCAACAACAAAACGTCAAAGCGGCTAGTTGCCATGCTAGGCAATATTAAAAAGGGGAAATCATTTTCCGGGCAGTAAGGGCATTAAATCGAACTTTTCTCTCTCTAAGCTTACGCCACCGCAATTAGGCTCTTTTCCTAAACTTAATTTTTCTTTCTCTAAAGACAAGTTAACAGAAAATGATGTTACTTTGCCATCGGCTCCATTCGTTTCACCGACTGCACTGCCGACCTCGAATACAGATTCTGTTTCTCAACCTGCAGCTGATCTTTCAGCCCGACCGCAGACGAACTACGACCAACCGCATTCCACTTTCGAAGCCGCTTTATCGTCGTTTTGCAGCACGGCAAAACCTATTATTGTTCCGTTAAAATCATTGCAGCCTGTTGCAGCTACGTCCAACAGCGAACTTTCAACTGTAGAAGCGACGCCTCGTCAACAAAGCGAGTTCATTCAATCTGCTACAAAGACTATTCAAACAGCTTTGACGTCATGCAACTCTACGCTCTATTCGAAAGGTACTTCTAACCTATCTTTTTCACCTTTCTCTTTACATAATCTTATCAGACAAGAATTCTTGTCGATCGATTGATGATTCTAAGTATCTCGATGACTGGTATCGTCCACCCGACTTAACTGCTTGCAAGGAAACCTTTGGTATCTGTTGCGATAGAAGCCGCACCTTCTTACGACGTTTACACCTGATGATAACCTAGTAAGCTTTCATAACTTTACCTTATCTATCTACGGCCTCTTACTATCCTATCCTTCTTTTCCCCTTATTCTCAGCCTTTGGCTAGTTTTTTTGATAGACGTTTAGTTAACGTTTTGGGGTAATTTTTAGCGCTTATAACTTTAGTTACTGTTAACGCAGGAACGGGCCATATAAACTTAAATTGTTTTATACCAATAGGCCCATTACGTAGGATGGCAGCTATCGTTTATTCGTGATTTTGTGTGCGCGTTATGCATTGTCAATTATTGATACATGCCTTGTTTATCATTTTACGCACCGCGCCTCTTTCTCTCTAAGCCGCCGCCATTGTAAGTATGTTGCCGCTGAATTGTAAGCTCGTTTTCAATGTTGTCTTATTTGTCGTACATTGCAGATTTAAAACCGCCTTTGAGCAAAACTAAATTTACAGCATAGCTGTTCAGTCATTTGCAAAATTACGTCTCTTTTTGTTAAGTTAAAGGTGAAACTTTACGTAAGAGTATATTCTTCTCTCGTAAACTAATCTCTAAGCCTATAAACAGATAAATTTATCTCTCACACTTACAGAAGTTGCGCCTTCTGAAGTGCATTTCCTTTAGCGGCTAATGTGCCGTCTGGATATCTCACCTAGAATAACCCGACCGTTCTGTTTGTATTCCAGGCAGAGATCCCGATGATTTTAAGGCCACGTGATGCCGTGATGCCTTGTTTTTACCTTACTGACGGTTGAGATACCCGTCACATGTCCATTTGGGTTACAAGCTTGCATAGTGCAACTTTTTAGTTTAACCTTTACGCCAAGGTTAAAATGTCTGTTATTTAGGAATTACTTTAAAAATGGACAAGGCGTTAAGTTCGTTTTCGAGTTTCAGAGATTAGCACCTTTTGACTTTCTTGATTTTGGTATTCTAGAACGATAGATTCTAGGCATTTGACCGACGGCTTTATCTTTTCACATTAAATTACGTTTTTACGGCTCTATTTCTGCATTGTAGGCTACATTTCTTGTATTCGCATGTTGTTAATCGCCGGTGTACATATTTCTACACAGATTGTTCAGCGATAACCAACCAGCTCGATAACGGAGGAATTCTTAAACACTAAGGAGCCGTTCAGCTTTAGCTCTTTGACTATCAACGCGCTTTGCACGAAGCGAGCTTTTCATCGCCAGACAACAGTCATCTATGTCTTGGAGGTTCGCCACCGCTTCTGACTTCTACTACAAAAAGCCGATCATCAAGGAGGACATTATCATCCAGTGAACAATGTTTGACATGCAGGAGGAACACCACGAAGATGTAGTTTCTTCGGACCTTTGTCTTAAAGGCAGAAAGAGTGATTTGTAGCGTTTTGGACTTGAAACTGTGACCCCGTCAACTCTGACCATTCGGTGAACAGCTTGCCGGCCGATTCGCTCATGCTGTCATTTTAATTTTCCGCCGCGTGTTGTAATTTCGTTGGTCGAATGGCCGATTTCCTAAGTCGTGTTATGTGTCGCGTTTTCTAACGAATTAGTAATTACTCACATCAGGCCGATGTATATAAGAAACTAGACGAAATACCCGGCGTTGCCCAGGTTAAAAAGATTATTTACCGGTTATTCGTAAGATTTTCGTAGATGACATAAATAATGCAAACATATTTTTTTAAATGTCATAACGAATTTGCTTATGCCTAAACGTTTGAACTGAGTGTCACTAAATAGAAATTTCAAATCATGTGATGTGAAGTCGGTTAACTATAGCGTACAACACTTGGCTAAGCATGCTATACATCTTTTAAGTAACGAAAATCCGTGACATTTGTCAATTAAGAATAACTCCCAAACGTAAAACTTTAGGTTGCAGCAGCATTTTGCCTATTGCTTGATAGCGTCATGTTTAAGCAAATACGTAATCCCGGTGCTAAACTGCGTCAAACGTGAGAAAAATCCTCATTGAAAAAACAAATGCTTACTGTTAACTACTGCAATAAACGCAATATTTCGCGAACTCTGCTAAGTATTGCGTGGGTAAACACATTGTAAGAATAAGTCATTAGGATTTAGCCTCAATCACTATAGCTAACAAACGGCTTAAAAATAAAAATTCAATTCTTTGTAAATTTGCGAACTCTACCTAAATTTTACGCGTAAACAGGCATCAATAAGTTCCTAACATAATAGTCTTAGTTGGAAACATTAAAATTTTACTTTATGAAGGAAATGTACTTAATTTATTTTTTTATTTCCCGGCAGTTAAATTAAACTTAGACTATCTTTTACTTACTGCGACAACAAACGCGATATTTTGCGAACTCTGCCTAAATTTGGCATTGTTAACCTTAAGTCTTTACTTCGAACGTTGCACACGTTTGTTAGCATAGTTTATGACAGTGGTTGTCAACCGGGGGTCCACAAAAACTTCTAAATATACCTATATTAAATTAACTAACGCTGGGGCCTGGGATACGTGCTTAAACACAATCTTGGTAAGTGACAAATCACATTGTAACATTTTGTAAATCGCATTGAGTGTGACGTAACATTGTGATGCGAACCATTGCAAATTGAAAGTGAGCATTACAACAGTTTTCCACCAGTTAGCTAAAGCGGCGCAACGTTAATGCTGCTCGAATTTCATAATATAATCATCACCGACTGGGCGAACATCTTGCCACACACATACACACATCTTACACACATCTTACTCACATCTCACACACATCTCACAAACTTTCTCTTTTATTATGTAGATATTTTAAGTCTTTAAATCAGCAGTTGCTCATATACTGTTCATTGTGGAGTTCTGATCGCGTACACGGAGGTGAATTGATGTATCGTAAGTTACCTGTAAGTATACTGTTTTACCGTTGTCGCAATAAATATTATTTCATTGTGGCTGCGCCCCACAAACTAATCTACGGATTTAACACAATTTATTCTAATTAAAAGTAGAATAAAACAGGAAGTCGAACTGGAACCGAACCGGAACTTTGTGAACCGGTTTTGGGTCAATTTTATCCGAACCGAAACCGAACCTGAACCATTCATTGTACGATTTTAAGGAGCCGAACCGGAACTGAACCGAATAATTTGAAAGAACATGAACCTTAACCGAACCTGTGAACAAAAGCGGTTCACTCCAGCATGACGTCACAACCTCTTTGTACAGATGTACCTAAGTTACGACATGTTCGAAATTTTATGACAAAAATTATAAATATTGATTAAAAGAACGTTGATATTTTTATTTTTTACATATTTCAATAATGAGTTGCTATTTTTTTAATACGTCACGCAACTTGGATTAAATGACTTACAATTCAAAGATTATAGTCTCTACATTTATTAACCCACATTTTATAGGCTTAACGCAACTTACATCGTGGCCGAACTGGAACTTTTTAAACCGGTTTTGAAATAACGATGGTCGAACCGGAGATGAACCGATACTTTTAATTTGCTCGAAACCGAAACCGGATTTCGAAAAAAATTCTTGAACCTGAACCGAACCTGAACCGGAAAAGTCAAACGGATCAACTCCCTGGAATAAAACGGTCTGATATAGGCTTACTTTACAGGCGGCTATAGGGATGTGCGATATTTCCGATACGGATATTTTAAATAGAAAGTATACCGCAATCTGATCTAAAACAAAAAAAACTCGATACCAGGAGTGAAACCAGGGCCACGTGGCGATGCCCCTCAAACTTTCAGTTATACTAACTTTAACTACCATGCCTAAAATATAACAATTATTACGCTTGGGGAAATTATCGATTTTGCTACATCTATTGCACATTTTAAGCTTTAATTGCGAGTGCGAACCACAATGAAATAATACTTATTGCGAATTACCAATCGGTAAAACAGTACTTACAGGTTTACTTAAAGTAGACTTACGTTCAATTATTCTACCTCCGTAATCGTGCGCGATGAAAACTACACGATTGAACAGTATACGACTGCTAGTTTGGTAATAAATATGCCATCCCTTAAATAACGCATTCCAGATGGCAGGAATTATTTCGTAACAACGCGGTTTAAACACAAACCCAAAATCGAAATTTCTGGACAAGTGATGTCGTCACAAACCGGCCATGCTGTTCAAATAACCGGGACAATTTCAAGCCGCTACATATCGCTCCCCCTGAATTTGAAAAGGAAAAGTCCGGAAGAATTCCAACTTCGTCTTTTTCATTATGTTATGGCATGCCAAACATTGTTCATTGGATGAAAATTTCCCTGTGTTGATCGGCTCATCGTAACAGAAGTCAGGAGCTTTGGCGGACCTCCAAAACGAGATTATCCTACTGTAGTTGTCCAGCCACAAAAAGGTCGCTTTGCACAAAAGCGTTGCTGGCAGTCAAAGAGCTGAAGCTGAACAGCGCCTTTGTGTTCGAGGATTCCACCTTTATCGAGATGATTTGTTGTTGCTGGACGATCTGTGTAAAAATACTCACACCAGCGTTTAACAATAGGCGAATACACAAGAAATGTAGCAGAAATAGAGCCGTAAAAAAACGTAATTTAAATGCAAAAAGGCAAAGCCATCAGTCAAATGCCTCCCCAGCGAAAACCAAGAAGTAATCCACCGTTTTTATTTATTACTTCGATGTACCCTGCTGACAGAAAATCAAACCTACAGAAAAAGAGTCGACAAAATTTAAAAAAAAATATAGGCTATGTAAAACTGCAACTGACACATCTGCGCCCAAAGCCAAGACTAATTGTTACAAAATTTAGATGCGCTATATCGTCAGAAAGTTGAGTTTGTTGCAACTTAGGACGTAGTTAATTTTTATACCTATGTAAAAATGTCAGCATTAGTGTACATTTCTTAAATGGCTGTTATTATGAAGAAATAATTAGACTTGAGGGGCTTCATGGCCCCTTTGCAATAACAATCTTTACAGTTAAACAAGATTTTTGTTGAATATAGCCGATTAAATAACTTCTTTTCACCCATTTTCCTTCCCAAATATAAAAATTCCTTCCTAAGGAAACCAAGTGGCTAGAACAGTGAAAACCACTGTTCTGGAATATCAAAATTAAGGAAAAAAAGGAGGAGCTAATCTCTGAAACTCGAAAACAAATTTAACGCTTTGCCAATAGGCTATTTAAAGTAACCCCTAAAATGACAGACATTTTAATCTTGGCGTAAAGGTTAAACTAAAAAGTTACAATATGCAAGCTTGTAACCCAAATAGACATATACGGTATTTCAGCCGTCTGTAAGGTAAAAGGCCATCAAGTGGCCTTGATGAATCATCGTACGTGATCTTTGCCCGAAATACAAACAAACGGTCAGGTTATTCTAGGTGTGATATCTCCGATCACTCACCGTAAACCAAATAGGACTAGACGGCAGGTTAGGACCGTACGTAATTTGGCATCTGACAGAACAGCTATGCGGAACATTTAGTTTATCTGAATGGCGGTTTTCGCTACTAGAACTGCCTCATTAATTTTTTTTGTTTATTGCTGATCTATAACTAAATGGCTTTTGGATTGATAATAACGTAATTTCGCTGAGAAATCCCCGCTTCAAACCGCAAGCGTCTAGGTTGAAATATTTCAACTTTCCGCAACCGAACCAACCTTACATGTTGATTTTTTGCCCAATGTATTGAATATTTTTAAAAGTTCTTTTTAGAATATATTTTAGATTTCTCTTTAAAATATCTAGATGTTTCTACATTTATTTTATTGTAATACTAGATGTTTGTTAATGGCTCGGATTCTGATAAGTTTAACAACTTTTGCACAGTCTGTCAAACGTTCTTTGAGTGGTAATAAAAGTTTGTACTGCTAAAGCAATCCTGGGCAGCATACAATGAGTGACCTTTTCATATGGAGTTTCATTTTTACTAAAGCTGCAAACCCGGATTTATTTCCGAGCATTTCTGGTGCTCCATCCGTACAAATTAAATTTTTCCAGGTAAAATTTTGCTTTACGAAAAACTGGTTTACCATTCTAAACAAATCTCTAGCCTTGGTGGTTTCCAAAACAAAACTTCTTTTGTAATTTTATTATTGTTAACTTAACGTACATACACAACACAAGAGCTGACTGCAGTAAAAACATCAGTGGTTTCCAGAACGTGCAGTGAGGTTTCTAGATGGTGAGGCACTATTTTTTAAGTCACGTTTACGATAATTTTGTCTTTAACAACTACAAAAACGGTATCGTAGCCTACAAATAAAAAAACCTAGCACCATGCTTTCATATTTATTCAAAAATTAAAAACAAGAAACAAGGAAAGCAGAAAAGGCATTTTTAAAAAAAGCACAGCCACTTCATTTGAGTAGTTATTTTTTTTGTAAAGTCGTCTGTTGCCAACCTTTTGAATTTGGAGCAGGTCTTCTTTTATTTATGACTTTAACTTTAGATGGAAAGTTTAGCTCTATAAATCTCTCAGCTTATATACTTAATCTTCCTCCAATTTAGTTAAATTTTATAAAAACACAATCCTTTACACTGCAAGAAGTCACTATACTGTACACCAGGGGTGGGCAATTATTTTTAACCGCGGGCCTCATGAGAAACTTAAAATGTTGTGGCGGGCCGGGTTAAAAATAGGATCTCAAATACACGCAATATGACGTCATACTCTGACGGTATAAAGCAAATAAGCTAAAGAACTTGTTATTAACTTATTACCTTTGTAGTTGTGCGAAAATTTACAATTTAAGACAAATTTAAAGAAGACGAAAAATTGCCACTATATTTGTTTTAAAGTGCCAACTTTAATTTAGATTTAGAGGGGGACGTGACGCATTGAGCACAGATAAAAAATGTACATATCTTGTTGATATATTGGCATTTATCAAGTTGTGGGAGCGCTAACCCAAAGGTTAAGATTAAAATACATAAAAATTAAAAAAAAATGGATGGTATTTAGTTCATATTTTATAGACGGAATAAATTTGACCGAAGCGCAAAAAATATATAAATATTAGGATAAGTTTAAAGTTAGCTCCACCAGGCAACATATCAATAGATAGAAATCGCTCTTCTGGTGTAAACGAAGTATAAATCGACGTTTCGGCAGCAGATACCAGCTGACCTCATCAGGGTTAATAATTACAACGAGAGTGCGTTAGCCATCTTATATAGGTAGGCCTACCAAAAGTATAAAATAAAAAGACTATAGATTAAAATTAATAAAAGGGTTTGTCTGAAAGTTTCGAGCGAAGTCTTGCTATATTTTTCAAAAATGTATGGCGGTTAAGAAAAATGTTTTCCGTTGATTAGCATTTAGGGGGCCCTTAATTTTACCGACGTCATGCTACTATTAGACATAAATTTTCCACAGAGGACGGCAGGAGAAACACTGGGTTTTATTAATATAAACTGGAGTAATTGTGCCATCATAACGATTATTATCTTTTTTTAACTAATCTCATTATCTTAGCGTCACAAACTCACAATCAGCAAAAATATAAACAAATGCAGTTATATTTGCTCCAGTGTCTAAAATTTATTACACACAATTAAAACTAACAGCAGGGAGTCGAACCGTTACCAAACCTAAACCGTTTTTGGGAAATTTTAAGAAGCCGAACCTAAAATTTTGGAAGAACCTGAACTTTCCGCACATGGTTCAGCATGACGTCGCAACTTGTATTTTGCGGAGTCAAAGTTATTTCGTGTTCGAAATTTTATAAAAGTAAACCAATATTTTGGAGCATAATGGTTGGAGGTTGTCGTAAGACGTAGCCTAATAAGAATATCTAAGCCCATACAGAAGTTGGTATAACCTTAAACCAATATTGATTAAGTAAAACGTTGATTTTTTATTTTACAGTCATTTCAATAATCAGCTGCTTGTTGTTTAATATTCACGAAACTTAAATTACACACAAGTTGCAATTTAGCAAAAATGTATAAATTACGCGGAAGTAAATCGGGAAAATCTCTATCAAAAGTATAGAAAACAACATGACGACAAGTTACAAAAACTAAAAATGGACCCAAGAAATAGACCTGTCAACCAAGGTAATGGTAAGAATTGGGTTAAGAATTTATCTAGCACTCAGCTAACTCCAGCCCAGACGAACGTCCTTTCTCTTGGCTTAAATTTTGCCGTAGCACCTGCCAAGGTACCTACTCAACAAAGTTTAGCCTCAATTGAAGGAGGGCTCTGGAGATTACCCCCCGGTGAAGCTAATCTGGTAAGAGGTAAAGTTATTTCAGGTTTAAAATCCCACAGAACAATCGAACCCAACCTCCAACCGGACGAAAAACAAGCCTTAAAAGAGCTCAAAAATAACACAGGTTTGGTAATTCAACGGGCGGACAAAGGTAATGTTACAGTTGTTATGGATAAATCTGAGTACGATAAAAAACTTCACAATATGTTGGCAGACAAGGACACTTACTGTCCTGTTACGGTTAATCCCACTAAAGGTATAGAAAAACAACTTAACAGGTACACGCAACGGCTGAAGAAAGAAGAGAAGGTGAACAACTACGAATGGAACCTTCTCAAAAAGTCTGATGCTACATCACCATTACTCTATGGGTTAACCAAAATACACAAACCAGAAATCCCGCTTAGGCCTATTGTTTCATTCATTGGGTCCTCCACGTAGGCTATAACTTAGCTTAACGTATTTCTTTAATTTTATCCCCTCTTTTAGGTCAAACTGAATATCATGTTAAAAACTCGATTGGTTTCGTTGAAGAAATTACAAATTTTCAAATAAAGAAAGCATGGTCTCGTTCGACGTTGTCTCCCTGTTCACCAATGTCCCCGCTAACCTGGCTATACAAGTAGCTAAAGAACGTCTTAACCAAGACAACACACTGGAAAACAGGACTAAGTTTAATATTAATGATATACTAGAAGGGTTAACTATATGCCTAGAATCTACATACCTTAAATTCAAAGGAAAACATTACAAACAGATATTTGGAACAGCTATGGGATCACCGGTTACAGTAACTGTGGCAAACTTGGTTATGGAGGACATCGAACAACGGGCCATGAATTCATTCCATACACCCCCCCCCCCCCCCGCGAATCTGGCGAAGATACGTGGATGATACGTTTGTCATAATAAAAACAAACTTGATACAGCAGTTCCTGGACCACTTAAACAGCTTGGAACCTACCATTAAATTCACTATGGAAACAGAGAACAAATACTCAATTTCATTCTTGGACTCATTAATCACTCGTAACCGGTCAGGTAAATTATCTTCCAAGGTATTTAGAAAAGTAACACATTCAGATCGCTACTTGAATTTCAGATCGGACCACCCTTTACAACACAAACGCTCGGTTGTGAGTTCCCTGCTACACCGAGCTTCAAAACTTTGCAGTAGCCTAACTATCAGGACGAAGGCAACGAAATTAACTGAACCGGATGACTCCGGCGCGTCGCAGCTTATCGCATACTTCAGCGACGTCTAGAATTATTAATTTTAATCTACGTTTTTTTCAATTTTTTACTTCTCAGTATTTAAGATGGCTAACGCACTCTCGTTTGAATTATTAACCCTGATGAGGTCAGCTGGTATCTGCTGCCGAAACGTCGGTTTATACTTCGTTTACACCAGAAGAGCGATTTCTATTTATTGAAACGTTTTCATTGTTTCAAAAAAAAAATACTTTATAGATTATATTCTAGATTGTTCTATCGAAAATCTGGATGATTCTAAATGTTTACTGTTAAAAAAAATGGCATCTAAGTCTCTAGCGCCACCTTATCTCCATGGTAACGCGGGTAGAAACACTTATTTTGAGATTTTTTCATAACACTAGAATACGTTTGTTTATATAGTACATTAGCTGGTAAAATCAAGTGATATTGGTAAAAAAAAAACATGGTTGTTACGGATATCCGATCTAATGCTTTAAAAAACCTGCCACAAACTTTGAACAAAGAACCGAAATCAATGAGGAGGGTTATTGCAGAAGACCCAGACTGGTCTTTGGCAACTGTCCCTTTATTGAAAGATTTAACAATTAACCATATAGTAAAGAATTTTTCCAGTAAGTTTGTTATTTACTTTTCATATACAAAAATCAAATAATTTATTGTGGAAACAAACACTACAAATGTCTTAGATGTACAGTTTAATAGAGTAGAAATAATTCTGTGGGTTGGTATTTGTTATAGACTATGAAATTCGTAAATATTTTCTCCGAACAATCCAAGTTGATTCAATTAAAAAAATGTGGGTCTGCAGAGCGTTTTTAGGCGCCCTTGAGTTCTCGTAGAACGTCAAATCGCTCTTGGATTCAACAAAGTTAGAAATCAATGTGCTAAATAATTTCTGTAGCAATCTTTTGTTAACCAAGTGATAAAATTTTCCTGAATTACCGTGTATACGCACGAGGTCATAGAATCCCCAAACTCAACTTTTAAACTGGGGAAATGGTTGGCTTCGTGAATACAGGTAATTAATTCAGCTGTTGAGCTCACTCTGGAAATTTTAAAAGTTCGGCACCAATGTGCGCAACAACACATAAAGTATCTAAATACCTACCATACATTTTGCATTCTGTGACAGATGCACACCTGATTTAGTAATTGTACACCTAAATATTTATGCAGTGTTCACTTTAAACACCCTAGGTGTGTATAAAATCATAACTGCACACCAAAGATCTTAGCGAAAAGTGACATTAAATGCAGACTGGCCAACATTTATAATCCGGCTCAAATTTGTTAGTGGGGAGAACAACAGCATTTACTTTTTCTTCATCAATAGCAAGACTGTTGATGATCATAAAACAACATTAGAAAACCATAACTGTCTTTTTAGGAGAGTCAACAGATTTGTTGAATTTAGTGGCATTTTCATGACGGTTTATTTATCTAACAGCCGGCTGTCTACCTTACAAAGTCATCACCCACTCCATATATATATATATATTTAAATAAATGAACTAAAACTTATCATGACACATGGCTTCAATTTTCATAGTTGCCGCCCTGGAATTTAGGGCTACCAAATATCCTCTCCTAGGAGGATTTGAAAAATGTTACGTGTCTAAAAAGATGTGGCATATATTTTAAGTAATATATAATTTATATTACAGCAAACCCAATCCTTCAAGGTCTTCATCCAAAAGACAAGATCAAAGTTTTAGACAAAATTGATACCAATATTCCACTTGATGTGACTGCTCATCTAGTCAATGACGAAAGTTACTGGAAGAGGTGCTGCAAGGGAAAATGGCATGTATGTGATGTTTCAACATTTGGTGGTAGCTGGAAAAGAATGTTTTTTGAAAAGTACACAGAGGAGCTGATTGAGAATTTTGTTCCTGAACAAAGCAGTGATGAACTAATTGAGAAAATGATTCCACTTTCATCAAGGTATGTCAAAAGGTTAAACATCCGTCAACTTTTGCCTCCTGTAAAGGATACTTCGAAAACAGAGGACAACAGCGAGATTGGAAGTGATGCAGGATCTGAAGCACCTTCCATGGACCATTTTGAGTTTGGTATGGTTATGGAGAAAATGCCACATCTTGAAGAGCTTAAAGTTAAGTATGGAGTACGCAATTGTGGCATGAACTTCGAATGGAACCTTTTCCAGTTCACACAGCGTGATTGTCTTCTGCTTGCCAAGAGCATTAAGAGTTGCAAACAGCTTAAGAAAATATGCATTCATCAAAGCAAGGTAGATGATTCAAAGGTTCGTGTCTTGGTTAGTCACTTTCTTGACCACCCTGCATTAACAGAAGTAGACCTGTCACACAACTGTGTTGGTGACCGAGGAGCTAGGGCAATTGCTAAACTGATTAACAACAGGTATTTGTGTTTTGTATGTTAATAAAAATCCCACTTTTTACTATTCCAAGTAAAATTTGTTCAATTTATAAGAAATTAAAATGTACTTTTTGATGGTTCTTATATAATTGACTACAGTATTCATGTTGTGTGATCCTTAACCTCATTCGTTTAGGTGCCCTAACTTAAAAAAAATCAACCTCACAGACAACATTGTAAGGGGAGATGGAGCAAAAGCTATTGCTTTTGCTTTAACAAAAAATGCACATCTACAGGAAATTAATCTACGACTTAACAGGTATAGCAATAAAATCAAATAACTAACAATGGTCAGATATAAACTATTGCTAGGAACTTGAATTTATCATAAACAAATGTCTTACTTGTCAATAAAAAATTGTGTACTTTTTTAATAATAATAAACAATCTATATGCCTTACACTGGCGTTTTCTCACTTAACAACGTGCTTCACACTACCGTAATTTTTTTCAAAATGGCAACAAAATTAATTTCTGCCAATTGTAGTGTGTATAAACTGTATATGATATTACATATTTCCGTCTTTCAAAAATAGATGTGATTAAATATGTGTGGAAATAACCGCAAGGTATTTTGTAAATTGGATCTTGGAAAAAAAAAAATTTAAAAATTAAAAATTTTTTTTTTTTTTTCTTAAATTTTTTTGCACCAATTTCTTCGGTTTTCTAGCGGATTCTTCGGCCGACATAGTTGCCAAGTTGCCAGAATTCTGCCATACTGATATCCACCTGAAACTAAATGAGATTTCATGTTAACTGTCCGAAAAATAGGGCACATGTGATTTTATTTAATTTGTACATGTTCCAGATTGGGAGATGAGGGTGGACAGGCATTGATGAAAGCATTGCTCAAAAACAACAGTCTTAAAATGATAAACCTTTCCTCAAATGACCTTACTGAGCCAACCATAGCACTTCTTTCCCAAGTTCTTCAAAGCAATACAAGCTTAACAGCCATTCAACTAGCTGGAAATAGGATAGGAACAGTAAGTTTTTACTAACACTAACACTTACTAAATATCATTAGTCAATAGCAAAATTTAAACGAAGATGTGAATAGTGTTTCTTATTTGACTTTCCTGTTTTGAATGTTTCTTTATTCATTTTCAACATGGTAAAGGGAGCACTGATTTGTAAAATATGCTACCTATTTTTGTATGGGCTTTGATATTTATTCCATGTCTAACAACAACCTCTAGCCATTATTCTCAAATTTATAATGTTCTGAATGCAGATTTCGCACTACTGCAATCTTGTGTAATACTGATGTAATTCATAAAGCGTTTTGTCTGTGCCGCCTGATATCGTTGGTAAGGACAGTAAAGGGAGTATATTGTACCCAGGTTGAAAATTTAAGCTTCTTCTGGGATCAATTCCCTGTGCAGTTGAACTCTTAGTGTGACCAATGGCCGTATTCGCTCATTGCAGAGAAAACCAAAAAATGTGTTCAGCTGTGATAATTATGTGCTAACGGTTTTTAGTATAGTATCTGGTATTTGTATCATGTGTTGCAATACAGACACACATCTGCTTTAAATGGCAGCTGTTTAGAATGTAAAACATGTGGGAGATTATTTTTTATTACAATATACACGTGTTAGCAAAGTGTTTTGCAATTAATTGCTCTCACTGTAGGCCTATTAATCCTCCCCCCAAAACATCATAGAAAGTAAATAACTATTAAATAAATACTAGGATTCATTATTCTAGATTCGAAACCTAATATTCTACAATGCTATGAGATTCTACCTTGAACATCCCTAATCGAAAATAACACCTCAAAACTGGATAAATCCTCTATTGCAAGTTTGAAAGCTTGGTCAATTTAATGCAAATAGACGTTTTTTTCATTAGACTTAAATTAGGTTGCTTAGGCTTAAACAAGTTTTCTTATTTGCACATAAGTTCACTTAAGAATTACTTTTTTATGACATCAGGATATAATCAAACAAATATCAACATGGGAGGTCATAGCTCATTGTGTTTAGTACGGCAAAAATATGTTAACAATATTATTCCCCACATGCTGGGGAAATCTTTGACCCATCCGATCTATTGAATTTCCAGGGGATTATTGTGTAGTTATGCTTGGTTCAGCAGGTATTTTTTTTTTAATTCTAATGAAAATATATTCCTGGAACGGTTAAAAAGCCTTTTAATTCGTATCTTTATTTTCTATATCTGATTTTACCAGCTTGACTAGTTCAAAAAACAATTTTGAAGACATCCTTGCGTAATTTTGAAACTTATCTTTATGTTTTAAGAAAGTGTGAAAAAGTATGTGAAAATAACCCGCTTTATACTTTTTTCACAAATAGGGTGTACGCAGTACTTGTGTTGTCGTATAAACTGCTGGTTACGTTTCCAAATACATATATCTGCCAAAATTTACATTTTATTTGCCTCCGCCATGATCACAATGAATATAGCCTAGCCTAGCTTTGGCCAGTTCAAGTTTCGCGCGCTTTGACGGTGGGGATTGGACAGACGCGACAAGTCAACTGTCATACATGTTTCGTCACATTGTGTCTGAGGTCCGGTGGGGATCCAGCCTTAAACAAGGCAAGCTGTATACATTCGATGGGTTAACACAGCATTAAACTTTAGAGAAACGACCAAATAAACGAATAATTTGAGCCAAAAATGTTGTCACCAGAAGGCTGGCAAGTGTATGGCTTATTTTCCTAAAAAGAGCAGTAGGTTGGAATTTGCCCCAGTCTGGATTAAAATGTCTTGTAGTAAAACAAATTTTACAGGATGTGTTTTTGTGCTGAACATGACATTTATACAGTTTTGTTATCATATTATTCAAAACATGTTGAGTGATTTAATTTTTGGTCTTGAAAAACATATAAATTTTCTTTTGAAAAGTCAGTTATTTCACAAGAATATAGGGCAACACAGCATAAACATATTGCTCTACAAACCAACTGCTAAAATGAACCTTTGCACATAACCATAATGAGAACCACTGGTATAAATGTGTGCTAATCTGTAATAACCAATTTTTTATGATTTGTTATTAGGATGGCGGAAAACAACTTCAAGAAGGGATGGAGTCAAACAAGTCTGTAATAGAACTAGATCTTCGTTTGACAGAAGCCGGACAGGAAAGTGAATACTGCATCAATCAAGTTCTAAAAAATAATCAGGATCGAGCCAGAGAGTTGGAAGAGGCCATTCTATCATCAAACAATCTAAGATAGACTTATATTAATGGGTGTTAGCTTTGTTATTTTATTCCATCAAATCTTCATAGCATTGAAATACAAATATTAAAATAAAATCACAAATCATAATACAAATGTAAAAAGTAAAGGCAACTATTTAGAGGTTGCAAAAATAACCATTTTGCCAATTTTTAGATCTCTCTGCATATATCCATTTTTAAAATCCTGAGCTTTGATAAGCTTCTTATTTAAGATAAGTTGCTGACTGGCTATGAATCCAGCTTTACAAGCTATCAGCAAGGTTTTCGAAAATTTATGATAAAAAACCTGACCGGGAATAGCTGTTCGTGGCATTGCCTTTAATTGTGAGTTAGTTGCTGGTGCTAATTCAGATAACCTTATAAGTTCTTCTTTATAGAAACAACGTAAATGATAATATTTTTTGTAACCAAATGCACGATACTTTCTCAAAATGTCAACATCACTAAGAGATGAAAAATCACAGGAACAGTCTTTCAAAGTTATTTTTGGCGCTTTTGAAACATTTTTTTCATCCTGCTTCTCTGCATTGTTATGTTTCTGTGGAAAATCTTGTAAGACGGATAACAACATTTCTGCTCCAATGGCAGATAGCTTTTTTGACAAACTTTTTCCAGTGCAAAGATCCGTTATTTTAACAGGTTCACTTTTTAAAAGAACTTTTCCTTTATCAAAATGATTAGCTTCAATCTACACAAATAAAAGTTGAAGCATTATGTTATTCTATTTTAAAAACGGTTTTGCCTAAAGTATGTACAAATTACTAAAACTCAGTGGCGTATCCAGGAGGGGGGTTCGGTAATGATATTGTGTAAGACAAATGACAACGCTAAGTCAAGCCTTCTCTTTCTTCTTGCCAAAAACATTGGGTTAGGCTAGGCTTGCCATACGTCCCGGTTAACCAATTTGTCCCGGATTTTAAAATTTGAGATTTACAAAAAAAATTTAAAAATGTAAAACTCTGGAGTTATTCTTTTTTAAAACTAAGTAATACTTTTTACTTTTACATTTTGGTTGGTTAGGCTGTCAAGCAAATTTTTTTAATATAAATTAATTATTTTTCAAGCGGGTGTTAAGAAACATTTTTTTGGGGGTGAAGTTGCTGGGGCTAGTTCCTTTTTTGTGTGTGATGGATATTATCCGGTGGGTGCTGGGAGATATCTTTTTGAGGTAGGTAAGCGAGCGCCATCGCAAACCGGTCACCGTTAAGCAATTTATATTTTGAAGGATTGAAACGCATGTCTAAAAAAATCCTGTTACAACTTAAAGTTTAACGTTTGTTAGTAATTCTGGATCGTTGAGATCGCGGGTTTTTAGCATTACAAATCAAATTGAATTCATAACATACTGATTGCCTTAATAAAAATAAGTTTTAATATTTCCAACATAAGACTTTTTCTTTTCCAACATAAGACTTTTTTTATATGTTTAAAAACTTCTTGATGTCTGTTACCACGCAAAATTTATGTAGAGTTGGCCAAAATTTCGCATTTAATGCGGCGGTTTTAATAGGAACCAATTTTCAGTTTCCAACGAGATTTTACTTACGTTCGACGCAATATGGTACCAGGATTACGTATCTGCTTGAAGGTTTTACGTTTGTGAGTGGTTCCAAAATTGCTTTTCGGTTACACACTTTGTTGCATTGCATAAAAAACTTTAATAGCAATTACTTTGCTTGAAGTATGTTACCGCGCAAAATTGGGCAAAGTTCGCAAAACATCGCATTTAATGCGTCGATTCTAATCATAACCAATTTTCAGTTTCAAACGAGATTTTACTTACGTTGGTACCAGGATTACGTATTTGCTGAATATCACGCAATGCGAACAATGGCTGCTATACAACTTAAGGTTTTACGTTAGTGAGTGGTTCCCTATCGACATGTGTCACTGGTTTTCGTTACGTAAAAGATGTTTGACGTGCTAAGCCGTTGGGTATTTATAGTCGTTTCACTTCAAATAAGCATGCATTATTTGCAATTTTGTTTCAACAAAATGTAAAGTTCAGTTTGCGAAGACGAACAATTAGATGTTTCACAGGCACGCAGATAAATTCGTTAATTTATAACACGTCACCAGATTAAATGCTGCTTCCACACAGGCTAAAGAATGTGACTTCATTTGTGGGGAAGCATTTAGTCAACCCATTTTAGGCACAATAAGCAAAAAAAATAGTGAAGGGCGACAAACATATATGCTGTATAACAATTAACGATTAGGCAAATTAAAATGTTTTATTTAGAACAAAATTAAAATGTTTACCACTTGACACACCATTTAGCACTCAAGCCAGGATATTACACTATCCGTAACATAAGTTTTTAGTACCATGGCAAATTACCTTTTTAAATCGTCGGCAATAACACGCGGTTCAAAGAAATGACACAAAGTAGAATATAATATGTAAAAGGGGACAGCTTGATGGAATCTTACATTCTGTTTAATCTATGCTTGGGAATGATTTGGTCCGGGGAATACAAATTTGTTATGGACACAGCGCCTTTGCCAACATTTACGGCCTAATATTGTTGCTGCTTTCACGAGGGTTGCATCCTACTTTAATTGTGAAAAGTATTTACCCGACTCATTTTTTTACAATATAGAACATTGCTTTTGGTTACAATTTAAATTACTTAGACAAACAACCCTTTAAAATAGGTCCTGAAAAATATCCCCTGACAAAAGATATAACAACCGCAACCCCGTTAACTTAATTAGTTGCATTAAATTATTTTGTATAAGGTTTATTTGCAGTTTTCAATATGCGTCCCGAATTTACGTTTCTAAAAAATGGCAAGCCTAGGTTAGGCTAATGTTTCTCGCTGTTCGCTGTCTACGCTTTCAATGTTGGTGTAACAACTAGAGATCGACTGATATCACTTTTTGGGACCGATACCCGATACCGATTTTTTTATCTACCTGGGAATGTTCAAAACTTGAATTAAAAAATAAAATCCAAATAACGTTTTAGTTTACATTTTTACTAATTATTAAACTATTATTTTGCAAATTAACTTGGCGTAAACCTAAAACCCAAATATTTATATCAAAAATTGGGTAAGTTGTTTGTTGTACAGGAAAAATTATATCATAATTTCGTACTAAAATATAGGCAAAAGTATCGGCCTATCTCTAGTAACAATGGCATTTTTTCAACTGAAGCAAATAATCTTATAAGGTGGCCTAATTGTGACTGTGTAAAGTCACCTTTTTTAGGTAATGATAGTTAGGTATTTTAGGTGACTTGGCACACCGTCCGAGCAGATGTTGCGCCAATCATGGCATTAGAACACCCAGGAAAAACGATCTTTGGTTAGTATAGCAAGTCCTGAAAGACGTTCTTTTATTTAGCGTAGTCCCGTACATGCAACTTAGGAAACTGCGCTCCTGATAGTCTATTCTAAACATGATTCTACCAAAATCAATCACACACATTTTACCATCCACACTGTTAGTGAAAGTTCCATTATGGCTGCAGGCTGCTTGCGAGTACTATACAGAGGTTCATTTATACAATAGTTGAAACCTACATATTATTTGTAATATCCTGAATGTCAAATATTAATGGTTCATTAAAAGTTTGTGATGCACTGTATACCTTTTTCATCAATAAGGACGTTGAAAAAGTTAGAAAGGTAAAACTAACATCATGTTGCCTTTCAAGTTTATCTTGAATACATTTCTATTGACACATTTGTTCCAAAACTTTTTTGTAAAAAAGTCAGACAGCACACAAATGGGGTTTTGTGCTGGATAACATACTAGAGATTAAAGATAATTGGGATATGGATTAACAAGGTCTCTCTGTAAATATATACATCGGCATAGACCTTACACAACTCAAGGGCAATTTTTCCTACAATTGCAAAAATGATTATTAATTGCACCAATAATATGATAGCTCAGCTTTTGGGCTGTTGCACATTATGACGGAACAAAGCATTGTGAATTTCCTTACAGTGCCTTTAGGATAAAAATATTCCATTGAAATGGGCAAAACTTAACACCATTAAAAAATATAGTTTTACTATTCTATGACCTAGTGCCTATATGATGATTCAAGAAAGCTTTATTCACTTGTCTCTGTGGGAGAAATCTTTACCATGTTATAAGGTCATTTAGACAGATCATAAATCACCAAAAAAAAAACAGATCATATATCATCAAAAATCAAACACTCGCCAGCAAGGGTGATTTTAATAGATAAACAACTAAATTGTTTAAATACCACTTGTTATGGAGGATACAAACTTTCTTTTAACCCCTTTGTAATATTGATATTTACTGTTAAATGCAATGCTGAATAACTTACTAAACAAAGTAATTTGAGTATAACAACAATAAAGGTAAAATATGGAATCGATCTGATGCCCTTTCAAAACAAAATACCACTTAAAAAAATGGCCAAGCCTAGTTAAATATCTTCAAGACTTAGCACTCAACAGTGCTGGACGTTTTTCTTTCTTTGAATTTATATGGTAAACATATTTATATTTATTTTATAGTATACAAAATAAATACCTTCATAATAGATACTCCAGTGATATCGTGACCCCATTCAATTGCTCTTGGAATAGGAGCAGCACCTCTAAGAGCTGGCAGTATGCTTGGGTGTACGTTTATCATTTTACATGGAAATGCATCAATTAAATACTTTTCAATCAGCTTGCCAAATGACACTACAACTCCAATGTCAAAGTTCTGGATGGATGGTAATGTTCCCAAAAAATGGATTGGAATTCCATTTTTTTGGGCAAATTCCTTCACTGCCATTTTTTTTGATCCAGTATTTGGTAAACAAACCACCTGCAAAACAGGTTTCAAACATGTAAATACCTAATAGACCATGTTAACAATTTACAACTAAACCAAACCTCCAATCTTTTTATACAGCACGAAGTTGCAGACTGTGAGTTTTCCTTTAGTATTTTCAAGCAAGAAAGTGAAAAATTGTCAGTCCCAAAAAATAAGACACGATATGGAGGCTTTGTAATACAATAAGTGCAAGACTGCATTACCATATATGGACAAGCAATTTTTGGTAAAACAAAACTCACTACAGTATTCATTGTGGTTACAATCATTGCTTTTGATCCTTTGGAATACCTGACAATTCAAGCTTAAATTCTTCACTTTTAAGTTTCTTGTTTTGTTGTCTTGCAAGGTCTTGAAGCACAGTTTCTCTCAAACGCTGAAAATAATTTATGTTTTATTATTTGTAACAACAATTATTGATTTTAGGCTTATGACTTAATATCAAACAGCTTAACCCGTCCTTTATTTGAATAACTAACTTATGTTCAAAAAACTTCCAGCCAAATGCGCGATTTCATTGAGTCTGAATCCGGCTACAACTATACCACCTTTATTTCACCCACTTACGCAATTAAAAAAGGTGGAGTTTTAGCAATTCAATCACAGAGAGTTCAATGTATCCACTCACAATACATGGTTGGAAAATATTCCATCATATACTATTTTACTTTTGCAATTTAAAGTTTGCAGCACTATAAATTTTGGTACTGTGCATTCGCACCTCGGACTCTTACTACAGTCCTGAGTCTGACTCCAGCAAAACAAACCTTCATCAAGTCCCAAGTACGACTCCACAGCCCTGCATGGCACTACCCAAAACACAAACAACTAGTTGTAGGTTGGTGTACTATGAAACAATATATGACGCTTTACTTTAAAGGCATTTATAGATGCTGAAAAATGCTAAATTTTTAGCTATTATTTTTTCTTTGCTATTTTCAGGTGTACAAAAAGACACAATGACACCTACTTCAAAATTTTGTTGCGCAATTTGGCCCACTGTGGAAAGTATTGGTTATTTTTCAATAGATTAAATACACCCCAATTTCTTATACGTTACACCAGCAGGGTGCACTTTGCTGTATGGTGTATTTCGTCTACCCAATTGCTTCGACTGTGCACCCTCAACATCTTGTCAAGATTTATAATACTTTCAAGACAGGGGTGATCGTATGTTTATGATGAAAAGTATATGACCAGTGCACCCACAATGTTTTTTTGAACAAATTAAACCTGCTGCATCCGACTTTCTATATGCTACAAAAGCGTGGTGCACTTATGACCTTTGGTGCATCTGGTCACCATACACGAAAGAGATCTTGTTGAGATCTGCCATACTTTTTAAACGGGATATCAGTACTCGTCTCATACTAGGGTGGATATAGGTTCCGATTCGCCCAAATCAATTTGTGTACTATAGCCTAGTTTGCAATCCAATACATTCAATTTAAAGTAAAAAAATACATAGGCTAACATGAACTTCAAAGAGTTATTTTCTGAAAATCATAATCATTGTACTTATCATTTTTTTTATTTCACTATGGCTATAACGTCATTTGGCGCTGGACTAGAATCCTACCATATTTTCCTCCTCTGGGGTTTATATTGCATTATTTGGGTTAGGGTGGGAGTTTTGGTTGGGTGGGTATTATAATTTTTTTTTTTACAACTTCTTGCTTTACTATGTGACCATCGCCCGTCATTTTGTATGGAATCGAATCGTAATACTTTTTCCCAATATATCAGTATCGGCATAAAGTATCGTACACCAGTCTGGAAAGTATGGGAGATCATGACGAGATCTCAAGAGTGCATGCCCAAAAAAATCCGGGTGCACAACAAAGGTCAAAAAAATGCATCTCAGGTGCACTTTATGATTTTGCGATGCACTTTGTATTGCATACAATACACTGTAAATCTATGTTGATGTGATAAATAAGGTTGCTGCACGAGCGTTTTAAATATTCGGGGTGCAGTTAGATATTTTTTCAAGGTGCACTTTTAAAAGTTTGAAAAAAAAATCGCGGGTGCACTTGCCATACTATCCACAGTGGATCTAAGACATACTTTAACCAATCACATACAAATCAAAATGTTTAAAACTAAGTAAAACTAAGTAACCTGCTTGGTTCTGTCTTGGTCAAAATGAACCCAAAATATCATGTAGGTGGTAAAGCTAACAGAGCAAATCAGTGTCGCTTTTGCAAATTTAGACATCCTCTTATTGACTGCTAAATAAGTTTTTCATTTTTGAAAATAGTTAATAGTATTGGCTGATGTCCACTCATGTATGACCGACGCAAAAATTAGCGACTATATATTGATACAGTACTCTCACCCGATCCGTTAGAAATCAGTGCATTTCTAAGCAAAAAGGTCTACGACAATCAGGGCATCCAATGGCAGAAAAGTCTAGGCTTTTAGACCTTGAGGTCCTGGCAATGCACTGATTTGGACCTTTAGGTAAACTCCCGGCGAAGATAAATTAAAAATATTCATTAAAAGTTCAGAAAAGATAACAAAAAATGTGAGATAGGATTAATAACACTTGACCCACCTAAACCCTAACGCTAACCCGAATCCTAACCCAAATAATGTGCGTTATTTTAATAATTCTTTAAATGCTGGTGAAAACGCCCAAAGTCGGGTGGGCATAAGATAGTTTCTCGTCTATGGTACCATAGGATTGTTACTTCACAAATTGAGGTATCGCTTATGAATTTTAGGATCGGTTATCGACGATTAAAGCGTATGGCCTACACTATCACCGAGTCATGTGTGGCATCGTTGAAAAGGTATTATCAAGCGCTATGCGATTTTGTTGGTCTCTTGTTGCGTAAATTAATTTTTATTAAAAATTATTGCGAATATTAATTTTGAATATTAATATTTTTTAAATTTTTCATTTTTTAATTTTTATTTTGTAAATATAGTTCATTCTTATTGTTGTGGTAAATTTTTTTTTCTAAAAAAATTAGGTTAAATATGTTTTTTTTTGCCTTTGAAATTTCTTCGTATATCTAGTGTGCAGGCTAGCTTTTGGTCATTTTTATATGTATGGTTTTGCACTGGCAACCAAGGCTGCGCAATCGGTTAAAAACAACCCGAGTTGGACTCCGGCCAAATGTGCAATTACATCGGGTTCCGAGTACGGCTCAGACCGTTTTTCCCAGATTTACGTAACTAAAATAGAACGGATATCAGCACTCCACTAATAGGAGTCATGGAAAACATGCCACCACATGCTTCTGATTCTCGGGTAATTTTACCTAGTCTTACGCAAGTCCAACTCCGCAGCCCTGCTGTGATCTGACATCTAATTTACGTAACTTGGGAGATGCCACTTAATTTAATTTCAAAAGTTAAATTTTGTAATACCCTAACACCCAGCTGTACTTCGACGCTTTTCAACCGATATCTATATAAGTGTTAACTATCGGTTTCGCTTTTAGCTTGGTTTCTCAGTCGCACAAAAACACACGTACTTACTTTTACTTTTAATAGACTGACTGCTCTGATTTAACGCAGTAAACATTACGCCAATTTTAGGGCACTGTGACGTAATACGAACGGTTAGAAAAAATGTTACATACAACAGTTGAATACACTTATTTGTGACAAGAACACTGCAGATCGAACTAGAATTGTGTGCAACCATTTATTTAGCGCTAGTGTTGGTGTTGTTATAATAATGTTATTGAAGTGCTAGTAATAAAATGGTTGCGCTTTCTTAAGTTGATATAACGTGCGCGTTAAATCATTTGGCGTGACCTAAAAAATCATCTCGCGTGCCAGTTTTGGCACGCGTGCCAGGGGCTGCCGACCCCTGGTCTACGATTATATCGGTGGAATTTACTTGGAGGTTACGCAAAAGTAACGCATCAATGGCAGTACTTACTTTGTATTCTTTGCAGCATATTAACTGCCTAATTAACTTATCACATTTGTATTGAAGTAGAACTAAACCACTCACTAAATTTAAGATTTAAATTTAAGCTAAATCGGACAAAATTCCCTTCCGATTTAGATGTTGTCCGATTTAGCTTAAATCGAAATATAATTTGACCCTCCAAATTAAATCGGCCAAAAATTTTAAATTAAATTGGACGGAATTACATTCCGATTTAGGCTAAATCGGACAAAAAAGTTGTCCGTATAACAGCGTATTATATTTGTTTTTTCCAAACGGCGCCCCATAAGCATCTGGACTTTTGCTGTACACGTTTATGGTTTGCCAGCACATATAGCAACTTAAGGATGGGAACACACAATACGACCTTAAAAGCAACATTACCTAAAGCAGAAAAATCTATAAAGCCATAGAAGACCAAGCGATAGATTACCGCCAAATACGCAGTAGGCCTAATATCAAGTACAGCATAAGATCAAAATTGTCTAAATAAGACCTAAATCTGTCGGAATAAGGCCTAAATTGATCGGAAAAAGGCCTAAATTCATCGGAAGAAGTCCTAAATTCATCGGAAGAAGGCCTAAATAGACAAAATAACGCCCGAACCTGTGGGTAGAGGGAGGGTATGGGACGATCGGGGGCCATCGGTCTGGCATTTGGCCGTTTTTGTGACTACGTTTGGATGCCCTAGTCTGACCGGCGCCGCTGTTTTGTCAACGGATTTTTGGTCCCGTTTGGGATTATTGGTGGGTAATGGGTGGGGTTAGAAAATGGGTTAGTGTTGAAATTATTAAGGGAGTTAGTGATGTACTTAGGGGTTGGGTTTGGGGTTGGTTAAAGTGTTGTTTAGGCCTAATTATAAGCTTTTAGCTCTTATTTCGACGGATGTAGGATTAATTCCGTTTTGACGGTACCGGTACTAATACCGTTAGGTATTCAGGGCCGGATTAAGGTTTTCATGGACCTGGAGCTGTAGGGCATTCAGAGGCCTATTGGTCGTTTTTATTATGTTTATGTTCCAACCAGAATTAACATGAAATACGATTTTTGATTCACTTGTCAAACAGATTCATTTAACTTGTTTTCTAACTTTATATAAAGCGAAGCCGTTAAAAACTTTATTGCTGTCTATTTTTTTCCAAAATCTCGAGAAGAGCTAAGGAATGCAACCTATTTTGGTCCATAGAGAAACGCATTTGGTTCCTTACTCTTTTAAGGACTGAAAGAGCGTTCGCCTGAACAATTAGTATTCATCAGACAAAGATGCATTGTGGGGCACGGGATTAATTGTTAAAGTTTCTGACTCTCGCTTTAAGGTTGCGTGCGTATCCTTAATACCACAGATACGTTAGAAAACGCATACATGAACTTATTTTTATTAATAAATTTAAACATTTGAGTTCCTTTGCTACTTTCGACCTAAAATTGGCGTTCTTTTAGCAGTGCAGAAAAATAAATCAACATTTTAGGCAATGATTCTTCCTGATCATCTGGGTAATACTGAAGCAAGGTTATTTCTTGAAATTTCTTGAGTAATGACAGACACTTAAAATTGTACCTCTTTATCAAATTCTTGATATCGGGTCTTTAATGTCTAAACAAAATCAATAGACCCTGAAGCAAATTTGTCGCCTTATTTAAAGTCATTTTGCTACTACAGTGCCGGACTAGTTCTAGGCCTATGATACCGTTCCGTTACGAATTTTTGATAAAGGTAAATAGCACAGCACATCGCATACAGAACTAGATCGAAATCTTCTAAATAAGACGTAAATCTGCCGGAATACGTCCTGAATTTATTCAAATAGGCCTAAATATCTAAAATAGTTCCTGAAACTGTAGGTATAGGGTATGGGACGATCGGGGGTTGTCGGTCAGGCATCCGCCGTTTTGCTTTGGACGCCCTATAGTTTGACCGGTGCCTTTATGGCTTCGCTGTTTCAGCACCGGATTTTTGATTTAGTTTTGGGTTAATGGTGGGTAATTCTGGAAATATAAAAATGTTTTAGGGTTATTAGGGAAGTTAGTGATGTAGCCTACTTAGGGGTGGGGTTTGGGGTTAGGTAAAGTGTTGTTTATAGGCCGGATTCTGACATATAGCTCTTATTGCAATACAGACGGTAATACTACTATAAGGTATTAGTCCTATTTTGGTCTTATGGCTGGAGTCCGTGGTGATATCTTTAGAACAGCGGTTCCCAAACTTTTCTAAAAATTTTGCTTGGTCGACCCGTTGCAATTATTTTGATATTTCGCGGCCCTATAAAAAGTTAAGGGTCAGTTGACCTATTTTTCTTGTAGTACACTAGTGCAGTCACGATTCTTTCTAGTAACAACTTTCTAAATCAAGTAACAACTTTCTAACCAAGGCAAACGATTCTCTTACAACGGGTAGTACAGTAATAATAGATGATTTGTGATGTTACAAAAGACATCATAAAACACGCTATATGATCGAATAATAAAGTATAACTAAAGACAATAACGATGACATGCTAATGTTTAAAACTTAAAGACTCATTCTCCTTGCGGACCCTCTGAAACTCCTGTACGGATCCCAGTTTAGGAACCGCTGCTCTGCAATATAACTTTTTATACAAAGATAACATCGGTTGGTCTTATTAAATTGTTAGCGGTGGGCCTGGAGCTGCAGCCCCCTCAGCCCCCGCCTTAATCCGCCCCTGTAGGCATTAGTCCTATTTTGGCCTTATTCCGAATTGTGTTTTATTCTGACGTTGATGTTGTTCTTGTCTCGGTCTTATGGCTGAAGTCCAACGAACAATAATTTTTAAACAAAATTTTAATATACAAACTTTTTATATGGAATAATATTTACAAAGGTTTGATATTGTAAATTGTGGAGTGAAGTGTCCAATAAAAGATGGGGGAGATAAAAAAATTGGTATGGTTAGAAAATGCTTTTATTCAAGAACTAGCTTCTTGGAAGTTGTTTATATCAATTTGCTTTATAAAATTGAGCTATTCATCCAACGTTTTTCACATAAAACAATTTGCTTGTTATATGTTGCGTTTTTCTTATTTTTTAGTGCAGTTATTGCTGATAATCGTACGAGTTTAAAAATTCCAATAGTCCAACGTTTTATTTTTATGACAAGGACGTGACTTGAAGTTGACTTGCTCTAATTATGACTTGACTGGGACTTGACTTGCGCAACTGATGACTTGGAATGGAACTTGACTTGAAATGGAACTATTCAAAAAGACTTGAAATGACTTGTTAATAACAGGGTTTCTTAATCAGTTGAATGGTTCACCCCAGGATGAATAAAATTATGGTAGCCGGGGTGAACTAACCAAAAGGGGTGAATAAGGGTGAACCGTCAGAAATAGATGATAGCTTGCGAGCAGGGTCGCCCGCAGAAAATAGAATTTTCAACTTAGGTAATTTCCCTATTTTTCGTCGGAATTAAATGAATAATGACGTCATAAAACAGTGACAGTATGACGTCATAGAATGGTGATTGCAAGACGTGATAAAAAAAACTCAGAAACAGCCAAATGCGTCCAGCAAAAGCGAGCACGTGCGTCGTCGACATCCTGTCAGGCGCCAGCTGCGAAACCACAGTGTGCAATCGATAACTTCAGGCAAAAAAACAAACCAAGACCGTAAAATATGTGTATTAATTGTGGTAGAATCATACTTAATTCGACTATCAGCAGCGCAGTTTTCAAGTTCCATGAACGGAACTAGAGCTAAATTACAAGCACGCCTTTCACCACGTGCAATACTAAACGAAGATTGTTTTTACCGGGTGTTATTATGCCAGGATTAGCGCAACATCTGCGCCGAGCTGTGTGCCAAGTCAGCTAAATTACAAGCTGTGATTAAGGGGAAATAAGTTGTGTCCATTGCACACTTAGCACGTGGTCTTAGAGTATGCTTAAAGAGCATAATTTTGCGTTAACTATCATTACTTAAAAATGGAGGCTTTGAAACGCGCACGACAGTCACCATTATACCTCTTTTTAAGAATCTGCTTCAGTTAAACAAATGTCGATGTTACACCAACATCGGATATTAGCGCAGAGACCGAACAGCGAGGAACATACTGCGTATAACTCGACGTTTTTTAGCGAGAAAAAAAGAAAGAAGGTTTGACTTAGCGTTGTCAATTATTGAATACACACTTGCTAATCAGCCAACCTAAAGTCCTAAACAAATAACGAAAGAGAAAAACTATATCCAGCGTTTACGGTCGACCAAACTAAAGACGAAAAACGGCGTTTCGCGCTCGATTTTGGTTTCGCATTAGACGCGTGACCCAATTACTTAAAAAGCACGCCGCTTCGTTCAGTTTGTTAAATCATGACAAAAACGAACAAAAGACGATAATATCACTTAGAAAGAACTCCCGCCCCTCCTGGAGACGCCACTGGGGGCAATGGATAGTGTATAATATTTTTAACCTTCATAAGTAATACACATTACACTTACAAATAATACTAATAATCGCATTTGTCCGTTTAATGAAAGATAACATATGTCTTTAGAGTGCCGTTCAGCGCCGTTTTGTAAACAAAGCCTATATTTCGCGGTGGCGTGTTATGTACATTGTTGTCATTTGTATGGAGTCAGGACTTGTGTTGCAATCGTATTTTGGACGTAAAATTGTATTTTCGCGTCAGAGAAAAATGTAGAAAACGATAGAGGGAACGCCCTGTTTATCACGTGTTTTATTATTTAATATTATTAGAATTGTCTCCGTAAATTTCTTTTTCTCTGCAGAAATTTTCTTACTGATTTTCGATTATAAATAGAGTTGCACAAGCAATGAAAATGTCCAGTAATCAGGAAGCAAACAGGAGTTGTTTTGTTTCTGAGCTAAGGCTTTTATGCCAACGAATCAGTGTGAAAACATTTCAGCAATACGAAGCAGAAGATGAACATTGAACAATTCAATTTGAATAAGTTCCTACCTTGAACAAGTGAAGTTAATTCACGAGACAAAAAAAGACTTTAATGAGGCTCATATTCAACCCGCTTGCTTCAATATCATGAGACAAGGGTGAATGAAATGTGGAGATAGATGCTAGGGGTGAACAAAATTAAAGAGGTTTAAGAAGCACTAGTTTACAACACTGCCAATTTAAGTGAGTATAATTCAAATATAATTGGTGTAGCTTTAGAAGGGCTCGATCACAGTTGTTAACACATGTAGGTGTGCGCATCTTTCTTAAATAACCCTGATATAACTTATTCACTTAAATTGTGGCGTCGCGTATGTTTTCGAATGCTGAAAAGGAGACAACAAAACGGCTGCGTGAACCACTGCTAAAGAGGTTGTTTAGAATCACGTGCATGGCCAAATGATTCAACATTGTTGTGCAAATGCGAAGTTAAGTTCCGAATAAAAAATGAGAAATTCAAATTGATTAAAAAAAGCTTTTTTTGCAACCGTTTTTTTGTAATCCGTTAGCCTTTTAGAAACAAAATTAAACTACACTATAAATGAAATACCAGGCGTTGCCCACGTTAAATAGAGTAGGCCTATAGGCTTATACCAGTTTAATTTTAACTGATAAAGAACTAATGTTTTTGTACCGGCTATGTAAATTAAAGCACGATAATTTGCGAAGTTAACCTGAATTGTGTTCAAAATGAAACAGTCTATCCAGTGCAGGATTAACTGCGGGGCCTGTAGCAGATTGATATGTACAAACAATGACGGGGAAGTAATTGAATATTTTATAGATTTGATTAACATTCTACACAGTGGTTCTTAACATTTTTAGCGCTCGTACCCCTTGAGCGTTTATGAAATTTTCTTGTACCCCCTGTCTACAATGGCCTTTGGAAGTAAATAAAATTATAGGAATTAAACTAAGTGTATTTATAAATTACGTGTTGAATACATGCATTAAAAACAGTCTTGTAAGTTCATCAATATTTACAACACACAAATAATAAGTCAATTTCCTAATGGCTTTTTTGCTGTTGCTTTTCGTAAATGATCATATTTAATCGAGGTTCTTTCTTTGAGATAGACACACGCATATCATATCTTCGATCCAATCGGTTTCTCGGCTTATTTTTGATGTTTACAAGAGTTGAGAACCCCGTTTCATGTAGGTAGGTTGTCGCAAAAGGGACAAGGATTTCTAAAGCTTTTTTCGCTAACTGGGTAAATGTCTCAAGTTGTGCATACCAGAAGGCATCCAACTGCATTAAATCAAACTCCATTTTGATTTTACTACTAGCTTTCATCTCAATAAGGTCATCTTTCATTTGGCCTTATCACCCATAAAACGTAGGTTGAAAATAAATGGGTCTTGTATCCATCCCTGAGAAAAAAACGTAGATTGAAAATAAATGGGTCTTGTATCCATCCCTGAGAAACAGAAACCTCTCCCTGATGAAATCATCCCTGGAAAGACTCTCTGAGCCCCTGCAAGTGTTCTTTTATTTCAGTCACAAAATGTTCCGGAAATGAATTTGTTGAAATGGAAAGTTCATCAAGATTTGGAAAATTTGCATAGTTTCCACAGGTAATTCGATGTTTCCAGATTGGAAGTTTGTTAGTAAAGGAAGTTACCTTTTCTCTGGCAATGATTATGTTTATTCCTGTACCCTGGATGGAGGTTTTTAGTCGTTTAAGTGGCTGAATTTATCTGCCAAGTAGGCCAGGGACAAAACGAAATCCTCATTTTTTAAATGTTCTACAATGCTACAGCCCTTTTGTCCAAGAAAAAGCTCAATTTCTTTGTGCAGTTCGAACATACGAGTAAGCACTCGGCCACGGGAAAGCCACCTCACCTCGGTGTGGTATAGAAGTACGTTGTGTTTAGCCCCAAGCTTACAAAAAACTTTAAACAGGCGATGATTGGAGGCATTTCCTCTGATGTATTTGACTGTACTCACAGAAATTGATAACACATTTTTAAGTTGTTCTGGTAATGACTTGACTACAAGTGCATGCCGATGTAGCATACAGTGTGTGACGGAGATGTAAGATACCTCATTTTTCACAAGGGCAGCGAAGCTTGATTTATTTCCAACCATGGCAGGTGCACCATCGGTGCAAAAGTGAACCGCACATGTCAAAAGTCATTTTATTTTTCAAAAAAAACTCCTTGACAATATTGAATACGTCAATTGCCTTTGTGGTTGTTGTCAATAGTTCACAAAATAAAAATTCTTCCAGAACTTCTTTCTCTTTCACATACCGCACAAACACTAATAACTGACTACAGCAACTGACGTCTGTTGACTCATCCAACTGTATAGACTCACTTTGATAGGACTGGATTTGATGTCGGCAATCACCTGTTGCAAAATATCTTCGCTCATATCACGAATCCTGGAACTAATAATGTCATTTGACAATGGCACTAAACTTAGTTTTTTTTTTTTCGCCTCAGTCCCCAGTTCTGAGTTTGCCATTTTCATTGCGCATGGTTTCACTAACTCTTCTGCTTCTGTATGTGGCTTATTATTTTTGGCACACAAAAACGCAACATGATAAGATGCTAGCAACAATGGCTTTTCAATCGGTAAAAATCCATGCTTTACTAAGGCAGACTTGGACAACTAGATTTATTTTAGCTTTTTAAAATTAAATTAGAATTAAAATTAGAGCATTTCAGTTTTTCCAAATTAGATTAGAATTAAAATTAGATCATTTTGAGTTTTCTGAAATTAGACTAGAATTAGAATTACCGAATTCGTAACAAAATGAATTTGAACTAGAATTTAAACTAGAATTACATTTGATTATTCACAATCAATTACGTTCAAATCGGGAAGTATTTTAATAAGAATGTGAATGATAATTATGTGTGTGCTAATTTTTAAGCGTTTAAAAATAGCATATGCTTTTTAGACTGTGAAAATTCTGTTCCAACCAAAGAGTTTGAATTCAAATTCTTTGTTTTGGCTAAGAGACTTAAAATGCCGTTGGACAAAGTAGCATTTTTGGTAAAATCCGAATTAGATTAAAACTAGAATTAGAGCACTTAAGCAATTCACGAATTAGATTAGAATTAGAATTAGCCGCATTTTGCTCTAATTCATTGAATTAGAAAACTAGAACTAACTAGTTGTCCAAGTCTGTACTAATGGTACCACTCTGATGAAAACGTGGCCTTATGATCTTCAAAGTATTTAAATTATTTCTTGACTTTTCACCCCCGTGTCGATTATCGAAATGCTCATTAAGCCTTGAAGGTTTGAGATTTGCATTTGCGAATACTTTGCTGCATAAAATGCACCGCGGTCTCTCAGTTCCATCTTTTTCCGTCATGCAAGTGAACCCATATTTCACATAGTCTTCATTCCACTTACGCTTTTCAGACATAATTGCCTTTTTCTAAGTTTTAGGACGATTATTATGCCTCAGCAACAACACTTAAATACCAACTAAACTGGAATTCAAAACAGTGCAAAATGGAAATTCTTTCACTCTTCTTTCTCTTTCATATACCGCACAAACACTGTACCATGCAGAAACTGACGTTTGTTAGCTCATCCATCTGTAGGCATGACTATGACATCATAGTACAAAATCAACCCGTCGTAGACATATAAATCAAAAAGTAAGTTGTTTTATGCATTCTTTACAAATAATAGCGCATAATTTTACACTGCATCTCGTATCCCCTGCTTTGGTGCTTCGTACCCCTGGTTAAGAACACAGCAACAAAAATCTAATGTAATGCTTTATTTGAAAGGAGAAATATAAAACTTAAGCAATATCATTCAAAGGTCTTTCGGACGCATTTTGATCTTTGCAAAGTTGGCAATTATTTCAGATGAGTTCAGTGACTTCAGAACCTCAATTTCAATATTCAAGAGAGTTAAATAGTGTAGCCGCTCTTTCCCCATTGTGTTTCGTAGATAGTTTGAAAAAGATATCTCTCCAGAACAATTAGTTTCCATCTTACATAGACAAATGCGTAACAAATTGTCAGTGTTAAAAAACGTGAGCTAAACGTTTTTATTACGTCACAATGCCTCAAAAAGAATTGTTTTAGTTGGTGTTTAGCAACTTAAGTTGTGCGATAAACCAACAGTAGGTATAAGTTATTTGTAGCCCAAGCATTGTCATGTTTAGACAAACATGTACCAAATTGCGCTAAGCGTAGGAAAAATATCGTGTTTAAAAGTGAAAATTGCTTACTGGTAAATCGCCGCAATAAACGCGATATTTTGCGAACTCTGTCAAATTTTGCGTGAGTAAACATTCTGTAAGAAATAAATAAGCTTTCCGCCCGTGGCTGTTTAAAAGTGAAGATTGCTATGACCGTGTTTAAGAATAGGCTATTGCGAAGACGCTCCATGAGACGCGCTCTCGTTGCTCCATCTTTCTTTCATAGAAAGAGACTATTTGTTATAAACCAATCGGCAAATTTACTGATTACGTTATAATTACACACTGGTCTGAAAACACTGAGCATAAAAGTCTTAACTTCGCAAATGTCATATGACCTTAATTAATGTGATATTTACTGTCACGAAAAAGCTGCGTTGACGTCAGACAAACCAATTAAAACCGTTTGAAATATTAATTGCTCACCAGGTACTGTTCAAACCAGTGCTGCGGAGTCGGTTAAAAATAACCCGAGTCCGACTCCGGCCAAAAAAACAAACCTGAGTCCGACTCCGGTCAAATATGTGATTTTGTCGAGTCCCGAGTCCGGCCCCGACTCTACAGCCTGTATTTCACCAATTTACGTAACTAAAATAGCGTTGATATTCAGCAATCCACTTATAGGGGTGTCGTATAATTCATTCACTCACAATACATGGTTGGAAAATATTCCGCCATATAATATTCCACCTTTACAATTTCCATTTGGCGGCCATATCAGTTTTAAAAGTCGGTACTGCGCATGCGCAAGTCGGACTCTGGACTCGGGTAGTTTTACAAGGTCTTACTCGAGTCCCGAGTCCGACTCCAGCAAAAACAAACCGACTCCTGGAGTCCCGATCGTGTCCCGAGTCCGACTCCGACTCCGCAGCCCTGGTTCAAACTAAGACAATAAACGCGATATTTTGCGAACTCTGCCTAAATTTTGCGTGGCTAAACATACTGTAAGAAGTTTTAAACTTTAAAGTCTTCTTGCCACAGCAAAGGCGCTGATAGTCCCTTGACTGTGTGCCGCTGATTGTGTCTGAAACGGGTTAACTTAATGCTTATCCACAATAAGACTATCACCTTATAAGGATAAGTCTGTGTGAAAGCTATATATTAAATCGACTCGCGTGGTACGAATTAATTATTATCGCTCTTGTCTGCGTGATGTGAACATCACATACAGTTTTATGTACAATGCAAAAGAGTATATATGTAACCAAAACGAAAAAAATTGCTTGTTGAATATCACGTTGTAACATGTCAGTTAAATTTCCTACAACCTTATACAAAATGTTTGCCTCGTGGATAAACCATCCTACTATAAAAGATGAAGTTGGAAATTCACATCTAACCAAATAGTGATGTTATGGATTTGCCAGAGGGCTAAATAATGTGAAAATATATTTACGCGTTCGGTATTTATAAATTTTATAACATGTAATGTGTGTTTTTTTATTTCGCTTTGATCGGAAGACATGTAACTTACATTGTAAAACAGAAAAGGCGGTAATTTTCCCTCTACTGTTCACAGGTGATTGTGCCTGAAAGGGTTTAAATCAATACTTTCTCACAATAAGACTAGCCTATCACCTTATAAGGATACGACCGGTGTCTAATCAACAGATATTCAAGTAAATACGTAATCCCGGCACCAAATTGCATCATACATTGAAAAGGCATTTAAAAATAAAAACTGCTTAGCTGTTTACCCGTGGCCGGTTTGAAACACATTTTTTTCTGTCTGGGAGCACACGACTTTCTTTATATTCTCCTCTATCGCCCGGCTTCTTGCTTAAGAAGGATCAGTGTGGGCGACGTTGCTTTGTCTGTCAAGACCACATTCCGGCGGACAAACTTTGCCATTCATTGTAAGAGGTTTTATTATGTTTGTCCAAGTTTTGTCTTTATCTTGTACGCATTTTTAATCTAATCATTTTTTTTTTCTTTTAATATCGAATTATTAATTTAGCATTTTATTACTTTAACAAATAAATCGTCCTAGTATGGAAATATCTAACGGATAGTTACATATTTCCAAAATTCGTTATTTTATTTCCATTATAACACAAATTTATGTCCTCATTCTGACCAGCGGTAGGCCTACTCTTTCATCGGATCCCATTGAATATGCCATTGATAAAGATTCGTTGGGCGAAAATTATTTTTCCGATTTTTTGTCAGATTACCCCTAAATTGTCATCCAAACACGAATACTACCTTAGGTTCCACTATTTCGTTTCTTTTGTAAAAAATTTAAAACAAGCACGGTGTTGTAAGTACCTTCCACGCATTTACGTGTTAAGAAAATTTTCGTATGACGTTAATAGAAAATTCAGCACCTGGGAGTCTACACATTTAGGCCTACGGCCATATAACATTTTCGTATGACGTTATAGGAAAGCCAGAACTAAACGTTTCCACAAATTTTGAATGACGTAATATATGTTGTTTTCTCAACTGTGCTGAGAGTCTACACTTAACGAAAAAACGTTATTGGCAGTTAACACACAGCCCAATAAAAATGTTTTCCTAACGGTAAATTGTTTATTGGGTTACTCCCTTGATCAAATTGTGCAAATAAATAAAAGATAGCCCTTAACTCGGATAGCAGATAAAATAGAAATAATTGAATGTTTCTCGGTAGTAAAAAAGTTCGTTCCATCTTCACCATTTGTGACAGAAAGCGATAACTATTTTGATTTTACGCTCAGTACGGGTTTTTTTAAATCAGTTTAACGACAATTTATCGTATGAGAAACGTATTATATTTTATAATTAATCAGTGGCCTTCAAATTTTGTTAAAAAAAAATTGCAAAACAACGCTTACGTGCTGCCAAGTATTTTACCATACCAAACAACGGTTATTTTTAAAACTATAATTTTTTAACGTGTGTTTTCATTCTAGAATTTTTGCCACTTTAACTATCTATCAAAAAATTTTATCGCGATTTTTGAAATAATTTGGTCCACTTTTTTATGTAACCACCAAATTGCAACTCGAATTTATGCAGTTAAAGCTTTTTTGCGACTTGCGCGAAACAATAACATCACTGTAATGTTAACATAATAAACGCACCGAATGTTGCAATAATTTTATTTAAACATTACAAAGCAAAAACCAACGAGAATCCCTTTAAAGCAGAGGTCTGAAACAAAAGGCCCGTGAGAACACTTTGTGCGCCTCGCGTCGCATTTTAAATTATAAAATAATTAAAATCTAATTTAGTGCCTATGTGTTTTAGTTTACTTAGGCCAATAAAAATCTTAGCGATGAATTTAAAAAGTGTTTTCCTGATTATATTGACCATTTAACATTTCTAGTAATCGAGTGCCGTTGGTCCAAAAGGGTACAGTATTCGTGTCGTACGTACATACAAAGGGTCAAAAATTATACATTAAACTAGGACAGATTTAGGGGGTTAATGGTGACCAACTGTTACTCTTCATGTCGATCTTTCCACTTCAAACGCGTTGTACATAACGTGGTATGTTTTTTTGCTACTTTAAAACTGGATAAACCAATTAACCAGCTTCCTAAAACGATTTTTCTTATACCTTTTCAGTGATCAGGCACTAGCGCTGTGTGGGCTATCTATAAAATGAAAAATCTGTTGTCATTCAGTAATGCATTTTTTGCCGTAAACGCGAAAATATAACGTCTTTGCAATTAAAACTGGATCAACGATTTTAGTAGTTGCGAAATCATCGTGATAAACATTATTGTAATAAGCAATGTGCATTTTTATGTGCTTAATTGGTCAAGCATATATCGAAAAGAAAAGCTTTGCCGGCTTAGACCAGATGAGTGCGTTGTTCTCGAGTTGTGCGCGATTAGACTTGACAACAGTTGCTTATTTGAGCACGAGTTCGATCAAAAACTACAATCTTTTTAGGATTACTTGTTTTATGACGACGCAGCACGGCGAAAAAAGTTAAGTAAATACCAATTTACTGTGTTTGGCACGCCAATAATACGCACATAATATTGTGGCAATCTTGGGGGTAAGTACATGGTTTTATTTTGCACTTACCGCGGTTAAGTACATGGTTTTATTTTGTCCCCGGGGTAATTAGAGTTCGGACCCTTGCTTTAAGAGGTAATCAAATAAAAACTATAACTAAGTGAAACACAGGAAAGCATAAAAAGTTAAACAAGTTAATGTAATACTGGAAAAAGCGACAGGAAACAGTAAGGACACTATTACAAGAACTGAAATTGCTTGATTAAACTACAGTACATCAATCACATTTTAAAGATAAAAAAATATTTTTTTGAAGCCCCTTACAACATTAATACATTGATGAAGAGCTTAAAATACGTCCAGCATGTGATAATACCTCTGCAGTATAATCATTTTCGCAACAAGGAAGTTAAGACATAAATTAAACAAAATTATAACCCAATTATCCAAGCTTCTGTTTGAACAAAATACTTATAGTGCTTATATCAAAGGATATTTATCTTAACAACCAAACAAACTGATTTATTGCTTCCAAAATCATCTAATTATCCACGAAAATAAGTAAAATGTAAACCAGTAGCGGATCCAGAAATTTTGTTTAAAAATATTTTCAGAGATGAGTTTACAAAGTTACTTCAAAGCGTGAAGAAGCCCATAAAATACAAAATTGCAGGCATTTCAAGGGAAATATTGGTCAAACTAAACAAATAGATGCGCCACCACTTCTGAGGCTACAGGTGCGCCGTAAGGTAAAAAAAAACAAGAAACACTGGGTGATAAAGGTGTTACTTTTAATACAAAACCACATTACAAGGATGTTGTCGAATCTGGCATTTAAATTCAAAAATTCAATTTTTAGAGTGCGATGAAACGCACGATAGCTTTGGGCTACAAACATGTTATCAAAATGGGCAATGGGCATACTAGAAACATAACTTAGATTCGCGCAAAGCGCAAAAATTGAATTTGTTAGTTTAAATAGGCGAAAAAAAAAAGTTTTGGGGGTACATGGCCACGTGCCTCCTACCCCGCCCCTGATGTAAACAACACAGCCCCAAAGGCGATGTTTGACCTTTCAAGCGGACAAGTAGGCACAAACCGCAGCATAAATACATGACAAGTAACATCAACAAGCAACGTAAACTGGTCTGTAGCTAATGAGGGTCAGTAGCGCTTGGCTGGGTGGCACTAAGCAATGGGCTATCGGAAGTAGTGCTCAGAGGACTTACAGGGGCACAGTCGCCCATCGATGTTAATTGGGATTCTATAGATGATGGTGATTCGGTGGAAGCTGAAGTGGTTAATCCTACATAAACACGATTGGTAAATGTACTTCAGAACACTGTATGAAGACTAAACTAATCTAAAAAAAACATTTAAGGCAATCATTATAAAAAAGGGAGAGTCCTGAAAAATTTAGTATTTTGACAGGACTAATTTTTTAATAATTTTTAAATTAGGATCACTTATACGCATGTCGCATTTATTTGGTTCATTCGGAAGAGCCAATTACTGAAAGTAGTTGGCCTAATCAGAATTGTAGGACAAGTAAGGCAAGATTTAGAAAAATCCAGCCTGCGGTAAGGTTTGAACTCACAACCTCGGTCATGCTGGGGCAGTTGATCTACCGACTGAGCTACATAGGCTCATAGTGGAGCAAGTCGAGAAACAACCATAGGTCAATTGTTTGTTGCATCTTGTTCATGCATACAATTCCATGATAGGGGGTCAACAGGCCAAAGCAACCAAGCCCTAGAATGCATATGGGTATTTATTGTGATCTAGCCCTACTGAAGTAGTACTGATGACCGATTACGGCACCCTGTTCGTACATGATCAAATTGGTCATGTTCGTTCATCCTTAACAGGGCTAGATCGCACAATGTGGATTCCATGGCTAATTTTAGCGATTCTCAACATACGTGTCGCAGCAAAGTGTTAGAAGTGTGTCGCGTAACATTTGTATTTTGTGAAATAACATATTTGTATTACTACAACGGATGCAAACAAGCTTCGGAGAATGCACACTATCCATTGGAAAACTAATAAAATTACAGTCAATTACCTAATGTCTTGGCATGTATTAATAACGGTTGTCAAGTTATAAAATAGTTGCTTTAAAGAAACTGCGACGAAAATATTTTATATATTTTTACTCTGCCGCAAACTAAAAATGTTTGAAAACTACAGGCTTAGTTGCTCGACCTGGACTGCTGATCTCCTAACATGAAGTTGTATGGAATAAGCTATTGCTGCCAGGCATAATATATAACAGAGTGTTGCTCATCCAGCAGTATTAATACATTTTAATACTGCTGGATGAGCAACACTCTGTTATATGAAGTTGTATGTACAACCAGGATGCAGCAGGATATCTATGGTCGTTTCTAGATCAGAACTAGTAATGGGTAGTTGTCGGTATTGCGACTATCCCTGAGGTTGTAAGTTCGGACCTCAAAACACGCTAGTTTTTCCAGCTTTGCCATGGTCAATACTACTTAGAACAGCTAGACAACTTTAAAGCATTATTAAATGTTGCATATAATTTGTAGTAACAGAAATAACCGAACACTGTCTTTTTAATGCAGGCGATACCTTGATCTAATTCGAAGATGTTGTTCATGCTATTATCATTGCTGACGTTCTCTGATCGATAAGAAGGTGGCGCTCCTAGGGTTTCATTACTGTTCGAAGTGACGTCATAACCAAGAGGTTTTAGTTGGTTGTATGAGGGTGGTTGATCGGTCAAGGGGGGCCCTCGAAGTCCATCGGGGTCGAAAAAGGAAACAGTATCGCTTTCGCGGCAATAGCGTCCTAGAGAATGTAAGTATAAATATTTCACTCCAAAGCTGCCTCGTCCTTAGTACGGTCACCACACATCAGTCATTCCATCCTTATTTTTTTTACTTATTTTTCTTAGATTTTTTTCATACTTAAAACAATTAAAGATCTCATTAAAAAGTAATATTCCCAAAAAATTAAGGGTTCTATCATGACCGGTTTCCAAGATATGAATTTGTAGTGTTTAATTACTAGGTAGAAATGTGTTAGTTTTGGGGTGTGCGTGAGTGTCTTATCTCTGCATAGGCTTTATTTGTGAGATTTCCTTTGGGGGTGCTCGTTCTAGAAATGATTATGCCAAATACGCAGAATATCCAGTACAGCATGAAAAATACGTAAATGTGTCGGAATAGGGCCTAAATTCATCGGAATAAGGCCTAGAAGCCCTAAATTCGTCGGAATTAGTCCTTAATTTATCGGAATAAGGCCTAAATTCAACGCAAGAAGGCCTAAATGGCCAAAATCACGCCCAAACCCTAGGTAGAGGTATGGGACGATCGGGGGCCATCGGTCTGGCATCGGCCGTTTTGGTGACTACGCTTGGACGCCCTAGTCTGACCGGCGCCGTCAGGGTGCCGCTGTTTTGGCACCGGATTTTTGGTCCTGTTTGGGGTCATTGGTGGGGTTAGAAAATGAGTTAGTGTTGAAATTATTAGGGAAGTTAGTGATGTACTTCGGAGTGGGGTTCGGGGTTAGTTAAAGTGTTGTTTAGGCCTGATTCTGACCTTTTAGGTCTTATTCCAACGGATTTAGGACTTATTTCGATTTAGACGGTGCTCATACCATTCGGTATTAATCCTATTTTGGCTTTATTCCGAATTGTGTTTTATTCTGACTTTGGTGTTGTTCTTATCTCGGTCTTATGGATGGAGTCCGAAACTTTCACTGTTATGGCTTACCTAGCTACAATGAAGTGCTATCAATGAAAGTACGGCCTGTTTTTAGGACCTGTTGTGGATTGGTATGATTTTTAGATGATCGAACCAGTCATCTGTTTCATCGCCTTTTACTATTGGCCAACATAATGATAGCTTCTGTATTCCAATCATAACATGCAGTGTAAAATTTAAACCACAATTAAGCAACAGGAATGGTCATACTTGCACTCTTGTCAATGAATGAAGTAAATTGAATCTCTTCTAAGTTTTATCTTTTGTCTCAATAATTAAAAGATTGTTATTCAATTTTGCCGTTTGTATCACATAATTGGAACCGCTATAATTTAATGTTTGACCACGTAATGGCAAGTTCGGATAAAGACCTGTAGCTGTGGTGAAACACCTTATGGTACAAAACTATGCTACGGGGTTATTAAAGGCCAATTTAAGGCCAATATTCAAAGAGGTTACGCACAGTGTAATAGTGAGCAATAGTAATGCTTTACTGACAGTGGTCATTTTATATTGTTTGCAGCATATTGTTTTACTGTCTAGTTAACATATCATCTTTGCTCTGCAATCTTTTGCGCAACACTTGTACGCATTATATTCCCTTATCAGCAAGTTTTAGACTTTTTTAAGTTCTAAAACCATCCGCTCAAAGTCTTGAGACTACCCCGGTTACCCCATCATGGTGGCTAATCAGAGAATATAAGGACTTCTGACATTAAGAAAAAAATAGGCATAGGAAAATGGAACTCAAGAAAACATTGTATTTTGTCGTACTTTAATGTTCAAAAGGTCTTCTGGAACACCAACGCAGATAAAATTGTGCCAACAATCAAGATAAAAAAATAGTGTGAAACCAAGGCAGATAATAAAAACAAAAATCCCTAATTATTTTACATGGGAATTGCAGGGATTTCTAGTCCAGGGATTATATATCTGGGGTTTCGCATCTGTCCAAAAGTTAAAAAACCTTTGTTGTATTGTTTAGACGAGCAAATGGCCTGGCAGGTAAGTTTGGCCAAACACTGATTGAAAAGTTCTCCACCCGATCGAATAGCCACAGAGGGACGTGGAAAAAATTTCTTTGTCAAAAGAAGAGGACAAAGCTGCTCTTTTAAACCATTATGAAAAATCTTTATTACCTAACATCCAACAAACTGATTATCAGTTTACCAAGTTCTGTACTTAGTTTGACTTTTATCATTGATGTGCAATCAGAATCTTTTTACCGTTCGGTTCTAAATTATGTTGTAAAAAATAACAATATCCACCATTGTATTTCAACAAATTTTATTTCAATGAAGTTGAATCTTTAATCTCTCTGACATTTAACTGGTTTAATAATTTAATTATTGACCACAATAAAATTTTTTTTTTAACTTGTAAATATTTCATTTAGATTTCAAGTTTCCCTTAGTTTAACAAATTATATCCATTAATAATAATGAAAGGTATATGCAATAACCTTGTACAGTATGTTAAACATATATATTTTAGCCAATCATTGGTTATTCTACATGTCGTCTGTACAATTGTTGTATGCAGCTGAACTGTTACCTCTTATATATTGTTGTTAAGTTATCTAATTGCAAGATAAGCATTTTAGAATTTCTATTTTAAGAGTCAGAAAACTTTAAGAAAATCAATACATAGTGGAAAATCGATACATAGTGTTTCAAGCAACATCTTTAAAAACAGCATGCTATTTTGGTTACAAACCAAAGCCTCTACAGTCTACACCAGTGGTTCTCAACCAGGGTGCCTGGCGCCCTGGTGTGCCACTTTTAATGCTCAAGGGTGCCAAAAGGTATTTAAGTTTTTTTAAGAAACTGATTTTTGCTCAATTGTTAAACGTATTGATACAACTTTTTGTGTACAATTAAATACCCGATTAGATACCCTAAATTACATTTTCCTATACATGTGTGTGTTTTTTTTTGTTTTTTTTATTGTGTTATTCCAGTTCCATTTATAGTAAAACTCAACGAAAATTCCAGTCGGGGTGCGGAAAGTCTATTTATTATTTTTGAGGGGTGCGGAAAGTCTATTTATTATTTTTGAGGGGTGCTGTAAGCCATAAAAGGCTGTGAATCACCGGTCTACAGAGATAATGGCAGTAAAGAGGAACATAAAATTGCCACATTTTCACCTAGTGGTCAACATTTCAAATCTTGGAAACAGATTATAATTAAACACTCAATTTTTTTGAAAATTAATTTTTCTTTTTAAGGTTGCTATTTGTTTCATGTATCAAGAAAATCTGGGAACATGTGTTCATTCCATGCTTTTATATTAGGCATGGAATGACCCCCTTGGCATTTCAAATTTTTAGGAGGGTTTAGTTTATATATTATGATTCCCAAGCAGTTGTTCTCAACCTGATAATTGTACAACATTAAAATATACTTTTTGATGACTGTCAAACAGATACCGTACCTCAAGTGTCATCCTTATGTATGTGTCATTAGGAATGTTCAGATTTAACTTTTTTTTGAAAATTTATGCTTCCTGCTTGATTTCCCATTATGTGTCACATAAAAATCAGTTTCACAAGTTTTCAAAACAATTGGACAACATTTAGGGGCTCCGCAGACACACCAAAGTTACAACACTAAAATTGATAAAATCCGGGACTTCCCCTAACACGATACTGTACGTTTTTCTTTTAAAACAAAGAAACCTTGTAATTTTTATATTAAACAATGGCAAGAAAGCATCACTAATCTATTGTCCAGTTTTATGTAACTTAAAATGTATTCTTAAAGCCCCCAAAGCTCAACTTTACCCCATTTTTAGAGTTGTCATTTGATTTATCACATATATTCAATAAAATACATTTTATCGAATTATTTAAAACCTGTTTATGATCGCCTGTGATCTTCAACAGCCTGTAGCAAGCTTGCACGTTGCTGAGGATTGTCATTTAACATAGCAGCATAATCAGTGATTAATATTTTTAACAAACACATGGTCAGCATGATTATGGAACTTGTCCGTAATCACAGCTTTGTTTTAAGACAAACAACGGCTCCATCAGAGCAGGTTATGATGCCTTACAAACGGCATGCCTCAGGGATCAGTTCTGGCTCCTTTGCTGTTTAATGTTTATTACAGTGATCTGCCCGCCACAGTCTCCAAACATACGCTGATGACTGGGCGATCTTGCATGCTGAAGGGAATTGGCGCAGTGTTGAGAGGACTCTTAGTCCACCTCAATAACAAGGAAATTAAACGTGTGTTGTCCGTCAATACCAATGGAAGAACTTTGGATTTCCATGTCTACATACCTCGCATTGCATCTGGACAGGACACTCATATTCCGACCCTGGCAGGCATCCAGCCCACTGAGCTTCGCCCCAGAGGAGCCACAATACCAAAGGCTGCTATCCTCGAGATGCTCCTTTGAACCAGCTGCACTCAAATCACTGAAGAAATGTGAAAGCTCTGGTGTAGGTGAATGGATGGCCACCAAATAGAACGAGGAGCAATATTACCCCTCTCCACCACTATTACCCCACCACCTCCAATAAGCCTTAGGGTTTTGGCCTGTCTATTCGAGCCTAGACTCGCCTTAACAGGCTGAGAACAGGGGTCGGGCGTGCCAGGTCTTCCATGAATAAATGGGGCTTCTGTGACTGTGGTTTGCAGGAACAGACTGCAGATCACATAGTCTCACGGTGCCGATATATCGCCAACCAAGTGGGACAAATGGTCTGACACTCTTGAACGATGAGACTATCCGCTGGCATCTCGACTTCTGCCCGGACATTTGAACTGGAATAATAAGATCGTCCATAGGAAAGAAGAAGAAGATCAAGCTGGTGCAACACACAGTACAAGGTGGATGGGACAAGTTTTCTAAGGCCAAAAATGTTTATGTGGTCTGAACAGATGGGTAATGATGATATTTTTCTAGACAAACTTGTCACATTTTCCATGTTTGGTAATCACCCACAAATGACAAAGGCAGCAATTGCCCGAAAACTTCTTACAACTGCAAAACCAGAAGATTTCACCAAGGAATTCAAGTTTTGCATCATAAAATTAAAAGTTAACCACTTTAGAGGATTTGATTGGCACAGATTCCTGGTTTATTTTACGCTACTTAATCAGATATGTGATTGGCCGACGCATTCTCCCGATTCATGGTGCTCATAATGGGTACAACGAGTTAAAGTCTTCATGTACTGTTAAAGTTGTGAATGATGCCGCAGAAAGAGGGGTTAAAAGTAAACACAGATTGTGCTGCTATACTAACCGACAATCCACAGTAACAAACAACTTGCTACAAGCTGTTGAAGATCACAGGCAATCATACCCAGATTTTCTAAAAAAAAAACTTGGCTAAAAAATAAAAAAAGCTATTCAATGATGTTCCTTTTTACATTTTTTTACTATTACATTGGTATACTTTTGCTATATTCCTTCTTTATTCACTGTTGATTAAAATACTTTGCTTTTCATAATATACATTTGTTAAAATATATTTTATTGTACATATGTGATAAATTAAATGACAACTCCAAAAATGGGGTAAAGTTGGTATTTGGGGGCTTTAAGAATACATTTTAAGTTATATAAAACTGGAAAATAGATTAGTGATGCTTTCTTGCCATTGTTTAATATAAAAATTCAAAGGTTTCTGTGTTTTTTAAGAAAAACGTACAGTATCGTGTTAGGGGAAGTCCCAGATTTTAGCAATTTCAGTGTGATAACTTTGGGGTGTCTGCGGAGCCCCTAAATGTTGTCCAATTGTTTTGAAAACTAACGAAACTCATTTTTATGTGACACATAATGGGAAATCAAGCAGGAAGCATAATTTTTCTAAAAAAAGTTAAATCTGAACAACCCTAATGTGTCATACACCAGGAATTATAATAACAAAATAGTAATAATTTTTTTAATATGCTTTTGTAGACCTGTTGCTGTTGGCTGATTTCGTCTGGTATGACTCCTGGAGAAGTAGGTATGGTTGTGGTAGATTGCCCTCCTACCTCTATGTAGAATATTACGCGATAAAAAGAGAAGAAGGGTGATGATGACCAGGACTGACATACAACTCACTATGAGGCGTTGGGTGTCCGAAAGGTTAGCAAAAGGAACATCTGCTGAATAAAAATATTCAGTAAAGTAAATTAATTTTAGAGGCGCAGACATATTGATTTGACACTAAGGTTGACCGCTATTCTATTTATTTGATATATTGGTATCCACCACTTAACTGATAGGGCAGATTTCTTTTGATTTCTTTTTTAAAACATCTTTTTAAACATAGCAAGAAAAGCACATTGGTTGCTATGTATTATTTACAGAGTTGGCGCAAGTTTTGATAAATTATGACCAGTCACTAAATGCCCGCCGAAAACATAAGTTTAAAAGTGGAGTAAGGTACTATGTTTTTTTTCATTTTTATTGCTTGATAAATGTGAAAACAAATTGTGATAACGCTTTAGGGATTCGCCCTTAAAGGTCCAGACTTTGTAACATTTGTATTAATAACATTTATTTTTTTTTATTTGCTAGGCAGGTATTTTGCTTAATTGCTAGTATTTCACTAACTGTCATGGTCCCAAGTTGCATGCATCAAACAAAATTTACATGATCTTTTTATCATTATTTAGGGGGGATGAGCACCCCAAGTTTCCGCTAGTAATGCTCGGAGCAACCTAAGCACACAATGTTCAGGGACCATGACTGGAATGTGGCTTTTTCACATACTAAGTAAGCAAAACTTTTTATATTGGTGGGCAAACTATTCTAATCCAGATAAGACCCAAGCAAATCTTGTATTTATTATCAATTATTAGACTACTTATTTGTACTGCTGTGGAGTCGGACTCAGGACTTGATGGAGTTGATTTGTTTTGCCGGGGTTGGATCAGGGACTAGACCAGGGATGGCGAACTTTTTATCGTGCGGGTCACAAACACAATCTTAATCCTTACAAAATGCACAAGTGGGTCATATATTTAATTATATGCTAATTTTATGCGAAACTTTGCTGATGCGTCGTTTCAAGTGTTATTGTCTTGGATGGTAAATCAAGGTTTTTGTACGATTTCCAAATTCGGATTCCCACGAATATTAGAAACCTAAATAGTTAGCCATGCTGCAGCATTTTTTATTGGATCACAGGAATTCAGCAGAAAGCTTTTCAGCATGGTTTAACCTGGGATTTCAGAATTCTTAGTCTACGAGTTCTTGATTTCCCTGAAAGGATCGCCACCCATTACGTATTAATCTGTGGTGGGTCACTTCGTGACTCGCGGGTCAGTGGTTCGCCATCACTGGACTAGACTATGTCAGTAGTCAAGAGTCAGACATGTGCACGTGTAGCATCAAATTAGAAACCGAAAAGGCCAAAAACTGCAAATCGTAAAGGTAGAATAAAATAGTAGAATGTTTTTCAACCCTGTTTAGTGAGTGGCTGAGTTATATAACACCCAAATGATTGGACTGCTGTATATACAGTTATACCCTATTTAGTTATGTAAATGGGTGAAACACAGGCTGTTGAATCCGAGACAGACTCAACAGAATCTACAAATATATTTTTCAGGCTGAGTCAGACTTTTTTTAACAGACTCGGCAGCCCTGCTTGTTGGTGAGTACAACAAAGAAAAATAAATTCATTTAATGTTAGTCAAGATAATTTTTTTTGAATTGCTCGCACTAAGGCTTTGAGTAGTTAACTTTTCTAAGCGCTTAATACAAATTAGTATATGTCTGATTAATGTGAGAATTTCGTAAACCCAAGTTTCCAGATCAATATGCTTGCTATAAAAATATGCTGCTTAAAATATACCTTCTTAAACTTAGGTATTAAGGTGCAATAGTATGATTGTTTTCAGCATGATAAAATAAAGAGAACTTAAAGTAGAAAATATAAAAGGTTGTTGACAAGGTTGGCAAACTGTCGGCCATAGCCCAAATGTGTGCCTTTCAGCAATTTTTTGAGTGCCGGATGCTATTTATCATTATTTTAGTTTATTATATAGTTGTGGTTGTGGACTGCATTATAGTCGTACATTTATGGCACTGTATTTTAAAAGTAATTGAAGCTAACAGTTTAAATTTGGCTTATTGCTGCATCCCATTCCAGATAAAACCCCCCATTCACTTTACTTTTAGCCAAGTTTAACTGTGTAAATAAGTGTTTTATGTGCTCTGTGTGTCATGTATCCTTTTAATTGAAGTTTTGCCCACTTTACCCACAAATTTGTGCACTAGTTCGCTTACTAACAACCAGTATGGCAAAATGCCGGCGACTTGGCGACTATGCCGTCGAACAATCAGCCAGAAAACCGAAGAAATTGGTGCAACAAAAATTCAAGTAAAAAAATAAAAATAAAAATTTTTAAATTAAAATTCTTTTTTTAAGTTTTTTTCCAACATCAATTTTACAAAATACCTTGTGGTTTGGAACACTATATACGGATCTGTTCATAAGTTTAATGGTGAAAATATTCATTCCTTTGTGCGACTAAAGTGTATATAAACGGGTGTAACTGATGTGGCCTTCATATCACTGATGATGGCATGAGCATTTGTCGAAATGTTTGAACAATACAGCATGTCGCTTTTTACGTCTATTTGGGCTGTTATTTTCACCATTAAACCTTGTGGTTGTTTCCACACATATTTAATATCATCTATTTTTGAAAAGCGGAAATATGTAATAACATTACACATTACAATTACCAGAAATTAATTTTGTGCTATTTTGAAAAAAGTTACGGTAGTGTGAAGCACGTTGTTTAGTGAGAATAAGCCAGTATAAGGCATATAGATTGTTTATTATTTTAAAAAGTACACAATTTTGATCATACAATTGTTATGTGTTGGTAGTTTTACTTTGATTTGGCAAGTACTCCTATATTGAGTTCAATTCCTGTATATTGAGTTGAATTCCCCATTCCTGTTAAATGTACAGGAATAACATTTGCATCGGCATATTGAGGATGTACCAGGCTATGCTTCTTCACCTAAGGCCTAAAGCAGTGGTTCTCAACCTTTTTAGCTTACGGACCGGTAAAATTTCAAAACAAATTTTGCAGACCGGTGAACCTTCAAAAATCACAATCAACCCAAAATTTAATTACAACAAAAGTCTTCTTAGCTTTCACATACAACGAGTTGTAGCCTACTTTTAAACAGTTGGGCACAACACTTGCAGCATTGTGACGTACGATGAAGTCCAAAATATCAATAACTTTATGTTATGTCACAATGCTTTAATTACGAAACTGGCGAAGTTCTAAATTTGATGTACAAGCGTTTAACATCTTGCATTTTGCAATTGAGATATAAAATTTTAATATATTTGGCGGACCGGCACCGGTCCGCAGATCAGCGGTTGAGAACCATGGGCCTAAAGTATATTTTTAGTTGTTTTAATTACGGAAACGCAAAAAAATTTTCGCGCGAACTTTAGCCTGGTTTTGCTAGGTTTGCTAGGTTAACAAATTTTCCTAAAGGTAATATGTTATCCTAATATATCCAAAGAATATTTTTTCGTGCTTTTCAATCTGGTTTGAGCTGCATGTTTTCACACAAGTTTGCCTGAAAACAGCTTATCTATGTAACACTTTTAAAGTAAGAAAAGCAGACATGTACGTACACACCCCCAGGCCCCAGGTTATACTTTCACAAGCCCCTTATGTTTTCGCTAATGACTTAAAGTCACAAAAATTTTTGCGCCTTTGGCGCAACGTTTTGTTACCTAATTTACTTAATAATAGCCTTGTTTATCGCAAAAACATAGCAAGATTCATACTTTCCTTAGCCGAACACATCATTTAAGTTTTGGGGCGTGACCAAAAACTGAAGAATTTACGTCAAAAATACTTCTCACCAGTAGGCCGGCAATAGTCTGCCAACCTGCTAACAACAGGTGTTTTTAATCCTAATTGTTTTGTGAAGTAACTTTAAGACATCATTGTACAATTTTCATAGCCATTCCAAACAAAAATTCTTGATTCGCTCTGTTGGCAAAGTGGTTTTACGGAATAGGCCTTCAATAACTTTTGAAAGGGTGTTTTGGGCCTGGACGAAAAGTTTGCCCACCACTGTTTGAGGGATAAAAAGAAGAAAGGGGCGACCAATTCAGAATGATTTATTTAAGAAAGTTTTACAGATAAAGCTTGTCAAATAATGTGCAAAATTAACATGTTTCACTTCAATATTTCTTAAACTAAAGGTTGTGACAAGTTGCATAGACCTGTTTTTGCATGTTGTAAAATAAATAAAAAAACATTGTAGGATTGTTTTGATCAAGTAGCTTACAAAGTGTGCCTCACTTGGGTTTATAATTGTTCCATTGTTAGTTAATTAGATTTTATTTATATTTAGGACGTAATGAAATGTAAATTTAAATAAACTGCTGTAAATTTGTTTAGACAAAAATCCCTTTATTATCACCAACATTCTAACTTTTAATTAATATATAATATATATATTGTTAACACAATAGCAGACTGGAGTTACCTGCTGATGGTGGTGTTACAAGATCTTTAAAGTTTTGCTTTGATTGACATTGACAGCAAATATCCCTGTTTGGGCTGAAGCAATCTCTTACTTGCTTGAGGTAGCAAGTAGCGGAGTAACAGTAAACTGCAGATGAATTTTTTCCACAAATGCACACCTTACATTTATCTGATTGATCATGTGGTATGTACTGCTTACCAATTGCCACATATTGACCATCACTGCCCAAACATTTAGAACAAGCATTTTCATCTGAGTTATCAGAACAATGTGGTTTTCCATCACATACATGTTTAGCAGGTACACAATCCCAATTATCACACACAAATTCATCATCTGAACAGCCAAGGCGACTTTGCAATTCATTCCTGTTGTGCACATTACATATAACACATATCAATTAAATAACAACAGCTTAAACAATATCAAATCATACAGCAGATTAATATAACATTAAAGATACAACTAATAACCATAACATATTTAGGTAACAGCTTTAGGAATATTAAAAAAAAATTGTTTATATTATTGAGATTAACCTGTATCCTTTGCGGAGTAAATGCTTTCTCAATTGGGAGTTCACCCTCTGTGAAACACTTAAAAGAAGTGTGAAGCTGCTCGAGGATTGTTGTGTGGTTGGAGAAAACAAAGGACATAGACTCAGGACATAGTAGTTCATGATGAAACACTGCTGTAAACTTAAATATATTTCCCATATTATACTCTACAAAAGAAGGCTCTGCACAGACTACTTTTCCCAAGAAAATAGGATAAAGTTATTATTTTTAAAACTGCAAAAAATTCATAAAACTTATTTTTGTGACCAAACCGCTGACCCTTTTCGAAAAAAAAAACATTACCCATATGGTAAAGGTATTAAATTGTTAAATCTTAAATACTAGTATTTTACCTTTCTTTATAATTTGAGAAAAAATATGTTTTAAACTATTGGAATTACCAATCAAGGAAATTTCCCAATACTATGCTAAAATAATTTTTGTAAATTATGCAGCACAGCTGTGCGCCGAGTCAGCTAACATCCCTGCTCCGGTTAAGGAAAAAGCGTAGCGTGTCTAGGATTCTTGACATCCCCTTCGAAATCCAGAATTTTAATGGTAAAAAAAATTAAAACCTTGATTGATGTGAGGTTACACAGTCAACATTGCAACTGACATAAGTCTGTCCTAAACAATGCCAACGCCCCGTGGCATGTCTAGGGGAGGGGGTGGGGGTTCGAACCCCCATTTTCGTATGGAATCTTATTGTTTTTCGTTCCTTTTTGTCAGGGTTTAACAAGCTGTTCGAAGCGGCAGTGTTTTTAATGTTTAATTCAGTCATGCGTCTTAAACTAATGCCAGACCAAAATCAAACGCAAGTTTTTTTGTTTTTGTTTGGTAAACACAGGATGTTTTTCTGTTATGTTATACGTTCAGGTTGGCTGATTAGCAAGTTTGAATTCAACAATTGACAACGTCAAGTCAAATCTTTTTTTTTGTACTCTAATAAACGTTAAGTTAGGCACAGGTAATGATCCTCGCTGTTCGCTCTCCTAATGCCTAAACCAGTGATTCCCAAACTTTTTTTCTCGCGTACCATTTTAAGCTTTTTTACAGTGTTCATGTACCACCTAAGTTAGGCCTACATCCGACTAGAATATCTCAAACTATAAATATTTTAGCATATAGATAAGAAAATGAGCATGTAGCTGTATTAAAGTTCAACAAATGTCATTCCAGGAAGACATAAAAGCCATAAGTTATACAAAACACAGCAAATAGTTTTAATGCGATGGATGTGAGAGCCAGCGCACCTCCGTGTGTAATAGAGAAAACAGGTGTAATTGGAACTAAGATTCTCACAAAGACGTTTAAACAACCGAGTATTAAGGGCAGATGTTTTGACGAGATTTACGAGTTTGATCACTCGGTTCAAGCATGATAACATATTTCGTACAGATACACTGTGGCATTTAGCCTCTTTTTACGTCACTATACACGTGACCATTGTCCACTGATGTGTGACCGCCGCGCCTAGCGAATTGCCTTTCCGCTTTTGACAATTCATTCTATTTTATACGTCTTACTGATTAGCGGCTTGAATCACCGCTCTGTTTATCGCTGTATTTCTGAGATTTGTGAATATACTCTAAGAGCAACTATCTACTGAGTGGATTGTCTTTGCTTAGAGTACAAGAAGTTAAGGACAGGTATTCTAGCGGCCTGCTCCTTTAGAGTCGGATTAAGAACTTGTAAAAGACTTAGGCAGCCGTCGGCCCTCGTCTACAAGGTCAGCAGCCCTCTTGTAGCCCCCTACGAACTCTCCACGCTTCATACACATTGTGAAAGAGCTTCTCCATTGTGTTCAATAGCTATAAACACGTACTTTGTGACCCTGACTGTACTTTCGTTTAGACATGTTCCTAAATTTTTAACAAAATTTTGTTCTCTCACTATTCTTCTCTTTTAGAATAAATTAGTAGTACTGTTCAATAATATATGATTGAAATATCAAATACTACACTGCTGCTATCAGTTCATTATTATTACATACATATTAAACCAGCTAACAATTAGCATTTTATTATCTTGAACAAGATAACTGTTACATAAACGTGCAAAACCAAAGGTAACTGAAACGACATTACAAATTACCTAATCTGAACGTTTAAAAAGTTGAAAGTTTTCGCAAATTTAATAAGTATGCTGAAGTTAGTCGCGTACCACCTGAAAGACTCTCAGTGGTACGCGTACCACAGTTTGGGAACCACTGGCCTAAACACTTAAACAGTATGTAATCCTGGTACCAGGGGCGTATCCAAAAAATCATAAATGGGGAAATGTCCCAAATTTTCAACTTATGGAATTTTCCTATTTTCAATCTAACATTATTGAATAATGATGTTATATGATTACATAAAAAACAAATCAGAAACGCGAACATTTAGACGCAATGCGGACACATGTATCATCGACACTAATACCAGGCGAAACTGCCTAGTGTGCAATCGTTAACTTGATGCGAAAAAATAAGGGAAGACAGTAAAATATGTGGATTAATTGTGGTAAAACCATAATCGACTACCAGCAGCCCAGTTTTATAAGTTCCATGTACAAGACTACGCTAAATTACAAGCTTGTCTTAGGCTACCTGCAATACTAAACGAAGATCGTTTTTCCCGGGTGTTATTATGCCACAATTAGCGCTACATCAGCACCAAGCTTTGTGCCAAGTCAGCAAAAATACAACCTGAGGTTGAAGGAAAATAAGTTGTGTCAATTGCACACTAAACACGTGGTCTTAGGAATATTCCTGTAGAGAATAATTTTGCGTTACCTATCATAACCTAAAAAATTAAAAATTGTGACTTTGAAACGGGCACAACAGCCACAATTCGATCACCTTTTAAGAATCTTCTTCAGTTAAAAAAAAACGATGCGGATATAACGCAGACAGCGAACAGCGAGAAACATTAGCTGCACCTAACTCTACGTTTTTAGCATGAAAAAAAGAAGGAAGACCTGACTTAGCGTTGTCAATTATCGTTACACACTTGCTAATCAGTCAACAATTACATTAAAATCAATGACGCTTCGGACAGTTTGTTAAACCCTGACAAAAAAATAATATTGCTTACAAAAAAAGGGGGCCAGACTCCTGGATACGATACGCTACTGGTTTACACAAAAAAAGTCTTGAATAAATAAAAATATTTATTTAAAAAAAAAAAAAAATAACATTTTTGGCCTAAAATCGTACTCTTTTTGCAAAATATGTACCTGAAAAAATATATGTAACAATTTATATTACAAAAAATAATATTTTTCCATTGTAAGTTCACAAGGCCGTAAATATTTTATGCCAAATGACGTCACTGTTGTGATTTTAGGGAATCGTTTTACGACAAACATGTTTGGCAGGAATGGGCTGGAATATAACGTACACTAAGGAAAGTAAGTGCACCAGCAAATTTTTTTTAGTGACTAGACCTGCACCCTCAATTCTTTCCAGACGGGGCAATCGGGACTTGTGGTTTCTGAATGCATTCCACTTACAATGAAAACGTTATATTAACAGTTATATAAAAGATATGTATTTAAGCCCAGATTTATAATTAAAAATAAAAAATAATACCACTCTTATTATAATTATTCCTAATACCACAGAAAGATCTTACTTGTTCCAATATATTAGATCGCATGGTCCTTCTGACCATTCACAACAAACTTTCTTACATGCTTCAAGCGTTGGAGCAGTTAGTTGGTGTATGGCTGTTTGTGCTGCTCTGGATTGTTTAATACATGTATGGTCCAACATAAATTTACTTGTTTCTAACATATTACATTCATCCAATAATGCTGTGGTGTTGGGATATGGAGCCAATGTATTGGCATCAACATTATGAAGACAAAGGCAAAAAAACAATGAGCAACTTGCAACTATCAATATTGAAGTACACATTTTTGATACATGTTACCAAAACAAATTTTGTATGCTTTAAAACAAATAAATTAGTTACAGGATTATTTTCAGACAGTTCATTTAAAAACAATTTAATTCGTTTGCACTTTTTTTTCTCCTTACATTTCTAGAAGCATTTTCTTACATTTTTGTTTTGATTTATTTTGCCTTTAAAATGTAATCATTAAAATACCTAAAAATAGACCCTGAGACAACCACTAAAGGGAAGTTAAACGATACTGCATTCTGCAAATGCAACTGAACCACTGTCATTTTGGCAGGATAATTTTACAATTTTTTTATGTGTGTAACCCTCTTTGGTATACCAAACAGTATTAACAAGTATTTTTATAGGTTGTTCCGATGAAAACATGCAATTATCGATTTATCGTATAATTCGGAATGCATTAATGTATTTATTGGTTCGGAAATTCGGATTTATATCTTGTCGTAATTTTTTTCACCATTGTCATTTCGGCGAAATAATTTTTCATGCTTTTTTCAACATTTTTTACGCCGTTTACCACAATTTCACTTTCTTTAGCCTACCTATAAAACTGACTAAAATTAAATATTTTCGCGTTTTTTGTCATCAATATAGTCAGATTGTCAATTCATTCAGATATTTTCAGCGAAATAGGTTTTCCGTAGCCCATTTGTGCTTAAAAACAAAAAAAATTAAAGTTTGGGGGGTACATTTGGTGGAATTTTTAAAAACTATCCGCACATTAAAATTTCCTAAAAATTTACATACAACTGCTAGAAAGTATTCTTAACAAGATAAGCATAGTCTCCCACTCTGGTCATTTAGATATTTTCAGCGAAATAGGTTTTCCGTAGCCCATTTGTGCTTAAAAACAAAAAAAAATTAAAGTTTGGGGGGTACATTTGGTCGAATTTTTAAAAACTATCCGCACATTAAAATTTCCTAAAAAATTACGTACAACTACTAGAAAGTATTCTTAATAAGATAAGCATAGTCTCCCACTCTGGTCATTCAGATATTTTCAGCGAAATAGGTTTTCCGTAGCCCATTTGTGTTTGAAAACCAAAAAAAATTAAAGTTTGGGGGGTACATTTGGTCGAATTTTTAAAAACTAACCGCACATTAAAATTTCCTAAAAATTTACATACAACTACTAGAAAGTATCCTTAACAAGATAAGCATAGTCTCCCACCCCAGCTAACACACAACGTTTTTTCGACGTTCGGAGTTTTTTTTTAAACTAAGTAAACGTTGTGGGAATGTGTCCAAACGAACGTTAAGAAAATACGTCGAGGTCGTGTTATCAAAACGTAATGTAAAACGTAGCACTAACGTCAACATTAACGTTAAGAAAAACCGCAATGCGACCAAATTTCAACGTCATTTGTAACGTACAAACAACGTTGATTACAGACGTCGATCTTAACATGTTTTACATCATTTTGGACGTCACTTCGAACGTTTGTTGAACGTTATTTTTTAACGTTGCGCCGAACCACAATGAAACAAATTTACAACGTCATATAGGTGACATAAAAATAACGTTTATTACTGACGTAAAATCTAACATTTTTAGACCGGTTTAGACGTCTTTTACACGTTTAATTAACGCTGTGTAAAACTATAACGCAACCAGCTTAGAACGTCATACGTGACGTAGAATTCACGTTCATTTCTGACGTCACAATTAACTTGTTATAGACAAATTTTAACGTAACTTCAAACGTTTGATTAACGTTCTTTCGTAACGTTGAAACAAACCAAATGCAACTTATTTTAAAACGTCATAAATCACGTACAAAAAACGTTGCTTACTGACGTCAAAACTAACGTCTTTTCAGCCACTTTTGACGTCGTTTAAACGTTTTTACAATGGTATTCTTTAAAAAAATTGTGGCGCACCACAATGTAACCTGATTATAACGTCAAAGGTGACGTACGAACAAGGTTAATTACTTTCTTCGAGGCTAATAACTTTTTTTAGGCTATTTTGTACGTGAGAGCGAACGTTTTGCTAACATTATTTTTAAACTTTGTGACCACCATTGATGTAACTAATTTACAACGTGATACGTGACGTACAATCAACATTAAATTCTGACATCAAAGCTAATTTCTTGGAGACCAGGACGCCATTTTAAGCTTATAATAACGTCATTTTACCGTTTTGACTAACTACATTGTTATATAATTAAAACGTAAAACGTGACGTAACAACAACGTTACCTTTTGTAACAAGGATAATTTTTTTATGATTATTTTATACATCATTTCTAACGTTTTAATAACGTCATTTCTCAACCTTATTACAAACCTTAATGTAACCAATTTAGAACGTCATAGGTGACGTACATGCAACGTTATTTACTCACGTCAAAGTAAACTTGATTTCATTTCATACGTTGTCGTGAGAAACCACAATGGACCCAATTTAGGAAATCATACGTGACGTACAATCAACGGTGATTTCTGACGTCAAAGCTAACTTATTTAAGACCGTTTTGGATGTAATTTTAAACGTTTTAATAACGCTATTTCTTGACGTTGCGACAAACTATAAGATCCAACTAACTGACAACGTCACGCGTGAAGTATAAATGACGTTGAATTCTAAGGTCAAAGCTAACTTCTTTGACAGCATTTTGGACGTGATTTTAAGCGTTTTAACAACGTTATTTTTTGGTTTGTAACTAACAACAATGCAATCTAATTAGAACTTCACGTGACATAAAAACTACGGTAAATACTGACATCGAAGCTTACTTGTGTTTAGAATTAGACTATTTTATACGTCATTTTTAACGTTAATATAACGTTATTTTTCAACGTTATTACAATCTTCAATATAACCAATTCAAAACGTCATACGTGGCGTATATGCAAAAAGCAATGATAACTGTCGCTGAAGAAGGGTATATACCTGACATCGAGGTCAACTTGTTTTAGACTATTTTATACATAAATTAAAACATTTCATTAATATTGTTTAGCGTTGATACAAATGTCAAAGGAACCCTATTAAAACGTTAAACGTGAGGTAGAAACAACATCAATTAGCCTACTTACGTTAAAGGTAACTGATTTTAGACGAATTTGCGTGTCATACACAGATTTTTCGACTGAGCTGAAGTACAATCGAATCAAAATGTCATACGTGTCGTATAAAAAACGTTGTTTACCGACGTCAAAACTAACTTTCCAAGTTTTAATTTTCGTTAAATAGAAATGCTCTCTTTTAAGGAATGCGTCGGGATTATGTAGCCTATATAAAAAATATTTGTTTTTTTCTGTAATGTGTTTTGATTAACTTTTTTAGAAAATGTAAAGAAGTATACTTAGTTATGCTTACATAAAATAGAAATGTGACTTAATTTAAGATAGCATTTTAGTAAGGGTAACATTGTCTTTAGATGAAACAAATCGCATAAAAAGTACTTAGCGCAGCGACCGCTATAGACGCAGTTTCCTGGATAGACAAGAATGTCGCTCCCTGCTGCTTTTTTTCGCGGTTTTCGAACGGCGCGTAAACTCGTGATTGGCCAGTGATTGGCCAATATGCGGATGACATCACACAGTCCAGTTTGAACATTTGCTATCAGTCAGGACATTGGAATTCAAAATAAGTTTTGGCAGCTCAGCGCTAGAGTGCTCGTTAGATATTTAGGTTGTTTTCCTTAAACCATGAAGATTGGGGTTACATAAAAAGATTAGGCTTTGTTATCAAATATATTTTCAGGTTAAATAGTCTAAGCTGTATTTGTAGTTTTATTTATAACTTTTATTTTAAGTAGGAAAAAAAATAATTTACTGAATAAATGACTTTAAAGCCTCCACTAATTTTCATCTAATATAGAAAAACAAGCTCTATTACCTCTGTGGGCAATTGCATTCTACGCGAGTGAACACCCAAATTTTTTAGACAATTTTAATGCAAATCTTGATCTTTGTATCATGCCAGCGTAAATACCTTGGGTGTGCATAAAACCCCAAATGAACACTTGAAAATTCATTTCTGAAGATCTCGACTAAAGGCTTGATTAAAAGTTCAAGGTGGGATTTGAAGAAGGGTACACGTTAAAGATATTCCTCATGAACTTGGCTGCTCATCAATATTTACAGGTAAATTAGTGATTAATATTTTCCAGATTTTTGTTAATTATTATATTTATTTGACTCTTACTGTTTTGTTTTATGCTTGCAATTGCCCTAGATGCTAACAACAAAGACTTTAAAATGTATCCTGGCTGCGTTTAAATTTCTTTATTTGGGCAGCAATTTTTTTCAAAACCTACCAGTGATAGTTATACAATGTCACCAAAATTTTAATTTTATATATTTCTGACCAGTCTGCATTCTGTGGACCAGAAGCTACACAGCACAAAACGCTATCACACAATAAGTAAAGGCAAAATAAACATAATATGACAGAATTATTGGGAAAAAATTATACCATAGACTTGTACTAAGAATGGTCTATATTTTTTTAATATAAAAACAAAGTTTAAAAAATGTAAAAAATACTAATATTCATTATTAAATGTTATTATTGGCAAAAAAATGAGATAAAAATTCTTGATACTAAATTTTACCAAACAAATTCAGGTTGCACAAGAAAATACATTAACAGTGATATAAAATTTTTGTACTTGGCTAAATTAATAAATGGCACATGGTTGAAGTGTGTTAGGATTCCAAACGTCTGGATCATAATATTACCAATAGTGAGAACAATTAATCACAAAACACTTTGCTGACATAATAAAAAAATCAAAAACATGAAATAACTATCAGGTTATTTTAAATTTTTTGTTTAAGGCAACCAGTTGGGCATTTATTGTACCATGTAGAAGCGTGCATCATTGCAATTAGTTTTTTTGGCTTTGCTCATTTCAATTTGGTTTCATAAGGTAAATGAAGTTAAAAGTTATGTTTGTAGTCATTAATCACATTTCCCAGTTAATGCAGCTTAAACAGATGAAAGTTGGATGGGGTTTTCCTTAGCTTGACAAACAAATGAGCCATTTTTATAAGGTATATATTCCCCTGTTCGACCCTATAGCCCTAGCAGTCACTTCCCTATTCCCTAATTTTTATATTATTTGCCAACAGCTCTCTCGATGTATCACACACGCATTCAGATTCGGATTAAACTGCTGGATTTTCGTTTTACACCGCTGGATTTGCATTGTTCTTATTTTTTCAATACGTTGTTGTTGTTAACGTTACTTTCCTGTTTTAATGTGCATTGTTTTACACATAGTCTGTGAAATGCAACACTTTTTAAATTTTGTCTTTTAGACTGTGTTAGTGTAATAGAGCAATTTAAGTAACACTATAAAATTCGTGTGTTTTGCAGGTCCACTGACCAATTTTCTCAGTTTTCTTGTCTTTTTTACACTTCTTTATTGTCAACATTTTTATACTGCCGTGTTTGTTTTACTTCAATACTATATTATTTCTATATTTTCCTGGATGGTAATTATTTAGAAGATTTAGTAAGAATTTGCAAGTGTAAATAATTACAATCAGATATGTCACAACAAGTATAAGTGTTTTAAAAGTTCAAAAAAATCTTTATTATGTTTCTTTTTTGCGCATTATACCGTAGTTACAAACGTAATTTGTAGGGCACGGAGTCCAAACTATTACGCAAACATAACAATGTGAACGTTTTCAATAACCTAGTTTTACAACGTAGTTTCCAACGTCGCATGAACTTTGTCCGGATCATTTTTACGTAAAAATAACGTCTGTGAACATCGTAATTTGCAACGTCTAATCTACGTTGCCTGGAATAGACACTTCTACGTAAAAACAACGTTCATGATGAACGTATAAATAACGTAGTTGCACAACGTCGCATCTAGGTCGTAAAGTGTCGACGCTTTTACGTGAAAATAACGTTCATGATAAACGTCTAAATAACGTAGTTGCACAACGTCGCATCTACATCGTTTGGTGTCGACGCTTTTACGTGAAAATAACGTTCATGATAAACGTATAAATAACGTCGCTGAACATCGTAATTTGCAACGTCTAATCTACGTCGTCTGGAGTAGACACTTCTACGTAAAAATAACGTTTATGATAAACGTATAAATAACGTAGTTGCACAACGTCGCATCTAGGTCGTAAAGTGTCGACGCTTTTACGTAGAAATAACGTTGGTTGCAACGTCTTATCGACCAAACTTAAACCAAAAATCTACGTCGCTGCGACGTCAAATTTTAGCTGGGACTCTGGTCATTCAGATATTTTCAACGAAATAGGTTTTCCGTAGCCCATTTGTGCTTAAAAACCAAAAAAGGAGAGTTTGGGGGGTACATTTGGTCGAATTTTTAAAAACTAACCGCACATTAAAATTTCCTAAAAATTTACATACAACTACTAGAAAGTATCCTTAACAAGATAAGCATAGTCTCCCACTCTGGTCATTCAGATATTTTCAGCGAAATAGGTTTTCCGTAGCCGATTTGTGCTTAAAAACCAAAAAAGGAGAGTTTGGGAGGTACATTTGGTCGAATTTTTAAAAACTATCCGCACATTAAAATTTCCTAAAAATTTACATACAACTACTAGAAAGTATTCTTAACAAGATAAGCATAGTCTCCCACTCTGGTCATTCAGATATTTTCAGCGAAATAGGTTTTCCGTAGCCCATTTGTGCTTAAAAACAAAAAAAATTAAAGTTTGGGGGGTACATTTGAGTCGAATTTTTAAAAACTATCCGCACATTAAAATTTCCTAAAAAATTACATACAACTACTAGAAAGTATCCTTAACAAGATAAGCATAGTCTCCCACTCTGGTCATTCAGATATTTTCAGCGAAATAGGTTTTCCGTAGCCCATTTGTGTTTGAAAACAAAAAAAAATTAAAGTTTGGGGGGTACATTTGGTCGAATTTTTAAAAACTAACCGCACATTAAAATTTCCTAAAAATTTTCATACAACTACTAGAAAGTATCTTTAACAAGATAAGCATAGTCTCCCACTCTGGTCATTCAGATATTTTCAGCGAAATAGGTTTTCCGTAGCCCATTTGTGCTTGAAAACCAAAAAAGGAGAGTTTGGGGGGTACATTTGGTCGAATTTTTAAAAAATATCCGCTCATTAAAATTTCCTAAAATTTCACATACAACTGCTAGAAAGTATTCTTAACGAGATAAGCATAGTCTCCCACTCTGGTCATTCAGATATTTTCAGCGAAATAGGTTTTCCGTAGCCGATTTGTGCTTAAAAACCAAAAAAGGAGAGTTTGGGAGGTACATTTGGTCGAATTTTTAAAAACTATCCGCACATTAAAATTTCCTAAAAATTTACATACAACTACTAGAAAGTATTCTTAACAAGATAAGCATAGTCTCCCACTCTGGTCATTCAGATATTTTCAGCGAAATAGGTTTTCCGTAGCCCATTTGTGCTTAAAAACAAAAAAAATTAAAGTTTGGGGGGTACATTTGAGTCGAATTTTTAAAAACTATCCGCACATTAAAATTTCCTAAAAAATTACATACAACTACTAGAAAGTATCCTTAACAAGATAAGCATAGTCTCCCACTCTGGTCATTCAGATATTTTCAGCGAAATAGGTTTTCCGTAGCCCATTTGTGTTTGAAAACAAAAAAAAATTAAAGTTTGGGGGGTACATTTGGTCGAATTTTTAAAAACTAACCGCACATTAAAATTTCCTAAAAATTTTCATACAACTACTAGAAAGTATCTTTAACAAGATAAGCATAGTCTCCCACTCTGGTCATTCAGATATTTTCAGCGAAATAGGTTTTCCGTAGCCCATTTGTGCTTGAAAACCAAAAAAGGAGAGTTTGGGGGGTACATTTGGTCGAATTTTTAAAAACTATCCGCACATTAAAATTTCCTAAAATTTCACATACAACTGCTAGAAAGTATTCTTAACGAGATAAGCATAGTCTCCCACTCTGGTCATTCAGATATTTTCAGCGAAATAGGTTTTCCGTAGCCCATTTGTGCTTAAAAACAAAAAAAAATTAAAGTTTGGGGGGTACATTTGGTCGCTACGAGCATTCAAGAATTGCTTTAACTGGATTTTCCTACTGAAGATAGTTTCCACAAATGTAAAAGGTACATTAAGCTTATTTCCGGATTATAACAGTAATAAGCTAATATACTTTTAAATTTGGGTTATTTTTTTGGTTAGGTCAAAACCTTTTTTTAAATGAATTTGCGTCTTGTACCTCAAGAATATATTTTTCTTTAACATTGATTACAAAACCATAATTCATCATTATTTTCAATTGCTTGTTTGGGAATATTTGTTTGAACACATTCTTTGTGAAACCATTCGTTACATTTACTGCACTCTATTGAGAAAAGCGATCTATTATCTGCTAATCTGCAATTACAATAAATACTCGTCTGTATTGTTAAAGGCTTTTGTTGTAAGCCTTGCCTCTTCTTATCGGTAAAAAGTGGCGCAACAACTCGATTCAAAATCATTTTCTCAATTTCTCGGCGCAAAGTTACCTCATTAAACTTTACGCGATCTGGTTTGACTTCTAACGATAACGCAACTGCAAAAGCTATTGCTAAAGGACCGCAATTGGAATTGCCCTTCTGCTTGCACACCCTGGGAAATTCAAACTCGATGTTTTTGTGTTGTTTGAAGTAGACAAGTTTTAACAACTTAAACAAATCGTCCGAACTGTATTGACTATAACAACTGTCGTAAATCTGTATTAAATTTACCTTTACAATCGTGGTCCTTAGTTTTGTTGCTCGGCACTTTTCCGCGCTTTTTCGGACTAGAGTTTCTCAAGTCCTTTAAAGGAGCTTGAAGATATTTTCCAACCGTCCTATCTGGCCCTGTGGTTCTGGGTTTTTTTGCCCAGCTTTCCTCCTCCTGTGGCTGGACAACTGCCCTCTTACGCCTAGATTTTTGCGCCAACCGAATGTTATCTCTAAATTCACGAACTAATGCATTATTCTGGTCGTCGTACACTTTTGCGAACTCAGCGACATTACAAAACCGCTTTCCAAAACACCGCGTTCGCTTTAATTCCTGCTGACTCTTTTCCATAACGCCTTGCGTCCTGTTATCTTTCGTTAAATTTTGCTCCTCACTTTTAGTTAACTTATCGAAAAATTCCGACGCGCGTATGTACGACTCGTTCTTTCCGTGCCGACCCAAATCGCCTAGCAACAGCCCTGTCCACAGCGCAATTTTCGGCAAACAATTGCTCGTAAATTTTACAAAAAATTCAGGACAATAAAATTCATTTTGTCCGCATGCCTTTTGCATTTGGACAGCCTGTCTTGCTCTACTAATAGCGTTATCAAAGTACTTAACAAATGGGTTGGTTGACGCGATAGCAATTTTGTCAAGTTCATGTTCGCTCTCTCCCGAATCACTTTCAGAAAGAACAAATTGTTTTGAAATACGCTGATTTCGCTCAATTTGTGCTTTCAACCATTTCCAGCTTATTTTTACTTGAGTGTCATTTTTCGAAGTAAATATGATAACCATATGATATAAAATGTTGTTAATTTCTTCAAAAGATCCCGCACACATTAACAAACCCATTAAAGTCCACAAAGGCTTTTCATATTCTTCATAGTGTGGCTGCCACATAAATGAAGAAACGGTTTGCTGAAAGTTCTTTGAGTTGATTTTCCTGTTACTAAACTAAAACATCGATCTAAATAGGCTTCCAAATCTTCGCTCATGTACACTGACAATAGCGACCGAATAATTGCCATGCTTCCATCGCAAATAATTTGGCGCACAACGGTTTTTCCGACTAATTTATTTTCGTCCGAATAAAACATTTTTAAAAAGTTGGAAATTGAAACGATGTTATGACTGTTGGTCACATAAGTCGCAACAGCCAAAGGGGCTTTTCCCTTGGTCGGGTGACGCACTGATATTTCATACGCGTAATACTGCGCCTTATTCTCTGAAGCTTTAATGACTCCCCCTGTGGCGTCTATGTACATAATATCCGTTTTAGTTCTTTCGTGAAAAATGCGTAAAGTATCCAACGACCAAAGCATAAGGCTACTTGGAATGCTAGAATAAAACCGAATAGTCCCTGGTAACGTGGACTTTTTGGTATGTACCTAGGCTAAAATACCATTCTTAAACAATGAAATACATTTAGGATATTGAATAATTAAAATATAAACATACATTTCCTTTGTTGGGATGTACAGCACTGTTTTGGATGTATAGCAAAGTCCAAAACGAAAATTACAATTTCAGAAAATATTTTGACCTTTGCTAAATTTTATGACATGGCCGAAATAAGTCGTAGGCCTGCTCATATATGTGAGACCTTGTCGCGTTTGACTTGTCAAAACAGATGTTTACTGAAAATTGCGATCTAGTGGATATATTAAACCTGAAGTACTAGAACGTGGTTAGAACAAAGCCATTTTTTCTTTGATACTATATGTGAGAAGTCATTTAGAACTGTGCGAGTTACAGGCGTTTTACGATTATCGCGATCGGTTATGAATACGAATATTGGTTATCGTCGATTTAAACCCTTATCCCCCATATCAGTGGCATCGTGTGTAGCGTCGTTGGAAAGGTGTGATCAAGGTCTACCCCAATTTGTTGGTTAAACGGTTGGCAAGTGAAAATTTCACTTCATTTTAAGGGGATGCTACTGGTAGCAAAAATTGTGATATTGCTCATATTCAATTGTAAAAATGAAATTTTCTCAACTAAAAAATTTTTCGAATTTTCTTTTTTCATTGGTCAGGTACGCTAGACTTAAACGCCGTGCTGAAATTTCGCCCAGTTCCAATGCGAACTGTGTGAGCTACAGGCGTTTTACGATTATCGCGATCGGTTATGAATACGAATATCGGTTATCGTCGATTTAAACCCTTATCCCCCATATCAGTGGCATCGTGTGTAGCGTCGTTGGAAAGGTGTGATCAAGGTCTACCCCAATTTGTTGGGTAAACGGTTGGCAAGTGAAAATTTCACTTCATTTTAAGGGAATGCTCCTGGGAGCAAAAATGGCGATTATATCGCATGGTTAATTATGAATATAAATATCGGTTATCGTCGATTCAAATCCTTATCCCCCATATCAGTGGCATCATGTGTAACATCGTTGGAAAGGTGTGATCAAGGTCTACCCCAATTTGTTGGTTAAACGGTTGGCAAGTGAAAATTTCTCTTCATTTTGAGGGGATGCTACTGGGAGCAAAAATGGCGATTATATCGCATGGTTATTTATGAATATAAATATCGGTTATCGTCGATTTAAACCCTTATCCCCCATATCAGTGGTATCATGTGTAGTATCGTTGGAAAGGTGTGTTCAAGATCTACCTCAATTTGTTGGTTAAACGGTTGGCAAATGTTTTTATATTTTAATATTCGGCGAATATTAATATTCAATATTAATATTTTTTTAAATTTAAATTTTTTTTTTTGATATTCCTAAAATATAGACCTGTATTAGTGTGGTTGTGAAATATTTTTTTTCTAGGTGCTGAATAAATATGTTTATTTTGCCTTTGAAATTGTAGGATGAGATAGGGCGAGATTTTGTAGGTTGGCTAGCTCTTGGTTCTGAGACTAGCACTATTTGGTCGATAATTCAGTCATTAGGGCCGTTTGCGACATTTTGACCGGTTTAACTGATAAGTTTATCCCTGTAGTCACTATCAGACCATCTTTTTATTTTTATCGCAAAGACAAGTATGTGAATATTGCTTTTTCCAGTCATCAAACTGTCCTGGCAATAAGTTGTTGTAATTTACGCCTTTTCCATTCCCCGAATCAAAGACTGGATTGTTATTTAAGTTAGTTCACGATTTTAGCTTGTTGTCACACTCGGAAAATCTTTCACGAGAATTTGTTTGGCAAGGTGGCTGTGGTATGTTTTGGGGTAAGCTTCTAGTTATTGATCCAGAAAGTGCATTAAACTAACATGCATTTACCAAGTGAAAGGGTTTACCATAATAAAGTTAGATATATTGGTCAATTTTTGCTAATAATGTTGTTTATAATTTTCTGAAGTTAGTGAGAATTTTGTGTAAACTTCTAGAAAATACTTGTTTGGTAATATTAAACCTGCTATGCATTCTCTCCCTGGGTTAACAATTTATGGAACTAAAGAAACTGGTACTGGAATACAATTTAAGCAGATGCTGCTTTCCAAGTGATCTAACAGGTAAAAGTTTATTTTCTACCTCTAGTGCTCGCTGATTAAATTAGTTTGTTGTAAGTTATGGGATTCTTTAACAGTGTTTGATTTAGTTGAAATAAATAATAATCATTATCTTTTAAAAATTATTTATACCTTTTTTATAGGTTTGGAATCAAAACAGACAAATCTGGAAATATAATTTCTACGAGATGAGAAACAAGCCTGCATTAAAAAAACACTTTTAATCATGTTCTTGATGTCATATACTACAGTTCACACCTAACAAAAAGTCAACAGTTTTGCTTGTTTTATTAAACTTCATAATATGCATTTATTTTTTGTATGATACAAAATGAAACAAAATTTTACAGTTGATCTAAACGCTGCGAATTAAATTGATGCTTGCAAAACCAGAAGTAAAAAACATTCTACTAAATTTCATATTAAAATCAGTACAATATTATTCTAGAGATTTGACTACTATTTGAAGAATGATAAGATTCATTGTAGTTGTGACTTGTTTGTAACATTGGAAACTGACAAACTTTTTTCATTGTCCTGGCGTTCTTCCACAAATATACAGTTTCTTTGTCAAGATGTAAGATTTCAGTTCTATAGCCAAAATATTCTTTGGAATTCAGCAAGTGCCTGGTTTTTCAGCCAAATGCACAAGCTTGCATGATATTGTCTGCTCTAGGGCTTCAGGCTATATTGATTCAACTTTTGTAAAACCACATGGGGTCACTTGTAAGAAAGGTTATAATAAGATAACATTTACAAAATTACACCTATTTCATAACAGTATAAATAGTTAGTTGTTTTTAAAAGGATGTGGATCACTCGAATATTTTCCTAAGATGTGAGGTATCTTGTATTAAAAGGTGTTAAAGTTAATGCACGAGCAATACAATGTCCTTTAGAATACTATACAGAAGATATATTTTTGAATTAAAACTGTCTGTTAAAAAGTGAGAATGAAACAACTTGCAAAATGCAAAGTTATAGGTTAAAAAACAGCAGTACCACAAAAAACTACAATATTCCCTCATAAAAATGCTTTGTTTGGAACTAGCTGACCTTAAGTATTCTAATTACATTTTATTTATAATTTAAAGTTGACGCAAATGCTTCCTGGTATTAACCGAAACCCTATTTTAAGTACAAAATTAACGTTGTAACAGTACATGTTTAACAACTTCTCGCTACCAGTATTTGAAGAAATTGCGAATAAAAAGTGATTATAGATATTAATTAAAGTTAACTTAAAACGAATGATTAGCTTCACAATAGATTCTACGAAAACAAAGCGCGAAAATACGTAATTGAAAACCAGGGATAACCATTGTAAAAGATATATATTTTTTTTTTTTTGACAAGTTTTATTATTATATAGCGACACAATAAAGCGAGTGCGAAAGAAAAAAAAGAGGCGAGATAAAACACATGTCAGAAAGCGACGAATTAGCAGGAAGGCATTAAAATACAGTTGGGGATTCGGAGTAAAATGAAGTGAGCGTTAAAATAGCCCTTGCCACTTGCAAAGAAAGTCGTTAATTTTACAATTCCGAATGGCGATAAGATGTTCCGACTTCTGAACAGATTTAACCATATTTAGGAACATATTGAAATTCGGCACGGATTCGGCGTACTTACAGCGGCAAATTACGAAACGCGCACACAACAACAAACAATTCAAAAGGGTTTCAGATTGATCCGCCACAACACCAAACAACATATGAACAGGGTCAGGGCGTAAATCAATAAGAAGTTTCGCCGAGATCCAGGCAGTTACTTCTTCCCAGAACCCATTGTAAAAGATAGGCGCTCGCAACTGTTTATCTGACTCACGCAACGCCTCTAGTGGTAGAAACCATCCCATTGAAATGCAATAACAATTTGTTTTAATTTCGATTTAGTGGAGTTAAAATAGTACGATGGTCATGTCAACCTGTTAAAATATAGAAGAGAAACCCCTATATGCATGGTGCGACGCCTAGCAGAACTCTTAACTGAGACCCTATATTATAAAGTATTTGTCATTAGGTGGCAGCATAGAAACTCCAGTCGAGTCTTGAGGTATCAAGTTCTAAATAATTTTAACTTATCACGTAGCATATCACATCACAAAAAAAAAAGGGCGTTGCTATAAGTCGTTTTTCTCGACTTTGTTTTATACGCGGAAATATAATTTTGGTCCAAATACGGTTTCCAAAAGGCCCTGACTTCATATAAACAATAAACAATACAACGGAACTGGCCAACACATATCTGATACTAAAAATATTGATGTTTTTACTGAATGGCGCTTTAAACCATATGGTTAACACTAAACGGATATGCGTAAAAACTCGCAGACCTACTCGCTGGCCGGAAATTTGTGTCAGAAAAGTTATTTTGCAAATCTTGCTAGGTTGTCGGCAATGGGTTTTTTTTTAGAAATTTTCCATGACGACATTTTAACAGCGATAAAAACGAATTCTTTGTGAAAATTACAATGTGACGCTAATGTGACGCTACAGGGTATTTGAAGTAACAAGACTTGTTACAAGACGTAATGGAACACTAAGGAATATTCTTAATGCCAAGAACGTCTCTGTTAAGACCTTGCCTTCAATAGATGTTGGAGTATGACTTGATCGCCACACGAACACGTCTCCTGGTTCGTTGTTGGCTTGCAGAGAATGCACAGCCACAATTCCAAGATTGTCTATATTGCTGATATGCCGGAATTCTCTGATGCTAGGAATAGCAAAATGGTCAAAGGCCGTCCTCTTGATAATGGCCTCAAAAGAACCGTTTTGAAGTCTGATTTGTTGGGTAGTTACTGCACGAGCTTTGAAATAAGAATCGACAAAAGGGCAAGATTCCTGATTTTCAAGTAGCCGATCGGAAGCAATTTGCTCTCTTGATGTGCCTGCACTAAACGGGACGTGGATTCGCCACGAAGGTCTTGGAGCTGGCGGGAGATACAGTTCGTAAGAATCTTCGGATTCCGGGGAACGTTCGTGGCTATTTCTTCTGTAATTGTTTCTTCTTTCCGATGGATATCTTCTTATTGGTGGTGATCTTCTGCTTGATTGTGATCTTCTGCTTGATGGTGATCTAGATCTTATGGGCGATCTGGATCCTGAAATTCGTCTAATCAAAGGTGGAGTTCTTGGACCTCGAGATGGCTTGCTCAATTGTATTTTCGCTGTATGATTAGCAGCTGCTGAAGTAGATGCTTGAAGTCTATCAAGATTAACGAAGGGTTTACGTACCTTCTGGACAGGAGAATTTCTGCTTGAATCTGAGCTTGCAGAACTGATTGGCGAGAACTCTGGTTCTCGGCGTACAAACCCTGTTCTGTCCGCTTGCTGCGGTTCGGGTGAGTAGCCTCTATCTGGTCCAGTCACAAAAGCACCCGAGTTTGCTGTCTGAGTAGTAGCTATATAAGCCATTTTATATTGATTGAACACGCTATTTATAGACGAGAATCAGTTAAGAAAATTTCTGCGATAAAGAAAAGATTTACGTCATTAATTCTTATAATACTTAACAAAATATCACGTGATAACAAGGCGTGGTTTAAACCTTTTTCACACTTATTTCTGACGCGAAACATACAAATTTTACGTCAAAATGCGATTGCGAAACAGCCTCTGTCTGCAGTTAAAATGTCAACAGTTTAAAATCACACAACCGGGGAAACCGACTAATGTTCAGACCGCGGTGTTTTGAAACATATACAAAAAAACGGATGTAAATAACTTGACGCATAAAAATTGGTGTCAACGATTTGAATTTTGCAAATTCGCTGCAAATATTATGTGGTTGCAAGAAATCTACGTAACGGAATTTTACCGAAAACTTTCCGCTTATCGTTTGCACATTGGCTGCAAGGAGTAACGTAAACATTAGAATATGGTTACAAAGAATTTAGGCCATAGATTTTTACTGAAAATTTTCCGTTACGACACATCGATTAAAACAAAAATTCTCTGTGTAAACACAATATGACAAAATGGCTTCTACAAATATGAGGCCATTCAGGTCCAATACTTTCCTTTAGTTCTGATACATGAACAGTCAATTTTGCTGTCTTAGTAACAGCTGTAAAAGCCTCCTCTGCACTAGGCAGTACTGGGTGATACTGGTTGATACTGTTTTTTTATTCGATTGAGCGACTATACTTATAGGCGAAAATATTTCTAAAATGCACAGGAAATATTGACGTAGATATTCTTACGATTTTCAATAATAAATCACGTGACAACAAGGCGTGGTCTAAACCTTTTTCTCTCGACTCTTATAGACGGAAATAATATTTTTGTCCCAATATGGCTTGAACAAAAGCGCTTCGATCTACATTGCGACGTAACTGGCGTCCGATTCTAAAAATAATGGATTGTTGACAATAAGGCGAATTTCAAAACAAAGCGCTCACATTAAACGGATATACGTAACATCACATACAGCTTTGACGCATAAAAATTGGTGTAACAAGGCATTCGTTGCAAACTCTAGCAAGAGATATCGGCAATCGAATTTAAACAAAAACTTTCATGACGCAACATTAAGGCGATAAAACAAAGAATTAATTTGATGTGCTGACGTGTTGCGACATATTCACAATTTTTAGTCTGCCAGCTCTTAATTTTCCGCCACCTTTTACGTTTTACAGCAATAAACAAAATGCTTTTAGTTGTCTGCTTTTCTGCACGCATTTGTTGAAGTGCAGTTAATGAAGGCCTGCCTATACTCGTCACCCTTAAAAAACTTTTGCACGACCAACAGATTGGACAGCCCGGATTGAAACAGTATAGTGCTATATAACGAAGAATTTTTTTTACATTTATCATTTACTGAAAATGATTGATAACAAATCGGTATTTCTAGAAAGACAAGTGGGTCATTATAAATCTGTGGTGGGTCAGTGGTTCGCCATCCCTGGTAGGCTATATAACAAGTTGTTATGAGAAGCGTAAAATTAACTGGTGGCTCGACTATAGGTGCTGTGGAATGACGGAAAAACAAAAAGTTACATGGATTCTATCAATGCCAAAATGTGCAAAATTTACTAACACTCTTTATTATTAACTTGTATCAAATACGTAAGCAACTAACAGCATAAGGATTTATCAAAATTCTACTTGAAGACAGCTAGCAATTCGACAAAGTGGGTTGAACCTCAAAGTTTGACCCCTACATCCGCTGTTATAAAATATCATAGTACGTACTTTCAGGTTCAAAAGTGGAAAGATCGAGATTTTACCTTGAATTCAGAGGACCGGAGATAAAAAAACATCAATTGTATCCTTAAGGTGATACGATGTAATTTTACAACGACATGAACAACCGTAAAATGTACGTGCAGGAAGCATAACTTTCAATGTACGTTTGTGTGTGAGCAATGCAAGAGAATGTCCTGTAGAAATGTTTTGTCGAAGAAGAAACGTTGGATTATAATCTATATGTGACAACTCTGTTATCTATGTGGTAGGCTACCTTAGTTTATTCTTAAATTTTTGAAAATTAACAGAAGTGATATCATGTGTTATTAATATAACAATTTAATGTTTTGTATTTGTAAGCGTTAGTTTCTGTACGAGGTCATTCTTATTAGCCTGCGCTAAGTGCAAATTTCACGTCAATCACAGGATTTTTTTCTTAAAGACTCCTTAATGAATTCATAAGTTGACTTAATCGACTTGACCAAATTGAGACCTTTTTCGGGGTCCCAGGTCCCCAGGGGGTCCCAGGTCAACGAACTTCATACCACCCTGGAACTGCATGCGAACCGTTCCGACGATCAGCTGCGTCACGTGTCACATTGAAAATCCCAACCATTTAACTCAGTGGTCGGCAAACTGTGAGCCGCTGCCCAAATATGGGCCGCAGAGCCCTTTTCAGTGGGCCGCGAGCTACATTTTAATAGTTTAGTTTTATTATGTAGTTGTGGGCCGAGTGAATACTGTACAATATTGTATTGTATTTCGAAAAGTTGGTCTAGATCAGCGGTCGGCAAACTACGGCCCGCGGGTGTGTTATCGCGTTCCCTCAAAGTAATGTTATTACACTCAAAGTAATGTTATTACACATTCATTAGTAGTATGGATGACGAAGTATGAGTCGAATTTTAAATCAAACAAACGCTTTTTTCTAGTATGTTTTACTTTAAGACATGACAGTGTTTTCGGCATGAAAGCGTCGTGTAATAACAGTGGTATTTAAACTTTTTAACAAGCGACCTCAACTTGAATAAAAATAAATCAGAATTTACATTGCGACCCCATTTGTCTGAGATAGGAATAAAAATATTTCAGTTATTGCAGGAACAAAGTAACATGAGCGAATATGCGTAAATTATATACAATTCCAGAGAACTGTGGCTACACTTGTGAACCAAAATGATTTTCTTTAGAAAGTTTTGGTTAACATATAAATGAATTTAACAAACGAACGAACACCAACGTTTTACTTTTTCAGCAGTAAATTTAGTGTGATGGTTGCGACTGCACAGTATATCAACTAGCTGTCGCTAACGCGTCTTCACTTTGTATAACCATAACCGTGTGTCATGCTTTTCTTCCAAGCGATTACGATGAATTGTTATTAGTATTATGCTCATTGCTCATTGCGCTGAATCCAGCTTCTCAAAGCCATGTGGTTGAAAACGGAATGAGTATTTCAATAACATAATTAGACAGACTGGGTACGTTGATTGCATCACATTGATTTGGCAGCTCTTGAGAGCTAAAAAAAGCAATTTTATGTTAAAGAAACGAAAGCTTGTCTCACCTATGCACTCACTCACTCTCACGTGTATTAGTGTGACGACATCGAAAACAAAACAAAATACATAAATCGTACAAAAACAGTGGGAATATGGTGAGTTATGCCGACCTCACAAAAATTTTAGGCGACCCCACTCGGGGTCGCGACCAGGGGCGCCCGCAAAAAAATTTCCAGGGGGGGGCAATCAGGGGCGTAACCAGAAAAGCAAAAAGGAGGGTAATGAATTTTAACTTAGGGAATTCCCTATTTTTCGTCTGACGTTAATAAATAATGACGTCATAGAATGGTGATTGCAAGACGTCATAAAAAAACTAATCAGAAACAGCCAAATACGTCCAGCAAAAGCGAACACGCGCGTCGTTAACAAGACCGTGAAATATGTGTGATTAATTGTGGAAGAATCATACATAATTCGACTATCAGCAGCGCAGTTTTCAAGTTCCATGAACGGAACTAGCGCTAAATTACAAGCACGCCTTTCATCAAACGAAGATCGGTTTTCCCGGGTGTTATCATACCACGTTTAGCGCAACAATTGCGCCGAGCTGTGTGCCCAGTCCGCTAAATTACAAGCTGCGGTTAAATAAGTTGTGTCCATTGCACACTTAGCACGTGGTCTCAAAATATGCCTAAAGAGCATAATTTTGCGTTAACCATCATTACATAAAAGTGGAGACTTTGAAACGCGCACGACAGTCACCATTATACCTCCTTTTAAGAATCTGCTTCTGTTAAACAAATGTCGATGTTACTCCAACATCGGATATTAGCGAAGAGACCGAACAGCGAGGAAAATACTGCGCCTAACTCGACGTTTTTGCGATGAAAAAAGAAAGAAGGTTTGAATTAGCGTTGTCAGTTGTCGAATACACCCTTGCTAATTAGTCAACCTAAACAAATAACGAAAGAGAAAAATTATCCAGGGTTTACGGTCGACCAAACAAAAGACAAAAAAAAACGGCGTTTTGCGCTCGATTTTGGTTTCGCATTAGATTAAGACGCGTGACCCAATTTCTTAAAAAGCACGCCGCTTCGAACAGTTTGTTAAGCCATGACAAAAACAAACAAAAAACGATAATATCACTTACAAAAAGAGGGGGTAATAACTCCCGCCCCCCTGGATACGCCACTGGGGGCGATGTATAATAATGTATGATATTTTTAACCTTCATAAGTGATATATATTACACTTACATATAATACTAATTATCGCATTTTTAAATTCCAGGGGGGCAAGTGCCCCCCCCCTTGCCCCTCCATGCGGGCGCCCATGGTCGCGACCCACAGGTTGGAGACCACGGTGTAATATGTCACCTTTTCTTTGTGTCCACAATACTGCAAGATTAACGTAATGTATGCGTTTTTGCGTTTCGTGCGAACTTTTTACGTGATTGCTAGTGCCGCCATTAAACTGTAAATGATTTAAGGAGATGATTAAGTGTTAATCTTTTATGCATTAGGTAAACGAAGGTAAACGTTTCGCCAACTGGATTTTAGCTTCATATTTGCGCACAAGTTCCTTTGACAACAACAAGTGTTTCTAAGGACAATGTGACGTATCTTTGTGACGTTATTCTAATGCCTCCAACTCAAAACAAATATCCTTGATCCTTCCCTGTTTTCGTAGTGGTTACTAGACGAAATACCCGGCGTTGCCCAGGTTAAATAGAATATTTACCGATTATTCGTAAGATCTTCGCAAATAACATAAATAAATTCAAACATATGTTTTTAAATGTCATAACAAATTTGCTAATGCCTAAACGTTTGAACTAAGTGTCACTAAATAGAAATTTCAAGTCATGTGATGTGAAGTCGGTTAACTATAGCGCACAACACTTGGCTAAGCATGCAATGCATCTTTTAAGTAACGAAAACCTGTGACATTTGTCAATTGAGAATAACTCCCAAACGTAAAACTTTAGGATGCAGCAGCAATTGCTTAGACTTGCTTGATAGCGTCATATTTAAGCAAATACGTAATCCCGGTGCTAAACTGCGTCAAACGTGAGAAAATCCTCATTGAAAAAAAATGCTGATTGTTAGCTACTGCATAAACGCAATATTTCGCGAACTCTGCTAAGTATTGCGTGGGTAAATGCGGTGAGGTTCCTAGATGGTGAGGCACTAATTTTTTTCAAGCCACGCTTTTCTTTAACAATCACAAAAACGGTATCGTACTAATAAAGATAAAAAAATTAGCGGCATTCTTTTGTGACCGCACGTCCCTGGTAAGAAGTTTTTAAGCTTTGGCCTCATTCACTATTGCTAACAAACGGCTTAAAAATAAAAATTCAATTCTTCGTAAATTTGCGAACTCTACCTAAATTTTACGCGTAAACAGGCATCAATAAGTTCCTAAACATGATAATCTTAGTTGGAAACATTAAAATTTTACTTTACTAAGGAAATATACTTACTTTTATTTTTTTATTTCCCGGCAGGCAATTGCGCTTGAAAAAAAGTTTTGCGCGGATACGTTAAGGAAATGTACTTAGTTTTATTTTCTTATTTCCCGGCAGCTAAATTAAACTTGGACTATCTTTTACTTACTGCGACAACAAACACGATATTTTGCGAACTCTGCCAAAATTTGGCATTGTTAAACTTAAGTCTCTACTTGGAACGTTGCACACGTTTGTTGGCATAGTTTATAATAGTGTTTCTCAACCGGGAGTCCACAAAAACCTAAAAATATACCTATATTAAATTAACTAACGCTTGGGCTTGGGATACATGCTTAAACACAAATTGCGTGGGTAAACACATTGTAAGAAGTCATTAGGCTTTGGCCTCAATCACTATCGCTAACAAACGGCTAAATAAAAATAAAATTCTTCGTAAATTTGCTAACTCTACCTAAATTTTACGCGTAAACAGGCATCAATAAGTTTCTAAACATAATAGTCTTAGTTGGAAACATTAAAATTTTACTTTATGAAGGAAATGTACTTAGTTTTATTTTTTTGTTTCCCGGCAGGTAAATTAAACTTGGACTATCTTTTACTTACTGCGACAACAAACGCGATATTTTGCGAACTCTGCCAAAATTTGGCATTGTTAAACTTAAGTCTTTACTTGGAACGTTGCACACGTTTGTTGGCATAGTTTATAACAGTGTTTCTCAACAGGGGGTCCACAAAAACCTATAGATATACCTATATTAAATTAACTAACGCTGGGGCTTGGGATACATGCTTAAACACAATTTTGGTAACATTGTACCACGTTGTAAATCGCATTGAGTGTGACGTAACATTTCCATTGTGATGCAACACAAATATAATATAAAATCAAAGTCAGCATTACAACCTCAATCACTATCGCTAACAAACGGCTTTAAAATAAAAATTAAATTCTTCGTAAATTTGCGAACTCTACCTAAACTTTACGCGGTAACAGGCATCAATAAGTTCCTAAACATAATAGTCTTAGTTGGAAACATTAAAATTTTACTTTTTTACTAAGGAAATAAACTTACTTTTATTTTTTTATTTCCCGGCAGGTAATTGCGCTTGAAAAAAAGTTTTGCGCGGATACGTTAAACTTGGACTATTTTTTACTTAAACTCTACCTAACACAAAAACTTTTAAATATACCTATATTAAATTAACTAACGCTGGGGCCTGGGATACGTGCTTCAAAACAATCTTGGTAAGTGACAAATCACATTGTAACATTTTGTAAAAACATCTTGTAAATCGCATTGAGTGTGACGTAAGTGATGCAACACATTTTAAATTGAAATTCAGGATTACAACAGTTTTCCACCAGTGAACTAAAGCGGGGCAACGTTAGACTGCTCGAAATTCATATTATCTTCATCACCGACTGTGCGAACATCTTGCCACACACTTACATCTCACAAACTTTCTCTTTTATTATGTAGATACGCAGTATTTTGGGCCGCCACAGATAAGTTTGCCGACCAATGATTTAACCCATGGCAGTGTTCCCTCTAAGGTGGCCATGTCAGTGTTCCCTCTAAGGTGCGCAATTGCGCAGTAAAATTTGCTTTTGCCCACTTACATCATTCTCCAATTAAAACTAAAATATTTTCACTTTTTTGCCACAACAGTTTGAGCATTTCGCATTGGCCATTTTCTGTTGATATTTGTAGCTAAAAGCAAGTAAACAAACCAAATCCGCAATGACGATTGTGACGTAATAGATTACTTTGTATAATCGGTTTTCATCATCCATGCTGTGTATGTTTTCTATCTCGTGTTTTTATAACGTAGAATTAAATGTTTACTCAGGAAAATCAAGCTTAAAGAAAAAAATGAGTTTAGAACAGTGCTGAACACAGCAGTGGAATGTATGGGGCGCCGTTTGGAAAAAAACAAATACGCTTCTACGGACAACTTTTTTGTCCGATTTAGCTTAAATCGGACTGTAAATTTGTCCGATTTAAATTAAATCAGACAAAATTTAAATCGGACAAATTTTCTGTCCGATTTAATTTAAAGGGACAAATTATATTCCGATTTAACTTAAATCGGACAAAATTTAAATCGGAAAGGAATTTTGACCAATTTAGCTTAAATCGGAATATAATCTGTCCCTTAAATTAAATAGGACAGAAAATTTGTCCGATTTAAATTTTGTCTGATTTAATTTAAATCGGACAAATTTTCAGTTCGATTTAAGCTAAATCGGACAAAAAAGTTGTCCGTAGAAGCGTATTTGTTTTTTTCCAAACGGCGCCCCATAGGAATGTTTGACAATAATTCAGGATCATGGAACCGAAATGCATTTTTTAGGACTTGATTCTTGATTTGTGTGGTAAAGGCATCGCGCATCCTATTTTGGAAAATTAGACATTTTGTCAAGTTAACCCAAATATTCGGATATTTTTTCGCGCGACCGCTTGTTGCCATATACTTGAACATATTTAACTCGATTGCAGTTGCACATGCAAGTTTATTGAAAATATTTGTTTCATGACGTCACGCTTTGTGACGTCATCTTTAACATTTTCACGCCCCAAATATTTAACTCTTACATAATATGTTTTGTAGCATTTATGAGAAGTATCACAGACATGCCACACCTTCAATTTTCATGCACTGTTACGTCACAAACGATGTAGTTTGCAGCACTATTATGTAACATAACATTTAAGCTTAAATGGAAACTTTCGTACTGAGAACTTGTTGTTTCGCGCCCATTGTTAACTTCTGACGTAACAATTGGCTTTTCTGATGTAAGGTTGTTGGTTGTTGTTGTATTTCACCGTTTTATACGAGGCAAAAGGTTTTGTTTATTCAAAGCCGAATTGGCAAACTGTGGGCCGTGAGTTACTTTGAATATCATATATTTGTGCGCATGGGCGCCCGCACGGGGGGCAAGGGGGGCACTTGCCCCCTCCTGGAATTTCAAAATGCGATTATTAGTATTATTTATAAGTGTAATATGTATTACTTATGAAGGTTAAAAATATTATATATTATCCATTGCCCCCAGTGGCATATCCAGGGGGGCGGGAGTTCTTACCACCTTTTTGTAAGTGATATTATCGTTTTTTGTTCGTTTTTGTCATGGTTTAACAAACTGTTCGAATCGGCGTGCTTTTTAAGTAATTGGGCCACGCGTCTTAATCTAATGCGAAACCAAAATCGAGCGCAAAACGCCGTTTTTCGTCTTTTGTTTGGTCGACCGTAAACGATGGAAGTTTTTCTCTTTCCGATCGTTTTTTGTTTAGGTTGACTATGATTAGCAAGTGTGTATTCGACAATTGACAACGCTAAGTTAAACCTTTTTTCTTTTTTTCTCGCTAAAAAACGAGTTATACGCAGTATGTTTCTCGCTGTTCGGTCTCTGCGCTAATATCCGATGTTGGTGTAACATCGACATTTGTTTAACTGAAGCAGATTCTTAAAAGAAGTCAAAATGGTGACTGTCGTGCGCGTTTCAAAGTCTCCATTTTTAAGTAATGATGGTTAACGCAAAATTATGCTCTTTAAGCATACTCTAAGACCACGTGCTAAGTGTGCAATGGACACAACTTATTTGCCCTCAACCGCAGCTTGTAATTTAGCTGACTTGGCACACAGCTCGGCGCAGATGTTGCGCTAATCGTGGCATAATAACACCCGGAAAAAACGATCTACGTTTAGTATTGCAGGTGGTGAAAGACGTGCTTGTAATTTAGCGCTCGTTCCGTTCATGGAACTTGAAACCTTCGCTGCTGATAGTCGAATTATGTGTGATTCTACCACAATTAATCACACATATTTCACGGTCTTGGTTGTTTTTTTTGCCTGAAGTTAACGATTGTACACCGTGATGTCGCAGCTGGCGCCTGACAGGATTGTCGACGACGCACGTGGTCGCTTTTGCTGGTCGTATTTGGCTGTTTCTGATTAATTTTTTTATCACGTCTTGCAATCACCATTCTATGACGTCATACTGTCACTTTTTTATGACGTCATTATTCATTAACGTCAGACGAAAAATAGGGGAATTCCCTAAGTTGAAAATTCAGGACCCCCCTTTTTGATTTTCTGGTTACGCCCCTGATTGCACCCCTGGAAAATTTTCTGCGGGTGCCCCTGGTTGTGGGTGATTTGCGTACACATTCTTTGCACCGTATTTTAAAAGTTGGTGTGGCTAAGAATTTTAAATTGTCTCAGTCTCAACGTGGTTCAGGTCCGCGTGCCAAATGTGGCCCTGAGTGCCTGTCAAACTATGTTTTTTGCCAACTTTAAATATTTGTAAACGTAAAATTTTTCGCGCATCGCGCGTATATTTTTCGTTTTATAGTATGTTTTAAATTATGGCTTGGCAGTATTTTCGGCATCATGGTGCTGTGTAACATTCAGCAAAATTTTTCCCTGAAAAATGCAATTTTTACCAAATATATCTAGTTAATGTATGTTGTTCTATTCAACTTTGTAATATGGCTATTGTATGGTCATGGGTAACATTTATACAAATTTTAATATAAGATAAAACGAATATATATATTTTAGCGTTTTGTGCGAGCTTTTTACGTGATTGCGGGTACCGCCATTTAGGGCAGGGGTTCCCAACCTTTTTTGCTGCTTGTACCCCTTGGTCAGGTCAGAACATTCTTCGTACCCCCGAAAAAATTCTGGTGGAATTTTTCAGATATATATTGCTAAATTACGTTTCTTTTATATCTTAGTTAAACGTTAAACCGGCATTTCGCACAATAATCGAAAAAAGAAATTAAACGTCAATTATTTTGTTTGCCACAGATCAATGAGATATTTGTTGCTGTTTCATTGATAAAATTCGCTCAAACGATGGTTCGATTTTACTCAAGGAAAATTAAGATGTCATATTAGGGAGGTTTTTCATGTTTATACTTGTTTAGTAAATTGTTCGGTCAATAACTCCGAGCCGATTACTCTAGTTCTAGAGGTGGATAGTAGCAGTTTGTAGCAGATTTTTAGCAAGACTACATCGAATGCAACCTTCATCTGCACATTTTCTTCCAAACTTTGTGTTTGGTTGTTGATTGCTGGCAGCAAGTAAATTCATATTCAGTTCTCAATCGTTTAAAGTAGGACGGCGCAGTTAAAAAAACGCATTGTTATGAGACAATTAGGTTTCTTACTAAATAACAAAAATTATTTCAAAATAATTGTTGTTTTTTTTAAAGCAAATACTGTTATGGCCTAATATCATTTACAATTTAAAAAACTTTGCTGTAAAATATGTTTGAAAAGCTGCTCTGTGGCCCAAGGAACTTCGCACCCCTTAATGTCCAATCTCGTACCCCCAAAGGGTACGAGTACCCCCGGGAACCCTTGATTTAGGGGATGAAAATAGTGTTAATCTTTTGTGCATTAACTATACACGTCTAGGATGAACCATTCATGAATCGCACCAACTGAAACCAAATAGACGCATTTTTTTTACGTTTTGCACGATAAACTTGCTTTAGTTGCATAATGCCAAACCGGTTTGCTAGAGAACAACACGTTTCTTGATTTTTATGTACTTTTATAATTATAAGTATAATCTAAGATAACGATTGAAAGTCAACTATCTATTTAGGTACTACAGGCACATATATAATACCGTATCACTAAAGCAAGATGGGAGGGGTCGATATGAAATAATATGAAGCCCAAGGGAGCACTTGTATAAAAAAGATTGGGAAACACTGCTCTACACAGTTAATATTACGTTTGTTATACATTAATCTAGTTTTACTACTTTTAGTCAGTTTTTGCTCTTTGAATGGTTTTATTGCGTTAACACTCATAGTTGCTGTTCGAAACGGTTTGCTAGCATAATTATTTTAGGGCTACCATATTTTCAGCACTCAAAAAGAGATCATTTTTTGCCGGTAATTTAAACAAAAGTAGAATTGTTACGTTTAAGTTTGATGATGTTTTACATTTCCTTTGTAGTTGCAGGCAAAAGTTATAAAAACAGGCCAAAGCTAAACTTACAAATATATTCTTTAGATTGAATACTTTGCGGTTCAGATTAAACTTTGCGGTTCCTTTAACTTTTGCCAATAAGGAATGATCATTTTTAACGAGATCGTGAAATTGTTTACACGAAATAATTTTTTGAAATAAATACAACGTTTCGCCTGAATGTCTTGTTGAAACTAACTCGAAATGCGAAAAAAGAGGACATTTGGGCAGTTTCGAGCGTCTTGGAGGACCATTACCTTTTCCTAAGAAAAAGGACAAATCCTCTTAAAAGAGGACATATGGTAGGCCTAATTTATTTGTGATCGTCACGGCAGTTAATACAATGGTATAAGGTAAACAAAAAACTTTTGTCTCCCCTCCCCCAATTTTCGGCTGGCCACGCCACTGCTTAGGACCTTCGCCAATGAACATTTTTTTTAATTAATAAATAAAATGGCGAACATGCACAAGGAAAACAAATTATAATAGAAAAGCTCCCATGCAGCTAACGACCATTTACTTGTATTAAAGTCGAAAATATTGCTCGGAAATTCGCACAGAAGGACGGAGCACTTTTGGCACATATACATTGATAAATTACGTACCTTGCACACAAAAGGACACAATTTCACCAATGTTTTTATACGTTCATCTTTGTGCACTCCAAAGAGTAATTGCTCGGGGGAAAAATACACGAGGTTCCTAGTTTCATTCTTAGCCACGCGCTCACGTTTTCCCAGTATAAACACGTCACAGTACAAAAATAAAACAGTTGTTAAACGGTTTCCGCAGTTTTTCTGCAGAAAGTACATTTCTACTTTACCGAACGAATAAAGTGAATCATTTGTTATAATTCCGCCCAAGTTTTACTTAATCTGGAAGCTTCTTAGTTTGTTTTCGATTGTTGATTTGTACAGGTTTTGATATACCGGTATGCTTTTCCAAGGCAGACGTGTATTCCCGTAACTTAAGGCCGGGGTCATTGTAATTGAGCTCTAGGTGGAAAGAGGGTTTTCGTTTGTAGTTGTTTATAAACTGTTTTGGTGGAGTTTATGGACTAAATATTTTTAATGTTTCGGTTCTACACGATCGTGACGTTTTTGTGCTACCCGAATCCCATTCTTCTCGGATACTCGATGTTAATTTAACAAATTTGACAAAATCTGTGTTGTTTGATGGAAATTTAAATTTTTGTTGCCAATGCGTCGTATTTGTAGATACACGACTGTTTCCCTTTGGATCTTTGATTTCCAAAAGTTGTTTGCACGCCGTTATTGCGCAACGTAACGTTCGGAGGGGGGTATACGCCTTGTAACTACATTGTTTGTTCCTATATGTTACCATTAAGGAACGCTTTTGGTCGATCTGTTATTTTGGAGAAAAAGGCCTTCGATTTGAATTCAATCAGCCTCCGCATTTTCGTCGAGTAGTGTGTAGAGATTCATTTCGTATTTAAGGCTAAAAAAGTCTCTCTTTCCACCCTCTCCTATTGGGACCCCCATAATAATGTAAAAAGGGTTCGTTTAACTTCGTAGCATTTGGGTATACTAACCGTAGCATTTGGGTATACTAACCGATATAACACTGATTTTAAAGGTTAAAATAGGGATAATGAGGGTCTTGATATCTATTGTTTATCCGAGAAGCGAGAGACCCCTTGCGCATCAGATATTTGATACTATTTGAATTTTCAACGCCCAAGTATTTGATAGTGCCTGATGGCCATAGAAGACCACTTTGTTCCATGGGTTTTTGACTGTTTTTACCATTTGTTCCAATAAAAAAACGCATTTGATTTGGACATGTTTACTTTGGCCTTCGATTTGATTCCAATTAGTATCCGCATTTTCTGGCTAACAAGTAATTATCTATATTGACCGAAAGCAGCTAAGGCCGTATATATGAAGTCCCAGTTCACCGTGTCATGAACTTATCTAAGGTCAGTATCGCGCCAGGTATACCGTAGTTGCGCAGTCAATGATATCAAACAAAAGACGAATATTAGTGCCTATGTATCGTTTTGGAATAAAACCATTTTGCGCAGGCGAGATAATGTCGTTTAGTACACTTTGGACCCGGGTGTTAACAACTTTTGATGCAATTTTGTAGTCAACATTCAAAAGCGTTATTTGTCTAAAGTTTCCCGGTTGAAGATGGTCATGTAATATAGAACTCTGCTGGAAAACCGTCTAGCCAAGGGGATTTATTTTCACCCATGTTGCAGAGAACATTAAAGAATTCCGCTTCTGTTGTTTCCGCTTCTAATATTTTTGATTGTTCTACCTTAATTTTGGGGAGATTTAGTGTTTTTAATTTTGTAGCAATTGGTGTTTTGTTCAATAGATTTCCGTTTGTTTTGCTTAGTTATTATTTTATCGTCCTAATACTGGTACCCTTTTTGCAATGTCTTTTTTTAAGTTTAAAAAGTATTTTGTATCCTTCTCGCCCTCCTCTGCCCAGCGAGCCCTACTTCGCGTTACGGCGCTTTTGGTTTGGCGCAGCATTAGTTGCTCAAGTTCCGATTTAAGTTTGGACAATTTTTCGTGCAAGGGGCCTATTTCTGTTTCAGAATTATTTAAAATAGCGTCTTATGTCTCCCCGACCAGTTTTTCCGAAACGTTATCTAGCCTTCGTTTTAGTTCGGCCGTATATCTAATAGTTTCTCCCTGAACCACTGCTTTCAAGGCATCCCATCTAACGTGAGGATCGGTTGCGCCTACATGGTTTTCTGCTTTATAATAAGTGATTACCGGTCTTATTTTTTCCTTGTAACGCTAATCATTTAGTAACGATGTATTAAATTTTCAGTAAACTCTGCCACGTGGTGCTGGGTTAATGTCAGCCCTTAGAGTTACCATATTATGGTCGGACATTATACAGGGAACTATGTCTACATTGGTAACGTTTTCGACGAGAGTTCCTCCAATTAAAAAAATCTAAGCGCGATGATGCCGCTGGTTTCTGATTTCTTGGCAACTTTTCAAAGCTAGGAAATTTGTGGCGAAAAATGTCTGTAAGTTTGTAATATGTCATGTATTGCAAAAGACTTTCTCTTGCTTTTTGGTTACGATGTTTTTTACTTCCGTTTTGATCTAGGATTGTGGTTCCCAAACTGTGGGCCATGGCCCAATAGTGGGCGACCAGACCATTTTCAATGGGCCATAGAGCTATTTAAAAATATTGAAACAATATAATTTGATTAACTAAAATAACTGTAAGTATAGCCTAGGGATGTCCAATAATATGGATAAGATATCGTGTGTATGAGTACGCAGTAATGACGTGATTGGTGTTAGATCGAATATCATCCGATCCGCCAACTGTTTTACAAACTATAGGCACAAGGTTATTTCCTTTTTTGGCTGGGTTTCTACTTAAACCCAAAAAAACGCTTGGCGGTAGTATTTTCTTCTCGTATGCTTTTTCTTCTAGTATGCGTTTTTTTCTTCTTGTATGCGTTTAAAGAATCTCTACAGACTCAAGGCGCCATGCTTACCCTACAACTATCATTGAAAAAAGTTCCGCAACTCACTTTATCACGTTTCCAAAAAGTATTTTTATTAAACATTTTGCTTGTGATCATGTATAAGCCGTGTGTACGCTCAAGTTTAAACCAAACAAGCGCATTATTTTTTTACCGCCTTCTTAAATATAATTAGAATCAAGTTGAGACAAATACTTATAACATGGAAAACTTGGTCTTATTAAATTTGAACTAATCATCGCTGGTGGTGAGAAATACAGAAAAGCTGAAATTTTTTTTCACAAAATAACGAATGAAAGAAACAAAATCATTGACGCTTCGATGAGTCTGTTATTAGTCACTTTTCACTATACGCAGTTAACAAGGCAGTCCACTTTTTAAATTCAGTCTGTTGATTAAGATATTTAATTACATGATAAAGATATTTAACTGAACCACAGGTTTAAAAGAATTTTTCAGTTATCGTTATAATCGATTTCGCTTATATACCAGCCAGGGCGATATGCCTTATTTTGAAAAAGGGTCAAAAGTCACACAACAAAAGGTTTACAGCAAATGGTGGGCCGAGAAGTGTTTTATAAACAAAATTTGGGCCACAGTGTAGAGTGCACGAATAACTACCGACTAAGAGCTTTTGTGTTTACTATGAGTTTCATGATGTATTTGCTTAAGTGAAAGTGAGAGAATTATTCTATGCGAAGCATCGCTAACTCACGCCCAAGTGTCAAATGCTAAATGGCCTGTTCTGCCATTATCTCTGCAGTCAGCACTTGGATTGTCTGTAGCTATTCAAGGCCGCCGCTATCCGATTGTAAAACTAACTTCTTCTGAGCTATCGACTGTACTGTTTACAGCTTTCATATTTGCAAGTAGTGTCGCCGAACCAGAGTTTGAACTGGTTTTTCGCTTATCAGCTAATACAATTATAATCTCCAGAAGTAGGCTATTGTGGTCGGCTAACGAGTTAACGCACGCAGCTTAAAATTGGAGTCAAGAGTTCAACAAACTTAACTCGTGCCCCACAACAGAATAAATAGTTTGGGAACCACTGGTCTAGGAAATTGTCCAGAACTATATTAAAGTCACCTCCCATAATTATCGGGCCATCGTAAAAGCTGTCAAGTACGGCGAATAAATTGGTGAAAAATTCTGGATCGTCCTTATTCGGCGCGTAAACATTAACAATTACTATTAGGGCTGCATTTATTGTAATTTTTTCCATTAAGTATCGACCTTCTTGGTCTGCCCGTGTGCCTGAGAGGTATGGGACAGTTTTTTGTCAATTAGTTAGTCCCCCCATCTACTGCTTGAGGTGCCGTCCGCCCAAAACGCTTCCCCTCCCCATTCCATACCCCATAACTTTTCGTGTTTGGCACTACTGTGAGTTTCCTGCAAAAAGGAAACGTGACACTTTTTACGAAGCAAAAAATTAAAAATCGATTTTCTTTTCATCGCAATCGTTAAACCTCGAACGTTGTGTGAAACAATATTTAAAGACATAAAAAATAGTATTTAAACGCATTCAACACCAATATCACATCTGAACGCTTTATTGGAACTCATCAGACAGGAATGCTTTTTTCCCGCAACTGCAGTTGACTATTTTATACTTGCAATGGGTATAACTACACGCTTTACACATCGTTACCTTAGGTATCAGGTTAAAAGTAAAACAATTGCAGACTACAGAGCAGTGCTTGTCAACATTTTTCGGAATGGTACACCCTTTTTACGTTTACTCAAAACTTATACACCCCATTCCACGCAATACATCGAATCTGTAGTAATCCTAATCGGAATAAGGATAAGCAGGGCTGCAAGTATAGGAAATCTGTAGCATATCTTTATACAACTACAATATTTAATTAGTCATTTAATGCAAGCGTTGCTGTTGACTTTTTGTCAGTCAGTTGTGCGAACAGAGGCAGTATAGCCTTGTTTCAAGTGCTCCTATCATAAGCGTATAAACATACTTTACAGAATTTTTTTTTGATTTAATTTCAACTAGAGCAGAAAATCTTTGCTCGCAAAGGTATGTCGTTAACATGCGAACAAAGATGGAAATCGTTATTTCATTGAGATTTCGGTATTTACGAATGTTGAGAATCGATACCCAAAATTCCACCCGATCCGTTAGAACTTAGTGCAGTTCTAGTCAAAAAGGTCAATTAGGGCATTATACCTTGAGGTCGCGGCAATGCCGTAATTGGACCTTTGGTTAACTCCCGGTATAGATAATATGAAAATATTCACTAAAAGTTCACAAAAGATAAAAAAAAAATACTTGAAACCAAAACGCTAACCCGAACCCTAACCCAAATAATGTTCGTTAATTTAAATTTTATTTGAACGCTGGAGAAAAAGCCCAAACTCTGGTGGTCATAAGATAGTTTCTCGACAAGGCTATAGAAGAGGCCACCATATTTTCAGCACCCAAAAAGAAGACATTTTTTGCCAGGAAGTAAAACGAAAGTAGAATTGTTACGTTTGAGGTTAATGATGTTTTACATTTCCTTGGTAGTTGCAAGCAAAAGTAACAAAACAGACACAAAAACAAGAAATCAAATTTATTTTTTAGATTCAGCCCATGAATACTTTGCGTTTTCCTTAACTTTTGCCAATAAGGAATGATCATTTTTAACGAAATGGTGAAGTTGTTTACACGAATATCCTTTTAAACCAGCAATTCAGCATGTTTCATGGCTACAGTAATTTTTGGGAAATAAATATAACGTCCCGTCTAAAAGTCTTGTTGAAAGTATAATCAACTAATTCGAACTGCGAAAAAAGAGGACATTTGGGCATTTGTGAGCGTCCTCGGAGCAGACTTGGACAACTAGATATTTCTAGTTTTCTAAGGGTTCGGGTGGGTCAAGGATTATTAAACTTAATCTTGTTATGCAGATTTGTTGAGTCAAATTAGTGCATTGTTTAAGACCTCAAAGTCTAAACGTCAGACGTTTTGATCCTTTGATGCCCTAATTGTCGTAGCCTAGCCTAGACCTTTTTACTTAGAACTGCAATAATTTCTAACGGATCGGGTGAAAATTCAGTATAGTTTTTCAACTGTTTCAACTCTGTCTTTTGAACGAAATATGACCGTAGTTCAATAAGTTCACTGGCTAAGTAGCCCAAGTTACTCTTCCAAATGCGACCCGCGGAACAAAAATATGTGGCCCGCGGTTGCTTTGGTTTTTGACCCGCACCACAAACATTAAGTTGCAGGCTTTTGAAATTACTTCAGGGCATCGTTGCAACCATATTTTGCTCAAATTAGTGGGTCACAAACTTTTAATTTAGATATCCTTAAGTTACTAATTTGTGCTGACACACCTTAAACGTGTACAGCTAAAACTGTAGATGCTTACTTTAACATCATTTACGACCTTACGTCGTTTATGTCGAATAGTCACAAAGTCACGTCAAAACAACACGTTACTATATGGGTCAAACTGGTCGCACGATAATAAAAAATAATAAGAATATTACCTCACAATGGTCAGTGAAACTGTGAGAGGGCAAAGCAACGGCAAAGTGGTACACCCTGGGGTGTACGATACACCCGGTTGAAAAGCACTGCAACAGAGTACCTCTGGCACTGCATGCACTCAAGCACATCTATATTCGTCTTCGATTCTGGCTGGAGCTCCTCGCAACATGGCATACGTCTCAATGTCCTTCGCATGAATTTTTATAAGATTTAAAATTTCGTCTCTTTTCAATAGATTAACTGTCGTCATACTTCAGCCTCTTAAAGCTTGCCGCATTTTTATTCACTGCCTGAGCGTAACTTGCTTTGCTTGCCATTTTCGCTCCGCACTCCACGAGCGCCAGACTGGGATTTTGCCATTGTGAACATTTGCGACTTTATCTGAGTCGGTCCGCGCGCGCCCCTAGTGACAGAAAGCATTCCATTGTCGAAAACATACTTACTAATCAGCCAACCTGAACGAATAACGAAGTGGTGTAAAATGTTTATTATAGTAAGGTATTGCGCACCTTGCCTTTAACTCATTTCGTACATTGTGATGTCATTTTACAGAGCGCATTCTTGTGATACAATGATAATTGCTTTGCGTGGTATATAAAAGCTGCGCTGGTTTCATTCCATTCATTCCAATGATTATTTTTGTATTGAGAATACAACCAACTTCTCTTCACGAGATAAATCTTTCGTTTTTTGCCGATTGCACAAACAAAAAAATCCTGTTTTGTTTAAATAATATTGATAAGTGTAATTGAATACGAGAATCATTTTTGTGTCCTCAATACGCTACGTTTGCTAACCTAAATAGTGACGTCTTTAAAAACTTTCATGAACCACCCTAACGCGCTTTCTAATTGGCTTAAATTTTTGATCACTAGTTGTATTATTCAGGTTCATAGAGATCAGTGGTTTACCCACCGAATCTACAATTTAAGTTTACGTGTCAATACCGGTAGATATTATAACGGTGTTGCCATTTTGCTGTAAAATCATAGAAATCTTACACCGCCAAAAAATAGAAATTTAATTACGATTTAAATAAGTTTAACCTCCAAAAACTGAAATAGTTCACAAATATATATAGAAACAAAAATGAATGAACTAAATGATTTCGCATGAGAAAACCAAATGCCTAGGCAAAATACGGCTCGCGGTAAATTATTCCAAGTGTACAGAAATTCTATAGAGACTCTGCTTTATCCTATCTAACGTATTTTTTCGGTATTTTCTGTCCTAAAATGACAACACATCTGCAATTCACTCCTGTTTTTTTTAAATAAGTTTGCTATGAAGTAATGTCAGTGAGGCACATAAATAAAAACCAAAAACCCAATTTTTTTCGCGATCCTAATTTCCTTCGCAACCAATAATTTGAGGACCCCTGTCGTAAATAACATATCTACAACTTAAGACCTCGAATTTAAAGCATCGTATTTTTTTTATGCTCTTAATCAGGGTTGGGTAAGTATTTTTTAAAGCGGAAGAAACATAAAACGTTGTGGCGGGCGGGTCAAAATAGGATCTCCATTACACACAATATAACGCAATACAGTGACGCTATAAAACAAGGAGGCTAGGCCTAAAACGTGTAATTATGTTTGTTGTGCACAAATGTGCAACTGATGTCGAATTTAAAAAAGGCAAAAAAAGCGCATATTTGGTTTAAAATACAAGGGGCGTGTAACGCATTGACCACAGATAAAAACACCCCATTCCTTTTGTTTTCAACGCTTGTAGCGCTCAAATTAGGATCTTTGAAGAGTTTGCGTTAGATTATGTGTTAGAAATTTTACGCTTCAAGCGGACTGTGTTACAACTTACAACTGGATACAGGTAGTAGTGGGATTCAGCCGGTTCGCACCGGTTCTATAGAACCGCAACCGTCTCGCGGAATTGTATGAGATCAGCGAACCGGTTAGCATTACTGGTTACTGTTAATGTATTTTTGCCTCTTATTCCATATATTGATTTTTGAGATCTAAGTAGCATCACGTGTTTGTTTTTTTAAAATGTGCAATGGTCCAGGACAAAAACAAATTTGAAACAAAAAAAAAATTTAATCCCACCACTGGATAAAATGTGTTCATATTGCTCGATATGTTTTAGTTTATCAAGTTGTGTCGAGGCTTTACGTTACCGATGTGTTATGTGCTATACCAGTGGTTCTCAACCTTTTGAGCTTACGGACCGGTAAAATTTCAAAACAAATGTTGCGGACCGGTGAATCTTCAAAAATCAAAGTCAACCCGAAATGTAATAATGACAAAAGATGCAACTTAGAAGCAAAGAATGGAAACTTTAATTTAATAAGTATTTTGCTTCTGTCTTTTTGATATCATTCGTGTTATACGTGGTTCTATTAAAGTTTTTCGCATACAACTGGTCTCAAAATTTAAGACTTGAACGAGTTTTAGCCTACACAACACTTGCATAGTGACGTACTATAAAGTCCAAAGTAGACCATTAATCTATTTTACGTCACAATGTGGCAAATTACGGAACTGGCAAAGTTCTAAATTTGATGGACGAGCCTTTATTATCATGCATTTTGTAATTGAGATTTAAAATTGTAATATATTCGGTGGACCGGCAGGAAAGTAGACGCGGACCAGCGGTTGAGAACCACTGTGCAGTATACAATATTGCAAAGACGGTATAAATTGGGCAAAAGGGGTGACGTCATAATTTACGCCATATCGTGACGTCATAAAACAACTTAACTTACGAACACCCTCTCTTCGAGAGTGCACTCGATTCTAGTTTCAGAAAAAATATAAGAGGCCTACATCAAATACTGCGCGTTCTACACGTTTTGATGATAGTCGAAACAATTGTTAAAAAAAAGGCTACTGTAACTGAGAATAAGTAGTGGGCCGCACGTAAACATGAGATGGGCCGCAATGCGGCCCGCGGGCCACGGGTTGGACATCCCTGCCTAAGAGCCACATTTTTGCTGTGATTATCCGCAAAGAGCCATACATTGCACATGGTCACTTACAGTACTTAGCGTGGCTTTTGACTATATTTTGTGTTAAGCAAAAAACACATGTTTCCAAAACACAAGTGCCCCTTTTTTGAAAATAGGTTTTAGCTGTTTCTTTTCACAAGGATCGAACCTCGTCTGTTACCTTTAAAAAAAACTTCTTTTAAAATGTGTAGGTTATGACTAAACTTATTACTTATAGCCTATTAAAGCAGACTGGTATAGTGATTGAAAGTTTGGAAGGCGCCTAATTGAACTGAAAGCAGGGTTGCCAGATGGCCAAAATAAAAAGCCAAATCTAATACAAGCTCTAACAAGCCTATGTTTTTCCTGAAATAAATAAAAAGTGCAATAAATGACCATGCTGGTACATTGGCCGACGGAAGTAAATTTGAATGATATGAATTAAACTGAATGTATTTATCACTTCCGTGTTGAATGCATATATTAAATATGTCTTATTTCCAACACACAAACAATAGGTAAGGGGTCGGCAACCCCACAAGTGGCACGCGAGATGATTTTTCAGGGCACGCCAATTATTTAACGCAGACGAACAAAGTGCAACCATTACATCACTACTACATCATTAACATTATTATTACATCACTAATTTCGATTTGCCGTGTTCGTTTACAAATTAGTGTCTTTTAGCATTATGTTTTGTTGGCGTTAAACTTGTTGTTTACCACTAACCGTTCGCATTACGACACAATGCCTAAAAACTGGCGTGATGTTTACTGCGTTAAAGCAACTGATCTCTATTAATAAAAGCGTTAAGCTAAAAGAGTAACTGGTATAGTTACACTTCTAGGTATCGACTGAAAATCGAAATATATTCAAATATAGCGGGCAGCACAGTATTGTGTTCGTGACAGTTCGTTTTTTTCTCAGAAGGTTTGGGTATTACAGAATTTGGCGCTTGTCTACATTCCTATGATATTTATTTTACCAACGAAGCAAGGTGTCAAAGGTAAAATTGTAAGAAAGGCGTAAATATGTAAGAATAAATATAGTAATAATAATACTGGACTCAACCAAACCCAAACGCTAACTCTCACCCTAACCCAAATATTGTGAGCAATATTATAACCCCCCGGACAAAATGCGGTAGGATTCTGTACCATCAGCGCCATGACATTTACTGATGAAATTTGGTTTAATGGCGTCTCCTAAGAAACGTAAATTAGATGTCAGATCATTCGCAAATTAGCAGATAACAGCAGGGCTTACGAAGTCAGACTTAAGTAAGACTAAGTAAAACTACCCGAGTCCGACGTGTGCGCATACAAATTCGAAAGTAATAAGGCAGCAAACTGTAAATTGTTAGGGTGGAATAGCTTATCGTGGCATATTTTCCATGGGCCCTATGAGTGGATTGATGAATATCCATCTTATTGCAGTTACGTTAGTGGGTGAAATACAGGATGTAAAGTCGGAATCAGGCTTGGAACAAGACGAAATCGCACATTTAGATGGAGTCGGGCTATCGGGTTCAACTTTTTGGCCAAAGTCGGACTCGGGCTGTTTTAACCAACTCCACAGCCCTGGTTGCTAGTGTAAAACCAAACATAGAAAAATGTTTGGCACGCGAGTTGTTTATAGTTTGACATTATTCATAAAGTGGCACACTGCATACGAAAGGTTGCCGACCACTGCAATAGGTCAATTTACGAATGGCTTTTTTGTTGTTGCTTTTCGTAGTTGTTGCGCATTCTTTTCAAATATGCCTTAATAGCGCATAATTTCACACTGTAGTCGCACCCCACGCTTTGGTGCTTCATACCTCCACGCACCCCTGGGGTTAAGAACCCCTCTGCACTAAGGTTGTCCGCCATTTTATTGCGTTACTTATAAACCTTCATTCTCGATACATAGAGTTGCGACTACCTAAAAATAAAAAGGAAGGTTAGTCGGTTATATTCAGTGGCATATATTGGGTTTTTGGATAGGCCTACCAGACTAGCTTTATCTTTGTTTGCTCATAAACAACAAATAACTGCTCGAACTTTTATTTGTCGCGCGTCGAAGGTAAGAATCGAGAAATATGATTGGTAAAACGTTGCTGCAGTTATGAGTTCAAATACACACATTAACTGGAAGCATGTTATTGCTGCAGTTAAATTTGGGAACACAATTCAATCATTGTGCGGCGCCCTTGAAAAATAGAAACGACGCACCAGGGTGTTGCGACGTTCAGTTTGGTAACTTCTGGATTATTTTTTTAGAGAATGCGCTGTTGTGCATGGCATTTTGATATATAACTCACTAGACGAAATACCCGGCGTTGCCCAGGTTAAGTAGGGTATATACAGTAAGGCGTAGGTTTTGCCGGGCAGTCTTAGTGGAAAGCCTGAACCCCGCGTCAAGAGGCTGCCCATATTTAAGCGAATAAGTAATCCCGGTGCTAAACTGCGTCAAACGTAAGAAAAATCATCATTGAAAAAACAAATGCTTACTGTTAACTGCTGCAATAAAGCTTTTTTCGCGAACTCTGCTGTATTGCGTGGGTGTAAACACATTGTAAGAAGTCATTAGGCTTTGGCCTCAATCACTATCGCTAACAAACGGCTTAAAAATAAAAATTCAATTCTTAAATTCGCGAACTCTACCTAAATTTTACGCGGTAACAGGCATCAATAAGTTCCTAAACATAATAGTCTTATTTGGAAACATTAAGAAAATATACTTACTTTTATTTTTTTATTTCCCGGCAGGTAATTGCGCTTGAAAAAAAGTTTTGCGCGGATACGTTAAACTTGGACTATCTTTTACTTAAACTCTGCCTAACACAAAAACTTCTAAATATACCTATATTAAATTAACTAACGTTGGGGCCTGGGATACATGCTTAAACACAATCTTGGTAAGTGATGAAATCACAATGTAACATGTTGTAAACCGCATTGAGTGTGACGTAACATTGGGCGAACATCTTCCCACACACATACACACACACACACATCTCACAAACTTTCTCTTTTTATTATGTATTTACAGAGTTTAGCAAGATTTTCTAGAAGCGCAATTATTTTGGCTTTTGCATAGAATGAATCTGGAGGGGGAGAGGGGGGGGGGGGTCATGACACCTTCCCACAGGATCAGCCCTTGATTTCAAGATATTTGCGAGTGTTATGCAAACGTAAAAACACACACAATTTTAAATTATCACCGAAAAATTTAAAGACATTTGTATTTACTAATTACCTAGCCTTAATAAATATTTTAACAAGACGCGAAACGAAAGATCATGGAATTGTTTAATCACAGTCTAGTGATGTCTTTTGGGGTTGAACTGCAAGGCTAAAACTGAATTTGTTTGGCCTGATGCTTGTTCACATCGCTTTGCCATATAATTGTTTAGCAGAGGTCGACGTGTTAACTTAACAGCATGGAAATAACCAGGGAGTCGAAACGTTTGACTTTTCCGGTTCAGGTTCGGTTCTGGTTCAAAGATTTTTTTGGAATCCGGTTCAGTTCCGGTTTCGGTTTTGAGCAATTTAAAAGTTCCGGTTCAGCTCCAGTTCGACCATCGTTATTTTAAAACCGGTTCATAAAGTTCCGGTTCGGATACAATATAAGTTGCGTTAAATCTCAAAATGTGGTTCGATAAATGTAGAGAATAACCTTTAAACTGTAAGTCATTTAGTCTAAGTTACGCGATGTATTAAAAAAACGGCAACTCATTATTGAAATATCTAAAAATTAAAAAATCTACGTTTAATTTATTTAATATTCATATATTTTTCATAAAATTCGAACATGGCGTAACTCGACTCTGTAAAATAGAAGTTGTGACGTCATGCTGGAGCGAACCGCTTCTATTTACAGGTTCGGGTTCGGTTAAGGTTCAAGTACTTTTAAAATATTCGGTTCAGTTCCGGTTCGGCTCCTTAAAATCTTACAAAACCCGGTTCAGGTTCGGTTACGGTTCGGACAAAATTGACCCCAAACCGGTTCATAAAGTTCCGGTTCGGTTCCGGGTCGACTTCCTGGAAATAACATCTTCGTGTTACTTAACGCGGCCAAATTTATGGTGACAGGACTGCGACAAAATAGAACAAAGTACGACCCCTACAGAACCACCCTGATTTAGGATATGTGCTCATCTCTCCCGTTAAGATTTCCGCCCTTAGGGTGCAGATATCGCCATATTTAAGAACTACTGTTCTACAGGAATTATTTCATTTCGATTTAAGATTTCTATTATGTTCGACATTAAACTTGACTTGGTCGTTTACCTTCTACCTCAATAACTGGCTGACTCAGTTGGCGGAAGATTTCAATTAATTTAAAGCACGTTAGAAAGTGAACATCTTTCAATAAAAGAGATTAACATCTTCATATTATTACCTAATCGAATAGCTTATTGTAAAACTCCATGACAAAATGTTATTATGATTTTGTATGTTGACTGGTTGCATGTACTGATTTAAGACTTCATATTAGATTGCTAATCGCGGCGCTGGTCTAGAATCCGGGTAATACTAATTTACGGAATGATGAATGGTCGGAACGCTCACTAATTTAAGTGTTACCCGGTTAAAACAATTATTAAACCAACGCAAAATATTTGAGTCAGGGTGGGGATTAGCGTTTGGGTGAAGGTGGGTCAAGTGTTATTATATTTAATAATAATACTGTAAGCGTTCCGACCATTCATCATTGAAACTGATGCTGGTTACTGCTATGATTTGGGTCCGGCTCCATTCATTAAAAGGTTCTTCGAAGGTTGCTTGAAAGGTTGCGTGTTCTAACAGTTTAGCCACAGCAAGGTATTAAACAGACCTGAGTTTATTGAGAACATCAGAACGGCAATCAAATTACAGGAATAGCCAAAAGTCCAAAAAGTCCATGTTACAGTACTAACACAGTCCAGCATAATGAAGTCTGTTCGTTACATTATTGAAGTTGGTTAAATTGTCCAGATCAGTTACGATTTACTGATTCAGTTAAGATCCCGTCTCGTCAGGCTTTAGTACACATCGCCTGGCCATAAAGGCATTTACCAGAGGCGTGTTAACGGGTAACGTCTCCGTGTTACTTGTTTATAGACACGGTGAAATGTTTACATTATTTGCGTTTGCGTCACGTCATAAAGTTGTTTGTGAGAACAAATAATAAGATTACCCTACATATTATCTATCGCAGCCATTAAAGATTTGTGCTTAAAATTGTGAACAACATGAACATGACAAAACAAAATCATGAGTTAAATTTTGTAGCAGCAAGATGAAAAATCTTCTGTTGGTGTTTTCGAAGTTCAACAGTAACTGCTGTTCATCTTGCCAGGGACGCCGGAGCGATTTCAGGGCAAGGGGGCGACTTTTTGGGTATGGGCAACATAGATGGCAGGCAAGCGTAGCGAGCCAAAATATTGGGGGGTCCAGGTGTACTCCTGCGGAAAAATTTTTGCGGCCACGCCCTCTAGATTGACTTAAAATGGTACCAAAAATGTTTTAATGATTTCCGTCGCATAATATTTAACTTTATGATTTCCGTTGCATAATATTTAACGTTGTAAAAGCAATATATCATTTTTCATGAAAAGGGCACTTTTGCCCCCCCCCCCCTTGCCCCCCTTAGCAAAGGGCAGGAGGGGCGCTTGCCCCCGCGCCCCCCCTCTCCGGCGTCCCTGCAACTCGCTCTGTTGTTTGTCACGTTCAGTTGCCACAATCGTGCAATGCAATGGAAACCTTTGAAAAACAAAAAACAAAAGGAAGGCAGTTATTTGTTCAATTTTTTGTTGTTGTTAAATAGCACATTTCGTTTAAGTTAGTTTCAAACAAACGCAGTACATAAAAACGCGTTTCTAAATTGCTGCTTTTTCACTATTGCTTTTAACAAAGGCAGGTATAACGGGCGTCTCGTGTTTTTGTAATCTACCTAAATAGACACGTTGTGCATGCTTTGATTCAGACTTCCCTAACTAAAACCCAAAAACAAACCAAATGTTAAAGAATTTGGAAATTTAACACGAAATTGTTTCGTGCACAACAAAATAAAATCAATATTTACAAGTTTTAGCGCTGTTATCAAAACTTTAAACTATATGCACATTTTTAACTTTTATATTCATTTTTAACTTTTTTATAAGCTTGTTAATCGTGTTTCACGACATAAATGAACAGATCTTTCGATCGGCGTTAAACTTAGATTTTTTATAGATGTTTTGTAAGATATCTCGACATTCACCTTGTTTATTTAGTAGTTTAAGCAAAAGTTACAAAGACATCCAGCGACGAATTGCGATTTGCATCGTTGCAGTGTGATTTCCTCCAATTGTTGATTGGCGGCGCTTGTTCTCTTGTGAACATTTGGTTAGGTGCGCACGTTGCAATAGGTTCTTTGAGACAAATAATGAGGAAAGTTCGCTCATAGGCTGTCTTCTTCTGGTTGTTAGTTTTCTTCTGTTGAACGTTGCGGCTTAGTTGTAAAGTTGCAAAGTTTGAACGATTTGCCTGATCCAACGATGAAAGATTTTCTTCTGGAAAACTTGTTGCTTCAGATGTAACGCTTTATGGCAGCGCTTTTTTCCAAATGCTGATTGTCGTTCCTTAACGTGGTGGTCACCATTTGCAGGGCTAAAGCTGATTTAATTTGAAGACTGGTGCTAGTTTATTCAAGGGTTATAGTCCATGCACAGAACTAACGGTCCAGCATAATAACTTCAGTCCCTTACATTATTTCAGTTGATTAGTTTCGTTAGCCTCGTTTGGCTTAATGCCCACAGCTTTTGTACACATCGTCTGCCCATACCAGTAGTTAGCAGAAGCGTGTTAACGGGTAACGTCTCCATGTTACTTGTTTATAGCCACGGTCAAATGTTTATCTGCGTTTGCATCACGTCATAAAGTTGTTTGTGAGAACAAATATAAGATTACCCCTACAGTAGGATTCTAGACCAGCGCCCTAGTCGCTTCTGTAGTTTATACAAAAACAATTTGAAAGTTGAATTTTTATTTGAAAAAAACTCCCGGGTGCACTTGCCATACTTTCCACAGGGGGTGAGGGTGTTGTTTATTATTTATTAATATTGCTTAACCTACCAAATCGCTAACCCAAATAATGTTTGTTGTGGTAGGATTCTAGACCAGCGCCTATAGAAGTTATCTCCAACCCATTTACCAAACTTTGAAATTCGCATTACTGTAAACGGCTTTAGCAGATCTGTTTACAGTAGTGAGAATTTTCGAAAGTTCAATGTGCTGGACAAATAGCCTCTTCTTACCTCCAAACAGGTCTCCATTTCTTTGGCGAAAATTCCCTGATGGGCCATTCAGTGTCAATTCACACAGTCCAGAAATTCAACCTCTCCAATTTTCCTTAAATTTTATACACCTTTTCACTATCCTATTTAATGAACACCTGCTAAATTTAAGCGTAATTTGTTGAGAAATGCGAGAGTTATGAAGCTTTTAGTTTGTAGGGGTCTGCTGAGGGGGCGCAATTTTTCTATTTTGGACCATGTTTGACGCCCTATTACTGCTAAACTAAATAAGGTAACAACCCAATTTTTTTACAGGTGATAGTACTACTACCAAATATTAAAAAAAAAACATGGTTTGCATTGTCACTCTAAAAGGTCATAGACATCCAAATTTGGCCTTTCCGAGCACTCAGCTAAATTTTTTCCTAATTTTAAAACCTGGCCAAGACCCCATTTTTGATTGGATTTGGCTAAAAATGGGTCAAAATGTTGTTTATAGAATTCTCTCTGAACTGCGAAAATTTCAGTATAAAATATTGGGTTTTGGGAGATATTTATTGTGAAACATGGGTTGAAATGATAAAAAGCAAAAAGTGGGGTCCTTTTAATATTCCGGTTACCCATGACCCCAGTGAAAATTTGCACTGAAATTTTGTCCACATATTTACTAAGATATGACAAGTCTACCATGCAAAATTAATTCATGGTTCTCAATGTTTTCTGATAAATATTCTGTGTCAAATTTGGACAAAAACGCGAAAAAATTACAAATGAAAAAAAATTAAAATGTATTTGTAATTGTGTTTTTAACAATTGTTACCTCACAAAACACAAGTGTCATACTTGTGACTGTTATGTACAACTTAATAACGGAGTATTTTTTTATTTTTTGGCCAGATTACTGTATAATTTACAAAAAAGTTATGCATTTCTTGCAACGCACACTCATTTGTTGTGCTATGTAAAACCTTATTTTCTGAAATGGCAATGAATTTAAACCTAGCAGCAAACTATAACTCAATTTTATACAATTCAAAATTGTGAAATAATAACTTGATTGTGACATAGATGCTGGCATAATTACATTTGGCAAGAGTTTCGCTAAATTAAACCAATGGGGTTGCGGTCCAAAAGTTTGAGAACCCCTAAAATAGAGGTGGTCAATTTTTAGTTTAAATACAATATATTCTTAAATGTTATAAACAGTTAGACAAACACACTAGTTTTGTTATCTTTTATAATAAGTATAAGCAATAGGCGAATGATCTTTATACGCTAATTTCTTTACGTTTCGATGCTTTCTTTTCAACCAGACCAGCGATTTGTTACCGATGCACCGTGGGCAGCTGCCACGTGCGTAGCACAAAAATGGAAAACATATATTTTTTAATATTTCTTTATTTTCGGCAATGTAATAAAGCAAGAAATTTAAAAGAAATGCCAGTATACAAAAAAAATCGTCAGGTGTCCCTTTACTTAAAAACGTTTACAAACACAGAGCTAGAATAACTTTAAATGTTATCGCGTTCCTAAAGTAGTTTTATTTCACTTTTCATTAGTAGTATGGATGACGACGTAAAAACTCCAATTTTAAACAAAACAAACAATTTTTTTTCGCGCTTTGCGCCAACACTTTCCTGCCTTCTTAAATTTAATTAAACACGTTTTTAAGTGCAAAAAAATATCCGAGGCCTGCCTGATTCACAGTTGTTCGAACATGTTAATAACACCATTCTTAGTTATCATTTTGTGCGGCCCACAGAGACCTTTCTGAGTTTGGTTTCGGCCCGCGACTAGAAAAAGGTTGCTGACCCCTGGTGTAAAACAATAACAGGCGCAAGATCACATCATAGCTTCATTTCACAATCATGTCAGTCTTTAAAAATGCGTTGACTGTCGGATGATATTTCATTTGCCCTTGTGGATGTTAAACAAGGTCAATCACAACTGCCGAAAAATAATACAAATGTAGGCCAATATGTGGCTTGCAGATTTGATTCTGATTGGTACAATTTGGTTGTTGGTTGTTTGATGACTTACACATGTAGCTAATCTTTTGGTGGTTCCACCAATTCTATTACATGGACTTTTGCCATGAGAATTAGCAAATAAATGACACTCAGTTTCAGTTCCAAAATCCATTGAATGATTGCAAAAATGCTTTTTTGTGGGTTTTGAAAATTTGTAAAGCAGCACCAGAATTGAAAAAGATCTTTTTTTTGGAGAGCCAAGTGATTTGGTAATAATTGGAATTATTTGGTCAGTAATTGACAAAAAATAGAAAAACATTCCAGTTATTAAGTTGTACACTTGTACATTACAGTTATCAAGCATAACACTTGTGTTTTTATGAGGTAACAATTGTTACAAAGCGCAATTACAAATACATTTTAATTTTATTTTTTCTCGTTTTTGTCTAAATTTAACACGGAATTTCTATCAGAAAACATTGAGAACCATGAATTAATTTTGCATGGTAGACTTGTCCTATCTTAGTAAATATGTGGACAAAATTTCAGTGCAAATTTTCACTGGGGTTATGGGTAACCGGGATATTTAAAGGACCCCACTTTTTTCTTTTTTTCATTTCAACCCTTGTTTCACAATAAATATCTCCCAACCCCTTTAATATTTTGTACTGAAATTTTCGCTGTTTAGAGAGAATTCTATAAACAACATTTTTAGCTAATTGCAATCAAAAAAGGGGTCTTGGCGAGGTTTCAAAGTTAGAAAAATTTAGCCGAGTGCTCGGAATGGCCAACTTTGAATGTCTATGACCTTTGACCTTTTAGAGTGACAATGTTAAATATGTTGTTTTTTTAATATTTGGTCGAAGTACTATCACCTGTAAAAAATTGGGTTGTTACCTTATTTAGTTTAGCAGTAATAGGGCATCAAACATGGTCCAAAATAGAAAAATTGCGCCCCCTCGGCAGACCCCTCTTAACTCAAAGCTTTATAACTCTGGCATTTGTCGACAAATTATGCTCAAATTTTGCAGGTGTTCATTAAATAGGATAGTAAAAAGGTGTCTAATATTTAAGGGAAATTGGAGGGGTTAAATTTCTTGACTGTGTGAATTGACACGGAATGGCCCTGATATGACTCCTGTTTTTAATCTGTAATTATGTTACGGTATATAAGAACAACAATTTCTTCTATGACAAGGTTATGTTACCTTGCATGTACTCTTTGAGCATTTTTATGTTGCTACCCGGTGTACACCTTTTAAAGTTTAAACAGCAGCCAAACAGCCCAGTTTGCACTTCATGGTACTTCATGTGAGATCTTAGATCTGGCAAATTTTTTTAACAATATGTTTGCGCACCTAAAGTTGGAAATTGGAAGGTTGTAAACTGTTGCATATTCAGTTTTAGGGGTGCAGGTTTTGTCAAATGAAAAAAAACTTGCAACACTTTTCATTGTGGCTCCTAAAATTTTTTTCACATTTGATTGGCCAAGTTTTTACAGAAGAACATATAACAAAAAATGATAATGTTTAAAGTAGGTTAGCTTCTATTTGCCTCGAGAAACCTGAAATTGAAATAGATTAGTAAATGCCAGGCTTCATTCCATGGCACTTGTTACCCACATTTGTGGTGTGCAGCGCTAAATAAACAGGTGTGCAGTTGTGCAAAACAGGTTGTTTTTCCCTTTTGAATTGTGACGTTCTACTTTAACATGGCAGAAAGATTTAAGTATTCCAATTTACTAGTCAAGGTCTGTACATAAATTGTTTGAGAAAAATATCTGGTGTGCACCTGCTGTGTAGTGTGCAGTGGAATAAGTGTGCAGCTCACTTAGCAAGCTTTTTGGTTCATCAATTAAGAGCGTTAATCCACTCCCATGTCTGTCAGTTTAGCTATACCTTTAGAAGTTAAAAAACACATTTTTTTAAATCCCTATGTGTTTCAAAGGAACTTTCCTAATTTGTTATGGTCAATAACCTAAAGTTGTCATTTTGGGCTGATTTTTTTAACAATACTGGATAAGGATGGACAATGCATTGCCCAAAATGAGCATGAACTGTACAGTCCTATTGTTTTTTTCGTTTAATTAGAATGACAGTGTAGTTGCATAATAATTGATTTTAGCTAAGGCATCAAAAAAAAAATATTGAAATTGTGATCCCATTTTATTAATTAATAAAAAATAAAAAAAAATTAGGAAAAATTTGTGAATACTTTTTTCGTGTATATTCATGAAATTAGCATTGTTTTTGTGTCAGGTTTAATTCCTTTCTTATTTTCTTATTTACATTTCAATATGTTCTAAGTTTTGCTAGGGGTGCTCAGAGCATCATAAGTAAAAAACCTAGCATCCACTACCAGGTGAAGAAATATTGCAACAGTCTTTTTGTTTTTTAAGTTGCGAAAAAAAATTTCCACCGAAAAGCATATCGGTCAGGGATGAAGAAATCCTAACATTCAGAATTCGGCCAGAATCTTGTGTGGTTACATATAGTATAATCATTTAAGAAGAGTAAATGTAGTGCTGCGGGTGCTTTAAATTACTAGACTAAGCAAACTCAAATCAAACACTATATATAGTTTTGGAGCATAATGCTCGATATATTATAATACCTTCCTGAGTTAAATATTTTGATTATATTTGGCTAGAAATAAAAGCTTCTATTCTAAAATACCATTCTAGTTTAAACATCCCTAATCTGTGGTAAGTAGGTTTTTTATTTTGTTATTTAGTGAAGTGATGCAAGCTTTTAATTTATAAACTAACTATTTATTTATTTTTGTTAATTTGAATAGAGGTAAATCCAATAGAAAGATGATCAACCTGTGTTTTCTGTGCTTAATATTTTTTGGTATTACTTTATCTACTAGTGCAAGTAAGCCTGGTCAAGTTGTATATGCTGTCAATGCAGGAGGAGATGAACACACAGATTCATTTGGAATTCATTACTTGTAAGTTTGCTCTTGCTAAATAGTTCAAACAGTTATTAGTTACATGCTCTCATTTGTTAGGTTTGTCTATATTACTAGTGGGTGGCATCCCTCTGGGGATCGTGCAACGGGTTTAAGTGGTTACCAGTAATCCGTTTAAGTTTTTATGCTAAGTGTTAAATCTATAAAAAAAAATTTCTGTTTGATATGCAATAACAAACTTTATACGAAAGAAGGTCGTTCTATTGAATGTTTTTATTAGCCTCAATCTCAAAAAGGAGCATTGACCGTCGCATTTTGAAACAGATTAAAACATCGGCAAACTATAGCTCCCGGCTAAACTGATAATAAATGGCCGTCTTACCCTAACTTCAGTAGTAAGCCATGTTTGTGTTTTTCTTGCACAGCTTCAGCTGAATAATTTACTAATTATACAAAGGGCAATTTTGAAGCCACGCTTCATACCATCGGCAAAATTAAACTACATATATCACCAAATTTGTTGAAATAACGCGGGACAGTGGTTCGCCATCCCTATATACAATAAATTGGTTACAAATGGATTGGTATTAAAAAAGTACTTTGTCAATCAATAAGGACTCGGCCAGACAAATTTACGCAAAAAAATTGGCAACCATTTTACCAATGAATTATTCTGCCTAATAATTGTATTTACCTATCTTTGACAGGTCACATAAATAGTTTTTTACTTGCACTATTTTTACACTCTAAATTTATTCTACAGAGTTAATTTTACCTTTTTTATCTTTTTTTAGAAAAGACCCTCTCAGTTTGGGTGTTGCCAGTGATTACGGGAAAAGAGAAGCTGTGATAAGAGCACCACCTAAGGATAATGTACTATACCAGACTGAACGATGGCATGACACATCATTTCATTACAACATCCCTGTGAAGGATAAGGATGATAGTGATTATGTCCTTGTCCTCAAATTTGCTGAAGTTTATTTTTATGGGCCAAATTTGAAGGTCCAACCATTGATTTATAAATGTAGGATTTAACAAATGGCTTTTGCTGTCTTTTGAAAAAGTTTTAGATGGAATTTCTTTTTTTCATGTAAAATAGTTTTTTCATGTAAAATAGTTCCTTGTCTTATGTTTAGTTATCGCTATTTGCTTTGTAAAATATTTTTAAAGTGAAATAAGCTTGGTAACTTTTAAAGTTTAAAACTGAAACATGACTTATTGTTTGTCCAACACAAACTTGACATGAACATCATCTATGATTTATTTACTGGCAAAAGTTAATATATCTCTTACGTTGTAATTTTGTTCAAATTCTTAAATTTTGTTCAATTCTTAAATTACTATTAGTTGACCCTTAATCATTCACTAAACCAGGGTTTCTCAACCGTGGCCCTCGGCCCCCCTCGGCCACAGAGCGGTCATTGGGGGGGGCACGGGCATAACTCACTAGCTAGATATTGCAAAAACCAAAGTGTGACTATTTTCAAAATATACCAGTTACCTTAAATTTGTGTTTTTTAATACTAATGTAAAACTTTATTGTAACGTTTTTGAACACATTTTTCTGATACCTACTTTGACTCGTCAGTAGGGATGTTTAACCAACATTGAGTATTGGATCCTCTTATTCGTTTTATTGCGGAAAGTTATGCCTAATTGTTCGTTTGCAAGTGGCAAGTTTGGTTAAATGCCTGTCGCTGTCGGGAAATAATTACTGTATAATAGTGTACGACTGTACGTATACTAGCAATGCAGTGTGGCGTCAGCCTTTATTCGGGCGGCCAATTATTAATAGGATGGATTAGGCGAGCAACTAGTGCAGTGGTTCTTAAACTTTTTGAGACATTTTTGAGATATAAGCATAACAGCAACTTATTTCTAGGTAAGTTGCATTAATGCAAAGGATGTTTTTAACCCAGCCTAACTGTTTTTAACCCAGCCTAACCTAGGGTTGCCATATTTTGAAACGCGGAATTTCTGACCGCTGTTTCAGTGGCCAATTCCAGATCAGGGAGCTTAAAAACACTCAAAAATCTCAAAAAATGGGGTGGAGTATGGATTTGGGGGCTTTAAGAATACATTTTAAGTTACATAAAACTGGAAAATAGATTAGTGATGCTTTCTTGCCATTGTTTAATCTAAAAATTACAAGTGTTCTGTGTTTTTAAAGAAAAACGTACAGTATCGTGTTAGGGGAAGTCCCAGCTTTTAGCAATTTTAGTGTTGTAATTTTGGAGTGTCTGCGGAGCCCCTAAATCTTGTCCAATTGTTTTGTAAACTTATGAAACTGATTTTTATGTGACACATAATAGGAAATCAAGCCGAAAACATAATTTTTCAAAAAAAAGTTAAATCTGAAACACGCAAAAACTCTACAAAAGCGAAAACAAAAGGATTAAAAAGCCATAAACCTGGTAGTGTGACGTAACAATGAACAGTATTTTCAAACAATTAACAGTGTTAGCACTTTCTCTGTGAATATTCGAGCTATTTATTAAACAGTATGAAAATTAAACAAAATTTGGTATTAATAAATAGGCTACCTTTTTTAATCGCATGCGTGCGTGCGGCACACACCATGTTTTTCTCGAATGGCCGATCAGAGCGGGTAACTTAATCACGTGATTAATGCGTTAGCATAAAGTTTTTGTGGAATCATCTCCTCACAAAACTAAAATACTAACCTTAAAATCAACAGGAATATTCTACACGACAGAAAAAACTAATGTGTGATAACTCGATGTTGTCCATTCAATGATCACCATAAAGTTTAGTCATAATTAATACAGATTTTGTCAATTTTCGCGCCCCTCTTGTGAACCTCGCATGCCCCCAAAGGGGGGCGCGCCCCCCAGTTTAAGAACCACTGAACTAGTGTGTAAGGCCAGGTGCAGTAATTTCGCAATTTCCTTTAAGAGCGTTTAGTTGCAAAATAAATATTCCATTGTAAAATGCATAAAGTATGCTACGTCACAACAGGGTTATTCAAGGTCATTTTTAGACCAACATTCAGCGGTTTATGCACAGCTTAATTTTTAAGTAGGCTATTAGTTGAGCATTAATCAAGCGAAACTCAAGAAATAATCTCAACGAATGTAGTGGCATGGCTTGGCTCAGTACAAAACAGAGCCAAATATAAAAAATGCCTTGGCGCATACGAAGAATAAGATTTGTAATGACTAACTAAGTTAATTTAAATTAAAATGACTTATTTGTAATTTTTTTAGAAAGTAAGTGCATTGATTCGTTAATTATTGGCTGTATTTGTTATTAACATGAATAAGTAAAACAGGTGAAAAGACGTTAAACACAATCAGGTTTGCAGAGCTCCTCTGGCAAATGTAATTTTTATTCCGACGTTTCGACGTCCTATACAGGAGCTCTGCAAACCTGATATTATGCCTGGCAGTTAAGCTTATATATGTTAAACACAATGCTTGGTATATTTATAAGCAGGGGAAAAAGGTTGAGAACCACTGCACTAAACCCAAACTTATTATGTTTTGTTTTGTGTTTCTAGGTGTTTAATGTGCGTCTAAATGACCGGCACATGGTTGCACAAGATCTTGACATATTTAAGGAAGTGGGACACAGTACAGCATATGACAAAGTAATACCACTAACAATTAAAAAGGGGAAACTTAGTGTTATGGGAGAATATTCAACTTTCAATGGTGTATTGAAACTGGAACTTGTTAAGGTAACTTCTTAGTTTTAATGGTAAACTTTAGAGATAGATCATATTATAATATCGGTCAATGCTCCAATATTTTTGTCAATTTTAACGTTAATATTATTTAGTTTTTTTTAATAAATATATATATGAAATATTGTATAGTTTTTCCTAAGCAGTATGACTGAATGCGATTATGTCGGCCAAAGAATCAGCCAGAAAACCGAAGAAATTGGTGCAAAAAATGCGAAAAAAAATATGAAAAAATTTTTTTTTTTCTAATTTTTTTTAAAAAGTTTTTTTTTCAAGATCCATTTCACAAAATACCTTGTGGTTGTTTCCACACATATTTAATCACATATATTTTTGAAAACCGGAAATATGTAATAAGTAAACATTACACACTACAACTGGCAATTCATTTTGTTGCGCAATTTTGAAAAAAGTTATGGTAGTGCGAAGCACGTTGTTTAGTGAGAAAAAGCTAGTATAAGGCATATAGATTGTTTATTATTTTAAAAAGTACACAATTTGATCATACAATTTATGTGTTGGCAGTTTTACTTTGATTTGGCAAGTACTCTGATTTTAAGTTGAATTCCTGTATATTGAGTTGAATTCCCTGTTCCTGTTAAATGTACAGGTATAACATTTGCATCGGCATATAGAGGATGTACCAGGCTATGCTTCTTCACCTAAGGCCTAAAGCACCTGGGTGTGCGACCTTTCATACTGCCCAGCCAAATATATGTATTCGGATTCGTCGACTACCTGTTAGTGACTACCACAACGTTTATTCGAATCAACGGAAAAGTTTTTTTTTTTTTTTTTTTAGATTTTATAAACCCCAGTTCGAAAAAATTGTTCACACACTACATGCCATCTTTAAAGCGACAAATTTTCACAGCTGTGGAACCTTATTTGGATCGGGAGGTTTGCGGTAAAAAATAAAATACTACTTTTTAGCTGCGCAGAGAGAAATTTGTTTCTGTTTTTTACAACTAACATGAAATTGATAAAGTTGCCCAAAATTTTGCGCACAAGCCGAAAATAAGTGCGCAAAGTGCCCAAAATTTCCAACAAAAAAGTGCCCAAATTGGATACGCGGAAGCGGGAGACCTTTTTTTTCTTTTTGGTCTTGACTATTTTCAGATTTTTAGTCTGTTAATATCCGCGAAGTTGTCAATTTAACGGGTCCTTAATGATATTTAGTTTGGTAGTTCTATAATCTGTAATTATGAATATAATCGTTTTTTTTGCTAATTTTTTTTGCTAACCCCCAAGGGGTCCATGGACCCCAGTTTAAGAACCCCTGCCCTAACCCAAATAATGTGCATTGATTTAGTAATGATATAAACACTTTCAGTCCGAATACATCAATGTGTTACGTAACAATCCTATATAACCTGGACTAGAAATTATCTTATGCCCACCTGAGTTTGGGCTGTTTTCCAGCGTTTAAATAATTATTAAATTAACACACATTATTTGAGTTAGGGAACTGGTTATCGTTTGAGTTTGAGTGGGTCAAGTATTATTAAATCTATCTCATAGTTTTTTGTAAGTTTTTAGCCAATATTTTTTATTTATATCTGCCGGAAGTTTACCTAAAGATCCAGTTAGTGCAAATTGCCGCTACCTCAAGGTCTAAAGTCAGACTCTCCTGCCTTTGGATGCCCTAATTATCGTAGACCTTTTTAATTTCTGACAGATCACCTGAAACTACACATGCGTGTAATTTCAAAGTAAAACATAAGACACCGAATATAGGCAAAAATCATACCATGCGTGCTCAAACAAAACTATTTTGTGCACTTTTTTAACGGTACGTAGCTTAAACAAAACTAATTTGGGCACTTTTTATTCCATACGTAGCTCGAATAAAACTAATTTGGGCACTTTTTTGTCCGTACGTAGCTTAAATAAAACTAATTTGGGCACTTTTTTGTCCGTACGTAGCTCGAATAAAACTAATTTGGGCACTTTTCTGTCCATACGTAGCTTAAATAAAACTGATTTGGGCACTTTTTGTTCCGTATGTAGCTCGAATAAAATTAATTTGGGCACTTTTTTGTCCATACATAGCTTAAATAAAACTAATTTGGGCACTTTTTTGTCCATACGTAGCTCGGATAAAACTAATTTGGGCACTTTTCTGTCCGTACGTATCTCGAATAAAACTAATTTGGGCACTTTTTCGAAACTTGCGTGAAGCAAAAATGGGGTACATAAGGTATTATATGTAATAATCTTAATAGTGATAATGTGGGCTTCAGGAGACGACTGGAGGTTGAATTTAAGTAAAAAAACAACTTTTAATTGTTTGTTTTTTGCTTGCGCACTTATGTGAAAAAAAGTGCGCAAGTGAAATTTCAAAATAGTTTTTTACTTACTTAACTACCAGGAACAACCAGGAGTACAAACATACAATGAATGTTTTTAAACTTTAAACCAAAGTGAAAAGTGATAAAACATCAGTGTAAATATATTATTGACAATATGTGATCGTATAATTTAGTCTTGGCAGCAAAATCCCTCTGTTATCAGCTTTTGCAAGGGGCCCAATTTTCAGGACGTTGACCCGGAAATTTTAGTAAGTCTGCAAAAACGCAAAATCGGAAGATAAAGGAATGTAATGTGTAAAATTTTGTGCGCCTTAATCGCGTTTTATCATACATAGCTCGTTTTTCTTTTTCCTGCCTCCGATATTTCCAGACTTTGTCTATTGTTGACTGACATACATTTTGTAGGTGTGCCACCAAATTGTTTTATCTCTGTTGGTGTGCCACAAGTGAAAAAAGGTTGCAGAGCACTGGCTCATATGGGTGTAAGAAAAATTGTTAAATATTTGTTAATTTTAAAGACAAATTATTATAGGTTTGTTTCACAGCAAAATTTTGACTTTCATATCAAAATAATTAACCTCTGCAGGCAAAAACATAGAAATTGATGTGATTTTTTTTATAAAATAAAAATCCTTTTATAAATCAGTAAGCTTTGCAAAGAAAAATATATTACAATGCACAAACAGGACTTTAATAAAAATGATTACATTGCACAACAGGACACAAAAGTTATTCAATGGTCACCACCTCTTATACAAAAACCACACACCTTTTCTATTTTTTTTTCAGTCAATTTTTATGTGGCTCACTTTTGACAAGGAAAAAAACAGATTTGGAACTTTAAATATTTCACAACTGTTTGAGACCCTTTCAAACTTGTTTCTCATATAAAATTTTTGTGCCCCCCGGAGTTAACCACATTAGTTATTACAAATTTGTACTGATATAACAAAAGGATTTGTTATTTGATTTTTCAAATTTGTCTTTTTCACAATTTTAAGTAGCTTTCAAGCAGACATACATATTTAATTACTCATTGGCATCACAATCCTATTTACTATTCTAAGAGTTGAAATAAACTGATATAACCATGGGTGACATAAGTGTGATTTATCACAGAACTAACATAAAATCCAAATAATGCTGTTCTGTAATACATAAAAAAACATTGTGTTCTTGCTTTGACTTTCTGATAGATACTACAACCACGTTGATTCTTTACATTAGTTTATTATTATGGAAATCTAATTAGTTAAATTACATACTACCATAGCTGCTAAAAATCTCCTTAATTTTAAAGAGGTCATATTTGCTTTTTGTGTACTGATTCTTTCTTTTTTTCTTTGTGTACTGAAGTAAAGCAATTTTAGCAGTTTTATGTAGGCACTTATTGCTAAAATTAGGTTCTATCTGTCATATTAATGGACTGTGTTTCTACCTTGTGATCAGAAAAAAAGTATCAACATATAATAGAGAAAATTTAATCGCATTAAATAGGAATAACATTAGCTTCTTAGACTTAAATATCAAAATAATCACAAACTACAAGTGTATTTTGTTATTTTTTTAAAAACAACAACAATGATTTGCTATTTTATTTTACTCTAGCACAAGTGTCATGTTACACATTCTAGACTTATAGTCACCTGATGTTACTGCTGAAGTTGATTGTAAGCGAAATATAAATTTGAGAACACATCAAACTCCTTGCCTAAAATCCTTTCTAAATAAACATTATACCTTTTGTGTATCAATGAAACGTGTTAACAGTATATTGCTATTTATTGCATTACAGGGGGCGTCAGATAATCCAAAAATTTGTGCTTTTTATCTCATGAAGGGTACACCAGAAGGTAAGAAGGTTTAAATCATTGAAATAAAATTTAAATTGTTATGTTGATTTATTACTGCATGCACAGGCGCCGAACTTTCAAAATTCCAGGGCGTTTTTTTAAATCAGTCCAAAATGTTTTTTATGCATACTCACCAACAAAACACAACAGTACTTATGAAACAGGTACTTCCGTAAGTTATTATTGAAACAACGCGGTGTGTCTCTCGGAATTTTGTCATGCGAAATTGCAAAAACGCGCAAAATGCTCAAGGACAATATATAGTGGCGTTCTACTCAGCTCATAACAAAGAAGTGGCCTGTCAGTGAACGACACAATATTTACGCAAACACGTTTATTTATTCACACTACCTAATAAGAACGGCGTTTAAGTTATACTTAATGACAAATCGTAGCATTTCTGGATACCTGGCGAGCAAAGCGAGCGCGAATTTTGTGGCATATCCGGAGTTTTCTTAAGTTCCTTGCAAATTTTTATTACATAGGCCTCATCGATGCGTTAGTAGTACTGAACAATAAAGTTGTTTTAATTTTTCGCTTTAGATTACCGTTTTCTACTAAGCAGCCTATCGTCACAGTGTGTTTTAAGATTACTGAATTGTTACCTCACACGAAGTAGTGTGCTATACGGCGTATCAAATTTTGATAAAAAAACAAGCTCAGTTGATGGGTTAATGCAGATTTTACCAGATGAGGTTAATCCCCAAACACAGAATTCTTTTGTAGGCGATTTTACCAGCTTTCGTGCGATTTCGTCAGCCTTTAAGGTTGATAGACACGTGTCAAAGTTAACCCTAAAGATGCGTAGTAAGTTTTACCTGACAATTTTTTTTAATATAACCTTTTATGGTTGATAGTTTCAGGGTATCTAGGGCGCTTTAGGGGGGAATCCTACTTTAAAACATAAACTTATCAGATGCATCAATAATTTTAAACTTAGGTATCAAAAATGGCAACAAAAGACTGATAATAATTAAAATTGGCGTTCTGTATTTTGCGAGTTCAACACCTTAGTTAATCTATCTGCAGGTGCGAGCGGATATTTCCACACGATGTAGGTTTCGCACATTATTGTAGTGAGTTGTGCTACTGACGGCGCATCTTTATAATAGTTTTATCAGAATTGAAATTAACACATTAGTTGCGCGTGTAACTCGGTCAAATTTCAGGGCGTTTTGACGCCCTGCCAAAAATCCAGGGTGTCTAAATCTGCACACCCACGTTCGGCGCCTATGACTACATGCATAGTTAAGTCTTGGAAGCACTTTTCTAAGATTTCTATGATATTTACTTTGTGCAAAATATAGCGAAAAAAACACATGTGCGAAAAAAATTAAAAAAATCCATTTTGAACACTAATCACTAACTAACGCAGGGTTTCTTGAACTTTTTTTAGCACGGACCCCTAATTTTATTTTGGGGGGGGGGTTGTTGTATGGACCCCCTTGTGACCCATTCCGAGAAAACCTTTTTGAACTGCACTAATGGGACATAGCGCAATAAAATTAAAATGAATTGGTAACAAACTGTTTGTTTTGTTAAATTTACGGAATAGGGAATGTCATTTGTTTTTCAATATCTTTGATTTAATCTCACTTAATGACTAATGTGATGTATGCTACTGCTTGTTTTCTAAAATAATTTGAAATTGTGGCTTCGTCTTTGATAGAGCAACACGCATATCATCCTTTGCATTCAACCGGTTTTGACTCTTCGTCTTAATAGTAACTAAGGATGATAATCCTGACTCACATAAATATGTAGTCGCAAAGTGATTCCATTGCCCTTAGTTCAATGAGCTCATCTTTTACAAGATCCTCAAAACTGATAGATTTCAGTTCAACGAGGAAAGGATAACGTATCCACGCTGTACTTTCAAGACAGTAACTTCTAAAGGAGCTTTACAATGCTTCCAAATGACTGCACATATCTGTGTGCACTAATGATGGCAGAGCATTGCAAACTGCAGTTCCATTCTGAAGCATCAATTCTTCCAACATTGGGACATTTGAATAGTTGTTAGTGTCCAATCTCCTTTTCCACAGAGATAACTTGCCCTGAAAAGCTTTCGAGTTTTTCAGAAGCGTCCATAATTGTAATGGCAGGTCCTTTGATAGAAAGATTTACCTCATTTATATCAGTAAAAACATCTGCCAGGTAAGCTAACCCTTGAATATACTCTTCACTTTCAAACTACTGCTTTGAAAGTTCAATGTTTTTCTCGTTTAGAAAAAAAGAAACTTTCATTCAAAGTTCAAATAAGCGCCTCAAAACTTCTCCATTTGACAGCCACCGAACTTCTGTATGATAGGGGAGAACTTCATGTTTGGCCCCCATTCCTTGACACAACCCCTTGAATATTCGATGATTCAAAGCACGAGCTCTGATAAAGTAAGCGATTTTCACACTGCAAGACAAAACTTCTTTCAACATTGTTGGGAGAGTTTTCGATGCTAATGCGTGGCGATGTAAAAAGCAATGAGTAACACTGACGTGAGGAGCTTCTATTTTTAGCAAAGTGGCAAATCCAGGTTTCTGGCCAAGCATTGCAGGTGCTCCATCTGTGCACAAACTTCCAATTTTTGCTTCCAGTCAAAGTTTTGCAAAAAAAATATTAAGCATTTCAAAGACATCAGTGGCTTTCGCATGTTGTAAAAGTCACTCACAAAATAAAAATTCTTCTTTGGTGTCACTACAAACATAGCGAACAAAAACCAAAAGTTGACGAGAATTACAGTGTTTTTCCTAAGCAAACATTTACACTCGCCAGCCCTGGTGAACAGTCATCAATCAGCACTCCAGGACGAAAATAACACTCGCCAAATTTGTTGGCACGCAGTTGGCAAATTTACCTGCTAGCGTGGTCATTTCTTGAGTTATGATTAACCTGTCTTGTGGTTTCTACACGTAAACATTAGTTTTATAAAAATCTGGTCGTTTATTTTCATGCATGGATGAACACTTTAATTACCCATAAAGCAGTTTTCGCTTAAAACAATGTTTTTAGTCGAATTATTTATTACAATTATTATCTTTAGTTAAAAAAATAACACTGACAGTTTACTAGCCACGGCTTGCCTGTTTTACATTTATCAAAAAATCCTCGCGCTCTATTTTTCGTATTCTGGTTCTTATGTGCTTGGAAGGACGTTTCACCGCAGGTTGCTTCACGTCAGAAACAAAACGCCACATTTCGCATAACACTATAGTAACTGGTTAAACAGCAAATAATAACAAATAATTGTAAATTTACAACTAAGCCATTCATTCGCAAAGTTAATAACCACATGCACCAGAGGTTTTGTGCTGCGCGACGCCCTATAGTGGGTCGTTTCAATTTTCCAAGTCCATCCGCAATGGTTTCGATTCATATATTAACATAATTGCGATATAAAATATTTACAGACAGTTATTTTTTAAGCTTTGGTTTGGTTGACCGCCAAAAACAATAAAAGATCACAACAACATAACGTAGACTAATTGCTAATTCTCAGCTTTAGGTACACAAGTAGGCGGCATTTTAAAATAGCGTAGTGGTCAATGGGCCGTTTCGGTCCCTCAAAACATCTTTAAAAAAAACTGCTTACACATATTATATTATTTGCATTAAAACCTATTATTACCAAAAACTGCAGCAATTACTTATAATTTTTTTATACAAACAATTCAATGAATACTGAAAGTGAAATTCTTATCGCTGGGTACACCGCAAGTCCAATATACCTTTCCAAAGGGGTTAATGACCGGGTTTAACATTAGAAATTATCAACTTTATAGTTAAACAATAAACCAACTATTTGCCACTGCAGCAATGATGTGTTAGCCACTCCCCAGTTGGCCAAAGGTGTCAATCAGCGCTCGCCCGCAGCGATTTGCACTCGCATTGGCGAGTGGGGAGTGCTTAATCCCAACCCTGAATTAGAAATATCTGAACTTTCATCCAGTTGCATACTGAATGGAAAGGATGTGACTTTCAATTCTTCCATTACTTGCTTTAAAATGTTAGCGGAATTGTCAGTGATTCTGGAGTGGACGATGTCATCGACACAGGTGCTAATTCAAGCTTCCTTCTTTCTTTTACGCCACAAATTGTTTTGATCATCAAGGTTTCTCCAATCGTGTGTTATTTTTTTTGCTTGGCGCTAAGCAACCTTCTACGATGCTTCAAGATAAGGTTTTTACGTTGTGATAAACCCATGCTTTGGTAAAGTTCCAGCTTTCTAAGATCGAGCTTTCTTGCGTAATAGATCAAATATTGTCAGATGAATTGTTGGGATGGATTAATTGGAAATGCTCTTAACTTTGAGGGCTTAATACTTCCATTCGCAAGAACCTTTCCACATAGAAAGCACTGTGGCTTTTGAATTCCATCGCCGTGAGTGACGAAAGTAAAACCAAAGGAACTTAACTCAACGACAAAGTTAGCCTAGTTAACTAGCCTAGCTGCAACTGATATATTTTTACAATGCTAAAATAGCGGCAAAAACAACAATGTGGAAAGTGACGTAATAGACATACGAACAACAGAGGCGTAATGAATCCACTTTTACTTCAAAGTTGTATTTGGGTGAGGTTTGCAGGCCTAAAGGGGCACTTGGATAAAATAGTCCATGTTGTAGGCTAATCTTTGAAAGCAAATAATAAGAAACCCAATTTTTTAGTTGTTTATTCTGTATACCAAGAACTTTTAAATAAGTTTAAAATGAAAAAAGACTAGTTTCATATAGCTTTATATCCCAAATTGCACACATACTATTTTTGATTATATTTTGCGTGGTAAATGCATTCATCTGCATTTTATCTTATGGAAGCCTTGACATGTCTATTTTGGTAATGACATAAAAAAATGGCTCACTAGAAAATTTGTTTGGGCAACATAGTTTAGCTCAACGGTGTCCAACCTGCGGTCGTCGATAAATAATTGTGCCGCCGTTATCTTGTATTATAATAAACATGTGTTGGCGGCCGTGTCTGTATTTTTTTCTGTATATTTTGTTTATATCAAAGAACAAAAAAGATTAAATCATAAACCACAGACAGTATAGCTGGCGACCAAACATTGATACAAGCTTGCGTTTTACCTCATGCTGAATTTGGAACTTTGAGGTCTAAAATTAGACGGGGTTTTTATGTTGTAGGCCAGCCAGAGATTCGTCTATCATTTCTGGTTATCAGATTGGCTAAAAGCAATGTGAGCAGGGGTGGTTGCAGAGGGGGCACCTAGCCATGCCCCCTAAAAAAAGACATAAAAAGGACATAAATGCCTGTGTTTATAACATATGCGATTCTTTTCGCATTTTTTTCGCGCTTTGTGTGACTAATCTACATTTCGGTTCCATATTTTCCCACGAGTTCGTTAGACAACAAACGTTTAAAATTAATTATGTTATGATGTCACGTTTTGACAAGTTTTTGAGTCATCCCTAAGAAAATTCAACTAGCGGCCGTGAGAAAAATAAGACTGTCAATGCGGCCGTCAACAGATAAAAGGTTGGGTACCCCGGGTTTAGCTGGACAATATATTTTAAACTTAACAAAAATATATCTTCTATAAGTATTCTTTAGATCAGGGGTGTGCAACCTTTTATACTGCCGGGCCAAATATGTGTGTGGAATTATACCACGGGCCACTTGCATATCTTGTTGCCTATCAGTTAGTGACTACCACAAAAAAAAGTTTCGTTTTTAGTTTATTGTGAATCATCAGAATAGTGTTTATGAGAGCTTTGAAGTTGGCTTGCTTTTCCAACCACCCTATCCAGGTTCACTTGAATTTAAGCGCTGGCAACCCAAAGTCCATTTTCTAGGTGTTTTCACTTTCTTTTCTAGTTTGGAAAAAAAAATTTTCACATACGTATGTTAAACCTTACAATGCCATCTTTAAAGCGACAAATTTCCTCTATTGTGGAAACTTATCTTGATCAAGAGGTTTGCGGTAAAAATTGCCAAGACTCATTTCCAAGTACTTTTTTGCCTTTAAATCAGGTCTCACCTGCAGTTCAATCAATTTCGTTTGAATATCAGTTGGTGCTTTGTCAACTTCCCTTTGAAATAGGGAGGGAAATATTTCAAACGAATGTTTGTTGGATTTGAAGTCTTTAAAGCGATTCAAAAATTCATTTAATGGATCTTCAAGTTGGTCTACGAATTCTGTCTGTTTTCTCAGGAAGCAGTCCAGTTTCTTTAAGAGATTGAAAGGGGCTTAGATCTCCTTTTTGTAATTGAGCTTTTTGAAGTCTTAACTTGTTCTGAAACGCTTTTATGTGCCCAATGCCCATACATGTCATTTGCATACTGGCCATTTTGCTGCAGCTTCGTGTTGAGGTCATTCAGGTGTGTAGTTATATCAACCAAGACAACAGGTCTTGATGCTCACAGTTAGATCATTTAAAACCTTTTGGAACTGGCAATGATTAAGTCCTCACACTCAAATAAAATTTACTGCATTAGTGACCGGACCAAGGACTTGTTAAATTTCAACGTCTTTGTGCACACACTTTCCTGGTGAATGATACAGTGGAAAATTGCAGACTTTAAGAGCTCCGCTAAAACAAGTACGAAACGTATTAGTTATATTCAGTGGACTGTGACCTAATCTCAACATACAAAAAACAGCAGTAATTGTAGGATTCTTTCCGTATAGGTGGTGCGTGTTGGCCGATCTATAGAAAAAAATGACGTTTAATTTTTTTTAAATATTGAAACTGATAATACAGCCCTTAATTTCGCCGGGAGACTATTCCAGAGTTGAATTGCCTTGCAAACAAACGAGTTATGCATCCTTTGGGTTTTCGAGTGGACAGCGGGCATTTTTAATGGGTAGCAAAACTCATAGCTAACAATATCTTTTTTAATTTAGGTATGTATGATTGTAAGTACGATAGTCCAATGTGATAAATTAACTTAAAGAATAGTGACCAAGCATGAACATTTCGTCTTAATGAAGAGGAGTTAGACCAAGGTCAAGTAGGATTTTACTGTGTGATGTGGTTCTCATGCACCCTAGCATTAGCTTGGCTGAATCGTATTGAACACTTTCAAGAAGGTCACTGTCGGACTTTACTACAATTGTCATAAATTATGTCGGCGTATTCCAGTATTGGAAGAATATGAGCTTTGTAGAGTTCAAGGAGTATGTGGCGCGAAACAGTTGTTGAAATCTTACGCAGAATGTTTAGGCAGGTACATGCTTTATGACAAGTATAGAAGATATGTTTATGCACACTTTTCTGCCTTTGGGGTCCCCGCTGGCGCGAGGCGTAAACCTTTGCATCGTGTCGATCTCAACCTGCTTTACCATGATGATCGTTGGCACGTAAGATTTTTTTGTTGCATCGTTATAAAATTTACGTTTCTAGCCATATTTACCACTTTAGTAGACGTTAGTTCTGCGTCAAGTTGCAGTCTTTCAGAAAGAGTTTTATCGCAAATACCAACTACTATGCGATTTCGACTCATTTATCTTTGAGAGCACCCTAGTTGCATTTATCGACTTGCGAATACAATGAATTTATAAAATCATCAACAGTCTATCCGGTTATTTGATAAATGTGATTGAAAGTGGCTCGTTCATAAATAACATTAACTCTAACATTAAAGTTTTCTTTAAACTTCATAATAACCACATCATAAGTGGAAGACTCATCGAAAACGACGATAATACGCTATCTCCGGTGTTTCCCAGTAAATAAAGAAGTAAGTTCACCTTCTTTTTATCTGATTCACTACATAGATCCGACGCTTGTTGATACCTTTCGAAGCGTCCCATAAAATTGGGTTGGTTAAAATTAAAAGCTTCTGGTGGTCTGGCTATTGAAAGACATCCTATGCATTTAAATCCTACTTTTGACCCCATGCAGTATTTACTGGCAGGGCATGTTACTGGCAGGGCACACACCACGGCATATTAAAATACAAGTAATGGATGCCGTACTACTGCGAGAGTTGCGCTTATATACAGGCACAGAATGCGTCATAAAGGCGCACACAGCAATCCTATACAACAGTGGTCTTCAACCTTTTTATCAAGCGACCCCAATTTGAATAAAATTAATTTAGATTTTACATTACAAACCCCTTTTGGTTTTCAGATACTTATAAAACCATTTAATTAATGCTGAAACAAAGTAACATGAGCGAATATATCACAAACAATTCAGTAGAACTGTGGATTCACATGTGCACCAAAATGATTGCCTTTCAATTTGTTTCAACACAAAATTGTATTCAGTGGGATGGTGGTCTGCATAATGTCTAATATATAGGGCGATTATTTTTTTGCCGGCATAATTAACCACCCAGGTCTAGTTTATCACATTAGGTCCATCTCGAACTTGCTTTTGCTTTATATAGTATTGTATTTCTGATTCAGACAAAAAGGGTTGAACAGTATTTGCTGTCTGTTTTTGTTTATGATTTGCAATTATCCCATTTCTTATTTTGACAATATGCTAGGTCTGTGTTAATTTTTTCAATTTTCTGCAATTATTCTCACGTTTTATTTCAACTGTTTGCACAACATTTTTCTCAAATAACCAACGTATTGTTTTTCTTTGGAATTTTTATGGCTGTTTGTCTTTTTGAAATGACAAAAATATCAATTAAACATTTTCATGAGTTTTGCATAAACCCGAAAAAAATAACTGATTTGTGTTCGACGGGTAGTCAGTAAAACATGTAAAACGTGTGGTTGACGATGCCAAGACATTAAAGCAGTACTTCAAACAAAAATATGTCATTTAAATCAAAGTATTTTTAATAGGTCAAAATTTTGTTTAAAAAAAGTAAATTTTTAGGTCAAAATATGTTAAAATTTTGGTTTTTAGGTCAAAATTTTCTCATTTTTTTTTAAATATTATGCTCATTGTGCTGAATCCAGCTTCACACAGTCAAGTGATTAAAAACGAAATGAGTATATTTCAATAACATAATTGTGGGGTACGTTGATTGCACCACATTTATTTGGCAGATCTTAAGAGCTAAAAACAGCAATTGTATGTAAAAGAAACGAAAGCCTGTCTTACCTATGCACACAGTCACGTTTATTATTGTGATGTCATCGTACAGAAAACAAATTACATAAATTGTACTACAACAGTAGGAATATGATGAGTTATGGCGACTCCACAAAAATTTTAGGCGACCCCACTTGGGGTCTCGACCCACAGGTTGGAGACCACTGCTATAACACTGTCTTTTCTATTTTTAGAGTTGTCCTTGACTTAAAGTTGTGTTTCCTGCTTGTCACAAACATATTTTGTATTTTTTTCAAGTATTTGATAATTTATTTGCCAGATGTGCCAAAGCTTCCCCAACTTAAGAAAAACAGTGATGATGAAGAATCAGAAGAGGACTATGACGATGATGACCAAGATGTAGTAGATAACCTTGGTCCAAAATCAGATTCGAAAAAAACATCTCAAAAAAGCATCACTCACAAGAGCAAGATAAAATCAGGGCCTGCTGCTGTCAATCCTTATGCTGAAGATGGTAGCAGTCTTGTCATGCCAATCATGATTGCTTTCGGATTGTTTATTCCTACATTACTTTGTCTCTGTCGTCTGTAAACATCAGAATTTTAGACATAATTTCTTCATTGTTTTAACGACAATGTTTGTGAGCTTCAATGGTGGTGTGAATTTCATTCTGAACCAAAAGGGGAAGTCATTTTCGCATCATGTGACTGTGCAATGTTATACGTATCTGGCCTTTTACACATGCATAACAAAATTTTAGTTCATTTAAAACAATGGTTGTTTGGTGCTTGATGAATCTACATCTTTATCCATCACAGTTTATCTGGTATGGCAGACATTCCATATGTTATTAATCTTTGTTAATGTTAATGATAAACTAAGTGATAATCAAGTTGATCCAATCGCCCAACATAATCATCTTTGGGCAGTTGTGATTAAAATATTGTAAATACGGTCAAATTAGTATTGGCAGCTCCTTTTATTGATTCTTAATTTCACGCACAAAATTGTACTGTGACATGTGTTGTGGATGGTTTTAATAAAGTATGTAAGGAAACGTATGTTTGATTGTTTCTAAACTAAGTTGTACAATTTTCACCATTATGAGGTACGCAGTGTGGATGAAAAAAGTTATGTTAATCTACCTAATGGCACAATTTTGGAAATATTTATGCAGAAAATATGTTGAATGAGATCTTATGAATAATAACCACATTCTTGTTAATGCTTTTTTGTGATCTGCTCCTGTCAGGATGATTAAGTGACAAGTACGATAAACAATTTACAGGATTAAAGTTTTTTTTTGATGAAAAAATTGTTATTTAAATTTATTGTAAACCTTTTCTGGCGTTTTTCACACAACAATCTATAATTTTTCGCAACTGCAGTTTTTTATTATCACCTTTCTGAATTTTTCCGTTTCTTAATGTTTTGCACGGCCACTGATCGGGTATGGCAAAAGACGATTTTTGCGATCGTATTTGGATGTAGTGCTGTTTGTTTTCGTTCGTTTGGAAAAATTACAAACACTTTTATTCGTTTGTTTCTTTATTCTAAACTCATAAATGAGTTATATTTTACCAGGGTTGGATTTTATATTTTCAACAATCCGTACAGACGCTTTTAGATCGGTTATTTGGAGTTATATTCGTTCCGCTGGCTATGCATCGGCTAAAACGTAAAAGTGTTTACCTTTTTGTGTCACATTTCGAAAGGTATTTTATAATTTACCTTGGATTCTAAGAGTTGTATTTAATCTACTTCACTATATAGTAGCAAATAGCTAAAACCTAATAGTGTTAACCGGCATTATGTTTATGTCAGGTTATTTGTTTTGTGACGACAGGCTATGGTTTAGCCCAGAAAACAAACTGGTCACTAGGCCATTTTATTAACTTGGTTACTGAATCGAGTTTTCGTGCTTCGTACGAAACTTACATAGTTTGCTATGTCTGTGAAAATTATTATTGCCAAAAAAAATACAGAACTAGATGAGGTCGCGGTTGTATATTTTTTAGGGCCATTATTTTTAAGGATGGTTCGTCAAAATAATTAGGTCATTATAAATAGGGTTATTTACCAGGTTAATTCTTGTAATATTATATATTACACCTTGATTTTAGTGTATATATTAGGTTTTTTCTTTCCCTTGACTTATTTCTGCAAGCACAAACATATATATGGGCCGAAAATATTCCGCCTTAACTTAGGACTTAATTGCGAAAGGGGTAGTTTTATATTCTTACACGTTAGTTTGGTAAAGACTATGTAAATTTAATTTTGTAATCATATTTTTGCTTATGGTGTAATCTGGTGACTCAATTCATCTACGCTGTATTAATGAAGCTTCTCGCAATGCTTCCCTGCGTTCTACGATGAGTGAAAATTTATTACATGACCTTTCCTCTTCATGTATTACCGCGATATATACAATTCAAATACGGTAAGCAGTGTTCCCAAGATGACGTTATCAAACAAATATTCTCAATAAACTTGTATGTACTACTGCAATCGAGTTAAATATGTTTAAGGACATAGCAACAAAGTCGTCGCTCGAAATAATATCCGGTTTTAGTTTAAATTGACAAAATGTTTAATTTAAAGAAACTAGAATGCGCGATGTCTTTAGGGCTCAATTAAGGATCACGAACTATTCGCTCATTTGCATTTATCAAGATGATTTAGTCAATTTGTGAGGGCCATTATTGACCCCACAGGTGAGATAAAAAACATAAACTCTTTGGGCCTACACAGCATGGATGATGAAAAACGATTATACAAAGTAATTTATTACGTCACAATCGTCAATGCTGATTTGATTTGTTTAATTGCTTTAAGTTTTTTTAGTTTTAATTTGAGAATAATGTGACTGCGCAAAAGCAAATTTTACTGCGCAATTTGTCTAGTGTAGCTGCGCAATAGCGCAGTTGCGCACCTTAGAGGGAACACTGACGGTAAGGTATTTGGGAATGATTGAAAAATATATGTGATAAACAGACTTTATGTAGATAATGCGTACGGCCATGATATTAAATTTGGACCAGCTAACATGTTTAAAAAGCAAATATAATCATTCTCTTAAAGTGGTTTAAACCCTATGGTTTACTATACTTTTGCCAATTTTACTCGGTAAATTTTTACCATACCTTTGTCTGTGTCATCACTGTTAAAACATACTTTGGATCTGTTGTTTCGAGCAATATGCAAAACTTTATTATGCGCCTAATACGCCACCTTTTAAATGGAAAGGAAAAATTATTTCCTTGTTTCGCTTGTGATTTTCAATTATCCTATGTCTTATTTGAATAATATACTAGGTCCTAATTGTTAATTTTCTGCAATTATATTTACCTGGTATTTCGACTGTTTACACAACATTTTTCTAAAATAACCTGCGTCTTGTTTGTTTGTTTTTTGAAGTGACAAAAACATCAATTAAGCAGTTTTATGAGTTTTGCATAAACCTTAAAAAATAACTGATTTGTGTTCGACAAACATCAAAATTATGTGGTTGACGACTATCCAAGACACTAACTTAGTACTTTATACAACGATTTGACGTTTAAATAAATGTATTTATAATAGGTCAAAATATTAAACTTCAAGGTCAAAATTATATGGGCCGAAACTTTATTTTCGGGACATATCTTGTTTTTGCCGCTATTTATATGGGCCGAAATTTTATTTTCGGGACATATCTTGTTTTTGCCGTTGTTATTTTTATATGGGCCGAAAATTTATTTTCGGGACATATCTTGTTTTTGCCCGAAAATGTTTCAGACCGATTTTTGTCCGGAACTTTATGGGAAAAGTATACATCGTAGAACTTTCAAATTTTCAGACATGGCGTAGAGTGGTATGAAGATGCAATGTCGAGGTTTATGAGGCTGCACCCCTAGGTGCCTTTGACTGGGGGGCAAAAACCTGAAATATTGCGTTTTAGCTCCCTGTAGCTAACGACTGCCATCTAGCAGCAGAAAAACTTCGATACAGAATTCGTTCATATTCGCTTGCTTTGTCCAGCTCGTGAAGTGACGAAGCGACTGGACGCCTGCTGCGCTTTATTGTCCCGCGTCCAAAACTGGGCGCTTGCGACGTGCATTTTAAAAAGAGGCTTCTCTTTAGAAAAATTACAAAATGCTCTTAAGAAACAACATATTTTACCGCCGCGAATTTAAATGCGAAATCTGGTGGCAATATGCACCTCTCTCTCTTTGCACCTGTTTCGCATGTTACCAATCCAACATACCAACACCAGGCCTACACCACTTAAAATTGTGTGTTGATATGTTGGAATGAAGCAACATGCGAAACAGGTGCAAATAGCAGATATTCTTCAAATACGTTTTTTCAAATATTCTCTAAATCGTATTTCATTTTATTGTCGCGGTAATACACAAAAAGGTAAGGCCGTGAATGAACTTTCATCCACCGTGCAATTGACTCAGGGAAGCATTGCGAGCAGGGATGTTCAAAGCAGAATATCGGCGACACATTTACAATGCTTGCTTTAAATGCGGAGTCAGCGTTTTTTCGGGCGACCAATTACTTCGCGATAAGCTTCGCCTAATAATCAAGTGTCAATAGGGTGTATTTACCGCCTCAAACTTAAATGCGAAATCTTGAGGCAGTGTACGCCTCATTTGAGCACATAATAGTGTTTTTCAAATTGTTTGAAACTGCAGATTTAAAGCCTGTTTTAACATTGATTGTTCGGACCAAGCCATGGCAAAAAATTACCGAGTAAAAGTTTGCATAAGTATAGCAAACCATAGGCGTTAAACCATTTTTAGAATGATAATATTTGTTTTTCAAACACGTAAGCTGGCCAAAATGTAATAAAATGGCCATACACACTATCTACGTAAATTCTATTTATCAAATATATGTTTCGATCATTTCCCAAAATCTACGCCATATTTGAATCCCTTTCGCATCAAAGGCATAAGTTAAGTGGGGAATTTTTCGGCCCATATCTGCTTTTGCTTGCAGAAACAAGTTAAGGAAAATGAAAAACAAAATATATAATATAAAATACACAATACATAATATTAAAAAATAAAAAGTATTAAATAAAAAAAATGAAAATAAAAATAAAAATAAAACATAAAAAATGAAAAATCAAAAATAAATGAATTAAAAATCAAAACAAAAATGAAAAAAAACTAAATAAACAAACTAAATAATAAAAATAAAAACATTAAAAATAAAAATATTAAAAAATAAAAATAAATAATCAAGTCAATCAAAAATATTAAAAAAAAAAATTGAAAAAAAAAAATTAAAAATTAAAAAAAAATAACACTAAACCTTGAAAGTATACCCCCTGACAAAATAAACAACAATCGCACCCCCGTCTAGTTCTTTTTTGGTTTCCTATGGTATGTTTCAGACCGAGTTTTGTCCGAAGCTTTATAGAAAAAGTAGACATCGTAGAACATTCAAATTTTCAGACATGGCGTAGAGTGGTATGTAGGTGCTTTGTAAAAGTTTATGAGGCTGCACTCCCAGGGGCCTTTGCGTGGGGGGTAAAAACCTGAAATATTGCGTTTTAGCACTTTGTAGCTAACGACAGCCATCTAGCAGCAGAAAAACTTTCATACAGAATTCGTTCATATTCGCTTGCTTTGTCCAGCTTGTGAAGTGACGAAGCGACTTACCGCCTGCTGGGCTTTATTGTCCCGCGCGTGAGACTTTCATTGTACGAAGTGGCACGTCCTAAACTGGGCTCGTGCGACTTGCATTTTAAAACGAGGCTTCTCTTTAGTAAAATTAATTAATGCTGTTAAGAAACAACTTATTTTACCGCCGCAAATTTAAATGCAAAATCTGGTGGCAACTCTAATCCAACATATCATCACCAGGCCTACACAACTTAAAATTGTGTGTTGATATGTTGGATTGGAGTAACATACTATACAGTAGAGATGTTCAAAGCAGAATATCGGCGAATCATTTATAATGCTTGCTTTCAATGCGGCCTTAGTTTTTTTTCGGGCGACCAATTACTTCGCGATAATCTTCGTCTAATAATTAAGTGTCAATAAGGTGTATTTACCGCCGCAAGTTTAAATGCGAAATCTTAAGGCAGTCTACGCCTCTCTGTTAGCACCTGTCGTGCATCTTGCTTCAACCAGCATACTACCAACATCAGGCCTAAACATCTAGCAAAACTTTCGATGTAATAGTTTGCGTATTGAGAACATAATAGTGTTTTTCATATTGTTTAAAACTACAGATTTAAAGCCTGTTTTAACAGTGATTGCTCGGACCAAGCCATGGTAAAAAATTACCGAGTAAAAGCTTGCAAAAGTATAGCAAACCATAGGCGTTAAACCATTTTTAGTCTTTAAGAAAATAATAATATTTGCTTTTCAAACACGTAAGCTGGTCAAAATTTTATAAAATGACCATACGCATTATCTACGTAAATTCTATTTATCAAGTATACGTTTCGATCATTCCCCAAATTCTACGCCATATTTGAACCCCTTTCGCATCAAAGGCGTAAGTTAAGTGGGGAAGTTTTCGGCCCATATCTGTTTTTGCTTGCAGAAACAAGTTAAGGAAAATAAAAAACAAAATATATAATATAAAGTACACATTACAAAATATTAAAAAAAAATAAATAAATAAAATAAAATAAAAAAAATAACATAAAGTAAAAATTGAAAATAAACACTAAGCCCTGAAAATATACCCCCTGACAAAATATACAACAACCGCACCCCCGTCTAGTTTTTTTTTTTGGTTTCATATGGTTTGCTATGGTTTGCTATGGCATGTTTCAGACCGATTTTTGTCCAGAGCATTATAGAAAAAGTGAACATCGTAGAACTTTCAAATTTTCAGACATGGCGTAGAGTGGTTTGAAGGTGCTATGTAGAGGTTTATGAGGCTGCACCCCTAGGCACCTCCCATTGGGGGACAAAAAACAAAAGTGTTACGTCATCGTTTTAGTTCATAATAGCTATTTACTACTATCTAGCGGCAGAAAAACTTCAATACAGAATGCTTTCATTCACTTCCTTTATTCAGCTCGCGTCGCAACGAGGCGGCTGCTGGCATCCCTGCTGTGCCTCATTGTCCTGCGCGTGCAACGTTTTTGTTCGAAGTGGCTTGCCTAGTAAAACTAGGCGCATGCGACTTGCCTTTCATAAAGAGGCCTCTCTAAGTAAAAAAACCTATTGCTCTTACAACACAAAATATTTTACCACCGCAAATTTAAATGCGAATCCTTGAGGCAGTGGACACATCTCTGTTAGCACCTGTTGTAATTGTTGCACCATTCAAACATATCAACACCAGGCCTAAACAAATATAATTATACAAGGGCCGCAACAACAAAAAGCTTAAGTTTAACGCATTCTTAACGACGACGTTACGAAACTACGTCATAACATGGCGTCATAAATAAATAAATCTTGCGTTTATTTGATTTAAATTGGCAAAACTGTCAATATAAAACGTGGCTTATTAGGCACATAACCGTGTTTGCATATTGCTCAAAACTACAGATTTAAACTCTGTTTCAACAGTGAATGCTCAGACCAAGGCATGGTAAAAATTTACCCAGTAAAAGTTGGAAAAAGTATAGCAAACCATAGACGTTAATCATTTAGAGAGAATGAAAATATTTGCTTTTTAAACATGCTAGCTGACCAAAATGTAATAACATGGCCGTAAGCATTATCTGCGTAAATTTTTATTGATCAGATATATGTTTCGATCATTTCCCAAAATCTACGCCATATTTGAACCCCTTTCGCTTCAAAGCCATAAGTTAAGTGGAGAAATTTTCGGCCCATATCGGTTTTTGCTTGCAGAAACAAGTTAAAAAAAATAAAAAATATATAATATAAAATATACAATACAAAATATAAAATATATAATATAACACTAAGCCCTGAAAATATACCCCCTGACAAAATATACTACAACCGCACCCCCGTCTAGTTTCTCATTTTTTTGGTCAAAAAATAATCGCCCTACTTATCAGGGATGCTTTCAAATATTGTTAATTTGACTTTGGTTTGTGGTTTAGTATAAATGTTGCATGCTCTATAGTTTTTTTACCTTGTTTCTGCAAGCAAATTGACAGGTGGGCCGAAAATTTCCAGTCTTAACTTGTGTCTTAGATGCCAAAGGGTTAGTTGCCAGGGTTTTATTTTCTTATACGTTAGTTTGGTTAAGATCAGGGCTGCGGAGTCGGTTAAAAATAACCTGAGTCCGACGAAAAAAATAAACTCGAGTCCTGTGTCCGACTCCGGTCAAATGTGCAAAAACAGACATGGGCCTAAAGCCTTCACTTATGACGTAAATGCAAAAGGGATAGTTTACACAGGAATGCATTTTCAGTGTCGATCTTATCGTAAAAAAATGCAATTTTAGTAATTTTTAGAAGAAAAAAATTGATTTTAATTTTTTTAATGTATTCTACCTTAACAAGTAAACTTAATAATTTCTTGGCAAATTTTCAACAAAATTGTTTTTATTTATCTAATGCCCCCTACCCCTCCAACCCAAAATACAATGCAATTTATTTATTTTCCTAAAAATCAAACTTCATTTAGCCTATGGGCCTACATTTAAAAAAATGTAATTATTATAAAATTTATTGTTTTTTGTTTACAGCGACTAAATATTTTATATTTACAAAAACAATTCTACTAAAAATTACAAAAAAATAAACAGTAAGCGATAAACATAAATAAAAACATTCTCCACCTGGAAGTAAATATTTCATTAACAAAATATTTTTAAAATTATTTTCTTTTCAAACCACCTCCAAAAAAATGCATCCCATCCTTTGGGCCCAAACCACAAAAATATAGATAATAATTTAAGATTTTTTTATGTTCCCTATTTTATAATTTTTATTATTTACCTTGGTTTGTTAAATGTTATTAATAACCAATAATGATCAAAACTGAATTTCGCTTAAAACTTCAAATTTTGTCAATTTATTTTGACTAAGTTTTATTCGCCCTTTAAACCACTTGCGTTAACTTATATTGAAATGTGTTTCTTTGCTGCTGGTAGCATTAGCGTTTCAGCAATGGTAAGAGCCTTTAAGTTTTGGGCCACGAGAAGGAAAACTTCATAGGATGCTTTGACAATCCCTGCCATCTTTTGGTTGTCTGTCCTGCCTGGTCTAAGCGCTGTTTCTTTACATTCTCATTAAGTCGCTCGAAGAAGCTCTCATTTCTATCTTTTCTTTCTGTGTGGTTTTAATCAAGATGAGTTTTCATGCAGACAACGCATTGTGGCAGATATTCTCCTAGGTGTTTAATACAAATTGAAGCAAGCGGGTTAATTACAAGTCTCATTAGTGTATTTTGCCCGATGAATCAACCGCACTATTACTTCAAGGTAGAAACTTATTCAAATGGAATTGTTTATCTTCTGCTTCGCATTAAGCCTTAACTCAGAAAACAACAACTCAACCTTGCATCAGCAACCATTCTGCAGTTGGAATCTGGTTAACAGACATCTTTATTGGCTATGCAATCAGTTTTATACACAGAACTCAGAAAAGAGAGGTTCTATAGAGAAAAAGATTCTTTTGCAGTAATTGTTATAATATTTAATAATAATTACGTAGCACGGGTGTTGGCTTATCGCCTTCTTTCTACACATTATCTTTCACAAGGAAATAGAATTTTATCCATATAAGTACACAAAAATAGCTATTCTAACGGTAAACACAATTGTGAATCACACTTTTGAAATATGGGAGCGTGCTATTTACAACGGGATTTTGTTAGCCCACGAATTTTCGAGGACATTTGAAGGACGGATGAATGCGTCAACGTTGCTATTTGTCATATGTGAACAGACCATAGAACTGTTTCGCAAGAAACTGCAATACAGTATGTTTTCAAATAAGGCGAGCACGATTTTACAATTCGTCAACATTACATTTTTGATAAATTGGCAACTGAATAAACGTTTAGGATGTTTTCGATAAGGCATGGACGATTTTACAATTAGTCAATCATTTAAAAAGCTCAATAAAAACATCTTTAATGACCGCTGTCGCTACAAAATAAAGCCATATCATCTACATAGTAAAAGAGAAAGTTTGTGAGATGTGTGTGTGTGGCAAGATGTTCGCCCAATTTCTAATAATTGTTCTGCAAACTGACCTGAAACTTGATCTCCAAACAGGTGAACCCTCATATTTGTAGAAAGGTTAAAGATTTTAACTTTGGTCCACAAACATGATGATTTTAGACAGGCGTGGATTTCGTCGGCCTTGGTTCCCCTAGGAATAACTGGCAGGGTTTGTCGAAAGTCACCAGACAACACTATTGTGACTCCTCCCATTGTCGAGGAGTTGTTACGCAAGTCTTGAAGCGTTCTATTCAATGCCTCGAGAGCTTTTTTGTGAGTCATGGTGCACTCATCCCACACAATTAACCGACATCGTTGTACTACCTGTCCGGTTCCCGATTGTTTGGAGATGTTGCAGACAGGTGCGTCCTTCGTTCCTAAGTTTAGTGGAAGTTTAAGAGCTGAATGTGCAGTCCGGCCACCTGGAAGTAACGTTGCAGCAATACCCGAGGAAGCAATGGCAAGCGCAATCTCATTTCCTTGTAGCACTTTGGCCAATAAAAGGCCGATGAGAAATGTCTTTTCAGTTCCTCCAGAGGCATCTATGAAGTAGATAGCACCTTGTTTCTGTTTAACTTTATCCAAAATTGAAGCATATACTAATATTTGATCTGACGTGAGTTTTGGTTCATTTTGATTCACATATCTTGCTAAGGTTTCGGCGTCGTAGGAAGTTTCTTGAATGATTTCTGCAGATAAAGTAGCGGCAACTGTACGGTTAGGTTAAGGAAGACCGTACGTTTGAAGCTCCTGGCCGTTCAAATCCTTTAGTTTGTTGTCTATATCTATAAGTGCATTTCCTCAGAGTAACCAAGTTCTAAATCTGGCTGAAGTTGTTGGGCGCGATGCTTAAAATCTTCCGCAAAGTCGTCACAGAACTTTTCCCATAGCTTAAGTGGGCTGGCAGGTTCACAACACCTTAAAATAATGGCAAAAAGAACCCTAAGACTCGTTGCTGACTGGGTTACAGAAGCTTCAGACAACGTGGCATCCCACTGGGCGTCATTCTCTTAGAAATATAGTCTGCGACACGCCTCTCTGTAGGTGGTGCACACTTCGCCATCTACTGTCCGAAGATCTTTAAACGAACGTGGACCTCTAACTTCGTGTAAAAGCATTCTCAAATAAAAACATTCATGCTGACTTGGATGAACTGTGTAAACCTATAGCACTGTCAAATCTGATATCTGGCTGGCCGTCGACAGGGGTACCTTTCTTTCTACGCATGCATTGCTTGCTGCTCTATGTATTATACGAAGGGACCTCATGATAAAGTAATGTTTTTGCAAATAAATCCTCTTCACACAGCTTAAAAAACGCTGTAAGTGTGGTTTCTCGTGGATTTCCTGCTTGGTACGCAGCATTGCTTGAAGTGAAATAAACACGTTGGCCATTTTCGAGGTGGACTGCAAGCTGCTGAATTGTTGGATGTCTTTGATGGACGGGAAATCAAAAAATACGCCAAAAAGCCTCGTTGCTGCTGATGTATTGACCCTGTTGAAATTGAGTAACTTAATCGCGGTGGTTTTGCTGCGAGGGCAAACATCGCAGCGTCAGAGCCCTTGTTGACGTATTTGCAAATGCTTTTAATTGACTTAATTGAATTGAAAAACTCTACATTAATATGCGCATTGAAAATTTTAACCATAAGTGGGCAGTAGGGAACGATCCACCCGTTGTCTATCTCATGGTCCCGAACCAACGTTTGAAATTCTCCGTCCTATGGTGTTCTTCTTCTATAAGAAAGGTAGCTCTTCGCCTGTTTGGGTTTCTTTAACAAATGCTCGCGGAAAACGTTTCGTACATTTTCCGTCTTTCATGCAAGGGGAATTCCGGTTGATTGCACCACAGGGGCCGTGAACCATTTGAGTTTTAACGCAGTTGAAAAGATGCTTGTCAACGCCAGGATCCGGAAGTTCCGCTGAAATGATGGAATCAACTTGATTGGCGTAGATGGCATTTTTCAGCCATAAAAGGATGTGCGCATGCGGCAAACCTCGTTTGTGCCATTCTATCGTGTACATGACACCTTACTAGTCCGAACACTTGACACATTTTCATGAGTTTTTAGTGAAACACTCGCGCAGTTAAGTCATGCCGATTGCCGGTGGACGTAACTTTGGCCTGGAAGGAGTTCCTGCTAAAATTTTTGCCATTTAGGATTGCAAGTAAACTTTATGAAAAGATCCGGTTTTCCAAAACGACGAACATATGTCGTCGCGTCCTGTGTCCGTTCATGCATTTATCGGGGGCTGCCAGTAAAACTTGAAGGAAGTATACAAAGTTGGCCAAGTTCGTTTCCGTCCGCATCGTTGTTAATAGAATCTCTTAAATGTAGGCTACATACGAATCTTCACTAAGCTCCTTCTGGTGAGTTCTGATATAACACAACCTTTCAGACTGAATTTGGGCGAACATATCTACGGCAAACTGATGAAAAAGTTTTTGACTGCGATGAAGGTGGTTGAAGGAAGCATCCCGAATCATAAAATGAAAAGAATAGAAAGCCATGCAAGAAACAGATTTGTTAGAACGCTGGTTGGCTTGCGGAATTCCAAAGTGATATCCATCTTCCCCATTGACATAAGAAGAGGTTATTGCAGTGCATCGTACGATCTGTGTGTCTCATTTATATTTTTGTGTTATCTATGCGCTTTAGTATGATGTCTCTTTTTCCAGCTTGCTCTTCGCTTATAATTACAGCGACCTCATTGCATTCTGGTGCATTGAAACGTCTAGAGTGTTCGCCAGAAGGCCTCTTGTCTGCATCGATGACAACATGGAAGTCTACAATGGGTGTAGTCTCCATTGCACATTTAAAACTTCTTACATAACTATTCTTTTCGCGGACCATTTCTTGCAATTGTAGTATCAAGGATAACCTTGTGCCTGTGGAGATTGCGTTTCTACTGTGAGCCTGTAAGTTCAAATCCTCAACGAAGTATAGTTGTAAAAAACTTGGATCACTGTTAATGGGCGGTTGTAGTGATCCGGTCCTGTGATAAATTTGTCCATGAACTTTAAAAGTCGGCATAAAACCCTGTTCCCTCACGATGTTAGCTCCGAAAGAAGTCATTTGAAAGGCACAATTATATTTCCTGATATTTTGCAAAAAATGCCTGGAATCCTCATTGTCGCCTGAAAGAAGAGTTAATAGAGTCTCCGGTGGATCAGCTAGTAATGGTATACTTCAATGAAGCCGTTTCATCTTTCCACTTTTTAGCGCCACATATGCAACATTGCTTTGGCATCGTTCCAACCGAAACAACACTCTCTGAAGTGTAGTCATGCACAGGATTATAATTGAATCGGATCGAACTGTAGCTTGCCTTGAACGTTGTGATCTCTGCCTTGTCTGACGCTGTTCTGACGTTTCATTGCATCTTAGCCCAGCCATCTGGCCAGCTTGATGCTGAAGCCGAGTCTGCCTTTCCTCAGGTGTCTCCAATTGTTCACGTGTTGCTCGTGCTGCGGCGTTTTGTTAAAGGCGAGTCTGACGTTCCTCAGGAGTCTCCCGTTGTCTACGCATTTCTTGTGCTGCGGCGTTTTGTTAAAGGCGAGTCTGACGTTCCTCAGGAGTCTCCCGTTGTCTACGCATTTCTTGTGCTGCGGTGTTTTGTTGAAGGCGAGTCTGACGTTCTTCTGGTGTTTCCCGTTGTGCTGCGGCGTTTTGTTGAAGGCGAGTCTGACGTTCCTCAGGAGTGTCCCGTTGTCTCCACAATTCTCGTGTTGCGGCATCCCGTTCGAGCCGAGTCCGACGTTCCTCCGGTGTTTCCAGTAATTTTCGTGCTGCATTCGCTTGCAACCGATTTCGTCGCTGCTCTTCAGATTCTGCCTCCCATAAAGCCCTCATGCGTTTTACAGCAGGTGACATAGCGGGAGAAGTACATTTTTCCCGTGACATTTCTGATCTACAGAAAAATTATATAGTTTTGAAGACTATGGGCTCCGAAACCGACGTGATACAAATTTACTGAACATAATTCAGTAGACAGAATTTAAAAACTATGCTCGAAATCGGTTGTGATAATACCGAGTCGGTACAATAATCAGTGTCTACATAACAATATGATAAAGAAGTTGTATTTAAGGTATGTACAAATGTTAAAACGGAACCCTTATTAAGGAACTGCTTTGTGATACCGCTGAGGGAATCGTTTGAATTAATGTACATGGAAAATCTAATTAAAAAATAACGTCAATATTAAAAGTTTATCTATTATGTCGTTTATATTATATACGTCGCATGGTCGTAGTGTGCGCTCTATTTCTACTATTAGCAGTAGAGTCCGGGTTAAAGCGACAACACGACTTGCGCGTCTTGCGATTCAACAAACTGCGCAACGACAAGAACTGGAGGAGCAACACGAAGAAGAAAGACAGCGCCGTGCTGAAGAAGCAAAACGCCAACAAAGGCGACAAAAGGACGCGATGGAGATGTTAGAACTACAACATCAACTACAGGCAGCTGAGGTAGAGGAGAAAGTCTGGGACGAGGTGTCAGGAAACACAGAGTATGTGACGGTAAAGGAAGGTTCTGAAGGAACGCCTACGTCATTACGAGAGCAGCCGCTCGAGGAGCAGCGTCGCGTCATGTTTACATCACCGCCTGTCACGTCCAGGATAAGCCCCTCGGATCAACGGTATGTGATTGACTGTGCAGCTTTATCTGACCCTCCGTCGCGTAATATCCCTAACGCAGGGCCCTCCTTTGACGATCAAGATTATCTTACATCAGAAACCCCCAAAGTTTTACCCGTTTGTACAAATAGAACGGTCAAGCCACAAACCATGCATAATAGTGAACTCGCCTCGCTCGTGAAGGATATAAACAGACCAAAGCCTGAAGTAATTATATTCCATGGTAACCCAATGGACTATTGGAGATTTATTCGCAATTTTGATTCTCGTATCGACGACAAGGTCGATGACGAAGGTGCCAAATTATCGTATTTGGTCCAGCACTGTGAGGGCAAGGCCCGAAGGTTGATTGAATATTGCTACAGACTGAGGGACAATGGTTATCGACAAGCAAGACAACTGCTATATGATCAATACGGTAAGCCGCATATTATTGCGCATGCATGTGTAAGGTGTGTAGTTGACGGACCGGAGTTATGTCCGAACAGTGTCGCTGGATTAAGCGAATTAGCGCAATCGCTGCGCGACTGTTTACTCACTCTTTCGGACATTGATGAGCACTCGGAGATGAACAACTATCCTACACTGATGGCTGTTGCAAGCCGTCTCCCGTTCAAGATGCAGGAAGCTTGGAAGCGTCGCGTTGACAAGATTGTCAAAAAAACTGGTCGTGAGCCTCTGTTCCAGCATCTCGTTGACTTTGTGGAAATTGAAGACCGAATCGCGAACTCACTCTTTAGTCGGATGCTGGACGAGCATCGGAGCGAAGCCAAGAAAGCCAAAGGTAAAGGTAATAATGTAAGGGCCTCAAGTCACGCTATTGTGTCGGAGGGAGAGCCTGAAGCTCAGGTTCGCGCTGGATCCTCCAAGTTTCCCACGAACCGACTGTGCCCCTGCTGCTCGGAAAATCATAGCCTTACAGAGTGCGGAGAATTCAAGGCCCGTTCGTACAGTCACCGCGTGGGCGTTGTCCGACGCAGCAGGTTGTGCGACAACTCCTTTCGATACGGACATTTCGCTGTTAAGTGTTATAGCCCAAGGGCATGTTCCGTGAAGGACTGTAACGGAGCTCATCACGACCTGCTGCACCCTCCGGAGAAGGGAGAAGAGGACCTCCACCCTACTAAAGGTCCAGCTCCGTAACGTACAGTATGCTCGGTCGTGTCGGCGAGAGAATAAGATTCTCATGCTTCATCTGGTCGCCAGGCCGTAAATTTGATGATGGTTGCGGTGCGGGTCAGTGTCAATGGAAAAGCTGTGAACACATATGTCGTTTTGGATACTGGCTCTGTTGTCACTTTGTGTGACAAGAAGCTGACGGATAAGCCCGGATACAAGGAGAGCCTAGCAGTGTGACGATTAAGACGTTAAACGAAGACAGCCGCCGGAGAGACGGTGAAAGGGTGAGCTTGTCCGTAGCCTCGCTTGACGGTGCTGCGACGGTGGAACTTCCCGAAGTGTTTGCTGTTGACTGTCTGCCAATCACGGCTAACAGATTTCCAAGAAGGGCAGAGTTGGACAGACGGCCACACATCAAGGATCTGTCATCCCACGTGTTGACTGCAGTGAAGCTCTACTGCTTATTGGACTGGATGTTCCAGAGGCCTTTATCGTGGAAGACGTACGGAAGGGCAAACCGAAGCAACCCATTACGTTCAAGGTTCCGCTGGAATGGGCATTGGCAGGACCTATCGGAACTCAATCTAGTGATTCGTTCTCTGTTAACTTCACTCATGTGGCTGACGACTTGCTGCAAGAGAAGTTGGAACGACTCTGGAAGACCGACTTCCAAGACACCAACTGCACCGAGATGCCGATGTCACGGGAGGATCGCTATGTTTTGGATCAAACGAAGAGAGAAGTAAAGTTCGAACAAGGACATTATGTGCTGCCGTTGCCGTGGCTTCCAAATGAACAACCGTCTCATGGCTCTTAATCGATTGAGCTCGTTGGAACGCCGCTTTGTTCTTGATGACGCGTTGCGCCGCGCTTACACCGATACCGTTGAGGGCTACATAGCTAAAGGATATGCCGAGGCGATCCCTGAAGAGGAACACGATGAAGACGTGGTCTGGTACTTACCGCATCACCCTGTTACAAATCCACACAAACCTGGTAAAGTACGAGTAATATTCGACTGTACGAGTAGTATTTCGAATGCCGCCAAGTATCGTGGACAGTCGCTAAACGAAGCTCTACTCCAAGGACCAGACCTAACTAACTCGTTAGTCGGTGTTCTTTCTAGATTCCGGATGGAACGGGTCGCTCTTGTGGCGGACGTTGAGGCTATGTTCCATCAGATACGCGTAAAACCGACAGATTGCGACGCACTTCGGTTTTTATGGTGGCCGGGGGGTGACATTTCGAAGAAGCCTACTGCTCACAGGATGGTAGTACACTTGTTTGGGGCTGCTTCCTCACCCTCGTGCGCGAGCTTTTGCAAGCCGCCAAGGACCTGCGAAATGAATTTCCGAAAGAAATTAATTTTTGTGTCGACGACTGTGTAAAGTCCGTGCCAACAGAAGCGGAGGCTATTCTGCTGGTCCAAAGCACACTTCTCAAGAAAAGAAGCACACTTCTCGAGAAGAAGGGTTTTCGATTGACGAAATGGCTAAGTAACAGCCGGCAAGTACTCGCGTCCATCAATGAAAGTAAACGAGCGAAATCCGCAAAGGAGCTAAACCTGGATGGTTCGTGCGAAAGAGTCCTCGGAGTCCGTTGGAACGTTAGCTCCGACAAGTTCGGTTTCAATGTCGATGTGAAGCAACCGAAGGCGTTCACTCGAAGAGAAATCCTGTCAGTGGTAAGTTCGTTATGACCCTCTTGGCTTTGCAGCTCCCGTGCTTGTGGTGGCAAAGATCATGCAGAGGGATCTATGCAGGAAACAGCTTGGATGGGACGACGTGCTTTCCAAAGAAGACACCGAAATGTGGAAGAGGTGGTTGGATCAACTGCCGCGCCTGGAAGGTGTCACTCTTCCTAGATGCGTGCTGCCACACGTTTTCGGCAAGGTGCGAAACACAGAATTGCACCACTTTGCAGATGCATCATCTGCGGCCTACGGTGCGGTGACATACCTGAGGCTGTTCGTTTGTGATGGGTAAAGCACGGTTTGCTCCCCTAAAGACATGTTCAATTCCGCGCTTGGAGTTAACTGGAGCCATTCTCGCGGTCAAATTGGACCAACTTGCGAGGAGGAATTGGATTTGGGCGAGTGCCGATCGGTATTCTGGACGGATTCGACGGCGGTTTTGCAAAGCATTCGCAACAGCAAGAAACGATTTCCTGTGTTTGTGGCCAATCGCCTGGCCAAAATTGAAGATGTTTCTAGTCCAAGTCAATGGAGGCACGTAAACACGAACGTAAATCCGGCCGACGAGGCATCACGTGGATTAAATGTCAAAAAATACCTGAAATCAAGTCGATGGCTCACTGGTCCAAAGTTCCTTTGGGAAAATTGGAGTTAACTGCAGCCGTTCTCGCGGTCAAATTGGACCAACTTGCGAGGAGGGAATTGGATTTGGGCAAGTGCCGATCGGTATTCTGGACGGATTCGACGGCGGTTTTGCAAAGACGAGGCATCACGTGGATTAAACGTCAAAAAATACCTGAAATCAAGTCGATGGCTCACTGGTCCAAAGTTCCTTTGGGAAAGCGAGGATACCTGGGCCACCCCACCTGACTTGTCCCCGTTGCCATTCCAGTTTTTAAATGGAAGGAAGGAGGATCAAACGGTCTGTTTGATTGCCAACGAGTCTTCCACTGATCGTCTAATCGCCAAATACTCCTCCTGGAATCGCCTGAAAAGGGCTGCTGGCTGGTTACTTCGATACAAGGTAATGTTGCTGTCAAAGTTGTTCCCGTCAAAATATCAAGCTGCGACGGGTCACCTGACTGTTGTCGAACTCAGAGCTGCTTAGCTCGAAATAGTAAAATACGTGCAGCAAAGAAATAGTGAAATACGTTTCGGCGAAGAAATCGCTGCGGTGTCTAAGACAAAGGACAAAGCTGTTTGCCTACAAAGGAAGACTGGGCCCCTGAGAAAGTCAAGTCCAATTTTGGTGGACAGAATTTTGAGAGTTGGAGGAAGACTCGAACGAGCGATAATCGACTTTAATGTAAAGCATCCAATCATCCTTCCATATAACCACCGAGTAACGGACCTGGTGATCATGCAACAGCATGAGGAAGTCGGACATGCTGGGATGGGGCACACGTGGTCGTCCCTCAGACAACGCTACTGGATCATTAAAGGTGGTGTAGCGGTACGACGTGTTCTGGGCAAGTGTGTCTCCTGCCGACGACGAAACGGTTCCTTGGGAAAGCAGATGATGGCGGACCTCCCTGCTGCAAGGCTACAGGCCAAAGGACCACCGTTCTCAGCGGTAGGTGTCGACTACTTCGGACCATTTCTTGTAAAACAAGGGCGCAGCGAGGTAAAGAGGTACGGGTGTATCTTTACTTGTTTTTCCACCAGGACTGTTCACATCGAGAAATCACATTCCTTACCGACGTACTCGTTCATTGTAGCTCTACGACATTTCATCGGTCGTCGCGGACGTCCGGACGAAATCTTCAGTGACAACGGCACGGTGGTGAACGCATACTGCGCGAAGAGCTAAAGAAGTGGAATCAACAGCAGATTTACAAATATCTACAGCAACGTGAAATTGCGTGGAACTTCAACCCCACGACTGCCAGCCACATGGGTGGCGTTTGGGAGCGCATGATACGCTCCGTGCGCAAAATTCTTAATGCAATGCTTGCGGAGCAGATCTTAACAGATGAAAAGCTGAACACTCTGATGGCGGAGGTCGAGGCGATCCTGAACTCAGGTCCCTTGGTCCCTGTGACGTTCGATCCCAGGGATGAAGGGCCCCTAACACCTAACCACCTACTGCTGCAACGTGCAGCGCCGACCATGCCCCCCGGGCTGTTTACGGAAAAGGAGACGCGTTTCGCTACAAAATTTAGCCTCATATAGCGTTCTGCGCATAAACCGGGGCGCATATAACGAACGTTATCTACATAATAAAAGAGAAAGTTTGTGAGATGTGTATGTGTGTGACAAGATGTTCGCCAAGTCGGTGATGATTATACTATGAATTTCGAGCAGTTTAACATTGGCCCGCTTTAGCTCAGTGGTAGAAAACTGGTCGCGTGAACCAGGGGTCGTGTGTTCAAACCTCACTGGTGGAAAAATGCATAAACCGGGACGCATATAACGAACGTTATCTACATAATAAAAGAGAAAGTTTGTGAGATGTGTATGTGTGTGACAAGATGTTCGCCAAGTCGGTGATGATTATACTATGAATTTCGAGCAGTTTAACATTGGCCCGCTTTAGCTCAGTGGTAGAAAACTGGTCGCGTGAACCAGGGGTCGTGTGTTCAAACCTCACTGGTGGAAAAATGTTGTAATGCCGACTTTCAATTTACAATGGTTTGCATCACAATGTTACGTCACATTCAATGCGATTTACAAGGTGGTTTTACAAAATGTTACAATGTGATTTGTCACTTACCAAGATTGTGTTTAAGCACGTATCCCAGGCCCCAGCGTTAGTTAATTTAATAAAGGTATATTTAGAAGTAGAGTTTAAGTAAAAGATAGTCCAAGTTTAACGTATCCACGCAAAACTTTTGTTCAAGCGCAATGGGATGGTTTTTACCACTAGGGGTCGCGCGGACAGACTCAGATGAAGTCGCATTTGTTTGCAATGGCGATAGGTCTGAGACTGGCACTATTTGGTCGATAATTCAGTTATTAGGGCCGTTTGCGACATTTTGGCCGGTTTAACTGGTAAGTTTATCGCTGTAGTCCCTATCAGACCATTTTTTTTATTTTTATCGCAAAGACAAGTATGTGAATATTGCTTTTCCCAGTCATCAAACTGTCCTGGCAATAAATTGTTGTAATTAACGCCTTTTCGATTCCCGAATCAAAGACGGGATTGTTATTTAAGTTAGTTCACGATTTTAGCTTGTTGTCACACTCAGAAAATCTTTCACGAGAAATTTGGTTGGCAAGGTGGCTGTGGTATGTTTTGGGGTAAGCTTCTAGTTATTGATCCAGAAAGTGCATTAAACTAACATGCATTTACCAAGTGAAAGGGTTTACCATAATGAAGTTAGATATATTGATACATTTTTACTAATAATGTTGTTTATAATTTTCTGAAGTTAGTGAGAATTTTGTGTAAACTTATAGAAAATACTTGTTTGGTAATATTAAACCTGCTATGCATTCTCTCCCTGGGTTAACAATTTATGGAACTAAAGAAACTGGTACTGGAATACAATTTAAGCAGATGCTGCTTTCCAAGTGATCTAACAGGTAAAAGTGTTTTTTCTACCTGTAGTGCTCGCTGATTAAATTAGTTTGTTATATGCAGTTTTTATTGAGTTGTGGGATTCTTTAACAGTGTTTGATTTAGTTGAAATAAATATTAATCTATAATTCAAAAAATACACTTGTTTAGTTGCTATACTGTTGTATTTGTAGCAAATAATCATTATCTTATAAAAATTATTTATACCTTTTTTATAGGTTTGGAATCAAAACAGACAAATCTGGAAATATAATTTCTACGAGGGAAGATTCAAACAAGCCTGCATTAAAAAAACACTTTTAATTATGTTCTTGATGTCATATACTACAGTTCACACCTAACAAAAAGTCAACAGTTTTGCTTGTTTTATTAAACTTCATAATATGCATTTATTTTTTGTATGATGCAAAATGAAACAAAATTATACAGTTGATCTAAACGCTGCGAATTAAATTGATGCTTTGCAAACCAGAAGTACACAAAACCACAAGTAAAAACCATTCTACTAAATTTCATACTAAAATCAATACAATATCATTCTAGAGATTTGACTACTATTTGAAGAATGATAAGATTCATTGTAGTTGTGACTTGTTTGTAACATTGGAAACTGACAAACTTCTTTCATTGTCCTGGCGTTGTTCCACAAATATATGGTTTCTTTGTCAAGATGTAAGATTTCAGTTCTAAATATTCTTTGGAATTCAGCAAGTGCCTGATTTTTCAGCCAAATGCATAAGCTTGCATGATAGTGTCTGCTCTAGGGCTCCAGGCTATATTTATTTAACTTTTGTAAAACCAAATGGGGTCACTTGTAAGAAAGGTTATAATAAGATAACATTTACAAAATTACACCTATTTCAAAACAGTATAACAGTACAAATAGTTAGTTGTTTTAAAAGGATGTGGATCACTCGAATATTTTCCTAAGATGTGAGGTATCTTGTATTAAAAGGTGTTAAATTAATGTTGAGTACAAAAGAAATATCTGGTGAAAATTTTAAGTTAATGCACAAGCAATACAATGTCGTTTAGAATACTATTCAGAAGATATATTTTCGAATTAAAAATGACTGTTAAAAAGTGTGAATGAAACAACTTGCAAAATGCAAAGTTATAGGTTAAAAAACAGCAGTACCATAAAAAACTACAATATTCCCTCATGCTTATTTCAGCTTTGTTCGCAAATAGCTGGCCTTAAATATTCTAATTACATTTTATTTATAATTTAAAGTTGACGCAAATGCTTCCTGGTTTTAACCGAAACCCTATTTTAAGTACAAAAGTAAAGTTGTAACAGTACATGGTTAAGGACTTCTCGCTACCAGTATTTGAAGAAATTTCAAATTAAAAGTGATTATAGATATTAATTAAAGTTAACTTAAAACGAATAATTAGCTTCACAATAGATTCTACAAGAGCAAAGCGCGAAAACACGTAATTGAAAACAACAATTAACCATGGTAAAAGATAGGCGCCTACAACTGTTCATCTGACTCACGCAACGTCTCTAGTGGTCGAAACCATATCCCATTACCTGCCGGGAAATTAAAAAAATGAAAGTAAGTATATTTCCTTAGTAAAAAAGTAAAATTTTAATGTTTCCAACTAAGACTATTATGTTACGGAACTTATTGATGCCTGTTTACGCGTAAAATTTAGGTAGAGTTCGCAAATTTAAGAAGAATTGAATTTTTATTTTTAAGCCGTTTGTTGACGATAATGATTGAGGCCAAATCCTAATGACTTTCTTACAATGTGAAATCCTAATGACTTCTTACAACCAACGCAATACTTAGCAGAGTTAGCGAAATATTGCGTCTATTGCAGTAGTTTACAGTAAGCATTTGTTTTTTCAATGAGGATTTTTCTCACGTTTGACGCAGTTTAGCACCGGGATTACGTATTTGCTTAAACATCACGCTATCAAGTCTAAGCAATTGATGCTGTTTTACGTTTGGGAGTTATTCTCAAGTGACAAATGTCACTGGTTTTCGTTACTTAAGAGATGTATTGCATGCTTAGCCAAGTGTTGTGCGCTATAGTTAACCGACTTCACATCACATGATTTAAAATTTCTATTTAGTGACACTCAGTTCCAACGTTTAGGCATAAGCAAATTTGTTATGACATTTAAAAAAATATGTTTGCATTAGAAAGAGAGTGGCCCAAATAATAGATAAAAGATTCATTCTTTTATTTGCAAACGTTTCGGCAATTTCTTTTGCCATCATCAGTGCACTATCTTTACCCTACTTTCGCCTTACTGATGTAATTTTTTGTTGCAGTTCTTATCTCCGTTACTTTGCGACTTCCTTTTCTGTTTATATAACGTTCTAAAACGTCCGAGCGTATATATAGTGACTCGTTTTTATCTTAGTCTCACTTACTGCACTGATGATGGCAAAAGAAATTGCCGAAACGTTTGCAAATGAAAGAATGAATCTTTTATCTATTATTTGGGCCACTCTCTTTCTACTGAAGATAATCAACAGATCCGTGTTTAGTGTTCCTATGTTTGCATTATTTATGTCATTTACGAAGATCTTACGAATAACCGGTAAATATTCTTTTTAACCTGGGCAACGCCGGGTATTTCGTCTAGTTTTATATATTCAGGAATCAAGATTATACTTTCGCTTTGACATTTTGAATAAAGTTTGCTAATACTATTCTAAAAGCCTCAATAAAAATTAGATTGAAAGATTTAAGATACTGATCTAGCCTCATTTATGCTACACTGGTGTTTTTTTGATTACCTTTTTGCCTCACTTAAATATCAAAAGCTTGTCTTTCTTTGTTGTTTTGCTATGATGTCATCAAAGAAATTTGGAAAGATGTTCCAGAAAAATAATAATTCCTATCATTGATGACGCATAATATATTTAACTATACAATCATGACGATGAATGTATAGTTTATTACAATAAAAAAAACTTTGGGTCGCGACCCATGCGTTGGGAACCATAGACTAATTAGGCAAGCTTCTGTAAGAAATTAAAACACAGCCTATCATACAGTAACACTGACAGTAAGCTGGGCCTACAAAACTCACACCTTTGCTTTATTAATGAGCCTTTTTAGATGTGAGCTTCTGTTGCAATTATACCGGCGCAATGTTTGCAATAACAATCAAGAAGATGGGGCTGGTAGTGCATTTTGCTGGAAAGCCTTTTTAAAACCAGCAATTCAGCATGTTTCATGGCTACAGTAATGTTTTGGAAATAAATATTACGTCTCGCCTAAAAGTCTTGTTTGTAGCGTAAAGACAGGGGGAGTGATGTAGCGTTTGCGCTCCATATTGTTACCGGCTTGAAACCCCGGCCAACCAAATGAAGCAGGCTGGCCGGTTGTGACGTCGTCACACCAGCCTCTGTGAATTCATCAAATTGACAGTTTATTGCCTGATCGTGTTTTCGTCGTTTGTCCGAGTTTCCTCTTTTTCGATGCGTCGCCGAACCGCATTGTCACGATATTTAATTACCGCCAGCTGGAATGCTGTATATAAGGGATTTCATTTTATACCAAATATAGCAGTCTTGCATACTGTTCATTGTGGAGTCCAGATCGCGTACGTTATACGGAGGTAATTATTGTATGTATGTATCGTAAGTATCTGTGTAAGTACTGATGGTCGTTTGTTTAATTGCAATAAATATTCTTTCATTGTGCTTAAAACCCACATGTTTAAGATATAAGCCACTAACTCCAAATGCGAGAAAAGAGAACATTTAAACATTCCTGAGCGTCCTCGGAGCACGACCATTCAATTTTCTTGAGAAAAGAGGACGAATCCTCCTAAAAGAGGACATATGGTAGGCCTAAGCTTACTAAAATAGAACGCAAAACGCAAAATCTCTTTTCAAAAGCGTAAACAAATTGATTAAATACTCATAAATTTACTTGGTAATGTGTTATGTAACAATTGAACCGTATTTGCAAACAATGAACAGTATTTGCACTTGCGAATTATTCTCTGTGAATTAGTGAGCTATTTATTATACAGTACAAAAATTTAAACAAATTTCGATATTGTAGAGCAGGAATATCCAACATTTTATTATAGTGGGCCGCATTGACACTTGAAATAATTTAATGGGCCGCAGAACCTATTACGTTTCAAGATTAAGTATTGCTCTTTAGAGTTATAACGGGCCTTTAGAATTATATATATATATATTTACCCATCCTATACTATTACTGCGCCCCTAAAAGCTGACTGGTACATTTTAATTAGGCTAATATTGAAGGTTTAAAATACTACTTGGGAGTGAAAATGACTAGCGGGCCGCACAAAAATTTCAGACGGGCCGCAATGTGGCCCGCGGGTCGCAGGTTGGACATCCCTGTTGTAGAGAAACGACGCATGTCTGTTTGTGCTTGTAATTATAGCGTGTTCGCCTGGTAAAGTGCTAAATATTTCACCTCGATACTCTTTTCCTTTCTTGGCCATTCTAGAAAATCCAGCCGGCATTTCGACTTAGTTAATCCCCATCGCAGTCGCTCTTGTGCTATATAGTGTCACGCTACTGCTGGATAAAAACAGATGCATGCCTTACTTGCGAGACGTGTTTTTACTGCGCTGTAAGCTATTTCATTGAAAGCGAACTATGCTGAATTATGTGAATGTACAATAAATCTATAAGCGACCTGACAGTATGCAGTTTGAATTGCTACGACAGTTTGTTTAGTTTCGATTTAGTGAGTTCAGATAGCACGGTGGCCATGTCTTACCTGTTGAAATATACAGTATAAACAACTATCGTTTTCGATATTGTGAATGTATTGGCTGTATTTTTATACAGTTCGGTTAAATTCCGGATCCCGGACATATAAGCAGATTTCTCCCTGACGCAGGTTTTTCAACACTAAATTCCCTGACATGTTAGGGAAAATCTTGACGTATAGCAACCCTAATATAGTTTATTCCATCACAGAAGGTAGAGTAGAAGGAAAGCAAGAAAGACCAGAGAAGTTAGGTCTGGCCTTGACGAGAGACTGGACCGGTCTCTCTCGAAAACAGTAGATACAGAGCATATAAACTGACACAAAAATAAAGCGATATATAAAATACCACAGGAATATCGTCGGTCAGATAAAGTTACCGCTAGAATGAGGTATAGAGTCGCTGCAATGGCACAAGGAAGGGTCCGAACCCCAACGCCTCTGGATAAGCCACTGATTTAGAGGGGCAACTGATTTAACTTTAATCAGAGAACATTACTTTCTGATTTTAAAAGTGATCAATTCAACCTAAACCGGGAAGTAATGTTGACTTTTTTCAAAAAGGCGCCGCATAAAATCTGTTCCACAGTCATTGGATAAGTTTTGCATAATTGGATTTAATTTAAACGCAAGATATGAGACCTGTAGGAGTTGGAAAATATTACAAACTTAAGACATTACCAGAAATCAGTAATATTCTGTTATCTGCCATTCTTCTAAAAATTCTGCCTAAAGTTTGTCTATTGATAAAAGTGATGGCAGGTCAGGCTTCTACAAAATGAAGAAAAAATTCTTGCTGAAATTATTTCTAAGCTAGTGGTTGTCAATCTTTTATGAGGGTGTTGCCCATTTTTAGGCTCTAAACAATTTGATTAACGTTTCAATAAATAACATAACGGAACGGAAGGTCTCTAAGTTTTACTGACGTGGTCCCCTTCGCCAAAGGCCTTGGCTTAGAAACGATATCCAACACTAAACCTTCCTACGCTTCCTCCCTTTCTTCGTTGTTAGATAAACCTTAGGCGTTGTACGGGGGATTTACGTGCCGCTGTACAGGTAGTTTAGTTGATAATCATAGACAACCTAATTATTGATAAGCAAAGAAGACGTTTTAATTCCGAGAGTAAGCAAAGAAGACGTGTAAATTCTTCGGCCGACATAGTCGCCAAGTTGCCAGCATTCTGTACTTATGTTGTACTTGTTGCAGACATGTTCTGTTAAGCACCCTGACCCAAATAATGATATGTGATAAAACAAGATACAATTTATTTAAAACTACTTAAACCACACTGTTTATTGACCAAAGGTTGATTTTATCTGAGGCCTACCTACTCATGTTTGAAGTTTATTTTTAGGTGAAGTACTTTTTTGCTTAATAAAATGCTAATCAAGGTACTTTCACTGATTTAGAATCTTCGCGGAAATCACTATTATTTGTTTACATACGTTTTTTTTCATATTTGTACAAACCAGGAAGCCACCTTATTTCTTTAATGCTTGACCGAAATTATATGTATCAGTATTATTACCCCATCTAAACAGCATACAAACCCTGTATGATTTTACTAGTAAGGATTTAATATATACTCACCAACCTACCAGGCATGTGGGCTCAATTGATAATATTGCGTTTTTTTATATTATGGCAGTGTAACACCTGAAATTGTATGGAGATGAGACGATCAGGGTCCATGGGTCTGGCATCGGCCTTTTTGGTGTTCATGTTGGGGCGCCCTTGTTTGAATGGTGCCGTTAGGGCGCCGTTATTTTGGCACAGAATTGTTTGCCCCTGTTTGGGGTTGTTGATGGGTAATGGGTCATGGTTGAAATTATTAGAGGGGTTAGTGATGTACTTACAGCTGTTTTGACCATTTAGGTCTTATTCCGATGGGTTTAGGACTTATTTTGATTTATACGTTATTATACTATTAGGTATTTAGTTCTATTTTGGTCTTATTCCGAACCGTGTTTTATTCCAGCGTCGATGTTGTTCTTTTTTCTGTCTTATGGCTGGAGTCCTTTATAACCAGGGGCGTATCCAGAAGTCCAAAAAGAGGGAGTCGCGAATTTTCAACTTTTTTTGTCTGATGTTAATGATGTCATAAAGTAGTGACAGATATGACGACATGAAATAGCGATTGCAATGACGTCATAAGTAATATCAGAAACAGCCAATAACGTCCAGCAAAAGCAAACGAATTACAGAGACCGCTTGATTGATTGTTATTAATTGTCGAACACACACTTACTGATCAGCCAACCCGAACGACTAACAAAAGGCGAAAGAGAAAAAAGCGTTTACGGTTGACCAAACAAGAAACGAAAAAGGTGTTTTGCGTTTAATTTTGGTTTCGCATTAGCAAGACACGTGACCCAATTACACTGAAAAAAAACATATAGCTTCGGACGGTGAGTTAAACCCTGACAAAAACGAACAACAAACGATAATGTTACCTACGACAAGGGAGAGGTCTGAACCCCCAACCCCCCCCCTGGATACACCACTGTTTACAACCAACTGTTTTTTAATGGAATATATACTCTGTTTAAATGTATAGAATAGTTGTTCTATAACTATAGAAAATCTGTTCTATAACTATATTCAAATACCACAGGATAACATGCCATTGACGCAATTCATTTTCCCTCAACCACAGCTTGGAATTAGTTGAATTTGCACACATCTGCGGTTAAGATATCACGATAATCGTGACAGAACAACACTTTAGAAAATATCTTTGTTTTTGTATTGCAAGGTGGCAAAATGTGTGTTTAATTTTTGCGTAGTCTAGTGCAGGAAACTGCACTGCTGATAGATGCCATTACCATCACTTTTGTGATGTCATACTTGTTATTTTATGACATTATTAACATCAGAAGGAATATGGGATAATTTTCCCAGTTTAAAATTTAGGGTCCCCACTTTTTTATTTGGATGCCCCTGAGTGTTTGCACTACGTAAAGTGGAATACTCAAGATATACACTGTTTAAGTATAATTGCAAAAGATTCCGAGCTTAACACTTTATTGTACATGTCACCTCCCAAAAGACGATCTTGGGGTCCATTTAACTTTGCTTATTTGGCAGAACATTTATATCAACTTACCCAATCTAACATTTCTTTAAAATAGGGACCCTTTCAACAAAAATCTTTCAATCAGTTGAAAGCATGGCACCAATTTCTAATGCTTTAAAGGACACCTTTAATTAGTAGGCACAATTAAAGTCAATTTTAGAGGGGCACTTTCTATTATTTTGCATTAAGGAGCTTCACCAGTACTTGTTTCGAAAAAAGTTTATTAAGTCCTTAAATGTTTGAATGTGTTGAATTGGTTTGCATATTAAAAGTCCTTAAAACAGAGTTTTTTTTTAAGTTTTTAACTTGTCTTTGAAATAAAATTATGTGTGCAGCCTTTTTTGTTTTTGAAACATTTTTGCTGATTATAGCATTTATACTGTTTTGTCTCTAATTATAAAAAAAACGTGTTAAGTGATTAAATTTTAGATTCTTAAAAACCTACAAAGTTGATTTAACAAGTCTCAGAATGTCTTTGTATTTATTTCATAAAAATGTGTGGCAAGTGGCAACCATTACCAATTTGATTTGTCACGATAGGCCCTTAAGCCTAGGGCATAATATGATAGTAACTCCTCATTAATGTAGTGAATTTATTATTTTAAATTTAAAAACTACTAATAAAAATACCTCAATGGTATTTTACTTAAAAAGTTTACTTTAAAACGTCTAAAAAACTTTTATCAACAAAACTTTTGTGACCAATAAGTGGTATTTATATTACTAACTGTACTTGTTGTTGTTAAATTACTTTTCATTGTAGATTTGCTTATTCAGTTAATACTTTTTGTTTAGAATTTACTGTAATGTTGGAAACAATTCATCTGTTTAATGCGACAGTGACACACTAAATTTTACTGGACACACTTACTTGTGCTTGTTGTTTTACTTTTTGCAATCTCTAGAAAATTTCAATATGAGGTAAGCCTTAATAATATTAAATTAAAAATTGATATATTTTATGTGTACTACATTGAACCAAGATTGCTCAAGTGTAATCCAATTAATTCCTCATTTTAGAAAGGTTTGAGGAATTAACTAAAAAAAAAACACATTGCCGTTTCAAGGATTTGTTTTGCTATTAAGTGAAAATGGTTATATTAGTTGAGTAATTCCCAATATCATAATTTCAGTGGACCAATAGTAACAAACTGGGAAATCATGAACCTGAATCCAAGTTATCTGACAAAAAAAATGTGCGAAATCAATAGCAGTACCATCCCTAGAACCAGTAGCGTATCCAAGGGGGTGGGGGTTGGCTGTCCGGACCCCCCTTTTCGCAAAAATATATTATTGTTTTGTCAGTATTTTACTCACCACCTGAAGCAGCAATGTTTCTAATGTAATTAGGTCACGCTTCTTAAGCTGATGATAAACCAAAATAAAACACAAAAGTGTTTTTCGTTTCTTGTTTGATCAACTGTAAACGCAGGAGATTTTTTCTCTTTTGCCTTTCGTTATTCGTTCAAGTTGGCTGATTAGCAAGGATGTGTTAAAAAATTGACAATGCAAAGTCAAACCTTTTTTACTTTTTATTGTTAAAAACATTAGGTAAGGCGTTGCTAATGTTCCCTAACTGTTTGTGCAAATATCTTATGTTGGTGTAACAACAACATTATTGTTAACTGAACTAGAATCTCTTAAGAAGTGGTTAACTATGATTTCAAAGTGGCCTTTTTTATGTAATAATTGTTACTGCAAAAAGCATATCCTAAGACCCTGTGTTTAGTGTGTATTTGACACAACTTATTTTCCCTCAACCGCAGCTTGTGTTTTAGCTGATTCGGCACACTTCACTGCGTAGATGTTGCGCTAATCGTGGCATAATCTTCGTTTAGTATTGCAGGTGGCGAAAGACATACTTGCAATTTAGTGGGTCTGTACAAGAAACTTAGGAAACTGCACTGCTGATAGTCCAAACACGATTCTACCAAAATTAATCACACATAATTCACCGTCTTGGTTTAGTTTTTTCTCCTGAAGTTAACGATTGCATACTAAGCGGTTTTAACGCACCAGTTAGCTTTGGGCCTTAAAGGTTTGCTTTGCTAATTTATTTTTTTGAAACATCATTACAAATCACTGTTTTCCGTCACTAGTTTATGACATCATTATTCATTAATGATGGACGGAAAATAGGGAAATTCCCTAAGTTTAAAATTCGAGCCCCCCTTTTTGATTTTCTGAATACGCCCCGCCAAGAACTGAATTAAAAGTGTCCAAAAGTTCTTATTTTAAGATCCAGAGTAGTCACATCGATAAAAATAACAGCTTAATAATTTTAGTTGTTTTGAAATTTGTTTAACTAACCATGTTTATACAATTGAAGAATAATTGGTTTTTCCATTTTCTGATAATTCAAATTAACTGATGGCGCGTTAAACTGAAATTTTATCATGATACAGGGTTGGGCTTAAGCACTCGCCCGCTCGCCAATGCGACTGCAAATTGCTCCTGGCGAGTGCTGATTGACACTCACTCGCCTGACTGGCGAGTGGCTTCGGCGAGAAATTTAATTAGTTGGTATAGGACAACTTGTGTTAAGCACCACTACTAAGCGAAATATTACTTAGCGCCAGTTATTTCCTTAAACACCAAGACGCAAATACATTTAACACTACACAAATAATAAGGTTAATCGAAGTCACGTTCGAAGCTCGTAATAAAGACTCTTTGTCCCGTTTTAAACAAAAATTGTTACCGGCAAACAATCAAAGACGTCATCTTTTGTCGCCTACTTGTGTAACTACAGCCGAGAATTGGCAATTAGTCTACGAAACCAATGTAACCATGTGTTGCGGTCTTTTAAGTTAATAGCGGTCAACCAAGACAAAGCTTAAAAAATAATATTTTTTTATGGGAATTATGTTAAGATTAGGGATGTTCAAAGTAGAATACCAAGGTATACTAGAATAATAGGTTTCGAATCTAGAATAACGAATCCAGAATAGCGAATCCTAGTATATTTTTATTAAATTACTTAACCTCGATTTTGTTTGGGGAATGAATTAAACTTTTTCTACCCTACAGGGCCCATATTCACAGCAATAAATCTCCCAAAATATTTGCTAACATGTGTACATTATAATAAAAAATGTTTTACATTCTTAACAACTGTCATTTGAAGCAGTTGTGTGAACTGTAATACATGTCCACTGTCCAGGTTGTTGCCAAAACTTATATTTTTGCCAATAGTGAGTACAATGCAACACTGCACACAGAACTCTTTCGCAATTCGGCACAGTTTTTAAAACCATTGTTGGGTCTTAGTGCTTCTTTTTTGACTAATTGATCTGTTATGCAGTCAAATAATGTACTGTAAAGAATACAAAGTTACTATTGACATAACGAATACTTGACAATTTACGCTGTGCATAACTGCATAACCTCGCTGAATATTGGCCTAAAGTAACCCTATAGCGCTTTTTCTCGCTTGATTGACACTTAATTATTAGACAAACGTTATCGCCAGACGCAAAGTAATTGGTCGCCCGAAAAAACGCTGACACTGCACTACCCGGTTACATTTAAAGCAAGCACTATAAATTGGTCGCCGCAGCGACATGACAACTTATCACACGCGTTTGTACAATTAGGCGCAACAATCGGCGGTAAAACATTAAATTATATCGGTTCCAATTACCCGAAATAAACGACAGAATTGGATTCGATATTCTACTTTGAGCATCCCTAATGATAACCCAAGAAATGACCGCGCTAGGACTAGGGATGTTCAAAGTAGAATATGGAATCCTTGGATTCGAATCCAGATGGGATTTGAATCCAATTCTGCCGTTTATTTCGGGTAATTGGAACCGATATAATTTAATGTTTTACCGCCGATTGTCGCGCCTAATTGTACAAACGCGACCAATTTATAATGCTTGCTTTAAATGTAACCTGGTAGTGCAGCGTCAGCGTTTTTTTGGGCGACCAATTACTTCGCGTCTCGCGATAACGTTCGCCTAATAATTAAGTGTCAATCAAGCATTATTGGGCGAGCGACTTACGTGTAATTTCAGGTAGGGAGTTCCCAATTTCCCTAAATGCGTTAAGTTGCAAACGTAACATTACGTTGTAAGAGGTGCTGGCTGCCAACCAAATGCGCTATAGGGTTACTTAAGGTTAACTTTAGGCCAATATTCAGCGAGGTTATACAGTAATGCACAGCGTAATTGTCAATTATTCGTTATGTCAATAGTAACTTATTCTTTGCAGTACATTATTTGACTGCATAACAGATCATTTTAGTCAAAAAAAAAAAAAAAGCACAAAAACTAAACAATGCTTTAAAAACAGAACCGAATTGCTAAAGAGTTCTGTGTTCAGTGTTACATTGTACTCACTATTGGCAAAAATATAAGTTTTGGCAACAACCTGGACAGTGGACATATTACAGTTTACACAACTGCTTCAAATGACAGTTGCTAAGAATGTTAAACATATGGGGGATTTTTCTTATTATGATGTACACATGTTAGCAAAAAATCCCTTCCCCAAACAAAATCGAGGTTAAATAATTTAATAAAATTATACTAGGATTCGATATTCTGGATTCGTTATTCTAGATTCGAAACCTATTATTCTAGAATACCTTGGTATTCTACTTTGAACATCCCTAGCTAGGACCTAAATTTGCAGACGGCGTGCCAACAAATTTGGCGGGTGTTATTTTGTCCTAGCGAGTGCTAATTGATAGCCGCTCGCCAGGCTGGCGAGTGTAAATTGTTGCTTAGGAACAACCCTGTGATACAAAGTGCCTGATTGTAACACAAAACAATAAAACATCTAATTTGCATTTAATGAACATTAAATTTCAGTTTGAATATGGATTAGAGGGGTAGGCTTTAATCATGAACATTTTTGTTGTTATATCATTAGTGAAAAGCCACTATGTAAGCTGTGCAAGGCTTCTGTGATGATATATGATGATAATGAAAAAAAGTGGAAGAATGCTGGAAAATCAAGTGGACTTTCTGGTGCTTGTGTGTATCACCAAACAAAAGATAACTCCTTCAGGGTAGTTGCCAGAAAAGAACAAGATGGAGAAGTAATTTTTTTTATGTTGGTGGGAATCCAAAAATAATTGAAACACTGTTGTAAAATACTAATTAAAACCTTATATATAAACAATGGTGGAAATAACGGCCCAAATAGACATAAAAAGCGACAAAATAGTAGGACAGTACGTCACATCAAAAACTGTCCTACTATTGTTTCTTTGCTTGTAAATATATTGTATGTTGTAGTTGTTATGCACCTGTTTCGTCAGACGCACACTCGCAGGTGGCTTACACCTCGCTTCTGTGCACCTTTTTATCTATCATTTTTGCGACGCTTGTTTCGCACCTTTTTATCATTCCTTTGTGCGACTAAAGTGTATATAAACGGGTGTAACTGATGTGGCCTTCATCGTTTTACAAAGTTATGCATCAACTAGCACAACTAAACAAACCTTGAGATGGTTAGGTTTACACTGTTTAAAAATATTCCCTTAAAGAGTGAATGTTTTATATTTACATGTAGGTTGTGATAAACTGTGCTGTGCTTGCCCAATTGAAGTACAACCGAGCTACTCCAACATTTCATCAATGGCGGGATGGCGTTCGGACTGTTTATGGACTGAACTTCTCAACTCCAGATGACGCCAATGCGTTTGCCGGTGCTATGGAAAATGCTTTGGATATGTTGAAGAACCCAGGTAACTTGCGCTTTTTATTAGTTTGTTTAAATCATAGACGCTGATTTTGGGGTGATCACCAACAATCTTCACAAGAATGCCAAAATTTTACACAGTTTGCCAAAAATTTTTGAAAATAAATCAGATGAATTATTATCTAGCCGTCATGATTCTATATAAAAAAGAATGTTGCAATTAACATGTAACCAAAACTATTTTAATGGATTATGTAAAATCTTGGCAAAAACCTTAAGAGTGCAAAAAATGTTGTTTCATAGGGCATAACATTTTTACTTATGACTAAACGTTGTACAGAGTGGCGCTTTTGTGGCGATCGCAAGCAGTTTCTCAATGAGCAGAAAACTAGTGGCTAGCGTTAAGCCGGTCAATCGCTCGCCGCCGCAGGCCGCTTTATTGAACATTTTTATTAGCCTCAATCTCGAAATAAAGCGCTCGCTGTCACAGTTGTAACAGGCAGAGTGATTGCACGCTTCTAAATATCCCATTTATCCGTCTGACGTTATTGAGGTCATAAAATAGAGACCGTGTGACATCATAAAATAGCGTTAATGACGTCATAAATATTAAAATAATATTTAGAAATAGACAACCCAATTACGTTAAAAACATTGCCGCTTCGGCAGTAAGTTAAACCCTGACAAAACATACAAAACGATAATGTCACTCAGAATTTTGCCAGCCTTCTAGCAACAAGCATTTTTGCCTAAATTCTTTTAATTTTTCGCTTCCCTAAGTTAAATGATGTGTTTGCCTATAACAGTGGTTCTCAACCGGGGTCCATTTCAAATGCTCATGGTGCCAAGAGTTATTTGAGAGTCTTTGAGAATCTCATTTTTACTAACTCTTACAAGTTTTTGTGTAAGATTATAGGGGAATAAATCCATTTATAACTTCCTACATTGTGTAGAGCAGGGTTTCCCAAACTGTGGTCCGCGACGATGTGACAAGAAATGAAAAAGTCACACATATACGTTGTACAGTACGTACCCTTTCAAAAATGACAGTTATTCACAACTAAATTATTTGCGAATGCTTTTGCTATCCAGTATCCTAAATCTTACTGATTGCAGCTTTGTTGTAGTAAAAAAGTTGTTAACAAAAAATTCTCGTATTTTTTTTTTGCTTTGTATTGCAGTCCGCAAAAAAACAGATTAACCATAGTGGTCCATGGTCGAAAAAAGTTTGGGAAACCCTGGTGTAGAGTTTATGTGTGTTGTTCCAGTTTTGTTTATTGTGACATTCTAGTGATTTATCTAAGGGAAAATATTGTAGGGATGCCGCAATCTACTTATCATTTCTGAGGGGTGCCGCAAGCCATAAAAGGTTGAGAACCACTGGCCTAACAAATGTATCAATTTGCCATGTTTAGGTGATAAACATTGCTGTTAAAAAGTAAATTAGTTAACAAAAAGTTGCGCCTAAGGCACAAAATTTTTTGTGACTTAAACAAATATTACATAAGGGACATGCTAAAGTACGAATTGGGGCCTGGGGGTGCACAAGTCTGTTTTCTTATTCTAACACTTTTACATAGATCAGCTGTTTTGGGTAGAACTTGTGTGCAAACGCGCAGTGCAAAAGCAGATTAAAAAACGCGAAAAAATTTTTTTGTTTAAATTGTGAGAATTTTTTAATACATGTTGCTTGAAATAATGATATTTATATTTAAATTTAATATAAATTGTTTACCGAGGTTAGAGTCACAGCATTAATAGTATGATTAGTGGTTATAAGGGTTGAATAGATTTGCTTAAAACAGAGACAGAATCATAGCAAAACAAGGCGAAAGTTAGCACGAAGCGCGGAAATTTTGCGTTTACGTAACTAAAATACCCAAATATAAATTCAAGGCTTCGACGGACCTAGTCCTTGTTGTGCCCATGGGAATGTCATACTCATATACCTGTCTATTTAACAAGAATGGCGACTAAAACAACATGCTTCCCACTTCCGTTACTTTTTAAGAATGGCACAACCAAACTAATGCCTAATTCCTTCCAACTGTAGTGTGTAATGTTTCTACATATTCTGCATTTCAAAAATATATATGATGAAGTATGTGTAGAAACAACAAGTTTTTTTTAAGAGAAATAGATCTTTAAAAAAAATAAGTTTTTCGGTATTCTGGCTCATTCTTTGGCCAACATAGTCACTAAGTCGCCAGCATTCTGCCATACTGATGTCACTTACAAAAGGGCGGGTTGTCCGAATCCCCAAATCTGCCCCCTTCTAAATGTGCCACTGAAAGTAACACCTAATAAGTATAAAACACGCACAGAAGTGGCATCTAATTGACTGGTATGGTAGAAATTAATGCAATTATGTGCGTAACTATAAAAATCGAATCAAATTCTCAGTCTTCAGAAACCAAAACTCAAAAAATTTTGCCAAATTTATAAAAAAAACTTTTGGCAGCCATATTTAAAAATAGGCTTTTTGACAGTTTTTTAGTTTAAAAAGTTAAAACTTCGGTTAATTACATTTTTATGCAAAATTCCTTATTTTGTGTATAAACTTTGATTGAAGCTGAATATCATAAACCAAACTTTGTTAAATCAATCAGGTTAGATTACCTTTTTTATAAATAAATTTAATGAAGAACTATGCTTTTAATTTGAATTGCTTATATTTGTTTTACATATACTTTACCAATTTAAAATTATAAAAGCACAACAATGCTTTCCATTTTTTTACTATTAAGAGGCCACTTGCTAAGCATTTAATATATTAATACTTAAAAATTTTACTTTACATTTAAAAAAGATTTGCTACTGTTAGCCTACATACCTTTAAATTAAAGAATATCACTTGTCATAGATATGTAGTAACCTTTAAATATTTAAATCATGCATAATTTGCACCAAACATTTATTGTCTTACAAGAGTGTATATTTATGTTACATTTTTATGATTGTGCTAATTCTGTATATTTTTTATGTAGTTCCAAGTGGCCCATCACAAGCTGAGATAGAGGCAAAAAGGTATTTATGATTGTTTAAGACAGACAAATCTTCATCAAACAGGAGTATGCATACCCTTGGGACAGGACAATGTTTTAATTGGTCTGCAAAATAGATTTTAAATTAATTGACTGATGAACTATATTAGGCTGATCATATCCTTCTTATTCATTTTTTTTTATAAAAATGTAAGCATATTTGCGTTTTATTATGTGAGTTAAAGATCTACTGTTATATTTTTAGGCCCCTGTGCCTTTTACTCAACTTCTACTTTTTAATAATTTAAATCACAATGGAAAAAGTCTGGTATGTTTTTTAAATTATACCAAAAAATACACACAGGCTCCACAAGGTTGTGTAAAAATTATGTATCACATTGAGGTACCTAGTAGGGTGGAGTGAAAAATCATTTTTCTTCCAAATCAAAATTGAGGGGGTCTAAAAAGCTGACAAAACATCTAAAACCGTCAAAAAAATTGGATTTGGGAAATTACCTCCTTAACCGACTTGGCTACCTCTCCCCAAAGGTCACGCAAGGGTCAAAATAGCCAAATCGGTCGCAACTATTTTATTTGATGTGCTAGAGAAATTTACGAAAAACTAAATTTTGTCTAAAATTTTCAAATTTTTCATTTTTATCTAAAAAAATTTTGAAATGATGAAGAAATGTGGCATTGAAAATCTAAATATACTGCATACATTACACATTGATAACCATCCAATCACAATACTGATATTGGACACTATAATGTTCTTAAACAAATTGGTTCTTTGTATGGAAATATGGCATGAGTGTTCTCTATTTAAGTTTTTGCCGATTCAGCCTCGTCTTGCAAATGCAGCAACAGATGATGGAGCTTCTGTTATTAGCTTGACATGACGCTTGAATGCTTGATTGAGACAAGGGTGGCCTAATCTGAGAGATGTTTTTGTTATTGCTTTAATATCAAAGTCATGGAGAGTTTTGATGACAAGAGGTTGCTGTATATCCATTGATTTCCATGAAATCATCTGTTGGTATGACTTCGTCTTCACGTTTATTTTGCAATGATAAAACTTGGAAGACCATGATCAGTGTTAGTGTCATCTGATTTGGACTCGTTTTCTGGTTCAATAACATTACCTGTACCTTCAAAATCCTCATCGACAGTCATCTTGAAACTGCCTGGACTACCCCGAATAGCTTGTATTTGGCTGACACCAGGGTGACGACTGTTTTGCTGTCCTTCCTCAACATCCCCACAAGGATGTGATTTCGGCATGGGCAAAAGGCATTTATTTGCAATACTCCAAGCTATATGTCTCTAACTTGTTAATTTGGAAATCGTTCTGCACCTATCATATTTTAAAACGGTCCAATCTGCCAGTCTATGTGAATAACAATGGCATTTAGAATCTAAAGATATCATGCTTTAGAAAAAAAACATTTTCTATGTTAATTACTCTTGCAGAATTCTGTAAAAAATGTTTAGTTTTCTGGCTGACTTCGAAATTAAAAAGATGTGTAACGTAACTGATGGATCTAAAAATATTTTCATTATGATCGGTCGTGCACAACAATTTCCAAATAAACGAGTCACATATCGCGGCAAGTATTGCAACATATCGCTGAGGGTATTGCAAACCAATGCCTTTTTGCTCGTAACATAACCGAAAACAGCCTTGAAGGGATGTTGAGGATGGTCAGCAAAACAGTCGTCACCTTGGTGTCAGCCAAATACAAGCTATTCGGGGTAGTCTAGGCAGTTTCAAGATGACTGTCGATGAGGATTTTGAAGGTACAGGTAATGTTATGGAACCAGAAAATGAGTCCAAATCAGATGACACTAACACTGGTCATGGTCTTCCACGTTTTATCATTGCAAAATAAACGTAAAGACGAAGTCATACCAACAGATGATTTCATGGAGTTCAATGAAAAGGAGTTCAACCGTTACAGCAACCTCCTGTCATCAAAACTCTCCATGACTTTGATATTAAAGCCTTAACAAAAACATCTCTCAGATGTCTCAATCAAGCAGTCAAGGGTCATGTCAAGCTAATAACAGAAGCTCCATCTTCTGTTGCTGGATTTGCAAGACGAGGCTGATTCGGCAAAAAAATTAATTCGGGGAAACTCGTGTCATATTTCCATACAAAGAACCAATTTGTTTAAGAACAGTATAGTGTCCAATATCGGTATTGTGATTGGATGGTTATTAATGTGTAATGTATGCAGTATATTTAGATTTTTAGTGCAACATTTCTTAATCCTTTCAAATTTTTTTTAGATAAAATTGAAAAATTTGAAAATTTTTGACAAAATTTAGTTTTTTGTAAATTTTATGGATTTCTGCTCCTTTTAGAAGAAACAATTCTATTATGTTGGATAGAAATATGTATGTTCTGCATCTTTTGAGCCACTAACCAACTCTCTAGCACATCAAATAAAATAGTTACAGCCGATTTGGCTATTTTGACTCCTGCATGACCTTTGGGGGAAGGTAGCCAAGTCGGTTAAGGAGGTAATTTCCCAAATCCAATTTTTTTGACGGTTTTAGATATTTTGTCAGCATTTTAGACACCCTCAATTTTGATTTGGAAGAAAAATTATTTTTCACTCCACCCTAACCTAGTGTGATGTTCTGAAAGGGGGGTGTCAAACAATCAGCAAACCAAAACAACTAAGTGGTGTTGTGAGAAACCTGCAATGGTTGTGAACGTAGATCAGAAAATGTAAATGTTTCAAATATTCTAGACACTGAAAACGCTGATTATTAGTTTCATGTGGCTCTGCAATATCATTTGTTTGATGCAAGAAAAATGGAACATTGTTAGTGGACTATCCAAGTATAAATACCCGATTTACAAAGTTTTTTTAGCTACCCTGTATTTGAACCAATGAATATAACTGGATATTACAGTCAGCATTTTTACATATTTGCCACTCACCTAAATTGTGTTGTATGCCCTTATATTGCAGATGCTGAGCAGAACAAAGGCAAGGCTATTTTACATGGCTTAGTTTGCTAATAGCCTGTAAAGTTACATTTTACTGGTGTTATCATCAATCTTAAAATTATATCATATGACACTAAAATCGAATTGGTTTTAATATTCCACATTCAGTGCAGAAGTAACTTCATTTTATTTTCATACTTAGAGTTTAACACCAAAAAATTGTATTTGTATTTAAATATTGTTGAAAATGAATAAAGAGTTATTCGAAACGTTCAAGATGATACCTACTTCTGTATGGGCTTTGATATTTATCACATCTTACTACAACCTCCAACCATTATGCTCCAAAATATTTAAATATTGATTTGCTATTGAATTAATAACATAAATTTAGCATTTTTTAATTATTTAAGCAGCAGACTATGACTTGATTTAAAAATTGAGTTGAAAACATTGTCATGCAACAATACAAACACAAAAACTCAAAGGATAAGTAAAGTTGTTTGTTTAAAACATTTTTTTGGTTGTAAAAACTTTATAAATTAATTGTCTCTCACCTTTTAATGTGTCACAAAATGGATAACGCGTTGGATTGCGAAAGGGGACAAAATGTTGTTGGTTTAAATAACAGAAATCTTTATATGTTTGTGGATAAAAGTGGTTTAGTTACAACTACAAGACAGCATATGCACTTAAACTGCTGTAAATAAATAGTGCTTTACTTCCTTTACTTCAGAAGAGAGGAGCAACAAAGAAAGGAACAACAAGAAAGAGAAAGAAAAGAAAAAGAGCGGCAGGAAAGGGAACGACTTGAAAGGGAAAGGGCTGCTGCAGGTATGTTTTTGTTTATAGCCACTAATAGTCAATATATATACTTTTCATTCCTTTTTAGCGAAAAAATCTAAGTCGGAAAACAACAATCTTGACTTTTCTAAAGCTAGTATTTTAGTAAAGCAATGGTCATATACCTTATCTGTGTTACCTTAATGCTTACAACTTGAACACTTTTGTGGTTTTGCCACATATCTTAAACACAAAAACCTTTACTATATATTTTAGACCAAATATTCTTATTTATTTATTATGACCAGCATTTTTTTATAATACTTTCATACAATCGATATAACAACCGGCATTGTCAAAGTTAATAGTTTTTACCAGTTTTAATAGTATTTTGCCCTAAATTTGATATGAAACAAATGCAACTTAGTATACTTGCATTTTCCCAGCAGTAAACAGTAATTATAATAGTGTGGTTTTGACCTCAGCCCAAATTTTGTGTTCTTAGCTAAAATTTAAAAAGCCATTAAGCTGTGGCCTCTATCTCTATCAGACATTATGTTGGTTATTGTTGTTTTGCATTGTGCTAATTGAAAAACATGCAGCCTATATGCTAAAATAGTAACTAGGTACCTAATCGTCTCTATACTATTGGCAGTTGATTTTACTGAAAGGTGGTTTTGATTTAATAAATACTTACTAAATATTTGTAAAATAAATAAGGTTTTATTCATAAGTTATATATTTATGCCTGAAAAAAAAGCATGTCGATACCAATGTAACTATTTATATGTCAACGCATGCCAAATAATGCAATTTAAATGTCAAAAATATCAATTTTTTTTGTTTTTAAGAAAAAGCTATATATAATATTTTCATAGGAAATTTTGGCAAATATACTGACTAGGAAGGTTCAAAGTTGAATCCAAAGGTATTCCAAAACTAATAGAATTCAAATCTAGAATAACCGACTTTTGGGGTCAATTAACCATAATATAGATTAAACTACAAATGGTTAACATTCTTTACTGCATTCTGCCATTTAAAGCAGTTGTTTAAATTGTGATGGCTAACTACGCAAAAAAGCAACACAATGTGATCTGTTAAGTTAGGCAGTCAAATAATACTTTTGAGAAAATTGCAGACCTCGTACGAAATTGTACTTTGATACACCAAGGCTGGCAAAATCTTGCCAGCCTGCTGGTGAAGAGAATTTTTGTCAAAAATTCTTTGGTTTTTAGTCGCGCCCGTAAAGTTAAGTGCGGCACTTGCCCAAGCAATGTATTAATCTTGCTAATTTTGACGACAAACAAGGTTGTGTAAATTAGGTAAGTAAAAGTTGCACCGAAGGCCCAAATATTTTTGTGATGTTAACAAATACCTGAGGGGCATGCTAAAGTACAACTGGGGAAACACTGTTACATAGATAAGCTGTTTTTGGCGATCTTGTGTGCAAACATGCTGCTCAAAACCAGATTTAAAAGCACAAAAAAAATATCGGTTGAATTGAGAAAAAAATTTGTAATATTTATTGCTTGAAATACCGATTACAATCCAATTTAATAGAAAATGTTTGTCGAGTCACACAGTGCCCGATTGCATTTCAGTACCTTCCCGCCAAAGGTCGTTGGCATTCAAAATGCTTGTCCAAAAGTACACCAGTGACGTATATAATGAAAAGTAAGGCATTTCCTCGGTATATATAATTATATATAGCAAAATGTTGGCCTACAATGTCAGCAAAACAAATTATTAGGATGAATCTTTGACGGCCACAAATTATGGAATGCAGTTGTGACACAGTGCAACATGCCATAGTATGCATATGGCCTATGGGCTGAATAGTTTTGCTTAAAACAAAGATAATTTTTTGTGTTTGTGTAATTAAAACAGCCAAACATAGAGTTTAAAACTTAGTTGGACAAGCATAGTCTGTTGCTTAAGTAAAACTAATTTTGCCACGTTTTGTCCTTATTTAGCTCCAATTAACCTAATGTTTTTTGTGTACATGTAGCTCCAATAAACCTAATTTGGGCATTTTCTTGTCCATATGTAACTTGAATAAAACTTATTTGTGCATTTTTTGTCCATATGTAGCTCAGATAAAACTTAATTTGGGCACTTTTTTGTATTTTTTGTATTAAATGTCTGTTAATTGATTTATATATTGAAAAGTCTTTGAAAAAGCCTATGTTTTTTCAAAAGTCTAAGAATAGTTTTTGAATTTATTTAATATCCAGCTGAAGTTTTGTGTTTTTGAAACACTGTTTAAAAAAATAACAAATCAAAAAAAAATGTTTAAAATGTTTTTCAGTTATACTGTATTGACCGTGGCATTTATACTGTTTTGTTTTCCGATTATATTCAAAAATTGTCCAGCTGTTCAATTTTAGGTCTTAAATACCTACAATTTTCTTTGAATGTCTTTGAATAGTAAATTTGTGTGGAAATAGAGACCCAAATCAAATGCAACAACAGAAATTTTGTTTGGTGATTTAGGGCAAGTTACCAAGCTGAAGGTGCTTGGGCATTCTCTGCACCCCAAACCTGGTGTCCATAAATGCAGCACAATTTTGTTCATTGTGTTCTTAATAGCTTAGTTAATAGAGCACTGGTTGCACAATATTGCACATATACACACCAGCTTAAGCTTGACTTCAAAACCATTATGTTTTTAATGCCTAGAGTCCAGACTTCGATAATTGATAATTTGTTTTCATCTTCCCCAGCATTTTAATTATGGTGCTAGTTTAAAACAAACATTATATAATAGTTGTTTGCTGACATCATACCACGTTTCTGATAACAAACTTTTAATTAAATACTGTTTTACTTGTAGTTCAAAGTTCTGTACCCCCTCCCCCACCTTCATCTGGTATTCCGCCTCCTCCATCAGTAATTCCTCCACCACCTTCCAGTGGTATCCCCCCTCCTCCCCCATCTGGAGGAATTCCACCACCACCTACATCCGCCCCATCAGCTCCAACTCCAGCACCAGCTTCTGGAGGAGGTCTTGCTGCTGCACTTGCTGGAGCTAAGCTTAAGAAAGCTGCTGTGAGTTTTTATTTGATTTAGTGAGGAGATAAATAAAATCCTTGTTCATTAATGTTTTATATGAAATGTGATATTTTACATATTGCTTGTATTAAAAGTTTATGTGCACATGTTTTAATGAATCCATACAGATGCTTAATTACTTTCATCTTTAGGCAGGCTTTTCCACTTCTGTTACTTTTTTGTTTTAACTAATTTGCATTAATAATATTATTGAGCTTCTTTCCATATTAAAGCATTAAAGTTTTTTGTAGTTATTGGCAACCTAAACGATCTTGCAAGAGGTGTATATGTACCAGGAACTATGTATTGCTTGCTTGACACATTGTTCATAGATTATGATGTCATACTGTTTCTTGCAGACAAACTACTTCCTGCTCTAAATGTTGTATGATATAGAACTGCTCGGGTATAAACACTTTTAGTTTTACCATAAGGCTGTTGTAGTTTTATCATATGACCTGGAGCAAACAATCTATATCAATCATTTTAATGTATGTAGTTAAATAGTTAATTATTTTTAAGAATACGTTTTTACACTACAGTATGACTAATTTATTGAAAACTTTCAGTTGGTAAAATAAATAGATTGTGCTTTGCTATGCAATAAATATTCTTGTTAATTTCACTTTCATTGTGTTTAATACCTTTTACTAAAGTTAATCTTTACCAATAAGTATTTATGTTAATAATGTAATATTTATGTAATAAAAACCCAGTGATCTCCAACCTTTTTGATAAGTGACCCCAAATTAGATAAAATGAATCATAATTTGCATTGCGACCCCATTTTGTTTTCAAATACGAATAAAGTATATTAATAATAATGCTGGAACTAAGTACTAAGGGCGAATGTGCGTGAATTATACACATTTCCAGAGAACTACATATTTCTATAAAAATGATTTCTTTTAGAAAGTTTTATTTAAATTATAAATAAGCACACGAATGAACACAAAAATTTCATTTTGTGTCAACACTAAATTGATTGCGTCTGCATAGTCCACCAGTTTTCGCAAATGCGGCACCACTTTGCATAAGCAGAGCCGTCATATACCAGTGCCTGTCAACCTTTTTTCGGAGTGGTACACCCTTTTTACGCTTACTCGAAACCTATACATCCCAGTCCGCGCAATACACGGAATCTGTAGTAATCCTAATCGGAATAGAGATAAGCAGGGCTGCAAGTATAGGAAATCCGTAACATATCTTTATACAAATACAAAATTTCATCAGTCATTTAATGCGAGCGTTGCTGATGTTGAATTTTTTCAGTTAGTTGTGCGAACCGTGGCAGTAGCCTTGTTTCGAGTGCTCCTATCATAAGCGTATAAAACATCTTTGTTAGAATTTTTTTGGGGTATTAATTTCAACAAGAGCACAAAGTCCTTGCTTGCAAAGGTATGTCGTGGGCATGCAAACAAGGATGGAAATCCTTTTTTTTCCCTGAGATTTCGGTATTTAGGAATGTTGAGAAGCGATACCCAAAATTCAGTATAGTTTTTAAACTGTTTCAGCTGTGCCTTTTAAACCAATTATGATTGTAGTTCAATAAATATCCTAGTTAAGTAGCACTCTTTTAAATGAATTAAGCCTGCGGATCCAAAAATATATGGCCCGCAGTGTGCTTTGGTTTTTGACCCGCACCACAGAACATTCAGTTGCAGGCTTGTGAAATTGCTTGAGGGCCTCATTGCAACCATATTTTGCTCTAGTGTGTCACAAACTTTTAATTCAGATATCTTTAAGTTAATATTTTGTGTACAGAAAAAACTGAAGATGCTTAATTTAACATCGTTTATGTCGAATAGCAACAAGTCATGTCAAAACAACAGGTTACTTCAGGTCAAACTGGTCGCACGAGAATATAATATAATAGGAATGTTACCTTACAATAGTCAGTGAGAGATGGCAAGGTAATGCAACTGCTATCACAGGGGGCGGCAACTTTTTTTTAGTTGCGGGCAAAAACCAAACTCAGAAAGGTCTCTGCGGGCCGCACAAAATGTTAACTAAGAATTGTGATATTTTCATATTAAAACAACTGTGAATTAGGCGGGCCTTGGATCATTTTTGCCTTAGAGATAACCTTAATAGTTAATCTAGTTCAGTGTTAACCTTTTTAAGTGAGGGCTCACCTGGCGAGCGAAGCGACCGAAGCGACCGCGATTATTTTTTTGGGTTATACCGACATTTCTTCCAAATTCTTTCTCAAGTTTTTATTACTACATTGCCAAAAATAAAAAAAAATGTTAAAACACTATATGCCCATAATATTTACATATTCAATACGTTTTCCGTTTGTCTGCCACGCACTTGGCAGCCTTCCATGGTGAACGGTTTGGAAGCGCTGCGCATGATATATTTCAAAAGACAGCCTCAAAATCTAAACAAACCGGACACATAAAGATTATACAAAAAATGTTTGCACTAACGAGGTTAAAATGGTCAAAAATTATTGAAATGAACTCGTGTCAAATAGGCAGCAGGCAGGATAAATTACATTGGCGGGGCGGCTGAATTACATTGGCGGGCTGTAGGTTGCCGACCCTTGTGCTATCAGATAGCTAGTCATTGGCCTATTGTCATGCGTTATCTGCTACACCCCTGTACACCCCATCAAAGTGGTACACCATTTAAAAATTATGGTACACCCTGGGGTGTACAATACACCTGGTTGAAAAGCACTGCATTATACTTTCAAGCGATTTACGATGTTTCTGTTTTAATATTCTTATTGCGCTGAATTTCGTAAAACAAAGCCATGTGATTGAAAGCGGAAAGAGTAGTTAACTCACAAAATTGGACAGAGTCGGGAAAGTTAGTTGCATTTAAGTCCCGAAAGCAAATATATATTGGCCTAAATCTTTTTAACCTTGCAGCTCTTAAAGAGCTAAAAACACCTATTTTATGTAAAAGCTTATTTTTTCTATATACTCAGTCACGTTCATTAGTGTGACGTCATTGTGAAGAAAACAAACTACATAAATCGTACTAAAACAGCAGAAATATGGTGAGTTACAGGGACCCCTGAAAAAACAGGTTGGAGACCACTGGTCTAACTCTAACCAAACAAGAGACTAAAAACGGTGTTTTACAGTTGATTGTGGTTCGCCTTACCCAATCACATTGAAAACATTGCCGTATCGGACAGTTTGTTGAACCCTGCCAAAAGTTAACAAACAATAATATCATTTACAAAAGAGGGATAGAACTCCCAAACTGCCCCCCTTCTGGATATGCACTGCTAACATCAATAGTTTCCCCCTATCATTACCACCTAAGCTGGCTATTAAGGCAGGTGATTTATTCAAAGTATGATGGCTTTACCTTTTCATTAAGATTGGTTCCCATGTGTTTGACATATTGTTAAAAAACATCAAAGCATGCAAACAAAAAAAAAACACACTTTAAAAAAATAAAAATACTTTTTCAACAAAAACTATTTGCATAGTTTATTGGTATTTTCTTCTGTCAATTAAGGTATGGTTAACCAAAACAGGCTACCCTTATCCATTTTGTTTAGATACTACCTGTTTTTTAATTATGCTGATCGGGAAGCATAGAAAATGTGCCATTTATGTTGGAGTTAAATTAATTGATTGGTGTTATTAAGGTTTCAGATGAGAGCTCATCAGCACCATCTGGTGGTGGTGGTAGTGGTGGAAGCAGCGGAGGAGGTGGTGGAGGCGGTGGATTAGATCTAATGGGAGAACTACAGAAAAAGATGATGTTAGTTTTGTAATTGATTTAACATAATTGCTTTAGGTATAAAAATTGTGTGAGTTTTAAACGGGATGGTGTCAGACGTCACTGACCTACAATTCTAATTAGATAATACATTTAATAAATACTGCTGTCTAAAGATTGCAGGCTAGATAAACTGGCAAATGTAACATTTCCAGATACATTGCTTGCTTGAAGCACAATAAAACATTTGTAGCAAAATACTGTTTTACATGCAAAAAAAAAATAAAACTCAAAGTTTAAAAACAAGAAGGAAACATAGGATCTGAAATTTCTTTACATACAATATTGTTGAATAACAGCTGTCATTGCTTTGGAACTTTTACTCATAATTTAGGAAACAAATATTTTTTTTCGGGCCACCATCTAAACAGGTAAACAGGTTCCAAAAATTAGGAAAAGCGGTACTATTAGTTACAGGGCCCTCATTTGCAGCAAGCCCAAGTTTTTTATATGGCTTAAGGCTGACAGAACAATCAAATCGTTTAATGTAAAAATAAAGATATTAGCGAAAAGAAGAGGTTTTTATTTTCAGTCTGAGTACAATATTTTTCATGGTATTATTTAAACCTGTTTTGGTAACTAAAACTTTGCCAACTGAGATTAGTTAAATTTAAATATAGAAAACAGTTAAGATTTCTAAAACATGAAAAGAGCACTACATGAAAAAATGCTATGAAAACAATTATAAAACAGAAAATGTTATGATTAAGGTAGTGCTTATTGTGCATTTCTTAACTAAATTATTGTGCATTTCTTAACTTTAATTCTGGTGTTTTGAAGGTAAAAGTTGTTACATAATGTTTCTGTCAGCTTCGATCTTATGAGCTTAAAATAAATTTACTTTGATTTTATTCACTAAAAAAATGAATGCATACTACTAGTGGTACTCAAAGTCATTCTAGGTCAGGGGTGGGCTGTTATTTTTTACTGTGAGTCGCATTAGAAACAGAAAATGTTGTGGTGGGCTGGGTCAAAAATAGGATCTCAAACACATGCAATAAGACATCATACTTTGTTGCTATTAGACAAGTAAGCAAAAGAACCTCTACACCTCTTATTATGTTATGAGTTGTGCGCAAATATGTAACACAAGTCAAATGTGGCTCAAAAAATGCGGCTCTTTGTTTGAAATAGTAAACTTTAATTAGATTTATAGGTAGATGTGACGCATTAAGCACAGATAAAACATGTCTACATTGTTGGAAATATTGCGATTTAGAAAGTTCTGGTAGCATTAACCCAAAAGCGCAAGGTTAAAATATGTAAAGAACTTACTATGTTTTTTTTTATGTGTGTATTAAGGCTTTTAAGTTGCCGATGTGTTACATGCGATACAATGGCTATGTTGCCAAGACAATATAAATCAATAGAAACACAAAGCATGGCATTAACTAAATTAGGTTGAAAACCTGTGAATCAGGATTTTTCAGAGATTGAAAAACGGCTGGTAGGCCTATACTAATTTTCGTTCATATTTTAAAGACTTAATATACATTCAACCGAAGTCCATAAAATCAATTTTTAAATATTCTAAAGGCTAATTTGATTGGGTCATGACTAGATCAGTCCCCAGAAAGAGTGTTATTAACATTTTTTCCGGCTCGCCCCCTTTATAATTGTTCTGTGGCTTGTGACCCTTTTAGATATTTTCTGTCACCTGACAACTTTATGGCAATTTAGCTAATATTGGCATTTAGGTGAAAATTGCCTGTCTTCTAGAAACTGATTCTAATAAATTTTTTTAATTTTACAAAAATTTTAATGTACATTTTCATAATTTAATAATTCTTAGGGCCCGCAAAAGTCAATAAAGTAAAAAAATTTCAAGGACCTTGTCTGTCCATGAATCAAAGAATAAAGTTTTCAGCACCTAGGGGACTGTTTCTAAGAAATTTAGATCAAAATAAAGTCAAAATTTTCAATAAAGTCAAAATTTGTTAAATTATGGCTTTTGACAAAGTTTTTGAGAGTAATTTTTGTAAAAATTGTTGTGGAAGGATTGTAAATCAGGAACTCTGTCACAATTAAACCATATATTAACCCATAAAAACAGGAAATATGTCACAATGCCCACTTGGATCAGCAGTAAGTTTTATCGCAAATTGTCCATTGTTTATTCATTGTTACGTATTTAAATAATTGACTTCCTCTTTATAAACCGTTTTTTTTTTTCGAAGATCAACTGTTTTTAATTTTAGGAATAGCCTACTGACATTCTGTAATACAAAAATACCTAAGCAAGCTTTCTTTTAGGCGGCATGAAGGAGTTTACATTACTTCTTCCCTGTTTAATTTGCTGTTATAAAAAATCGAGGCAAAGTTCCCTTTCCACAAGGACAAAATAGCACAAACTACCCAAATCTATCGCCAAAAAACGCACTTTTTATAATCCATAAAACACCTTGACCAACAAAATAATATGGTTGGGTCTGAAATCGACAAAATTTTATGTTTGGGTAACTGGTATCAATTCAAGGAAGAACTGTGGCCTCTACAAATAAGCAATTTTGTTAGGTCAAAATAAAGTAGTTATCAAACCAGTGTTTTTTCATTGTTTGACATTGTTTTTTTAATTATACATTTTATTGTTTATCCTCCAGGAGAAGAAGACAGCAACAGCAAAATGGGGTAAATGTGCCTTTTCTAATTGCAATTAGTGCATTTGGCTTTACTCACCTTAACAAATGATTGTTGCTTGTGCAGGATGGAGGAGGCGGGGGCGGAGGCGGTGCTGCTACAGCACCCAAACCTGCTGCAAACATTGCACCTGCTCAAAAAACATCAAACTCTACATGTAAGTGGCATAGTAAATTATGTTAATAAGTAAACTCTAGGCATTTGAGTTTTTGTTTTTTTGTATAGATAGTGTGATTTATTCTGAATAGGTTATTTGTAGTTTTTTGTTCATTTTTAGACTACGTTTTTAGAGTGATATTTTCATAGCAGCATTTTTTGGGTAATTTTAGTATTAAACTATTTTATATGTTTGTGTGATACACACCCTATTTACATGTGACATTACATAAGATTATATTTGTATATTACCTTTTTAAATTTTTATGTACAGCTTCCATTGAAACAAAAAGGCCTTGGCAGAAAAGTAATGCAATCAGTTCAAGCTCGCCATCAGCCAATGCAAGGTGAATAAAAGTTTTAAACATTTTTATGTAAAGCTTATATGTTAATAAAACAATGTACCAATTTCTTGTAAACAGTCATACTTGCTAATGTATTTTACTTGCAAATATTGTTAAATTTGTCAACCTTCAGGAGATATCTATAAACTCTTATCATTGGATTTTAAGGAGAAAAAGAAAAATCTCAGAGACATTATTTTAGTGCTTTTTATTTGTCATCAAAGTTAGCTCAAACACTCAAAACTAAAAATTGTTTTCAGTAACTTTATTTAGCAGTAAATTAAAACATAGCTTCAATCTAACACCTTAGGCAAAACAGTACATCTCCTGTGACACCCCGTCGTCCATCTTTTGGGACGTAAGTAAGCTTATGGTGAATTGCATTATTATTATGGAATGTTATTTTGGTAATAGTTTTTTTTTAACACTGTTTAGTCTACCTAGCTATTACTCTAGTTAGTTAATTTTCAGCTGATGAGAAAGGTATGCTACTGAATATTTCTGTAGCAGTGTTATGTTGGCAGAATTTAATAATTTTTGAAAAATGTCAATTCAGATAAGTAATAAGTGATACTGTATTGGTCGACTAACACATATCAAGAAAAGGTACTGGGACTTAACCTTGCCATTTGTATCTTTGTAATCTTGTGATTTGCAGAAACTTCTGTTCTGAAACAATAAAAAGCAGAAAGGATGGAGACTTCTTGGAATTGATGTTTCAATTTTATATGTCTTAAAATCTGGCACACTCGCACATTGCTTTACAAAGTTGGTTTTTAGAAAGTTTTTTTTTCTTAGTTTGCCACATTTAAGAACTATCAACCAAGTTATTAGTTGTTAGTGCTGGGGTGCAACTGTAAAAGTCGCTACGTCCAGAGCCATCAAATGCTTAACCAATGGCTTGAGCTTCAGCTACAGAGCTACTGAAGACAATAGCTCGGAGTCCAGCTCCGGAGCCACCAAACACATATATAAGGCTCAAAGAACCATCTAAGTAAGAATCTAATAGGCTTAAATTGTGTTTTTGATGTAAAGTAGTTACTAAGATGTTTGTACATTGCTGTTAAATGCCAAGAAGTAAGTTTGCTATAGGCTTACTAACACATGAGGTGGAGCAGATATATGACTCAAGCTGCAGCATCACGTTTACAAAAATGGCAAAAGAGAAAACATACAATGCTCAATAGCACACTCACTTTTCACAGCTAGTTTAAGTGTATATTGTGATGTCGTCTATTTTAGATAGGACCTGCTGTTTTTATCCTTCAGCTTATTTTTTATCTTGATTAGATCAGATTGTATGTCTCCAGAGTACCCTATTTTTAAATCTGACAAGTTATAGGGCGTGATACTTAGAATGTTGAATGTTTTACTACTGAACTTCTATAAAGCTGAAGTAGACTAGCTTGAACAAATTATTATTTTCCTGCCCCTGTCGTTTGCCACTAGTGCTTGGTCTTCACAGTCAGTAATGGATTAGCGAATTATTTCTCCATGTTTAAAAAAACGTTGTTGTGTTTCTCTGAATGGAACATTGTTTGAAGTGGAATAAACTTACTGCTCATTCTAGGACTAGGTGGATGGAAAACTTTTATGAAACGTTTGGTAATTTGGTGACTCTTTAAAGTGTATATGTTTAGCATTTACTACGAACAAGCTATTGTTGAATGTAAAATTTCTTATCATAGTAAATTGGAAAATTTACACATGGCTCTGCCTGTGCGAAAGCTACTTGTTCCATACCAGCGGTCAATTCCCCAGAAAGGGAGTGAAGTGATTTGCACAGCAGAAGTTATTGCCATTCTTTTGTTTAGCAAGCGCTTTACGCTAAAAGGTGATCTAACTGCAATACAGGGAGTGTGTGGCGTATATTATGTTACTCAGCAACTTAGGACAAGAGGACAGACAGATAAACTTTTTTGTTAAAATACAGGGTGCGCCAGAAAAACCTACCACATTTCAAATTGTTACTGTACAAAAGCCATAGCAGTCTGACAGGAAGTTGAATTGAAACTTTGCAGCAGAGGACTTGCCAATTAGGTTTAGCTTTTAGTTTTTATAAGTAAATAATGTTTTGTGTAAATTTTTTAAATTTTGTACCTGTATGTAAAATGGCCTGGACTGGCAAACACAGTGCATTTATTGTGGATGATTTCGATAGAGATGGGAAATCTGTGACTTCTACATGTAATTTCTTTTAAAACATAAAATATCAAATGGTAACCCATTGACTTTGATATAAAACAATAAATGTTTTGATTGCTTATAAATTTTGTCTCTTTTTCCTAGTTTGAAATGTGGTAGGTTTTTCTGCCCCATTCTTCGCCATTCCAGGCCATTACACACAGATATAAAATTTTAAAAAGATGCACAATTTGAAATGTGGAAGATTTTTCTGATGCACCATGTATATTCGTATAGTTATTAGTACGATTGCATATATAAAAAACATTTTTAAAATATTAATTTGACTAACATATTTTTCATTTGCATTTTACTAACAAATATAGATTATTGTAACTAATTATAAATCTTTAAATATTTGTTAAAATATGATTTTTTTCTCTTTGTTTTAATATTTTTTTGTTTACAAATGATTCTGGTTTCATATTGGGTGATAAAGATAAACACAATATTTGAAAATCAAGTTTGTTTAGTTGTTAATATAAAAACAACAAAAATACAAGCATTTTGTTAGAGAAAAGAAAAATTCTATTTCACTGTTTTAATAAGGGTGGTGCCCTGCTTAGGTCACAATTGCCGCAAAACTTGAAAGAGATTAAAATAAATAAACAAATAGAAGCTAACGGATTAAAGATTTTTTGAAGATCAAAACTATCATTTAGAACAGTGGTTCCCAATGCATGGGTCGCGACCCAAGGTTGGGTCACCTGATCTTGGGCAAAAAATAACAATAAAAAAAGTTTAAAACATGAAGCTTGTCATGTCAAGACATCGAAAAGCTTTGTAGCATGTTCATAGTGCAAGAACATTTGACAGTTTTTTCTTAATTATTGTCATTATGGTTATTAATATTATTATTATTATTGTGGGTGAACTATATTTCAATTAATCATTAGGCTTAATGGTACAACGATCATACAATGAAGCTCAATAAAACTTGGTTTCACAGAACTATCCACGGAAAAGCAAAATTTGTGGTACCGGTATGTCTGATAGGCCTATTCGCTCGACAGAACTAATGAAAAAGAACAAATTGTAACGCCACTTAGAAAAATTTTTTTGAGAGCAAGTTAAAATCTATTCAAGGACAAAGAAATATTATGACACCATTTACAGTACAAAATAAATTAGCCGTTTACTCCTGTGAAAGCGAAAACCTAAATGCAATCTCTTTGTCAAACAACATAGTGAGAAGACGCATAGTACATAAGGCTGATGATGTTCTCGAGCAGATTCTTATCCAAGTGAAGGAATTTATCTTTAACTCCATTGAATTTGATGACCCACCGATACTGAAGGTTTACCCTAACTTCCCGTATTTATTTGTTTTATCAACAATGAGGTTGTATCAGAAGATTTGCTATGTTGCAAACCGCTGAAACTATACACTTAGGGTGAAGATACTTTTCAACTGTTAGATGATTTTTTTACGGAGCATTACATTCCTGTGGATAAATGTACTGGCATCAAGTCCGGCGTGGTAAAACGCATCAAACACAAAGCTCCAGGACGCAAAACATCCACTTTTGGGCTTCCGTGTACAAAGTGTATCCTCACAGTTTCAAGATTAGTGATTCAAAAAATGAACATAGGCTATTATTTTCGGAAAAAGTTAGTACTTTTGTAGTGCTGTTTGTTTGCAACGCAATCTTGTATGGCTTTTAAAATATTGCGAATGCTTGGGTCGCAAGATTTTACCGAAGTGAATTTATATTATAAAATGGGTTGCCTTAAAAACGTGTTGGGAACCACTGATTTAGAAGACCTTGTGCCCTTACAGCAGTCTAGATTGTTTTTATGAGTTTGCTTAACAAAGTAATTTATAATAATCTGATATTACTGTGTTAGACACACGTTAAGGCAACATCAACCTGTTGTTTTAGTTTTTTTTACAGTTTAGTGTAATCTTATATGATTTTTTTAATGTGTTTAATTCTTCCGTAAAAACAGATATCCTAAATTGGTGCAGGCACCAGCAAAGAAGTCAATTATGTAGTAGTTATGTTGGGTTTGGTGTTCTTCATATTTATAATGTATATTCTTTTGGTAAGATTTTTCTGTTGTTGATAATTGTACGAGTTACAGAATTTGGCCTTTTAGTGACTATTTCTAACACTGGTTCTTAAGGTTTTTAAGCATCTGAGCCTAAATTTGAAAACACCATTTCCAAAAAGCAACAAAAAGACCAAGAAATTTAATGAAAATGTATTTTAATAATAGCAACAAATAACAAGCAACAGACAAATAAATTAATTATATAACAATTTGAAGTTTAATGCTAAAATTAAAATTGATTTTAACTTTTCGCAAGCTACCCAAAACAAATCCGGGAATGTTTATCAAGATAGGATATTTTTGTAGAACTGAACACCGAAAGTTAAGCCATCTGTATTTTTGAATATTTGTTCCAACTTGACATGTGTGTGCAGGTCTGAGGTTTAACTAAATACTATCTGGTGCCATGGCACTGCCTTCTGCCATAGGGTTTGCAAAGATTTTCATTAAGACTGAAAAAAGATTTCATTTTGTTTAAGGTAGTGAAAACCAAAAAGTGTGTCGTAATATCAACCATGGACTTCAAGACTGGTGACCCATTTCAATGCTTTTTTCTTTCAGAAGCAACCTAATTTCTGAAAAACAACCTAGTTTTCTTAAATGTCATATAATCTTTTAGAACATGCAACTTAACCTAATCAACATACGGCAGTGAACATGATCAAGTCATCATATAAGGAATCAATATCATCTAATTTATGATGTTTAAATGCACTAGCATGAATCCATCTTATTGTAAATGTTACTCCTGTTGTTTCCAAATAACTTAGAAGACTCTCTTTGGCAGTTGTTAACAATAGTGCTTGAAATTGTTACATCTCTCAAAGCATGTAGGGAATCTTTCCTGAAAGGTGGCCCTCCATTGTAACTGCAAACATCAGTGAAGAATCGAATTGTGCCTCTAGAACAGTGCTCCCGCAATCAGTGTGCCTCACCTCAATGTCAGGTGTGCTGCAGGGTAACCAGATTTTTTGACTTGCGTTTTTTTCCAAAGGCACAGTCTAAAATTCACTACTAATAATACCAAAACCGTGCGGCTTAGGCAGAAATTCTGATTGTATGCAATAATAATTCTGCGAAACTTACTGTCCTTATATTTAATACTTTTTTAAACCTATATATTACCTTCAACTGAAAAAAATTGTAATTTAAAAATAATTTTAAATTAGCTCGTCCAAACTACAAAACAATGTTTTTCCACCTTTGTATGTAAGCTGAGCATCAGTGATCATCCATATGCTCAAAACTCATGTAACTTTCATGTAAAATATCAGGCTTTTTTATCCTCAGTTCTCACTGCTATCTTTTTTATCTTGATTACTGTTCAACCAATTTATCTCAGTTCATGTTTTAAAACGCCATTCAACAATACAAAATGCAATGTTCGATTGTGTGTCATTTTCTCAATGCAATTCACAAGCCCTTAATATTCTCAGAACCACCATTTTGATGGGAAATATTTATGAGTTAAACGCTTAAAATTCAGGAATGAAGAGAATACAATAGTACAAAGTTTTTCGCCTTTGGCGCATATCAGCTTATTACTCTAATCGCCCTCGGCTCCTTTCGATATCACCTCATATGTTTATCGCCTTTCTAGGCGTATTTTATCAATAGGTGTGCTATAGAGAATTTTAAACCTATTAGTGTGCCGCAAGTGACAAAAGTTCGCAGAGCACTGCTCTAGACGACTAGCTTGAAATTCTTTGCCATTGAACATATTTGTTTGCTTTGTTCGCTATGGTTAAAATATTTTAACTTTTTTTCTTGATTCTCCTTAGTAGTAATCATATTGGGCAGCATGAGTTTTGTAGTGCCTCACAACTTTGAACAACACACTACTTCGAACTGCAGGACAATGAAAGCAATCTGTATTTTATCTATTTCAATTTGGAAACATTTCTCTTTCCAATCACCCTGTCTTTTTTTCTTGCTGAAGAGGACGAGCTATCTTGGAAAGTTGTTTTGAGATTGCAGTATGCTCTACTTAACTATACAGTATTAGGACAGTACACAATTGCATAGCCGTTTACACCCAGTTCTATTGATTGTTTTCATTGTGATGTCACCGAAGGATTGCTTACTATCAATCCTTTTTAAAAGGAAATGATTTGTTTTTCAAATTCTAATCAGAACTACACAATAGTTGAGAGTCGCATGCTGCTGTTGGATCCCTGGTTGGGAACCACTGGTCTCAAACATTCCATCCAAATCATTACCAGACCAAACCTTGAGTTTTGGGACCCCACAAGCTGAAAATCGTCTTGCATAACTCAACAGTGATACTATTGTGATAGCGTTAAGTGCATTCAAAGCACTGAATTGTTTAGCTCGAACACTGTTGCAAACATAAACAAATTTCATTAGTGGCCCTATTGTCCCCCCCACCCACACATATGTTATCTACTATTCTTTTGAATAATTGTGATTTTTTAAAGGTTTGGGCTATAGACACAGATTCATTATGACTTTATCAGTTATTGCACCTTCATTGACTGCATTCTGAACAATTTCTATGCTGCCTCACAACAATTTTTCAGGCAGTATGTTACAAGTTCATAATACATGATGTCCATAAAGTCTCTTTACAATTTAAAAAAATTATTAAAAAATGAAAGATGAGGTTTGTTTTATGTTAATCAGTATTTCATAAAGTTTTTATTGAAACTAAAATTTATTGTTTCAGACAAAATTTATAAATTAACCATTTAGATGTGCTTCGTGCAACTAATGGTGCCCATACAGAAGTGTATTAAATAAAGTAATGCTATTTTTAATTAAATGTTTAGAATTGTATTTAATGTGCTAATAAAAACTTTATGAAATACTGATTAGCATAAAACAAACCTCATTGCAATATGCCATCATTTCACTTTTTAAAAAAAATTTAAATTGTAAAGAGACTTTATGGACATCCTGTGTATCTTGGTTGATTCTAGGTATTACACATGTTTTGCCATAGCAGACATTAAACTTCTTTCAAAAAGGTGTCTAACACTACAGTGAAGTAACATCTGCAGCAACAAGAAAAAAAGGTTTACAAGAATGTTAATTAGAATAACATCAAGCCAGGCTGCAACAAGAAAAAAAGGTTTACAAGAATGTTAATTAGAATAACATCAAGCCAGGCTGATCAAAAAATGCCCAATCAAGATGCTCGATCCTGACAAGTGAAAAAATCTTTATTTACGAGATTAGGAGTTCACCAGATTAGCAAATACAATAAATTAATAATGTTTTACAATAATTTGAAGCAATCATAACTTCTCGTCTAACTTCATCAGGGGTCCAACTTTTTTTAATGCAAACCCCTAAAAAACATATTTAGTGAGTGTGAACCAGGATTGGCCTGAACTTTTTTAGTCATGTCATCATACAACAAATGACTAGAGAAACCTGTTGTTTCCTGTTGAACTTATGTGCAATATGAGACTGAAATCAAACTTAAATTTATTTAAGAAAAATAAAAAACGTTTTTTTTTAATAAGAATATCAAAGCCCATACAGAAGTAGGAATCATTTTAAAACGTTTCAATTAACTCTTTATTTAATTTTAACATAGTGAAAAGGCACTATATACTGCTGAGGCAAATGGCAGATATATACACTTATAATCAGTGCCATTTAACTTTGTTAAAAATGAATAAAGAGTAATTCGAAACATTCAAAATGATAACTAATTCTGTATAGGCTTTGATATTATTTACGTCTTACTACAACCTTCAACCATTATGCCCCAAAAGTTTTTTTTAATACTTTTATATATTTTTTTCTTTTTGAATTTTAGGCTTTACAAGTTTAACAATTTTAGTTTATACAAGTTTAATTAGGCTTTCACAGACCCTAAAAACTAGTTCACAGACCCCAAATGGAGCTATGTACCCCAGTTTAAGAACCCCTAATCTACATAGTAGTTTTAGAAAATTCACCATTTTTACATCACATAGCTGCCATAACAGGTAATAAAGTGATAACATGGCCATTGTTAACATTTACAACTCTGTACCAGTAGTCTACCTTACCTAATGTCTTCAAATGCCCAAACCTTCCTAAAGCCCTTTTTCTTTCAAGTATTTTGTGTTTACAACCAGGAAACCAAATAAATTATCAATTTAAAAATATGAATTACTAAAACAGATTTTTTTTCCAGTAGAAAATCTGGAGGAGGCTCAACTGACATGGATAATATGAAACAGGTTTGTAATGTATATAATATTGAGTCATTATTTTTTTTTCTAAATTTCTTAATGGCGTTTTATTGTTTGGTTTTTTAATACTAGCATGACTAAAATGGGCGTAGCTCAATTGTAAGAAAGTAAATAATACAAAAACAATGGAAAAGAAAGACTCAAAATCGGGGTGTTTTAAATTTCCTGTGTAAAAGAGGATTGTAATCTTTTAAGATAATTAGAATTTATCATCTAACCAAAAATTGAAATTTGCACCATGATGGTGATCTGAAATAATAAGCTTTGTCAACATGGCCTTGCGGGTTAGTTCTTCTGACGGGCTGGGTATTTCATTTATGAAGCTAAAATACAGTTAATAATAATCGTTATAATTAATGAAAAAAATTTTAAATAAGACTTTAATTAAATTTTACCTAAACCACAATATAATAAAGCACTATATCTTTTGTTAATAATACATTTTGATGTTTCTATTGTTTAATCATATTAAGTCAATAAATTTCGAAATAAAAACAAAAAAACAATTGGTATCCATTTCGTAACTTTCGATCTTTACGAGTAGTTCGGCCGGGATTGTCAGTAACAGTTTCTCTGCTCTTTATGAAAAAAGCTGGTTTGCCCTGCGCTATACGAATCACCATACCAATGTTTTTGTACACATACGTCTGTGTCCTGATTACTTTATGTTCTACCACCCCCTGTAAGTCCCGGTTCATTTGCAAGGCCGATTTTAATCAATGATAAGCAAGTCATGTATCAACACTTCTTAACTTTACAACTGTACTAAACACATAATTTTGAGAATTGTTAAGGAACAAACAATCCTATATTTTAGGAAGCAATCATCAGTCCCTGGTGTGACATCACAGACAAAATCCCGCAGCCCAAAGCGGTCATGTTTTTTTCTGTTTTGCCATAGTATCGTTTTGTATTTTATTTTATCTATATAGCTATGGCGATATAACTATACCTTTCAAAATGTTGATACAATGTTTCAGTTTGAATTCATTGAAGTACTTTAATATAAATAAATACTAGTTAATATCTAAAACACGACAAATTCACGCAATACCATTCGCTGATTGGCTAAAACTTTGGGAAGCATGTGGATAAGCTTATAAGTTCACTGTTAATTTGATGTAAGTTTTTTAATCAATGTTTCGATATCCTTAAAATATTTGTTTTTGTTAATGGAATTGAAAACATTTTGACCTTGCTAGGGTTCTTCGTACAGTAAAATTTATTTTTTGTCATCCAAAGACCAACGCAATGCAATACACATGCACATGCTTTTTTTTTCTTTTTTTTTATTAATAAAATAAATAGCGAAAAAAACGGACAAGAAAAACAAATCAAAACAGTAAAGCTCTCAAGCAGCTAACGACCATTTAATTTTGTGTATCGTCATACTTCCTCTTTTTAAAGCCGAATATCGCTCGGAAGTTCGCACAGAAGATAGCAACAGTAAAAAGCGTAAGATAGTCGGGCCAGTGTCGGCATATTTAAATTGATAAATAACATATCGCGCGCATAAAAGGACACAATTCACAAATGTTTTGCACGGTTCGTTTTTGTGCACTCCAAAAAGTAATTGATCGCGGGAAAAAATACACGATATTCGTAGTTTAGTACTTAACCACGCACTCACGTTTTTCCAGTATAGACACGTAACAGGACACAAATAAAACAAGTGGTACAGGGTTTCCGTGGCCTTTTTGCAAAAAGTACATTGGTTAGATTCGGTTTTACCAAACGAATAAAGGGAGTCATTTGTAACAATTGCGCCCAAGTTAAACTTTATCTGAAAGCTTCTTAGTTTGTTTTCGATTGTTGAATTGTAGAGGTTGCGGTAAATTTTCTCCCATGGCAGACGTGCACTCCCGCAATTTAAGGTCCAGTGCCATTTTAATTGAGCTTTTGGAGGAAAGAGAATTGTTGTTTGTATTTTTTCGTAAACCGATTTGGTGGAGTTATACTGCTGGATAAATAATTTTAATGTTTGAGTTCTATACGATCGGAACGTTGTTGCGCTACCCTAAAAAAAAGTAAATAACGTTAACGGGTTAGACAATGAACAGCCTGAAACCACTAGTGGTTATGCATAGAGAATGACCCTACTTAATTTAGTAATATTGTTTTTTACAGGAAATAATTTCAGAAGTTAAGATGGAAATGCAGAAAATCAAAGATGAAATTATCCAAGGTAAACAGTGTGAATAATGTATATTAGATTAGCCGTTGTTGCGTGAATTGTACACGTGACCAATTGTAGCTGGTTAGACACACTTCCTACAAATACAAATAAATATTTGGGTTTTACCTTATGATGTATTCCTTACTATTGCTTAAATTGTTTTAACAGCCAAATTGTTATGTAGTTTTGCCTGTTGTTTAACTAGTTGTCTATCTAACACGCTTAAGTGATTTATTTAAATATAAAGTTTAAATTCTTGTTTTTTTAGCAATTCGCGACGAAATGCAGAAGTAAATCGCAATCTAAAGCTTGGTAATTTGTCAGAAGTCAGTGTTGCTCGAGTGAAGCCCTTGTTTTCATCCTAAAACTATTGGTGACCGTCCAAACTTTATAAGATAAATCGTATCTTCGTGTAAGTTTTTATTATTTATGTAAGTTTTATTATTTGCGGTGTTGCTCAGTTAAATTGCCAGTTAGCCCCCGAACTCAGCATCTACTTTGGAAAGAATATTTTCAGCGAGAGCAAGATATTTTTCTGAATGGCATTCCGTTTTACAACAAGCATACCAAAAAATTTTAACGTTTCTTGCTTGCATTTTTCTCGGAAATTGTTTTGTGTTTTTCGTAAGTCTATCTTCTATCTCCACCATTGAGCATTATTTTATACACTACACTTCACAACTAATGTCACAATGTTTACTCTGACATGTTTTTATGAATGGTTGGTTTGTAAGCATTTATTCGATATTTGACATCGTTGACGTTTCACCTTTTCTAAACTGCACAAAAACCAAAATTTACAAACTCACAGAAGTCACGTACTTCTAAATCACCCTAAAAAGTGTTAATTTTATTCGACCTGTATTTGTTTGCCCGTTTTGGTCATTTTCCACTTGATCGCCACTCATTAATTATCGCATATGAATATACTAATCAATTTTTCCTGGTAGCGCAAATCGAGTAATTCAGCGGACTAGCATTCCGCTATTTTCCTAAGTAATGGTATAAACATTAAACGATTTTAGTATATATTTTTTCTGCTACACGGCAAAACAAATAGCATAATTGAACAAGGTGGATGATATGTTACCACATGAGCAAGCATTATCACAATCATCTGCATGTATGTCGCTGCTTTTTTCGCCATTAAACCCTTTTCCCCTATGTTTGACCACCCGTAAGCATCTCCAATGATTACTGTTTACGGAGTCAGGGCCTCCGGTTAAACGCGAAATCAAATTATACAACGTCTAGTTTCAAGAATATGGCTTTAAAGTAAATAAAATACAAGTAACTTTACACTAACCATTAGCATCCATTTAGTTAAAGCATATTTGTGCACATGTTTATCATGTATTAGAAACGCGTAATGCGTACATCCAATTTGTTTTCATAGTTCTAATTGAATTTTTTGCCTGACTTAAGAAACGTTGGCTATTTATATGTAAAAAAGTATCACATATTGTGCGCACGTTTCATGTGTATGTGGAAAATCAAACGAAATTTACGCTGTGCACTTGTGTTACGTTATGTAATTCCATATGTAGATTTGTTATTTGTCAACGTCCACTGTTTAAAGCTTCTTACTCTTACGATCGATATAGAATGGTTTAAGGATATCGCCCAATATATATATATATATATATATATATATTAATCAGAACACCGGTATAAGAGAAACATGACGCGGCTGGTTTCTGTTTTTGGCAAATCAAACGTTGTGGAAGTGTTAGTTTTATTATTTTCAAAATATTATTTGAAACGTTAGTAATAATTCTTCTTTTCTTTTGAACTGGTACTCTCATAGCCAGCAATCTTTGCCTGTACACATGTTTAAAAAAGTGATATCATGTTCTTTACTTTGATTTCCCTTCACATTAAATACAAAAAACATTTTGTCCGAAGACACTTGAATCAACAAATAGTTTTTTTGCCTTATTGTAATAGCTATACTTATCCTTTCCTTGTTTTATTATAACAAAGCTGTCTTTGTGTATGTAGCGTCATAAGCATATACATTATCGCCTGATTTCTTACGGACTTTTAAGCTAACCCATTCTTTGACGATTTACTTGTTCTTTCTCACAGGAGAATTGCGCCTGAAATACACGTAACTTGTATCTGGTGATGAATGTATGATAAATTTATGTAAAAACGCTATCTGTCCTAGGTAATTTGCTTAGTACTTAAAATTTAGAGCAAAGTTAAAAAATAAACTATTATTTTTCTAAATAGAAACTGTTGGGAGTGCGCTGTAAAGAAGCCAAGAACGAAAAATAGCTTGGGAGAGAAAGTAGGGAGGGGTGGGTTACATATAACATAGATAAATAATTTGGTTTATCAAATAAACTTCCGTTGATAGATTAATATTTCTAGTTTAAAATTTCTTTTAAAATTGCAACTTACAATTAATTCGTTTAAATTCCTACTCTTTCATTGAACTAGTTTATATAAACTGTTCCTACCAGGCATAATATTTATTATAATGGAACACAGCTCCTCTGGTATTAGTAATTGTTAACCGACTTTTCGGCAACCTATTCAAATTGCTTTTTACCTGGTGAGTGACACCGAACGCTACTAGCACAATATACGAGAAAACACGAAGAAAAATGAAAGAACAAACTAGAGGAACAACACGATAAGAAAACAATTATAACGAATAGCCTCTAGTCCAGTGGTCGTCAAACTGTGCGACGTGGGCCGCAGAGTCATTTTTAGTGGGCCGCGAGTTACATTTGAATAGTTTAGTGTTATCATTTGGTTGTGGTCCGCGTGTGGCAGCCCTACATTCATGCCACTTTATTTTAAAAGTTGATGTGTCATAGAATTTTTAAATTGGCTCAGCTTGGAAAGGCTCACGTGCCAAATGTGGTTCTGAGAGCCTGTCGAACTATTTGTTTTTCTTTTGTGTTTGCCCGTTTAGGTTATTTTCCAAATGTGTATCTGAGAGCATGTCGAACTATTTTTTTTTCGCGCTTCGAGCGTATATTCTTCGTTTTATAGTATGTTTTACATGCTATAAATCAAATATCCTATATCCGCCACTGTTTTCCTAGTGGTTTTACGTAGTGGGCTTTCAATAGCCCTGAAAAGAGTACTATGGGCCGCGACGAAAATAGTTTGCTGACCACTGCTCTAACATAAAGCAAATAAGGCATTTTTGCACATCGCATTTTATGCTATTCTGGCATGGCTTGTGCATGCAATATGCATGTATTGTTTATATGTATTTATGTACTTTTCAAATATTTATTTTCCTTATGACATCTTGTTTTTTTTATTTGTAGATAATCTCGACGACATTTCAATATGTTGGCCGGGTTATTGCGTGGTTTGAAAGTGCAGACTTTTTTTGCGTCGTTGTTCGCAACATCCCTTTGTTTTTTTTTTCGGGAGTCTTGAACGACTTTTCGGTCTCCCCGATATATACCAAATTACAATCCGCACAGGGGATTGAATACACAACGCCTCGTTGGTCTAGGGCAGTGGTCGGCAACCGCCGGTCCGCGGACAGGTACCGGTCCGCGCGGAGTTTGTTACCGGTCCGTAGCAGGGTTGCCAGATTAAAATTTTGTGTAAACACGAACTGTACGTAAAAGCAGTGGTGGGATTCAGCCGGTTCGCACCGGTTCTATAGAACCGTCTCGCGGAATATTATGAGATCCGGGAACCGATTAGCATTACTGGTTACTGTTAATGAATTTTTGCATCTTATTCCATACATTGATTTCTGAGATCCAAGTAGCTCACATGTTTTTTTTTTTTTTCAAAACGTACAATGTTCAAGGTCGCACGTAACAGTCATACATTGTGTTAATTAAGTACAAGTCATGACACGACTGCTGCTTTTTAGTGTGGCTGACTGGCTGTTAGCAGTGATGAGATTCAGCCGGTTCGCAGTTCGCAACATTGCCTGGAACCTGGGGTTGCATCCTGTTCTTGTAACTACTTTAATTATTTCCCGAAAAATATGACTTTTTGTTATAAAACCGGCCGACAAAAAATTTGAATCCCACCACTGCGTAAAAGCCTGGTAAAAAGTCAAATATTTAAAACAACATTTATATTTAAAACACATTCACTTTCGTTTTAATGCACTCCATGGTTAATTGGTATAATAAAAACACACAATTAGTATCGAGCTCTCGTGAGGTTCAAAACAACTATTGTGCTGTTGCCATATGATTTACATAGCACGTTCACAACATCCAAAAATGCATATTTTTATTACAAAATTTAACTTTTAGTACTTACGGTATATCGAAAAATGGGCTAAAATAAGCGTTCTCACCTTAAAGTGCAATAGAATATCATGGAAACAATGTTTATAAACTATATGTCCCATGATAAAATAATTATTATTTTGATATTTAAGCAGGAAAAGTTTCGCAAAGCGTATGCATATTAATTAACTTCAGCCTCTATAGTTTTAGACTCAAAAAAATGATAGAAAAGGCCAAAAAGCCTAACGATTTTTCAGACATCAACCATGTTGTCAAAAAAGCCAATCTGACAAGCCTTGTATATGCAGTACGTACCTATGTCTATCCTATACTTTTCAGGTGTCGGTCTCAGGTTCGTACTTTTTCATATTGCCATTATATTTTTTTCGTTTTTATATTACGTAGGCTAACTATTTAAAGTCTCGTGTAGGGCCTGGTCAAAAATGGGGTCTAAAATACATTATTATAATGTTATACATGGCTTGTGCATGCAATAAGTGTGATTTCTTTTGAAAGAATGCTTTAAATATCCTTATTTTGACAAGCTGGTAAGAGTATAGGAATTGGTAATAATGATATACAAGTGCAATTTAAGAAAAAACGAAAAGGCCTAAAAGTTTTATTGAAATAAGCCGCGGGCTGGGTTAAATTAAAGTGCTTGATGGGCTGGATGCCGCCCTCGGGTTTCAGCAAGTTGAATAATTTCTAGATGGGAGCATCTCTTTGCGGCACAACAAGCATAAAGATAGCATTAAAAAAAGTTGTAATAAATTTCCATAACTGAACATTTGTTTTTTTTAGGGTGGTCCGCGACAAAACTTTAGTTTTAAACAGGTCCGCAGTGCAAAAAAGGTTGCCGACTCCTGGTCTAGGTAACATATGGAATCTTAAGGGTGACTCAGAAGGTTGTTTAGAGGCAGGTTGCACTACAACCGGCATACCAAATTACGCACTTTTCAAAGGCTTTTTAAAAAGTCCGCTCAGTTTTTCACATGTTTTCGCACAATGTGAAAAAAAGTTCGCATCCCCGTTTCTGCGAAATCAAACAGTAGGAAAAGTATAGTGATGTCGCTATTGCATTGGACGAAGCATTACAGAAACGTTTTATCTGTTCCGTCGGCAATGAGGCTATGCTGAAAGCTGTATTCAAGGTAAAGAGTGGCAATATTTGTTTTTCGCGGGCAATACAGATTGCCACGGAGACGTAAGATTCTGCTCGGGTTGCCAAAGAAACTGTTTTCGTGGCAGAAATGGAACCTTCTGTAAACAAGCGTAAGAGCCACAAGAAACCATGCAATTTAGGTTTTCAAGATACGCGAAAAGAACTGTTAAAGTGTACGGGAAACCTGACATCTTGCAACAACCTGTCGTTTTTTTAAAAAACTTTAGGTGTAATTTTTAAAGTGCAAAAGGACATTTGTAAGCAGTATGTCGTAAGAAGACGCAGATTTCGAGCGTAAGGTCAGTGGCATCACTTGACTGCCAGCTTATGCCAAAAATGATTTATACACTATTCGTCGACTTCAAATCGTTCAACGATAGAAGTTTCAACAAAGAGAAGTATTGGGCGGCCGAAGCTTAATGCTTTCCGGGCATTCTCCTAATATTATGTTACTGTCGTTTGAAGGTCAATGTTCCAAACTCAGATGCCACCAGCAGCATACCCACGTTTAACGTAACGAAGCTATGCAATTTAAACATTCTGGGAAGAGATTCCATTCGTGAATTGAAGATTTCTTTAGACAGCAATGTATGGAACCACTAAGTTGTTCCCTAGATCAGTGTCTGTAATTGAATCATGCAAATATTTTCAAGCAGAATGCAAGAAGATTTACACGGATTTTCCAAATCTTCTTAAAGAAGAATTGGGAAGTTTACAAGGCTTCAAAAAGTGCAGTTCGTGAAAAATCCAACTCCGGCGTATCCCAGCCAATACCCGTTCCGTTTGCTCTGCTGGAGGGTTTGAATCAAAGCTACGAGGCAGGAATCCGCAATAGGCACATGGACGCCTGTGCAATTTAATGATTGGGGCACACCGGTGATGCCTATGCGAGGAGCACTATAACGTTCGTTGTATGCGCCCCGGTCTATGCGCAGAACGTTATATGAGGCTAAATTCTTTACGCGTCTCCTATTTCAGACACTAAATAAACAATAACACATAGTTTGGATTTGAAGATTATTGTTGAAATAAGGAAAGAGTCAAAGAAGCTGGTAAAGTACACGAAGGAGACGGTTTCTACACAAAAGGCAATGTGTCAAATACAATTAACGAACCCAAGGTTCGATTTTAAATATTATGCTCACCAACTATTTGGGGGAAATTGGAAAATGTCGAGCAATCAGCGTAAATCACTGTACATTGTAAACGCCTAAACAACAAGGTCTCGTTGTGCTTGTGACGTCACACGCATAAACGTAAACCTACTAAGAGTTTAGGCCAGGGGTCGGCAACCTTTTTCTAGTCGCGGGCCAAAACCAAACTCAGAAAGGTCTCTGCGGGCCGCACAAAAAATAACTAAGAATTGTGATATTTTCATATTAAAACAACTGTGAATTAGGCTGGCCTCGAATCTTTTTAGCACTTAAAAACGTGTTTAATCACATTTTTAAGGAGGCAGTAAAGTGTTGGTGCAATGCACGAAAAAAAGCGTTTGTCTTTTTTAAAACTCTAATTCACACGTCGTCATTCATACTACTATTGAAAAACTACTCTGAGGGAACGCGATAACATTTAAAGTTAAACCAGCTTAGGGTTTGTTAGCCTTTCTAAGTCAGGGCACACCTGGTGAGCGAAGCGAGCGCGATTTTTTTTGTATATACCGGCATTTCGTTTAAATTTCTTGCTTTTATTACATTGCCGAAAATAAAAAAAATGTTAAATCATATATGTTCAATATTTTGAATACGTTTTCTGTTTTTCCGTAACGCACTTGGCTGCCTTCCACAGCGCAACGGTAAAGAAACGCGGATCTAGGTGATAAGACAGCATCAAAACGTAAACAAACCAGACGTAGAATGATGATTGCGCGAAGCGCAAATTTGTTTTGCACTTAAAACGTAGTTAAAATAGTCGAAAACTATGTGAAATGGACTGCAGTCTTATATGTCAAAGAGGCAGCGGGCCGGACGAATTACATCGGCGGGCCGGATCCGGCCCGCGGGCCGCAGGTTGCCGACCCCTGGTTTAGGCAAATGTAGTCAAGAAAGAGCGATGTTTACCACGCTCTAAAGGTTCAAAGAAAAGGCACTGCAATACAAGAGCAAATACTACATAAAAGACATTATCATATACGTGTAAATACTACATAAAAGACATTATCATATACACAAATTCGTTATTGCTGGGCGAACTGACTACTTGTGTCATCGTAGTAAATTTATTTTACATATTGACATATTACCAGGGCTGCAAACCCATATTATACACAACGCAACTCACCAAGAATAATCTTCCGTGTAACAAATATACCTCCTTTTACACAAAAACAGGAATACAACTTGCACCACTACGCGACAGTCAGGCACAAAAGAAGACCGTGTTGGTGCGAGCCACAACAAAATAATATTTAATGCGCATAAAAGATGAAAAGGTGACACACAGGAAGGACAAGGTTGGGTTGCTAACCGGAATGAGAATCTTGACAATGAATTTAACGGACGTGGAAGAAAACCCTTTACCAAGTTATATTGGGATGGCGGACTGTGAATTTTACGTAACATATCATGGGCAAGTGTTCACTTGCAAGTATTCTGACGAGAAAGGTCACAAACAAGCAAACTGTCCCAAACGTCAAAAAGATTTTCCTCGGCTAGTAAAAAGACAAGAAGAGCACAAGCAAGCCAAAGCACACGGAGAGACAAACGATAACGCAGATACCCCCAATCTAGCGCTGGCGTCAACAACGCTGATAACAATCCACACTCTACAACAGCCGTAAGCAGCATTCTAAACGATGCTGATAAGAACTCCCCGGACTTCAACTCTGAAAACAACGCCAACATCAAGTCAAGCACACCGAAGGTTACCAACAACTGGTCAAGGAAAAGGCTGCAACAAGCCCAGACGAGCTTCCTAACAGCAAATCTATTAGCCTATGTGCAACCAGAATTTCGCTGACATGCCCTGGCTGCCAAGCTGAAGCTGTGGTTTCGGCTCAGTCGAAAACTTTCGTTTGCTGGAGTTGTTCCAACAAGTATTCCGTAGCAATGAAGTGCTGCACGGACGAGTTATTTCTGGTCGAAGAGGGTAAAGAAACATGTCAATGTCCTTCATGCGAAGGGACATTGAGACGTATGCCGTGCTGCGATGAGCTCCAGCCAGAATACAAGACGAAGGAAGATGTGCTTGAGTGCATACAGTGCGAAAGGTACTCTGTTGTCTACAATTGTTTTACTTTTACCTCGCTACCTAAGGTTACCATGTGTAAAGCGTGTAGTAATAGCCATTGCAAGTATAAGATAGTCAACTGTCGTTGCGGGAAAAAGCATTCCTGTCTTATGGGTCCCAATAAAGCGTTTAGATGTGATTGTGGCATGGAGTACGAGTGGGACATTAATATTGGTGTCAAACGCGTTTAAATACTGTCTTTAAATATTATTTCACACAACGTTCGAGGTTTAAACATTGCTATGAAAAGAAAATCGATTTTTAATATTTTACGTCGTAAAAAGTGCCACGTTGCCCTTTTGCAGGAAACCCATGGTAGTGCTAAGCACGAAAAGTTATGGGGTATGGAATGGGGAGGGGAAGCGTTTTGGGCGCACGGCACCTCAAGCAGTAGAGGGGTGGCAATACTAATCGACAAAAACTTATCCTATTCCGTCTCAGGCACAAGGGTAGACCAAGAAGGTCGATACTTAATGGTTGAAATTACAATAATTGCAACCCCAATAGTAATTGTTAATGTTTACGCGCCGAATAAGGACGATCCAGAATTTTTCATCAATTTATTCGCCGTACTTGACAGCTTTTCCAATGCCCCAATAATCATGGGAGGGGACTTTAATCTAGTTCTGAACAATGTCCTAGATCAAAATGGAAGTAAAAAACATCGTAACCGAAAAGCAAGAGAAAGTCTTTTGCAATATATGACACATTACAAACTAACAGATATTTTTCGCCACAAATTTCCAACCGTTAAAAAGTTATCAAGGCTTCAGAAACTACCAGCGGCATCATCGCGTTTAGATTTCTTTTTAATTGATGGATCTCTCGTCGAAAACGTTAAAAATGTAGACATAGTCCCCGGTATAATGTCCGACCATAATATAGCAACTCTAGGGGCTGACATTAACCCAGCACCACACGGTAGATGCTACTGGAAATTTAAGACATCACTATTAAATGACCAGCGTTACAAGGATAAAATAAGAAAGGTAATCACTTATTATAAAGCAGAAAACCATATAGGCGAAACCGACCCACATGTAAGATGGGACGCCTTGAAAGCAGTTGTTCGGGGAGAAACTATTAGATATGCTGCCGAACTAAAACGAAGGCTAAATATAAAGCAAATCGATTTGGAAAAACTGATTGGCGAGACGCAAGACGCTATTTTAAAGAACTCTGAAACAGAATTAGGCCCCGAGGAGGAGGGCGAAAAAAATACAAAATACTTTTTAAATTTGGAAAAAAGACATTGCGAAAAAAAGGGTATTAACAGACTTTTTGTAGATGATAAAATAATAACTGACCAAAACAACATTTTGGAGGGTCTAGTTGACTTTTACAAGCAACTCTACAAACAAAACGGAGATCTATTGAACAAAACCTTAATCGCCTCAAAATTTAAAACACTAAATCTCCAAAAAATTAAGGTAGAACAATCAAAACTATTAGAAGCGGAAACAACAGAAGCGGAATTCTTCACTGCTCTCTGCAACATGGATAAAAATAAATCCCCTGGGCTAGACGGTTTTCCAGCAGAGTTTTATATCACCTTTGGGACAATATCAAATGCGTCTATATGGCAGCTTGGCGACACACAGTAAATACAGGTAGGCATCAGCTTCTCAGTCAGAAGTAGTGGTAACTCTACTTCCAAAAGCTTATAAAGATCATCTTCAACCTGGAAATTTTAGACCGATAACGCTTTTGAATGTAGACTACAAAATTGCTTCAAAAGTAGTTAACACCAGGATCCGAGGGGTACTAAACGACATTATCTCGCCTGCGCAAAATGGTTTTATTCCAAAACGATACATAGGCACTAATATTCGTCTTTTGTTCGATATCATTGACTGCGCCGAGTATTACGATATACCTGGCGCGATACTGTCTTTAGACATGTTCAAGGCCTTTGACACGGTAAATTGGGACTTCATACAGCCTTAGCTGCTTTCGGGTTCGTGGACAAGATTATTAAATTGATCGAATGTTTTTACCAAAATCCTTCGTGCGTAATTGTTAACAACAACTTTTTATCAAAATCGTTTAACGTTGAACGTGGCGTACGCCAGGGAGACCCTCTCTCCAACTTTATTTGTCCTGTGTATTGAATGCCTTGCCGCTGCGTTAAAACAGGGCCGCCAAAACGGCATCACAATAAATGGCAAAGAATTTAAAGTGTCCCTATTTGCTGACGACACTACAATATTTCTATCGGGTAGTGATCAGGATTTTACATAAGTCTTTCGGATTATTGACGACTTCGGCGAAATGTCAGGTTGCAAGGTCAACATGTCCAAATCAAACGCCTTTTTATCGAAACAAATCGTGAAAACTGTCACAAACCCATGGAACAAAGTGGTCTTCTATGGCCATCAGGCACTATTAAATACTAGGCGTTGAAATTCCCACTAGCTCGAGTAACGACGCCGATCTAATTGAAAAAAACTTCACACCACTTCTGAAAAAAATTCAAATAATATCAAATATTTGGTCCGCGAGGGGTCTCTCTCTTCTCGGAAAAATAACAGTTATCAAGACCCTCATGATTCCAATCTTAACCTTTAAAATGAGTGTTGTCCCGGTTAATATACCCAAATGCTTTATCTCAAAAGTTAAACGCATCCTCTTTACATTCTTAAGGGGGTCCAAATGGTAGAGGGTGAAAAGAGAGACTTTGAGTGCGAGTATTGCAAATGGGGGAGCAGGAATGATCAATATAGATAATTACTTGTTAGCCTTACATACGAAATGGATCTCTAAACTACTCGACGAAAACGCGGAAGCTGATTGGAAACTAATCGAAGGCCCCTTTATCCAAGGTAACAGATTAGAAGCGCTTCTTGGGAACATAGGAACAAACAATGCAATCACAAGGCGTATACTTCCTATGCGAACGTTACGTTGCGCAATAACGGCGTGCAAACAACTCTTGGAAATTATAGATCCAAAGTCAATCAGCCGTCCGCTTTGGCTAAACAAAAAAGTAAAATTCCGCTCAAATGTTTTTTTTATGCCATCACTTATAGATTCCAATACAATTTTTCACCAGGATTTATTGAATAGAAACGGCGAGTATCTACAATATGACACATTAGTAAATAAATTTAACTTTACACCTAACAACACAGATTTTGTCCAATTCATAAAATTAATATCGAGTCTCCCAGAAGAATAGGATTCGGGTAGCGCAACAACGTTCCGATCGTATAGAACCCAAACATTAAAATTATTTATCCAGCAGTATAACTCCACCAAATCGGTTTACTAAAAAATACAAACAACAATTCTCTTTCCTCCAAAAGCTCAATTAAAATGGCACTGGACCTTAAATTGCGGGAGTGCACGTCTGCCATGGGAGAAAATTTACCGCAACCTCTACAATTCAACAATCGAAAACAAACTAAGAAGCTTTCAGATAAATTGTGTCCTGTTACGTGTCTATACTGGGAAAACGTGAGTGCGTGGTCAAGTACTAAACTACGAATATCGTGTGTTTTTTTTCCGCGAGCAATTACTGTTTGGAGTGCACAAAAACGAACCGTGCAAAACATTTGTGAATTGTGTCCTTTTATGCGCGCGATATGTTATTTATCAATGTAAATTTGCCGACACTGTCCCGACTATGTTACGCTTTTTACTGTTGCTATCTTCTGTGAGAACTTCCGAGCGATATACGGCTTTAAAAAGAGGAAGTGTGACAAAACACAAAAGTAAATGGTCGTTTTTTGTTTTTCTTGTTCGTTTTTTTCGCTATCTAATTTATTAATAAAAAAAGTCTCTATAGAAAAAAAAAAAAAAAAGAAGTGCCCCCCTCATTCGCTTTTCGCGCTCTAGGAGTGCGCACCTACAATGAAGAAGGCGAGCGACGGTGAAAAGCGCAGGGAGCGCGATGGAGCGCCCAAACTATCTATCGTTTAGAGCTGATACGCTTTTGAAAAGAGAAGATTTTTGGAAGCTGTTAAAGGACATCAACTTTCCATTGAACAAAGTTCTAGGAATTGCGGAAATGAAGGGAACACAAATTGAAGTAACGTGCACAAGCCGGGAAAATGTACTAGAGCTCCAGAACAAACTTGCCGAGGTGTCATATACGAAATGTGCGTCTTTTCGAGAGTAATGTTATTAATGTGGGTATTGGATGGGTGCCAATTCCTTTCTCTAGTGAAAGCATCGAAGAAAATCTAAGCTCGCATTTTGGCGAGGTGAAAAAGATGACTCATAGAAAAGATAAACAGGGATTGCTGTCAGGCATGAGAATTGCAACCAGGAATAAAGCAGATGTACAAGAAAATCTCATTCCGAGCTACATTTACGTGGATTGGTTAGAATTTTATGTAACCTACTGTAGCGTGTAAAGTTCGTGGGGAGGTGTAAGAGGGCTGCTGGCTCTGTAGACGAGAGCCGACGGCTGCCTAAGTCACTTACAAGTTCTTAATCCGACTTCAAAGGAGCAGGCCGCTAGAATACCTGTCCTTAACTTCTTATACTTTAGGCAAAGACAACCCACTCAGTAGATAATTCTCTTTGAGTATATTCACAAATCTCAGAAACACAACGATAAACAGAGCGGTGATTCAAGCCGCTAATCAGTAAGACGTATAGAATGAATGCGAAACGTTGAAAGCGCACAATTCGGCGTTAGTCACGCGTCAGTGAACAACGGTCAGGTGTATAGTAACGTCAAAGTAGCCTAACTGCTACAGAATCCCCCTTCCAATGAACAAGTCAGACGTAGGAAGGGTTGTTCATTAATTTGAAAAGAGATCTGGAAGATTGATATTAGGATATGGTTTGGGTGCGTGTCAAACTGTAGGACACAAAGAGAAATGGCGAGCGAAAAACAGGCGTCGCGTTGCAAGAAAACAATATATACACAACTCAATAGAGCAACGTTTTATGGGTGTTTTTATAATTTTTTGGGGGGCGAGTTTTTAAAAGATTTTTCTCTGCGATTCATATGTGCACAAACGATTTAAAATACAATACAGAAAGCAATAAATTATCGGCTGTGGATTATATGACCACAGAAACTTAAATGGACAGCAAAGGCTGTCTGTTTAATTGTAAATAATGAATTGTTGGTTTCACGAACCCTTTATGACACAAATGAAGTTATGACGTACATTGATGAAATGCGATACATCGAATAAGATACATGGCAATAAATTTCATGCACAATTCGGTAAGCTTAGCATTCGGCTTTAAAAAGTTGCTTAGCAAACATATAATTTTGGCCTCTGTGTCGCTCTTTGCGCTGTCAGAAACCGACTCTGTCAGCATGTAACGCTGCAGGTTTTAGTATGTTAGTAAGGGTTTGGTAGGGGTTGGGGAGTTCGTTAGAGGGAATAAGGTTGTTTGTGTTTGTGAAGGCATAGGAATGAGTCGTCTAGCAAATATGTGTAGTCGACTTCTTGCTGGAAGAATTTCCAGAATTGTTTGAAGTTTGCATCCCACGCGGTTCAATGATTTTTCAGTAAAACGACGTGAATTTGTTATAAAATTCACTGTATACTGCGGTAGATTTAACTTCGTTGCAGTTTATCTGTAAGTTATTGAGATCTCGACCTACAGGGGAAGTCGATGCAGCGTGGGTTGTGAATCTCCAGGGAGATTGATGTTTTGGTGAAACTGAAGTAAGTTCACCAGGTCGCAAACAAATGACGTTGCTTTAAGACATTGTAGGAAACACCTGTTGATCGGTCCTGCTTTTTGTCGCAGGGCTTCGGTGCATGATGATGTTAGTTTGCGAAAAGTGTGCCTTGTCACAATGGTGTAGATTTGTTGGCTTTTCAGAAATTGCTTTCGGCAAAAATTGAAAACATTTGAAACACAAACAAAAAATAGGTCGGTGAAATCGTAGTCTGATGTCCTGTGACATTAATTAATCACGATATCTGGCTGGGAGGCGAACGTTACGTCCTCTCGATGTGGTCCGCTCCATCTGAGGTGGGCAGCTGTCTTCATCCTCGGTAATATCTGTTAGAACGTCGTCGTTATTTGACGGCTTTCTTTGAACAGTTAGCATAGCGTAGGCGGTTTTCAAGCGGTCAATGGAAACGTTGTCGGGTTTTCCATTTTTGTCAAGCTTGAAATACTTGTCGCTTCTGCCAAGAACTTTATATGGTCCATCATAGAGCGGGGCCAGGCTTGGTTTTGAAGCGTTGTTCCTCACGTAGACGTGTTTGCAGGTCATCAATGCCTTGTTGACATAGTTGGGCCTTTTATTTCGCGGCCGTGTCGGCTTGTATCGCTGTTTGTCCATGTAGATGCGAATTTTGCAAAGAATGCTTCCTGCTGTTGCCTCGCTTTCTGGCGGCGTGGTGGCAAAAACATCATTTGGCAACTTTAGTGTTTGCCCGTAGAGAAGTTCTGCTGGCGAGCACTGTAGATCTTCTTTCCACGTTGATCGCAATTGCAGCATAATGAGCGGCAGGTTGTAGTACCAGTCCTCTGCTGAAGTCTGTGCTCTTATACACGATTTTAGCTGTCTGTGAAATCTTTCGATTTGGCCTTTGCTTTATGGATGAAATGAGGTAGTTGTATTATATTGTATTCCCAAGTATTCCATCATTTCCTTCCATTGGTTTGATGTGAACTGAGATCCACGGTCTGTGGTCAAAGTGTTGCATATTCCATATCTTGAAATCCAGGTGTGTAGAAAAGCTTCTATCACAGTTTCCGTTGTTATGTCTTTAGAGGTGCAATTTCTGTCCATCTAGAGAAACGATCTGTCATGGTTAGAATGTACCTGTAACCGTTGCTGTTGTTTAACGGTCCCACTATGTCTGCGTGCACACATTCAAATCTCCTCTCAACTGGTTGGAATCGTCCAATTGGAGCGAAATTGTGTCGTGTTACTGTGCAAGTCGTGCATTCGTGGCATTGTCTGGTCCAGATGCGAACATGCTTCTTCATATGTGGCCATACGTAGCGTTTGGCGATTAGTTCGATGGTGGGTTTGATTCCTGAATGGGTCACGGAGTGTAAAATCCGGAAGACGTGATGTCTGAACCCTTGCGGAATGTATATTCTTGGCACCGAGCTTGATGTGTCACACCACAATTCCGTCTTCATGGTTGGTGGAGTGAGTTTTTGTAGCGACATGTCAGTGCCGTTGTCCAATAGTGCTTTCAATTCTGGGTCTTCTTCTTGCGCTTCTGAGATGGCTGTCCAGTCAATCGATTCCATATTGAGTTGTATGTGATTGAGCGCGTTCCGAGACAAGTGATCGGCTACGACGTTATCCTTTCCTGCTACATGTTCCATAGATGTGGCGAATTCAGCGATGAAGGCCAAGTGTCTCGCTTCTCGCGGAATTATGCGGTCTGCATTTGATGTGAAGGCGTGAACGAGAGCAAGATTCGAGAATATTGTCGAACCTCTAAGGAAATCGGTGCAATCTTGTATCATTGGGATTGCTTTGTTGGTGCTCGAATTTGTCGTGGCTAAGTTCAGTTTGCGAAAATCCACTGTGACGCGATATTTGCCGTTTGGTTTGGAAACTAAATTTACAGGGCTGCCCCATTCCGACTCGATCGGTCTTATCAAGTCTTGTTTTTCCCAGGTATCAAGCTGTTCGTTTAGCGCTTTGAACTTTTCTGGGTGTAAACGTCTGGGCTTTCCTTGAAACGGTTTTCCTGTCGTCTCCAACTTGATTTGGTACTTGTGTATCGGAGCCTTGTGGTAGTCTGGCTGTGGGTTTACTAGCTCTGGAAAATAACTTAGAATTCTGGCAAATCGTCATTCGACTACGCTTTGTGGTTCCGTTTGGTCTGATTGTATGTCAATCAGTTCGTTCGTCGATGTATTGCGTAGTTTTTGGTCAGCAATGCTCACATCGAGTGTGTTTCTCCCCAAAAAGTCACATCCAATGATTGGGTAGGCCACTTCGGCTACAATGAATGTATGTGTGATTTTTGAGGAAAATCCCAAATCTAAAGTTAGAGTTTGCTGTCCATATGTTTTAATTGGAGTTCCAGTTGTTGTCGAGAAGTCGTTTCTGTTGTCTGGCTTTGCGTGAGGTTTTAGACGTATGAAGGAGAAAGGGCTTCCGCCATCGATTGGGTATCGTTGACCAGTCGTTTTGTCTATTACAAATGGCAAAGTGGCTGTATCATTTCCTGTGACGTTGTTCACTGATTTTTCTTTCACAGGGTGATCTGTTTTCCAAGCGCAGGGCGGTATGCAACCTCTTGATTCGGCGCCGAACTTGTTATGTTTCCAGCAGTAACGAGAGTTATTTTGGACTTGGCGTCTTGATGTCTGTGGCTGATTCCAACTGCTGTTTCTTCTAGTTTGAACTTGAAAAGTTCTGTTGCTTTATGAGTTCCAACTTTGTGCCCCTTTTTTTGTACCCCTTTTTGTTATTTTGTCTTTGGTTTTGCTTCATTGCTGCTGTCGTCATTGGTCTCGTCAGAGCCGCTGCTTTGTCCGCTGCTCTGATTGTTCCATGCGCGGGATTCCTTGCAAAGCTGGTCCGCTTTTTGTGCTCTTGCGGCCAAGTCTTTTGGATCCATGGCAGTTATTGTCGCGCGTTGCCATTCTGGAATTTCGTCTGTGAATTTCCTGTTGACTGAAGCTCTGATTTTGTCGATCTTTAATTCATCTTCTCCTTCTACAACTCTGATGAGCCGGTCGGCAAAAAGCGAAGGCCATTCCTTATTTTTGCGTGACTTTTTTCTTGCATCTGATGACGATGATGAGGACGAGGATGATGAGGTTGTGTCACTTTCTTTTTTCAATATGGTCGGCTTGCAGCTTCTTTTGGTTGATTTCCAATTTATGTTCTTGTCTTTTCAATGTAGCTTCCACTTCTGCTTGGCGATCTTGTGTCTGCTTTTCAAATACCTTTGTTGCTTGAAGATTCTTTTCCAGTGATTGAACCTTTGCCTGTAAGGCCTCTTGTTCTTCAATTTCAGCAGTAGAGGGCTTTTTATCTGGCATTATGTTTGTGTGGTTAGTAGGGGGGTTAGTTAGATTTTTATATTTTAGAGGTTGGAGTTCGATTTCTGACAGAGAACAGAGGTCTTTTCAGTTAGCTATAGCGTACACAAGAGTTAACGCCGGTCTCAGATAAGCGCGGTTTAGAGCGTGAGAACCGGATGCTATTTTGGTTTTAGCCAAAGTTCGCTGTGCCTGCCTTAACGGTTGAGCGCTTTATATTAAGCAGTTTACTTGTAATATAAAAATGCCAATCCAACAGTCATACAGCACAACACACAACGTTCAATGGGCGTGAACTAATTAATGCAAATTACTTTGCAATTAATTTAAACAATATTTTTGCAGTAAAATTCGACGATTTTTATTTGAAAATTCGGCTGGCGAACTATCAGTTTTTTTCGAACGAAAATCCCTTTTCTATCTTACTAATTTAATAGTTGTGACGTGAAGAAAATCCAGCGTCCTTCTGAAGTTCCCTGGGGACGAGAGATGGTGTACGATGCAGTTCCTCCAAAATAATCCTTTGACGCTAGGTCGTCTTTAAAGTCGCACGCTGCTGGTGCGGGAGATGTGAAGGAATCCTGGGCTGTTCGTACAAGAGGATCTTCCCTGGGGGCGTTGAAAGGGCGATGTATTTTCTTCGGGGAGAGACGATTGACTGTTGTCTCTCTAGTTGTCGAGATTTTTAGTTCGTATGTTTTCTGAGACTTGCCTGCTTTTGATTGCAATGTTCTGTCCTCAGATGTCTTCTGAAGAACATCGGGGTCACCAGTGTAGCGTGTAGAGTTCGTGGGGAGGTGTAAGAGGGCTGATGGCTCTGTAGACGAGAGCCGACGGCTGACTAAGTCACTTACAAGTTCATAATCCGACTCCAAAGGAGCAGGCCGCTAGAATACCTGTCCTTAACTTCTTACTTTAGGCAAAGACAACCCACTCAGTAGATAATTCTCTTTGAGTATATTCACAAATCTCAGAAACACAACGATAAACAGAGCGGTGATTCAAGCCGCTAATCAGTAAGACGATCCCTAGACATATATATAAGGCGTTTGACACTGTAGAGTGGGACTTTATATATGAAGCTATTCAAAGCTTTGGTTTTGGAAACTATATTTTACACTGTCTGCGGTGCTGCTACAACAACCCATCATGTAAAATCACAAACAATAACTTTCTATCCCGGGTATTCGTAATCGAACGTGGTTCGAGGCAAGGCGACCCACTCTCACCTACCCTTTGTGTACTGTGCATAGAGTGCCTGGCCTCAGCACTACGCGCTGATGAATTTGTTGGTATTAAGTTTTTTATTAACGAGTTTAAAGTATCTCTACTTGCAGATGACACCTTGGTTTTCCTTAAGGGTGATCAGGTAGATTTCGACAGAGTTTTCAATGTTCTCGACGAATTCGGCCTAATGTCAGGTTGTAAAATTAACGTAATAAATCACTTGCGTTTTACGTCGGGCCCGGGCGACAGATTAGGGCGGAGCGTCCCTTTTTAGATAAAGGGTTAGCTTGGCCTGCAGAATCATTTAGGTATTTAGGCATAGAAGTACCAATCATGTCACGATATGATTGCTTTAAACTAAATTTCGGTAACTTCTTATGCAATATAGGTACAATACTTAATGTATGGTCGTCACGAGGGCTTACCCTTCTAGGACGAATATGTATTCTCAACAGCCTGGTTATCCCATCACTAATTTATAAAGTCAGCGTCATCCCGATCAACCTTCCAGAAAACTTCCTGCGCAAACTTAAAACAAAACTTTTTCAATTTATTTGGGGCTCTAAATGGGAGAGGATAAAACGAACAAAACTATGCGCTAGCGTTGGTCAAGGTGGCGCTAGTTAACATGATCGATGTGGATGCCTACATCCTCGCGCTGGGTATGAAATGGGTAACAAAACTATTCGATGACAGTTATAAGGCGCCTTGGGAAAAACTGGAAAGAAGTAGTATAAGCCAGGGTTTCCCAAACTGTGGTCCGCGGACCATTGGTGGTCCGCGACGACTATGCACTGGTGGTCCGTGGCGATATGAGAAGAAATTAAAAAAGTCACACATATACGTTGTATACAGTACGTACCCTTTTATAATTACCGCAGTTATTCACAACTTAATGATTTCGAAAGCTTTTGCTATCCAGTATCGTAAATCTTACTTGTTGCACCTTCGTTATAGTCAAAAAGTTGTTCACGAAAATTCCCGGATTTCCACGTCTATGACGTAATAATATATTTTTATCGCCATTCGGAATTTGCGGTTTTGTTGAGATTATTCCAACCGTTTGCCTACGCAAAAGTTAGTGAAACGAAGATTAGTAAATTGAAAAGCTTTTAGCTTTCCTGTAAGCGCACAATGCTGATTTGGTTTCACTAGTAGCCGATGAAATTTGGCTTGGAACGTGCATACCTGGCAGACATTTTAACCTTCTGAACTAAATGAATTTGTCACTTCAGGAAAGTGATGCGAACATTTTACTTACTCAAAACAAAATAATAGCATTCATAAAGAAACTCAACATATGGAAAACAAGGACAAATGATAATGTTTGTAGATAAGTTTTGTTCTGTGCAGGGCTGTGGAGTCGGTTAAAAAAAAACGAGTCCGACTCCCGAGTCCGACTCCGGCCAAAAAAATAAACCCGAGCACGACTCCCGAGTCCCGAGTCCGACTCCGGCCAAATGTAAGATTTTGTCGAGTCCCGAGTCCAGCTCTGACTCTACAGTAGGCCTACCATATGTCCTCTTTTGGGAGGATGTGCCCTCCTTTCTCAGGATATTGAATGGTCCTCCGAGGACGCTCCAAAATGTCCAAATGTCCTCTTTTTTCGCATTTTGAGTTAGTTGCTCATACTTTTTTTTGCGCTAGCTGTAAGTATATTTAATTTTTGCAATAATTCTAATGGTTTCGCTGTGTTGTACACCACTCCTACAGCGCTGTACAAACTCTGTTTTTGCCAACTTTAACATTTAAACGGCAACAAATTTTCGCGCACGGCGCGAATCTTTTCTACTTATATGTTAACATTTTTTAGCACAAAGTCTCTTTGAGTGTCATTGCATGTTTTCATATCATTGAAGGTATAACGGCCCTAAATTTTGCTAACTTATAGATAAACGATAAAATTCATCAACCGTTCGAAAAATTTTTTATACAACTTTTATTTAATTGGATAACAGGCTAGCAACAGGGGGACTCAAACTTTTTCGCGCGAATCGATAATGTTTTGCAATATTGCTGCTGTTGTTGTGTGTTATCATATCTTTTGAAACACGATAACGCAAAGTTTAATTTTTGCGCTTACATTTTTATTTGCGCTGACATCGCAGCCTTGCATTCAACGTTGCATTCAACCACCATTAGCCAGAAGCGTTGGTCGTCGAAGCCTTCACTGCGGGCAGCCACGTAAGTGCGTGGAAAGCTGGCGTCCTGTGGGGAAAGGTTAATAAATATACGGACGGAAAACGGGCATGTAACAAGTACTAATGGCGTCTTGTAGGGATGTCCGATCTTGACATTTTATTCGGATAACGATACCCGATATTTTAAACTCTGGCACCCGATCCGTCAGAAATCAGTGCATTTCTAAGCAAAAAGGTCTACGACAATCAGCGCATCCGAAGGCAGAAAAGTCTAGACTTTTAGACCTTGAGGTCTTGGACAATGCACTAATTTGCATTAACAAATGTGCATAAGAAGATTAAGTTTAACAATACTTGACCCAACCAAACCCAAACGCTAACCAGCGCCCTAACCCAAATAATGTGCGATAATTTAATAATTATAACGCTTCAGGCCCCAATACCTCAATTTGTGACGTAATAATCTTAAATACAATGGACGAGAAACCATCCGAGTTTGGGCTTTTTCCCCAGCATTTAAAGAATTATTAAAATAACGCACATTATTTGGGTTAGGATTCGGGTTAGCGTTAGGGTTTAGGTGGGTCAAGTGTTATTAATCCTATCTCATACTTTTTGTTATCTTTTCTGAACTTTTAATGAATATTTTTAATTTATCTACGCCGGGAGTTTACCTAAAGGTCCAAATCAGTGCATTGCCAGGACCTCAAGGTCTAAAAGTCTAGACTTTTCTGCCATTGGATGCCCTGATTGTCGTAGACCTTTTTGCTTAGAAATGCACTGATTTCTAACGGATCGGGTGACTCTGGAGTGAATGCCGTCACGACACGTTTGTCAAAATCAACTCGTGCACGAGCAATTTATTGTGTGTCCAATGCTAAAATCCTCCTGAATTTACAGTTTAGCGCCAATTAAACCCAATTTTTTTCGCGACCGACGACAAGGTTCACTATTTTCAAGTTGTCTCAGTGATATTTAATTAAAAATGCCGAAGTGCTTTTCGTAGAGAGGGGAGGTGCTGAAAGATAACAGCTGAGTTGTGCGTTGTTTTAATGCTGTGTATTTTTGAACGTTGTTTCGCGCTCTTTATCTCCTTTCTCCTTTTTTGTGTTATTTTACTTTGTGTCTTGTTGGCCATGCCCATTGCCCCAGTGCTCTCACTTTTACGGATTTAGTTCCAAATTGGAATTTTTAGCCCCTTTTAGGGACAAATCTGGGGATTTTGATGATCTAGGGATTTTTGGGGGATTTTTCGCCAATTTTTGGCAAATCGTACTGTATGATTTGTTAACTAGTAAAGGCGCTGGTCTTAGAATCCTACCACAGTTCTAAAATCAACGCACAAAATTTGAGTTAGGGTGCGGGTTAGCGTTCGGGTGTGGGTGGGTCAAGTAGTATTATATTCTTTGTTTAATAATAATACTTGACCCACCTTAACCCAAACGCTAACCCGCACCTTAACCCAAATGGTGTTTCGTTGTGGTAGGATTCTAGACCAGCGCCCTAGTAAATGTTAACCGAATTGCAATTTTGAAAAAAAAACAGGTTCAGAATATGCTAACCTAGTACCGTACTTGTTTTCTGTCAATTTTTCTTACTGTGGTCAGGTGAAAGATATAATTTAAATTAAAATGGCATCAGGTGAAGTACGTCAACACATTGCTGCTCAAATGAGTATCTGGACATAATGAACAATAGTAGGCTAGATCAGGGTGGTCCAAACCTAGGCCTGCGGGCCACAAAACATAAAAAGTACGACCCTATATAGACTATTTTTTGTACTTTAAAGTAAATAAACCATAAAGTATATCGCGTTGCTGTAAAATATTGTTTTACAGGTTTTCACTGTGACTTTAGGCTAACGCCCTGGCCCTTTCCAAGATGCAATTTCAGCCAAATTCATCTGGTAGCCTTTTTGCGCGATAACATATTTGTATTTAAGCGATTGTGTAGTTTGCAACATATCTCTTAAAATTTTAGTGAGGTACGCACGGTTTCCGCGAATATTCTACGCTTATGAAATGCAGTCATCTTAATTACAAGTTTTGTCAAATACGCAAATTTTTCGCGCTTTGCGCGCACCATTTTTTCCAGCCTTATAACACTCCATTTCATTTGCGCACAAGTTCGACAATAGCAGCAAGTTTTTGGAACTTATATGTATCTGACCATGCTTTGTGACGTCATTCTAACCATTTCATGCCCCGACCAAACAAAAATTGTTGATCCGCTTCTGGTACGCATGTAGTCTACTTTATGTGGACCGCAAAATATATGCAAGAAATAGTGTGGCCCGCGATGCTGTCAACCTTCGACCACCCTGGGCTACACAATGCAGTTATTTAAAAAAATATGGGAATATCTAAAGCTCACTTTTATCATGTAAACAAGGTTAATTTGTTTGTCACCTCTACTAGCCATCTTTTAGCTAATGTGATAATATAATAGTATAATGCGCTAAATATGGTTTAGGGATTATTCATGCCATCTAGGGATTTTTTGACATAGCTTTAGGGATTTTCTGGTTTTCATTTGTGAGAGCCCTGCATTGCCCATGTGTTCATTCGCTGATAAAGGCTTTTCTGAATAGATAAACAAGTATATGCCAGAACAACTTATTTTTAGTATACTATGCCTGGTAGCAACAGCATATTTAATAAAAATGTAATAGACCGAGGTAAGCAATCACGAAGCTCCACACACTAACATATTAACATTGCGTAACACTACAGTTGGACGTACATTGATGGCTGTTGAGAATTCAAGTTTCGCAAGTATTGTTCTAAAAAATACCGCTAGAAGTCACAATGAGTAGTGGGCTGCACCAAAACGGGTTGGGCATCAATGGCTTAAAGTTAAAACCATTTATTTTAATATTTTTTAACTTGTTTTATAGGCTGCTGTTTTTATTTTGATCATTTTTACACCAGCATTAAATATCTCACCGTATAAATGCATTTTGTGTATTACAAAAGATAAACATAATTAACATGTTTTGTTGGGTGATATTTGTAAAGAATAAATCATTGATTAAGCTTGTATATAAACATAATTATTACAACATGCAGAAATGAACCCACATTGGGTAAAAAGAGTATTAAAAAATAGTGTTTTTTTATGAAAACCATTACTTAGTTACATAAGGAGAATAAGTTTTTGTATTTTGTCTAATGCGAATAATAATATTAAATACGCAAGTTCAGTTTTTCATTATAATTATAAGCCGGAAATTATTAGCTTTTCGATAGGGATATGCAATTTAGGTCTGTAGAGGCAAAAATATATACAATTAGACTCGGTGTGCTAATTTTTTTTTTAAATTATACACATTCTAAAATAATTTTTGTTTTAACACTTAGGATTTATATTTGTGTATATATAATTAATATTTTTTTATATAAATCAAATCTGAAATACAATGAAATCAAATCAAAAGTATATTTTGAAACTTGTGTCAAATTCCAGATGTAAACGCAGAAGGTTTGTAAATTTATGTTTCAATATAAAAAAAGTGTTATATTTATTGGTATAGACCAGTGCTCCTCCACCGGTGTGCACAATGGTGTGTCTCGATCCATGCCAGGTGTGACGCCAGCCATATCTTTGGATATACAAAAGCTACATTAACATGTTATGTATCCTAAGATAGGTAATTTTGCACCTTAAAGGCCTAAAAAGGATATTTTAGGCATAATTATGTAACATAACTCCTACGTTGTAAACATCAAACAAAATGTAAACGTTAAAATGGGCACTTGCGATACTTTTGTTTACATTTTGTTTTTTAGAAAAATAAGTTATATTTGTTAGTAACAGGAAAATGGGAATGGGTTTTTTTGCTTTTATAGAATTATGGATGTTTATCTATATATACATTGTCACTTTCCGAGCCTATCTTCAGTGGATCTAACAAAAGTACGAAACAAAATTTCACTCCACATTTCTGTAGTCAATTTTATTTTTGCTTTACATATTCAAGACATCTGATGCATTTTGTTGTTCTTTGCATGTCAATTGATAAGTTCTTTCAGTCGCTGTTGATGGATGAACTTCAGTCAAAATGTTGTCACGAGGAACCACAAGTTCATCTTTGTTTTTCGGATATATAAAATATCTGGAAGGTCCGGCTGGATGTAGAAAAGTGAACATCACTTCATCTGATTCCTTTATATGGTCCAAAATGCAGGAAAGCCACCATTGGTTGTTATATTTGCAGGACACAACCCCCCTTAGCTCATCCCAATGCAATAGTTGTTTGTAGGGAATGTCATAAACCAGGACCTTCTGATAATCTAAAGATGCAGAAAATTCAGACACCTTGATGTGAGTCTGGCAAGATTCCTCTGGAATAAAGCAGTGGTACTTATGGGTTCCACGAATTGGAATGGCTGATTTGAATCTCTTCTTAAGCAATGCACATTCTTCTTCGACTTCTTTTTCCCATACAAATAAAAAATTAATAGTTGCGATATTTGTGGTGGCCCAATTATATAGCTCTTTTGAGGTTTGTATACGTTGTTTTCCAATTTTCTGCAGACTTGCCCGAGCAGCCAATCTTTTCACATTACCACCCAACCCGTCACATGGTCCTTTGCCATGTGAAGTTGCAAAAAAATGCCATTCAGCGTATAAATCAAAGTCTTGTTTGTGACACATTAAATTTAAGAAGTTTTTTCTGTTTTTATATTGTCCTGCAGCACCATCTGTGAAGTACACTACTTTTTTTAACAATGGGCATTTGTTTTTAAGAAAGTCTAAGACTTTCCGCTGAAATCAATGAACTGTATTAGTGTCATGTCTAAGGGTGTCTGACACAATTACAAAGTTTTCATGTTTAAGGTTGGGCGTTTTCTCTGCTTCTGTTTCAAATTTGTGATAAACTATAAATGGATGGATTGTTGCCTGTGAATTGGTCCAATGAAAGCCTTGCAGCATCTTGGAGAATAAAAGAATAATTTTCTGCAAAGTCTTGAGATAATTCACTTTCTTTTAATTTTTTCAAATAAAGTGATTGTTGTTTGGCGATGAAGTCATGTTGCAATTGCTTTTCTAGTTTTTCCAAATATGTTGTAACAAAGTCATCTGAGTTTTTAATTACTGTTTCTAATGTTGTTCGGTCCACTGTCAACCACATTTGTAAGTTATTTGATCAATTTCTTCATCTTCAAAATATTTCTTAAGAGTTTCTTCCAGTTTCACAATATTTGTTTTACAATGTTGGTATTTACTGAGGTGGCAGTTTGTTGTTGAAGGATTACAAGTAATTTTACACAAAAAATCTTTGTATATGCAGGTTTTTTGTTTATCACTTCCAAATATTTTCCATAAACGTCCGCCTTCGATCATCAGCTTAACATTTTCATGAATGCTGCATACACAAACATTATGTGTTACTAGATCCGGGTAGTACCACTTGCTTTGGCCTTAATTCTGTAAACTTTGAAATTCCAACTTTAATACTAGGATTGTCAGTTTTAAATTTACGATGGGCCTCGTTTATTGTGCATAAAATTGGTAGTTTTCCAAGTGATTTTCTTTCTCCATCCACTACCACTGAAACAACATCTTTTATCCCAGGCATTTGTCTGCTAATTTCATCACTCAAATAAAATTATTTTACAAGATCAACTGTAGATTGTATTAGTGGCTTACCAGGTTTGGGTTTGGAGTGGATAAAATTCCCTTTTTGTTGAGCAACTCTTTGGCTTTGCGCACCATATAATTTGGTGCATCAAATTCCTGTTGTTGAGTTTGACTAATGCTCCATGATTGCGGTACCACAGTCAAAACTTGTAGTTTTTCATTTCTTTTGCTTTTCTTAAATTTTTCTTTTAGCTCTTTCATAATTTCTTGAAAGTATTTTCTTTGTTTTTGCTCTTTAACAACATTTTCTTGCTGAACATCATCACTTATGTAAATTTTTAATTTTTTCGAAGTGTACCAGTCATCTGTTCAACTTTTTCAGACCCATATTTTTTATTCCTATGCAGCTTCCTTAAACTTAAAGGAGACTCCCCTAAACTGTGCAAAGATTTGTTCAAATTTACAACGTCTACTGCTGTATCTTGAAAAATTTCGTCAGACCCAGATGATAAACTTGGATCAGTTATTGAAACATTACTGGTTGAAGAACTTGGTGAATCTTTTTAGCAAAACTTTTAGAGGCTAATGCATTTTGTAAAACATGAATGCAACAATGATGACAGAGTTTTTTTCCTGGCACCAGATTTAAAGATAAATGTTTCAAACAAAAACTCAAGAGAAATTTCCCTAACATTTTTTAATATTTTTTTGTGTGCTTGCTAAATGGGTCACAGCAAGCTTTGTTATGATATGCATATTCTTTTAAATACTTTTTTGTATGGCCCGCACACAGGCTTGTGAGATTGCCTGTGAGTCCACACCTTCTTCTTTAAATTTCAAGCTCTTCAGCTGTTAAGTCAGAAATTAGCTCTTTACTTGAAATTGCAAAATCACAATCTTCATTTATCAATAATCCAATATCACAGTTCATTTTACAGATTACTGAAAAATAAATAAAATATTTTAAGCTCTATGCAAGCCATTATAAGTAACTATTTTGCTGTTGAACTGCCTGTCAGCACAGCGTTTTGATACTTTCTTTGTTCATTACTTAACAAAGAGTCCACTGTAATTTGCTTTTTTTCCCTATTCTTTATAACTATTTTTTTCTTTGTAATGCAACTTTCAGTTTTTTATTACTACAGACAGGCTGGCAGAATCTTGCCAGCCTTCTGGTGACGAGCATTTTTGGCCTAAATTCTTCAGTTTTTCTTACTCTAAAACTGTTACATAGATAAGCTGTTTTCAGGGAAACTTGTGTTGAAAACATGCAGCTCAAAACCAGATTGAAAAGCACAAACAAATATTTGTGTGACAAAAACGAATTTGGCGCGTAGCGCGAACATTTTTTGTGTTTGCATTATTAAAACAACCAAAAATATGCTTTAGTCTGTAAGCATAGCCTTGTATACATCCTTAATATGCCGATGCGAATGTTTTACCTATACAATTAACAGGAATGGGGAATTCAGCTCAATTTACAGGAATTCAACTCAATATAAGAGTACTTGCCAAATCAAAGTAAAACTGCAAACACATAACAATTCTATGATCAAAACTGTGGACTTTTTAATAATAAACAATCTAAATGCCTTACACTGGCTTTTTCTCACTAAACAACGTGCTTCACACTACCGTAACATTTTTTCTAAATGGCTCTTAACAAAATTAATTTTTGCCAATTGTAGCATTATTACATATTTCCACTTTTCAAAAATAGATTTGATTAAACATATGTGGAAACAACCCCAAGGTATTTTGTCAATTGGATCTTGGAAAAATAAAACTTAAAAAAAAACTAAAAAAAAAAATTTTCAAAAAATTTAAATTTTTTTTAATTTTTTTACAAAATTTATTGTACCAATTTATTCGGTTTTCTGGCAGATTCTTCGTCCGAAACTTCAAGCACAAAATGACCTATAATTTTTTTCTGGTCCAAAGCAATATGTACAACCAAGACAGTAGCATGCTATACATTCTCATATTTTTTTTGATATATTATAGAAGTTTTTACCATTTACCAGTCAAAAGTTATTCACAAAACAATGTTGAAACTACGCCATCGTGTGGAAATTATGCAAAAACTTTCTTTTGTCATTACTCTTACATTTCTTGACCGATTAGGCTAAAATTTGGTAAATTCTACCTTAATGACAAGTGCTTTATTTATGCCAAATTTCAATAAATTTGAAAGAGGTCATGTCATATGGGTGTGTTGATTTGATATGGTTTGACTCTCCTGTGAGGTGGTTCTCGCTCATGAAATATATCATAAATGCATGAGCTAAACTTTAAACCACTATAACTTTTCTTTAATCAGTTTATCAATCTGTTTATTTTAAAACTGGTGCTACCCAGATGTATTTTACATTTCACTGTTAAAGAAACATTGGCGTCTCACATCCCCCTGTGTTTGAGGGGGGAATCGGAGCCCAGTTTTTGTTTTCATTCATGCGTAACGAAAACTTTTGATGTCTGTATCTCGAAGAGCACAGAAGGGATCACCTAGTGTAAATACATCATTTGAAATTTTTTAAATTTATTCAAGGACAACATTTTAACCTTATGCAATAATCAGTGCGTAACTTACCGGATCACCGGAGGTCAAATTTTAAGGCAGCTTTTTGATTAACTTAATAACAGAAGTATGAATATGCAGCAAATGTTTTCTAACCATGATAGAAGAACAAGATCTAAAATCGTCTAAAAATACCTAAACCTGTCGAAATAAGACCTGAGGTTGATGGGAATAAGGCCTAAAAGGACAAAATAATGGCTAAAATGTAAGGCAAAGGTATGGCATGATGGGAGTCATCAGTCTGATATTGGATGTATTGGTGTCAATGTTTCTCTAGTTTAAAGGCCGATTACAGAGCTGTTCAGGCGCCAATATTTTATGATTAAGTTGTTTTCCCCTGTTTGGGTTTAGTGGTGGGTGATGTGTGGGGTCAAAGATGAAGTTAGGGTTGGATAATTAGAGAAGTTAGTGATGAATTTAGGGGTTGGGTTAGAGGTTTAGTAAAATGTTAATGTTATATAGGCCTTATTCTTGACATTTAGGTCTTATGCTGACATGTTAAGATTTAAACTATATTATACAACAGGGGTCGGCAACCTCCGCCCCGTGGGCCGGATCCGATGTAATTCATCCGGCCCGCCGCCTCTTTGACAAATTGGACAAATCAATTTCACATACATTTTAACTACTTAAGTTCAAAAAATTTTGATCATCCTACATCCAGTTTGTTTACATTTTGATGCTGTCTTTTCAACTAGATTTTGCGCTTCATTACCCTTGCGTCGTGAAAGGCTGCTAAGTGTGACGCAGACAAACTGAAAACATATTCACAAATATTTTTTAATATATTTTTTTTTATTTTCGGCAATGTAATGAAAACTTGCAAGAATTTTGAAAGAAATGCCGCTACACCAAAAAAAAATCCCGCTCGCTTCGCTCGCGAAGTCTGCTCTTGCTTAAAAACGTTAACAAACACTAAGCTAGATTAACTTTAAATGTTATGGCGTCCCTCAAATTAGTTTTATTACACTTTTCATTAGTGGCATGGATGACAACGTATGAACTCGAGTTTCAAACCAAACAAACGCTTTTTTATGCGCTTTGCGTCAACACTTTAGTACCTCTTTAAATATAATTAAACACGTTTTAAAGTGCAAAAAAGACTCAAGGCCCGCCTGATTTACAGTTGTTCTAACATTTTAATAACACAATTCTTAGTATACACTTTGTGCGGCCCGCAGAGACCTTTCTGAGTTTGGTTTAGCCCGCGACTGGAAAAAGGTTGCCAACCCCTGGTATACAACTATAGATATTATACATAGCTATTTTGATCTTAATTACGAACTGTGTTTAATACTGAAGTTAAAGTTATTCTAGTTTTGGTCTTATTGCTGAAGTCCCTTTGACTGTCTTAAGAAATTTTCAGAAGACTTTAAAGCCGTAAAATCAGAAGAAAAAAGAATGTGAAACGCCAGATTTCCACCTAGGATATTTGCTTATGTGGTCTATTGTGTATCATTTTCGTAGGTGTGCATTCAAATTGTTTTAGCTCTGTTGGTTTGCTGCAAGTCAAAAGCCCCCCCCCCTATTCGTAAGTGACATTATCGTTTCACTCACCATCTGGGGAAGCTGTGTGTTTTTAAATGTAATTTGGTCACGCGTCTTAAGCTAATGCGAAACCAAATGAAACGCAAACGCCGTTTTTCAACTTTTGATTGGTCGACCGCCTTTCGTTATTCGTTTGGGTTGGCTGATCAGCAAGTGTGTGTTCGACAATCAACAACAATAAATCAAGCGGTTTCCGCTTTTTTCTCTCTGAAAACGTGGAGTTAGACGGTGCTCATGTTTCTCGCTGTTTGTTTTTATGTTGGGGTAAGACTGGGGTCGGCAACCTGACAAACAATTCACCAGTCCATTTTAAATACTTTTTGACCATTTTAACTGCGTAAGTGCGAAAAATTTTCGCGCTTCGCGAGAATAATCTTACTACATCCGGTTTGTTTACGTTTTGATACTGTATTTTGAACTAGATCAGCGCTTCTTTACCGTTGCGCCGTGATAAGCTGCCAAGTGCGTCGCAGACAAATGGAAAACGTATTCAAAAATATTGGACATATATTTTTTTACTTTTTATTTTTTCGGTAATGTAATAAAACCTTGCAAGAACTTTAAAAGAAATGCCGTTATACAAAAAAAATCGCGCTTGCCAGGTGTGCTCCCACTTAACTATTAAAGCTATCGCGTTTCTTTACAGTAGTTTTATATGTTGCGACATCCGGTTTGTTTACGTTTTGATACTGTATTTTGAACTAGATCAGCGCTTCTTTACCGTTGCGCCGTGATAAGCTGCCAAGTGCGTCGCAGACAAATGGAAAACGTATTCAAAAATATTGGACATATATTTTTTTACTTTTTATTTTTTCGGTAATGTAATAAAACCTTGCAAGAACTTTAAAAGAAATGCTGTTATACAAAAAAAATCGCGCTTGCCAGGTGTGCTCCCACTTAACTATTAAAGCTATCGCGTTTCTTTACAGTAGTTTTATATGTTGCGCTAATCGAAAAACACCCGGAAAAAACGATCTTGGTTTAATACTGCCGGTGGCGAGAGATGTGCTTGTAATGTAGTGTGGTCCCGTAGATGGATCTACCAAAATCAGTCACATATATTTCACGGTCTTGTTTTCGATTTTCTTCTGAAGTTAATGATTGCACACTAAGCGATTTTGCGGCTGGCGTCTGGCAGGAGTGTCGATAACGAGCGTGTTCGTTTGCTCCTAAAGGTTCGCTTTTGCTGGACGTTAATTAGATGTTTCTGATGATTTTTTTCTTAATTATGACGTTATTACTATTGCTATTTTATAACGTATCCGTCACTATTTTATGAAGTCATTAATGTCAGACGAAAAACGGAGAATTCCCTAAGTTGAAAATTCGGGACCCCCCTTTTTGAATTTCTAGATACGCCCCTGGTACAGACCAGTGTTCCCTGCAACACTTTTTAACTTATGGCACACCAACAGAGCTAAAACAATTTGACTCTACACCTAGGAAATATTTAATGATCGACAATAGACCACATAAGCAAATATCCTAGGCAGCCCAGAGAAAAAGGAGCGATTTGTGATCAAGGGTGCTGAATATTTCATGTAATACATTCTTTTATTTTCTGATTTTGCCTAGTCTTCCTAAAATATTTTAAGCTGCTCGGTGCTAAAAGCCCCCGCCAGCAGGAAGAGTTTAATTTAAACAATCACAAAATTCAGATAATACATCCTCAATGATATTCCATGGATCTTGACCGTGTGGATAATCTCCCTTTCCACTTTGGTGTAAAGCTAGAAAACCATTGCTGTGTATTTATACTCCTGGTAGCTGAGTTAGTTTTTAACTGTTTTGAAATTTTACTTTTGGATTAACTGTGACATACCTTTTTAAAAAGTAAAAAAAAGGAAAGCTCAGAAAGTTCAAAAAGTTACACCTACACAACTACATAATGTTAAAATGCTTTTCTCGTTTTTTATGCACGCTGTTACTGCTTGTTTCGCCATACGATACTTGGTTACTGAATAAACTGGTTGTCGCCTTATTGGTGACCTCGCAAGTTTGTTTGCTAAAGGAAGCATGACCATAGAATCGCAGCACACAGTCGCTCTTAAGTTGAAGACATTCTGGACTGCTTAGCCGATAGTATGGTTCCAGCAAACCGAGGCACAGTTTGCCTTATGAAAGATCACTATGGACATCACAAAGTACTACCATGTGGTCTCCACTTTGGATCAAGATACTGCAGGCTGATTAATAGATATTTTCGACACTCCGTCGGTCGACAACAAATAAACAAGTCTAAAGAAGCGCTTACTCAATATATTCACTCTTAACGGAGTCGTAGAGAGCGCAGCATCTTCTTCAGATGCCCCCAGTGACAAAATGCCACCAGCACTAATGGATGAAATGCTGATTTTGCTGGGCGAGAAGAAAAGAATGTTTCTTATTCGAGAAACTTTTTTTACAACTCATGCGAACGTATGTACGCACGGACCTTGCTGAACAGACTTTTACTGATTACCATGCTATGGTCGGACAGCCGATGTTTTGTAGCGCGCCGGATGCCATGATGCCCATAATGCTGTTTCTACCAGCGTAAAATCAAAACAAATTCAAAAAGTCAAGTGATAGTGGCCTGTGTTTTTATCACGAACAATTTGGAATTAACTAAAAGTTGTCGACCTCCCTGTTCTTGGGAAATGAGGAAGCCAATCAGCATTAGCTGCTGCGACGGTCGGTACAACAGGTAGCCTTTTCCAGCTGTTTAACCATATTTCAGGTTACAGTTTTCTTGTTGATTCTGGCGCCGAAGTCAGCGTCTTCCACTGGATGCGAACGCCGATTGAACCCTCCCGGCAAAACCCTTATTGCTGCCAACGGGAGCAGAATACGTACATGTGGAACACGCCTGAACCTTTGGGCAAGTTTCATTGGGTGTTCATTCTTGCCTATGTCTCGAAACCTCTGTTAGGCACTGATTTCCTGCGGGCACACATGATTTTGATTGACACTAAACGCCAACGCCTAATCAACGCCCATACGTTCTCTAGTAATTCTATTGGCAAGATTGAGCGATCAGCATCACTATGAAATGACCTCGCGAGCAGTTCTCAAAGTACACACGTGTACTGGGTGAATTTCCGATTGTTACCACTCCCCATTTTTCAGAATCATTTCCTACACACAGTGTAGAGCACTGCATTCCCACAAGCGGCCCACCGGTGCACTCCAAGGTTCGGAGTCTGCCTCCTGAGAAACTGGTAATTTCTAGGAAGGAGTTTATCCAAATGTTGAAACTTGGTATTATATACCTGACGATCATCTAGCCTATTGGCATCTCCATTGCAAATGGTCCCAAAAACGCCAGGAGGTTGAAGACTTGTGGGGATTATCGATGATTGAACGCTGCGACTCACTGAACTTTTTCAGTAAACTGGTTGATGCGCTGCAACTGGTTTACAAAATCTTGTTTGAAGCCAATCTTATCCACCCAGTATAGGACCTGACTCATACATTAAGCGTTGTGTCTAGCACAAGGTCTACAAGAAAGGGAACTTTGGGTAATGTCCGCAATATGTACAAATGTTTATCGCACATTCTTTGTAGTCGTCCCTTTGTAATGCACTTGTTTGTTTTTATTGAGTAAGAAGAAGATTTTGACCGCCTTTTCCAAGCTTTAGTATTTTACACCACAGCTTCTAACAGTGTTGGGATATGTGGTGCTACCCACACCTAAAAGGTATTGTGTCTTGTATGTTGCCTTGATATTTACAAATTGGTGATGGAAGTATGAAAGCAGTTATTTGGCAAAAAATAACTGGTCCCGAATACAGTTTAGTAAATCCATTTTAATCAAAATGGCAGAAACTTAACAATAGTGGCAACAATAGATGTCTCAAATGAATGGATGTTGGAAAAAGCAAAACAGGTTAAAGATGATCGTCTTCTTTCTTAAGTAAAACAAACATGAAGTGTATTGATAAGGAAAGACCACAAAGAATGTATGATAAACACACTAATCTTGTAATACTGAGAGGCATTACCCAAAATTCCCTTTCTTGTAGACCTGGTACTACATACAGCACTCAATAGATGAGTAAGGTCCTATACTGCCAAAAGCTGTTCATGTGGATGAAACAAGTGGGCTACGAACAAGATTTTGTTAACCAGCAGGAGCGCATCAACCAGTTTATTGCCTTGTTTTACGTTCCAGCTTTGTTAAAACCAGGTATTGGTTTCGCTGCTCCAATAAATGACCTGACGTTTTTGCAAACCATAAAAGAGAATTCAAAATATGACAACACAAGTCGAAGAGGTTGCCTAAACATTTTGCTGAAGCATCATTGGTACATCAATGAACAAACTGATGTTTTTTTATGTTCAGCTAACACCTACTATGGACGAAAAATAAAAATAAACAGAAAAATTTTGAATAAACCCAAGCAAACTAAAGTTTGCCAGGGTGCCAGTAATGTGTTCAAAAGTTACAGAAAGCGGACATTCAGTGCAACTGGCTGAGGCTTTCAGTTTGGGACTGGCCGCAAAATAATGATGCTGCTCAGAGAATGGTGAAGATAAACACACTGACATCACTGATGATGCATATCAATCTGTCATAATAAGATGAAAAGGAAAACCCTTGCTGAGGCAAAATGGTTCTCTGTCAAGGCAAGTATGTGCAGCGGGGTTACAACACAAACCAATGGAACAGTTCATGTGTCGCACCACAAAAGTGGAGAGATTTATTGGAAATTTCCTTAAAATATCTTATGGGTAATTGGGTATACACAGATATTCAGTTGTCCCTACTTGTGAATATCAAAAACAGCCAAAGTGCTGTGCATTGTTTCCGCTAAGTGCCTTTTTAGGCAAAATTTGGGGCCCTTGCGCACTTTTTTTCATGGAAGTGCACACACTCCAAAAAATGTGTATACCCCTTCATCGTGAGAGGTAACTGATACAGTGTTATGGATTTAAAACAGCTTACATAATTTTAGGAGGACCAATGAACCAAAAAATGAAATAAATTAAACATAACACATAGTGTTGTCTGGTTTTGAACATGACACCAATGCTCTTTTTTAACCATATGCACAAGTGTCCAAATTTTCTTACTTGAGCTGAAAAACAGTAAACAAAGTGCCCAAATTATTAACGTAAAAGTGCCGAAAAAGTATGGGGGGCGGGTTGCCATGTCTTTAAATCCATGCGAGGCCTGTTTTTGTTCCTTACAAACCTGCTAGCATTAATTTTTTTTCAATTGCATAATTTTTTAAAAGTTATAATCCCACTGCCAAACAATATAAATTTTTAGCCAAGGTTATAACATGAATATTGTTAATTTTAGAATTGAAAATGTGCTTCAAAATGATTTCAACGTGCTGTCACAGGAAAAAGAACAACCTCGTGCAAAGAGACCCAAAGGATTAAGTAAACCTCAGTTTAGTGTTTCTAGTGATGAAACACAGGCATTTTTTAATCTTTTTGGTGAGGTATAGGAAGATATTTGAATTATATTTCCTTCTTATTGCTGGTGATATCAAACAATTTTTTTAACAATACTGATTGTGAAATGTTTTTATGTATATGCCCATTAATTAGTACATTAGTTTATTATACTTTTGGTATTTGTTAAGTGAAAAAAACGATTTGCCTTAAAAAAGTGCCATACTAAAACAAAGATTTAAATTATTTGACATTGAGTTGGAGCATAGTTTTTTAACTTTGAAAAAAAGTTAAAACTTTGTCATAATTTATATGTTAGGTGAAAATTTTCAATTCAAACTTGATTAATTGTGGTTCAGTTAAAATGTTATCAACTTAGTTTAGTTTTGAATTACATCTAACAACATTTTAACTGGGTTATATATTACCACACCAATATACAGTATGAGCCAGCCATAAGATTCAGCTTGTACTTCGTTTTAGCATTAGATAGTTGTGTATCTCTGATGTGGGCAAATGTATTAAACAGTATTTGCTTTGTCTTATTTCCGTTGTTACTTGCAGTATTCCATTTCCTATATGATATGCTAGGTCTTTGTTATTTTTTTGCAATCGTTTTGACGCTGTATTTCAACTAACTGTTCACTTTACAAGTTGGCCAATGGCTAATGTCTGGTTTTCCTTCACAGTTTTTTGTCTTTTTAATCCTATCAACTCAGCATTTTCAAGAGTTTTGCATAACCCCGAAGAAATGTTAAGCCGATCATCAGTAAAACACCAAAAGCAAGTGGCTGATGATGTCAAAACTAATGCAATACTCAATACAACAATGCATAGTTTAAATCAGGGATGATAAACCTGTAGCAGACAGAATTGGCCGCATTGCCACTTTTTAAAGTTTGATGTGCCGCAAAACCTATTAAATTAAAGGCATGACATCCTAAGTTACTGCATATCATGAAGTCATAAAACAAGTTAGCTTATAAACACCCGCTCTTCGAGAATGAACTTGTGTGCAAATATGCAAGTAAAACTCGGCCTTATCGCACGAAGTGGGAAAAATGTTAGCGCCTGACCAAACATGAACAGTCAACCAACCATAAAATGAAAAACAGCGTTTTACGTTTGATTTTGTTTTCGCATTAGCTCAAGACGCGCGACCCAATTACATTAAAAACAGTCTCCTGAATTACAGTTTAGCCAATTCAACCAAATAAAACTAAAACTTTTTTGCGGCAAAATAATTTTTTTTGCGGCAAAACTTGCGCGACCCCCCCCCAATTATAGTGCATAATAAATAAACTTAAGTATATAAAAACACATTTTAAAATTAGCAAAATTCAAATAGGGAAAAAATCTAGACTACGATTGTTTTAAAATTTGGCTAAAATGTACTATGCACAACAAAGTTACGGTTTGAGCCAGGGTTACCAGATGCTTGGTTTAGGATTAGGACATTGTTGGTGTGAAATTCGGACAAAAATGGGAATTAAAGGAGTTAAATGGGGACTGGCCAAAATTCCTTACAAATTTACACAACGGTTAGTCGTTAACAGCAGTGCAATAACAAAGCTTTCCGTAAATTCTATTTCCTTTTTCCAAAACTGCAACACCAAAATTTGATTACCGAAATTCTGTGGATGTTTTGGAAAAAGCTATGTAAAAAGTTATGATACCGCTGAAAAGTAAAAATACTTTGCCTGTAACCTATTGTAAACCTAACACAAATTTTATTGTAGGTTGGCCTAAATTTTAATTTGGAACTAAAGCGCCCTATACAGGTACTACACCTGACGCTTTTGTGCTGCACATAATTATTGCAGAAATACGCACCACTAAATTTTTTTGTGGATTTACGTTGGTAAATTTGATATAAATAAAGTTTGGAGGCCTCATGAGTCCGCCGTGGTTTTACTTCATCCCACAATGTTTCAAATAAATACGGCCAAATTAGGACAGAAAGCTTACTGTCCTAATGATTTACAAACCGTCGGACACAGCAGTAAAAATTAGGACAGTTTATCATTTTGTTCCGAATTTTAGGCCATCTGGCAACCCTGGTTTGAGCGTCCATTCATCTTTATTAGCGTTGTTTGACTGAAGCAAGGCCTGATTCATTATTTGAAAAGTGTAATGGTGACGTCATAAACACGACTGGTTCAAAGCAGCAAAAGCCACACAAAGACAAATGTTAGACTGGCGGTTGCTTTTTCTCCTTCTATACTGCTAAACTTTTAGTTCATATTGCCTAATTCTTATTACTATTTTCTTTTTGAAATTCTACACGGCGACCCCCCCAGACAACCCCTTGCGAAACCCAGGTTGAGAACCACTGATCTATACAATGTTGTCGGTGGTTCTCATGCTGCTCTCCTGCTACAAAACTTATCGGTGGTTGAGGAACGTTAGGCTGCTTTTTTCAGTGTTTCCTAAGTTTTATTATTTTTCGGTAAAGTAATAATACATGTTTTTTTTACACTTTTAAGTGAATATGAATGTCTTTTACTTTATACAGCCTGTAAAATCAGTTTCATGCACAATTACCAACAGCATGTTGCAACTACAGTTTTAAAATGGTAGTGTTAGTGCTGTAGTTGTAACATCCTGGAGATTAATTGTCAAAATGTTTACAGTTAGCTAGCTCATTTTTAGACATATATATAAACGTCGGGCACTGGTCTAGAATCCTTCAACAATTATTAAATCAATGCACAATATTTTGGTGAAGGTGTGAATTAGCGTTTGGCTGTGTCAAGTATTTTTATATTCATTATTTAATAATAATACTTGACCAACCCTATCCCAAGCGCTAACTCGCACCCCTACCCAAATATTGTACGTTGTGGTAGGATTATAAACCAGCGCCAAACGTTGTTTCCCAAAACCTTTTTCTATAATGTACACCATACCCAAATTTACTGTGTTTTTTTTAGATTAATTGAATGCATTCCCTTCCTTTTCAGAGGATTCCGTGATCCAGGAGTTCTTGTTGATAGATGCTTGTTGTAGAGTAGCAGACAATTTCTTGATTGCAATGGTGCTAGCTTACTTTAAACGCGCTCGTTTGCAACCAAAGGAGTTTACAAGATCCAACTTTTTCCTTGCTCTGTAAGTCTATGGCAGTGCTTCTCAACCGTTTTTCGCGGCGACCCAAATATTAAGTGTAAGTATGACAACTAAGCTTTGGCGACCCAATTTTTTTTTCTTCTAAGCAAACAAAAAATGGACATTAGCATAAAGAATTTCGAATTTTAATAATGATTATACTCGAATTTTAATAATGATTATATTTGTATTACTTCCTTAATTTTTCAAATTGAGAAATCATGTGAGCGACCAAACCAAACAGCGACCCAATTTTGGGTCGTGGCCCATAGGTTGAGAAGCACTGTTCTATGGTGTTGACTGACAAGTTTTATTAACTTGCTTGATAACATAGGTGTAACATTTTATTGGACTGAAGTCTTGTTGAAAACTTTGTCGAAGGTAAAATAATCTTGGATACTACTAATAAAAATGTTAACAAAGATGAATTTAGATATTTAGCAAATGATATGGAAGAAGATGAGGAAGACTTTAAATATGAGATATTTCCATGGGCTTTAGGTCCTAAATGGAGAGATCAATACCATAAGTTTCTTGTCAGACGAGATGATCTTTGGTTAAGAATGAAGTTTAGAGCAGCAGTAAGCAAAAGGTGTTGTGAGGAGGTAACCACATTATTAAAATATACTTGAATGGTATAATTCGTTCATAATGATACAAAATTTAGACCTACTTTTTTCGTGATGCAGTTTGAAAAATTATAGGCAAAGATTAGGTACCTGAATATTGTTGAAAGGGTGTTAGGTTTGTTGTCAGTGATTTCTACATACATATATCTATATATATATATACTCAATATGAATCTGTGACTCTGGAATCACTAGGTGGCGTTGTTATTTCTAATTAATTTAGTTACCAAATAAATCTTCACTAAAATTATGAATTCTTTACTAAAACTCTTGACAGACATGTAGTCAATTTATTAATGAAAGTAGAACTTGATACAAATTATAAAATTGAGTGTATAACAACTGATTTACCAACCTTTTAATCACATTCATGTATTTAGTGCATGACAATATTTTAGACAGTGCTGCGAGTTGAGCCAGATGCAAGGCCCAGGATCGGTTAAACTACTTTGAGTTAAAATAATGACTAGATAGCGACTATGAAAGACTACTTGAGTTCCAAGCGAGACATGTAGTTCTGCACTTTTAGCAAGTTTGCAACCAAAAATAATTGCATACTCTAAATTGTAAGGTGGTGTATAGGCACCTAACGTGGGTGAATGAATTCATGACACCCCTACAAAGGATTGCTGCATATTCATCCTTATTTAGTTATGTGGATTGGTGGAATACCGAGTGGGGAGACGTACCTAGACTCTGCACAGTTAATCTAGCTAGATTCTGATTTTGGTTGCTTTAAACTTCTGATTTAACCAGGTCTTGTTTTGAAGAATTCCACAGCATTTTGTTCCATATTTTCTATTATTTAAATAATTTATTCTGATTAATGAAAATTAATACTAAAAGACTCGGGTAGGGGGTACAAAATAAATACATTTAAAACTGTTTTTTTTTTTGAATTTTGAATCAGGTGATGAGAATCAAACCGGATCACTTTATTTGGAAGCGAGAACGAAATGTTATCCATTCTGGGGCCAAGCGCAACTACTTAAAATCAGCTCAGGAAAAGGAACCTTTTCCTCGGGGACCTGGACGTTCCCCAATTCAATGTGACCTCTGCGTCAAACCAAACAATAGCAGCGGGTGAGTTGTAAGAGGGTTGTTATTTAGGAAATGCTGTTAAACAATCTTATTTGCACACCTTAACTGCTATTTTTTATTCAGTTACTTTTCTGATGACAGCTTGACCTCTGGGGAACCATTTTGTTTGGAAATTGGAAATACAGACACCAGCTCTTCTTCACCTGAAGATTATTTTTCTTATAAGGTTAATGTCACAGAATACTTCATAAATTAAAAAAAAATGTTGTTTGGAACTTAGTAAATACCTGCTCCCTGTCAGCTTGTGTGTTGCAGCATAATACAATGTGCCAGGTATATGAACTACTTTCCTCTTCTTGCAGGATTTTTTCAAGGGTTGATTTAGTATTTGTGTGAAAAATCCAAATTATGTTTATTTCTTAGTTAATGTTTGTAATAATGGTGCCAAACTTTTTTTTCTGGTTAATAGCTTATCAGGGCGAGTATTTTTCAAGCCCAGGTTTTCTGCTTGGCTTATAAGTAGAATAGAGGCATCTTATATATTAAATGTTTGGATTTATGTTCCGAAATTATTGACTTTTTTCGCTGAATGTTGGATTTATCAAAATTCAGAGATTAATTACGTTGAAAAATCCCCAGTGCTTTCTTTGTGACAAAGTTTGGGCTTATTATTAAGCTTATTACTAGACAATGTCCCACCACTAAAGCTCAAAGGAACAAATGCAATATTTATCCAACCTACTATAATTACATTGCAAAATACTTGTGCTTATATAGTATGCTTATATAATATTAGAAACAACAAGTCAAGCGCAACTAGAATAAGCTTGCTAAAATCAAACATCCTATGAAATCATACAAAAGGCTTGAATAAAAATATTTGTAATCGATTTCATTTTTTTTTTAATGTGTTAATCATTATTTTGTTTGCACATTTGCATTTGACTTTTGCTATTACTAATACTTGATTTTATAAGGTACTTTGAAGACAGCATTATCACCAAGTTTTTATATTTTTGGTTCCAACATCTGTTTGAATGCGTCTCGGTTGGAACTTATGAAAATATGATATGCCTAGTTACTATTAATGGATTTACATGTTTTCCATATATAATATATTCCAAAAATTCCTATCATGATTGTTTGCCTCAACAGAAACACCTTAGTATAAAGGGGCACAACCAACCATTACAAAGCCTCAACAATCATCTTTGTACTTGCAAAAACAAAGAAGATCCAGATTTGGGGGATGATTCAAGCTTTGATATGGACAGTAAGTTTTGGTGTGTCATTTTCAACGCAGCAGACTGTTTTCACAAACCCTAACTTCATGGTCCTTAAATTTGAACGTTTTCTTTTGCAAGTCCATATTTCAAAATACAGCACAAAATGTTGTGTCTGAAAAGGATCAACTAAATTAGTAGCCTGAATTTATGTAATCATGACCATGAAATACACTAAAACGCATGGTCTAATTTTATTTAAAGGTATTAAGCTGTGTCATTTGAATTACAATCACTAATATGTGTTGTTCCATACCTATTGCCTATGTAAGGGAAACACACAATAAGACCTAAAAAGCAAAAATACCTAAAGCAGAAAAATCTATAAAACCATAGTATTAAGACCAACGACATAATACAGCTAAATACGCAGTAATATCCAGTACAACAAGATCAAAATTGTCTGAATAAGACCTAAATCTGTCGGAATAACGTCTAAATTCATCGGAATATGGCCTAAATTCATCGTAATTAGTCCTAAATTTATCAGAAGAAAGACTAAGTTCATCGGAATAAAGCCTAAATTCATTGGAATAGGTCCTAAATTCATCGGAATAAGGCCTAAATTCATCGGAATAAGGCCTAAATTCATCGGAATAAGGCCTAAATTCATGGGAATAAGGCCTAAATGTATCAGAAGAAGACCTAAATGGCCACAATGACGCCAGAGCCTGTGGGTAGAGGGCATGGGACGATCGGGGGCCATTGGTCTGGCATTGGCCGTTGTGGTGCCAAGGTTTGGACGCCATAGTCTGACCGGCAGGGCGCGGCTGTTTTGTGTTTTGGCAACGTTTTAGTTAAAGTGTTGTTTAGGCCTGATTCTGACCTTTAGGTCTTATTCCGACGGATTTATGACTTATTCCGATTTAGACGGTAGTAATACCATTAGGCATTAGTCCTATTTTGGCCTTATTCCGAATTGTGTTTTATTCTGACGTTGGTGTTGTTCGGTCTTATGGCTGGAGTCCCTATGTAAGTTTACTGGAGACGAATGTGTAACGGAGTATTTAAATAAATGATTGTGGCAATTTGACATGTAAACGAATTGCAAAGTTGTGTGTTGTTTCTGAAATATGTTGACTAAATATTTGGCCATATCACACAAGACTTTGCTATCGCGCCACACATCTTTCATGTGTAAGAAAAGACCATGAAATTAACCAATCAGGGGAGGAGTATCCAGAAATCTGAAAGAGGAAGGTGGTCCTGAACTTTAAACTCCAGGGATTCCCCAATTTTCCATATCTTCTGTTAATGACTAATGATGTCATTATTTAGCGTCTTTATGCCATATTAAATAGGAAATTACCCTAACTAGAAACAGCCAATTAAGTCCAGAAACTGCAAAGTGTGCAATCTTTTACGTTAGATGTAAACCAAAACCAAGGCTTCAAAATATATGTGATGGATGTTGGTACATCCATCATTCAATTAGCAGCAAGGTATTTTCTTAAGTTTCATGCATTGGAATATGCCAGTAGAGAAGAATTTTGCGGTAACTCTCGTTTAATAAAAATGATCGCTCAAAATGCACATGATCAACTGAGGCCAACTTTTTAGTGAGAAAAATATACGTAGGGATGTCTAAAGTAGAATCCCAGGGGATTCTAGAACTTTAGTTTTTGAATCTAGAATAAAGAATCAAGAATATTGAATCCTTATATATTTTAATTAAATCATATAACCTTGATTTTGTTTGGAGGAGTGGGATTAACCCTAATATACCTTACAGGGCCCACATTCACAGCAATAAATCGCAAATTAATTTGCTAATAAAACATTGATTTAATTAAAGTAAGAGGAAAGCGGTTAAATGCATTAGGGTATACGAGTTGCCGAACTTTGAAGGTTATAGTTTCAGGGTGTGCATGGCGCATTTAGGGTGAAAAATTCCTTCAAAACGGTACTTACCAAATGCCTAAATAAAAGTCATGCAAAGCGCTAAATAAAATTGCATTTACGTTTTTTACCTAAAAAAATACAGAATACAGCTGCAAGCCCAGTTTGAAAAAGTTGCAGGCCTGATGAATTACGTTGGCGGGCCGTATTTTGTGAGTTCAGCACTTAGCTTTATATATCTTTTGGTGCGAACGGACAGTTACCCACGCTGTAAGTTTTGCACATTATTTTGCTAAACTTTAACTGTGCAACTGTTGGGGTATCTTTCTTACAGTTTTTTCAGAAGTGGATTTTGCAAACTAATAACTTGGTCAAATTCCAAGGCGTTTTGGCGCCCTGCTAGAAATCCAGGCATTTAAAAACGCTCTGCACACCCTTGTTCGGTGACTATGCTGATAGCAATACATTACTGGTTCTTCTCACTAAAAATACACAACAAACATATAATGAAAATTATATATAGGCTGCCAGAAAATTATAAATAAGCTGCAAGAATGCCAGTAACACAAACTGAAGATGAATTCTTTTAGCACTGACACACCTATCTGCTTGCATTTTAACAAAACACATCTAGTCAGAGAGCTAATTGGCACTGGCACAACAATGGTGGTTGCCGCTAAATTTAAAGGTAGTGAGATAAGTCTATATATATATTTGGTGTAGCGTAAGTCAACAATACCGATGGTGTCACTAGACAACAACAAACCATATAATGGTTGAATAGACTACTATTTAAAAAATCTGTGAATGGCGTCAAAAAAAATAAAAAGTGGAAAAAAATCTATTTCTTGTTTAGTTTAAAAGACATTTTGCTTTTAAATGTGTACTTTTTATTATGTTGGACGCCATCTCCAGACCACTTTTTTAAAACCTAATACCTTGACACGTCATTGTTATGGATGGCAACCAAGTTTTAGATGTGTACACCATTTATAAAATAGTTAATAACAATTATCATGCATTTAAACAGAACTTTGGGCAACTTTGCTGTAATGATGATTTAGAACGATAAAAGATCAAAAAAACATGGTATCAAAAAGAAAAAACTTCAAGTAGTATGAAGCTGAAAACAGGGTGCTGTGTTCTTGTTCCCACAGATTCAAGAATAAATTTATTTTTTTATTGAATCTCAATAATATTTTAGTTTGTTATTTTTTAGAGGTGTAATATTTTGAGTTGTATTTGTTTGTTTATCATTTCTTGAGAAAAGTTTTATGGTTTTGCCTCTGTCCCTTATGTCTTTGCTTGTCATAAATGTTTGATAAAATTATTTGTTTATTTTAAAACTAAGCTTGTGCTTCTAATACTTAATTTGACTTAAAAACTACTTTGAAGTATTTTTCTTATACCGTTTTTCTTTTTTGTGTTGTTTTGACCTTATATGTGTTAGTTTACTATGTGTGGGCCGGGGCAGCAGTTGTGTAAATAGTTTATTCAAAACCTTATATATATTTTAGTTGAGTTATGTTATACTGTTTTTTCGAATTTCCTTAATACAATTGTTTGTTTTTTTCAATTAAGTGGAGGGATACAAAGGTTTTTTTTTGCAAAATCTTCCGCTTTTAGCTGTATAGTCTTTCGAATTGTAAAGTTGGTAACATATTACAATAATTATAATTAACTGTTTAAATTAAGTTACTGTTTAACACAAGTTGACTTGAGGCATTGTATATTATAACTAGAAAAAATGCATTTGACCCTGTTAATTGTATTGTAGTGATTTCTTCGAAAAATGTTGCTCAAAATCTAACTTTACCAATTTAAATACTGGAACATTTTGTTTTTCTGCCCCCTTAAGTTCTGGCAGCAATGACTGGGACTTGACTTTGGCTTTGGAAATAACTTGCACCAACACTGCTCTACCCTTTAATACAAATGTTCAACAAGTAAACCTGTTATAGCTGTAAAATATTTTTTTAACATTTACTTGGGATTGTTTTGCTTAAGAGCAAAAGTTTGTGACCTTTATCGTAAAAGAATTTACCTTAGGGGACACAAAAGTGTGATTTTTTGTTAATTTTTTTAAAACCGTTTTGTGAAGTTAAAAAATGGGTCAAAAAATAAATTTCGTGACCTAATAAAAAATGGCACGCAAGCCCTCCCCCAAAAGTACTAAAATTATTATTTAGCCAATTGCCAAAAAAGTTCAATTTGCTATTCAGCCAATTCTCAGAAAATACTAAGTTTGTTATACAGCCAATTGCCATTGTTTGTTCACAATATAAAACAATCACGACAACCAACAATTACTTTTGATATAGTAACATAATACTGTGTGGAGGTAGCATTCACATAATATTATATAGCTTGGTGTGAAAAAACAAAAGTCAGCTCACCGAGAGACACTTTGATGTAGTGATGCGCATTTCTACTAGACAGTTTTTTTTTAGTTTAAATAAACATTCTTATTTTTGGTAAAAAAGCGCTCTTATGATTAAAAATAATTGGTTCGGTTACGAAACTTTGGCACGGGAAGAAGTTATAAGATGAAAATTGGCACGCCGGCATGTTTGAGTTGGACACCCCTGGTATAAACGTTGCATGTTCTGTAGTTTCTGCAAGCAAAGATAGATATGGGCCGAAATTTTCCTTATGTCTTAGATGCGAAAAGGGTAGTTGCCAGGGTTTCATTTTGTTATACGTTAGTTTGGTATTGGTAAAAACTATGCAAAATTAATTTTAGATTCTTTTTGCAATTAAAATATTTTATTTATTTTTATTTTTGCCACTTCAAAACAAACATCGCATTCCAAGAGACCAGTGCTGCGGAGTCGGACTGGGGACTCGAGTAAAACACTCGATCCGTTAGAAATCAGTGCATTTCTAAGCAAAAAGGTCTACGACAATCAGTGCATTCAAAGGATCAAAAAGTCCGACTTTTAGACCTTGAGGTCCTGACAATGCACTGATTTGGACCTTAAGGTAAACTCCCGGCGTAGATAAATTAAAAATATTCATTAAAAGTTCAGAAAAGATAACAAAAAGTATGAGATAGGATTAATAACACTTGACCCACCTAAACCCTAACGCTAACCCAAATAATGTGCGTTATTTTAATAATTCTTTAAATGCTGGGGAAAAAAGCCCAAACTCGGATGGGCATAAGATGGTTTCTCGTCAATTGTATTTAAGATTATTACGTCACAAATTGAGGTATTGGGGCCTGAAGCGTTATAATTATTAAATTATCACACATTATTTGGGTTAGGGCGCTGGTAAGCGTTTGGGTTTGGTTGGGTCAAGTATTGTTAAACTTAATCTTCTTATGCACATTTGTTAATGCAAATTAGTGCATTGTCCAAGACCTCAAAGTCTAAAAGTCGGACTTTTTGATCCTTGAATGCACTGATTGTCGTAGACCTTTTTGCTTAGAACTGCACTGATTTCTGACGGATGGGGTGAGTAAAACCATGTAAAACTACCCGAGTCCGACATGCGCATGCGCAGTACCAAATTTTAAAGCTGATATGGCCGCCAACTGGAAATTGTAAAGGCGGAATGGCATATGTTGGAATATTTTCCAACATGTATTGTGAGTCTATGAATTATACGACATCACTTTAATTGGATTGCTGAATATCCAAGTTATTTTAGTTGCCTAAATCCGCGGAATACAGGCTGTAGAGTCTGGGCCGGACTCGGGAGTCGGCGGGATCGCACATTTGACCGGAGTTGGGTTTATTTTTTGGCCGGAGTCGAACTCGGGTTATTTTTAACCGACTCCGCAGCCCTTCCTACCGGTAGCGGAAACTACTGTTTTTCAAGTTTAGATTAATTAGGAGACGTTGGGACTAGTAGCCTAATTTAATCTTACAATTAAAATATTCTCCTATGCCATTTAAGTTTGCAAGCCAAAAATTACTTACCAACTATGCTTTGTTTTGCAAAAAAAAATGTTTTGCTCACCAAGCGCGGGACCTTGTGAAGCACGGGGGCCGTAGCATCTGCTAAATCTGCTACTATATTAATCCGGCCCTGTGTAGAGTCAGGGCCGGGCTCGGGACTCGACGAAATCGCACATTTGACTGGAGTCGGACTCGGGTTTATTTTTTGGCCAGGATCGGACTCAGGTTTTTTTAATTATGGTCCAATCTGGCGACTTAGATCACGAATGTCATACAAATGAAGCTTCTAGCAATGCTTCCCTGCGTGGGTGATACCTTATTACATGGCCTTGCCTTTTCATGTATTACCGCGACCATAAATTTAAATATGGCGAGGTATTAGGTGAGTGATCGAAAAATATCTGAGATAAATATAATTTAAGTAGATAATGCGTGCGGCCATGTTATTAAATTTGGGCCAAGTGACATGCTTAAAAAGCATATGTAATCGTTCTCTTAAGATGGTTTAACGCCTAGCCCTATGGTATAATATACTTTTGCCAATGAATTACTAAGACGAGCCACTGCGCACAATAAAAAGCGCACCGCGGGTCAATAAAGCGCATCAGGGGTGCAGTCGCTTTGCGAGCTGATCAAAGCAAGCCAACATGATCGAATTCTGTACTGACGTTTCTCTACCGCTAGATGGAAGTCGATAGCTACAGAGAGCTGAAACGATGACGCCACAATATTTTGGGTTTTTTGCAGTATTGTAAACAAGTCATTTTAAATTGACTTAAGTCCCAGTCAAGTCATTTGTAAAACAACTTAAGTCCAAGTCAAGTGTTTTTGAATAAATAACAAGTCAAGTCCCAGTCCAAGTCATCAGTTGCGCAAGTCAAGTCCCAGTCAAGTCATAATTAGAGCAAGTCAACTTTAAGTCATGTCCTTGTTAAAAATTTTTAATTTGTATGATTATGACCAATAACTGAACTAAAAAATAAGAAAAAACGCAACATATAGCAAGCAATTTGTTTTATGTGCTAAAATTTGGATAAATAGCTCAATTTTATAAAAAAATATTTGAAAAAAACGCTTTATTTTAACCCAAGTCATTTGTCCAAATGACCTAAGTCAAGTCAAGTCATTTTTCCCAAATGACTTAAGTCAAGTCAAATCGTTTGAAAACAGTGACTTAAGTGCACTTAAGTCAAGTCATTGACTTAAGTCATTACAACACTGTTTTTGTTGTACCCCAAACGAAGGCCCCTATGGTTGCAGACTCATAAACCTCTATGCACACGTACATACCACTCTACGGCTTTCCTAAAAATTTGAGTTCTTCGGCCAATATTTAAAAAATAACTGTGTTGAAAAAATAAATGGAAATATGCTCCCGGTATGAGAAATTAAAATGCCAGTCAATGTTACACTTGAAATAACTTTTAAAAAACGGCCTACCGATTTTTGATTCCAGAAGACCCCAATCACGAGTCAGAAATAGGCACATATTACCTGTCGCCTTTTTACAAAATTTACTGCGAGAAGGCAACGATTATTCAGCGACTCCAGCAAAAAAAGGCGATATTTGTCATGCCGCGAACCCAAAATTTCCGGTTTGTTGAAATTAACCTTATGTGTAGGATTCGCGAGCAAATGGGCACAAACTTCCGTCTTATGTGACGAGTGACGACTGGTGTTGGGTTCGCGGCATGACAAATATCGCCTTTTTTGCTGGAGTCGCTGATGATCCAACATGAGAACTTAAAATAGATACAACCTCGGCACCTTTATATTTTTTTAATACCTATAGATGTACGCACTGACCCATACATCGCCTTTTTTCGCTGCTATTTTTTGTCCCTTTTTCCTTTCTTTTTACGTTTTATCGATTTTATCTTCACTTGATTTTTATACTGATGATGGCAGGAGCTATTGCTGAAACGTCTGTAAATTGCGAAATGACGTACTATAGCCTATACGAAGTATGACGTGCTTAGCCGTTGGGTATTTAGTCGTTCCATTACAAATAAACACACATCTTTCAATTTGTCTACTTATTAGTGTTTTGACAAAATGTAAAATTACGTTTTAGTTTACGAAGACAAACAATTGATGTTTCACAGTCACGCAGATAGATGCGATAATAATAATTTATAACACGCTATATCCGAATAAATTGTGTTTCCACACATGCTAAAAGGTGTGACTGCAATTGTGGGAAAGCATTTTGTTAACCCATATCAGGGGCAATTAGCGAAACATAGTAACGTGACCACCATGCATATGCTGTATAACAATTTAGGCTACATGTTTCCCATGACTGGCGAAATGCAAAACACGTCACATTTTTTTAAATAAATGAAACGAATAACTAAAATGGCGAAAATGCACAAGAAAAACAAATTATAATAGAAAAGCTCTCATGCAGCTAACAACAATTTACTTTTGGGTATCGCCATACTTCCTCTTTTTAAAGTAGATATTGGAAGCTCGCACACATAACATCGCTAAAAAGCGCAACATATAGTCGGGGCACTTTCGGCATATTTACATTGATAGATGAGATATCTTGCACATAGAAGGACACAATTTACAAATGTTTTGCACGGTTCATATTTGTGCACTCAAAGGAGTAATTGCTCGGGGAAAAAATACACGATATTCGTAGCTTCATACTTACCACGCGCTCACGTTTTCCCAGAATAACCACGATACAGGACACAAATAAGCAGGTGGTAAACTGTTTCCGTAGCCTTTTTGCAGCAAGTATTCGCTCGATTCTACTTTACCAAACGAATAAAGTGAATAGTTTGTTATAATTGCGCCCAAGCTGAACTCAATCTGGAAGCTTCTTAGTTTCTTTTTAATTGTTGATTTGTACCGGTGTTGATATATGCTTTTTCCAATGCAGACGTGCACTTGCACAACTTAAGGTCTGGTTCCATTCTAGTTGAACTCTAGGTGGAAAGAGGGGTTTCGTTTGTAGCTGTTTATGAACCGTTTTGGTTAAGTTGTTTTGCATGGTGACTAAATATTTTTAATGTTTCGGTTCTAGACGATCGTGACGTACGTTGTTGTGCTACCCGGTTCCCATTTTTCTGGGAGACCCGATATACATTTAATGAATTTGACAAAATCTGTGTTGTTTGATGGAAATTTAAATTTATTTGCCAATACGTCATACTGTAGGACAGGTAGGCCTACTCGCCGTTTGTATTCAATACGTCCTGGTAAAAAATAATAATTGTATTCTATAAGTCACTGGTTCTCAACCTTTTATGGCCTGCGGCACCCCTTAGAAAAAATAAATAGATTGCGGCACCCCTACAAGATTTTTCCATAGGTAAATCACTAGAATGTCGCAATAAATGGAACTGTCACAACACACATTAACTCACAACGTAGGATGTTTAAGTTGGATTTATACCACTTTAATCCTTCGCAAAAAGTCGTAAGAGTTAAGTAAAAATCAGACCGAAATATCGCTCTGCACCCTTGGGCATCACAAATGGCACCCCAGGGTTCCGCGGCACCCCGGTTGAGAACCACTGCTATAATAAGTGATGGCATAAAAAAACGTTTGAATGGTATTTTTTTTGTTTAGCCAAAGCGGACGACTGTTTCCCCTTGAATCTATGATTTCCAAAAGTTGTTTGCACGCCGTTATTGCGCAACGTCGTTCGGAGGGGTATTATACGGCTTGTAACTACCTTGTTTATTCTTATGTTCCCATTAAGGAACGCTTCTAGTCTGTTATTTTGGATAAAAGGGCGTTCGATTTGTTTCCAGTGGTCTTTAACATTTTTATTACCCGACCCCAAATTACAAATAAAATGAAGTCAACATTTACATGCGACCCCAGTTTTACGCCAATCGAGCGCAGGGACGACCAGTTGTCAGTGCCATTGCTGTTTTACTATCATAAGCTGTCGATCATTGCAAAAGTGCTGAAAAAACATTTCTTTTACCGAACGTGTAGCTCCACGTACAATTCAACGATTAGGGAAATTAAAATTTTTTACCACTGTAGCACTATTTTTAACACTTTAGCCAGGATATTATGCTATCCGTGAAAATACTTTTTAGTAACATGGTAAATTGCCCTTTTTAAATCAACGGCAATAACACGCGGCTTAAGCAAATGACGTACCGTGCAACAATATATTTAATAAATAGTAATTAAGAGTCCACAGCTTGATGGAATTTTACATTTTGTTTAACCTATACTCGAGAATGATTCAGCCTGGGGGGACTCAGCGGCATGGCCTTTATGTATTGTAAGGTCCAATATTGTTGCTGCTTTCACAAGGGACGCATCATACTTTAATTGTGAGAAAGTATATTCGACCCACACAATACGGAACGTTACTTTCAATTAGATGTTAAATTACACATTATTTTACACTTACACGGAAATGGTCCCTATATTATGCGATGGTATTCAACAATCAACAGCTTGATAGCTTCATACATTTTTAACCACGCGAAATCGGGTGCACGAATGCACATAATATATCGCGCTTATTGCAAAAGGCTACATATTATTGTTACAAGGAATAAATATCCTACTTCACCTGGGCAACAATCGGGCATTTCTTCTAGGATATAATAAAAAGGTAGTCTTTTGAGTTACAGAGGGGCTATAAAGATGTGCTATACTTAACATTTTATTCGGAAACCGATATTTTAAGCAGAAATTGATGTCGTTACGAGAGTCGGATTCCAGGCCACGAGGCAGTGCCCCCGCAAAATATATGTTTTACTGACTTTAACTACCTAAATATAAATAATTTTTGCGCTTCGAATGAAATCTTCATCCAATTGTATTAAATATTTTATCATTTTTACACATATTCAGGGTTTTTGAACAGTCACAGTTAGACCATCTTTTAAAAAAAGAAATAAGAATTTAAATTTCGACCCCATTTCGTTCAGATAGGATCAAAAACATTTCAAATAATGCTGAAAATAAGTAAACCGATCAAATATGCGTAAATTATACAGTACACATATTTCCAGAGAACTGTGGTTGCATATGTGCACCAAAATGATTTCTTTTACAAAGTAAATTATAAATTTGAATTGAGCACATCAATCGAACACAAAAATTCCAATTTAATTCAACAGTAAATTGCATTCAGTTCGGTGGTTCCACCCTGCAATTGGATTGTATCTCACAGTTTAAAAAAAAACGCGACCCCACTTTGCATAAGAATAACCGTCATGCTATATTTCTAAGCGATTTAAGATGTTTCATTTTTTATATGCCCATTGCGCCGAATTTCGTTAAACAAACCCATGTGGTTCAAAACGGAAACTATAGTAGTTTACTCACAAAATTGGACAGAGTCGGGTTTTAATTGCATCGAATCCAAAAGTAAATATTTATTTGCCGAAACCTTTGTAACCTACTCTTGTTGTTATATTTCTATCATAAAAGACGGAATGCAGCGGCAAAACATTATATAGATTGAGTTGAAAAAGATTTCATGTAGGGAATTAATTTCATGCTACGAATGATTTTCCAGTTCGACAGTTTTCATGCGAGTGTGGCCTTTGATCTACGAATAAACGCTCATCACACAAATGTACTTCAAAGTCAAACAAAGGGAAGCCCGCAATTTTTTTCATTGTAGTATAGTTAAAAATATGGGGCATGGCCATGTGTCCAGTTTGTAGCATAGGTCGCGGTCCGACTGATTTTCACCCGCGGGCTGTAGGTTGCCGACTCTTGGTTTAGAGTTTCAAGGAGTTAAACGTTTGGAAATAAATGGCACTAAGAAATATTTCGCGCAGTAATTGTGCTTAACACAAGTTATCCTATGACCACTAATTAAAATTTCTTACTAAAGCCACATGCCAGTCGGGCAAGTGACAGACAAATGCGCCCGCATTGGCGAGCGGGCGAGTGCAACTTCCCAACCTTCGTCTTTTTGCCACGTGCATGGCCTGGTATACCCCCTGGATAAATAATAACTTTTTGTGTAATAGATCTTTCAAAAAAAAAATGATAAAGATAGTTTTTTAGGTAAAATATTGTTTTGCATCAGTTTCTTCTTCATTTTTCTATCTGATAGTTTCGGCCGAAATAGTCGCCAGCATCCCAAAACATCACTACTATTCATGAACTATATGTGTACGTGTGGGAAGTGGGGACCCATTTGTTTATGCTAGCAGAAACATTCATGGTACCGTACAAAGTACCTGGGGAAATTTTGCACTCAGTTTAGGCGGATATTGAATATATATCCAACAAAATAAAACCCGCGGCCAAGTGCATTGCTCAATAGTTCGGCATAAAAGATTAAAGCTATTTTGATATTTTATGCCGAACTATTTAGCAATGCAGTTGGCCGCAGGAATTTATACGATAACATAAATTGTGACAACGCATTTTACTATAGGCCTATATATATAAGTGATAACCATTTTGATTTTGTTTGCAGGGTAAAAGTGCCAACAACTTTGATGTATTGCGCACGCAGACAGATTCCGGGTAAAAATTCTTTCAAGGAATACGGGGATTTTTGTTCTAATCCGCCAGCCTTTCGATTTGTATTTATCCTAATTTTCAATCCACTGTTTGTTATAATGCGCATTTACTTTCCACTTTTAATATGCACTGTTTTACACATTGAAAATATTCGCTAAAAATTCACAAAAGATACCAAAAAAGTGTGAGATGGCATTAATAACACTGGACCCACCCTAACCCAAGGCCAAACGCTAACCCGAACCCTAACCCAAATAATGTGCGTTAATGTAATAATTATTTGAATGCTGGTGAAAAGCCCAAACTCGGGTGGGCATAAGATAGTTTCTCGTCTATTGCAGGGGTCCGCAAATACTTTTTGGCGCGACCCAAAATTACTAGTACCGAGGTCTCGCGACCCAAATACTTCGAATTGTTTTCAATGCAATAGCTTTGCTAAAAAAACACAGTAATTTATTGTGTTTCTATTCATTAAGACAGATCTATATGTTAAGCGTTTTTAAAGAGAAAGGGTTCTGTAACACAACTGAAAAGAAGCCTTGAGTTTTACTACTTTTGATGTCTCGACAAATATGATTTAGCAACCAATTTGGGTTGCAGGTTTGCAGCCCCACCAATTCCCCGACACACGTCCGCTATTGCGCTTTCTTAGTGCAATAATTACTGGCAAGGTGTGTAATGATTTTTTTGCGCGAATCACTAAAAATTCCCGACGTATCATCGCAATTGATTTAGGAAACTTAACATTATAAGGCTCGCATCTAAGGATTTGGGAAACGATGTAACGAAGAGAACTTACGACGCTTTGGTTACAGAAACGGGATAAAAAATTAAAGAGAGTTTTTTTTAAAACATATACCAAGAAGTAAACCCAGATTCCGGTAAGCAGATCAGTTTGGTTGGTAATGGCCAAAATAGTGTTGGATTGCAAGCGCTCTTTGCCATCACCTGGATCGAACGAACACTCACGACGTTTTACGGGGCTTAGTGTAAATATTTTGCGTGACAATTTTAGTCGCGCTCAAAGTAAGACGGCTATCTTGTATACAATTCAGTGTACTAATGGAAACAATTAGAAAACTTAAAATATAGGCCTCTCTATTAACAAGCACAAAATATAGGCCTCTATCAATAAGGCTTTCGCGATCCAAACTGAATGATACCGCGACCCAAATTGGGGTCGCGACCCCGTATTTGCGGATACGATCGTTACGTCACAAATTGAGGTATTGGAGCCTAAAGCGTTTATGTAATTATTAGGGCCATTTTTATTCGAAATTGCTTATTTGTAGAGGCGACAGTTCTTCCTTGAATTGATGCCAGTTACCCAAACGTTACCCATTTTGTCGATTTTGGACCCAAACGTAATATTTTGTCGAAAAGTCAAAGTGTTTTATGGATTTAAAAAGTGCGTCGTTTTTTCTGGCGTTAAATTTAGCCTGCTTAGGCATTTTTGTATTACAGAATGTCAGTAGGCTATTCCTAAGATCCAAAATGTTGATCTTTGAAAAGACCACGTTTATGAAGAGGAAGTGTTTTATAAGCATTATTTAAATGCGTAACTATGAATAAAAAAAATGGACAATTTGCGATAAAAGTTACTGCTGATCAAAGTGGGCATTGTTACATATTTCCTGCTTTTATGGGTTAATATGGTTTAATTGTGTCGCAGTTCCTGATTTACAATGCTTTCATGACGATTTTTACAAAATAACTTTCAAGAAACACAAAAAACTTTGTCAAAAGCAATAATTTGACAAATTTTGACTTTTTAGAAAATTTTGACTTTATTGTAAATTTTAACTTTATTTTAACCTATAAACTTCTTACAAACAGTCCCCTAGGTGCTGAAAACAACTTTATTCTTTGATTCGTGGACAGACGAGCTTGTAGCGTCATAAGTAATAATTAGTGGATAATTTGGAATTTATAGTATTGTGTATTTATCAACTATGTTACGATTTATGATTTGTCACTTTTTCACGCCTTTTACCAAACACTCGCTGTTACACTGAGAACAAAGCATTCGGCTGTTTCACACATGAATAATGTTATATCGTGACACATAGTTCCGTTATAGATAAAAGTATTTCACCTGTGTGAACGCGTTATTGTTAAAGTTCCCGGCTGCCAAAAAGGCGCTGGATTATAAATCATTTCCGCTTTTTGGTGTCGCGTTTCCTCTTTTATGCAAACTTTCAACTTATATATGCGAAACCTTATATCAAATATAACCAGTCTTGTCTAGTTAATACAGTAAGCGGTTGTGTTGCTTGCCGGCTTCTGGCTGGCCAGCTCAACACCAGCCAACAAAAAAAATGCGTGGATTTGTAATCAGACTACAACAATACTTATTGAAGCAATAGTGTGGTTGATTGGTCGAGGCAAATTAGTTTAATGAGACTTGCAATTAAACAACGTTGCTTCAAGCTCCTTAAAATTTTTTAACTTTATTGACTTTTGCGGGCCCTAGTAATTATTAATTCAATGCACATTATTTGGGTTAGGGTACTGGTTAGTACAACAAAAGACGGTTCATTGAATCATTCCGGATTGACAAATGTCGTAACACCATGAACAGAAAGGATTCGTAGTATCCGACTATCTACTAAAGTAGCTAACTCCATGGCTGATAAACTCTCGTTGTCCGACGGTGCAGTTCTGCATAGGGTTCCTCTCCGGAAATGTTTTGACTGGAAATTTCCGGGATTTCCCGCGAATTAACGATCCCGAATCTCGGGATTTTTTTATAATTCCGGTTATTCGGCAAGATAGCAAAATTTAAAATCTTGTCGTTTTTGACTAATATAAAGAAAAAATTATTACCAAACTTGCTGAAGTCGGACTTTTTGATCCTTTGGATGCACTAATTGTCGTAGACCTTTTTGCTTAGAAATGCACTAATTTCTAACGAATCGGGTGGCTGTATACTGCGACGCGACGGAGTCATCCGGTGCAGAACTAGGGTTCCTATTTTTCCCGGATTTTTTCACTCCCGGGAAACGGCATTAAAAAATGAAAATTTCTGGGAGTCTCGGGAATCCCGACGAAAAAATTGTACCCGCAATTACGTCACTATGATGTTTAAAATTATTCTATATAAGCTCCAATCAAAGAGTTTTTATTTTAAAACTCTTTGCTCCAATCATTTAATTAAGCTCATTTATGTTCTGTAGTATTGCTTCTGCAAACTTACAAGACCTCTCGTATCAAAGGCTGCACCCTTATTTGTTTTCATTTAAAAAAACGCATGCAGGGCGTATTTTTATTGGTAGAATAAACGTAATTTAGTCGATTGTAAGCGCAAATAAAGCAACTCAGGCAACGACTTCAGTAGGTTTGGTAATATTTTTTTCTTTATATTAGTCAAAAACGACAGGATTTTAAATTTTGCTATCTTGCCGAATAACCGGGATTATAAAAAAAATCCCGAGATTCGGGATCGTTAATTCGCGGGAAATCCCGGAAATTTCCCGTCAAAACATTTCCGGAGAGGAACCCTATGCAGAACTGCACCGTCGGACAACGGGAGTTCATCAGCCATGGCGTTAGCTACTAGTAGATAGTCGGATACTACGAATCCTTTCTGTTCATGGTGTTACGACATTTGTCAATCCGGAATGATTCAATGAACCGTCTTTTGTAGTAGTGTCTAGAATTTTACAATTTTCCCAATCAATTCCATGGTTTGGTGTCATCAGTGGGTGGGTAACACTAATTTACGGAAGGATAGGAATGGTCGGAACGCTCACAGTATTATTATTAAATATAATAACACTTGACCCACCTTCACCCAAACGCTAACCCCCACCCTAACTCAAATATTGTGCGTTGGTTTAATAATTGTTTTAACGGGGTAACCCTTTAATTAGTGAGCGTTCCGACCATTTCGACCATTCATTATTCCGTAAATTAGTATTACCCGGGTGGGTATGTAATGAATTTATGGCGCGTTGCTATGATGTTCTCCATTACCAAGTTTGCCACAGTAACTGAAACCGGTAATCACATTGCTAATGTCTGTTTGTAATGTTTTACTCTGAATATAAGATGCCGGCACACTGTAAAAATGTTTTATTTATGCGGAAATCAATCGGTAAAATCTCTATCAAAACTATAGAAAACAGCACAACGAAAAATTACAAAAACTAAATATGGACCCAAGAAATAGACCTATCAATCAAGGTAATGCTAAGAATTGGGTCACTATTTTGTCTAACACACAGCTAACTCCAGCTCAGATAAACATCCTCTCTCTGTTAAAATTTCATTTAGGTCTAGCACAAACAATGCAGCTTTTGTTTGCTTTGATTCCATTTTCTTTGCCAAGTGCTTGAATAGCAAAGTTACTGGCCACCTTCCATCATACATGGCTTTATGACCAGCTGTCTTAACCAATATCCTGCAAGCGTTGCTTTTTTTAAAGACCATCTGCTGAACGTATATAGATGGTTCTATTCTGCTTAACATAGATGGTTCTTAATGTTTCAATGTCCTCCATGTGAGACACTTTTGACAACACATTGCAGTGAGTTAAGCTAAGCAGTGCTGTTTAACCAGGTGCGGAAAATAATTCTACAATAAATTTGCTTACCAGGCATAACTGCAGCACCATCAATTGTGAACATTACCATTCTTTGCTTATTACTGTTATTAATGTTGTGAAAATTCATGAGTTCTTCTACACCAGTTAAATTGACTGTCACAAGCAGGAAGGGCTATAATACCCACAAATACTGTCTTGGCAAGAAAGTGGAAATTTTCTGCTGTACAAAACTTTATGTACAAATTAACATTTTGGTTGATGAAATATCATTGCTTCATCTATAATCAGAGTATGACATTTTGCATTACTTGGCTTTCTTCTGCAGTTGGCATTGTGGTAAAAAAGCTTAAACTATATCCCCTTGTGTCTAAATTTTGGTTTTGAGTCAATGCCCTTGATCCTTGTGAAACTTATGGTTCAATTGACATTTTAGCTTTTAGGTAGTCCACTTTCCACTCACTCCATTATTTGCCTTTCCCAAAATGATTTTCAAGTGTCACATCCTGACAAACTTTGCAAATTTTCACATTGTTCGATGCGGAATTTTTGTATATTTAAGATAGTTCCACCTTCCGGAGTTACTGCTGTGTTTAGCCAGCTCAATCTAAACTCATTTTTTTGCTTGACTTTGCCGTTTAGATATTTTACTATCAAGTCAGATAAAAAACACTTGTCTTATGATTAGGGATGTTCAATTCTGGCATTTATTTCAGGTAATTGGAACCGATATAATTTAATGATTTGCCGCCGATTGTTGCGCCTAATTATACAAACGCGTGTGGTAAGTTGGTCTGTCGCTGCGGCGACCAATTTATAGTGCTTGCTTTAAATGTAACCTGGTAGTGCAGTGTCAGCGTTTTTTCGGGCGACCAATTACCGCTTCTCGCGATAACGTTCGTCTAATAATTAAGTGTCAATCAAGCAGTATTGTCTGGTCTGGAGTTCGCAATTGCCCTAAATGCGTTAAGTTGCAATTTAAGTAATATTACGTTGTAAAACGTGCTGGTCGTCTACAAAATGCGCTATAGGGTTACTTAAGGTCAACTTTAGGCCAATATTCAGGGAGGTTATGCAGTTATGCACAGCGTAATTGTCAAGAATTTGTTATGTCAATAGTAACTTTGTATTCTTTGCAGTACATTATTTGACTGCATAACAGATCATGTTAGTCAAAAAAGAAGCACTAAAACCCAATAATGCTTTAAAAAACAGGACCGAATTGTTTAAGACTTCTGTGTGCAGTGTTTTATTGTACTCACTATTGGCAAATAAATAAGTTTTGGCAACAACCTGGACAGTTGACATAATACAGTTTACAGAACTGCTTCAAATGACAGTTGTTAAGAATGTTAAACATATGGGAGATTTTTTTATGATAATGTACACATGTTAGCAAATTGTTTGGGCGATTTATTGCTGTGATTGTTAGGCCCTTTGGGGTAGATTAAGATTAATCCCTTCCCCAAACAAAACCAAGGTTAGATAATTTAATAAAAATATACTAGAATTCGCTATTCTAGATTCGTTATTCTAGATTTGAAACCTACTATTATAGAATACCTTGGGATTGTACTTTGAACATCCCTAATTATGATAACCAACTAGGCAAAGATTTTACAGGTGACATATGTATTAAGTCACAAACAACGATGCATATTTGATTGACGCCTTGAATTTAGTACAATCTTTGATCAAAACAGGTGTGTAAGGATAAAATTGTTTGGGCCAAAAATAAAGCTTTTTATTACTTTTTAACTGTGCTAAAAGCAAATTTTGCTGCGCAAATTATGTCCTGTTGTTGCGCAATGGTGCAGTTACACACCTAAAGAGGGAACACTGCAATGCATCGTTTTTCTGAAACGGGGATGCGAGCATTTCTTGCACAATGCTTATTTTGGTAGAAAAAGAATAAACCTTTCCAACAGTGTTACTTTTGATATAGATTAATGCGGTATTAGATTTTTTGCTGTAAAAATTGGTCTAACTACATTTAAAAAAAGGCTGTAAAGTGTTTGTGCTAAGGAGCAAGTGCAATCAAATGTGTTTATTCGGTTTGAATTTGAGTCCACACTGCGTCATCTATGATCACAATAAGAGATTAATGCCATTTGTAGTCTAGTTTATGGTGCAATTTGAAATGAGTAGGGCTGTTAAACTCTTGATATAAAAATGAAAAAAGAGCTCCTATGGTAATTGTTAACTAGCTTTTTGATAACCTAATTAAATCATCTTTTTAAATCCAATGCAGAGATTTTACCTTGAAAGTTAAGTTTATCAAAAATAGTAGGTGAAAATCTTGCGGTAAATAAACTTCTTTATATTAAAGCAAAATTTGATTCAAATTATCAGGTTCTTGTGTCGGGAAAAAATGTTAATTATCAGACGTATCCTATTTGGGACCCAATCATTTCTTTAAATAAAGTTTAACTTTCTTTCAACACCAATGTTACCTGGTACTTAATTCCTAGTTGTGTATAGCTTTGAATTTCCTAAATAATACTACTACATGCTGGTTTGTTTGTCCAGCATTATGTAGATCTAATCTACAAACAATCCTTAGTATAGCGCTTTGGATTTAGTACATACTTTTTATGCATATTTATTTTACTTTCTAAACCAAAATTTAGCAAAAAAATTAAGAATAGTTGATGGTTACTGGTAGCCTGAGAAGGCAATATTTACCTGAATAAAAAACTGATTGAAATTTATTTTAAGTTTAGGTTGTAAGTGACTATATTTGGCAAAGCTTTTAATGAGAGGAAGTATGACCAAGTACACCAATGATATCTCACCTTGGTCAAAGAAAGGATATTTATCAAGATGTTATGAGCAAAGAAGATATAAGTCTACCTAGGAAACATGTTAAGAGTTCACAGGCATAAATGCGAGCATTGCGTTTGTCTTGTTAAGTAAAAGTTAGATAGGCGCTGCTTTTAATACAACTACAAATCATTTTGATGCGCACAAAAAAGTTTTAACTAGAATAATTTGGCTGAAATTTTATTTAAAAAAGATAGCGTTACAATGACAATATCACAATTATTTTAATTGTTGGATATCTCAAAAACTAGAGCCGCTTAAAATACTGAAGACATTTTCAGGCTCAGGAGAAAAATTGAAACAAGGTAGCACATCAAAAGCCTAAAAAAAGTAGTATCAAAGATTTTTTTTAATGTTTTCACTATTATTCGTGCTGTACTAGATTACTAGGGCGATATTGAACTCGATTGATGTTAGGATTTTAGCTGTGGTTTTAAACTAATCAATTTTGCTTGGTTAACTATGGCATTATTGGAATAAAACAACCAAATTTTTTAGGACAAATATTGACTAATATCAAAAAGAAAAAAATATGGTTAAACACATAACTAATTGCTATCTCCTGCTTAGCTAAATATATCTAAATCTGTAAGGTCCTCATGATTCTCCTTCAAATGTTTGTGGAGCTTTAAGGCAACGGAACAGATTAATCTACCTTTATTGTAGCAAACCAGGACCATCACCAGGACTTCATTGTATCACTGTGTTGGTGGTAAAAATGTTTATGTTGTCTTTCTTTGATTGAGTTTTCTTGGTGGTAAAATACTAGAGTGGTATCAATTCCAATTAAATGCCAAATTCGTGTAGGCATTTTAAACAAGGTTTGCAGTCAAATGACTTAACTAAAACTATGCATCATATATATTTATATATATATATATATACACATGTGACAAGGATTCAATAATATGTGATATTTATAATGGCCCCACTCTTGATTTACTCTAAATTTAGTAGCACGATAAGCCCAAATTTATGTATATATGTCTTCATAGACGTTTTTTTAAAGGTGGGTATATTAATTATGAATCAACACTAAACTGCCCTGGTTGCATCATTGATCGACAGATTCGGTGAGTAGTTATGGCTTTCTGTGTACTTGGTCAAAAATTAGCTTCAGAAGGTCTAGATCACAGTTGTAAACACACATGTGGGTGTACATGTTTTAGTGAATAATGATATGTTAGTGTAGATTACTTACAGAATGTAGCAAGCATTGGCGTATGATTATTTCTTGACTCGCTTCTCTCTGAGCCTGTGTAGCTCAGTTGGCATATAGCAACGGTCCCTGTATGACCGGAGGTCGTGAGTTCGAACCTCACTGTAGGCTAGTTGTTTTTCTAGCCTGCCCTGCTTGCATCATTGATCGACAGATTCGGTGAGTCTGCCATGGCTGTTGGTGTACTAACACTAAATAGCTTACCAATTATGTATGTTTTTTATAGTTATGTACCTTTTGCACATCAAATGGCAACAATTTGATTAAGTACTGTTAAATTTAAATAAAGTTCTTGGTTCTATGGGGAATGACTTTTCTGATGAGGAAAGAAATATTCTTTCAAAACCACAACTTCTGTCAAATTCCAACATTATAGGAAGAAGACCACTTTATACTGCATCACATCAATTTCTACCCCCAACAGAAGTCACATCAGTTTTGCCATTTTGTAGTAAGTCACCAAGAAAGTTTACAAAAAAAGGACATAGACGACGTATGATTGATCTTTCCCCCTCAAAAAAAGAAATTGCTAGCACAAGTCAAAAACAAAGACCTCCACTGGAAAACATTGCAGATAAAAAAACTTCTAAAACTTTCAATACATCCAATAATGTTTGTGCAAACAGATGCAATGCTGATAAGTGCAGGTCAATAAAATTAAATGTTGACCACACAATAGATGAGCCACCAGACAAAACAACAAATTTGGATGAGAAATACAATGTATCGTCTTACCCTTGTGCTTCCTCCATGCACACAACTGATCAGAAACTGCCTTTAAATCAATCAATGTGTGACAATAATGATTTAAAAATAAAACATGAGGATGAAGATAAGCAGCAAGATAGAGTAACTTCCTTAAAGGATGAAACTGAATCCGATTTTCTTAAAACTTTTAAGATTCTTCGCACAAGTTTTAAAGAGAAGATACCTAGAGACAATAAACCATTTGCTAACTTTTCAAATGATGAAGATGATTTGATAGTATTGACAAAAACAGATGATAATTTATGCCTATCTGATTGTAATATAAAACATGTCGTAAGAAGTAAGTTGTTACTTGATTAAATAATATATTCAATAGTAGGGATGCTCAAAGTAGAATATCGAGGCCTGTCGCCGCGGCGACCAATTTATAGTGCTTGCTTTAAATGTAACCTGGTAGTGCAGTGTCAGCGCTTTTTCGGGCGACCAATTACCGCGTATCGCGATAACGTTCGTCTAATAATTAAGTGTCAGTCAAGCGTTATTGGGAGAGCGGCTAACGTTTAATGTCTGGTGTGGAGTTCGCAAATTTCCTAAATGCGTTAAGTTGGAAAAGTAACATAGTGTTGCAAAACATGCTGGCCGTCCACAAAATGCGCTATGGGGTTACTTAAGGTCAACTTTAGGCCAATATTCAGGGAAGTTATGCAGTTATGCACAACGTAATTGTCAAGAATTCGTTATGTCAATAATAACTTTGTATTCTTTACAGTACATCATTTGACTGCATAACAGATCATGTTAGTCAAAAAAGAAGCAATAAGACTTAACAATGCTTTCAAAATCAGGACCGAATTGCTTAAGACTTCTCTGTGCAGTGTTGCATTTGCTCACTTTTGGAAAAAATATAAGTTTTGGACACAACCTGGACTGTTTTTTTATTATAATGTACTTGTTAGAAAATTGTTTGGACAATTTATTGCTGTGATTGTGGGCCCTGTAGGGTAGATTAAGATTAATCCCTTCCCCAAGCAAAATCGAGGATAAATAATTTAATAAAAATATACTAGGATTCGCTATTCTGGATTCGTTATTCTAGATTCGAAACCTATTATTCTAGAATACCTTGGGATTGTACTTTGAACATCCCTAATTATGACGCTAGATTACTTTCTGGTAGAGTAAAACTCATGTTTAAAAGCATTTGATAAAGCCTAATGTTAAAAAACTTAAAGACTAATTCTCCTTGTGTAGAAATTTCTCCTCTCCTTCTGAAACTGCTGTACTTTTGGCAACTGCTTTTCTAGAAAATAACGCCCTTGAATTTGGAAAGTTTGGCGCCTATGACTACAAGGCTAAATTTAAACCAAGCACTATACGTGTCACCGCAGCGACAGGCCTTTATCTAAACTTGCCACTTACGTATGTACAATTAGATATAACCATGACGTTAAAACATGTATCGGTTCCAATTACCAGAAATGAACGACAAGATTGGATATGAATCCCATTTGGATTTAAATCCAAGGATTCAATATTCTAGTTCTAGTTTGAACATCCCTAGTCATAATAAAGCGGTAATTAAAATAACTGGCTAAGTGTTTAGGCCAGAAATCTTCAACCTACAGGCAAATGTGAATCCTTCGGCCAACAAACTGTTTGACAGGCCATTTACAATGTTTTTAAAGTAGTTTAACTAAGAAAATTCATCTTTTAACAAATTGTTTTCTACAGTATTTTTGCAATCTGAAGAATTTTTTTCAGACAAAATGTATGTTGAAACTAAATAACAATTTCTTAAAATAAAATGCTTTAAAACTTTTCAACAACCAAATGCCATTTAAAGCTTATTATGTTCCTCAAACCTGCATCTTTTTAAAGATTGCTGACCCTGTTTTTTCCTACATATATGTATTGTTTTAAAATTCCTCAAAACTGCATCAATCGTTTGGTCGTTGGAAACAAATACATAGAAATTAACGATATTCATAAAAATGTTTTTTTCCATCAGATATGGCATTTTTTGTCAACAGGTATTGTTGCAAATGAAGTGTCGTCAACTAACCATCATTCCTTAAAACATCTCACCATACATCATGTTGTTAGAAGGATGAATAATTTATACCATATGGACTTTTCAGACAGGTATAAGTATATATTTTTATTCTTTATCTCTGGTAACATAAGATTGGGTTGATGATTTAAACTTGGAAAAGTAGAATTTGTTTGAATTAGAATTTAGCACAGTTCCTTGCAACTGGTGTGCTGTGCCACAAAAAATGACATTTTGTGACCCATTTAACCTTTTATTTTGCTATTTTTAGATATTTTTTGTTGGGAGTTCTGCCAAAAATTTTTAATGTTATTAGAAGAGATGTTCAAAGTTGAATCCCAAGGGATTTTAGAATATTAGGTTTAGAAACCAGAATAACGAATCCAGAATAGCGATTCCTAGTATATATATATATATATATATATAATTTTTTTTTCTTTTAAATTTTTACCATTTTAAGCAATCTGCCATTTGAAGTGTTTGTGTAAACTGTAATGCAATATAAAGACAAAACATGAAACATAATATACAAATAGTAATGCGTAACCAATATAGTATGTTACTTTTGCAACTTATTGCATTGAAGGAAATTGTGAACTCTGCACCTGCCATTACATGTTAGTCGCTTGCCCAATAATGCTTGATTAATACTTAATTGTTAGGCAAAGTTTATCGCGAGACGCAAAATAATTGGTCGTCTGTACAAAACGATGATGAAATCGAATCTATAACCAAAAAAGTTACCACAGTACTCCGTCTGAACATAATATCCCCCAAAGTATTGTTTTTGGAGGTCCGTTTGGAAAAACACACTTTTTTTTTATTCGAGCAACATACAGACAAAATTTGTAAAATTAGTTTGATTGAGTTCATACGGAAAAAAAGTGCCCAAATGAATTTAACTAAGGTTTACATATGGATAAAAAGTGCCCAAATTAGTTTGCTTTGAGCTATGTGCGAAAAAATTTACCCAAATTATTGTTATACAAGCATTGTTTTTGGGTGTAGGTGTTTTTATTTTCTATTTTAGTAGAAGAAATATCTCGTGTTACCCAGGTTGAATGGAGTGTACAGTTTAATTCTAGCTGGTAAGAACTATTCGCGTTGTCCCATTGATTTAGATTAATTACCGCTGCAATAAGCACTATAATTTATAAAATATGAATTTTGCGTTGGTAAATAATGAAGCAAGTTTCCATCATGTTGCTGGCTTTTCACTAAAAAAAAATAATCTCATCACTATTGCATATTACTAGGTCGATTATTTTTTTACCTAAAAATTAGAAATTTTTACTTAACAAATTAAAATTCTATTAGAAATACACTGATTTAAACAAGTTTTTTGTAGAGGTTTATGCAAAACTCATACATATGCTAAGTTTGATATTTTTGTTAAATTTCTTAACTACAATTTCAAAAAGCTGACTCTTGGTTGTTTGAATTTTTTAAACGATTTATGTGCATTTTTAATCAATTTTGACTAGAAATAATTTTGACAGATTTTAACCTAACATGAAAATTTTGACAAAATTAAGTCAAAAAATAACTGCCCTACATATTATATTGCAAAATGTTCATGTAAATCCCTTTCTGTTTTAACTAGCGTGTAATCAACAATCAACATGTAATGTTACAGTTAGCTTAATATCTTTGTCAAAAGGCTAAATAATGCGAAAATATTTTTTCTATTGGCATAACATTTTCACAAAGCGCTACCCATTTGGTAAATGTTGTTGTTTTTTTGATTTCATGGTGAACGGAAAACATTTAGTCTAAATTGTAAAATAGAAAGGCACTTGTTGCCATGTGGTTTGCCGCTGACAATGAAACAAACAGCTTTTAACACTAGTTCTTGGAAGCGCTGCATACTGCTAGCACGGAGTGCTGGCTACTGCTAAAAAAATATATTACTTTTTGTGCGCCAATTTTTATGTTTACATGTTACGCTTGGTGTTAATTCTACATTGAAATGAAATTCAGTTCGTGTTTTTGTGATTGGCAAGTTTTTGAGCTACTAATTTTTAATAGTCCTCGGTGTCTAGGCCCATTTAAATTATATTGGCATCTTTCATGACCGCTTTTGGCTTAGTTTGTCGGAACAAGGTGGTACAAATGACGGGGATCTAAGTTGTGTATAGGGGTTAGACACCTGGCTTTGGCTTGCGGTACCTGCTAATTTGTTTTGCACTTAGTGCAAATCTTTCTTTTGTTCTAATTTGTAGATATATTTTAGCTCAAAGTCTGTGTTGAGCAACTAATGTTATGTGTTGTGGAAACATATTTTTGGAAACTATAACAGCCCTACAATTTTTGCTGAAATAGATGAAAGTTATTCCACTTTTCTAAAATTTTTATCTTAAATTTTTTAACCTTTACTCTGTGACAACAAACACGATGTGTCTGTTTTTCTGTAGGTGCGGCTCAACAATATCTTTACACTATTGCCATATTGAGTACATAATGGTTTTCTCTTCCTGCATACTTTTTATGCGTTATAATGCAGCCTTAGTGCTATCTGTCATACACAAAACATTATGATCAAGGCAAAAAATAATCTTGATGAATGGCAGTATATCTGGCATAAGCAATATGTGTTTTTTGTTTAAACATAAGTTTCCAAAATAAAAATATTTGTCTGCCTTTGGCAATCACTTTTAGAGAATTTCCATGGCGCAAATCAAAGACAAGATGCTATGTTGAATGGCAAGTAAGCAGTAATTAGGTAATCTTCGTCGCTTCAAGTTAATCTATGTGCGTATATTAACAGACTAAAAAAATTCCAAAAAAATGTCTTTTTTGGAGCCTATTTGGGCACGTTTATAACTTGGGCACTTTAGCGTAAATTTTTAGGCACCTGCGTACAAGGTAAAAAATAAGAGGGACCACTGGATGTAGGTGGTTCCCAAGTGAACAAAGGTTGTAGAGAACTCATTCATAGAAAACATTAAAAAAATCACATATTGGAAGTGTTTTGATATACAGTAGAAAGCATGGGAAATTGGAAGTATATTGTTTACAGATTTGATTTGATATGTCAATACTTTGATGAAGCCAAACAGAGCTGTTCAAAACTAGGACAAGCACAGGAGGTACGGCCTGGAATCAAGTCACATGACCTGGCAACTTTAAATCCTGGTGAATGGCTGAATGATGTCATCATAAACAATTACTTAATGCTGCTCACAACAGAGCAACCGAATTCTTGTTTGGTTAGCAGCTTTTTTTATGAGGAACTACGTCGCAAAAAAGAACCCCTTTTACCAATTGACTGGCACAACAAAAAATGGATGTTAATTCCAGTATGTTTATGTTCACACTGGAGCCTACTCTGTGTGTCAATTACCAGTCATACCATTGATATTTACAATTCGCTTGAATCCAAACAATCTGAAGTGGAATGTGCAAGTGTAAGTTGACACATATTTTAAAAAGTAATATCACCAGGCAGAATCTTGCCAGCCTTCTGGTGACGAGCATTTTTGGGCTAAATTATTCGGGTTTTTTATCGCGCACTAAACTTAAATGATGTGTTCGCCTAAGAAATCTATCAACCTTGCCATGTTTAGACGATAAACAAGACTGTTAACAAGTAAATGAACTAGCCAAAAGTTGCGCCGTAGTTGCCAAATTTTTGTGACATAAAGCATTACATAAGGGGTATACTGAAGTACAGTGGGGACTGGATGTGCACATGTCTGCTTTTCTAACTCCAACACTTACATAGATACGCTGTTTTGGGGTGAACTCTGGTGCACACATGTAGCTCAAAATCTGATCAAAAATCGAGAAAAAAAATATTAAAATTGGGACAATTTTTTTTTTTTTGTTGAATGATATTTATAATCCAAGTTATTAGAAATTGTTTTTTGAAATTAGAGTCACACAGTGAAGTGCAACATACAATAGTATGGATCGTACCTTTTGGAAAATAAATATTCTTGAGAGACACAACCATAGCGAAAGGAGGCAGGATTTCAAAAAAATGTTTTTGCGCTTACATAATTAAAACAGTCAAAAATATAGCCTTAGGTGGAGAAGCATGGCTTGGTACATCCTTGATATGCTCGTGGGAATGTTATACCTGTCTATTTAATGTCATACCTGTCTATTTAATCTATATGCGTAATACTGGCTTTTCCCTGCTAAACAACGTGCTTCGTACTTTAGTAACTTTTTTTTAGAATGGCACAAAAAAATTAATTATTGCCAATTTTAGTGCATAATGTTCCTACATATAAAGCATTTTGAAAATATATTTGATTGAATATGTATAGAACAAGCACAAGTTCTTTTTGGAAAATCGATATTTCAAAAAAAAATTAAAAAATAATTTTTCATTTAAAAAAAACAACTTTTTTTTGGCCAATTTCTTCGGTTTTCTGTCGGATTCTTCAATCGACATAGTCGCCAAGTCGCCAGCTTTCCATTCTGAATATCACCTTCTTAATATTAAAAAAAAAATCTTACTAGACTTAGGTGGCAATATTTTTAGTGGATACTTTTTAAGTGTTGTAGAAGCATTTGGCTTCAGTCGCAAATTAAGAAACTGGACACTTTTAATTTAATTTTCAACTTATTTTTAACCTAAATTTGATAATAGTAAAAGGTAAAATGTTTTTGTGACCACAAATCCTACAAGAGTCAACCTAATGTGATCATAGGCGCCAAACTTTCAAAATTCCAAGGTGTTTTCTTTCTAAATCAGTAAAAATGCTTAATTATCAGTATGACTAACAAAACACTAACTGGAAACAAACAGCACTTCTACATATTTTCTTTGAAACAATGCGTTGTGTCTCATAGATAGCAAAATATGCACTCTTAACGATAAAGGGCGGCATATAGTGGCTATCTACTCTCTTTGTTAAAAAGATGGTCTAGCAGACCTTGCCAAGGCACCCTACATAAAATATAAATATTTTGCAACCTTACTAGTATTTAAGTGTTTTGCTGTGATGTCACAATAAACAAAATTAAAAGAGCACATGTCAACTGTACACATTGTAAAAAACATTTAAAAAATATTAATAAAGCTTAAATTTGTCTATTTTAACAACTTTTTTTTATTACAGATTATTTTATCCTACCTCGAGATGAAGTGTCATCATTTGCATTGTCATAAAACTTGGAGCCTAATGCGTAGACCGGTAAATATTTTACTTAATAGAAAATCATCAAGCGTTTTATGAAAACAGTTTAATGACCCATGACCTAGCACAAGATTCTGATTTATTGCAGCCTTAACATATTTACATGTTTTCATTTGAACCTATGGGTAATATGAATTTGAGACCCTTGTATTACATGGAAATGCTTTTAAAACTTTTAAGCAAAACATTTATTATTTTACTTTTTAACTAACACCTAGTTATTGCCCTAATGTTATATTTACATTTACTGAACACATCCGACAAAGTGACATGAACTGGCATAACCAGGGCTGGGGAGCTGAAGACCGGAGCTCCGAAGTCAAGCATTTTTAATAGAACGGGAGCAATGTTTAGTAGGTTTGAAGAGGCGGACCTGGACCTAGAGCCATTTTATAACATTTGTAGAGTTGAGGTAATGAATTTTATGTCTGCTCCAGCTCCAGTGTGAGGTAGCCTATAGCAATTTTAAAAATCTCCTTGCCCTGGTTCAAATTGATGAAAATTATACAGCATTGTTTTTACAGCAACAAAAATTTCACAAACAAACATCATTGTAGCTATTTTACACCAAGAACAAAAAGCCGCCTAATATATCTTTATTTTGATGTTTCTTGTTTATTTTTTTTTTTAATTTCAAATGCTTTGTTACATGGTATTTCACATGTATGACTATTTTCATTTGTAGTCAGCTTATTGCGAAAGAATTTTAAATAGCTGCAATAAAAACTATTAAACTGTTTAGGGTGGCAAATGAATTACATTTAGCCCATGCGTAAAAAATGCCCCTACATGGAGACATGGATATGTGTTGGATGGCTTCAGGTTCACATTATAATGAAATGACACTGATACATAATTGTTTTTAAACAACACAATTGTGGAATGCAGTTCAACTTACCCTGTTTTTTATTTCATTTTTTATACTTACCCTGTTTTTTATTCATTTTTTTTTTTTATAATTTTTTATATTCAGAGGGGTTAGGCTAATGTTAAATATTTAAACAATTTTGCACTTGTTTAGTTTTTTGTTTCATGAATGTTTTGCTCTGATCAGAATATTTTACTGAGAGGATATTCACATTACCCCCAAATAAAAACATGAATGAATATTGTTAACATTTATCACAAACCCTCTGTCTAACCAGGAACTTTTCCGAAAGAATTTTTCTTTGACAGAATTTTTTTATATTTATGGGTAGACATACAGAAACATTCCCATTTATTGTCTTAACTGCAGTATGTTATTTGCAGGATCTTCCAGTACAGATAAACGCCTACGACTGTGGTGTGTACGTTTGCATGTTTGCGCGTCAAATACTCTTTCAGCTTTCTAGCAACTTTAAACCAAAACAAGTCACTGAATATCGCAACTGGCTGAAATGTGAACTGCTTAACAACAAGTTAATGCGATGACATCATATTCAAATAAATTTATATTTCTGTATCCTTATATGTTGCAATTGATATATGGTAGGCGTGTCTTGCTTTGGTTAAAAAAATATTTTTGTGATACCTGTACTACTAATATGAACTAATCAATGATCATACAAGCACCGCTTTACCAGAACTATTACATTTTCATTTCAGTGTTGTATTATCCAATCAATCAGTCACATTTTGTTCTTTAGTTAGAAGGAAAACCCAATGCTATCTAAGTTGTATAAGTTAGTTGACAAATTTTCTGTTAAAATAGTATTGTTAAGTAGTTTAATATAATTTTAATTTTTAATGTATTTTTGGTGATACTGTAACTTAACTTCATTTGTAGTAAAGAGTTTTTTATTAGTTCAACTCTTATGTTTTTTATTCTGTGGTTAATGTTTTGCTTCACTTTTGTGAATAAATCATATCAACTTGAGGGTGATAAGACTTTTGATGATTGTTGAAGTGAATTGTAGCATATTTGCTATACTCGCCCCAAATCATAAATACAACAAAGTCAATAAACATATTTTTTGTTAAAAAATTATTTTGTTGAGAGGTTGCATAAGTCGTTATTGATTTATTGAATCGTGGTAAATGCAGCTCTGAGACACGTCACTGCTTTTTACCTTGAATCCGTGGAAAGAAGTTTACTTTCAATATCCCATCCGTTTAGTTAATCTATCAAGGAAAAACAAATTAAATTGAACCAAAACCGACTGATACAACACTAAAAGTGCTTTTGGAATGTAGGCTACCATTTGGAAATAAATTGCTTCATAAAAAATCAAATAAATATTAACAAATGTATGTTAGAACAGGTTTTACTTGTAAAAGGTGCCTGGTCCACCTAAAGTAGCTTTCCACTGGTTGGTTGGGTAGGTAGGGGTGGGTAATTAACAAAACAGTATGCAGCGGTCCGCAACAAACAAATTGGGAGCGGGACTTCGGCCTTTCTCCATGGGGAAAAATGTATTGTAACGTTTGTATTTCCAAAATTGAAAACAAACTACGCTCGTTTCGAATAAAACACTATACAAGGTAACAGTGCACTCAGTAGTCGGCAATATGCATTATGTTATTCCCTACATCAGGGGTGTCCAACCTTTTAGCTCTTGGCGGCCGCATTGACAGTCTTATTTTCCTCACGGCCGCAAGTTAAATTTTTTTAGGGGTGACTCAAAAACTTGTCAAATCGTAACGGCATAACATAATTAATCTTAAAAAGATGTTTTGTTGTCTAACGAACTCGTGGAAAAAATATGGAGCCTAAATGCAGTTTGATCGCGCGAAGCGCGAAAAAAAATGCGTTTATTAGGTTTGGATTTGGCAAAACTTTCAATTTAATCGAAATGGGCACACAAGCATTTATGTAAGAATTGGATTTTATTAGTAATGCGGCGCAATATGCCATGATATAAATAACACTTTTTATATTAACGGATTTACTTCAAAGGGACTAAAATACAATAAAACAGATAGAAGAAGTTCGCGCGAAGCGCGAAAAAAGTGTGTTTGCATTGAAATTTGTACATTTGAAATTTGGCATTTTTTTTTCTATACTGGCATTTGTTTTAAATTTCGTGCAAGTTTTTATTACATTGCCAAAAATAAAAAAACAAACTAAAAATATATGTCCAATATTTTTGAATACGGTTTCCGTTTGTCCGCAACCCATTTGTCAGCATTCCACTGTTCAACCGTAAAAAGAAGACAGCCTCAAAACGTAAACGAAGCGGACGTAGAAATGTCATTCGCGCGAAGCGCGAAAATTTTTACGCAATTACTATAGTTAAAATAATCAAAAAGTATTTGTAATGGACTCGTGTCTAGTTTGTCCAAAGAGGCCGCGGGCCGGATGAATTACATTAGCGAGACGATCCGGTCCGCGGGCCGTAGGTTGCCTACCCCTGTCATACACTGATTTCTTTGTGCATCAATCAATCAATGAAATCAAGTGTTTTTTAGCGCACATAAGAATTCTGTTCACTGAGAATGTAGCGAAGAGCCTAGCTCACTGATTTAACTGCAGTCCCTTAAGTCGTGAAAAATTCTAATCTGCATTTATCATATCAACCATTAACGCATGCCAGCACGGTCACGGCCGCCAACATATGATTATTAAAATACGTGTATTATATTAAAATATATTATATTAATCGTTGTCTAACATCATATTGTATGCACTTTCGTTTCGATTAGTCAGTCATATTTTAAGGTTGTCTAACATACATTCACTATAGGAATTTACATGACCATTTGTATAAATTGAACTTAATTAATGACGTAGTTGCCTTGAAAAAAACTAAGGCATGTAGGTAACAGAACAAATAATTTGCATACAACAATAATTGTGTGAAGATTTAAATACACTTGTGCAAAGTACTTTGCGCTACTGCAATTAATATATCTGACGATTCAACACATAGTTTTGTAGTGACACTTTGTCACATTGTTGTTTACCACAGAGAATATTGGTTTTATCGCTGTGGAAAATTTTCAGTAAAAATCTATTGCCTAAATTTCTTGCAATCGCCTTTCAATGTTTGCGTTATCTTTGCAGCAAATGTGCAACGTACATTTTTGACACCAATTTTATGCGTCAGAGCAGTTTTTGGAATAACGTATATCCGTTTTAGCATATGTTTTCAAAACGTTTTCCCCGGTCGCGTGAAATTTATTGGTTGTCATTTGACTGAAGTCAGAAGCCGTTTTGCAATAGCGTTTTGACGTAAAAATTGTATGTTTCGCGTCAGAAATAAGTGTGAAAGAAGGTTTGAGTTAACGCCCTTTTGTCACGTGATATTTTGTTAAGTATTGTAAGACTTAATGACGTAAATCCTTCTTTTGTTCACAGAAATTTTCTAACTGATTTTCGTCTATAAATAGCGTGCTCATAACAATACAGAATGCCCAATACGCAGACAACAAATTCGGGTGGTTGTTTTCTGAGCTAAGGCTTTATACGAAGCAGAAGATGAACAATTCAATTTGAATGCAGCATCTACATTGTAGTCGTGAGATTGATACACCAAGGCACAAAAGACAATTAAATGAGTACTCATTATCAACCACATCTACAGTTTCATAATGAAATGCAGTTTTGTGGTCAGCTTAACATAAATGATTAAGTCCTAATATGCATACATTATTTCACAAGGTTATGTCATTACCAGGAAAAATTCAAATTTTTATGGGGTATTCCAGCATTTCTTTTAAATATGTCCAATATTCTGGGGTAAACCAGCATTTCTTAAAGAATACCAGCAGTTTCTTAAAGAAAAGGTAAAGAATCGCTGATATAGGTCAAAAGACAGCATCAAACCGAAAGTAGAAAGATGAATCGCGCCAAGCACGAACATTTTTTGCACGTACGTATAGTTAAAATAGTCAAAAAGTATTTGAAATGGACGGGGTTATGTTGTCAAAGAGGCGACAAATCCGGTCCGCGGGCCGTCGGTTGGCGAGCCCTGCTTTTAAACATTTTACCGCGTATAAAATGGTAAAACGCAACAGCAACCAACAACTTTACATAAGAAAGCAAATTGTTACGCCAGAAGTTACTACTTTGCGGAAAACTACTACAAGTTCGCAATAGGAATGTTGCCATTTAATTAGCTTAAATGTCACCACAAGGTGCTGTTTGTTTCTTATTTTATGTGAACTGTTTACAAAATTTTGCGAAAAGTACTTTTATGTAGCGCCCCCTTATGTGTGTTCAGGGCCCCCCAACCCTTGTAACTCCCCAACGCCCACAAGGGGGTGGTACCGCCCACGTTGGGAACCTCTGCCCTACATGATAGTGTAGTGACGGATTCCACTACAGACACTCGAGGAGTGCACATCTAAATGGACAAGGCGAGTACGAGCAATGCGCAAGCGACAGTAAAAAGCGCAGGGAGTGCGCTGAAAAGGCCAAACTGTCTAAGTTTTAAATCTGATAGAATGCTTCAAAGAGACGAGTTATGGCAGTTATTGAAAGACACCGATTTCCCTATAAAGAAAGTTCTTGGAATTGCAGAGATGAAAGGGACGCAGGTGGATGTGACCTGCACAAGTAGACAAAACGTCTTAGAATTACAACGTAAGCTGGTCGAAATTATATCCTACATTAAAAATGTTCGTCTTTATGAAAGTGACCTAATTAACGTGGAAATTGGCTGGATTGCAATACCGTTTCAACATGACGTAATAGCAGAAACATTGAGTGAACATTATGGAAAAAATGATACACAAAAAGACAAGGATCTGGAATGCGTATATAGCCACTATGAAAGACAGATTTGTCGGAAAACCCAATTCCGAGCTACATACGAGTCAATAGCTTCGAGTTTTACGTAACCAACAATTTACATGCAAGTATTGTGGTGACGCTGGACACAAGCAAGCGAATTGCCTCAAAAGGAAAAATGATTTTCCGGAATTACAAAGAAATAATGGCGGAAGAGTGGAGAACGAATCTAGGCTAAACCTTATCAGAACCAGTTTACCTGCGCCGCTCCAGATTGAGCAACCAGCCACTGATAAGAATTTGCCAAGCAACGAAAGAAGCGGGGAGAGATAAGGCAAACAAGCAGGATACCCAAAGCAACATTAAAAGTACCGGCCACATGGTTTTCACCGGGCCCTCCTAACATTGAAAATAAGGGTAAACCGATTATATGTAGTTTGAATCCTAAAAAGAGATGTTGTGGTAGTCCCGAAATGCTACCAAACAGCAAATCACAAAGCATGTGTGAAACGCCGATCTCGCTCGTATGCCCAGAATGTCACACCAAAAGTTGCCTGGCACCAGAAGCAACCCAATTCTATTGCTACAAGTGCAAACACGAGTTCAACATATCAAAAGCCTGCTGCGACGAAGAAACTACAATTTTGGTTCCTATCCAGGAAAAGGCTGTTATAGCTGCCCCAAATGCACAGCGGTGATGCGTTGGATGCCCTGCTGCAAACATTTTCAGCCGGAGTTTATGACGAAGGACAACCTATTTGAATGCGTACAATGTAACAGGTACTCAATTGCATGTGTATGTCAAACATTTAATTCAGTTCCGAATCTCACAATGAGCAAAGAGTGCTCAAATGGCTCATGTAACTTTAAATTAATCAACTGTAGTTGCGGTAAAAAATCAAATGAATGTATCGAACCAAGTAAACCATTTCGATGCCCATGTGGACTCGAATATGATTGGGACTTAGAACTTGGAGTTGAACGGAATTGAGAGCCTAAGTGTATTTGTATTATTTTTGTGAATTTCGTTTTTTTTGTCTAATGTCTATTACTATCGCGTCTTTTAACGTTGCTGGAATCCGTGATACATCAAAACGGAAATATATTTTTAAGTAGCCTATATTAGAGATAAAAAAATACCATATAACCTTAATACAGGAAACACATTGTACCTATGGGGATGAGAAACTTTGGCAAATGGAATGGGGAGGAGAAATTGTTTGGGCTCACGGTACAAATCGTAGCAAGGGGGTAGCGATTTTATTCTCCAAAAATTTAACATATTCTATTAATCAAACAACAGCCGACACATGCGGGAGGTATTTGATATCAACCATCAAACTTGGGAATAAAGAGTTAACACTAACTAATATTTACGGGCCAAACAATGATAACCCAGCCTTTTTTGACGACTTTTTTACAAACCTTATCAAAGCTACTGACGGCGACATGGTAGGAGGTGATTTTAACATCATCTTAAATGCGAGTTTGGATAAAAGTCATGGGCCCCCGCATGCAAACAAAAGATCGCGGGCCACTGTGCAGGCTAATGAATTACATGAATTCCCTTGAATTGCATGATGCTTTCCGCCATGTGCATGGGGCGAAAAGAAAGTATTCTAGAATTCAAACAAAACCATTGACAGCGACTCGTATAGACTTATTTCTAACTTCAAAATCATTATTCACTAACGTTATAGACGCCAACATTGTCACAGGTATATTATGTCCGACCATAAAATCGTGACGCTGTCTTTTAAAGCTAGCTCCAAATGAACACAGTAAGGGATACTGGAAGTTTAACACGCGCTTATTGAATAACAAACCATATACTGACTTAATAAAACAAACTCAACGATTACATAATAACCAACCCGGCAAATCACGTCAATCCCCATGTTAGGTGGGATGCCCTTAAAGCTGTCCTTCGCGGCGTTTCGATTGAATTTAGAGCTAGATTGAAAAAAGAAAACACTGCTCCCAGAATGAACTGGAGAGAAATATCGAAGCGCTTGAACACGAAATAAAACACGCCAACAGTCCTGCCGACCCGAGGCTTGCGGTAAATTAACACAACATAAGTGCAGATTGGATCAACTAGTAGAAAAAACGAAGGGTGCGATAATTAGAAGCAGGGCGCGTTGGGCCAAAAAGGGTGAAATAAACACAAAATATTTTCTTAATTTAGAAAAACGTCATGCGGTTAAAAAATCGATCAACCGTCTTAAAAATGGTGACCACGTCTATACAGACCAAAAGACAATTTTTTAACGAGTTATCACACTTTTTTGGAGACCTATACAAAAGACAGAATACGAAATGCGTGCAATCACAAATCGACCTTAATCTGGCAAACCTGAACCTTCCGAAATTAAACGCTTCCCAGCTAGAAAGGACCGAAGAGCCTATCTCAACGGCCGAAATTAAGTCTGCGATTAACTCAATGCCTAAAAATAAGTCACCGGGTCTCGACGGATTGCCGATTGAATTTTACCAAACGTTTTGGCCAGATATAAAATCTCTGTTTTGCGAAGCTTTGGGTCTACACATATATTGAACTGTTGATTAATCAAGACCAAAATGGTTTTATGAAGTGGAGGTACATAGGCGATAATCTCCGTATCCTCTTTGACATCATGGACTCCTGCAACTTTTATGAAATTCCAGGAGCGGTACTTGGACATTTACAAGCGTTCGATACAATAAGTTGGGATTTTATTTATTCTGCTCTAAACGCGTTTGGGTTTGGGGATAAATTAATAAACTGGATAAAATGTTGCTACTCTCGACCAACTTGCAACAAATAACAATTTTTTATCGAAAGAGATTATATTAGAACGAGGCGTCAGACAAGGTGATCCCCTATCACCAACACTGTTTTTACTATGTATTGAATGCCTGGCGAAGGCACTGTGCGAAGATCCTTTTCAAGGAATAAAAACTAAACACATCGAATTTAAAGTGTCCCTCCTCGCTGATGACACGTTAATATTTCTCAGAGCCGAACAAATTGATTTTGATGGGGTATTTCGTGTTATTAATCTGTTTACTGAAATGTCAGGTTGCGCAGTCCATATAAAATGAAAAAGCGCGGTCCATATAAATATTGCGCAGTCCATATAATATGAAAAAATCACTTGCGTTCTTTGTAGGTCCAAAACGGTCAAATGAACAAAAACCCTATACAAAGGTTTGGCATGGCCCAACACATCATTCCGCTATCTCGGTGTGGAAATTCCAATTAGAGATAGAAAACAGTTGTTTTCACTGAACTTCGGTCATTTTGTTGGAACGGTCAATATAATTTTAAACATATGGTCGTCCCGCGGTCTAACTCTTTTGGGTCGTATATGTATTTTAAAAAGCCTTGCAATACCAACGTTAATTTACAAATGCAGTGTTCTACCAATTACCTTGCCGAATACTTTTGTTCGTCAATTAAAAAACAAATTATTTTAATTTATCTGGTGCTCCAGTTGGGAAAGAGTGAAAAGAAACAAACTGACTGCAAACATTGAACTAGGAGGTACAAATATGTTAGATGTTGATTCCTATATTTTAGCTTTAAACTTTAAATGGGTAGCAACATTTTTGGATGTTAACTAATATAGCCTCTTGGAAACTTTTAGAAATGAGTTATCCTTAATGCAGCTAGAGTGCTGGGTTAGAGGTAACCTGGGAATAAACTCAAAACAAAGCGAAAAAATTGTCCCTCTGCAAACTATACGAAAAATAATATCAGACCTCAGAGCCATAATCAAAATTTTCCATCTAGGTAAAACGCACAGCAGGTCACTGTGGGTTTGAAGGAGCGGCAAATTTAAAAACCAAACATTTTACTTAAAGCCACTCATCGATGCGGGAATACTCGAACACTCAGACTTACTGGATTTTGAGGGAGAATATCTTAAGTATGACCAATTGGCAATAAAATACGGATATAAAGACAGCCTTTACATGGCATCCCCTATAAGTAGCTAACATAAGCGAAACCAATGTCTTTAAACCGTCAAACACGTCAAATGAATCATGACCCGGCGTCAAGTCCAAGGAAGCATGTGGCCTTTTTAGGCCAGGCGGCAAAAACAACGTTCGTCGAAAGCCAAGACTTGGCGCTGCTACAGCTAAATGTTGAGGGCCTTACAACCGCCAAACTCAGCGTCATTACACATATCGCCAACAACAACAAAGTTGCGATAATTTCCCTGCAGCAAACGCATGCTACCAACTCTAGCGTCCTGAAGATACCGGGTTTCAACCTGGCCGGATTCACACTGGACAAGCACCATGACATTGCAACCTTTATCAGGAATGATATACCTTGGTCAGCGATGGCGCAGTCTGACGACAACACAACTGTGGAGTGGCTGACAACCAAGGACACTACCATCGTCAACATCTACAAGCCACCACCCAGCAGACTGTATCTTAACTCACTTTCAGATGTCACCGAACCAGCTCTTTACGTCGGTGACTTCAACTGCCATCACACTGACTGGGGCTACAAAGTCAGCAATGCAGACGGCGATACCCTTATCGAATGGGCTTCATCCATTGACGCCACTCCGGAGAAGCGCGTTCTGGATAGATTTCCCCATTCTCACCATCGTCTATCGCTGATTCTAACCCCAGGGTTAGTTCAGCCTATCGAAGGGAATCCCGTGAGGCGTTGGAATTTCCGCAAAGCCAACTGGAAAAGATTCAGTCAACAACTCGATGCGATAGCTGTTGGCTTGCCGTCCCCGAACTCAGTCGACATCAACTGCGCCTATAGCACCTTCTCCAAAGCTATAACTTCTGCTGCGAAGAATAACATTCCCCGCGGCTTTCGAAGGAGCTACGTTCCTTGCTGGAACGAAGAATGCGAGCAATTGCTTCGTACACAAAACGAGGCGGAATCCATCCATGATCGAGAAAGGGCTGCCGATGATCTCATACGCAGACTAAACGAACAACGAAGGGAGAGATGGAATGAAACAGTGAAATCAATAGACTTTACTCATTCCAGCCGTAGAGCTTGGCAAACAGTCAACAGGCTAACTGGAAAGTCGGCAAAACCAGGTAAATGCCCCATTACGGCCAATGCGATTGCAGACCAACTTCTCAGCAACAACCGTTGCCTTAATGTAGACAAGTCCTTCAGCAGAAGAATTAATGCCAAGACCAAAGAAATTCGTGCGTCCCCCACCTGTAACTCCAACCTTTCAATCGACTTCACCGATGAAGAACTTGCGGAAGCCACCAAACAACTTAAAGTGGGAAAATCACCGGGCATCGATGGAATCCATCCAGAGTTTATAAAACATCAAGGAAAGAAAATGTCCTCATGGCTAACCTCTTTCTTCTCGACCTGTCTTTGAACTGGCAGGTTAACCAAGTTCTGGCGTCGGGCGAAGGTAATAGCTTTACCGAAGCCAAACAACCAAAAGGCGACCCAAAGAGTTATCGCCCTATATCGCTATTGTGTGTGCCTTACAAGATGTTGGAGCGACTTCTCCACACGCGCCTAAATCCTATTATCGATCCACAATTGCCCAAGGAGCAAGCGGGTTTCCGCAGTGGCAGATCTACCACAGACCAGGTTACCCTACTGTGCCAAGGTATAGAGAATGGGTTTGAGGCTGGTGAAAAAGACGGAGCCGTGTCCATCGACCTCACGGCTGCGTATGACACCGTTTGGTTACGTGGTCTTCACCTAAAGCTCCTGGAGATGATTCCAGATATGCATATGGTCAACTTCATCTTAAACATGCTGAGTAACCGTAGCTTTCAGCTCCACACAAGCAACGGTCAATGCAGTAGGACTCGAAAGCTCAGGAATGGCGTACCACAAGGTTCCGTCCTTGCTCCTGTGTTATTTAACATATATATTCACCACTTACCCGCCACCCAGTCGAATAAATATGGCTATGCAGATGACCTTGCAATTCTACTCAGCAAGCCAACATGAGGCGAAGCCGAAGAAGGTCTCACCGCAGACATGGGGACCCTGTCGTCCTACTTCAAGAACTGGAGACTAAAATTGAGCATGGCGAAAACTATGGCCACAATGTTCCACCTAAATAACAGGGAAGCCAAGCGTACTACAAACATCCGAGTCAACAACACGTTGTTGCAGCATAATGCTACCCTCACATACCTCAGGGTCAAGCTTGACAGAACGCTGACGTTCAAGCATCACGTCAACAGCGTCAGGGCGAAGGCAACCGCTCGCATTGCGCTTATACGCCGCCTGGTCGGTACTTCATGGGGAGCCTCAACTAAGGTGCTGCGTATATCTGCCCAGGCACTGGTTCTATTCGCTGCTGAGTACTGTGCCCCTCTGTGGTGCCGAAGTAGCCACGCTAAGAAGGTGGACACTACCCTTAATAGTGCGTTGCGCGTCATATCTGGCTGCCTACGTGCCACGCCAACCGAGCAGCTGCCCGTGCTGGCCGGCATAGCACCGCCTGACATCCGCCGAGAAGCAGCGACCCTAGCCCTCTGTAGAAAAGCGCTATGCAACGAACAACATCTACTGCACAGAGTTCTCACAGATAAAACTTGCCATCAGCACCTAAAATTGAGGCACTCCTGCGCTTATTTTATTGAATTTTCTTCATATTGAATGCTATTGGGAAGAAATAAGATCTTGGATTTCCTCAAAACTTCTAATTTCCTGGCAAAACGTGTAACTCTCCGGTTTGGAACTGGTGTTGACAATGATTTGTTGAATTGCTTACTGTTATGTGCGCGCTTCGTTATATACCGTTGTAAGTATGCAAAGACATTACCGACGATTTCTATGTTTGTTTTTATGATCAAGTCTATAAAACACTCTGAGTATATCTGTGCTTTAAATTCTAAAAATCTCGAAATTCATAAAGTTAAGTGGACTGGCCTTTAGCCCAACCTGTCGCTTCTTGATAGGTGCTATTTTTTTATTCTCGTCCGTCTTTCTATTTTGTTGTTTCAGCATGATAGTGTAGTGACGTAATCTAATCTAATAATAATAATAAAAGAGAAAGTTTGTGAGATGTGTTTGTGTCATATGTTCGCCCGGTCGGTCGCTGGCAGAGCAACGTCGTCGTCGACTAACAAAAGGACCGGCGACTCCCCGTCGATTCTCCACGGGCGCGCGCGTGACATATCATAAACGTCTTAACGTAATCGCGCACAACTTTTTTTCAAGCGGAATTACCTGCGTGGACATAAAAAATCAAATAGGTATATTGCCCTAATAAAAAATAAATTTTAATATTTTCAAATTAAAAGATGTTTGACGTGCTTAGCCGTTGGGTATTTAATCCTTCCAGCGGTTTTAATAGTAACCAATTTTCAGTTTAAGCGAGATTTTACTTACGTTGGAAGAAGTATGGTACCGGGATTACGTAAAAAGCACATCACATGTTATATACGATGTTAACAAACGTGCGCTACGTACCAAGTAAAGACTTAAGTTTAACAATGCCAAATTTAGGCCGAGTTCGCAAAATATCGCGTTTGATGTCGCAGTTTGAACAGCCAGCAATTTATATTTTTAACGGGTTACGGGTTTGTCTGAGCTTGGACGTAGCTTAATTTGACGTTTAGTTCAAAGGTTTAGCAATTTTCACTTTTTAAACACTCTTTAGATAAACAGCAGGAAACACGGACATCGTACAACAAATCGTGTTTAACCACGCAATACTTGGCAGAGTTATTGCGTTTATAAATATTGCGTTTATTTCAGCAGTTTACCAGTCAGCATTTGTTTTTTCAATGAGGATTTTTCTCACGTTTTACGCAATTTAGCACCGGGATTAGGTATATCACGCTATCGAGCAGGTCTAAACAATTTCTGCTACTACCTAAAGTTTTACGTCTGAGAGTTATTCTCAATTGACTATACGGGGTTTCGTTACTTAAAAGATGTGTGCCATGCTTACCCAGTGACGTGTGATATAGTCGATTATTTAGTCGTACCATTTCGAAAACATCACGCAGCATTGTAGGCCTACTTTGTTTGCATGTTAAATCCAAAGGGCGCGCGTGCGACTTCTCGCAAAACCTCTCGACGTGTAAGGGTAAAACGTTTCCAAAAATGTGTAGGGCAATAACCTGCGTGACCGTAGAAGTCAAGTCAAGTACATTGCCTTGGTAAAAATAAAATTTCATGTGGCAAAATTTATACTTTTATGTTTAATAGCTTTTTGCAGTTTGTTTACCCACGTAAATGGGGGAGCCTAGTTTCGCAAAATATTGCGTTTGTTGCTACGTTTTCCTTAACATTCTTTCATGAGGTATTAATACACTTACAGAGACAACGTACAGCAACCCTAACCGAGTATAAACTATACGCAACATTTGGACTGAGCAAAATATCGCGTTTATTGCAGCGGTTTGAACACTAAGCAAATTTACATTTCAAACGGGATTTTTTTTGGTTGGATGCAGTAGGGTCCCTACCGGGATTACGTATTTGCTTGAATTTCGCGCAATTTGAACAATTGGTGCTACGACTTTTTTACGTTTGTTAGTGATTTTTAATCGACATATGTCACGGGTTTTCGTTACGCAAAATATGCGAGACGTGTTTGGCCAAGCTTGTGTGTTTAGTAACTCCATTTTAAAAAACACACAACGTTGCAATTTGGTTTGATGTAAAATATGTATTTCTTTAAATTATCGCCAATAACAGGCGGCTTCAAGAAGAAGGTTATACAATGCTGGTAACACGTGATTGGTGATTAAATGGTCACAGTGCCTTCGCGCCTTTCCTTTAGTGACCGTTTCAGACACAAAACTGTCTTTTATACGTTAATTTTTTTATTTTTACTCTGTTTTAACCAAACGCAAAAATTAATGGTAATTTACGGAGACCAAAAATTAGATGTTCAGAGGCACCCAAATAAGTCAAATAATTATAAACGCCATTCCGCTTTCACATTAATGTCGCTTTCACACAGGCTTTGGGGTGTTACTCTGATTGTTAGAAAGCATTAGGTTAACTTTTTTTTAGAAACACGATAAGACATGATTTGAAACACATAACATGATTTGAAATTTATATTTAGTGACAGACAGTGCAAACGTTTAGGCATAAGCAAATTTGGTATGACGCCCGCATATTGCCGAATGTTTTACGGTCAATTTCGTTGAGGAGCCAGACACCAGCAAGCTCGATGAATGTGAGGCTAAATGGCTCAAACTGACCAGAGCCTCAATTAACATTCAAAAAATGATTTTACCCCAAATTCGGTAGCCTTTTTATATATATTTTTTATATATAATTTTGTGGATTTGTGTTTTCGTTTATCGTCTTTTGGTTTTCGTTGTGCGCTGCACCGTTCCATTTTTCGGTATGTGAGCTATATGCCGTTTCATGTCTAACTGTTATTTTAGGTTTGTTTTTGCCTTTCCACCATCATCCTATTTTCTTATCTGACGTGTTTTGCTACGTTACTGATTCTCATACCGCTTTCCACTGGGCCGTGTTTTTATCAGTGGCTTTCTGCGGCCGCTACACGTATCGCATCCTCTTTATATGGGCCGAAAATTTATTTTTCAGACCGATTTTTGTCCAGAGCATTATAGAAAAAGTAAACATCGTAGAACTTTCAAATTTTCAGACATGGCGTAGAGTGGTATGAAGATTGCGTTTTAGCACTTTGTAGCTAACGACTGCCATCTAGCAGCAGAAAACTTTCATACAGAATTCGTTCATATTCGCTTGCTTTGTCCAGCTTGTGAAGTGACGAAGCGACTTACCGCCTGCTGCGCTTTATTGTCCCGCGCGTGAGACTTTCATTGTGCGAAGTGGCACGTCCAAACCTGGGCTCGTGCGACTTGCATTTTAAAAAGAGGCTTCTCTTTAGTAAAATTACTTAATGGTCTTGAGAAACAACTTATTTTACCGCCGCAAATTTAAATGCGAAATCTGGTGGCAACTCCAATCCAACATATCAACACCAGGCCTACACAACTTAAAATTGTGTGTTCATATGTTGTATTGGAGTAACATACTATACAGGTGCAAATAGCAAATATTCTCCAAATACGATTTTTTCAAATATTCTTCAAATCGTATTTCATCGTATTTTCGCGGTAATACAAAAAGAGGTAAGGCCGTGAATAAAGTTTCATCCACCGTAAAATTAACGCAGGGAAGCATTTCGAGTAGGGATGTTCAAGGCAGAATATCGGCGACACATTTATAATGCTTGCTTTAAATGCGGCGTCAGCATTTTTTGGGGCGACCAATTACTTTGCGATAAGCTTCGCCTAATAATCAAGTGTCAATAGGGTGTATTTACCGCCGCAAATTTAAATGCGAAATCTTAAGGCAGTGTACGCCTCTCTGTTAGCACCTGTTGTGCATGTTGCTCCAACCAACATACCAACATCAGGCCTAAACAACTAGCAAAACTTTCGATTTAATAGTTTGCGTATTAGGCACATAATAGTGTGTTTCATATTGTTTGAAACTACAGATTTAAAGTCTGTTTTAACAGTGATTGCTCGGACCAAGCCATGGTAAAAATTTACCGAGTAAAAGTTTGCAAAAGTATTGCAAACCATAGGCGTTAAACCATTTTAAGTCTTTAGGAGAATGATAATATTTGCTTTTCAAACACGTAAGCTGGCCAAAATGTAATAAAATGGCCATACACATTATTTACGTAAATTCTATTTATCAAATATATGTTTCGATCATTGCTGAAATACTACGCCATATTTGAACCCCTTTCGCATCAAAGGCATAAGTTAAGTGGGAAAGTTTTCGGCCCATATCTGTTTTTGCTTGCAGAAACAAGTTAAGGAAAATGAAAAACAAAATATGAAATATATAATATAAAATACACAATACACAATACACAATACACAATACAAAATACAAAATATTAAAAAATAAAAAGTATAAAATAAAAAAATAAAAATAAAAATAAAAAAATGAATATGAAAAAAAAAATTGAAAAATAAAAAATAAAAAAATAAATTCAATTAAAAAAAAAAAGTAAAACAAAATAAAAATAAACACTAAGCTCCGAAAATATACCCCCTGACAAAATATACAACAACCGCACCCCCGTCTAGTCTTTTTTGGTTTCATATGGTTTGCAAAGGTTTGCTATGGCATGTTTCAGACCGATTTTTGTCCAGAGCATTATAGAAAAAGTGTACATCGTAGAACTTTAAAATTTTCAGACATGGCGTAGAGTGGTATGAAGGTGCTATGTAGAGGTTTATGAGGCTGCAACCCTTGGCACCTCCAATTGGGGGACAAAAAACAAAAGCGTTACGTCGTCGTTTTAGTTCATAACAGCTATCTACTCCTATCTAGCGGCAGAAAAACTTCAATACAGAATGCTTTCATATCACTTGCTTTATTCAGCTCGCGTCGCGACGAGGCGGCTGCTGGCATCCCTGCTGTGCCTTATTGTCCTGCGCATGCAACGTTTTTGTTCGAAGTGGCTTTCCTAGTAAAACTAGGCGCATGCGACTTCTCTCTAAGTAAAAAAACCTATTGCTCTTACAACACAAAATATTTTACCACCGCAAATTTAAATGCGAATCCTGGAGGAAGTGTACACCTCTCTGTTAGGACCTGTTGTAATTGTTGCAACATTCAAACATATCAACACCAGGCCTAAACAAATATAATTATACAAGGGCCGCAACAACAAAAAGCTTAAGTTTAACGCATTCTTAGCGACGACCTTACAAAGCTACGTCATAACATGGCGTCATAAATAAATAAATATTGCGTTTATTGGATTTAAATTGGCAAAACTTTCAACATAAAAGGTGGCTTATTAGGCACATAAACGTGTTTGCGTATTGCTTAAAACTACAGATTTAAACTCTGTTTCAACAGTGATTGCTCAGACCAAGGCATGGTAAAAATTTGCACAGTAAAAGTTGGAAAAAGTATAGCAAACCATAGACGTTAAATCATTTGGAGAGAATGAAAATATTTGCTTTTTAAACATGTTAGCTGGCCAACGTGTAATAACCTGCTTGTACGCATTATCTACGCAAATTCTATTTATCTAATATATGTTTCGATTATTTCCCAAATACTACGACGCCATATTTGAACCCCTTTCTCATCAAACTTTATTAAAAAATCATTTATTGTAAATTTTAACTTTATTTTAACCTATAAACTTCTTAGAAACAGTCCCCTAGGTGCTGAAAACATCTTTATACTTTGATTCGTGGACAGACGAGGTCCTTAAAAAATTTTAACTTTATTGACTTTTGCGGGCCCTAGTTATAACATTTGGCCAACAGTTTAACATGTAACAACGCAATGTGCAATAGTGATAAAGAGCCCGCAATATATTGGATTGTTTCATTTTGTTTAACCAGACAAAATTCAGGTAGACTTCGTACATTATGGTGATTATTGTGGTGTAATTTACTTTTAACCAGTTAAAATAACTGGTAAATATTCTATCTAACCTAGGCAACGCCGGGTATTTCGTCTAGTTAAATATAAACGTAGCGCTGTTTCGCGACTTGTCGTTGTGCCGTTTTCTATTCCCCGCTTTCGTAATAATCTTGTGTGCCTTCTTTCTTTCTGCGTGTGCCTTCTAATTGGTATGACAGACATTTAAATGGTATCAGAGACGAGTCAAGCAGAGCAGCCTTACCAAGTGCGGCCTTTGAGAGCCAGTAAACCGGGACTGGTAAATCAAGTTCTAGGCTATGTTCAATGACCTTTGTAAAACGACACTGGATCACTTGTATTGTTAGTTAAAATCAAACGTTCTATCAGTACGATTGACCAATTAGTACCACAATTGAACACATTTGTAGGCAGTACGTCAAAGTACACGTATATACTGGTTGAATTTTAGAGGATTACCACTTCGCAAATCATTTGCTACACACGGTGTAGACCACTGCATTCCCACCAGCGACCCGCCGGTGCACTCCAAGGTTCGGAGACTGCTTCCTTAAGAAACTGGTAGGCTAAGTGCTAGGAAGTAGTAGTTGAACGATCATCTATCCCAGGGGTCGGTAACCTTTTCCCAGTCGCGGGCCGAAAGCAAACTTAGCAATGACTCTGCGGGCGCAATAAATTTCCCCTTGCAATTTTGTTATAAAAACGTGTGGCCTTTGAATATTGTATTATAATAACCCCTAATCATCAGGAATGTAGGATTTTTATGCATTGGAAATTGCTATACTTGGATACAAAAAATCCATTTGAAAAGTTTTTATCCGCACGGCGCCTTTGTAACAAGATTAACTTAAAACTAATAAGATTACCTCAAAACACAAGCGTAATCTTTTTGCAATTACGTGTTGTTAAAATAGCAAAAAATAAGGGTTGTAAAAGTGGTTGTCGCGGTGTCGCGGTTTGGATGGTTTTGAACTGCTTAGAACTGCAGTAATTTCGGACGGAACGCGTGGATATGCTATATCCAAATATCTTGTGAGTTTGCATGATTGGTCTTTTTACAGGCAAAAACGGAAATTTGACATTTTTGCGCTTGGCAGCAGATTTTTTTCGTTTGGCCGGGTAACACTAATTTGCGGAATGATGAATGGTCGGAATGGTCGGAACGCTAACTAATTCACGGAATGGTCGGAATTGTCGGAATGGAATGAATAGGGCCGAAACTAATTTTACGAATGGTCGGAACGGAATGAATTGTCGGAATAGAATGAACTGTCGGAATGGAATGAATGACGCTGTAGGAGCAGAATGAACTGTCGGAATAGGTTTTATGCACACCTGAGGTTTACAAACAACTTAACTTATTTCACATTTGGCGCTGGTCTAGAATCCTACCACAACGCGCATTATTTGGGTTAGGTTGCGGGTTAGCGTTTGGATTAAGGTGGGTCAAGTAATATTATTAAATAAAGAATATAATAATGCTTGACCCACCCACCACCCACACCCAAACGCTAACCCGCAACCTAACTCAATTTTGTGTGTTGATTTCATAACTGTGGTAGGATTCTAGACTAGCGCCCAAAATTGGAATTTGCAATTAACTAATTTGTAGCAACAGCGGTCATTTAAGATGTTTTATTGAGTATTTCAAACGTTTATTTGAGTTGTGTTCTTTTCACGTTTATTTAAGTTGTGTTCTTTTCAAAATGTATAATCAAAAATGTTGCTACTTTTTCACGCCTTTACCAAACACTCGCTGTCACTCTGAGAACAAAGCATTTGGCTATTTCACACATGAATAATGTTATATCGTGACACATATTTCCGTTACTGATAAAAATATTTCACCTGTGTGAAAGCGTTGCTGTAACAGTTCCCGCCAGCCAGAAAGGTTACGGGTTCTGAATCATTTCCCCTTTTCCGTATCGCCCCTTTTGTTGTTCATGTGGTTGTTTTCTGAGCTAAGGCTTAATACGAAGCAGAAGATGAACAATTCCATTTGAATAAGTTTCTACCTTGAAGTAATAGTCAGGTTGATTGGTCGAGGCAAAATAGTTTAATGAGACTTGTAATTAAACCCGCTTGCTTCAAATTCAGGTTCATTTCATTCCTACAGTTCATTCTGTTCCTACAGCTTCGTTCATTTCATTCCGACAATTCATTGTGATCATACAGCTTCGTTCATTTCATTCCGACAGTTCATTGTGTTCATACAGCTTCGTTCATTCTATTCCGACAGTGCATTCCGTTCCGACCATTCATCAAATTAGTTTCGGCCAGGGTTACCACCTGCTCAGACCAAAAAATAAGCACGCCACTAAACATCAGGGACAGATACTCCGGGGGTAAAATCCTAGGTTTCAGAAATAACGTTATAAAATAATATAAAAACTTGAAAAACAGCTATTTTTATATGCGCAAAACGTAGCTTAATCGCGCGAAGCGCAAAAAATGCGTTTATTAAGTTGAAATTGGCAAGTTAACCACCCTTATTTAATACAAGCTTTGATAATTTTTTCGCGTCAGAGCGCACCAGTTATACACCTTTTAAACCGTGGTGCATGACAGCATGACACGCCTAATTCTGACCCTGCCTGGTAGTTAAGTTTGGTTCACTTGGCGGAGTTATGCTTGTAATAAAATTATTCATTGAATGTCTTACTGTAATGCATCTAGCATTTTTTTTGTAGCAACATTGTGTTTTCCATAGCCTCTGGGCTGATTTAGCATTTTGTCTGTACTGACACAAAAAAAGCCAGTCCTCACGTCAAGCCGAAAGTTTACTTGATTGCTAAAGCACTTAGAAACCTACCACACTTCTATAGGCTACAATGTTCTTTTTATATTTAGAATAAACAATCACAACCCATTGTTATTATGTAATTTAATGCATTACTGTTATAATCTGGGTTAAATAACTTGGTAAATATAAATAATAAATTGATAAAGGACACTTTTAGAAACTAAAATAAGACAAACTAAGCACACAACTCTAAAATAAGCATATTTCTTTGAAATAAGCACATTTGCGTTTTCTAAGACACTGCGCCCAAAAATAAGCACAAATCTTAGAAATAAGCACGGAATGGTAACCCTGGTTTCGGCCCTATTCATTCCATTCCGACCATTCCGCAATTTAGTGAGCGTTCCGAACAATTCCGACCATTCATCATTCCGTAAATTAGTGTTACCCCGTTTGGCCCTTTTTTCTATGAAAAATTAGCAATAGAAAAATTTTTGGCGCTCCATCGATTTGGTTCGTAAAAAGTAGCGCAAAAAAAAACGCTCTACAAATACCGTATACAGCAACGCACATTATTTGCCACCCACACAACAAACGCTAACTCGCACCTTAACCCAAATATTGTGCGTTGATTTCATAATTGTGGTAGGATTAAAGTGCCAAGGATTTCCTGTGGGTATGAGGTTTATATTTCGTTATTAGTATAACCCAGGGGCGTAGCGTGGGGGGTATTTAGGAGTCTTGACACCCCCCTTTGAAATCTCAGTAAACAATGATCACAAAAATAAAACCGTAATTGCTGCGATGTTACATCGGAAACATTGCACCTGGCATCTAAAACACGTCGGCCGCCTAATCAGGTCGTTGCTTATCGCCGTTAATCACCGCTTGTTATCGTTGTTTCATTTGGCATTTCACCCGTCACCGACTCAAGTAATCTGAAACAGGCCTTTTAACGCATATGTATTTTATTGGTAAAACGAACAGATTTCTCAACGACGTAGAGAAAACAAGCGTGTAAACTACATTTACGTGCAATAATTGCCTGTACGCCGTTAAATTTTCCGGACATATTGGCGGCGCCGTCGTAACCTTGACCACGCATATTGTCTGAATTTCAATCCCACCTGTTTAAGCTGTCTAAGCTTCCCACCTATTTAAGCTGTCTAGCGAAAGTTGCTCGATGTCAGAAACATCGCTAGTTTCGTCGGCTAAAACGCTAAAATAAAAAACTTCTTGACTCGTGCAATTATTTTTTGACGAATGACATCGCCGACAATATCAATAATTTAATTCCGGATTTGTGGACTGTAATACATGGCAGCCCGATTGAACTGAGCCAAATAGTCTGTGACTGAAGTATCCCCTGCCGAAGTTCGAAATCTTAAAAGTGCGCAAAAATTGCCTTCATTTTCTGCAGTTCGAAAGTTTGCAGGAGCAGCTTTAGCTGACCAGAATCGCGATGCTTGCGAAGGGGAATGCCTTGAATATTATACTCTCTACCACAGAAACAAGAAAGTTATTTTTTAGAGGAAGCAACCGTTGTTGATCTCTATCCATTTGTTCCAAAACGTCTCCCCTCTCTAAGACCTGAAGAAATGACTCCGCTTTTACGGTTGCTGTTTTATGATATTCGGGCGACGCGTGATCTTTCAACAACGTAGTCCCTTTTACATATTCTGCCGCAGTCCGTAGTGGAGTTTTTAAGAGCTGCTTTAGGGATGACCCTCCTGCCTTTTCCAGTGCAAACAAAACGCAATGTTTGCAAAATGCACCTTGCACTACATCGCTGTAAACAAGCCAAGGATGCGCTTTAAGCCATGATGCATGGAAAGACACATAACATATTTTGTTGTTTTTCATTCTTTCTAGTCTTGGGAATACGTAAGTTTCGTCTGGCATCCACGGATTTAACAAAAGTTTCCGCTAATTGTCGCCTTCGAAATATTAGCTCCAACGAAACTTCCAATGTCATTTGGAGACCCAGTTCCAGACGATTGTTGTTGAGGTGACACTATACTCGCTGATTCGATTTGTGTTTTATCTTTTTCACGGCTCGTTTCTGGCAATTCTAATCGACCACTGACACTCCTTGTGTCCAAATACGATGTGATTTTTCTTACTTTTTGCTCCTTTCTTTCTGGAGATGTCATATTTTTGGATAAAACTCGTGCTTTCACTGACAAACTTTCAAAAACACTGTCCACTAGAACAATATTGCTATCGCTTCACTAACATTTAACTCCTTTCGAATCCACGCTGTGCAATCGATTTATTTTTTATTAATGACCTAGATACTTTTGCCTCCCTTCACGATGAATCGTCTAAATGATATTTCCTGCTGAGGAGATATATTATTAAAACGTCGTCGAACTACAGCTTCCTGCTTAACTAAAAATAAATGGCCATCTTACTTGTTTGTTTTCTTTTTGTACAGTTTCAGCTGAATAATTTACTAATTATACCGAATTTAAAAAAGGGCGATTTTGAAGCCACGTTTCATACAATCGGCGAAAATATCACCAGATTTGTTGATAAGCAGCGTTAATTTTGCTGACAACGAAGTGCAACAGTTTGTGATTGACACGTCACAGAGCCTGTTCTGACACCACAATCTAATAGTTTTCGCGCACAATTGAAATCACGTGCCAATCGGACGTGAATGAGTCAACGGAGTGTTGTACTTTTCTAACGTCAAATAGACAAATTTAAAGAGCCGTAAGCTCCTAATAATCGCCGTTTTTAGCGTCTAGAATACACGAAACGTAAAATTTTTCGGGCTCCGCCCGTACCCGCTAAGGGTGTTCATACGACGCACGTGTTCGCTTTTGCTGGACGTTAAGTGTTTCTGCTTATTTTTTAAGACGTTATTATTCATTACAGTCAGACGGAAAATAGGGGAATTCCCTAAGTTGAAATTGCGGGACACCCCCATTTGAAATGGTCACGCTACGCGCCTGGACTATAACCAGGGTTGCCATCGACATGGACCCAAAAATAAGGACAACCGGAAAATTAGATTAGCATCTAAAAAACGTTTTTAGACATGCATTGCATTTGTACGAGCCGTGTCATATCACATTCCATACTTTTTGCCAGAAACTATCGGCTCGAGCAATTTATTTAAGGTTCATGGTTTGTTTTTCGCTCTATATTCCTGTTAATATTGCTTGAAGAGCGCTATTTTAAAAATCCGACATGCGATCAACCAGGTGAAATGTGGCGATCAAACGGTCGATCGCGATCGAAGTGTTGGCCACTCCTGCTTATAGCTTTGCTGATTTAATCGAAGTGTCGACTGCATTGCACCCATTTCCCCATTACCAACCACTACGCAAAAAATGCTGCCTTCGCAGCACCCTATTCAGTAACTGCCGTTTACTGCTAAAATGTCGTTAGCTGCTGTATTCTAGCCAAAACTGCATTTCCACTGCCCTAGCTATCACACCACTTAGACGTAAAATCCTGAGACTTGTACGCCACAGGGACGGAAGTATTTTCATTTATGATGTCATATAAACTCAATTTTAGAATATAATTCAACATTGGTTAACAGAGGAAAACGATCGAGGTTCTATAGGTGTTGAAAATAAGACAAAATAAGGACGCAATTCGAAAATAAGGACATTTCTTAGAAATAAGGACATTTAAGTTTTTTAAGACCTAGCCCTTCAAAATAAGGACGTTATGGCAACCCTGACTATAACCATAAAACTTTTCAAATCTGGATTCTCTTTACTTTGCTTTTCAGACAGTAGAAGAGAGACTGTAGGTTATACAGTTATTGGCTTTTTTGGTTTTGTAAAATGCAGCATCTTACTAGTCAATATTCTATTCTGAAGAAATGTTTTTCTATCGGCAACAATATAATCAGGTGAGTGAGATAAACCTTGTTAGGCATTTTGGCGCTCTTTCACTTATGTACGTGAAAAGTTGTGCAAAAAACAAAACAAAATAATACCGCATACCACAACGCATATTGTTGAGGTTAGGGTGCGGGTTAGCGTTTGGGTGAGTAATATTATGTTTATTATTAATAATAACTTGACCCACCCTCAACCAAACGCTAACCCGCTCCCTAACCCAAACAATATGCGTTGTGGTATGCGGCATTTGAAGAAAGTTTTTTTTTTATTAATTTTCACGTACCTAAGTGAAAGAGCGCCGGCATTTTGGTTGTTTGTTTGGCTTAAATGTGTAACTGACTGTGGTCAAAGTGCTAAATTACTACAAATTTGCCTTTAATTAATTTATATAACTACAAATTATTTTTCAAGTTACTTTTAGGGATTGAGATTCACTTGGCAGGTCGTGTGCTAATCAATATTTTTTCAATTAATTGGCATTAATCTTAACACTTTTGGAAAAGTTCAAGTAAAAGTCCATTGACTCTGATCACTGTTCGTTTGCCAGTCTGCATTACATTGCACTTTTTGTTGAGATTTTGAGCATGGTCAGTGCATTGGAGAGGGTTTCATGCAGACTATTTTATGCTCTCCAGTCAAATACATTTATGGGTTATTTGCAAAATCGATTTGCTTAAAAAAGTTCCTTAGTGTACATTTTCCGCACAATGAAGACTGGTTGACTTAGGCCGGTTGTTAATACAAAAAAAGTTGAATATTGTAATTATGCAACTACTAGGGTGGTAGGAATTACATTCTCCATTTCTTTCTTTGTTTTGGATCATAGGCACCGAATTGAGGGTGTGCAGGAATTTGATTAAGGTACACTTGAAATTAGTGTGTAAAGTCCGAAAAACAAAAACTATAATGCAGATATGCCACATGCCACCTGTAGCATAATTTAGATTCATTCCCTTGTGCCAAACTTTCCTGAATTATAGCATAGAAATGTACCATTTGTTCACATCCACAAATATATAAAACAACCTAGTGGGAAAATATGTGTTAAGCAATCAACTTGTGACATAACAATTTCTAAATGTTACGTATGTTGTTGCATTTTGACGCTTAATATGTTAAGGAAACTGAATAATCCAAAGCATAACCTTTACAATGTCACCAACATGAAACAAATTTGTCTCTTTCACACAATTTAACTAACATAAAAATATGACTTTCAGAATTTGTTTTATGTTTTTCGATTCATACAATTGAAGAACTTAATAAAAAAAGTTTGCAAAAAGCTTGAGCTATTCGGTTAAAAAAGATATAACATTTATAAATGTTTCACGACAAGGTGGAAATGGGTCATATTTTGATTGGTGGTAACAGTGGAGGCTTTATTTTTGCAGCAAATGCCTCTAGTGAAATGTGATTCCCTTATTTATGGAATTGCTGAATCTAAATATAATGCTTATCACTATGTGATGCTCTCTTTTATGTAACTTGCGTTTAAAGTTACTGACCTCTGCTTCATTTAAAAAAAATAAAATTGAGAACAAGTATTTGGAATATGTAAAGTGTGCTTGATAGTTTGCTATTAGTATTGATTAATTATTTGTTGTAAAATTTGTAAATTCATAAAACAACTTAAAAACAATAAAAAGTGCTAACATTTCAAATGTAATAATACACTGCACTTACATTGATTGAAAGATTTGTATTTAACCTATTGTACAACTTCTGAAAAAATAAATAAATTGAAGGTTATGAGACAAAGTATGAAACAGAGATTTTTTTTCCTATGTTTGATAATTGTGTTTAGGTGTTGTACACGCAACAGTAGGTCAGACCACTGCCAGTTATTTTTGAGATTTCAATTTTTGCATATTGTATCAATAAATGGAATATGGCAGATATCTTTAAATTGAGGCCAAAACAATGGACCACATGGCCCCATAAATTTTACTTTAGGACATAGTTGCCATTTTGGACTGTTTTTTTATCTAGTTCTTTTGTATGATAGATCTGGATCTTTTGGTATGATAGATCTAGATCAGTGGTTCTCAACCTTTTATGCCCCATGGCCCCCTTTGATAGGCTCACAACTATCCTGCCCCCTGCTTATAAAAATACCTAATGGGTATTTAATGTGTTTTCACTTGTTTTACTACTTCACGTTAATAACAAATACAGCCGTTGAACGAAGTCCAACAACAAATCGGTTATTTAAATCAACTTAGTTGCAAAGCTCATTCTTGTACTGCACCAAGGTATTTTTTATTCGGCTCTGTTTTTATTAAGACAGACGAGTGTCATTACCAGGCGCATTTTCTTTACGTCGTTGAGAAGTCTGTTAGTTTCACCAATAAAATATATTTTCATTATCAGGCCTAATTGAGATTTGGTCCAAAAAAAAAAATTAAAAAAAAAAATTTAATTTTAATTTTTTTTTTTTGAAAGATCGATTTTCCAAACAAACGTGTGCTTGTTCTACACATATTCAATCAATATTTTTTTCAAATGCTGAATATGTAGGAACATTTTGCACTAAAATTGGCAGAAAATACTTTTTTTGTGCCATTCTGAAAAAAAGTACGAAGCATCTTGTTTAGCAGGGAAAAGCCTGTGTTAAGCATATAGATTGTTTATTAGTTTAAAAAGCACAAAATTCACACCCATTGCTGAAGTACGTATGTGTGCCTAATCTCCATAATAAAAGAGAAAGTTGTGAGATGTGTGTGTGTGTGGTTGTGAGATGTGTGTGTGTGTGTGTGTGTGTGTGTGGCAACATGTTCGCCCAGTCATTTTACAATTATTTGTGTTACATCACAATGGAAATGTTACGTCACACTCAATGCGATTTACAACATGGTACAATGTTACCAAGATTGTGTTTAAGCATGTATACCAAGCCCCAGCGTTAGTTAATTTAATATAGGTATATTTTGAAGTTTTTGTGGAACCCCGGTTGAGAACCACTGTTATAAACTATGCTAACAAACGTGTGCAACGTTCCAAGTAAAGACTCAAGTTTAACAATGCTAAATTTAGGCAGAATTTGCAAAATATTGCGTTTGTTGTTGCAGTAAGTAAAAGACAGTCCAAGTTTAATTTACCTGCCGGGAAATAAAAAAATAAAAATTTAGGCAGATCGAAGATCTTACGAATAACCGGTAAATATTCTTTTTAACCTGGGCAACGCCGGGTATTTCGTCTAGTCAAAATAAAGTACGAGCAAATCTTTATCTCCAATCTGTGTGCTGCCACCACAATGTTGGGTGACCTAAACATTTTCACCTTCACTTACCAATTTCCATCACTTACCAATTCCTGCAGTTTTTAGTGGCTTGTGGTTGAAATGAGTTCAATGAGTGTAGTAAAACTGTTAAAACGAATTAAAAGTTTTGTGTTTAATGTGTTAACTAACTTTAAATTGGTTAATTTGGGCTTCTCATTTTGGTACAAAAGTGTATTCACAGTTCTCTGAAATTGTGTATAATTTGAGCATAATTAATCAATTGCTTCCGTTTAGTTCAAGCATTAAAACAAACTTGGGTTTTATGTAATGCTGATTTCAGTATATATAAATTAGGGTCAGTGTATTGAAAAATTGAGGACCACTGGCATAAATTGTTAAGGTTTCTAAATTTATACTGCTGCACACATCCATCTGAAAAATAGCTGGCACTTTTGTGACAAGAGGTGTTTCTGAATTCCTTTTGAACCTTGTACACAAAATAAATATCACGGTCATTATCATCCGAGACAACACAACTATTTTGTGACTTACACACCCCTCTGAATTCACATATAAAGGTATAAAGAGCACTGCAAGTTGTTCCAATTGACTATATTTTGTACAGACTGTAGTGTTCGGCAGAGTCCAACAAAACAAGTTGCACAGAGTCGAAACCTGTGAATCAATTAGTAATTGCAAAATTACAAATAAACACTTTAGAAATTCCACGTACTGTGCTGGTTAAAGATTATAACTGTAGAGAGCTTTGGAAATGTATTTAGAAGTCAGGAAACTTTAAATGCAATATAGAAGAAATAACCACAATGTTTTAAAGCATCATTTTTAAATCAAGCACCCCCATAATAGTTTGCTGCTAAATAAAGCCTTCACCGAGCAAAAAGCACTCAAGCAAAACTAAAAATGACCTATTGTTATTTAATAGTCAAACAACTCAAAATGACATATCTTTGGAACCGCTCTTTAAAGAATGCTAAATTTTTTGCCAGTTGTTTAATGGGATAAAAAAGTGCACAAGTTTGCTCGCAAAACAACTTCTCTATATGTAATAGTATTAGAGAAAAAAGCTGACATGTATCCTTGCAGATTCTTCATCCCCTTTATGTGTTTGTTATTTTCTCAAACAAATATTTTCCGAAGGCGCAACTCTTAAACACTTTAGTAAAGTTGCGCTAGTTAGGCCCATGAGTTTACCAGCTTCTGCTAACTTTTCCATGGCTAACGATATTCATCTCTTGGTGGTGAAGAAAACTGAAGAGAAGTAATCCCGGACGAACCCCCGGTTGTCATGAACACAATAATGTGCCCGGTATTTTGGCAATACTTAGACGCTTTTCAGTCTAGATACCCAGAAGTGGTAACTTTTAGTTAGGCTTTCGGCATGGGTTCTCAGTCGCCCATAAACCCACACTTGGTTACCTTGTAACTTTTGATGTAAAATGACCTGCTTTTTCAAAATTAAAGCTGTATGCTTTTTTCTTGAAGCCATATATGATGTGCGACTTCCTTGCCCCCTTCATTAAATGTAATATACATATGTTTAATAAAAAACTTACAATCTACATTGACAGTGTTTTTTATCACATGGATAGTGTCATCAAATATTTTTTTAAATGCACATTTTGGTGCATTTCACCTATCAATGAAGTCTAATATTTTCCCTAATTTATTTTATTTTTTGTATTATCCAGAAAGAATATTAACACATCTGGATATACCTTATTTCCGAACAGAAGATTCTATGACAATCAAACCTTTTATGAAAATGTAAGATTTGGACACAAATATGGACACAGTAACATACGCAATATTGACAGAAATGTTGTTGCATTACAAAAAAGTGCTGTTCAACTTCGAACAGTAGTAAGAATAGTGGACAATTCTGCAAAGGGCCTTGCAACACGACGGCGAAATCCAAGAGTTATACGCTGCTACAACAAGCGAAGCAAAAATGACAAAGGCTGTGTAGGTGACATGGTAAGAATTACCCTAAATGGGGAAATGGTTAAAGCATTTGTTGTCGGACAAAAACAACCTATGGGTGTGTTAAAGCCCCGGATGGATAGTAACAATGTAATACTATTGGATGATGATGGTAACCCTCTAGGAACAAGAATAACTGTACCGATTCCAGCATGGTTACGGAATCACAAGCATCCAACCGAGCATCTTCCACCAATGTCAAAAATTATTGCTATTGCAAGCAGTTTTATTTAGTTTTACTAATAAACCATAAAAAAAACTTTGTTTAAACGCGTCTATTAGTTCAAAGGTTTAGTTTATTACCATATTAGTTGTTCACCCCTAACATTCTTAAAACAGTGGCTTTTCGCTTTGAAGATATCCTCCACGATATCAACCTAAGCTATTGTTTTGCCAAATTATACGTAATGTAAATACAAAGATTACCGTTCTTTGCATGAATAGTGTTTCATGCACTTGTTTATATATATGCTTAAGCCCACTTCTGGTGAAACCTATCGGAGTCCGGGGTAACCAAATAAATGATCCTGAAGTACATTCACAATTATTTTACAGATGCAAAACTAAGATAAATTTTAAACAAAACTACAATTTCGTAAAGCTCCGTATAAACTTGTTATCATGATTTTTGATATTTTCATTTTTTTATATTAATTAGGTCAAATACGGTAGATACAAGTTAGGTGACCCCTGATTATGCCAAGATTTTTAATGAGAGTTAACCAGCGGGCCAGAAAACATGGCCAGGCTGGTCCACGCCAAATGAAACTTTGTACATTAACCAGCGGGCCGGAAAACATGACCAGGCTGGTCCAATATTGCCGCCACCTGGAGCAACAATATTATTTGCGTATCCTTCGCTGGCCAAACACAGTAGATTAGTATTTGTTATAAACCGCTGTTATTGCCAATTTACTCGTGCTCAATCAAGTCTAAAAATGTGTTCATTTGACAGAGTTTGGACTACCGTGCACTTGACTAGATCAGGGGTCCGCAAATAGTGGGCTGAGACCCAAATTTGGGTCACGAAAGCCTTAATATATTTTAATAGGGGCCTATTTTGGCAAGTTCTTTTAACTGTTTTCCTTACACTAATTTATATAGAAGAGACCCACCTTCCTTCGAGCGCGACTAGAATGGTCACGCGAAATATATACACTAAGACCCGTAAATGTTTTGAGACCTTCGTTCGATCCAGGTAATGGCAAACAGCCCTTGCAATCCAACACTATTTTCGCCATTACCGAAACACCAAACTGATTAGCTGAGCGGAATCTGAGTTAGTTTGTGTTTTAAAAAAAACTCTCTTTAATTATAAAAGGTTTAAAACTAAAATTTTGTCGCGGACCGGCCTTAAAAAACAACAAATGTTCAGGAAAGGAAATTTATTACAAATTTTAATGCGAACTTTATGCTTGTTTTGCCACAAAGAGATGCTCCCACCTAGGAATTAATAAACTAACGGAAACCCGCGGGTGGCATCCGGCCCGCCAAGCAATTTAATTGAACCCAGCCCGCTGCTCATTTTAATAAAACTTTTGGGCCTTAACGTTTTTTCTTAAACTACACTTGTATACCATTATTACCAATTCTTATACTCTTACCAGCTTGTCAAATTAAGGATATTTAACGCATTCTTTGAAAAGAAGTCACACTTTTGTATAACATATAATAATGTATGATTCCATTTCCAGTCCCTACACGACACTTTCAATAGTTAGCCTACGTAATATAAACACGAAAAAATGGCACTATGAAAAAGTACGAACCACAGACCGACACCTGAAAAGTATAGGATAGACATACGTACATGGCTTGCCAGAATGTCTTTTTTGACAACAAAAATCATTTTTTAACGTGGTTGATGTCAGAAAAATCGTTCGGATTTTTGGCTTTTTTGTCATTTTTATAAGGTTTAAAACTAATTCATATACATACCTTTTTTCGAAACCTTTCCTGCCTAAATATCAAAATAATAAATTATTTCATTATGGGACATAGTTTATATACATTGTTTGCAGGAAATTATATTGCACTTAAAGGTGAGCACGCTTAAAATTAAAACACGTGATATTTTAGCCCATTTTTCGATATATTGTAAGTACTAGAAGTTAGATTTTGTAATAAAAATATGCAATATGGATGTTGTGAACGTGCTATGTAACTCATATGGCCACGACACACTAGTTGTTTTGAAACTCGTGAGAGATTGAGATTTTTTATCATACCAATCAACCATGGAGTAGCAGGCTATATTGAAACGAAGGTAAATGTGTTTTAAATATAAAAATACATTTAATTATTTTTGACTTTTTATCAGGTTTTTACGTACAGTTCGTGTTTAAATAAAATTTTAATCTGACAACACTGCTACGGACCGGTAACCAACTCCCCGCGGACCGGCGTTTGCCGACCACTGCTGTAAACAAAGCGTCGTGATTGTTTTCTTAAATTTAAAATATTCAAACTTAAATCAGATAAATATTTTTTTTGCTTAACGTGATATGTAATAAGCATTATTGTCTCTATTAATATTAAAATTATAAACTTTGCTAACATAAACTGCTCAACAGAGGCGCCTGCAAAAATTTTTCCAGAGGGTCAATCAGGGGCGTATCCAGAAAATCGAAAAGGGGGTTCTGCATTTTCAACTTAGGGAATTTTCCGACTGACGTTAATGAATAATTACGTCATAAAAAAACTTATCAGAAACAGCCAATTAACATCCAAGCAAAAGCGAACTTTTAGATGCAAAGCGACCACGTGCGACGTGCGTCGTCGACAATCCTTTCAGGCGCCAGCTGCGAAACCACCGTGTGCAATCGTTAACTTCAGGCGAAAAAACAAACCAAAAATGTGAAACACAGTATGTGTGATTAATTGTGATAGAATCATACATAATTCGACTATCCGCAGCGCAGTTTCCTTAGTTCCATAAACAGAACTAGCGCTAAATTACAGGCACGCCTTTCGCCACCTGCAATACTAAACTAAGAACGTTTTTCCCGGGTGTTATTAAGCCACGATTAGCGCAACATCTGCTGTGTGCCAAGTCAGCTAAATTACAAGCTGGTTAAGGGAAAATATAAGTTGTGTCAATTGCACACTTAACACGTGGTCTTAGAATATGGTTAAAGAGCCTAAACTTGCGTTAACTATCATTGCATAAAAGTGGAGACTTTGAAACGCGCACGACAGTCACCATTATATCTCCTTTTAAGAATCTGCTTCAGTTAAATTAAACAATTCCTGATGTTACACCAACATCGGATATTAGCGCAGAGAGTGATAAACAGCGGGGAACATTAACTGCGCCTAACTCGACGTTTTTTAGCGAGAAAAAAGAAAGAAGGTTTGACTTAAAAAAATGCACACAAATCGTTTACAAAATGAAAAAAACATAGTCATCTTTCTAAAATTGCCGTTTAGTTAAAAATGAAAAAAATAAATAGTTAGGAGTTATATTCAACGACATCCTAACTGTATTATATCTTCATGAGAGCAATACGGTATAGGCCTACCTTATATGCCAGCTTACAGAATTACCCACCCAGGGCCTAGTTTATCTCAATAGGTTCAGCTCGAACTTCGTTTTTGTATGGTATAGTAGAGAGCTAAACCACTATATTATAAGTATAGTTGTATATCTCTAATTTGGACAAATGTATTGAACAGTATTTGTTGTATTTTTTTCGCTTGTGATTTGGATTTATCTCATTTCCTATTTCGATAACTATAGGTCTTTATTATTTTTCTGCAATTATTTTTACGGTGTATTTCAACTGTTTACACAACATTTTTTTTTAAATAACCAGCGTCTTGTTTTTCTTTGGCTGTTTTATAGTTGTTTGTCTTTGAAATGACAAAAATATCAACTAAGCATTTTTGTGAGTTTTGCATAGACTCAAAAACGTATGATTGACGACGCAAAGACTCTACTTCACGGTCTGTCGGCTGCCAAGCGCTATAATGCGTGTCTTTTAGTTGTATTAAAATAAGCGACAAGTAAAATAATAAAACACTAAAACAACGAAAAGCGGCCAACGCCTGAAAAGGTGACAGAAAAGTCAATTCCCAGGGTTTCTAGAATGATTCTCAAGCTGGCCCCAAAACACGACTGCCGACATTGGTTTTCGTTTAGGCCTACTACAACAACGAGAGAAAAAATGGTGTGTGTGTCAAATGTAACTAATTGTTAGGTGCCAACGAAAAACGTGATAAGATAAGAAATAAAGCGTGAAAGGTGAGATGCAAAAGTGGAAAAGCGATATAATTTACGTGAGTGAGAAAGAAAGAGGAAAACGAAAACACGCGCATAAACGATAAAACTGAGAAAAATAACGCACACATAAACAATAAATAGTCGGTGCAAGAATAGGTCAAAATTTTGTTTTGCGCTCCATTTTGGTTTCGCATCAGCATAAGACGCGTGACCCAATTACTTAAAAATCACGCCGCTTCGAACAGTTTGTTAAACTTTGACAAAAACGATAATATCACTTACAAAAAGGGGTCAAGAACCCCCCTCCCCTGGATACGACACTGGGGGCAATGGATAATGTATAATATTTTTACCCTTCATAACAAGTAATACCGGTACATATTACACTTACAAGTAATACTAATAATCCTATTTTGAAATTCCAGGGGGGAGGGGGTAAGTGCCCCTAACCAACTAGAAGTTTTTAGCGAGAAAAAAAGAAAGAAGGTTTGACTTAGCGTTGTGGAATACACGCTTGCTAATCAGTCAACCTAAACGAATAACGAAAGAGCAAAACTATCCGGCGTTTACGGTCGACCAAACAAAAGACGAAAAACGGCGTTTCGCGCTCGATTTATGTTTCGCTTTAGATTAAGACGCGTGACCCTACTACTTAAAAAGCACGCCGCTTCCAACAGTTTGTTAAACCGTGATAGAAACGAATAAAAAAACGATAATATCAATTGCAAAAAGGGGGGTAAGAACCCCCCCACCCCCCTGGGTACGCCACTGGTGGCAATGGATAATATATAATATTTTCATTATAAAATTATATAATATTTTTAACCTTCATAACAAGTAATACATATTACACTTACAAATAATACTAATAATCCCATTTTGAAATTCCAGGGGGGAGGGGCAAGTGCCCCCCTTGTCCCCTCGTGGGGGCGCCCATGATGCTTAACCAGGTTATGAAGTTTTTACCCAGGGAGTCAAACCTGAACTTTATGAACCGGTTTTGGGTCAATATTTTCCGAACCTGAACCGAACACTTTGAAAGTATCTGAATCTTAACCGAACCCGAACCTGTAAACAAAAGCGGATCACTCCAGCATGACGTCACAACTTCTATTTTACAGAGTCAGTTACGCCATGTTCGAAATTTTATGAAAAAATATGAATATTGAATAAATAAAACGTTGATTTTTTATTTTTCACATATTTCAATAATGGGTTGCTGTTTTTAATACGTCACGTAACTTGTTTTTAATACGTCGCGTAACTTAGATCAAATGACTTACAATTCAAAGATTATTCTCTACATTTATTGACCCACATTTTTAGATTTAACTCAACTTATATTGTTTCCAAACTGGAAATTTATAAACCGGTTTCGAAATAACGACTGTCGAACCGGAGCTGAACCGAAACTGTTGAATTGATCGAAACCGAAACCGGATTCCGAAAAAAATCTTGAACCCGAATCGAACTTGAACCGGAAAAGTCAAACGGTTCGACTCCCTGTTTTTAACAAACTTTAACGATATAAACAAGCTATTGTAAGCTTTATGCGAATCTTCATATGGTTAATGCATTTCTATACAGCTGTGGGACATATAGCGTTATGGAAATGAAACCTATACCTTTGCGGAAATATATTTTTTGTGTGGTCAAGCGTCGTCCATCTTTAAAGTTAAGCTGGACAAAGCTGGAGTGTTTAACGGTCTTGTGTGAAAGTGTCGCGTTTTGGTTTTAATATTGTAACATATTGCCTTGAATTCTTAAAACTTATATTGCCCCCTAAAAAATCCTTAGATCCGCGCCTCATTATGTTAAGCTTATAGTGTTGAGTTTCCTAAAAGGATTGCGAGACGTCGGGCATTTTTAGTGAGTTGCGCCAAAAATCATTACATGCCTTGCCAGTAATTATTGCACTAAGCTAAGTGGCGTACGGAGGTTGAAGGGTTTATGACGGGAAGTTTGTGGGGCTGATACCCCAGGAACACATATTGGTTGCTAAATCACATTTGTCATCAGAGTGAGACATCACAAGTAATAAAACTCAAGGCTTCTTTTTAGTAGAGATATAGAACTCTTTCTCGTTTAAAATGAACAAAACGCATAACACAGATTTGTCTTACTAAATAGAAACAAAATAAGTTACTGTGTTTTTGTTAGCAAAGCTATTTTATTAAAAAACAACTCGAAGTATTTGGATCGAGGGACCCCGGTACTAGTAATTTGGGGTCGCGTCAAAAAGTATTTGCGGCCCCTTGCACTATGGGAATTTTAAATCATCTGTTGGATGGCAGGCTAATTGTTCTTCATTATTTTTGAGATTTTAAATATATCGGCAATAATTTATAAATTGTAGATCGAGTCCTTAATTTTTAGATTTATGCAAGGAGTAGCACATATTTTGGTGTTAGACTTGATCTAACTTTTTCGTATAAATGCCATTTGCTAATATCAGCACAGGTTATCATGTTTTATTACATTTCAATTCATAACCCTATTAAGAGGCCTAAAAATTAGGGTTGGGGCAGTATGCTTTTATTGGTTCAATGTTGCGTTTTTTGTTAATTCTGCCTCATGAAAAAAATTACACATGTGTAGATAAGTAACTGAAGAAAACCGATTCATAATGTAGCGATTAGTGAACACTTGGGCTGCTATGTTTTATAGTTTGTCGATTTTGGGACAATAGTTGGTACTTATTACAGCCGATCTGGGCTATGTTTAGTCAGAACAATATGATATGCAGGGTCGTATCCAGAAAAGTAAAAAAGGGGGTTCCGGAATTGCAACTTGAGAATTCCACTTCCGTATGACGTCAGTGCACAATGACGTCATAAAATAGTTATGGGAATGACGTCATAATATAGTGATTGTAACGACGTCATAAAAAAACAGACACAGTCAATTAATATCCTGAAAAAGAGAACCTTTAAGACGCAAAGCGAACACGTGCTTTGAAACCGCTTAGTTTGCAATCGTTAACTTCAGGCGAAAAAGTAAACCAAGACCGTGAAATATGTGTGATTGATTTTAGTCGAATCGTGTTTAGAATATCAGCAGAGCAGTTTCCTAAGTTACATGTACAGGACTACGGTACGCTAAATTACAAGCACGCCTTTCGCCACTTGTAACACTGAACGAAAATCGTTTTTTTCCGGGTGTTATTATGCCACGATTAGCGCAACTTACGCACAGCTGACAGACATGACTAAACGCGTGTTTAGCGATATAGCGCGTGCACTACTTTTTGCCGTGACTAAAGATGTTTTTTGATATGAGTTTTTTACGGTTTTTCGAAGATTTTATGTTAGGAAAAAACTCGACGTTTATAGCGTGTAAAAAAGAAGAAAGCTTGACTTAGCGTTGTCATTTGTCGAATACACGCTGGCTTATCAGCCAACCTGAACGAATATCAAAAGACGTGCCTCACCTGCCAATATCCGACAAAGTAAAAGTTATATCAAAGAGATGGTTATCACAGCATAATTATTATTTGCAAAAAATATTATTAAGCATTGCACGTTTATAAGTGCGTTAATTTGTATGAATTGCTGAGGCCGCCCTTCCGCAAATGTTACGTTTCTATACCCAAAGTGTGCTTTACCTTTTTTTATTTCTGTGGCGATAAACGCTCAGGTGATAAAAATCGTTGAAATAAGATGTAGAGGGCATGATTTATTACCAACTAATGGATTTTGTATTTTACCGTACGTTTTATGATGTCTCTGCATATGTGACAGAATTATCGCCTACTATAAGAGGAAATACCCGGCGTTGCGCAGGTTAAATAGGGTTACTTGTAACAATATTATACAGCCTTTTGCTATAAGCGCGATATATTATGTGCATTCAGGCAATGCCCCGATTTTGCGTGGTTAAAAAGTGCTGGGTCGAAGAAATACTTTATCACAATTAAAAGCAGCAACAGTATTACGTCTCACTAATCTCACAACATTAGCAAAACAGCAGCAACTAGACGGGGTTGCGGTTGTTGTATATTTTGTCATGGGGTATTTTTCAGGGCCTTATTTTCATGGGTGATTCAATAATTGGGTCATTATAAATAGAGTTCTCTACCAGGTTAGTTTTTGTAGTATTACGTTTGGTTTATTCGTTTCACGCTTTACATTAAGTTGCAGTTTCTCTTGTCTTGTTTCTGCAAGCAAAAACAAACCATGGGCCAAAAATTTCCTGCCTTCACTTCTGACGCAATATTTTACAAAACAAAAATGCCCATCGATTTTACCCTCTCCCCCTAACCAAATAAAACTTATTTCCCCCCTATTAATAAAAAACCTGCAATCCATTAAAAAAATATTTTTGATTCCCCCGAAACCAAAGATAAACGATAAACAAAACTGACATTCTCCAACCGGGAGTAAATATTTCATTAACAAAACAATATTCTTGAATTTTTTTTTCAAACGCCCTTCAAAAAATGCTACCCCAACCCTTGGGCCAAAACCACAAAAATCTACAACCTTCTTCATCATCTTTTTTTATCTAAACTCAAATTAACTTTTTGTATTGATTTCCCACAAAAGCACCCGATTGTTGGGTTGTTTAGGCCTGAAAAACAAACAAGTGATTCGTAGTATCCTTTTTATGGTTTATTAGCGGTTTGATTTACATAAATAGAATATTGGCGAACACTACAAAAAGGAGATATATTGCTAGATATTACTGTCGCTAGGTAGGCGTAGAGAGCTTCAAATAACTTAACGTCACACTATTTTATTGCGAAAAAATAGGACCCGCTCATAATTTTGAACCTATAAACCAAGATTACATAATAAACATAAATTTTAAAGATGAAAGCCGAATATGTCTAGTTGTAAAGGTTAACTTTATGAGTACCAGATTATAGACCCTCAAAACTGTTGAGGCACAATTAACAAAATCCGTTTTTAAATAAGAACAATGAACATGGTAAAAACAATTAAAAAACATTTTCGCGCTTTGCGCAAAAACACTTAACTTAAGCTGCTTGTTTGCGGTCTGTTTCGCGTGACAACAGCAAGTTTCTTAAAGTTTAAAAACCTTATGACGTTTCCGGCCTTTTTATGCCCCTTAAACCATCATGTTGTTTAGCAGAAATTATGTAAAAATATGGCAACCCTAGTAAATAGCATTCCCCAACAGATTTTGTTTTGTTTACTTGTAAATATAAAATCACTATATCATCTTCGTTGAATAAATAGATGACTGCTTTTACCAATATAGACAAAAAAAAATTACATTTCATTCTTAAAACTGTAAGATTTTTGTCTAGAATTCATTAGACTGTTTCTTACCGTATTCCGTATTTGTTTAGTGAGATAAAAATTTAGAATGCACACACAATTTCAAGATGACGTTATACTTTTCGATGAACTGGTTATACTGCGAAATATAAATGCTTATGGTAACATACTAAACAGTTTCCATAAATGCATATGACATCCGATGGCCAGGGAGACTTTTAGGCTTTGTCTGTATTTGTTTGGCATACTGGCTTCTGGCGTTTTACAGCAAAATACAACGCTTTGACTTAATCTGTTTCCCTGCAATCAAAGTGCCCCTTTGTCATTTATTAGCGCGAAACAGCCTCCACAACATTTTCCTTTCAACCTATTATGGCTATCGAAATTATAGTCCGAACAGCTGTACCAAATATTAAAGTTGTACCACACTTATAATGGATCTTGCCCAATATTCGACTTTTAACATAACTTATGCCAGCCTTTGCGTTTTAAATGATAATCCTGGTAATGGAGATTGTAATGTTTCTGTGTGTGTTTTGGCTAAAAGTGAAAATATTTTGCTCTATGCATTAATAAAACAATTAGTGCATGTTCCACTTAGTAGATTGCGGCAAACTCGTTTAGTTGTTTTAAAACAGGAAACGAAATTTCCAAAACCACAAAAAAAACTGATTTCGTTTTATAATTGCCCAATATATTCTACCATTACAAGCGAAAAGTTTTACAGTTTTTGTGTAATTAATTTTTCCAGTTAAAATTCAAAATTGTAATTCTTCCTAATCGTTGCGAATAATTATATTTTTTATGATAGTGAAGCAATAAATAAACGTTGTTGGGTAATCGCAAGCGCGTAAAAGTTCCGGTTATGATTTAGCGTAGCCTAATTCGGTTTGATTATTATGTTTCGCTATTCATTACGTATTTTCGTTCCCATGAGGTGCGTTGGAGGTAACTAGAACCACATTACTGCAGTTTGTACTTACGCGACAATAAACATAAATTATATTGCGTTAAGCGGTTTAGGCGGTCAGGCATCAGTTTCAATATAATGCAGCCAACCAAAGATCATTTCACTACAGAGCAGTAGAAAATCCCCCAGACTGCAGCTGCGAAAAAGACGTCAAACGTTTGTACGCCCAACTGTGACATAATGGATGAAAGACACTGATAAATTGCATTTTTGTTTTAAAAATGATTTTCCTAAAATCCTAAGACTGCAATTGACATATCATCGTGACATTAAATTTGAAAAAATAATTTGTCCATTGAAAATCGTTTTTTAAACATTTAAACCAAAATAGACAAATGTTTTACAAAGAGCCCCATGAGATACAAAGTTTACTTTTGTAAATCTTATAGAATTGCACAACGATTCCATTAAAACGAGCTAAATCATACTATGGCCACAACGTTATACAATGTTAACTTTTAGTTTAGAATCCATAACATACCGTAGTACGGGTTTTTAGAGTAACATCATAGATTTCAAAGAATGGATTATATTGTGGTTTACCTAATGCATTAATGAACAAAAATACACAAATCTATAGGCTTATAAAAACACTAGACGAAATACCCGGCGTTGCCCAGGTTACAAAGAATAGGGTAACACTAATTTTCGGAATGATGAATGGTAGGAACGCTCACAGTAATATTATTAAAGATAATAACACTTGACCCACCTTCACCCAAACGCTAACCCCCACCCTAACCCAAATATTGTGCGTTGGTTTAATAATTGTTTTAACGGGGTAACACTTAAATTATTGAGCGTTCCGACCATTCCGACCATTCATCATTCCGTAAATTAGTATTACCAAAAAGAATATTTACCGGTTATTCGTAAGATCTTCGTAAATGACATAAACAATGCAAACATATTTTTTTAAATGTCATAACAAATTTGCTTATGCCTAAACGTTTGAACTGAGTGTCACTAAATAGAAATTTCAAATCATGTGATGTGAAGTCGGTTAACTATAGCGCACAACACTTGGCTAGGCATGCAATACATCTTTTAAGTAACGAAAACCTGTGACGTTTGTCAATTGAGAATAACTCCCAAACGTAAAACTTTAGGTTGCAGCAGCAATTGCTTAGACTTTATTAAAAGCGTCATGTTTAAGCAAATACGTAATCCCGGTGCTAAACTGCTTTAAACGTCAGAAAAATCCTCATTGAAAAAACAAATGCTTACTGTTAACTACTGTTATAAACGCAATATTTCGCAAACTCTGCTAAGTATTGCGTGGGTAAACACGTTGTGAGAAGTCATTAGGCTTTGGCCTCAATCACTATCGCTAACAAACGGCTTAAAAATAAAAATTTAATTCTTCGTAAATTTGTGAACTCTACCTAAATTTTTCGCGTAAACAGGCATCAATAAGTTCCTAAACATAATAGTCTTAGTTGGAAACATTATTATTTTACTTTATGAAGGAAATGTACTTATAGTTTTATTTTTTTATTTCCCGGCAGGTAAATTAAACTTGGACTATATTCTACTTACTGCGACAACAAACGCGATATTTTGCGAACTCTGCCAAAATTTGGCATTGTTAAACTTAAGTCTTTATTTGGAACGTTGCACACGTTTGTTAGCATAGTTTATAATAGTGGTTCTCAACCGGGGGTCCACAAAAACTTCTCAATATACCTATATTAAATTAACTAACGCTGGGGCTTGGGATACATGCTTAAACACAATCTTGATAACATTGTACCATGTTGAAAATCGCATTGAGTGTGACGTAACATTTCGAATGTGATGTAACACAAATATATTGTAAAATGACTTGGCGAACATCTTGCCACATTAGTTGAAAACATTAAAATTTTACTTTACTAAGGAAATATACTTACTTTTATTTTTTTATTTCCCGGCAGGTAATTGCGCTTGAAAAAAAGTGTTGCGCGGATACCTTAAACTTGGACTATATTTTACTTAAACTCTGCCTAACACAAAAACTTCTTTAAACTAACTAACGCTGGGGCCTGGGATACATGTTTAAACACAATCTTGGTAACATTGTACCATGTTGAAAATTACATGTCACATTTTATGAATCGCATCGAGTGTGACGTAACACTGTATGCAACACATTGTAAACAGAAAGTGAAAATTTCAAGAGTGAGGTTTGAACTCACGACCATTGGTTCACGAAACCAGTTCTCCACCACTAAGCTAATGCGGTGCAACATTAAATTGATCGAAATTCATATTATATTCATCACCGACTGTGCGAACATCTTGCATCACAAACTTTCTCTTTTATTATGTAGATAATGGACAGTTTTCGTAATTGCAGATAACAGCCGATGGCAGGGAAGATGTTTAGGTTTCGGCTGTAAGTATTGACATACTTGTGTCTGGCGTTTCAAAGCAGAATGTACTCCCTTGGCGGAATCTGTTTCGCTGATTTAACAGTGCCCCTTTGTCGCGTAACGGGAGACAGTCTGCCGGGTTCGTTTCAACCATATCCTTTTTGGGAAATATTGCTACCGCTAGGTTGGAGTACAGAGCTAAAACCAATTTTGCGATGACGTCATATTTTGTTTGCAATTTCTACCCTCAGCTTAAGGCCCCTGGGTAAATAGACTTCTAAACCCTTAAAGGCTCATCTACATATACGCCTCCACCTTGCATGGACATTTCAAGTCTCTCCAAATTATAGTTTTCCTGTAAAACTCTGGACAAAAAACGGTCTGAAACAAACCAAAAAAAACATAAAGGACTAGACGGGGGTGCGGTTGTTGTATATTTTGTCAGGGGGTATATTTTCAGGGCTTAGTGTTTATTCTCAATTTTTACTTTATTTTAATTTTTTTTTAATATTTTGTATTGTGTACTTTATATTATATATTTTGTTTTTCATTTTCCTTAACTTGTTTCTGCAAGCAAAAACAGATATGGGCCGAAACTTCCCCACTTAAAATATGCCTTTGATGCAAAAGGGGTTCAAATATGACGTAGAATTTGGGGAATGATCGAAACATATATTTGATAAATAGAATTTACGTAGATAATGCGTATGGACATTTTCTTACATTTTAACCAGCTTTTACGTGTTTGAAAATCAAATATTATCATTCTCTTAAAGACTAAAAATGGTTTAACGCCTATGGTTTGCTATACTTTTGCAAACTTTTACTCGGTAATTTTTTACCATGGCTTGGTCCGAGCAATCACTGTTAAAATAGACTTTAAATCTGTAGTTTCAAACAATATGAAAAACACTATTATGTTCTCAATACGCAAACTATTAAATCGAAAGTTTTGATAGATGTTTAGGCCTGATGTTGGTATGCTGGTTGGAGCAAGATGCACGACAGGTGCTAACAGAGAGGCGTAGACTGCCTCAAGATTTCGCATTTAAACTTGCGGCGGTAAATACACCCTATTGACACTTAATTATTAGGCGAAGCTTATCGCGAAGTAATTGGTCGCAAGCATTATAAATGATTCGCCGATATTCTGCTTTGAACATCTCTACTCGCAATGCTTCCCTCCGTTAATTGTACGGTGGGTGAAACTTTATTCACGGCCTTACCTCTTTGTGTATTACCGCGACAATACGATGAAATACGATTTGGAGAATATTGGAAAAATCGTATTTGGAGAATATTTGCTATTTGCACCTGTTCTGTATGTTACTCCAATCCAACAAATCAACACACAATTAAGTTGTGTATAATAATATAATAACTTATGGCTTTGAAGCGAAAGGGGTTCAAATATGGCGTAGATTTCGGGAAATGATCGAAACATATATTTGATCAATAAAAATTTACGTAGATAATGCTTACGGCCATGTTATTACATTTTGGTCAGCTAGCATGTTTAAAAAGCCAATATTTTCATGCTCTCTAAATGATTTAACGTCTATGGTTTGCTATACTTTTTCCAACTTTTACTGGGTAATTTTTTACCATGTCTTGGTCTGAGCAATCACTGTTGAAACAGAGTTTAAATCTGTAGTTTTGAGCAATATGCAAACACGTTTATGTGCCTAATAAGCCACGTTTTATATTGAAAGTTTTGCCAATTTAAATCCAATAAACGGAAGATTTATTTATATATGACGCCATTTATGACGTAGCTTTGTAACGTCGTCGTTAAGAATGCGTTAAACCAGAGGTTCCCAACGTGGGCGGTACCGCCCCCTTGTGGGCGTTGGTGAGTTACAAGGGGGCGTTTTGGGTCTTTTTCTCATTTGGGGGGCGCTGAACACAAATAAGGGGGCGTTACACGAAAGTGCAAAAGTTCACATAAAAAATTATAACAAACAGTAATGTAGGTAACTTTTAACCTTAAATGGCAACTTCTTTACTGCGAATTTGTAGTAGTTTCCCGACCATTGTTACGTAATAATTGGCCTTCTTATGTAAAGTTGTTGGTTGACGTTGCGTTTCACCGTTTTATGCGCGGCAAAATGTTTGTATATTTAAAGCAGGGGTCGCCAACCTACGGCCCAAGGGCCGGATTCGGCCCGCCACCCCTGTGACAACGAGACACGAGTCCATTTCAAATACTTTTTGACTATTTTAACTTAGTACGGGCTAAAAATTTTCGCGCTTCGCGCGAATGATCTTTATACATCCTGTTTGTTCACGTTTCAATGATGTGTTTGGACTTGTCGCAACACGTCAGCACATCAAATTAATTCTTTGTTTTATCGCCTTAATGTTGCGTCATGAAAGTTTTTGTTTAAATTCGATTGCCGATATCTCTTGCTAGAGTTTGCAACGAATGCCTTGTTACACCAATTTTTATGCGTCAGAGCTGTATGTGAGGTGACGTATATCCGTTTAATGTGAGCGCTTTGTTTTGAAATTCGCCTTATTGTCAACAATTTGAATTTTGCAAATTCGCTGCAAATATTATGTGGTTGCAAGAAATCTACGTAACGGAATTTTACCGAAAACTTTCCGCTTATCGTTTGCACATTGGCTGCAAGGAGTAACGTAAACATTAGAATATGGTTACAAAGAATTTAGGCCATAGATTTTTACTGAAAATTTTCCGTTACGACACATCGATTAAAACAAAAATTCTCTGTGTAAACACAATATGACAAAATGGCTTCTACAGACTAGATCAGCGCTTCCTTACCGTTGTGCCGTGGAAGGCTGCCAAGTGCGTCACGGACCAACGGAGAACGTATTCAAAATATTACATATATTTTTTAACATTTTTTGATTTTTTGGGGCAATGTAATAAAAACTAGATTAAAGTGTTGTCCGCTCCTGCTTATAGCTTTACTGATTTAATCAAAAAGTCGACTGCATTGCACTCATTTCCCCAATACCAACCACTTCGCAAAAAATGCTGCCTTTGCCGCACCCTAAACAGCAGTAACCCTGTACCTACTGCTAAAAAGCCAAAACTGCTGTACCACTGCCCTACATACCACACCACTTAGAAGTAAAATCCTGAGACTTGTTCGCCACAGGAGTACCTTTTCATTTATAATGTCATAAAATATCTGCGCAAAAGCATAATTTTGGAATATTATTCAACACCGGTTACCAGAGGAACGATCGAAAGTTCTGTAGTTGTTAAAAATAAGACAAAATAAGGACGCAAGTTGCAAATAAGTACAAATCGTACAAATAAGGACGGTACGGCAACCCTGGTGACATGCCTACGTGCCTACGTATAATATAGCTATTGTCTTGATTGCGTAATATACCACACTGCACGCATTGCTTTTTTCATGCAGATCCTCTTCTTTATAAGCAAGAGCTTTGAATGAATACCATGCTTTCAAGTAGCCAAACAAACTTGTGTGCATCTGTTTAGCCACATATACCCCCGCATCTTCTTGCACTACGTGTATACGCAAGTGTTTAAGTGAGATTCATTATTAACCTAACATCATCATATGCCATAATTGATATTAAAGAAATATCAATTTAGATAAGATTGTATAAGTTTTGCAACTGTATTTTCAAATATTTGGCCATATTCAGAGTTTAAAGTAACTTAACAAATGTAACATGCACATTTGCCTTATTACAATTTAAAAGTGAAGCCCATATTTTGGTCTTAATGTATACGCGCATACGGACTTGATGTATGTGCGTATACGGACGTGACGTGTGCCTATACGGAAGTGAAGTGGGCCTATACGGAGGTGATGTGTGTGTATACTGACATGATGTGTATGCGTATATGGACGTGAAGTGTGCGTATACGGACGTGATGTGTGCGTATACGGACGTGATGTTTGCGTATACGGACGTGATGTATGTGCGTATACGATAGTGATGTATGTGCGTATACAGACGTGCTGTACGTGCGTATACGAACGTCATGTGTGCCTATACGGACGTGATGTACGTCAGTATACGGACGTGATGTGTGTGCTTATACTGACGTAATGTATGTACGTATACGCACGTGATTTGTGTGCGTACACGGACGTGATGTAAGCGTAGGGGACGTAATATGTGTCTATGCCCTTATACGGATGTGATGTATGCGTAAACGGACGTGATGTGTGTGTATACTGACGTGAAAGTGTGCGTATACGGTGTGCGTATACAGACGTAATGTATGTACGTATACGCACGTGATTTGTGTGCGTACACGGACGTGATGTAAGCGTAGGGGACGTAATATGTGTCTATGCCCTTATACGGATGTGATGTATGCGTAAACGGACGTGATGTGTGTGTATACGGACGTGAAAGTGTGCGTATACGGTGTGCGTATACAGACGTAATGTGTGCCTGCCTATACGGACGTGATGTGTGCGTATACAGGCGTGATTTGTGCGTATATAGACGTGATTTGTGTGCGTATACGGAAGTGATGTGTGCCTATACAGACGTGATTTGTGCATATACAGACATGATTTGTTTGCGTATACGGAAGTGATGTGTGTTTATACGGACGTGTTGTGTGTGTATACCAGAGGTGGGCAACGTGCGGCCCTTTTTCATTTTTTGTGTGGCCCTTCACCTTCTTCCAGCTATTTTTCCCTAAATAAGGCTATGAGTGTGCACGATGTTGGGACTTTTGCTTTATCAGTTTCGTGTTTGATGTGCGAAGTAACCCATAGGCTACACCGCTACACTATAATGCAGTTTAACTCGAATGGGAAGCATCTAATGCAAAACATTCTTCATTCATAAAGTTTTACTTGTGTCACTTTGTTATGATAAAGAATTGTTTTGCAACAATTACTCTTGTCTAGTACGGTCAAGGTGTAACAGACTTTTGCCACGCATGTTGCCTGAGATGTTATGTTTAACCGCTGGTTTTGAATTAAGGCTGTTAATTGTACTGAGCCGATCCGTACGAGAAAGGCGTCATTGGAATTGTAGGAAAAGTTATTTCCGAATTCACAAGTAGACAGCACTGACAAAACTGCCGTAGTTGCAGCCTATAGTAGCTCATTCGTTTTTCTACTAAAAGCTGAAAATATGAACTAGTGTTTATTTGATATGCGGCCCTCCTGTAGGCATTACATTTCCTAACTGGCCCTTGTGTAAAAAAGGTTGCCCACCCCTGCTCTAACGAATCGCTTTATTTGAGTGAAGCAAAAGAATAGTTTTGAAACCATGACCGTACAGCTTAAAGTGGCAGCGCTCATTAACACAACGCAACACTACGACGTCACAATGGACAATTCAACTTAAAGCATGCAATAACGACCCCCAAAGGACCGCGGACGCCAGTTTGAGAACCACCACTATATGTCATCTACAGTGATGTTTGTGTAGACGGACGTCATGTATGTGCGTAAACGGACGTGATGTGTGCGTATACGGACGTGATTGGTGTGCGCATACGGACGTGATGTATGTGCGAATACGGACGTGATGAATGTGTATACGGAAGTGATGTGTGTGTATACGGACGAGATTTGTGTGTGTACACAGACGGGATGTATGTGCATATATGGACGAGATTTGTGTGTGTACACAGACGGGATGTATGTGCATATATGGACGAGATTTGTTTGCGTATGCGGATGTGATGTATGCGTATATGAAAGTGATGTGTGCGTATGCGGACGTAATGTGTGTGTATACGAATGTGATTTGTGTGCGTATACGGAAGTGTTGTGTGCGTATACGGACGCAATCAGCGTGTTTACGGACGTTATGTGTGTGTATAAGGACGCCATGTAAATGCGTATACGGACGTGAAGTTTTTGTATACGGACGTGATGTGTGCGTAGACGGACATGTTTTTGTGCGAATGCGGACGTGATGATTGCGTATGCGGATGTGGTGTGTGTGTATGCGGATGTCATGTATATGCGTACACGGATGTGATGTATATGCGCATACGGATGCGAAGTATATGTATATATATACAGACGTGATTTGTGTTCGTATACGGAAGTTATATGTGTGTATACGGACGTGATGTCTGCGTATACGGACTTGATTTGTGCAGACGGACGTGTTGTATGTGCGTATGCGGACCTGATGGCTATTTATAAGGATGTGATGTTTCCGCATACGAACGTAATTTGAGTATACGAACGTGATGCATATGCGTATATGGACGTGATGTTTGCGTTTACGGGCGTGATTTGTGCGCATAGACGAACGTGATTTGTGTGCGTACACGGACGTCATGTATATTCGTATACGGACGTCATATGTGGGTTTACGGACGTGATATATGTGCCTAAACGGACGTGATGTATGCATATCCGGGTGGAATGTATATGCGTAAACGGACATGATGAATGTGTATACGGAAGTGATGTGTGTGTATGCGAACGTAATGCGTGCCTATACGGACGTGATGTAGGCGTATACGGAAGTGATGTGTGCATATACATACGTGATTTGTGTGCGTATGCGGAAGTGAAGTGTGTGTATACGGACGTGATTTGTGTGTATGCGGACTTAATGCGTGCCTATACGGACGTGATGTATGCGTATACGGAATGGATGTGTGTGTATACGGACGTGATGTATATGCCTATACGAACGTGAAGTGTGCGTATATGGATGTCATTTGTGTGCGTATACAGACGTGAAGTATGCGCGTATATAGACATGATTTGTGTGAGTATACGGTCGGGATGTATGCGTATACGGACGTGATTTGTGCGTATACAGACGTGATTTGTATGCGGATCCGGACGTGATGTGTGTGTTTACGGACGTGATATATGTGATTTGTGTGCGTATACAGACGTGATGTATGTGGGTATATTTACATGATTTGTGTGCGTATAAGGCGTTATGTAAGCGTAGGTGGACGTAATGTGTGTGTTTGTGGACATAATGTATGCCTATACGGAAGTGATTTGTGCGTATACAGACTTGATTTGTGAGCGTATACGGAAGTGATGTGTGTATACAGATGGGATGTATATGCCTATACAAACGTGAAGTGTGCGTATACGGACGTCATTTGTGTGCGTATACAGACGTGAGGTATGCGCCTATATGGACATGATTTGTGTGAGTATACGGTCGGGATGTATGCGTATACTGACGTGTTTTGTGCGTGTACAGACGTGATTTGTATGTGCCTATATTTACGTGGTTTGTGTGCGTATACGGCGTTATGTATGCGTATGTGGACGTAATGTGTGTGATATATGTGCATAAACGGACGTGAAGTGTACGTATACGGACATGATATATATGCGTATACGGACGGGGTTTGTGTATACGGACATGATGAATGTGCGTGTACGAACGTGATGTTTGCATATACGAAATTGATTTGTGTTCATACTGACGTGATTGGTGTGCGTATACAGGCGTGATTTGTGTTCGTATACGGTCGTGATCTATGCGTATACGGACGTGATTTGTGCGTATTCAGGCGTGATGTATATGCGTATACGGGATATGATGGGTGTATATACGGATGTGATGTATGCCTATACGGAGGTGATGTATAAGCGCATACAGACGCGATTTTGCGTATATGGATGAGATTGGTGTGCGTATACCAACGTGATTTGTGTTCATATACGGAAGTAATGTTTGTGTATACGGACGTGATTTGTGCGTATACAGACGTGATTTGTGTTCGTATACGGACGTGATTTGTGTGCGTATATAGACGTGATGTATGTGTGTATATGGACATGATTTGTTTGAGTATACGGTCGTGATTATACGGACCTGATCTATATGATTATACGGATGTGATGTATATGCGTATTCGGAAGTGATGTGTGCGTATACGGACGTAATGTTTATGTATACGGACGTGATATGTATGTATACCGACGTGATGTATATGCGTATACGGACGCAAAGGGTGCGTATACGGACGTGAAATATGGGTATACGGACATGATATATGTGCGTATACGGACGTTATTTGTGTATATGGGCGTGATGTATTTGCTTATACGGCCGTGATGTTTGCATATACGGACGTGATGTTTTCATACACGGACGTGATGTATGTGTGTATACGGACCTGATGGGTGTTAAAACAGATGTGATATTTGTTTATACCAACGTGATGTATGTGTGTATACGGACGTAATTTGTGTAGATGGACGTGATGTATATGCGTATACGGACGATGTTTGAGCATACGGACGTGATTTGTGAACGTATACGGACGTGATGTGTCTGCGTATATGGACGTGATTTGTGTGAGTATATAGACGTGATGTGTGCTTTTTACGGATATGATTGGTGTGCGCATACGGACGTGATTTGTATTTGTAAACGGAAGTCATGTATGTGCGTGTATATTTCAACAGGGGGGACATGACCACCGTGCTATCTGAACTCCACTAAATCGAAACTGAAACAAACTGCCATGGTATTTCAAAGTGCATACTGTCAGGTCGCTTATAGATTTATTGTACATTCACATAATTTAGCATAGCTCGCTTTCAATAAAAGAGCTCACAGCGCAGTAAAAACGGGTCTCGCAAGTAAGGCATGCATCAGTTGACTGTAGTGTTTAATCCAACAGCAGCGTGACACTATATAGCACAAGAGCGACTGCGATGGAGATTAGCTGAGTCGAATGTTGGCTAGATTTGCCAGAACGGCCACGAAAGGAAATGAGTATCTAGGTGAAATATTTAACACTTTACCAGGCGAACACGCTATAATTACAAGCACAAACTGTTATACTTTTTACGGGGCTTAGTGTATATATTTCGGGTGACAATTTTAGTCGCGCTCAAAGTAAGACGGCTCTCTTGTATACAATTCAGTGTACTAATGGAAACAATTCGAAACTTAAAATATAGGCCTCTATTATTAAGGCTTTCGCGACCCAAACTGAATGGTCCCGCGACCCAAACAGGGGTCGCGACCCCGTATTTGCGGACCTCTGGTGTAGAGGCTGTGGCAGGTAAGTCGTGGATATAGACATTGAAAAGCTGTGGAGCCAGGACTGATCCTTGGGGAACGCCGTTTTTGAGGCGTCGTAGCTTGCTCCGTTGTCCAGAGTTGGTCTTGAGGACGAAGCTACGGTTTTGTACTAGTTCCATAATCATGTGAACCATGTGCTTGTCCGGAAGCATGCGCAGCAGTTTGCAGACGAGGCCGCGGTGCCACACCATATCGTATGCCGCCGTGAGGTCAATGAATACGGCACCAGCCTTTGTTTTGGCCTCAAAACAATCTTCGATATCTTGCGTGAGTTTGATTACTTGATCCACAGTAGATCGTCCACGTCTGAAGCCAGCCTGTTCGCACGGAAGTTGTGGATCGATGACTGGCTCGACGCGGAAGTGGATAAGACGCTCGAGGATCTTAAAGGGAACGCAAAGCAGAGAGATCGTCCGTGGGCTTGTTGGGCTTTGGGGTCGCAATTACTGTTGCCTTTCTCCAGATCTTTGGGATTCTGAGGTGTCACAGACAGGAATTAAAAACGGCGCGTAGCCATTCCTTTAGTACACTTCCGACATTTAGAATGAACTCCGGACAGATATGGTCAGAGCCCGGGGCTTTTCCTGGCTTGAGGCGTTTGAGGGCCGCAGACAGTTCTGCAGGAGTAAAGTCCCCTGAGAGGTTAGAGTCTACACTACTGCTCTTCCGAAAGGCCGACACTTCCTTGGCTACAAGTCTGGAGGATTTGCGGTCCGTTTGTTGAAACGTTCCATTTCTCACAAGTTGTGATGCGATTGCGTTTGCTGAAATGGGGCATTTCTGAGGGGAGGGTGTCGACCTACCAGTAAGTTTGTTTATCGTTCTCCATGCCTTGCGACTAGAGTGTGTATGGTCAATGGACTCATCGGGTACGTCGGTTTTTATCGAGGCAGGTAATTAGGGATGTTGCCGCTTGGTCCGTCTCTGGACCAAGAGTGGCGCTTAAAAATGCGCTGTAAAGGCGACGACACTCTTTGTTCCAACATGGCGTGTAGGTCTTCCGGAAGCCACGAGGTACGGTTTGTTTGGCCGCGCTTATTAGGAGGTTGCACATGTCTTGGTATGCCTGATTTATGTTGGGTACGTCTGGGGATGGAAGGTCCTTCGCTTCATCGTTGGTAATGCGGTAAAATCGTTTCCAGTCAGCCTTACGAAAGTTCCATCTTTTTACCGGCTTGCACGTTACTGTTTCCACGGGGTTTGTTGAAGTTATCAAAGATGGTCGATGTTGTGACCGTGGAAACTTTTCAAGCACGTGTCGTTCCGGCAGAGGAAAGTTACCGGCGGTCGCTGCAAATGCCAAGTCTGGATTTGTACCAGTGTTCCAGCGAGCAGAGTGGAAGCTACATTTATCTTTACGGTTGTGCAGCAAAGACAGGCCACTGTGGGAGGCCCAGTTAACTAAGCATTCTCCATCTCTGCTGCTAGTGCGATAACCCCAGTCTGTGTGCTGACAGTTAAACTCGCCAGCGTAGATCGTTGGGGGAAATACACCGGGAGACAGGTCGCAGACATTTGCGCTGGCGGAGGCTTGTAGACATTGACGATGTTAGCGCCATGAACAGACGTATTTAGCCATTCTACCTCTGAGTTGATAGGAGATTGGCCCCCTGGTGACCAACTTAGTTCCTTTCGAACTAACGAGGCAAGGCCATGTTTTTTGCTTGGAATGAACCCAGCTAGCACATAGTTGGGAAGCGCTAGTTTGTCTGATGTTAGCCAATGGGTTTCCTGGAGTAGAATGATCGATGCTTTGTTGTAATGAGCAAGCTGTTCGATAATATACGGACATGATGTATGTGCTTGTACGGACGTGATTTATGAATACCGACGTGATGTATATGCGTATACGGACGTGAAGTGTTCGTATATGGACGTGATTTGTGTGCGTATATAGACGTGATGTGTGTGTATACGGATGTGATTGGTGTGCATATACGGACGTGATTTGTGTGCGTATACGGAAGTCATGTATGTGCGTATACGGACGTGATGTGTGGGTTTACGGACGTGATATATGTGCGTATATCGACGTGATGTGTGCGTACATGGACGTGAATTGTGTGCGTATACAGACGTGATGTATGTGCATATATGTATAGAAGGGCGCTTTGTATTTTATGTATTTCACTTTACTTATAGGAACTGACGATGCCAGTATAGGCGAAATATATATTCCTTTTTAAAAAATGTCTCATCCTGATTTTACTCTGGTTTTTAAACTTTGAGTTTTATTGCATATATGTAAGTGCATATATGTATATGATTAGTGTGCGTATTCGGACGTGATGTATGCGTATAGTGAAGTGATGCGGACGTAATGTGTGTGTATGTGGACGTACTGTGTGCCTATACGGACGTGATTTGTGCGTATACAGACGTGATTTGCGAGCGTATATGGAAGTAATGTATGTGTATACGGACGTGATTTGTATGTATACGGATGTGATGTATATGCGCATACGGATGTGATGTATATAAGTATAAGAACGTGATGTGCGCAAATATGGAAGTGATGTATGTGTATACGGACGTGATGTATGTGTATGCAGACGTCATTTATATGCGTATACGGTCGTGAAGTGTGCGTATAAGGACGTGATGTGTGCGTATACAGACATGATATATGTGCTTGTACGGACGTGATTTGTGTGTACCGACGTGATGTGTATGCATATACGGACGTGATGTGTGCGTATACGGACATAATGTATGTGCTTATACGGACTTGATTTGTTTATGCGGACGTAATATATGTGCGTATACGGACGTGATATTTGCATATACAGACGTGATGTATGTGCGTGTACGGACCTGGTGGGTGTGTATACGGACGTGACATTTGCATATACAGGCGTGATGTTTGCGTATACGGACCTGATTTGTGTGTGTATACGGATGTGATTTGTGTGCATATATCGAGCTGATTTGTGTGCGTATACAGACGTGATGTATGCTTATACGGACGTTAATCGTGTGCGTATACGGTCATAATGTATGTGCGTATACGGAAGTGATGTATGCGTATATGGACATGATGTATTTGCGTATACGGACGTGATGTTTTCATATACGTACGTGATATTTGCGTATACAGACGTGATTAGTGCTATGGACGTGAAATTGTGTGTGTATATGGACGTGATTTGTGCGCGTATACAAGCGTCATGTATGTGCGTATACGGACATGAAGTGTGCGTATACGGATGTTATGTATATGCATACACGGACATGAAGTGTGCGTATACGGACGTGATGTGTGCTATTTACGAACATACATCACGTCCGTATACGCACACAATTCACGTCATTTACTTCCGTATATGCACATACATCACGCCCGTATACGCAAACATCACGTCCATATACGCAGATACATCATGTCCGAAAACACAAATCACGTCTGTATACGGCCAAACATGAAGTCCGTATACACGCACAAATAACGTCCTTATACATACACAAATTACGTCCGTACACACACACACATCACCTCCATATCCCCACACAAATCACACCCGTATACGTAAACATCACGTCCGTAAATTCAAAAATCACGTCCGTATACGCAGATACATCAAGTCTGAAATAACACATATCACTTTCGTCGTTTGTATACGCATACATCATGTCCATATAGGCACACATTGCGTCCGCATACGCTTACATCACGTCCGTATACGAACACAAATTTTTCCAGCGGTTTCCTAAAATTTGGACACATTACGTCCGCATGCGCACACCTCACTTCCTTATGCGCATACATCACGTCCGTATACGCATATACATCAGATCCGTAAACACACAAATCACGTCCGTATACATACATACATCACGTCCGTATACGCACACATCACGTCCGTATTCACTCACATCAAGTCCCTATACGCACAAAAATCACGTCTGTATACGCACAAATCACGTCCGTATAGGCACACAAATTTCTCCAGCGGTTTCCCAAAATTTGGACTTGCAACTACAGTGGAAAAGTAATGGTTGTTTCTCGCTATGTCTTGTCGATAATACGAATATAAGCCTACGGTCAATAGTTCACGTCCGGAAAAAAGAATAAGTGGAGGTACAGCTAACAGCTGAATCAAAGAGTTATTCACAAAAGAAGTGCACCTTCGATACTCGTCAATGTTTATTTCTGATTTATGGCGCATAATGATCAGTTTTTACGTGTGGAAACATAACAAGCAGAAGCCAACAAGCACACTTTGTTTGATTGTGCAGCAAACTTGTTTGGCGGCCGTGTTGGGCAGGCTGTTTGGTCGCTGTCACAATCATTTAAGCTGTGCCTTGTCGAATAATTCATTTTATGTTGCGTTGATTGTATGTAGTTTAAATGCCTAGGTTTGTACCGCATCTTTAGAGATTAATGTTTGTCCTAAAGTAACCTTTGAAATCAGAAATAACGTAATAATTGCTTTTTTTGCGAAACCTAGATTCGAGTTAATTATATTCCTTCTGGACTCTTCTCTGACTTAAGCTGAATATTATGAAGCTTATGATGTCATAAACGTATTTACTCAACCTGACGTTTAGTTTTAACAATTGTTTGTGACGTAACTTAACCGAAGCTTCTCGTAGGTGGGAGAATATTTTTGGCATTACATAAGGCGGCATATTTTGAGTGTAAAAGAGAGGAAGGACAGAAATTAAGAAATACGTTGAAGTGCTGACAGTTGCTATCAAGTTTTATTGCGTTATTTGCAATTGCTATTGTAGATTACATCGCCCTTTTTGCCAGTTCTCTGAAGACTTTGATCAGCGATCTCAGAAGTAGAACTATTCAGTCGTTAATTGATCAGCGATCTCTTTCCTGGTAAAAGAAAAGGAAGACGTGACAGTCGCTATCTTGAGCATTTTTGAGATAGAAAGATTGTTTTTGCGATAAAATTTAGAATAGGCTCTTTCTTAAATACTCTTTCTATTTTTTAACTTAAAAATTTTAAGTTTTTGTGTGTTATTTCAGGTGAAAATGTCGCAGCGTAAACGCTTATCCTCTGATAAACCTAACATTCGAAGTATAAAGCAGTTCTTTTCTGGTAAACCGAAAACACGTACTTCTGCTCTAACCCCCGAAACCGCATCTGCCAACAGCAGCACAATTAAGTTCTGATTGTATTTTACTGAATGACCGCAATTCTGCTGAAAATGTTCAAGAGCAGTCGAATCTTCCTGTTGCATCGTCGACGACTGTTCCAGCTGCACCATCCAAGATGTTTCAATCGTGGATTAAACTGAAAGGTTTTGATGATGCTCTACGAATGAACGTGTTCACCCTCCATGCTATTTCACACTAAGTATCAAGATCGTGAATTAAATAAAACCAAAACAGTGGCTGAGAGAGTACTACACCTAATTTACTGGGTACTGAAAGAGGAAGTAGCAAATCGAAAAGTTGCTTCCTTGCAAACACTGGTTGACCGTATTGGTCACAATGACCGGCTTCGTGACCTGCGACATACCAGTTCAACAGCAGTGACGGAGTTTATTTTGCTCATCTCCGACCTTCTGACTGATCGCATCGTTGCTGATGTCAAGCAAAGCCTATACTGGGCTACCATGGTCGACGAAACAACCGATATTGCTACTTTGCAGCAATATATTACATTTGTTCAGTACGTCAATAAAAAGGGACGCCAGGCAACTGCATTTTTGGATATCCGTCGGATAAACGCTCGCCGGGCAACTGCTGCCAACCTATTCCGACTATGGAAAGAGGTCGCTGCTGACTACAGTCTTGATATGGGTAAACATGTCGCTATTGCATGCGATGGAGCTGCTGCAATGATAGACCGCTGAAATTCCCTCTCACAGAAATTGACTGCTCAAAATCCGATTACCTACAAAGTGCACTGCCATGCGCATCGCTTAGCCTTGGCATGTACGGACACGGTAAAGGAGCTACAACACATCCAGGATTGCGAACGTTGCTTAGTCCAGAAGTACTTTTCAATTTCGCCGCTCAAGACCGCAAAACTACAAGAAATGCAAACTGTTGATGTTGATTCGTCTGCGCGAAAATTAGTTAAAGCCTGCCGTACTCGCTGGCTATCTCAAATGGAAGCTTTAGTTGCATGAGATAGAACCTGAAAATTTGTTTAGTGATTGTGCAGTGCCAGTAGCCTTAGCGTGGTAAATGTTGATTTTTCTGAACTAAATTTGCCTAAACTCTTGGTAAGTTTACGTATGCTTGTAAAAGGCGTTGTGAATGTAGCTGACGATAAGCTAATGTAGCGTTTAGATTTTAAAAGTTATTTTCCTATTTTTTTGTGACCGTTGTCTGCTGACGCGTGACCTAGCGCCGATCCGAGTGCTAGCGGCCTTTCGCGATTATTCTATTCAATCTAGTGCAGAGGTTCTCAACCTTTTTGTACCCGTGGCCCCTTTTTGACGCTTTAGTCGCGGACCCCTTACATTTTTCTGGTGTAATTTTTGCATTTGGTTCTTTATAGTAATTCAGTATATCTGTGTACCTTCTGTTGAGCAAATGAACAGACAACACCAAATTACTTTATGACAAGAAGCAAGTCTTGAAAATGTGTGGTTGTGTTTTCGATAATGTTAGATGCATGTCATCTTTGCGAACGATAGTATCAACCAAAATTCCGTACATGTGAACTGTTGTAATGCTGACTTTCATTTTACAATAAATTTGTGTTACATCACAATGGAAATGTTACGTCACACTCAATGCGATTTACAACATGGTACAATGTGATTTTATAACTTACCAAGATTGTGTTTAAACATGTATCCCAACCTTAGTTAATTTAATATAAGTATATTTAGAAGTTTTTGTGGACCTCCTGAAAACGTTTTGCGGACCCCCAGGGGTCCGTGGACCGCCGGTTGAGAACCACTGATCTAGTGAATACGTTTTTTCGCATGCGGATCTCCGGCATGTTTTTTGTGCTCTTCTAGTTGAATCGTCAAATTTAAAAAAAATTGTAAAGTTTACCAAGAGTGCGGTTTATAAACGTTTCTCTCGTTTTTTTTCTTTATTTAGGCCAGCATTTCGTTTATGACTTTAGACATAGATTTCACTAGACATAGATTCCGAAGAGTTAGTTAACAAAAGACTGATATTAATAAATATTGTGCGTGTTATTTTGCTATTACCGTTATTATTGTGTTGAATATTACCGTTTTGTTCTATTACAATTCTGTTATTATTGCGGCTGGCCTTTATTTACCGTTTTTTGTATTGAAATAATTTTAAGGCTCTTTGGTGCTTGTATTTTCTGCAAATCGCTCTTTCATTGAATACATTTGCCCACCCCTGGACTAGAGGCTTAAATTCCCGCGTCACCTTATCGTGTGTACTGCTGAGATTTGTGAATATACTCAACAAGCAATATCTACTCAGTAAAGTGACTCTGTCTAGAACAGGGGTGTCCAACCTTTTTGCTATTGCCGGCCGCATTCAGATTAATTCTATAAAGCACGGCCGCAAGTTAATCTGGGTTATCTGAGAGACGAATTTCGTCGTGAATATCTACTAAACTTATCATACCTATACTTAATAGTGCAATGAAATATCAAACACAGTTTGAAACGAATTTATTCAATAAAAGTCTGCGACGTTGCAACTAGTGACTCGCTTGCTTTTGCAAACAAGCAGATAAATTTGCAAAGTTGGGAACCACGCGGGATACCATCAGTCTTAGTTGAGACTCCAGGTTTCCGTCCAACAATCGCGTTCGGTACTCGTTTTTCAGGTACTTCATTTGTGAAAAGGCAGACTCACACACGTAAGTGCTTCCGAAAAGAACAAGAGTTTCCCTTGCCAATTCTCGCAACATTGGATAATCAAGTGCACTTTTCCACGTGTCAAGCAAATTTTCTTCGCACTTGAACTTAGTCACAAGCTGCTCATTATTTTTTAATTCCTCCAGTTCCATCTGAAGATGTAACGGAAAACTTTCGGTTTCAACCAGGTGTGGAAAGGCAACGAGTCGCAATGTTTGCGAAATTTTTTGAAAATCTTGAAAACGATTAGCAAAATCTTGCAACACAGTATCAAAAACACCCGAAAAAAGAGTGATTGGAATGTTGTCGACCTGTATTTCGCAGCTGACGATGAGAGCCGTAAGTTGTGCAAAAAAGAAAAAATTGCGCTGCTGAAGATGATTTTTAAGAAGAAGACACTTGTCACGAAAATCCAAAACTTTTTTGTGCATGTTACATATTGTCGTACCTTTTCCTTGCAGGCTTCGGTTTAAATTGTTGACATGGGACAGAAAATCCACCAGAAAGGCCAGAGATGTGAGGAAGCTCTTATTTTGTAAAGGACAGTCTTTGTTTTTTGTGGAATAGTATTCCAGTTTTTCTTTGCGTAACTGCAGAATACGGCGAGATGTTTCCCCTTGAGACAACCAACGAACTGCGGTGTGATAGAGAATGTCTTCCGCAGACGTTTCGCTTATTTGCAGAAGTTCTCAAAATTGCCTATGATGAAGAGCATTCGCACGAATATACAAAATTATTCGATTTACGTCTTTTAAAGTGTCATTTAAGGCAACAGATTTGACACTCAGGGCTTCTTGGTGGATAATGCAATGAAGGTTTGTGAGCTTCTTATTATCGTACTCTTTTGATACAAACTCAGCAAATCTTGCAACAAAGCCTTGGGTGTTATCTATCATTGCAGGTGCTCCATCTGTGCAAATACCACGAAGATTTGTTAAGTTTGATCTATTGTGATTACAAGCATTCTTAACCGCCACAAATATGTCTTCACCACGAGTGCGAGAAGAGAGGGTTTCCATTGAAAGGAGATCTTCACAGAGATCAAAATTTGGAGACAGAGAACGAATGAAGACCAATAGTTGGGCAGAGTCCTTAATGTCAGTCGATTCATCGATAGCTAGTGAAAACAAAGTTGCTTCGTTGTTAACTTTTGTCTGCAGGGAGAGGGTCAACTGTTTGGCGATATCATCTTGGCGACGTTGAATAGATTTCGCGAGAGAGTATTTACAAAATACCCTGGCCTACAAAAACTTATAAATTAAGTTAACAATGTTGGAACCTAAGCTTTTTAAGCAGAGTTTGAAACAGTATGCTTTCTCTCCTAGGTTTGGCAAGTACTTAACGACTCTTGCTACTGTGTGTGGTTTATGATTTATTCTTTTTTGGTTTTTGGTATTAACACAATACAGAATTTTTTTGTGTGTGGCCATTTTAATCCTCAATGTATTCTCTCTCCATTTGCTCAATAACAGTTTAACTGCTCAGCCGTTAATTATGTATCATGAATACCTATTTTATCTTTGTGACATCACAATTCAGATTGTTACAAATTTTTTACTTGCTTTTTGCGCCAATCCATCAATGAAATCAACCTTTGATTCACTGAGAATGTAGCGAAACAGCTTAGCTTACTAATTTAACTGCACTCCCTTAACACGTTTCTAATCTGGATTTAGTATATCAACCATGAACGCATGCCAGTACTGGCACGGCCGCCAACACATGCTTATTAAAATACGTGTAAACGGCCGCAAAATTTTTCATTGACGGCCGCAGGTTGGACACCGTTGGTCTAGAGTACAAGAAGTGGTTAAGAATAGGTTATTTAGCGCCTGTTTTATGGAACGTGTAAAATAAATTAGGCCAGGGTTGTAATGACTTAAGTCGTTGGCTTGATTTAAGTCCTTTGACCAACATGACTTGAACACATATCACCTAAGTATTCTATGAACGCTGTAAACACCATTGTCATTTCGGCGAAATAATTTTTTGTAATTTTTTTTAGAAAATTTTCAACCCGTTTACCACAAAATTGTTTATTGCCAATCTAAGAACTAAAAAAAACATATTCAAGAAAATTTAATAGCGAGTTTTATAAACGTTTATCAGATAACCTATACACCGATATTTTTGTAAGTATTTGACTTAGGAAGATTCACACATTTTTTAATTGTAGTTTGTAATGATAATAAACAAAACAAACTAAAACAAAAAGCAAATACTGTTTCTGTATTTCACTTTCTAAACATTTATTGATACAACCTCAACGTAACCAATAACCATATATTTTATTTTTTTCATTAGACAAGAAAGAATGACATGGGGAAATACCTTGGGGCTTTTAAAGACGTAACAATAGCAACAATCAATAAAGGAAACGAACAACGAGGCAATAGTTTCAAGGTACAGTATTGAACATTCGCACAAAGAAAGGTACTTAAACAAATGTTGTAAATCAACTAAATCAATTCCTGATGAATTTTCCTAAAAATTTACTATGTGAATTTGAACATTTTACAGTTTAATTATCATGCGATAATCGAAACTTGACAGGCTATAACTTTTTTCCTTTTCCACGATTTTCCTAAAAATTACTGTTAAACTACCTAATACAATAATAATTAACATAACGTTAGTCACTAACTCATGCCATTAAGGTTTTTGCAGAAAAATAACTTTTTCGAAGGCCTCTCTACGAAAAAATTACTATATTTTACGTGCGAAACCTCCGAGTTTGGCGGGTTATAACTTTTTTTCCCTGCCCATGATTTTCCTAAAAATTACTGTTAAACTACCTAATACAACACTTAACAACATAACGTTAGTCACTAACTCATGCCATTAAGGTTTTTGCAGAAAAATAACTTTTTCGAAGGCCTCTCTACGAAAGAAATACTATATTTTACGTGCGAAACCTCCCAGTTTGGCGGGTTATAACTTTTTTTCCCTGCCCATGATTTTCCTAAAAATTACTGTTCAACTACCTAATACAACACTTAATAACATAACGTTAGTCACTAACTCATGCCATTAAGGTTTTTGCAGAAAAATAAATTTTTCGAAGGCCTCTCTACGAAAAAAATACTATATTTTACTTGCGAAACCTCCCAGTTTGGCGGGTTATAACTTTTTTTCCCTGCCCATGATTTTCCTAAAAATTACTGTTAAACTACCTAATACAACACTTAATAACATAACGTTAGTCACTAACTCATGCCATTAAGATATTGGTATTTTTATGTAATCTGATTTATGTTCCTGTTGGATGCATAAAAGGTAATGATTTCCGTTGCAGACTGTATTCCTTATGACAAGGCTTTCTACAACTTTTCTTGATGTCGCATATGCGTTGGTTTGTAACAAAACAAGAGTGAACATCCGTCGATGGTGCTCTAGGCAGCCTCAAGATATCGCACACAGGTAAAGAAGGAACATTGGACTGCCCTTCAACATATTACGGATGCATATAACTACAACGCTTGTTATTATATCGACATTAAGCTGTTTATTTGCTTGTGTTTTTGAATTGTAATTTTTAGGAAAATCATGGGCAGGGAAAAAAAGTTATAACCCGCCAAACTGGGAGGTTTCGCACGTAAAATATAGTATTTTTTTCGTAGAGAGGCCTTCGAAAAATTTATTTTTCTGCAAAAACCTTAATGGCATGAGTTAGTGACTAACGTTATGTTATTAAGTGTTGTATTAGGTAGTTTAACAGTAATTTTTAGGAAAATCATGGGCAGGGAAAAAAGTTATTACCCGTCAAACTGGGAGGTTTCGCACGTAAATTATAGCATTTTTTTCGTAGAGAGGCCTTCGAAAAAGTTATTTTTCTCCAAAAACCTTAATGGCATGAGTTAGTGACTAACGTTATGTTAATTATTATTGTATTAGGTAGTTTAACAGTAATTTTTAGGAAAATCGTGGAAAAGGAAAAAAGTTATAGCCTGTCAAGTTTCGATTATCGCATGATAATTAAACTGTAAAATGTTCAAATTCACATAATTCATTTTCAGGAAAATTTATCAGGAATTGATTTAGTTGATTTACAGCATTTGTTTAAGTACCTTTCTTTGTGCGAATGTTCAATACTGTACCTTGAAACTATTGCCTCGTTGTTCGTTTCCTTTATTGATTGTTGCTATTGTTACGTCTTTAAAAGCCCCAAGGTATTTCCCCATGTCATTCTTTCTTGTATAATGAAAAAAATAAAATATATGGTTATTGGTTACGTTGATGTTGTATCAATAAATGTTTAGAAAGTGAAATACAGAAACAGTATTTGCTTTTTGTTTTAGTTTGTTTTGTTTATTATCATTACAAACTGCAATTAAAAAATGTGTGAATCTTCCTAAGTCGAATACTTACAAAAATATCGGTGTATAGGTTATCTGATAAACGTTTATAAAACTCGCTATTAAATTTTCTTGAATATGTTTTTTTTTAGTTCTTAGATTGGCAATAAACAATTTTGTGGTAAACGGGTTGAAAATTTTCTAAAAAAAATTACAAAAAATTATTTCGCCGAAATGACAATGGTCTGTAAACCTGTAAGTTTATTATAATGTGGCAACTTACAACTTTCGGTAGCCTGGTGGTTTATTTTCAGCCGCGCAAGTTTAAGTCGAAATTTTATTTTCAGCTGCAAAACATCTCCCTCGCGCAATATCCAAAGTTTTCAATCTGGCCGCTAGATTATAAGCACGCCTTTCGCCAGCTGCAATACTAAACGAAGATCGTTTTTCCCGGGTGTTGTTACTTGTTATGCCACGATTAGCGCAACTACGCCGAGCTGTGTGCCAAGTCAGCTAAAATACAAGCTGCGGTTGGGGGGGAATAAGTTGTGTCAACTACACAGTGCACACTAAACACGTGGTTATAGAATATGCTTATAGAGAATAATTTTGCGTTTACTGTCATAACTTAAAAAAGGGCGACTTTGAAGTGCGCACGACAGTCATCATTATACCACCTTTTAAGAATCTGCTTCAGTTAAAAAAATTCCGTTGTTAACCAATGTCGAATATTTAGACCAGACAGCGAACAGTGAGGGACATTAGCTGCTCCTAACTTCGACATTTTAGCGAGAAAAAAGAAAGACGTTATTAATTGTCGAATTCACACTTGATAATATAATCAGTCAACCTCAACAAAAAACGAAAGAGTAAAAATATACTGCGTTTTACGGTCGACCAAAAAAGAGACAAAATCGGAGTTTTGTGTTGGATTTTGGTTACACATTAGCTTAAGACGCGTAACCCAGTTACATTAAAAACATTGCCGTTTCGGACAGTTTGCTATACCTTGACCAAAAAATGACAATATCACTCACAAAAAGGGGGTGGGGTGTCGCCCTTTTTGAACTCTGTATAATTAGTAAACTATCCAGCTGAAACTGTAAGAAAAACAAAAACATGGCCTATTACTGAAGTTAAGAAGGACATTTATTATCAGTTTAGCGGGAAGCTATAGTTCGCCGATGTTTTAATCTATGTTTCAAAATGCGACGGCCAAGCGCTTCTACTAACGTGTTTTAGATGCCAGGTGCAATGTTTCCGATACAACATTGCAGCAATCACGGTTTTAGTTTTTTGATCATTGTTTACTGAGATTTCACAGGGGGGTGTCCTAGACACCCCTCACGCTACGCCCCTGGCTTATGAGCGTGACGATATATATATGTCAAATATGTATGTTACCTATAAGAAAATACAGTTGCAAAACCAAGCCAATCTTATCTAAATTGATATTTATTTAACATTAATTGTGGTATATATTTTGTTAACTAAGTTTACTAAAATTAAGTAAATTAGCTGCAACTAATATTTTTTAGCATTGTAAATGTAAATATTATTGTTTTTTAACTTAAATATTTGGTATGAATGATGATAACTCCACGAACAGCATTATTATACAGTACGGCAAAAATGTATAAATATATACATTTGCAAAATCGAGAAATAAAGCTATTCCCAACATCATTTTACTTATGTTGAATTAACAATGCTGTAGCAACAATAAAAGTCTTTAAGGTCTGCTAGTAACTGGGTAAAATTATAAACATTTCTGCATTTATAACAGAAACAACCAACAATTAAAAACTACTGTAAATTGGAAAATAAAATACCCCAGAATTCGTAAATTAGTGCAATGATATTTTCGCCTGTATAGGCCCATGATTACCAACTAAACTATGTTTGAACTCCATTTTGACGCCATATATCACATAGTGCATTTGGTAGACAAAAACAGCTGTGTTAAGAGCGGCACAGCCCAAAAAGTTGAAGAACCCCTGCTCGAGAATATATATTTTGTATCTCAGGCGTATTCAAAAACAGACTTCTAAGTTGCAAACTAGTTTTTAGGGCCTCTATCCCCGATTTATAACCATGGACCAAACTTTGAACTTCTGGACATGGCTGATTGTTCCATATATGGAAAATGGATCGTGTACCGTACATGCCGGGCAAATAGCCTCTTCCTTATGGTACACATAATACAAAACAACGGCGCTGGTATAGAATCCTGCCACATTTTTGTCGGTGGGTTTATATCGCTAACATTATTTAGGTTAGGGTGCAAGTTGTTGTATTTATTTCTCTTTTGCAATATCAATTTTGTTATGTTACTCTGAAAAAAATGTGTTAGGATTGTAGACAAGTTCCGAAAGAAACTAAGGTGGGCTAAATAATTTTAAAATTGGGTAAGATTCAAACATAAAGGCAATTTCCATGGTTTTGCAGTAAAATTTGCCAGGTGTTGCACCCTAAGGTTGAAAATCACAACCTGGCATGAATTTGACGATCCTGAGATTTTCTAAATGTAATATATCCGGAGGTTATGCCACTACTAAGCTAAAATTCCCATACAAACCTTGTATCCAGCACACACACATTTTTGGCGAAAATATTATTATTCGTAAAGTTTACTGGGGTCAACTTACAGTAAATAGTAAATACCTCTCCTGTGCAAATTGATGGAACAGTTAATTTAACTTTCTGAAATTTTAGCCAACCTTACTACGGCCTTTGGAATTTCAAATTTGTTAATCAGCTTTCCAACTTTATCTAAAAAGGAGTAGTATAATTCTAGATTAGTGCTGTAAACTTGAGCAAAATGTTTTTTTGTAACTAGCTGGTTCACAGAAACAGTAAAAGGCCACTACCCACTAGGGCAGGGATGGCGAACCACTGACCCGCGGGTCACATAGTGACCCACCACTGCCTTCTCAGTGACCCACTTGAGGTTAAAAAAATGTTAACAAATATGTAAGTGAATAAACTTTTGTATTTGTAAATATGTCCAGTTTTAGACGTTTATGAATTCAGAAACATTTTAAACGTTTATGACTTCACAAACGTATTTATGACGTTTTGTGTTTAGTAGCCAGTTTATACCTCATTTAGCACTGAGCACAGTTAAAAATAGTTACTGGTGTTAACCTTTCAGGCAAGTCTAAATTAGATCATAGCATTCAGCTAATTTTTACTGTAAATTATTTTACAAGTAGTGAAACTGGTGGCAAGCAAGAAAATTTGAACCTGAAGTGAGTATTGGTGGCAGGTTGTTTTATGATGAGTGGACTAGTAAATTTGGTGTAATCAAACAGAAAGACAAAGCCTTATGTTATATTTGCAAAAAACTTATTATTGCACGTTTGTACAATATCAACCGTTATTTCGAGAGCAATCATGATAGTTTGTGCTCTATGAAAGAGAATGAAAAGTTTGAAGTGATTCAGAGAGTAGTAAAGCAACATAAACAGCAAACCAGTAGCTTTAAGAAGATCTTCAAGTCAACATCTTTGCTGCTTGTTTCCACGTGTCCCATACTATTGCTTTGCATCGAAAACCACTTTCTGACGGTGCTTACAAGCTTTTTAAATATGTTCAGAGATGCTATTTGAGGATTTTCCAAATAAAACTGATATTATCAAAAGAATTGATGAGCTAACTGTGGCAAGAAACACAGTAAAGGATAGAATAATTGCATTGAACGAAGATGTTACTGACCAGATGTTACTAGATTTAAGGAATGCAGGAATGTTCTCAATTTGTTTGGATGAGAGTACAGATGTTACCTCATCTTCCCGTTTAGCAGTTATCACAAGATTTCGAGCTGGAAATATAATAAAGAAGATCTCATTAAACTAATGACCTTATCTAAGAAAACAAGAGGTCAAGATGTAATGACTGAACTAAAGCAAGAATTTGCTAAGCTAGGGATAGACATGCAAAATATTGTATCGATAAAGAGTGATGGGGCGCCCAGCATGATTGGGAAACATATTGGATTTGTCCAGTTACTAAAACAAGAGTTAAAGCACAGCTTTGTTAAGTTTCACTGCATCATACATTAAGAAGCCCTTTGCGCTAAATCCCTGAAATTTCTTAAAAACGTTATAACTGTTGTAACAAAAATAGTGAACTATATTGCAGCTCATGCTCTTAATAAACGCCAGTTTGCAAATTTGTTAAACTGGTGTGATAGTGAATTTTCTGGATTACTGATGTACAATGATGTAAGGTGGTTGAGTTGTGGCAATGTATTAAGCTGATTTGTTGAGTTGTTGGAAGCAGTAACACTATTTTTAGCTGAAAAAAATCAAAATTATCCCGAATTAAGAGAAACTATGTGGTTGACCGATTTGCATTTCTTTGCTGATTTTACAGTGCATTACAATATTTTAAATACTAAATTGCAAGGTTGTGGAAACACTGCATTGTCGATGTTTGGGCATGTTAAAGCATTTGAAAAGAAACTCGCTGTATTTTCTGCAGACCTTGAACAAAGTAAGCTAAAATATTTTCCACAGCTACAGAAGCACTTTGCCAGCACCGATTTAGCTCACGACCAAACGAAAAGTGCCCTCAACAAGAATGTTTTGCTGACAAAACAGGCCAAAGATGTAATGTCAGAAAGATTTGCCCAGTTCCGAGAGCTAGATTCTACATTGCAGTTTATTCTTTCCCATAATACAATTCAATTTGAAAATCTTCAATTGTCGAAGTTTGAATGGCTTCGTCTGTCCAACTTGGAAATGGAAATGATAGACTGCAATTTGGAAAACAAAAATTATAGATTTGAATTACCACCTACAAAAAACTGAAGCACAAGCGGAATTGGATGGCAGCCGAGTTATTGCAATTGAACGCCGTGCGGAAAATATAATCCTTACGTGGACTTCCCCACCAAACTCGTTTGAAAACATGAAACGATTTGCGGTAGCTTTGTTAACAATTCTCGATTCCACATATTTGTGTGAGTCTTTGTTTTCACACACGAATTTCATAAAATCGAGTACCAGAAATCGTCTCACCTCAGATATAAGTGCTGCACGTGTTAAGTTGAAAACTACACATTACCGGCCTAGGATTACAAGACTTGCAGAGAAGATGCAGCAACAAGTTTCTCATTGATATCATTAAATCTGTTACCCACTTTGCTTTTTTTCAGGATTAAGATCTTGTCTATGCCCCATTCACTTTAAAAGGTTCGCCATCCCTGCACTAGGGGATGCCGATTGAAAAAAGGCTGACATTAAAACCATGATCCTAATCCATTTAAATTACCTGTTGGCCAGCCACCGGTAAATAGCCTACTCGGGAAGTGGTATTCGTCTATTAAATTAGTTATGGAGTTATGGAAAGTTTGGTATCGATGGAAAGGTTTGATGAATGTATTTTTGAAAATATGGGTTTAAACTAAGGCACTAAGCAAAATCTAATCATTTAGGCCAGATGTTGCTAGGATGAAAGTTTGCTAATTTAGGGAACAACTAGGGATGTTCAGAGCAGAATATGGAATTCTTAGATTCAAATTCAAATGAGGTTCGTATTCAATTCTGCCATTTATTTTGGGTAATTGAAACCAATATAATTTGATAAAAATAATTGCGCTAGTTATGAACAATAATATTTGACGTTTAAAACCCTTTTCCCCCAATAAAAGTTTAAATGTCACATATTTTGAAGTTTTAATATCACATATTTTCTTGTGCAACCCTAAGTTTTAGTTAAAATTTTGGATAAATCAATTTTTTTCTTTTAATTGCAAATATTCATTGAATAATTATATCAAAAATATTTTTTTATGTTATTTGTCAATCATAGACTATTTTTAGTATTGTAGTAAAACTTATTTTTGAAAAAATTTAACATAAATTTGTTTATTATAATGCCATTATAAAAAAAAACAGCATATTAAAAAAATTGTGTGCTGTACATACACCCAGGGTCATCGTCATTTATTAATTTTTATACATTAATTTTAAACTTCTTTTTTTGGCAGGTTAAATGACCCTTTCTTCTAAACTTAATTTGTTTGTTAGATATTTTTATATACTGTGGAAAAAAACTGTTGTTAAAAGGCAAGGCATAGAACTACGCAATGACGACGAAGCGTCAACTAGATGCTAGTGGAACTTCAGACCATGATGAACCTCAAGCCAAACGTACAAGTGCAATTTTACCAGCCTTTGCTTTGGGCTCAATATCGTCTTTGGTAACTCAACTTTTTTATATGAAACTAATATTTTTGACTTTGTCAAATCCAGTGCAGAAACTATTTAGCATGGATAGTTATATCCTTTGGGCCGAAAATATATTTTCGGTACATATCTTGTTTTCGCCGTTATACTTTTTTGGTTTGCTTGGTATGTTTCAGACCGATTTTTGTCTGGAGCTTTATAGAAAAAGTGTACATTGTCGAACTTTCAAATTTTCAGACATGACGTAGAATGGTATGTAGGTGCTCTGTAGAGGTTTATGAGGCTGCACCCTCAGGGGCGTTTGATTGGGGGACAAAATTCAATAATGTGATGTCATCGTTTTAGTTCGCTGTAGCTATCGACTCGCCAACTAGCAGTTGAAAAACTTCAATACAGAAGTCCATCCATAATCGCTTGCTTTGTTAAACTCGCGAAGTGACGAAGCCACCTGGCACCATGTTGTGTGTTTTATTGTCTCTTGGGAAATAAGCCGCGCACGCGACTTGCCTTTTAGAAAGAACCTTCTCTTCATATAAAAACTTATTGCTCTTACAACACAACATATTTTGCCCCCGCAAATTTAAATGCGAAATCTGGAGGCAGTGTACGCCTCTCTGTTAGCACCTGTTGTACCTGTTGCTCCAATCAACACCAGGCCTAAATAAGTAAAAATTGTACAAGGGCCGCAAAAAGCAAAATGCTAAATTTGAATGCATATTTAGCGACGACGTTAAGCGTCATAACATGGCTTCATACAAAATTAAATCTTTAAATACACTGCGTTTATTTAGTTTAAATTCGCAAAACTTACGATTTAATAGTTAACAATATTAGGCACATAAAAGTGTTTCGGCATATTTCTCGAAACAACAGATTCAAAGTATGTTTTTAGAGTGATTACACAGACCAAGGCATGGTAAAAATTTGCCAAGTGAAATCTGCAAAAGTATGGAAAACCATAGACGTTAAATTATTTTGAGAGAATGATTATATTTGCTTTTTAAAAATGTCACCTGGCTTAAATTTAATAACATGGCGATACGCATTATCTACGTAAATTCTATATGACGTTCGTGAACTATGTTGCCAGTTTGGATCATAAGGTAAAAAAGCCTGCAAATTTCTCGAAGGTAACCTTTCAGGCGTCAAGTGCCAGTTTGTCACTGTCTCTGGGAATGGGATATTTGTTTTGAAGCGGCAAAAAACAATAAATAAATGAATAAAATATTTTGATTGCAAAACGATTCTAAAATTAATTTTGCATAGTCTTTACCAAACCAACGTATAAGAAAATGAAACCCTGGCAACTACCCCTTCCCATCTAAAGCATAAGTTTTTCGGCCCATATCTGTTTTTGCTTGCAGAAACAAGTTGGGGAAACTATAGAACAGGCAACGTTTATACTAAACCACAAACCAAAGTCAAATAATAATATTTGAAAGCAATCCTAATAAGTAACGCTATTTATAAGAACGGTCCACAACCCCCTCCCACCTCCCCCCCAAAAAATTGAAAATATACACCAAACCAGGGGCGGGCAAATAAGCTAACGAATTTGTTATTACGCTGAAGTTGTGCCAAAATGTGCAATTTGAGCCGAATGTAAAAAAAGCCAACTAGACCTTGCGCAAAGCGCGAAAAAATTGGGACTATATTTGTATGAAAATGCAAACTTCAATTTTAATTTAATAATTTATTACAAAAAAATCGTGTTTTTAAAGCTTTAAGTTATCAATATGTTACTTGCGGTTAGGGATGTTCAAAGTAGAATCCCAAGGTATTCTAGAATAATATAATAGGTTTCGAATCTAGAATAACGAATCCTAGTATATTTTTATTAAATTATCTAACCTTGGTTTTGTTTGGGGAAGGGATTAATCTTAATCTAACCTACAGGTCCTACAATCACAGCAATAAATCGCCCAAACAATTTGCTAACATGTGCACATTATTATAAAAATATCTCTCATATGTTTAACATTCTTAACAACTGTCATTTTGAAGCAGTTCTGTAAACTGTATTATGTCAACTGTCCAGGTTGTTGACTAAACTTACATTTTTGCCAATAGTGGGTACAATGAAACACTGCACACAGAAGTCTTAAGCAATTCGGTCCTGTTTTTTAAAGCATTGTTGGGTTTTAGTGCTTCGGTTTTACTAACGTGATCTGTTATGCAGTCAAAGAATGTACTGCAAAGAATACAAAGTTACTATTGACATAACGAATTCTTGACAATTATGCTGTGCATAACTGCATAACCTCGCTGAATATTGGCCTAAAGTTGACCTTAAGTAACCCTATAGCGCATTTTGTAGACGGCCAGCACGTTTTACAACGTAATATTACTTTTGCAACGCATTTAGGGCAATTGCGAACTCCACACCAGACATTACACGTTAGTCGCTCGCCCAATAACGCTTGATTGACACTTAATTATTAGACGAACGTTATCGCGAGACGCGGTAATTGGTCGCCCGAAAAAACGCTGACACTGCACTACCAGGTTACATTTAAAGCAAGCACTATAAATTGGTCGCCGCAGCGACAGGCCAACTTACCACAAGCGTTACAATTAGGCGCAACAATCCGCGGTAAAACATTTAATTATATCGGTTCCAATTACCCGAAATAAACGGCAGAATTGGATTCGAATCTCATCTGGATTCGAATCCAAGGATTCAATATTCTACTTTGAACATCCCTACTTGCGGTACAACGGTCATATTGCTAAGACGATCTTAAATTTTATTTCATGAATACCTTTAATGGAAAGAGAATTTGAGTAAAAAAAAACATTTTTTATGATTACATTATACTCCGAATTTGCACCTGTTTAAAATATTTTTAGCAACTAATTTCTCCCTGGTAAATTAAAACTGTGCCTTTCAACAGTTAGCACTGGTCATCAGTGGTATTTCTAGGTCCCAGAAGAAGTACCTCAACAACATGAGTTTTTAGATTTGTGGGCCAGTCTGAAGACAACCTGGAATTATTAGCTTTTTCTTATTTTTTATGAAGAAAATTGCTAAGTTGCCTTTATTTCATCCTCATCATTACAAAAAACATTCATATCTCTCCCCTATGTTATGGGACAAGTCTAAAATACTTGCTCAAGTCTACCTCTGTGATCTGCACTTGTTTAGGTTCTGGACCACTTGTTATGTTTACTGAAAATGAAGTTTCTACTTTTTCTACTAGGTAAATTTATAGAAGTTAACATCTCAAGCTAATTGCTTCCTACTGTTAAGGCAAATTTTGATCAATTAACCTGAAGAGAATAACTTTAGAAGTTTCAATTTAATCTATTTTTCCTGTTTGAGCATAATATTACCTTCATGTGGTATTGATTTGGATCGCGATACACTTTGTTGAAAATATCGGGTATCGGTATCAGAATAAAAGTCCCTTTTCATGACTGATTGATTTCTTCAAATGTTTTTTTTTTCTTTTGGCTCTAATGTTACCTGGTATTCATTCATTTTGATGCATAGCTTTAAATTTTCTGAATAAAACTAAAAAGTTTGGTTATTTTACCCAAAGTACATGCCTATTAGTTGTCTACCTTAGTGTTTTTAGCTCATGGTCTACAAATAAGCCTCATTATGTAGCTTTGGTATTGGTACATATTGGCTAGGAATATTTAGTTTACTTAAAAATTACAAAATAAAATTATGGGGTAAAAAAAATTACATTGGGGTAATAAAAAACACTGTTGTTTTTTACCCCGTTACCATAGAATCATTCGGAGTAAAAAAAACAACAAAATATCTGAAAAACTAAAACAGCTAGGAAAGTAAGGTATTTTTTGTTTAATAGATCAATGTTATGACACAACACAGAATAAAGGCCATTGCCACAAACTTGGTTGTATAGGAATTACACAAACGTTTCTAATGGTCTTACAAACCTTTTTAAGATACGAATTTAACAACTGTTGTTTAAACCAGCATAACTTTACTCAGAGAAAAAAAATTAAAATGGTTGAGGGCTTATTGGTTAGTCCAAGAATGTATTTTTTACCTGAAAAAAAAATTATATATACTTTAGGTGTGATGACATTGTTTTTTTTACCCCAGCAAAAATTTTTTTTACCTCAAGTTACTATATTTCGTTCATATTTTAAAGACGGAATACTTTCAACACGCAATAAATATATAAATATCAGACTAAGCTTGTTAAACTTTTGTTGGAGAGAGTGCCACAGTGCAGAGGACTCCATTTGTCTGTAAAATTGAAAAAAATCATGTGGAACATATGAGAAAGACAGAAGAGTTTGCGCGAAGCGTGAAAATTTAGGCCAAAAATCAATTTTGTCGGGGTCTTGAATAGTTTTCACTTAGCCTATGAATTTTAAGGAAAATAAGCCTTGGGCCGGATTAAACTACTTCGCGGGCCGTATGTTGCCCAGGTCTGCACTAAACCCTGAAAATATACCCCCCCCGCAAAAAAAAATACATACAACAGCCACAGACCGATTTTTGTCCGAAGCTTTATAGAAAAAGTAGTCATCGTGGAACTTTCAAATTTTCAGAAATGACGGAAAATGTGTAGGTGTGCTGTAGAGGTTTTAGAGTCTGCACCTCAAAAGAGCCTTTGATTGGGGTACAAAAACCAATAGAAAAAAAGCTCACTAAAAAATAATGATTTATAAAGATCGATTAAAGTCACAGATAAAAACCCTAATCCTCAACATACCAGGATCACTCTCGCTTTCAGTGATCCAAATGTTTAAAGTCGACTTTAAAGGGAGCCATAAGAAATTATCCCAATTTCTGTCAACTTTAACACATTAGAAAGACAACGAAAAACACTGCGAAACGAAAACATCTAAAGTTAACAAATTAGAAGACACCGAAAAACACTGCGAAATGAAAACATCTACAGCACATCCACACGATTTATAGTATATACCGTTACATCATTCAGTTAGGGCGCTCAAAAAGTCTGTACCAACGTTATCCACACCCTTAATACATTTGTATTTAATACGATAATTTTGCAGGAATATTGCCTATCTTATAACGCGATCATTTGCAAATTTTGATCTTTCCAAATGTACCAATGGTTGATGGTCTGTCTGGAGAACAAAGCCAGCACCATGCAGGTTTTTTGTATGTGCAGTGAGAAACTGATGCGTTACCGTGGCTAACAACTCCAATGATTTTGGCGCCTGCTAACGCAAATAAACTTAAAGTTCCTTAGAACAGGATTTTATAAACTGTTATTTTATAAACAAATTGCAAACTTCCTAGCATTTTGTAGAGAAACCAGACATTTCAAACCCATTTTGCAGGTAATTGTGTCCCATGGGTTTACCAGCTTCGGCTAACTTTTTCTTTGCTAATGATCTTTGTCTGTTCGTGCTGAAAAAACTGAAAAGAAGTAATCCCGGAGAAGCCCCCAGTTGTCACGAACACAATAATGTGCCCGTTATAAAGTGCTTGACATCTGTAAGATGAACCAACTATAGAAGCGCTTAATGAAATACCCAGCTTTCCCCACGTTAAATAGATTTTTTAAGTGAAAAAGGACTAATGTATAGTTGTTTACTTGCTATGTAGATAAATTACACCTGCAATATGCGTGATATGATAAGTACAGACAAAAAACGTGATTGCGATGGAAGTTTTGCGTTTAATTGTTTTTCACTGGGATTTCGCGTAGATGAGTGACAGTGTTAGTGAGTGACCAGTCTGTATTAAATAGCATTTTGCCTAGATCTATGCTTGCAGCACCAAATTGTGTGCACATGTACAATCCTGTTTCTGCAAATCTGATGGAAATCTTACTGCATTTGAAATGTATTGGCATTTTGCAACTTCAATGCCACAAATTTGGCATCTGTCAACAAATTCCTTGCCTACTTTTTTTCCTGAATGAGTATTTCCTTTTTAATTTAATTTGCGCTTAACAGTCACCTTTTTAATTTGGTGCTTATAAGTCCATGTTATTTTTTAGAGCAAGATTACTTTTTGTAAAAACTGAAATAATTTCTATCATTTAAGAAAAATATGGTAATGCTTACAGAATTTTCATGCCTAATCCTATGCTTGTTGTTTCCATATAAACAGGACAATGACCTTCTAAGAAATCAATTATGTTAGACCCTATTTTTAATTTGTTATTACCAATTAAATGGTTATTTATCTGCCATAAAAAGTATGTCATAATGAAAAATAAAATGTCATGACTCATGACATACACCATTTAATATGTTGTTACTGCCAGGCATTGTTTCGATTGTAGAATTGTTCTTCCTGCAAATTTTATTATAGTACAAAAGTTTAGACATAGGCAAAACAATATATATACCAGACAAACAACCATGGACCACGTTTCTGAACCACGGCACAACTAAACAAGATAAAACTGTTAACCAGAAAAGGGGAGAAACAAGACTGAAGCTTTCTAAAGCCCGCTACTACACCGAAAATTATTTGCAGGTGCAAGAAAAGTCTCTTGCTGAATGTTTGTTGTGTTGTCATGTTCACATATTGCCCATTATTCCAGAAAGACCCGGTGATTGTAGTCTATCTCTCAAGTCACAATACTTGAACATTAGAAAGCTGCAGCCTTGTTCAATTAGCTATAAACAACAAGAATTGTCCCTATAACTGCATGCAGCATGCAAATCATACTCTGATTGTAAAAATCTAAAAAGGGATAAAAACTGACAGTTGAAATGAGAGCTAAACATAAACTAAACCAGAGGTTCCCAACGGGGGCGGTACCAGCCCCTTGTGGGCATTGGCGAGTTACAAGGGGGTGTTTTGGGTCTTTTTCTCATTTAGGGTGCTGAACTCACATGAGGGGGCGTAACATAAAAGTACGTTTTGCAAAATTTTATAAAAAGTTCACAAAAAAAAAATAGTAACAATATCATCTTTCTACGTCTGTTTTGTTTATGATTTGATGCTGTTCTTGACATAAATCAGCGCTTCTTTAGCGTTGTGCCGTGGAAGGCTGCCAAGTGCTTTGCGGACAAACGGAAAACGTTGGACATAATTTTTAATATTTTTTTTTTGCAGCAATGTTATAAAAACTAGCAAGAAATTTAAAAGAAATGCCAGTATACCCCCCAAAAACTCCCGCTTGCTTTGCTCCCCAGGTGCGCCCGGACTTATAAAGGTTACAAACACTGAACTAGATTAACTATTAAAGTTATCGCGTTTTCTCAAAGTAGTTTTATTACATTTTTCATTAGTAGTATGGATGACTACATGTGGACTCGAATTTTAAACCAAACAACTGTTTTTTTATCGCACTTTGCGCCAACGCTTTGTTACTGCCTCCTTGATTGTAATTAAACATGTTTTTAAGTACAAAAAAAATCCGAGGCATGCCTGATTCACAGTTGTTCTCACATTCAAATAACACAATTCTTAGTTAACATTTTTTGTGGCTCGCAGAGATCTTTCTAAGTTTGGTTGGTGCCCGTGACTAGAAAAGGTTGCCGACTCCTGATTTAAAGTCTTGGTGCAGAAAGTTGATTTTTTCCTTGTAATGACATAACCTTGTTAAATATGTATTTATATTAGGAATAAATCTTTTATGTTGAGCTAACAACAAAACTGGATTTCATTATGAAACACTATGTTGATTCGTCAGATATATTAATTGCAGTAGCGCGAAGTAGTTTGCACCAGTGTGTTTAGTTAGACCCTAACACAACTATGTTTGCTTGTAAATTATATGTTCTGTAACCTACATGCCTTAGTTTTTTAATAGGTACCTACGTCATTAATTTAGTTTACTGTAAAGCAACATGAAGGGGCCTATATGAAATATTATGGAGCAGGGGCACTAGTGTAAAAAAGGTTGGGAAACACTGAACTAAACTATTGACATTTAGTGCAGTGCTTTTCAACCCATGGGATGGTACGCACTTGTGCGGATGAAAAAAATTGTAATGCGTATGACAAACGTCGTGCGGATGAAAATGGTGCATGGTATTATTTTTTTATTATGTGTAATACAGTATTCAAATAACCTGGTGCGTTACAGGAACAGTAGTCTCGTATAGTGGTTCATTGCAGATTAGCTATCTATTTATATCGGTCAAAGCTTAGGCCCACGGTTTTAATACACAAACCCTTTCATTGTTATTTCACAAATAAAACTGAAGGTTTCAAACTTACTGCTTGGGGATGGAAATTGTAAAGGTTGAAAAGCACTAATTTAGTGTAACCTTGGAATGTTGTGGTTAGGTTTGCTATCCACTTTAATCAGTGAGCTTGTATTATGCTGTTTTCACAGTGTAAAATATCCCCTAAGAAAAAATACTAAATAAATCAAATGATTAGTGAGACCCTTTCGATTGTTCAGCAAAACAGGATTGGATAATGGATATGTTGGGCAGCTTGACTCGATGACTGCACTGTATTTTTGCTGTTAATGTGCTATTTTAGTTTTCTTTGTTTTTTCAATATTCTCAAGCTGCACAAAAAACTAAAATAAACTAAAATTGAAACATAAGTTTTTTACCACATGCAATGCATATTGTCAATTTCTAGTTATTGCGCAGGGGTATATTGTAAGCGATAATACAAAATAATTGGCCTTCAGTCAGAAGTTAAACATGATTTGTTACAGATTAATAAATTAGGACCTTCAGTAGGTTGGAAAACCACAACCAATTTGCTTGAGGACACTCACCAGCAGGCAAGTGGGTATGTAAATCAGGGAGCAAATTGCACTGGGATTGGCTTGCAATACAAAATCCCAAACCTGCACATATAAAAATTTTGAGTGCTAAAAATATAGAACAAACTTCAGAGTAAACAGTGCTCCTGAAAGTGACATGATTGACATTATTGCGATGAGGGATGTTGAAAGTAGAACCCTGGGTATTCTAGAATCATAGGTTTTGAATCTAGAATAACGAATCCAGAATATCGAATCCTAGTATATTTTTAATAATTATTGACCTTATATTTTTAGTGCAATATTTATAATATGTATAGCCTTTAGTGACAAAACAGCAATTAATCACAATCCTTTTTCTCACATATCTATATAGTAATCACAAAATTAAATTACAAATGATTTACATTCTAAACATCTGCCATTCAAAGCAGTTGTTTAAATTGTGATGCTTAACTACATGTAGAATAAAACAAGATTCTGAAAAAAAAAAAGAACCAGGTTGTTACCCCAACTTAATATTTTGCTCATATAGTTCAGTTCGTTTGATAAAGTATTATTGTGTTTTAGTTTTTCTTTACTACAAATGCGATCCGTTAATCAGCCTGTCAAATATTATGCTGCAAAGAATACAAAGTTTATATTCCCAATTAAACGTTACTATTATGTAACAGTTATGCTGTGCGTAACCTTGCTTAATATTGGCCTTAAGTTGAACTCAGTAAACCCATAGCGCATTTTGTCCAAGGCCACCACGTTATACCATTGTATGCTACTTTTGTTATCACATTTAGGGAATTGCAAAATCCCTGTATTGTCATTATAATTTAGTTGCTCGTCCAATAACACTTGATTGACAATTAATAATTGTTAGGCAATGATTATCGCAAAGTAATTGGTCGCTCGACAAAAAGAAAAAAAGCTGATGGCTGCACTACATTGCTAGACTTAAAGCAAGTACTATAAATGTGTCGCCACAGCTACAGGTCTTTATCCAAACTTGCCAGTTGCGTTGTACATTTAGGTATAACAATTTGCGGTAAAACATTAAATCATATTGGTTACAATTACCTGATATGAATGACAAAATTGGATAAGAATCCAGTTTGGATTTGAATCTAAGGATCTGATATTCTACTTAATTCATTCCAACTAGTGACATAATTTTTTCTACTTTATAACAGTGCGCCTGAAGTCACATGTTAGATATTCTTCCTATAATATTTTATCTTTGATACTTCATAAATAGACTACATTTTTTTGAATTTTAGGAAGAGATGGACATGAGAACATTGCAGTTTCAAAACAGAAAACTATGGGAGAGAATTGAATTTCGGCAACAAGCTGAGACAGAACTTATGGAACAAATTGAGACATTGCAAGCTAAGCAATCTGCTACTGAAGCTACATTGAGTCTTGTCAACAGATATTGGGACCAGGTGTGTTTATTATTGAAAATGATAAAACTAAATACTTGGCTTTCTCAAGACTAAATAACATATTTATTATTTAAGTTTCAAATGATAAATATTTTTCATAAAACAGGTCTTAAAAATATTTTCAATTTATAGCATTCTGGTGTTTCCAAGGTAGTTGCACTAGGGCCATTCCGTGTCAATCACACAGTCAAGAAATTCAACCTCTCCAATTTTCCTTAAATTTTACACACCTTCACTATCCTATTTAATGAACACCTGCAAAATTTGAGCGTAATTTGTTGAGAAATGCAAGAGTTATAAAGCTTTTAGTTTGGGGGGGTCTGCCGAGGGGGCACAATTTTTCTATTTTGTACCCTTTTTGACGCCCTATTACTGCTAAACTAAATAAGGTAACAACCCAATTTTTTTACAGGGGATAGTACTTCTACCAAATATTTAAAAAACAACATAGTTTACATAGTAACTCTGAAAGGTCAAAGGTCATAGACATCCAAAGTTGGCGTTTTCAAGCACTCGGCTAAAATTTGCCTTAATTTTAAAACCTCGCCAAGACCCCATTTTTTATTGGATTTGGGTAAAAATGGGTTGAAATGTTGTTTATAGGATTCTCTCTGAACTGCGAAAATTTTTATGAATTGCTAATGAAGCAATGGGTCTACAAAGCGAGAAAGGGGTCACACACTGATTTAATAAAGTCATCCAGGATCGAGGCTTTCATATGCTCAGTTGATTTTGTTCTATTAATATGAGCCTATTGCTTAAACTGGATTAACTGTTTATAACATTTAACAATATATTGTATTTCAACTAAAAAATGGACAACCTCTATTTTAGGGGTTCGCAAACTTTTGGTCTGCACACCCATTGGCTTAATTTAGCGAAACTCTTGGCAAATGTAATTATGTCAGCATCTATATCACAATCAAGTTTTATTTTCACAATTGAATTGTATAAAATTGAGTTGTAGTTTACTGCTAGGTTTAAACTCACTGCCAGTTCAGAAAATAAGGTTCTACATATCACAACAAATGAGAAAATAAGGTTTTACATAGCACAACAAATGTGGCAGCGCGCCTGGCGAGAAATGCATGAATTTTTTTTAAATTATACAGTAATCTGGCCAAAAAATAGAAAAATACTCCAGTTATCAAGTTGTTTATTACAGTAACAAGTATAACACTTGTGTTTTGTGAGGTAACAATTGTTAAAAACACAATTACAAATACATTTAAATTTTATTTTCATTTGTAATTTTTTCGCGTTTTTGTCCAAATTTGACACAGAATTTCTATCAGAAAACATTGAGAACCATGAAATGATTTTGCATGGCAGACTTGTCATATCTTAGCAGGGGCGTATCCAGAAATTCAAAAAGGGGGGGTTCAGAATTTTCAACTTAGGGAATTCCCCGTTGTTTTTTCGTCTGACATTAGTGACGTCATAAAATAGTGTCGGATATGACGTCATAAAACAGCTATGGTAATGACGTCATAAACAAGAAAAAATCATCCGAAACAGCCAATTAACGTCCAGCAAAAGCAAACATTTAGATGCAAAGCTAACACATGCGTTATCGACAATCCTGCCAGGCGCCAGCTGCGAAACCGCTTAATGTGCAATCGTTAACTTCTGGCGAAAAAGTAAACCAAGACCGTGAAATATGTGTGATTGATTTTGGTAGATCCATGTACAGGACTAGGCTAAATTACAAGCACGTCTTTCGCCACCTGCAATACTAAACGGAGATCGTTTTTCCCGGGTGTTTTTCGATTAGCGCGACATATAAAACTACTTGGAAGAAACTGTATAACTTTAATAATTAGTTCATCTAGTTCAGCGTTTGATAACCGTAAGTTGGGGCGCATCTGGCGAGCGAAGCGTTCGCAATTTTTTTTTTTTTTGGTATAACGGCATTTCTTTTTTTTTATTACATTGCCGAAAATTAAAAAATGTTAAAAAATATATGTCAAATATTTTTGAATACGTTTTCGATTTGTCCGCGACGCACTTGGCAGCTTTCCACGGCGCAACGGTAAAGAAGCGCTAATCTAGTTCAAAATGCAGCATCAAACCGTTAACAAACCGGACGTAGTAAGATCATTCGCGTAGTTAAAATAGTCAAAAAAGTATTTGAAATGAACCCGTGTATAGTTTGTCAAAGAGGCGACGGGCCCGATGAATTACAGTAGGTTGCCGACCCCAGTGTTACACCGACATCTCATATTAACGCAGACAAAAAACAGCGAGAAACATCAGGACCGTCTAAATCGACGTTTTCAGAGAGAAAAAAGCGGAAACCGCTTGGTTTATATTATTAATTGTCGAACACACACTTGCTGATTAGCCAACCCGAACGAATAACGAAAGGGTCGAAAGAGAAAACTATCTAGCATTTACGGTCCATCAAACAAAAGACGAAAACGGCGTTTTGCGTTTGATTTTGGTTTCGCATTAGCTTAAGACGCGTGACCCAATTTGTAACTATCGGGCATGGCGACTTATCACCCAAAAGTTTTGTACCTGCCGAACCCGGTCCTGGATTACACCACTTCTCATTACCAACAAAACGTAGCAGGTCTCGTAAACAGATTTTCCGATTTTGTATATTATGTTTAAAACAAGAGTTATATCTCCAGTAATTTCGTCAGAATTAGTTGGCTATACCGATATTCAACATTAAAGAGAGTTGTGCGAGAGGAGTTGACATTATTGAACGAGGATTTTTATATTTGTTTGGCGCATGTTCGGAAATATTACGTTTATTTGGCGATTTGAGTGACCAAACGTCCCAGCATATTAAATATTAGGAATTGGGACCCTAGACTAGACGAAGCACTGTGTTACACGGTGTTGAAATACGTTAACACTTGTCTATTTTAGCCTCATTAATTGGCTTGACGCATCTTTTATCACAGAAAGATTTTTTTAAACACAAATTACTCATCAGCTTAAGCTTTACCTACGTTAGCACGACCTGGTATTTCGTATTATCAGCGCCGTTTCCTTTTATAACTAGGTGCGAACGTACACTTTTGCAGATGGTACTTCTCCCCATCTAATTCAGGAAAGTTGCGCATACTGTTAGTGAACCTCGATTGTGCTACTAGCAGTGTATATTGCGCTAGCTTTAATATAGTGTTCACAGAAGTTGAGTACACAATAATTGCAAGCGAAACTTAATCGAATTCCAGGTCGTTTTGACGCCCTGCAAGAAATCTAGGGCGTCAAAAACCGCTCTGCACACCCACGTTCGGTGCCTATGCTTGCACCTAATCATTAAGTGTCAATCAAATGTTATTGGGAGAGCAGCTAATATGTAATGCCGGCCAGTCAGGTGTAGAAATTGTCATTTTTTACTCAAAGGTCAACTAAAGGTTGATATTCATTGAAGTTACCCACGGCCAGTATTCCTGCTAAGTGCATTTTTTTGGGTATTTGAAGTGCCCAAATTAGTTTTATCTCAGCTACGTACGGAACATATAGGCCCAAATTTAATTTATTTTAGCTACGTAAGGACAAAAAGGTGCCTAAATTAGTTTTATTCAAGCTACAGTATTTTACGGACCATAAGGCGCACCCGATTATAAGGCACACTGTCAAAAATGCTGTGATTAGTTTTTTGTTCATACATAAGGCGCACAATCAATTTATCCAAACGCCCAGGCGTCCGCAATCTAAAGCACGCTGAGGCCTCCACAAAAAAGCTGAGTCTTCAGCCGCGTGGTAAACCGCTCCGCTCTTTCTCCTACTCCTCCCACTTTTTCTCCGCGCTCCTCTTTTCGTCTCCTTTTGCAACACAACATTGGTTCGGCGGCCATGCGGTCGCCAGCCGTCGTGTGTCGATTAGACACAACGTTGGGTCGCAAGTTGCTAGTTGCTTTTACCGTAGTTTATTGTGTAAGACGGTGGTTTATTTATATAATAATAGTATCGGTACTGGTTTTGAGTGTAGGCAATAAAGCACTACCATACTTGATCCATACATTAGGTGCACCGGCTTATAAGGCGCACAATCAATTTATGAGGAAAAAAAGGATTTCGATTGCGCCTTATGGCCCGTAAAATACGGTACGTAAGACAAAAAAAGTGCCAAAATTTAGCTACGTACCAACAAAAAGGTGCCAAATTAATTTTACCGAGCTACAGACGGAACAAAATCGACCCAAAAAGTGTCCAAAATAGTTTGCTCTGAAATATACAAGCAAAAAAGTAGTTCTTAACAAGGGAAGGCGCTCCCCCCTAAATAGACCGCCGGCAAATTCTTGGGTATCATCTTGTGTTTAGTTGGATGAGAATATCAAGATAATTCTACAAAGACTTGGTGTGGATGAAATACCTCTAGCATCATTATCGCCCGATGAAGCAGAAACAGAAAGAAAATGTAATGAAATGTCATTGTCCACTTTACTAAACTCTGTTTTATAATAAATATTTATTTCTAATTTATAAACATGCTTGTTTGGTAGCCTTTCTTTGTCTTCTTGGAGATAATGAGTTTCAAGATATTAAAGAAAATGTGTCCCGTCGATTAGAATTTTCACGAACTTCATTTTCTAAAGTTATGGATGAAATTAACCTACAACATGAGAAATCAAAGTCAATTTTTGAGTAAGATTGTATTATATTACTTTGTATATATATGCTTTTTCATTAATTGTTATAATTCTGCAAGTAACTTATTAATGTGTATGATACTTTCATAAATAATTTTATAGTTTTGTTTTGAATTAAAATATTTGTCTTAAAATTGCTAATTGTCTTGAACAGCATGTTAGCAAAAAGTGAATCACTATCTGGTGAAAATGTTTTAAACATCATACAACTGGGTGAAAGAAACAACATCTTGCAAAAACTTACCACCAAACTCCAGGTTGGTAAACATGGGTGCAGTAACCTTAATAGAGACTCTTACATCAGATCCAGGGGGTATCCAGAAATTCAAAAAGGGGGGTTCCGAATTTTCAACTTAGAGAATTCCCCGTTTTTCCGTTTGACGTTAATGACGTCATAAAATAGTGACAGATATGACGTCATAAAATAGCGATTGTAATGACGTTTAAATAAATAAAAAAATCATCAGATACAGCCAATTAACAACAAGGAAAAGCGAACCTTTTGGCGCAAAGCGACCACGTGCGTCGTCAACATGTATTGCGTTATTGAAATGTTAGAACAACTGTAAATCAGGCGGCCCTCGGATCTATTTTGCATTTAAAAATGTGTTTAATTACATTAAAGGAGGCAGGAATTTTTTCTTTTTTTGGTATACTGACATTTCTTTTAAATTCCTTGCAAGTTTTTATTAGATTTTCGAAATAAAAAAAAAGTGTTAAAAATTATATGTCCAATATTTTTGAATCCGTTTTGAGTTTGTCCGTGACACACTTGGGAGCTTTCCACAGTGCAACGGTAGAAAAGTGCTGATCTAGTTCAAAAGACAGCAGCAAAACGTAAACAAACCGGGCACAGAAAGATCATTCGCACGCTAAGCGCTAAAATTTTTCACACAGTTAAAATAGTTAAAAAGTATTTGAAATAGACTCGTGTATAGTTTGTCAAAGAGGCGGCGGGCCCGAAATACAGAGGACTGGTTGTTTTACTGTTATTAATTGTCAAACACACACTTGCTGATCAGCCAACCTGAACGAATAACGAAAGGCGAAAAAAAAAATCCTGCGTTTACGATCGACCAAACGAAAAACGGCTTTTTGCGGTTGATTTTGGTTTCGCATTATCTTAAGACGCGTGACACAATTACACTAAAAAAACCTGGATACACCACTGCTCAGATCTATATAACATAAAAAAGTTTTATAATAAAAAAAACCTACCAATTGTTTGCCAAAAACTTTGTGGCTTGTACATAAATTCAGTGCATAAATGTTTTCTCCTATATTTTTTTTTGTTCTATGTCCCAGGCCTTAATGGCGCCCTACAAATTGGCCGTGCCAAGAGGTTATCTTTCACTAAACTTTAATGCAGTGGTTCTCAAACTGTGCCTGTGCCAGGAGTTTTTCTATTTGTTTTATCATTTAAAATATATATTACTCATACTAGGTTTTGTTAAAAATATTGCAATTTGTATCTAATGGCGCTGTTGATAGAGATTTTTGCTTGGACATAAATCAGTTCAACAAAAAAGGTTGACTTATTAAATCTGCAGTCGATGTGACTTCCGTCAAAACATAATACTTCAGATCTGGTTTAGACTATGGTAAAATGGTGATGTGACTTTTTAGATCTATACTGAACTAGGTTTATTTTGCTTCTTAAAATTTAATCAAAATTCATATTTAAGTCGAAATGCCCTTTGAAGGCATTGTTAAGGTTGCATTGCCCAATATGTGTTGTCTTCTAAATGCTAACTCCAGATTACAGTTTTCCCAGGATTCATAAAATCATTTTCATAATGGGCTAGTTCTGACATTTGTGGCGGGATTAACATTGGTCGGATATAATATTTTATTTACCGTTAAATAAAGAATATGTAAACAGTTTATAACGCAAAAAAATTGTATTGAGCTTTATGCATTGTTGTTCAGACTAAATTTTTTATCAAAGTTTAGTTTTTGAATTGCATTCGACAACATTTCAAATGTATTTCATCTGTATAAGGGCAATATAGGCAAGCCAGCAGAATTAATTTTCAAGGACTTTTTTAGGTTTAGCTTGTACTTTATTTTAGAGTCTTGACACTTTCCTTCCTAGTAAATAATGATGACAAACAACTAAATCTGTGATTGCTGTAATGTTACACTGTCAGCAACATTCTACCTGACATTAAAACTGTGTGGTTGCTTATCTCTCCCACCATCTAATCACCGCTTGGTATTGGTGTTTCCTTAAAAGCAGTTTATCTTTTCCTTATGCAGTTTATCTTTCACTAAGCCAAGTAATCTCAAACAGGCACGATAACAAAAAGTAATTTCATTGGTAACTGACCTGCCAGCAATGTAGAAAACTGGCATGTAATTTTAAACAAAGTTAATATTTTCTTCTTGAATTTTTGATAATAATTTCCATATAATTTTATCCAATTTTATGAAATATTTAACAGCCCGGTATACATTCATTAGGGTTGTTCACGTACGCTACTCTGTTGCAAGTTTTAATTAAGCCTCAATTTCGAAAAAAGAATGTTATGTCGTCGCTGTTTCAACTGGCAATGTCATTGCAAGCAAGGGAAAACTTGAAAGCAAGAACTGAACATACATATCCGTAAATCTTGCCCCATGCTTTAACTATCTCACCCAATCGGTAAAAATGCGAGTATGTTAATTTGTGTATTCCCGAAATGGGCAAGTTTTTACCTTGCTTGAACAAACTACTAAGGCAATGAATTTGCAAGAACATGTAGGTTTTTATCTAACATCCACAGATTCAACAAAAATATTCGCTCTGTTTGACTTGAAACATCACTACTAACAAAATTTCCTTTTAAAAAGCCTGTCTACATGAGCGAGTTAAAAAAACACTAAACCATTTAAAATGTTACAATATGCGCCTAGGAATAATACTGCCCTAGCCATTAATAGTAAGCACAATAGCAAAAGCAAAAGCAAGATAAACTAAATAAGGTTTTGGAAACTAATTTATCAGGGAGCGTTTTTTCATCTGTGTTTTTCTAATTTAGTTTTCCAGTAGAATTTTAAAAGTGCTTTTCTTCAACTGAAATATTTTGCATATTTCTGTTTTTATATATTTAGAAAACACTACACATCTGTGTGTGTGTGTTTTTTTCTTGAGAAGCCATTTTTTTCTTTGAGAAACCTTGAGTTATTTTTATACTTCTACTTTTTTTCAGATGCCCAAACAACAACCCTAAATATATTTTGTTTTAGTTAACTTTTTTAATGTCGGCCCTTCAATGAAACTCCAACCTCCTCAAGTTTTGGAATGGTCTGTTGTGCTATTTTCTGCATGAGAGTGAAAAGCTTCAGTAATTCATTTCAAATAGATTAAATCCCTTGGTTGTTTAATATATCGGGGAGTATTGGATCCTATTCCTTTGTATACAAATCATACAGTTGTTTTATCCAAATTTGAATAAATGCGAACCAGAATGGCAGGATCTTGCCAGGCTTTTGGTTTTACGCATAATAATTGTATAAACCATTTTTAGGCGTTTAAGAGAATAATAGACCAAAATATTTGAATAATTAGCTAGGGAAACAGTTAGCTTCAGAGTTGTGCCAAAGGCGCAAAACTTTGTGACATTTGTAAATGTATAGGTTGGTACAAAGTATAATCTGCGAGTGCACATATACACGTCAGGATGTTTGAGTTGGACACCCCTGGGCTAATGTTTAACGCTCTTGGCTGCCTGCTTTTATATCCGATGTTGGTGTAACAATGGAATTAGGCTAATGTCTCACTTTCTCGCTGTTCGCTGTCTGCGCTAATATCCGGTAACAACGGAATTTTGGTAGCTTAACGCACATTCTCTTAAAAGTTGGTCTAACTGTGAATGTTTAAAGTCGCCTTTTTTATGTAATAATAGTTACTGCAAAATTATTATCTTTAAACATATCTCAAGCCCAAGTGTTTAGTGTGTAAGTGACATGACTTATTCTCCCTTCCTCAAGTTTGACTTTTATTTGAGCTGCCTTGGCACATTGCTTTATTATGTCATACTTGTGACCATTTTATGAAGTCATTATTTAGTAACGTCAGATGGAAAATAGGGTAATCCCTAAGTTAAACATTCAAGACCTCCCGCCCCCCTTTTTAATTTTCTCGATACGCCTGTGCTCCAAAAAACTGTACTAATTATCTGATTTAATAGAAATTGAACGTGGCCAAGCACTATGTTTTTTTCTCGTGATTGAAAACAATTTTTTTGCACCAATATATTTGGTTTGCTTGTTTATTCCTCGGACGACGAAGCCACCAAGTCACCAGCATTCTGACATACTAATGTGGATTCTAAAATCTGTGGTTGAGTGATTGTTAAGCTTAGATAAGTAATTGTCAAAAAAAATATTGTGTTGAAAATTGCAACTGCCTTATAAAGATTTATATGTATTAAATTAGAAATAATGGAAAGTGTTGTTATCAGTTTTGTAGATTGTTTTCATTAAGCACGGGCGGTTTAATTGAGTTGATGGTTAACAAAAAATAACAGTTCTTTACTTGTGTTTAAAATTTAGGCAGAGCATCATAATTTTACCCAAGAAAGACTAAAATTTGAGAGTAAAGTTGAAGAACTTGAAAATAGAGTTGAAGAATTGCAAGAAACTGTTGAAAACGCGCGCTGGGATTTGAAAAAGACTCGACTAAGAGAAGATAGGTTAGTACAGTGTGACTGAATAAAGCCATATTGTGCGGCATTTCATTCCAATAATTTGGTGCCTTTGCAAACACAAGTTTTCATGGCACTTGTTCAGATTAACCACCGTTATGATTAGGGCGATTATTTTATGACCTAAAAAATTTGAAATTTTGACAAATATAAACATATATATTTTTTTTTTTGACAAAGTTTTGACCTATTAATTGTTGTTTGAAGTACAGCATTCTTTTCTTGGCATCGTCAAGCACATGTTTTAGATCAGGGTGGGGCAAATGTATTCAATGAAAAAGCAATTTGCAGAAAATACAAGTACTAGAGAGCCTCAAAATTAATTCAATACAAAAACGACATCAATAATAACAGAATTGTAATATAACAATACGGTAATAACAAAATAACACTTTTGCACCTGAACATGAGTTTAATTACACTTAGGAGTCAGTAAAGTGTTGACGCAAAGCGCAAAAAAGCATTTGTTTGGTTTAAAATTCGAGTCCACATGTTGTCACCCATACTACTAATAAAATTGTAATAAAACTACTTTTTGGAAACCCAATAACCTTAATATTTAATCTAGTTCAGTTTTAAGTCCGGGCGCACCTGGCAAGCGCAACCAGCGCGATTTTATTTTGGCATACCAGCATTTCTTTTAAATTTATTTTTTGTGACGTTGTCGAAAATAAAAAAAGTAAAAAATTTTTTTTAAATATATGTCCAAGATTTATGAATACATTTTCTGTTTGTCCGCGAGACACTTCAAAGCCTTCCACGCCGCAACAGTAAAGAACCTCTGATCTAGTTCGAAAGACAGTATCAAACCGTAAACAAACCGGACGTACAAAGATCATACAAGCGTAATAAAAAACAGCAAAAAAACAGTTTTGAGAGGGGGGCACTAAACTGCATTTTGACCGCTTATATAAATATAGCACTTTGAACCTAGTTAAAAAAAAACATAGGAGAGGTGCGGGACACATGGAACAGATTCGTTTTTTTGGTGATATCTTTCAAATTACAACTCAAAAATACGTTTATTTTCTTTGGAAAGCTAACAACTATGGGTACCTACAAGAAAAACATATTTGAAATCTGACATATCCTTCTAAGTTTTTTTTGATAAAAAACATCACTTTTTGTTCCATTGGTCCCACCCCACAGGACCTATGGAATCGAGCATGAATGTATTTAAAAATACTGCGCTGAGTATTGCTGAAGTACATAACTGCTCAATTAATGTTGTAAAAATAATGGAACAAAATATATTTACAAGAATAAAATAAAAAACACATGGAAAGCACAAAACGCAAAAATGATTTTTTTTATTTCTGGCAGAATTTTCAACCCAGGTTTTATATCAATTATTTTTCTTCTTCAGGAGAACAAATCTACAAAAACAATAATAGTCGAATATTCCATTTTGTCGAGTCCTACTCTGACTCTACAGCTTGCATTCCGTCAATTTACTTAACAAAATACGGTAGATATTCAGCAATCCACTCATGGGGGTGTCCTATAATTCATCCACTGACACTACATGGTTGGAAATTACGCACCATATGCTATCCAGCCTTTACAATTTACAGTTGGCGGCTATATCAATTTCAAAATTTGGTACTGCACACATCAAACTCAACTCTGGTAGTTTTACATGGTCTTACTAGAGTCCGACTCTGGCTCCGCAGCCCTGTTCCTCTATAAACTGTGGTCTTAAAAGTTGACATACTAGTTTCCTTAAAATTTAAGAATATAATCAGAAAATGATCGATGGACCAATGGAACAGACTGTTCCAAAGGCCCTCTAATCACCATTTCTAAGAAAATCACTTGTGGCTAGCCAGTATGCTGAACTAAATGAATCAAATTAACTTTCAACATGAAGCTAGATATCTCCTCTTTCCCCCCCAAAAAATCACTGATTAACAATTTCCTTTTACAATTCACTTTTACCCAGAAAAGTGAAAAATTGTAATAAATAGACCATTTCGCAAAGCACGCTGTAAAACTTTCTAGACTAAGTTATGTACACAAAATCTTATTACCACAACCAACATTTTATTCAGTTTAGCCAATAGGTGGCACAATATTCAAGCGTTCCATTGGTCCCCATGTTTCGTGGGCACCTCCACTAATAAATACTGATAGAATTATAAAAAAAATGTTGCTTTCATAAAAAAAAAAATTTACTTTTGCTTCAAAGCAATACAGTTCAAGGTACAAGGCCTGGTTCGCGCCCCCACCTGGATCCACCCAATATTTGTGACCATTCTTGTAACAAACTGACTGTGTTTACCAACAATAGACATTATGGTGTATCTTTAAGAGTATCCCAAACCATCGGCATCAGGTTTTAGCCAGTTGATCACTTCTCCGCTGACACGTATATTACCAAGTAAAACTCGTAGTTAAAAACATGATTAAAAACAGGATCAGACGATTTGTTTAGAAGGAAAATATATTTTTCCAAGTGGCATCGTCATGTTCCTTAATTTGAATCAATAGACTACCATGTGTACTCTGCTTGGCTAAAATTCTTCAAAACGTTATTCCACAGCTGTGACTATAGATAACATTTTAAAATGCATCCCCACGCTGAAAAGTTTCCCCACCCCTGAATTGGTCTACTCGTAAACCATTATTTGCTTGCTGTCATTTCAACTTATATATATGACTAACCTATGCGCTTTGTTGTTTTTACCAATTGCTATGGTAATTATGTGTTTGCACAACATACAAGCGAGTCACACTTAATCAAAATAGAAATAGTATACTGAAAAATATTATTCTTCCCTTATCTGCATGCGGGTCGCATTAAAAAGCTGGACCATATGTTGTGCAGCCCTGTGTTAATAGGGGGTATACTATTATAATTATTGTATTTATTATGCTGTTTTTAAACATTGGATAGGTTAACTCGTCATTTGGCTGAAGCGTTAGACAAGTTAAAAAAAGGAGAAAACAATGAAACTACTTCCACCACCTCAGCCACTGCCTCACAAGATGTTACCAATAAGGTAAGTTATATTTTGGAATTAATTGTAGACTGTCTAGGTATCTCTGATTATTAGGTTTCCCATCTAGAATAACAAATATAGGATAGATCAGGGGTCGGCAACCCCTGGCATGCGTGCCACAAGTGGCGATGATTTTGCATGGCATGCCAATTGATTTAACGCGCACGTTATATCACCTTAAGAAAGTGCAACCATTACATCACTACCACATCATTAACAATAGTATTACATCACTAACACTAGCGCTAACTAAATGGTTGCACACATTGCTTTTGTGGGCGTTATACTTGTTGTTTACCACTTACTGTTTGTATTACGTCACAATGTCCCAAACTTGGCGTAACGTTTACAACGTTAAAGCAGGGCATTCTACATCAGTGGTTCTTAACCGCCGGTCCACGTCAACTTTCCTGCCGGTGCGCAAAATATACTACAAATTTATAACTCAATTGCAAAAAGCAAAATGTTAAAGGCGGCTTGTCCATCAAATTTAGAACTTAATTTGCAGTTAATGGTGTACTTTGGACTTTATCGTACATCACGATGCTGCAAGTGTTGTGCCCAACTGTTTAAATGTAGGCTACAACTTGTTTAAGTCACTTTAAGACCAGTTGAACGCGAAATACTTCAATAGCACGTATGATTTTAAAAAGACAGCAGCAAATTTCTCATTACATTTAAGTTTTCGTTATTTGCTTTTAAGTTGCATACTTTTGTCATAATTACATTTTGGATTGATTTTAATTTTTGAAGGTCCACCTGTCCGCGAAAATTGTTTTGAAATTTTTCCAGTCCGTAAGCTAAAAAGGTTGAGAAACTCTTCTACATTAAAATTAAGCAGGTGTGTTTTTGTGCGACTGAGAAACCAACAAAACGCGAAACTGATAGTTATAACCCTTCTAGGTATCGGCTTACAAGCATCGAAGTACACTCGGGACTCGAGTAAGACCAGGTAAAACTACCGACGAGTACCAAATTTTGAAACTGATAAGGCAGCAAACTGTCAAAAAAGTGGAATAGCATAAGGTCGTGGAATATTTTCCATGACCCTATGAGTGGATTGCGGAATATTCACCTTAATTTAGTTACGTAAATTGGTGAAATACAAAGGCTGAGTCGGACTCGGGACGCGATGAAATCTCATATTCGGCCGCAGTCGGACTCTGGTTGTTTTTAACCAACCAACTCCGCAGCCCTGATTGCCATTACGAAACCAAACATAGAAAAATGTTTGGCATGCGAGTTGTTAATATTTTGACATTATTCATAAACTGGCACACTGGGTATGAAAGGTTGCCGACCCCTGGGATAGATGATATCTGAATATATTTTTATTTAGTGTGATTTTTAAGTGTGTTAAGTACTATTTTTTTAAGGTGTGGCTTCAATATAACACGCATTCGTGATAAAAAATTAATCGCCAAAAATTGCAAAATAATTTTCCTACCATATTTGTATGCAATCACTAAGGCAGTTGAGATTTTCAAAAATGGGAAACTTTAGCTTTTTATATGGTTTATACACCTTTAAAATGAAATTTAAAAAAATTAATGACTTTGGGTCGGCATTCTTATTTAATAACACCTCTAAAATTTAGCACTCAATTCCCAAAATAGTGCCCAAAATAAACTTTAACATAAAAGACTTTTGTTTTTTTATTTGACGTCATTACTACAATTGAACTTCTTAAATTTTATAAATGTTAACAAACGCCAGAGTATAACATGCCATTTTAATCAAAGCGCAAACACATTAAAAAGTACACAGAAAGTTAAATGAAGATCTCTTTAGAATGTCGTAGAGGGTTCTTTTTGACAATACCATTTCTTGTAATAAAATTGGTTCTTTTTTTCTTCAGTCCTAACTAGGGATGTTCAAAGTACAATTCAAAGGTATTCTAGAACAATAGGTTTTAAACCTAGAATAACGAATCTAGAATATTGAATCCCTTTTTTTTGGCGTTATATTCATAATATATATACCTTTTAGTGCTGTTTTGTCACTAAAGGGTGTATATTAAAGTATGATTAAATGCCAAATGACTAACATTCTCAACAACTGCTATTTGAAACAGTTATTTACATACTTGTGCACAACTATATAAAAACACTTGAAACATGATAAACACAATAAACTCTTCACAAATCCTATAAGCCGGTCAAAAAATATGCTGCAAAAAATGCAAAGTTAGTACTGCCAGCAGTGTTCCCGCTAAGCGCATTTTTTTGCGAATTTTGGGCACTTGCGCACATTTTTTCACGGAATTGCGCAAGCCAAAAAAAAAATTAAAAGTTGTTTTTTTACTTAAATTCGACCTCCAGTCGTCTCCTGAAGCCAACATTATCACTATTTTGCAAAGATTATTACATATAATACTTTGTGTACCCCATTTTTGCTTCACGAAAGTTTTGAAAAAGTGCCCAAATTAGTTTTCTTTAAGCTACGTACAGAACAAAAAAGTGCCCAAATTAGTTTATTCGAGCTACGTTCGGAACAAAAAAGTGCCCAAATTAGTTTATTCGAGCTACGTACAACTAAAAAAGTGCCCAAATTAGTTTTATTCGAGCTACGTACGGAACAAAAAGTGCTCAAATCCGTTTTATTTAAGCTCTACGTACGGACAAAAAAGTCCCCAAATTTTCTATGCACGAACAAAAAAGTGCATGCATTAGTTTTATTCGAGCTACGTACGGACAAACAAAAGGGCCCAAATTAGTTTTATTTGAGCCTGGTACGACCAAAAAAGTGTCCTAATTAGTTTGCTTTGAGATATACGTGCAAAAAAAGTGGTTCTTAACTAGGGAAGGCGCTCCCCCCTAAATAGAGCGCCGGCAAATTCTGCTATAAATATTTTATATTTTGTGCAGTAATTTTTATGGTTACATGTTACGCCTGGTGTGATTTCTGCCTATATTCGGTGTCTTGTGCTTTACTTTGAAATTACACTCATGTGTAGTTTCAGCCGATCTGTCAGAAATTAGTGAAGTTTTATGCAAAAAGGTCTACGACAATTAGGGCATCCAAAGGCAGGAGAGTCTGACTTTTAAACCTTGAGGTAGCGGCAATTTGCACTAATTGGATCTTAAGGTAAACTTCCGGCAGATATAAATACAAAATATTGGCTGAAAACTCACAAAAAACTATGAAATAGATTTAATAATACTTGACCAACCCGAACCCAAACGATAACCAGTTCCCTAATTCAAATAATGTGCATTAATTTAATAATTATTTAAACGCTGGGAAAAAGCCCAAACTCGGGTGGGCATAAGATAATTTCTAGTCCAGGTTATATAGGATTGTTACGTCACACATTGATGTATTCGGACCGAAAGTGTTTATATTATTACTAAATCAATGCACATTATTTGGGTTGTGCTCGTTAGCGTTTGGGTCCGGCTGGCAGGTATTATTAAATTTATTCTTCTTAAGCAGATTTGTTAAGTCAAATTAGTACATTGGCCCAAGACTTCAAAGTCTAAAAGTTGAAGACTTTTCCATCCTTTGGATGCCCTAATTGCTGTATACCTTTGCTTAGAACTGCACTAATTCGTGACGGATCGGGTGGAAGTTCTGTAAAATTTGGTTCGTGGTTTTGTGATTGGCAAGTTTTTAAACTACTAATTTTGATTAGTTTTCGGTGTCTCTAATAGGCTCACTTAACTAACATTTAAATCTTTTACGACGGATTCGGGCTTAGTTTGTCTAAACAAGGTAGAGCAGATGACTGGAATCTAAGTTTTGCATAGAGGTTAGAGTTAGACCCAAGGCCATGGTTCTCAGTAACTGGAATTTTATTGCGATACGTGCGAATCTTTCGTTTTACAACTTTATTTATTCCTAATTTGGAGATATTTTTAGCTCAAGATATCTGTGTTTTGCACTGTATGTTTTGTGTTATGGGAAAGTACTTGCTTTATATAAAAAATCTCGCGTCGTAATAGCTTTAAACTTTTTTAAACAAAATTATTACAATTACCTGCGATATGCTTTTATTAATTGGTAAAACAGTGTGCAATACAAAATACAATCTACCCCGAAAAAGCGAAGTTGCATGTTGTGTCAACTAAAGGAGTAGGTTAAATTTATGTCAATATGAGCAGGAAAGACGTGAAGGCCAAATTTGTGTCTAATTCAAGTTAACACTAGAAATGCATAACCCGTTTAAAAGTTAAAAATGCTTTCTGCTAAAACCGCTGCACTATGCGCCATAATTACCTCAACCATTAGGCGGTTACTCAGCGCTACGCTTGACTAAGTCACACAAACTACCAAGCGAAATCGTGTCTCAAGCGAGTGCAATTTTCCAAATGAAGAGAGTCATTTTTATCTCTGGGAGAAATTAATTAAGATTATTGCGACGCCTCTCGTGCTCTCCCGCGCATATTGCTCCGCCGCCTGCCCATTGTGCAACATTATTTTATATTTAAGAACTGAAAAAACGGAAGTTCAAAATTAAGGATTTGCAAAAATAGTGAAGACCAAAAAAAAAGGTCTCCCGTGTATTCAATTTGGGCACTTTTTTTGTTGAAAATTTTGGGCACTTTGTGCACTTATTTTCGGCTTGTGCGCAAAATTTTGGGCACCTCACACATGGTAAAAAATTAGCGGGAACACTGACTGCCAGTAATGCGTTACTATTACTTACAATTACGGTGTGTGTAACCTCGCTGAATATCTCCTTAAAGTTGACCTTGAGTAACCTGGTAGCGTATTTTGTTCGAGGAAAGCACTTTTTCCGATTGAACTTTTGCATATTAACGCTTTTAAAAAAAAAGTTCGCCGCTCTCCCAATAACATTAGATTGAAACCTAATGATTAGGCGAGGGTAATGGTAATTAATTGGTTGTCTGAAAACACGCTGATGTTGCGCTTCTTGAAAACCCTATAAAATGTTTTGCCACACCAACGGGCCTAAACTTAAACTTTTCACTTGCAAATGTGCACTGTGCGTAACTCTATGCTGTGGCATAAATTCACTGAACATTGACTCAAAGTTGACCTTGAGTAACCTCGTAGAGCATGTTGTACATTTATCAATAGGATGTTACTTTTGTAACTTAACGCCTTTAAGGTAATTGTATAATCTCTGCACCTGCCCAAAATTTTGGCACAAAAGCCTAAATTAAGTACCTTAAATTAGCAAAGGTAAAACTGCCCAAGCGGGTGGAATTTTTTTGATTGTCTTGCTTGTTTAGATATGACACCTATCTTTTCTTTGATGACACAAAAAACTGGCAAATTCAATGTAAATACTTTTAAGTTAAAATAAAGGTAATAAATTGTGATGTCTCCCATAGGTTTAAAGAGCTTATAGCATGTTCCTTGAACCCATTTTTGCCTAAAGCTAGCATTGAGAAATGGCCTAAATAAAGGCATTTTTTCATCTTAATCAGATTAAAAAAAAAACAGTTGTTTCTTCTCACTGCTTTAATTGTAATGTTGTTACTTTTGTTGTATTATTTATTTATCTACTGTTAGTAAAAAACATTGCTGTTAAACAATTGTTTCAACCCTGGTAATTACCCAGTGTAAGGTAAGAAAACACATAATAAATCAGTTTAAAACTATTTTTTTTAAAACAGAATGGCTCTGATGAAGACAAAATATTGGCAGAAAATCGTTTGATTGAACTTGAAAAGATGAAATCACAACTTCAGGAAGCTTTAAAGGATTTGGAGAAAACAAAATTGGATGTAATGCCTAGTATTATTCGATGCACATATCTACACTCTTTTTTCTTATGCAAGTATTAAATGTATAATTTCTTTTTGAGCAGCTGCAAAATATTCCTGAAGACCGAATAACACAATCTGCTGAGTACAGGACACTGAAATCTCAGTTTTCTGTTCTTTATCATGAAAGTGTACAGATGAAGACGATGTTAGAAGAGTCAAGAAATCTTCTTCAACAATCCAGAGCAACTCATCTTCGTCGAATTGAACAAATGGAGGTGTGTATTGAATATTTAATAATCTTACTTTTGTAGTAACAAGTTTTGTGGGTAACTATTTTTTTAAATGTACAGTGACAGTTTACCAACTTCAGAAACTAATCGTACACAATAGAATATAACATTTTGGCACAATAAGTGCTGCTAGTGCTCTGTATGGTGGTTTACACTTAGTGCAAACTTTTTATTTAGTTTTTGACAAAAACATAATGCTTTCATCATGATAAATGCCATTACATTGAACAGTGTGAGAATCTTTAGTTGTGTGCCAAATGCGCTCATTCTAAATTAAAAGTTTTGCCAATTTGAACCTAAAATGTATTTTGTTTTGTGCAACACTTGCAATGAAAGTTTAGGCATATTTTTTAGTGTTGCATTATTTGCTAGTGTGGCAAAGGTATATTTGTTAGTGTGGCTCTTTGCGGTTATGTAAGAAACCTGGCTTTTTTTTCTCTGACTGGTTGGTCTAATCAAGTGGTTCTCAACCTTTTTTCTGTTGTGGCTCATTCTTGTTGCAAAAAAGTTCTTTGGCCAATACATTTTTACAAAAACAAAACTATAAAATAGTTTAGAACAAAAAACAGCACAACGTATTTCAAAACAGATTATTATTTATTCAACCGTGTATTAGTAAGATACTTTTTGCTAAACAATAAATTTACATTTCATTTATATTCCTCCTTAATTCCTCCCCAAGCCATTATTCCTGTAATTATTAAGTATAGTGAGTAAAACAAAAGAAAACTAAGTTCTTCAAAAAATCTAGCTTTATTAATTTGGTTGTGGCCCACCTCAAAATGTTTTTATGGCCCATGAGAACCGCTGGTCTAATCGATCTTCAAACGTAAAATTATAAATAATGGTCATTTGAAACAATTTTGCTAGGAATTGTTGTGCATAGCTACACCAAACAAACATAATCAATATACAGAGTATTGGAAAACTCCTATTTTTTACATAGTGATTGCAATTAGGGATGTAAGATGAACTATTTGGTTATCCTTCTATGGTAAAACATTGAGAATTAAAATAAATTTTAGGATTACAATTACTCATTATTATTAGCCGAATATAATTCACATACCTTGGGATTTGAATCCTAAGGATCTAATATACTACTTTAAACATGTCTACCAAAATGTATTTTCCGTGCACAACTGCACAAGGATAATATGAATTATAAATTCATTTACTGACATTGTAACTGATTTGACCCATGATTCAACATGGTAACCTTAGTTGGTTTGCTTACTTTACTTGTATTGACTATATTTTACAATTGCATAGGTCAACCAACGTATCAGTTGTATATGAAAATTACCTTGACCCTTGCAAGATAAATATCGACCTTAATTCCTGATCAGTAACAGCAGAATACTATAGTAAGGCTGGCAATTTAGGTTGGACACAATTAAAATTTCATAAAAGATTATATATATATGTATAGATATTTGGTCAGAAAAGGCTTTGTTAGTTTATCTGAATAAATCAATGAAACAGTATAAATTTTCCACCCCTTGATACCTTGTGTTTGCTACACGAAATTGGCTAAATACAATTCAAGCTATTATTATTATACAAAAAATAGTATTGCCCCAAATTGAGTAGAGTTTACATGCTTTTAGCGTTTTCTTGCACCTCTGCTCCATTTTTGTTTATGCTTTGTAGTTTTTGTGCCGTTTTGCGTTGCCGGTCTCTCAACTGGTGTTTGTTGTTTTTGGACAGGGGTTCTGCATGTTGTATGTTACAACAATTTTATGAATTTTTCGTTTTATTCGTTTTTTTACTTTGTTTTATTTATCTTTTAATGTAACTGACTAATGCATAAAAAAATATATATCTTTTAAGATTTTTTTAATAGTGTTTCATCTGAATTGCTTGCTTCAATATATCAGTTAACAATAATTTCAGCCAATTTTTAGCCTGTGATTACTTAAACACAGGCTACAATTTTGGGCTACCATTTTATCATATTTACTTAAAAAATATTTTTAACTAAAAGATGTATACTTTGTTAATCATTATGATGTAAACAGAATGGTAGAATTTTCCTAAGAAAGTGCTCTGTTCATCATTGTTAGTAAAGACACATTTTTAGTTGCAAGTGTCACTAAAACTGTTTTTATTGATGATTAATGCTAAGTGAGAAGGTAACCTAGTGTCGCCATGTCTACATTTAACTGGTCATATTTAAATTGATTTAAGCTTGTTTATATATCAGCTGTTGAACCATAGTCTTTTTTTACCATTCGATATTACATAAGAAAATTATTCATTGATAAAAGTGTTTTAGTGTGAGGAACTCCAGATGCAAAGAAAACTTCGTAATGAGTTGATACAATTAGAAGACACTTTGGCCAAGGTTAGTTTTACCAAAACTTTAATGTTGATGTAAATTTAATTTAACAGAAAACTTTTACGGTTTGGTATTTCTTAAGGTTCGCCATGACTATGAAGCTCTGCACACAGAATTGGAACAAAATCTTGCCGCTAATGAACAAGCAGGGCCAGTTAATCGTGAAATGCGTCATTTAATTAACAGTCTACAAAATCATAATCGTCAGTTAAAAGGCGAAATTCAGCGTTACAAAAAAAAAGTTAAAGACTTGCAAGCAGACTTGTCAAAGGTAAAAGTTGAATTTTGTTAACTCTATTTGTTTACTTAGTACACCGTCAGAAATCCGCTGATAAATTACACCTGGTGTTATTTTCAACCTTGTAATTACAGTTTACAACCTACCCCAAATCAGTAATCTTCTTACTTTTGTTTTGTTGGTGCCATTCAAGTGTCAACAGATCTCCTAAAGTCTAATAGTTTAGTTCATTGTGACAGAACTTAATGTTTTATAATCGAGAAATAACACTGGTCAACAGCAAAAATTGAATGTGGATGTAATTAACTAATTTTTAAAGGGATTTTGGTGCTGATACTGAAAATGACTTCAACTGTTTTTAAATCTCTTTTTTGAGTTATTTTAAATTTGTAATGTTCTGCTATATGTAGCAGATTTTGCACTGCTGTTATGTTATTTAATAGTGAGGTAATTAGGAATGTACAAAGTAGAATATCAGATCCTTTAATTCGAATTCAATTCTGCAGTGAACTGATATAATTTATATGTTTTAATGTGGATGGTTGCGCCTAGTTGTACATATGCGAACGACAGGTTTGGGCCAATTACTTCGCGATAACTTTTCGCCCAATTATTAAGTGTTATTGTAAGAGAGGCTTTTTGGCCCAAAATTGTATTTTGGCTGTAAAAACGAGTGACAACATAGTGTATTACATTTTTAGTGACTATAAGGGTAATGCTTTGTAAAAGTGTTTTGTTGAACGGCAGCCATTGTAATCCACTCATAATTCAGCTTGGTAATGGTAAGTTTGATCTAGTCCAAATATTTCCTGTGGATGGACACAGGGGCATTTCCAAAAATCCAAAAAGAGGGGGTCCCGAATTTTCAACTAACGGAATTCCTGTTTTTCGGTCTGACGTCAATGACGTCATAAAATAGTGACAAGTATAACGTCATAAAATAGCGATTCTAATGACGTCAACATAATTAAAAGACTAATCAGAAAGAGCCAATTAACGTACAGCAAAAGCAAACCTTAAGACGCAAAGCGAATACGTGCGTCGACTCCTGCCAGCGCCAGATGCGAACCCGCTTGGTGTGCAATCGTTAACTTAAGAAAGCAAGATCGCGAAATAGATGTGATTGATTTTGGTAGAACCATGTACGGAACTACGCTAAATTACAAGCACGTTTCTCGCCACCTGCAATACTAAACGAAGATCGTTTTTCCCGGGGTTTATTTGATTAGGCAACATCTGCGCCGATCTGTGCTGTGTGCCAAGTCAGCTAAAATACAAGCACGTCTTACACCAACATGGGATATCAGCAGCGGGGAACATCAGCACCGTCTAACTCGACGTTTTGAGCAAGAAAAAACGTAGGCCGCTTGATTTATTGTTGTTAATTGTCGAACACACACTTGCTGATCACCCAACCCGAACAAATAACGAAAGACGCAAGAGAAAAAAAATATCCTGTGTTTATAGTCGACCAAACAAGAAACGAAAAACGGCGTTTTGTGTTTGATTTTGGTTTCGCATTAGCTTAATAGCCAGGACGTAATTACATTTAAAACATTGCCGCTTCGGACGGCTAGTTAAACTATGACAAAAACGAAAAACGAACAAAAAACGATAATGTCACTTACAATAAGGGAAGTGGTCTGAACCCCAACCCCCTGGATACGCCACTGGATACGCCACTGGATGGATAACAGCATGTCGACAGCTGCTTCTTTTATTTCGTTTTTCGACAAGCTGTCATCCTACAGCCTTTATTTTACATTTACGTAAATAAATTGAGGTGGATTTTCAGGAATCCCCTCATATGGGTGTCATATGATTCATCCACTCACAATACATGGTTGTAAAATATCCACCCTATGTTATTCCGCCTTTACAATTGAGTTCTAAATGTGGTACTGCGCAGTTGGCCTTGGGACTCGGGTAGTTTTACCTGATCTTACTCGAGTCCGGAGTCTGACTCCAGCAAAACAAATAGACTCTATTGAGTCCCGAGTCCGACTCCACATCCCTGCTAAAAAGTATGCTGTGCTCTAATAAGCCGAAAAAGAAGAAAAAATAGGCGTTTAATATTGTAAATTATAAAAACACACAGTATGTTAGTTGGAGCTGGATGGAAACACACAATAAGACCCACTCGGCAACCACTTCTAACTCGAAATAAGTCCTAAATTTAAACTATTTAAGTGTTGAAATATGTCATTTAAATATTTTAACTTCGTTTTTCAGAATTGACCAACATCCTTATAAAACCCAATATATATATTCGGTATAAGATCTAAGTGGCCTAAATAACATCCAAATCTGCAGGCAATGGGTAAAAAACGATTAGGCGCCGCCGCCAAATATGTACCGTTTGGACACCAGACTGTTTTCCCTTATAAGGGATTTGGGTAGGTTAACTTTTGGTCCTCTTGTGATCTTATTCCGAACGGCGTTTTCTTTTGACATTGATGTTATTCTAGTTTGGTCTTATTGCTGAAATCGACTTTCAGTCGAAAATTCTAAAAAATAATAGAGAATTTAACAAAGTGAGAAATGCAACTCTTGGTGGTTGTCTGGATAATGCTTATAAAAGTTAAATAATTCTGCCGTATTTTTTTCTATAATAGAGTCGAAAATCCGACGCATCATCAGAAATGTACACCTCCCCCGTTCTTGCAATTTAGCATGACGTGCTTGCAATTTAGCATACTCTCTTACGTGAATCTACCAAAATCAATCACACATATTTCACGATCTTGGTTTAGTTTTTTTGCCTAAAGTTAACGATTGCATACGAAGCGGTTTTGCAGCTGCCGCCTGGCAGAATTGTTGACGACGCGCGTGTTCGCTTTGCGTCTAGAGTTTCACATTTGCTGGACAATAATGGACGGTTTCTGATTAGTTTTTTATTAATGTATGACGTCATTACAATCACTATTTTATGACGTCATACCCGTCACTATTTTACGACGTCATTAACGTCAGACAGAAAAAACGGGGAATTCCTTAAGTTGAAAATTCATAACCCCACCTTTTGGAATTCTTGATACGCCCCTGTAAACACCCCACGATTGTTGGGTGATATCCTTGCAAAACTATTTAGTTATTTATGGTGTCACCTTGTGTCATTTCTTCAAATAAACAGTTAACATTACCAAATGATGAATAATGTAATAGCAACATCAAATATAAAAAGGTTTTTCCCCATCTATGAAGGTCCCTGGGTAGGGTAGTTCCCTAATCGCCTAAAAGAACATCCACATAACACCCTGTCCCTGTCATATCTAAAAATATAATAGTTTCAACCATTTTCACTTTTTCTATTAACTCTTTGACCTAATCAAAAAGTTTGAGAATGTGATTGTTGAAAACTCTCTGTTAATTTTATACTCAGCTTTTTGTGACTTTGTTTGGCAATTCTGACAATGGTTTATCATGTTTTTGAAATAAGTCGGCATAATGTATCAAAAATTGTAGATGGCGATCTGCCCACAGTTAAGTGTGTAACAAAAATGCCCCTAATGGTTTGCGAAGCTGTATTGCAGTTTATTAACTTTAAGCTGATACATGTATTTTGAGGAGGACAATCATTCCAAAAATGCTTTATGGCCTAGCCCATCTGGGTTGCTAGTTGGGCAATTTCCTATTGAATTTCTGAGGTTTTAACGTCCTATAGATTTATGTGGTGTAATGTTACATTGCCTGATGATGACAACCTGTACAGGACGCTGGAACGTTAAAGTTAAATAAGAGATGTTCAGAAGAGCATCTGACTGGTATCTTTCTAAGTTGTAAACCTAAATAAATTTTATCTGTTATAAACTTCTTTATACAGCATTACAGGTTGAATAGCACTAATGTAGACAAATTTCTTTCAACACATTTGTTACTTTGTTGAATATGAAAATTGGAAGCATTTTATCCACAGCTTTTCCTTGCACGAATTTAAAATACCTCCTGTAGTGTGCCAAGTGGCAACCACTGATCTTAAGTTTTAACAAAGTTGTGTTTGAAACAGGTTAAACAGGAAGAAATACACAAACTACAGGAGGGTATCAAACACGATGTGGATAAATGCTTGTCTGAAAACATTAAAACCGAACCTGAATATATGGTAGAAAACGTTTTCCAAAACAAAAATTACGAGGATGTAAAACCAGGTGTGGTTGATAGCATAAACAGAAAATTGATAGCATAAACAGAAAATTGAACTAAAATATATAGTTTAATATAGAAATTGCTGTCCTTTTGCCGATTATTTTCTAAAGTTGAAGTGTTTTTTTATTCCTTGTGTGTATGAATGTTTTTTATAGGTTTTATATTTTTCCAAATTAGTAAAAACTCAGTGGAAACCAAGTTATAGCAAATATTTATTTTTAAAGATTTAGCGTAACCAAACTCACGTGATTCAGAAATTATGTTATGTAGGTACTTGCAGGAGACAATACTTGTTTTACCTAATTGATGTGTTCGTTAATTTTTACTTTTGATAAATATAAACAACAAACAATAGTTGTTAAATTAACCTTGTTTTGTTAACAAAGTCGGTTTACTAACCATGTGGTAAATCTGTGTGTATGATCATGTTTATAGAAAATGAAAAGAATTTTCATGACGAAGCTGCAGAACCAAACGATGTAAAATTGTCAGGAAAACTTGAAGACAAAGATTTAACATGCAATGAAGCTAGTGAACAGTTAAAGTAAAGTTTTATATAAATAGCAGTTTTGTAAGATGTAATCTACCATAGTTTTTTTTTTAATACCTAATGTTTTTCTTTTACTACTAAGTAAACTTAATTTATTTCTAGAAAAAGTCAAGATCAAGTTAAAGAGTTAAAATTGCTGCTTGACATGTACAAGGGTTTGTCCAGGGAACAAAGGGAAAAGGTAGATTTGTTTAAAAGCAAACAAGAGAATATCTTTTATAAACTTTCTTGTGTTTTTTCAAACAAAAATTCGTTTCTACCAAGTATTATTTCTAAATGTCTTAACAGGCGGAGATTATGGCCAGTGAAAAAAGTGCAAGAATAAATTTTCAAGATCTCAATAATCAATGTTCTGCATATAAAGAGCAAATAGACGTTCTCAATGATGATATGAAGAAAATCAAAGAGCATCTTATAACTAAGAACGAAGAGCTGGCGAAAACTTTAAATCGATTAGAAGAGCAAACAGAAAGAGCTGAACGTGCAGAGCTAAAGTTACCTCAAGGCCCAGCTCCAGATACATTGAGAAAAATGACGGTAAACACTTATTGGTTGTAATATACCTTAGCACCAATTTTTTTTTACAAATTTGGATCTCCAGTCGTCCCCTGGAGCCCATGCGATCACCAATTTACAAGGTTTTGTTTCAGGGTGGAATTTTAGAGGAAAAATTGATAAAAAAATATTTTTAATACGCATTAAAAAGCTTCTTTAAAGTTTAATGACTGGTATTGTAAAGACTGTTAGGTCCATAATCGTTTATTTATTTTCCACAATAACAGCCATTGTGGCAATTCACATGTTGTGTGAGTTTTCTAAGATTATTGGCAGCAGCAAAACAATATAAAACTGACAACTAAATGTTGTGCTAACCCGTTCTGGCTAATCGGTGTTGGAATAAAATATGTATCGGGCTTCCCTAGACTGGGATAAACTAATTCTCCCTTTTTTTCTATTTGGAGTAGCAATGCCGCTCAATATTGGCCGCGATAAACTCTTAATAAAGCTGGATGCACACTGCGAAACGGCGCTCTGAACGGACGCCGGTTAAACAGAACGTCAGTCATCAGAATTATTTTAGATATACAGAGTGTATATGGACTTAACACTGTAAAACCGTGGCATAGCATCCTAGTCGTAGGGAATTACTATAAATGCACCAACTTTTGTGTTAAATAGTTTTATTCTACTTTTTTTTTTTAACGAATCCCATCGTGTCAAAGCTTGTCAATAATGTGATTTTTATTCAACAATATTGAAATGTTTTATGGGCCTTTATTATTAAATTAAGGTGTTAGAGGAAACTATATCAGAACTGCGTCGTAATTTTGCTGCCACAAAGCAAGAAGAGGAAGCTCTACTTTCTGACATGGACGTCACGGGTCAAGCATTTGAGGATATGCAGGAGCAGAACATGAGGTTGCTACAACAACTTCGGGAGAAAGATGATGCAAATTTTAAGCTCATGTCCGAGGTCAAAATGCATTTCTTTTAAACGATTATGAAAGATATTATATAACCTTTTTTCTGTTAACTCTGAACACCAAAAATCATGTCGTGAACATAAACTTTTGATGGTATGTGTGTTAATAATTTGTTTGGTGAAATTGGGCACTTATCTTTTATCATTTTCGATTTTTTAGCGTATTAAAGCAAATCAACTTCAAAGATTGCTGCAAGAAGAGAAAGACGTTCTGCATGACCAGGCTATAACATTACACACGCAGGTAATTTGCCAATGCTCAAATATTATACATGTGTTTGTGCATAAGCCGCATTTAAAGGCTGTTCTTATTTAGTTGGAAACATATTACAGACAAAAGTTCTTCTGCGCAACTCGTTAATATTGCAATACTTAATGCAGGTTGAAGCCCAGAACCAAGTGGTCCGTCGACTTGAGGAAAAGGAACGAGCTTTACAAAATAGCCTTGTAACCATGGAAAAAGAAGTTATGTTAAGGGCACAAGCAATGGATCTCCACAAAAGAAAGGTACACACTTCTGGTTTTAACCTGTCCGAAATTCCTGAGTTATTGAACTCCTATATGGCCGTTTATCTCGGGTAATTGAAACTGATAAGATTCTTGTTTTACCGTCGTAGGCTAGGCCTAATTGTTCACATGCGAGTGACAAGACTGGATTAAAGCTTATCACTGCGGCGATGGTGCTTATAGTTTCAGTGTAGCCATTTAGTTTAGTTCGGCGTCAGCGGTTTGTGGGGCGACCAATTACTTGTTATTAATTGTCAGTTTAAAACTAGCGGCTAATGTGTGATTGGCAAAGTAATGGTAGCGCATTTACTGCCAGTAGTAACCAGTATTCTCTGCCGAATACTATTTGACTGCTCAACACAACATGATTGTAGTAGAGTAGAGTTAAACTCACCTATGTTATATAAAATGTACATTTATAACCTGGACTTTGAACAATGTTTTAGTTTGTTTTTACGTTTATAGTTATGCCTGCACCATAACTCCCTGCGAAATGGCTTCGAACAGCCTTTATTTACAATTATAAGCTTTTCTAATTTTATATTTTATTACAATATAAATATGTACGTAAATCGTTTTGTAATAATTTCCGGTTTAAAATTAAACAACATATTATATTGATGCCCCCCACCCCCCAAAAAACAACAAATGCTTATAACTTATTATATCGCAGTTGTTGTACTTTCATGGCATTGTTAAGACCACGGCTTACATGACGACACTGTGGTTGTTCCTAATTAATACTCTAAATAATGTATCAGTACTAAATATTCCTCTTAAATAGCAGTAGCAAATAGGGTATTGTAGACGTCCGTCGTATGATACACTTCGAATAATAGTTCTATTGGTGAACGTCACTCTCCCAAAAATTAATCAGAGGCGAAAATACGCTTGGACGAAAATACGCTTGGATATGTGTATACAGTTGTACTTGGTTGAAAAAGGATGCTATTTTTCAGGCAGTTGAGATGGCACAGGTCACAGAGGATACACGAAGGCAGTTGGAGAAGCAGAAACATCGCTTGAACATCCTTGAGGACTCGGTGGATAGAAAAGTTGAGAGTTTGGAGGAAGAACATTTTAAGCTCAGTCGTCTTCAGGTTACACTTGCAAATAGGCTTTGTGTTATGGATATTGCCATTAGATGTCGATATATAAACCGACAATACTTTTGGTAGTTTTAATCTGACTAACTGCATATTGTAAGTATTTCTGCAAGAAACATGTTTCAAGCGCTTTTTAGCTATAATGGGGCTCGATCTATTGATCAATAGTAGCATTTTATGTTTATTTATTGCAGGAGGGTGGGGCCCGACTTCGCCGAAAACTTGCAAAACACAAAAAGACGGAAGGTCTTTACAGCGCCGATGAGGTCCTCATGGAGGAGATAAAAGAATACAAGGTAGTGAACATCCTTTCCAGCATGTTGTTTTTTCACTAATTAGGGATGTCCAATAATATCGGATCGAAGCCGATACCCGCAGTCAGGTGGTAGTATATGTACTCGTGTGATACAAAGGTGTTATCGGTGCCGACCCGAATTAATATGGGAAGTTAGTAATGATTTGCGATTAAACCCAGCGATATCCAGTGCCACCGCGGGCAACGTCAAAAAAACGTAGCTGTGAATATACCCAGCTCCCACAAACAATATTTGCATAAAATAACGGGCCGTTCGATATAATATTTCCTGACTTTCCGAAAATACCCTAGCCCCGGGGCACTTGTAACTTTTTTATTTTTTGTCAGATAAGACCTCTTTGTTTTTTTTGCCAGATTAGTCCTCTTTTGTTTTCCGTTTCAATATAGCCTATAAAAGGCATGACGTCCCAGACAGTGATTTTTTGTTTGATCTTCTTACAATATCTTTCTGTATTATTGCCAAAACTGGTACGATTAAATTTGATCTGCGTATCACATTTCCTAAAAAGCGATTCCTGGTCCCTTGACATCGTTTAAAACTCACACCTCCCTTTGTGCTTTCACTAGAGGTGTTAACGTACAATCATGTGCGTTATCCAGCCCAGTGGTTCTTTTTTTTAATTACTCCCTTACAACGCTAAACACCGCTAATTCCATCCCCAAAAAACTCTTAGAAGTATTTAGGCTTTTTAGTTTCTACTTTAATGTAAATTAGCGAAACAAATATTTAATACAGCAATATTATACACATGTGTGCAAACTACCAATTCAACTGAGATCGAAGAATAAAATATTTAAACTATTTTTAGGTTTTCCGTTCTTCACCTTATAATTCTGCTTGAATAAAACAAAAGTGTCAAGCCCATTGAAACAGTACTCCGAAGCCTCTTCTACTTGCGACACACTAATGAGGTTTAAAACTATTTGCGATACAATTAAAAAATATATTAAAAACGTTTAGTCAGCCAACAGCCGAACGCCACCCAAAAATATATATATATTTTTTATTCCCTTTACGGTTTTACTAGTTTTCTGAAAGACCCTTAAACCAAGGGTCGGCAAACTGTGGACCGCTGCCCAAATGTCAAAAAAGCAATATTCTATGATTTTTTGCGTCGTGCGACTCCTAACTGTTCATTACAAGTAACAAGTGTACAGTCCATTTTTCAAATTATTATCTTTTAAACGTTCAAATTCTACAATATTTTTATGATTTTTGAACAGTCCTAACTTTTAGTCTGTGAGGGCATCCAAACTATTCACCATTGGTTTTCTGTCTTCATACCAAAGCGAAATCCTGGAGACATGTTTCAAACCAATGCAATATTCTTAAAAATAAATATATTATGCATTCTCTCCTTAACATCACTTCGGTTCGCAATGTGTAATTTTTTCACAGTTGGTGTTCCAAACTAAAATTACACTACCAACACTGGTCAACAAATTTTCACTTTTTTTCTAAACGAGAATGTAAGTATTTCATCTTAGATGTATTTTTCGCGCTGATTTTGAATATAACTTTAGTTGTTCTCTAGCACATCACATTTATAAAATATCGTTAAATTTCAATTTTCCAAAAAAACGCAAAAAAATGTCTGCCATATAACTTTTTTATACACATAACTCAAGTCATCACCATAGAACTTTCATGATGGAAATTTGAACTCTTCTCCCCTTCTAAAATTATAGGTGATGGGGTTTCATTGCATAAAATGTCGTTTTTGTTCGTTACTAAATAAACAAAGATTTTCTGTAAAAAAGTCGAACACAGTGTGCAGAAAATACACTTTATACATAACCATCACCATCATCTATATGCTGAGCTGAGCAGATCATCAACACCGAACAGAAAAGAATGCTATTTGCATTTTCTAAAAAGTTAGCACGCAATCACTAAATGCCAGCCAAGCGCGTAATTCTACCTTTTTACAATGTGCATCCTTTGGAATCCTACTAATATTTTGTTTCAGTAAGATTCCTTTCGTTTTTATTAGCTTAGTAGTGAAACATAGAACTCCACTTTTGTATTCCTCGAACGTTTCTAAGAGCCGTAGGCTATAACGTTTGTGATATCAGCCACTTACTATTTTCTTATTGGCTTATAGTCTCGTAGTAATGTAGTTTTTAGCACGGCTGTTGTAGCAAAAAGGACCATCTAATGTAGGTTGTCTACGTTACATTTCCGTTATGTCTTATTACCACATCAATCTCAACCAAGTTGTTTTCTTTCAATCCTAATACAAGCAGCTCTGACTTTTCTTGTGAAAAAAACACGCATGTACAGTAAGGCTGTTTAAATCTATCTGGAAAACAGAAGTGGATTTGAACTTTCGTTTTGTTCTTATTACCTTCATTCAATGTTCAACTTTATCAGGGACAATTCAAGACTTTCATGAGGAGGAAGTGAAACACGCATTGGGGCATTATGTGGCATACGTCTCCTTGCTAAATCTAAAAACTTAAAATACAATTGTCCAACTAAATGATATCTGAAGTGATTCATTGCTTGTCGTTGGTCACTCAAATTTAAAAAGGATATGTAAAGACATTACTGATTAAAATCTGGCATTACCAAACATTTATTCATTGTGATTTTACTACTGTAGTGCTACGACATGTATACTCAGCTCGGATGCTGTTTTTATATTTGGAAATTAACTACTTAATTACAAAAATCGTTAATATAAGGTCTTTCCTATATTGTTTTTTAGAGATATCAGTAGAAAACAGATAGAATGGTGTGTGAGTCACATTATAGTTGGATAAGGTCGCAGTGCGCAATGCGCCTATATTAATAATACAGCACATCGAAAAAAATAAAATACGCATATTTAAAAAAACTGATGTGCTAGAAAAAAAAAGGGCATTTTCAGAATCAGCGCCGAAAACACATTAAGAATCAATTTATCACATGTCCGTTTAAAATTTGCTGTTGACCAGTGAAATTTGCAAATTTAATGTTTACTAATTCAAATGCCATAAGTAAGAAGCACTTAATGCACGGTGTATGGCGTAGGAATATGAAATAAAATTGAACCACCAAGTTAACCAAATATTTCCCCATAGACAAAAAGTATCTCTTGTATGTATGCGGCCGGTGTTTATCAGCAAGCATAAAATGCGCTTGATGCGGCACGCAATGAGCATCTTGAATTTATATCTTTATACACGTGGAAGAAGCAAGCGTACACGGTCCAATTTTAATCAAATCCATCAACCTGTGACCTTCTGATCCCCATTACATATAATGTTGTACCATCACCATCCCCGTGTTAGTTTGCTGAAGCCATGTGTTATAGCCGATCATTTCAAAAATGCGTAATAAGAATATCAATGCCCATACAGAAGTAGGTATCATGTTGAACATTTCGAATAACTCTTTATTCATTTTCAACATCCTACTGATACCTACTTCTGTATGGGCTTTGATATTCTTATTACGTCTTACTACAACCTCCAACCATTATGCTCCAAAATTTCAAAAGTGATTATAGCAATTACCATGTAACCAAAAAGCACGATATTACTATGTCAACTTAGTTTTATTTTACTATGTCTTTTCAATCTAATACGCGAATGTTTAAAGGTAGATCTGTTTTAAATCTAACTAAACTTTTAAATCTAACTAACTTTGCACTAAAATCTAACTAACTTTGCACGCAATTCGGGGCTTATTAATCCGTAAAAAACTATACGCGTTTTCTGATCTGACAACCGTCATAATAATAATCGATCAATAACAACAGTTTTAAAATAAAATCTACTTGAGTTTTGAGCGGTTAAACAAAATTAACAAGGCATAACGCTGTGGCCTTGAGTCACTATCAGTATGTTGTGCCCAACTTTACGTGTAATTGTCCGATTGTCCGTGTAAGTTTTCTGAAGCTTCTTATTATAGCCGAGATTAAACAAAACCATTGTGACCATTTAGTATGTAACTAAGAATAAATGTTACAAGTGGATTAACATTTTAGTGAGAGGTCTAAATATTGCGAAAACATTGTTGCCTTAAATTTTGACGTTTGCCTAAAACATAGCACTACGTGGCGCTACATGTTCGGTGTTTTTTTTAATTGTACTGTTCTTGTGGTCTCCCTTGCTGTTTACCACTCAATGTGTCTGCGATTGTGTGGAAGCGTCATTTAATCGACTGGCGTGGTATAAAGTATCGCAGCTATCTGTGTGATCGTAAAAAAAATCTAAGCTCTCTGTTTTGTTGAAACGTTGTACAATTCACAATTAAGGTATACTCACAAAAAGTGTGTTGTGTCTGAAACGAATCGACTGGCTAGAGCGTTCCGGCTAACCACCTCACAAACCAAGGGATACCTCGTGAAATTTTTTTCTAGGATAAACCTTTCGTTTTATATTATTTTGAAGCAAGAGAATCCTCTGCATATGGCTTACTCATCCTGGTTTCTTGTGACGCGCAAACAACCCGACCGATCGTCAAATCTCGACAAATATTTCATGAAAATGCACTAACGCGCTATTCTCTTGTGTAGTTTGCTTTTTAGGAGGTTTTCTCTTGAAATGTATAAAATGAAAGTCGACTACGACCTATGTACATTAGGGCGTGCCTTTTTTTATATGTACATGGGGGATATGTATATATCTGTGTATGCCGAAAAAACACCTACTTCCTATAATGTTTTACTTACAGTACTCCTAATTCTTTAAAAAGTCTCAAAAAAAAGTACTAAAGCATACGATGACCCCCAAAAAATAGAAGTTTATTTTGTAAGTATATACATATAGTACAGTGGTTCTCTACGTTTTTCATTCCGTGGACACCTTAAGCCGCTATTCAAACCAGGGCTGCGGAGTCGGACTAGGGACTCGAGTTAGACCACGTAAAACTACCCTAGTCCGACATGCGCATGCGCAGTACAAATTTTTTAAACTGTTATGGCCGCAATCTTGAAATTGTAAAGGTAGAATAGCATATGTTGGAATATTTTCTAACAATGTATTGTAAGTGAATGAATTCTACAACATCCCTATAAGTCCATTGCTGAATATCTACATTATTTTAGTTACGTAAATTGGCGGAATACAGGCTGTAGGGTCAGGGCCGGACTGGGGACCCGACAAAAACGTACATTTGACCGGAGTCGGACTCGGGACTCAGGAGTCGGACTCCCAAGAAATGTTGTAAAAACTTATTCTATAAAACTTAGTTGGTTCTGCTGAAAGCATCATTCATTCGTGAAACAAACACAATTTTTATGAAAAGCTTTTCCCAACCCATTTTCTCTGGCATTTATTGGGATTTTATGACATGCTTTCCCGTAACGATTTGCTTGTTCGTTGAAAGTGGTGCCCGTTTCCAATCACTACTTTCATTCATTTGCAGACGAAATTGCGCTGTCCATGTTGTAATGTAAACAATAAAGATGCAGTTCTTACAAAATGCTTCCACGTATTCTGCATCAAATGCATTAAAACCAGGTAATTATTGGCTGAACATGTTAATAGTTTTTTAATACCTAACTATTGTACAGAATATTGTAGCGTTTTTCAATAGTATGATAGTATGGTATTATGCTTGACGATTTTATTCGTAAAATGTTTAAAATTTAATTTGCGAAAAAAATAATTTGTAAGCTTGTCATAGTGTAACACAACTGCGTTACAATTAAAATTACAGGTATGAAACCCGACAAAGAAAGTGTCCGAAGTGTAACGCAGGCTTTGGTGACAACGACTTTCATCGAATATACATCGAGTGATAGTAAAATTACTCGATATGTGCTTAAGGCTTTCTTGCATGATAAGCTGTAGCAAGCTTGTAGAAAACCAACGTTTGTATTATTCTAGATTTTATTAAAATAAAAAGGTAAATAGAAGTACACTTCCGTATGTAATTTGTTAAACATTGGTCATAAAATATATCTTCTTGCTCCATTTTGAAGTTTTGTAGTGTGAATGAAATAATTTAATAAAAAATTCTGCTTCCTTTCAAATAAAGACTGCATTGTCTGCTTTTATTCTAACAAGAGTAAAATTCCCAAAGTTGTTTTCTCAGCAGGGGCGGATCCACGATTTTTTGTTGGGCCGTGGCAATTTTCTAAGATTACTTTCTGAAACATTAAATCGTAAGACGCTTATGTTTTTGGTCTAATTATTTCGCAAATATGAAAAATTTAAGGGGATGACGGCAAAGCGTTCAACCCAAGCGCGAAAATTGTATATTGGATAGACCCCTTATATTCTCTATAATTCAGTATAGTTTTTAAACTCTGCATTTTGAACCCAATATGATCGTAGTTCAATAAATTTACTGGTTAAGTAGCCCAAGTTACTCTTTCAAATGCGGCCCGCGGAACCAAAATATGTGACCGCGGTGTGCTTTGGTTTTTGACGCGCACCACAAAACATTCAGTTGCAGGTTTTAAAAATTTGACTCAAGGCATTGTTGCAACCATATTTTGCTCTAACTAAGAGTTCGCAAACTTTTAATTCAGGTATTCATAAGTTACTATTTTGTGCTGGCAAACCTTAAACGTGTACAGCCAAAAATCCAGATGCTTACTTTAACAACATCGTTTATATCGAATAGCTTACAAAGTCGCGTCAAAAAAACTTTTACTACAGGTCAAACTGGTCGCACGATAATATAATATTGTAGGAATATTACCTCACACTGGTCAGTGAGAGGCGGCGAAGTAACGCAACTGCTATCAGATAACTAGCCATCCGCGTATTGTCATGCGTTATCTGGTACACCCTTAAAAAATAATGGTGCACCCTGGGGTGTACAATCCACCCGGTTGAAAAGCACTGTCATAGGATAAAGGAAAACAGTTAGAAGAAGAAGCTCAACATGTGCGGCGTTCGCACATTGTGAAAAAAATTTGAACTGATTATTAGACAAACAAAAAAAGACATTTATAGTTTGATTTAACAGAATTGCAGATTGAGCAGCTTATGAGTTCACTCTGGACAACATGTCCTAGTTTTCGTGGCAAAAAAAGAATTTACATAGTAAAAGTCGAACAAATATATAGGTTGGGGAGCATGGCCTGGTGAAAGCCCAGTTGATTGCACCAAGTCCTAGCCCAAGTGGACGATCGGCCACAAAAGGGTCTTACTGCATGGACAAATCAAAATACCTGTTGGCAACAAACAGTTTCACACTAAAATATGTTCGAGATTCGGTGATTAAAAAACTACGTAAATATGGCACCACTTACGAGGTGCTCACACTTGAGGTAAGCGCCATAAAAAGTTTTGAGGCCAATTAACGTAAAATCGTGAATTGGGTTTCATGGCACCATTTTGCATAACATGCAGCCATGAGCTCAGCCTTAGGCCAGTCATTCATTGCCTTCGACCCACTACACTCGCATTTGCGTCGGTCTACGTAGTCGTATTGACAAATATAACGCTGGCAACATTTTATCGCCTTTGAACCACGGATAAAAGTAGAATAATTTCGTTATCAAAACGATGAAAAATATTCTTAGCGGGACGTATGGAAATTTTCAGGGGGGACTTCACAATTTACTTTATAACTGGATGTCTAAAAACGCCGTTCCGGCCTACGTTCACACGGAGCGCGAACACACAATAAGCCCCAACGAGGTGGCAAGGGGGTGCACTTGTCCCCCCCCTGGAATTTCAATATGCGATTATTTGGTAAAACGGACCCCTTAAGGCAGTGGGTCGCGAGGCATTTTTAAATGTTACAGTTTTCCATTAGATCGGGAAATTATTGCATTACCATTACGTAACATTTATGCAACAATGTAACAAATACGTAACAATAAGATGTGTTGTGTTGCATTAATTATTTTAAGACGTAGGGGAGATGTGGGACCAGATTCAACGCCATCTTTGTCTACGAGTTTTTGAAGCAGACGGAAATCTGTGTTTGATTTAAAACAATATAACGATTTTTGAGACAGAAAAGTAAAATTTTCACATCTAATAGAATTTGTATTTTGTACTAGAGCAAAGTGATAATTGATTGTGGTTTAATAGGAAATATTCTTATTGCGTTTTAGCTAGCTGATGGCAAATAGTACACCTGAAAAGTTAGTCCAAGTTTCAACTCAGGCCATGCCAAGTGCAAATGGCCGCCATGGGGACCAGTGGTTCACAACCCGGTGAGGATCAGTGAACCATTGGTCCCCATGCCTTCAACTTGTTATTATTTTTAGACAACATGCCTACGTTTAAGTTATCAAAGCAAAAGCATAGTCAATACTCTGATTAGAGCGTGTGGAATGCTGTAAAGGAAGGAATGTCGTCGGCAAGGTTCCAAAACATATGGTGTGCCGTTTACAACAATTTATCGGTATGAAAAAACAGCCTCAATCACCACTTTGCATAGATTATCAAAACGTTCCAAAGTAACCAAACAGGTAGGCTAATTACCATGCAGAAACCATTAAATTAATCCTAACAATTCAAAACATTTTGTAATAACTTGATAATGATAGAAAAAAACTTGTACTTTAAATCAGAATAATTTATAAAACCTCCAATCTATTATCCTTCGATACTGTCAGATTAATAGCCTGAATTAGCTTACTTTTAGCTATATTAATATCTTTGTTTCATAGGTTTTTACATTTGAAGAAGAAAAGGTTTTGTCTGAATATAGCAAGGATGTTTTATGGTCTTAGAAAAGAGCAAACACGAAAATTAGCATACGAATTTGCTGTAGGCCTAATGAAGCACTGCACAATACCGGAATCTTGGACAAAAACCAAATGGCTGGCGAGGACTGGCTTCGCGGTTTAAGGAAAAGGTCCGGCAACCTCAGTCTGCGTCATCCAAAAGCCACAGGTATGGCACCAGCTATGGAATTCAATCAACAAGCTGTAGGCTCCTTCTTCACGAATCTAAAGAAAGTTCATAGCAGAAACGGAGCTATACCTCCACAAAACATGTTCGATTTAGATGAGACTGGGTTGTCTACGGTAAGTAAACCTAATCAAATTATTGCTGAAAAGGGCGTGAAGCAAATTGGAAGAAACTCTTCTGCTGAACGTGGTGTGCTCGTAGCCATGTGTGGCTGCATTAGCGGTATAGGTAGTACACTTCCTCCAGTATTGATATTCCCCCGAGTGCACTTCAAAGATCACATGCTAAGTGGCGCACCACCTGAAAGCTTAGGCTTGGCATGTCAGTCTGGTTACATGAACAGTGAACTGTTCCCACAAGTCTTATGTCACTTTGTTAAGTTCATGAATGTTTCAAAGTCTATTCCTGGCATACGGTACTGTTCCTTGATAACCACATCAGCCATCTATCAACTGCAGCCGAACCTTCGAGATGTGTTGCTAAGCAATCTTAGAGTCGGGATGTGTTTTGCATATAATCGGTAAGCATATCCGCAAATGAGTAGTAGCTGCAACGCTTGTGAATTTAGCGCCTAGATCAGGTTGCAGCATTTCAAACGCGTAGTCCACTGGACCAGCTGTCGCATTACAAATGTTCGAATACGGTACTTCTGAAAAACAAACAATGTTCGCAAATTTTAGAAAAAACGTATATCATAAGAAGATCAATAGTGGAATAAACATTAACATATATGGCGTATAAACGAGTTACTCTGTAATTTAACAGCAAAATAAATCAACAGATTTAAAGCTTTTAAAAATTAACACAAATTCCTTTTAAACAAAAGGTATTGTTTGTGTGTTTGTTTTACACACAACAATACGGAAAACTTTACATCATCAAATATGATATTATGTAACTGAAGAACATATTTGGCAAACGAAAGCTGAAACGCATAATTTAAAACCCTAATTATCACATCGTAAAATAACTTAATGTTAATATGAACTCTAGGATTTTGCTTGTGGCAATTAATTAATTTGGGTGTTTAAGTGTTGATAAACACGTAACAGTACCTCAGCAACAAAACGAGGAAAGTGTTCCATCCATGATAATAATGACGTCACAGGATGAAAAATTCAATCCCAGCTTGCATTGTGTGTCTGACCAAACACCACACTTGGATCAATCTTTATCTTCTGAAGATTCGGCTGCTCTTGTCTCACTGAGTAGCATCCACCGCCAAACGTTCTAACACAGGGGTTCCCAACCTTTTTACGATCTTGTATCACTTGGACGCTCTGTAGTGTTACGCGTACCACTTCAGCAGAAAAATAATTTAATTGAATCATATTTTTATCCATTTTTAGCTTACAACTAGCATTATTCAACGGTATTTGTAGCTTAAGGCTTAAGCTATAAAACAGTAGATTATATCTATCAAGAGCAATCATTTAGCATAATTAACGCCCACAGTCTCACAGCGTTGTACAATTTACAAATCAACTGTGCTCCTTGACAACAATTGACATGGCCTGTAATTTGAAGATTGCGTTTCGAAACAACAGGAATAGTTACGTAACAATAAGAATGGGCTTCGGGGAATTTTTTTTTATTGAAATAAAACCAGAAAACAAAATATAAAGTTGTGAATCCAGGGTTATGTGAAAAAAAGTATGCTTCTCGCGTACCACCTGAAAAACCTTCGCGTACCACAGGTTGGGAACCCCTGTTCTAACAGAGGAAGATCATCCATAATTACAGACACTCCTGATAAGCAAAATATTGCAATTTTTTGCAAACCAAACCGGTCTAAAAAACTTCAAACAGCACCACCAAGCAGCAGCAGTGAAGATCACATGATGTTTATTTATAATGATTCAGAGAGTGGTGAGGAAAATTTTAGCAGCAGTGACGATGATGAATCTGTCGAGGTTAGCATTCAACATCGTATATCTATTAGTATCCTTATTTTCGGGAAAAAAAGTACCAATCTTGGAAAAAATTAGAAACAAGTGTTTCTCAACCGCATTTTGTATCATTTGGGGTCTACATATCAACCAAAAAAACGTTCCAGCTCATCCGGCCTGGGGAAAGTCCCCATTTTGGATTTTCAAAATGGCCGCCATAAAATACAGGTTTTTGCTCATATCTCAGCTTCTATATCAGTTATGAAAGAGATTATGGCATTAAAATAAATGTTTTGAGGGTTAGGAAACCCAAATAGAGCATTTTAAACATTAGTTAGCCGTGAAGACTATAGATTGGGTGTGGGGGTGCGAGGATTCGCCGTCAGGTGGAATTCAGTATTTATTTATTTAGATTTCAGATCGTCGGTGTTTGTAATATCTGTATTTAAAACTAGCTATTTAGGCCAAATTTGTTTTCCATTTAGTACAATTAAAATAAAGGATTTTTATGCACGTGTTGTTTCGCTTGACCTTTTTCATGCTTTAAATATGGCTGCGAAACATGGCCTACTTTCAGTTAGGTATATTCCAATCAAACAAATTATAGATATGAGAAAGGAGATTCCATTTAAAACAACAAATCTTGTATGGCGGAATTTTTAACTAATATACTTGAGGCCAGCACAAGTAATCCTAACTGGTCTGGATTTATGCACAAGTATCATACCCAATCGGTGGAGAAGTCGACGATTGTGTTATATCATTATTATTGATCCAAATGACATGTCAACAGTTTATTCTACACTCAGCAGATTTATATCTAGCTGTTCGCATAATATTCGCGTAATAATAACCTTCGATCAGCAATTGTGGATTAAAGCAATCCAGATAGTTAAAGAAAGGCAACTGCCAGTTGTCGTCAGACTCGGAGGATTTCATCTCCTGAAGAGCTTTTTGGCTTGCATTGGACTTATAATGGCGGATTCAGGTTTGAAAGATGCACTTGCCCTTTTATATGGCCCGCATACTGTCACTCGTATTTTAAAGAGAGCTGCATATTCGAAAGCTCTCCGAGTCCATTTGTCCATTTTCAGTGGATGCAGCTGTTTATCGTACAATGATGACCCAAGGTGAAAATGTTTTAGTCTAAGCATATCGATCAAAGACTTAAAAAAATGCGTCTACAGAAAGACCATGGATGTTTTATTACGATGGTTGAATGGTTTACGTCTCACAATCTTTTTATACCAGGAAGCGATCCTCTAGCTTCACTCTCATCAACAGGACTGACTACATTAACCGAAACAAATTCTGTTAATTGTAAATAAACATGGCATATTGGTCAAAACATCCAAGAAAGCTTGGACCATGCTACACACCTCAAGCCTATTAAAACTTCTATGAAAGTAAAATCATCAAGTTGTCTTAAAAAACATAGAAAAGTTGGACCTTAAAAGGTTTACGGTTCTCTTTAACCGACTTATTGTTTTTGCTGATAGAGATGAAGACATCGAAAGAGCATTTGATTATGAGCTGACACCTGTTCCAACAGGTTTGTTTAAGATTGACAAGTTAATGAGAAAAACAGAAAAATCAAAATTTGGTCGAATGTTGAAGGAGAACGTCGCCAAAATTAGCACAGAAGATGAGTTATATCTATTTACGTTGTAGACGGTGGTTGGTTTTTACACCACATATCGTGGAACAAGGGTGTTTATTTTTTTGATACCGGCATTGTGATTTCCTACTATAGGATGTATTGCAGAGGAAATATTACGGTGGTATAGTTGTTTGGGATAGCATGACACCATCAAAGGACATTTCAAAAACAAGCAAGTGCTAATGTGAGTGTTACTCTGGAGACAAAGGTTTTATCCGAACAAGAGCAATTCCTTCGCAATCGCAGTAACAAATCATCACAAAGATGCTACTGTCTGAAGAGGGAGCTCTTTTTCTCGCTAAAAACGAGTTAAGCGCAGCTAGTGTTTTCGCTGACGGCTGTCTGCGAAAACATCTGATGTTGATGTTACAACGAAATTTTTGCCACTGAAGCAGATTTTCTTAAAAAGGTGGTCCAACTGTGACTGTTCAAAGTCGCCATTTTATGTAATGATAAAGTTATTCTCTATAAGCATATCGTATATCCTAAGACCACGTGTTTATTGTATAATTGACACTTATTTTCTTTCAACCGCAGCTTATATTTTAGCTGACTTACTACTGCTCGGCGCAGATGTTACGCTGATGGTGGCATAATATCACCCGGGGAAAACGATCTTTGTTTAGTGAAAGACGTGCTTGTAATTAAGCCTAGTCCCGTAAATTCAATTTAGGAAACTACGCTGCTGATAGTTGAAATACGATTCTACCAAAATAAATCACACATATTTCACGGTCTTGGTTTAGTCTTTCGCCTGAGGTTAATTTGAACACTAAGTGGTTTCGACCCACGTGTTCGTTTTGCGTCTTATAGGATCGCTTTTGCTGGACTTTAATTGGCTGTGTCTGAATATTTTCATGGCGTCATTACAATAACTATTTTATGACGTCATATACGAAACTATTTTTGGCGTCATTATTGATTGACGTCAGACGGATAGGGAAATTCCCTAAGTTGAAAATCCAGGACCCCCATTTTCGATTTTCTGGATACGTCCCTGTACAGGATAATATTAATCCACTGACGGCATGACCGTTTGTGAAAATATTTGTTTAGAAATAATGCATTTGTAATTCTTACTCCTCTCCAAATAAATATCAGAAATGTTGAAAAACGTATATTTTATAAAGGTCAATTTGAAAAACACAATGGAAACCATTGAATGAACTTATTAATGCTCTATTTCGGTTCCCTAACCCTTAAAACATATACTTCAACACCATAATATATTTCATAAATTATGTAGAAGCTGAGATATGAGCAAAAACCTGTATTTTGTGGCGGCCATTTTAAAAATTCAAAATGAGGACTTCTCCCAGGCCGAAAGAGCTGGAACTTTTTTTGGTTAATATGTAGACCCCAAACGATACAAATCGGTTGAGAAACACTTGTTTCTATTTTTTCCAAAATAAAATGAAAAATGGCGATACTATATGTGAAGATTAGGCCGACATAAGCGGCCATGAAGCATAGGAATTTTATCGCCCAGATTACTGATAGACCAGACGACGAAGAGGATTACGAAGTAACGTTTCTTAAAAAATCTGATAAAATCAATCAAGGCTATTCATTTGCGGAAGTAGAAGACTTGGCCTCTGTTGGCAAGAGTGACATCATAGCTATTCTACCGCCACCAATGCCAGTTGCAACCACAAAAAGACTATCTGGTATTCTGGAATTTGAAACTGCCTTGTTGAGCCATGGTCTGTAATTTCGCCTATCGCCTCGGCATCCCTATGCGGGATTTGTAAATATGACTGTTTTATTGTTTAAACGTACTGCATCCTGCTGCTTTACTCAGTAGTAGCCTAGTAATATGTCAAAGGCAAAGTGTATATTGGAATCCATTGCGACATCATCACTGTCGAGTTTATGCATGCATGGTGGTCTGTCCTTAGGTTTTGAGCCTAAGCACCAACTTTGAAGGCCAGAAATGATTTAGTTGTTAAGAAACTGGACATTCTACGGCAGCTCTAAACCCTTTAACCTAATAACAGAGAACCATGCAATAATTAACACGATAGTAATGACGTCAACATTTATTCTAAGGTACATAGTAGGCTACTTTCATTTCCTAATATACTTTGGTTGCTATATGTATAAATTTAACTGCAAGACCATGTAAGTAGCAATAAAAATAAGCAGGCAAATAATGCAGGTGAAAATTGCAAATGTATTGGACGGTGCTTGAGTTCTTCTTCAACAAGATGTTTTGAACCAATGTTCCCCACCCCGTGAACCAATGGTCCCCATGGGTAGGGACCAATGGTTCACTTGAGTAGCTTTTTTGCATGCAAAATAAACTACTTTTCTATTCTTATATTTTTATTTAATGTTGAAGGAAAGATTGAAGTTTATGTTGAGACTAAATTCTATTTTACTAGGCAAATAAAACCTACAGATTCAAAAACGTAAAAAGTGAACCACTGGTCCCACATATCCCCTACGGTACGCCAGTAGTAAAGATGCAGGTTTTATGTAACTTTATTTGTTTGGTCATATCTCATTGTGGGTCGCACAATAAAACTTGCATTAAAAGTGGGTCGCGAACTGAAAAAGTTTGGGAAGCACTGCTTTAAGGGATAAATGTCATTTTCCTAGTTTTACAAAATATTTTTGATCAGTAGGGTAGCAACCGAAGGGTCTTGTGGTAAGTTACTCCTTTGCCAAAAAAAATAAAAGAATCATATATCTTCTGAATAAATTAAACTTGTTTGTCGATTTTTGCACGGTGCAAAACAAACCCCACCAATGAAAGATAATTTTATTGCCTTGTGTAAATGCCAGATCAAAGATTTTGGTTTAAGGAGCGCATGAATATTTTCAGAGATATTTTCACAAGTTGCGTCAGAACGTGACGTCATAATTCAAGTAATGGTGTACATGGCGCCTTATAAGTTTAAAATATTTTACAAAAGAAGGACAAAACAAACAACATAGGACTATGCGTAGCCTAAGTAGTATTGCATCAATATAAAATGTAAATAGTTATATAGGCCGTAGGCCTGCATAAACTGCCTTATACTTACTAAAAAAAATTTCAATCGATCTTTTTATGACCTATCTTGTTAAAATTTTTGATTGTTTGGTCTGCTTGCAAAATTTATCTAGACATAAAATAAAGATACATACTTTCACCCCTCCATGGTCTGTCTAAAATCGAATCAGCCTGATTTTTGTCGAAAAACGTTTTTTCGACGATAGTCACTGTTCAGTAAAGAAATATGAAACGCTGGCAATTTTTGTTCATGAGAGAAGTGAGGGATCCGTTTTGCCCCGACTTCCAATATTTATATAGGGGGGTGCAAGCTCTACTCGAATATTTAACTTTTCATTGTGGCGACCCTATGCACGCAGTCTCCTTTTAGCATAATTGCTGGCGTGTAACAGTTCGAGGGTGACCTAAGTATTGTCACACTCGAGTTACCACACTGCAGATGACGAAGCGTACAATTGCCTTTTTTCTTTGCGTACGTTTTTTTTTCTTTGCGTGCTGGTGACCCCTACAAGTCCAGAAACGACATTTCTGGACAACAAAAGAATATGACGGAGGAAAATCAACCAAGAATGCAAAACGCCGTTGCTCTCAAACTGCCTTCGTTCTGGTCTGCGCAGCCACGTGTATGGTTCCAACAAGCAGAAGCGCAATTCGCATTGCGCAATGTATCGATTGACACTACGAAATATTACCACGTGGTTGCAGCCCTAGATCAAGACACCGTAAAACGTCTTATCGATCTATTAGAGAATCCACCGCAAGACGGAAAATACAACGCCATTAAGTAAAGGCTCTTGAGCACTTTCAGACTTTGACTCCAGGAACGAGCTTCTCAGCTGCTTAACATGCCCGATTTAGGAGACCGTAAGCCTTCTGAGTTAATGGATGACATGCCTGCGCTTCTGGGCTCACACGAGGCGTGTTTTCTTTTTCAACATTTGTTCCTACAGCGCATGCCCGAGGATGTCCGCGTTATTTTAGCAAGCGAGGAATTGACCTATCCACGCCATTTAGCTCAGCGGGCAGACAGCACGCTTTGGCAAGCAAGCAGCAGACAAGAATTACTGTTTTAAAGGTTGGTTCATCAACGCCTTCACGCAACCACGAAACCCATTCAGCTAATATCAACGACCAGGGTCTATGCTTCTTTCACCGCCGTTTTCGAGAGAAGGCGCGCAAATGTGTTCCTCCATGCAACTATCGGGGAAACGACCGAGCCGGTCGTTGATACTGTCAACGGCCGGCTTTAAAACCTGTCTTTTCTTTACTTGGGACCGCACATCTGGTATCAATTATTTAGTCGACTCTGGTGCCGAAGTAAGCGTTATTCCGCCAACCGGACGTGACCGCACAACAACCATTCCCAGCAAGAAACTCTTGGCTGCCAACGGAAGCAATATACGCACCTATGGAACTAAGGTACTTCGCCTCAACTTGTCCGCAGGCCAATTTACATGGAAGTTTTTTATTGCCGAGGTTTCCCGTCCCCTATACTTGGCGCAGATTTTCTACGGGCTCATTCGCTTATGGTCGACTTCAAACACTATCGTCTAGTTTAGTAGATGCAAAGTCGGTCTACGGCACTCCACGCAGCAAAACAGCGCAGGAAGCATCCCAGGTCATTGCTTCGACTGTTGAAACTTCGTACTCCAAGTTATTAGCCGCATTTTCGCAACTCACTACTCCCCAGTTTACACACGCGATGCCAAAACACGGCGTGCACCACTACATTTCTACCAGCGGCCCTCCAGTCCATTCGCGCGCACGTAGGCTTCCGCCGGAAAAGCTCGCAATAGCAAAAGCGGAGTTTCGCAAAATGCTTGACATGGGAATCATTCAACGGTCGTCCAGTCCATGGTCATCTCCACTCCACATGGTACCGAAATCGTCAGGCGGGTGGAGACCATGTGGAGACTATCGACGCCTAAACGCCTGCACCGCAGCAGACCGTTACAACATTCCGCACTTACAAGATTTCACGGCACGCCTAGCAGGTGCTCAATTGTTTTCTAAAATCGATTTAATTCGTGGCTACCGTCAAGTTTCTGTGGCTCCAGAGGATGTTCCCAAGACAGCTGTAATTACTCCCTTCGTGCTTTACGAGTTTCTTCGCATGCCATTCGGCCTAAAAAATGCAGCTCAGGCATTTCAGAGGCTAATGGACACAATTTGTCAAACCCTTGACTTTGTGTTTGTTTATCTGGACGACATCCTGGTTGCCAGTCACTCGGTAGAAGAGCATCACGATCATTTGAACAAGCTTTTTCAACAGTTGTCGAATCACGGCCTTGTCATCAATCCAGCGAAAGGTCAGTTCGGAAAATCGCGCATCGATTTTCTCGGTCATCGCGTGGATAAAAACGGTGCCATCCCTCTGCCCAACAAGGTTTCACCAATTACACGGTTTCCACAACCTACAACAATAAAAGGTCTACAGAAGTTTACAGGTTTGATTAATTTCTATAACCGCTTTATTCCCGCTGCAGCCCGCATTATGAGGCCGATTTGTCAAGCGCTTGCTGGTAAACCAAAAACGCTGGTATGGACAAATGGTTTGGATATGGCTTTTAAACCAGCTAAATTGGCATTGGCTAATTCTACCTTACTTACTCATCCTCAACAGCATGCGAAAACGGCTATAACGGTCGACGCTTCGGAAACTTCAATCGGTGGGGTGCTGGAGCAGTTCATTGGGGGCATATGGCGACCCTTAGCGTTTTTTAGTAAACAATTAAGACCACCCGAAATTAAATATAGCGCTTTCGACCGTGAACTGTTAGCTTTGCACTTAGCTATCAGACACTTTCGTTACTTCCTTGAAGGCCGTATCTTCCCCGCATTCACGGTTCACAAACCTTTAACTTTTGCATTTGCAAAGATTTTAGATCCATGGTCCAGTCGTCAACAACGCGATCTTACCGCCAGAGTTTACGACGGACGTGCAGCACATCAAAGGAAAGTTCAATTATGTTGCAGATGCACTTTCTCGCGCTACAATCAGCAATGTACACAGCGCCACTGTCGACCTGGACTACAGCGAGCTTGCGAAGGCGCAACAGGTACAAGTGGTTCAGGTTTATCGAACCGCAGTTTCTAACCTAAAACTAGAGGATGTCGCCATCGGCCCAAATGGCCTTACGCTTCTTTGCGACACCTCAATGGGCAACCCACGACCAATAGTACCACAATCTTGGCGCCGAAAGGTTTTTGACGTCGTCCACGGATTGTCTCACCCCTCAATCCGGACAACCCGACGACTCGTGGCTTCCAAATTTGTATGGCACGGTCTCAATAAAGATGTTGGCTTGTGGACCAAACAATGCACATCTTGCCAAAAAGCGAAGGTCCACCAACATGTACGCACACCCTTACAGCATTACGCGTTGTCGAACGTCTGGTTTGCCGATGTGAATATCGACATAGTCGGCCCGCTTCCACCTTCTCAAGGAAATGTTTATCTTTTAACTATGGTTGACAGATACACGAGGTGGCCTGAAGCAATTCCGATGAAAGATGCAACAACCATCACCTGCACGAGGGCATTTGTTTGCAACTGGGTGGCACGATTTGGCATCCCGATAAATGTTGCATAAGATCGCGGCCCGCAGTTTACATCGGAGCTATGGTCATCGGTAAACAAAATGCTCGGCATCAACCTGCACCGCACCACCGCTTTTCACCCACAAGCCAACGGCCTCGTGGAAAGGTTTCATCGCTATTTAAAAAGCTCCTTAATGTCGCGTTTAACAGGTCACAACTGGGTTGACGAGCTACCGTGGGTTCTTTTAGGAATACGAATAGCTCCAAAGGAAGACTTGCAAACATCTTCATCAGAGTTGGTTTATGGCTCGCAAATCACGGTCCCAAGAGATGTTCCAGTTCGGCAGGCGGCACCCCCTCCTTTAGATTTCCTCAAACACCTTCAGGAGGCTATTCGAACGTTTACCCTGGTTCCAATGTCACGCCATTCCACCCACAGGCCATCAATACCTCGCGGTTTCGAGGACTCGCTCTATGTTTTTGTACGCAGAGACTCGCACCGCCCTCCACTAACGCCTCCCTACGATGGGCCATTTAGGGCAATCGAACACGGCCCAAACACATGCAAGCTGGACATCGGCGGAAAGGAGCAGCTGGTGTCGGTCGATCGCCTTAAACCGGCGCACTTGGACACGACGCATCCGGTTCGAGTGGCGCAACCGCCCCGACGAGGACGACCTCCAAACAAAGCAACAACAGTCCGGCCTCCAACAACGCAAACACAGCATGCGTTTACGCACACACCGGCTGGAATGCAGGTTCAGCTACCGGCAACTTCAGCCCAATCGCTGTGTGGCGACCCAATGCACGCGGTCTCCCTTCAGCATAATTGCTGGCGTGTAACAACTCGAGGGTGACCTAATTAATGTCACACTCGAGTTACCATACTGCAGATGACGAAGCGTACAATTGCCTTTTTTCTTGCGTACGTTTTCATCGTGGTTACGCGGTACATGCTTTGGCCACTTCTTTGAGCGCCTCATACAAGAATCATCGCTACATCATTATGATTTTCACAAATTTTCATTTTACCTTTTCATATTCTACTCCAATATATTTAAAGTTTTTATAACATCAAAAATTTTTTTTTATTTTTTTATTTTGGGCTACTATATTTTAATAGTGTCTCGTTTTTTGGACAATATTTGCTACTTATTATGGTCGATTTGGGTTGTGTTTAGTAGGAACAGTACGATATTGTCGAAGGGGATCTAAGTTGTGCACAGGGTTTAGGCACCATATGCTATCCTCTCCACAAATTGTGTTTTTGTCAACTTTAACAACAAAACTGCGAAACATTTTTGTGGTTCGTACGAACCTGTCATTCATGTCGCCAGGGAACTTTCTGCGCGAATTTTTAATGTTATTTTCAGTATGGTCATTGTATTGTGTTGTCATACCTTTTAAAACACGAGTAGGCTACCGCAAGTTTCAAGTTCTGCGCTTCGGGCAACATTTTCACGTGTTTTTTATGCAGACTTACAACTGTGGAGTCAGTGCCCTAACAACATGTTTGTCGAAATCAGCTCGATGAAAGCCAATATTTCGCGCCCGAGGAGCACTTTATTGTGTGCCTAATGTGTCAGGTCTGCTACCAAATTCAAACAAAATAAACAAAATGTTTTCGCGCTTCGCGCAATTAATGATCAACTTCCGTATGTTGGTGTTGTCTTACTGATATGTAATCAAAAAATAACGAATTGCTTTTGGTATGACAATTATTTAAAATCTGAGGGGGCGCAAGGCGCAAAGAGTTTACCAAAGGCGGGCGCGGTAGCAAAATCTTAAGAACCACTGGCCTAGATTGCCCTAAAGGTCCGTACAACTACAAAATTAAAAGACAACGGAGACTTTAAAAAGCTAATTACCGATGAGTTTTTTTTATTTGTGTGGCGCCAATTTTTTTACCTCGTTAATGTGACGCAAATGTAACGAGATTGCGAATTACTGGTTTATAAAAGGACCACATGGCAACCAGCGCCCCAACTATACTGGTTACCTAATCTTTTGTTATGATCTTTTCCATGGTAACGTTTCGTGGGTACACCATGACTGAAGTGGCGAAAGCGCCCATACCAGTAGTTAATTTTTGTTTAAAATCCACTTAACACCTCACCTGTGTTGGTTTATTAAACCTCCTAAGCTACGTTACTATTCACGCAGCTGATAAGGAAATTACATACTATGGGTGTTTTATTTAGAGCAGTCTTAGGTTTGTATAAGTACGTGTGTTTTAAGTGTTAAGGTACAACTTAGATTTAAAAAATGTTTTGCAATAAACCAGCTAATAGGCGATGAGCGCAAGGCTATTAATTTAATAACTTATCATTTTTTTCTGCATTTCGCGGTGATCGAAGAAAATTCAGCCTACATTGTAAAACAGAAATGGTGATCATTGTCCCTTGACTGTTTTCGCTGGTTGTGTCTGGAAGGGTTTAACTAAATGCTTCCCAAAATAAGAAAAACAATTATAAGGATGCTGTAGATTTTGTAGAAGACTGTAGAGTACTGATTCTTAACTTTGGCAACCTGTCGAACCCCTATGTTATTGTAAAAGCTTTCGTTGAAACCCAAATTTTCGCTCAGTATTCATTTCTTCCTCCTAGCAACTTAAACTGGGCATAATCAAATTATAAACTTGCATTATATAGGTTAAATTGGCCAAACTTTCAATTTATAACGTTACATGACACCTTGGCGTATAAAAGAGATTTCATTTTAGCTTGAAATAACAGCATTTATGTTTCAGAGGACGTTCTCGCCGAACCCTTTATACAGCTGCGTAACCAGCTAGTCAAATTGCTTCCGTACTTACGTGCTATGATGACGGTATTATTTTGCAATTGCGTGCTGTGGCAGATTTATTTATTATAGGCATTCTGCTTCGAAGCAATGTCAATATCACCCTTGGCCTATAGTGTTACATGTTAATAAGCGTTTTCTCGTGATCATCTCTTTGTTACCAGACGTTGAGCTTGTTTATTTACCATAAGCTATCCGCGTAAAAACTACCTTCTTAATTATCGACTTGAGTACTATAAACTGCGCTGACATATTGGCATCTGCTTTATGCTAACTTGCTCCGCAGATCTTTAGTTCGAAACTGGTCGTTCGTTCATCAATTAATACAAATATGACCAGTGACCACCTTCATATTTTGTGGTGGTTCGCGAGTTAGTCACGGAACCTGAGATTTAAGTCTAAAAAAAGCGTCAATTAGAACAGCGCTCCGCAACCGGTGTCCCGCGAGACCATTCCAGGTGAACCGCGACGTTCCCGAAGGTGTCAGGAGTGTAAATATACAGCAAATATTTTTAACCTCTACACCAAAGTGGACCACGGAAGATTGTATTTTTGTCATTTTTTGTGTTTGGTTAAATTAATCTTGGATGGTTAGAAAAAAATTAGGCAAAAACGTACAATGGTCAGGATATTTTTCGAATTTGCCAGTTTATGATGTCATCATAAAGCACGCTATATTATCAAATAATTGAGCATAACTTAAGACAATAGTGATGACAAATAATGTTTAAAATGGGAAAGGAGCACAACTAAAGCAGAAAAATCAATAAAACAATACTGTTAGGACCAACGACAAAATAAAGCCAAATACGCAGTAATATATCGAAATCGTCTGAATAAGATTTAAATCTGTCGGAATACGTCCTAAATTCATCGGAATAAGGCCTGAATGTCGTTTTTATTGTCGACGTTTGGACGCTCTAGTTCGACCGGCGCCGATAGCGCTGCTGTTTTGGCATTGAATTTTGGGCTCTTTTTGGGGTTATTAGTGGGTAATGGGTGGGGTTAGAAAATGGGTTAGGATTGAAATTAATTGGGGAATTAGTGATGTACTTAGGGCTGGGGTTTAGGGTTAGGTTAAATGTTGTATAGGCATGATTCTGGCCATTTTGGTCTTATTTCGACGAGTTTTAGGACTTAGTCCAATTTAGACGGTACTACGACTATTAGGCATTAGTCCCATTTTGGTTTAATTCTGAACTGTGTTTTATTTCGACGTTGATGTTATTCTTACCACGCTATTAGGTCTGGAATCCGTTTGAAACATAGACTAATGTTTAAAAACATTCAGTACAACCTAATGTTGACAAAACTTACGACTAATTCTCCTTGTGGGCCCTCTGAAACTGCTGTACGGACCCCATGGGAACCGCTTATTTAGATAATGAACAAAAATTTAAACAATAAATATTTAAATAGTAATTGTAGTCTTGTGGTGTCACTTTTATTTTTGTCAATAAGTATTTCTATATATTTTTTCCATTCGTGTTGAATTGTCACGATGCACGCTCAGCATACATAAGCCAGAGAGTCGATCATCTGACATAGTCACTTAACCATGTCTTGACTCTTCTTAATGTACTAAATGATCTTTCTACAGTACATGTAGTTGTTGGTTGAGTCAACAGAAATAATAAAGCATCGCGAACAGCGGAAAAAATTTAGTACGTGCCAAGGGCAGCGAATTCATCATTACATTCAGGGGCGCCCGCAGAATATTTCCAGGGAGGGGCATTATGAATATATAGGAAAGGCGGGGCAAAACCGATCCCTCACTTTTCTCGTGAACGAAAATTGCCAGCGTCAAAATTGTTTACTTAACAGCGACTATCGTTGAAAAAACGTTTATGGACAAAAATCAGGCCGAATTAATTTTGAACAAACCAGGAAGGGGGAGAGAATGTATTTGCGGGATACTGATATAGTACAGTAAAATTATGTGTTTGCTACTAAAGTTCAAGTAAAGTTACTTTTTTGCTAAAATAATTTGTAGATAAGGGTCTGTTTATTAATCCGAGACAGTTGGACTTTTTTAAGTTTAAAGATTTAAAAAAATGAGGTTTTTATGCAAACAATCAGAAATTTTAACAAGATCTGTTGTAAAAACGAAGTTCCCCCCTTTTCCCCTTCGTGGGGGCGCCCATGGTAGTAGTATCTGATCGACTTGTGTGATATTAAACCAAACACGTAATCCTGGTCCCCAAAATCACCAGCGTTTTGATTTTATTTGGCATTTTTATAGGTATTCGTCGTTTCGCTATGCCCAAATTGCAACTAACCATTTGTAAGAGTTTTGCATCTTTTGTAATAAACTGCAAAGTTTGACCGCCGAACGGAAACGCGGACGATTGTCGACGGTCGACACCACATGTTCGTCCAGTCGGTCGCTGGCATGTGATCTTAAATAGGCAGACAGAGCAACGTCATCGTCGCCAAACAAAAGGAGCGGTGACGTCACACTGTGCGCTCGCTTCTCCACAGGCGCGCGCGCGACTCATCCTATAACCGCGTTTCGAATGTTTATTGCAGTGGTTCTCAACCTTTTATGCTTCGTGGCCCCCTTTAAAAGGCTCTCAACCCTCGCGCGCCCCCCCCCCCCCTGCTTAAAAAATACCTAGCATTGTATTTACGTGTTTTCACTTGTTTTAGGCTACTTCTCGACGTTAGTAACAAATACAGCCATTAAAAGAAGTCCAAGACTAAATGCACTTAGTCGATTTGTGGATTCGTTTTATGCACGCAAGATCAGAAAATCCAACTTCGCAAAGTTATAGTTGCGGATTAAGCGCACATTAATTACGACGACCTTCTTGTAGAGTAGTGAGTACAAATCTTGAATAGACATAAGTAAACTGGAGCCATCACTTTTGTTATCATCTGGCAGCTTGATTGCAGTCGTAAAAGTAAAAGTCTGTGTTTCATAAACCCTGACGTTTGTACGCTAATCGATGGTTTGTACTTTTCCGCGATAAGCTACTCATAATACTCGTAGAAATAATTTTCTAGAAAGTTTAACTGTCGAGCATAAGGATCTGTAAAGTATAATCCAAAGGCATTTTTACAAAAAGTTTACAATAAGGTTTCGAATCTAGAATCAGATTTCGAAATCTGTACTAACGATTCCAGAAAAGCGAATCCTTGTAAGTTGAAATAATTACTTACCTTTTATGTTGGGGGAGACCGTAATTAATTGTTAATCTAATTGCTAACATATGTTTATTGTAATCGACAAATATAATTATTAGTATTATTACTTGACAATAATTAGTATTACTTGACAATAACGTTTTGCATACCCTCGCTGAATATTGGCCTAAAGTTGACTTTGAGTAACACCGCAGCGAACTTTGCGCTTTTGAGGAAAATTTGAGGAAATCTCTGTACCTGCCATTACACGTTAGTTGTTCGACCAAAAGCATTTGACGAACACTTAATAGTAAGACGAAGGTTAGCGGTAAGTGGCCGCACAAAAAACGATAACGACGCATATATGGCTCCATTTGAAGCAGCACAGTAATTGTTTCACCACAGCGATATGTGTCGTCAATCCAAACTTTCCGCGTTAAATCGAATAATTATATTGTGTAATACAATGACCTAGCTCGAGAGTTATGCCCGTGGCCCCCAGGGGGGGTTACCGCGCAAAAATTGTCGTATGTTACCGCGCAAAAATTGTCGCAATATATTTTAAACCATCGGCTGTAACATGCGGCTTCAGCAAACTTTTATACCACGCCAGTCTAGAAAGCATTCAGTTAAACCCTTTCAGACACAATCAGCGGTCAACAGTCAAGAGGCAATCTTTCCTTTTTCTGTTTTGCAATGTAGGTTACATGTTCTCCCTTTACAATAGAGATTAGGGGCCCACATCATAATGAATTGCTTTTCTATGTATAGGCTAACCACGCACAATTTAGATAGATTACGCAAACTATTGCGGTTATTGCAGCTGTAGTTGGTATACATCGACGGACGAACGCAAGTGGTCCTTTACCAGGTAGAATTAAACGGGCAAATACTGCGTTTATTGCGGCTATTTTTAACAGAGAGCTATTTTTGTGATTTTTACAGTCACGCATATTAGAGCGATAAAAAGAATTTATATCACACCAGTCGATTCGATGTAGCCTCCATAGAAACAATATCCTTATAAGGCAGCGGCGGCAAACTATGGGCCGCGGCCCAAATGTGGAAGAATTAGAAATTCTATTTGAATAAGGAACTGATGATGTCACTTGGCGAAATATATTTTCCCTTTAAAAAAACGTCTGATCCTGTTTTTACTCATGTTTTTAACTATGAGTTTTACTTGTTAATATACGCGTCAGCGGAGCAGTGATCGACTGGCTAAAACCTGCCGCCGATGGTTTTGGATTCTATAAAGATACACCCTAATGTTCTTTGTTTTATAGTATGTTTTACATTATAGTATTACAGTACTTTCGGCATCAAAGAACCGTGTTGCATTTCACCTTTAGGCTAACGCTGTGTGAACTTAGACTCGAAAAAAAATGCAATTTCTACCAAAATATATCTATAGTTAAATATAGTTTTCTATTCAACTTTGCAATATGGCTATTGTATCATGAGTAATATTTACCGACATTTTAAAACAGGATTAACGTAATGGATTTATTTTACGTGTTTCGTGCAATAGTTTTACTTGATTGCGGGTGCCGCCATTCAGCCGTGGAGATGATATAGTGTTTTTCTTTTATGCATTAAGTCTAAGTTAAGGTAAGCAATTCGCCAACTAAAACCAAATAGACGCATTTTTTTAGATGCATAATACCCCAGCGGCTGGTTCGACCACACTATACGTTTATTAAATTAATTGAACTACGGCGTTACTTGCGACGTCAAATGAAAGGATTTTTATGTACTGTTATAAGTTTTATACTTGAATCTATTCAGTCCAAAGGCAATTTTCTATAATTTCTTGCGTTATGTGACCCATAACTTTACAGTCCCATTTCTATTAAATTATACTATAAATTCCGTTATTTCGAACAATATTCGAATTATTTAATGTGCCGTAATGCAACACATATCCTTTTAATTGAAGTTTAGTCAATTTAAAACTAATCAACCCATTTTTATACTCTCCTTTTTGCGCACGAGCTCGTTCGAGAAAAACAAGTGTTTCTAAGTTGGTGACATCATTGTAATGCTTTCAACTTAAAACATTTATCCTGACACTGTTTTCGTAGTGGTTTTATATAGTGGGTCTCAATAGCTTTGAAGAGTTCTTTGGGCCGACGAAAAAGTTGGCGACCACTGATATAACGTAATCGACTGATCGTCTTAGGAAGGCACTAAGGTAACCTGTTTCAGACACAACCAACGGCAAACAGTTAAGGGACGACCAGTGCCTGTACTGTTTTACAACGCTACACGTAAAAGCAAAAAACACATCACACGATATGAAAATTATTGTTACCAAACGTGTGCAACGTTACAAGTAAAAAAATATGTTTAAAACTTCTTGCATATGTTTAACCACGCACAAATTAGGCAGAGTTCGCAAAGTATTGCGTTTGTTGCCGCAGTTTTAACAGTAAGCAATTTATATTTGCACAGTATAGCAATTTATATGAACAGTATAGCAAAGTATGAACAGTATAGCAAAGTATATGTGTATTATGGTGTTTAGTGCAGAGGTACCAGGTTTACGGGTTTGCTTGAATATCACACAAGTCGAACAAACAATGCTACCACTTATGCTAAACAGTAAACATACTTTGATTAAACATGAGCAAACCTACACGGATATCGTACAACAAACCGACCCAAATATATCATTTGATAGCGATTGAGGCTAAACAAAGCCAAATGGCGGGCCGTTCGAAAACGCAATATAATAAATTGCAATAACAGCGGGGAATGGTTTGTCTCGAAGTTAAAGCAGCGGGAGGCCATTCTTTCTTTTCACAGGAAACCGCGTGAATAGCGATGTGTACGAAGTACTTTTCCATGCGATTTATTTGATGTTGAGGCAACAGAACCTTCACTTATGGGATATCTTTAATTACACACATCATTCTTATCATATCTATCTATCTTCTTTAATTTGGCTAAATAGATAGCCAAAATCAGAAAAAAAAAGAAAAAGGAAAACAACAAGCTTACACAATGCTGGTACCACGTGAATTATTGATTAAATGGTCGCAGCGCGTTCGCGCCTTCCTTTAGTAACCTATTTCGGACAAAAAAACAGATAAGCCAGATAATTAAACACGTCACTCCATTAATGCCGCTTTCACACGTGCTGTAAGGTGTTACTCTGATTGTGGGAAAGCATTAGGTTAACCGACGGCAGACACACGATGTGTTTTTATGTTTCACGCATATAACATGATTGAATTTCTTATTCAGTGCCACGTACTGCAAACGTTTAAGCATAAGTAAATTGTATGCCATTTGAAAAAATATTTTTACATTTTTCATGCATCTAATGAAGATATTACGCTATCTGTAACATTCCTTTTTGGTTATATGCTGATTACCACATTTATCTTTCATAACCATAGGCTATAGTAACCTGAGGCTAAAAGTTTAACATGTTACAACGTGGTGTGCAATAGTGATGAAGAGCCCTCAGCATAATAGGTTGTTTAATTTTGTTTATTAGTAACAAAGTACAAGTCCTGAGTTACACAAGTCATTGCCATAGAAAGTCGGTTGCAAGTCCAGTCATTGTCATGACAAAGGTGAAACTATTCAATTTAGTAAAATCACATTAATCCAACCAATATTTCGCGCAGCAAATACTAAAAACGAAACAAATAACAATCGCTTTTCATCGTTTTTTTTTAGGACAAATATGTTCAAACACTTGAGATTGATTCAAATTTTCCTTGATGAATTTAACCCAAGTCGAGCCATTTTGCCCGAAAGCTTTTAGTCAACTTATTTAGAAACACAGTGACTTTCAGCCAAAGACACACCCCCTACAAAATCACATCATTTCTGCCGCACCCCTAAAACACCCAAATTGCACAACATCTCCTATACATGAAAACAAATTTCGTAATATTTAATGACCTTGTTAAAAACCTATCCTTTGCCAAATGCCTATGTTAACTTATTTTTGTCCTGCCTTCCATAACCTGCACCTCTTTCTCCTGGCCCTTATACTCCAAAATGTGTAACTCTACTTTTCCAAATTTATTTAAAATAGTTGTAATAAACCATCAACATTTTTTCCAAGTAGCAGATTTTATTTAAATAGGCTGTTAAAATAGCCTTACTTATGGGGTTTTACAATAAAAAAACAACCAATGACTTTATGGTGCCACCTTGTAAAAGTACCGTATTATGAAATTAATATTATAACAACTATGTTTTTAATTTTTTTAGGGTTGTTGCCCCCCAACCTTAAGACTCTGCAAAAAGACTAGTCCGAATAGCACTTCTACTAGTCCGAATAGCACTCTAACTAGACAGAGTTGCAGTAAATTTTGACGTGTGTTAGTTCGTCAGTGTATATTTTCAAGTCACATTATGTCAGTTGGAGGAATTTTTCACAGTAAGTTTTATTTTGTTCGTTGGTGGAAGTTACATATTGCATGTTCTACTGTTTCTAAGGATAAGGGGTAGCTCATGATTTTTGAGAACATACTTTTTGTCATTTTGGTGTAACTTTACCGTCATAGGAAATATTCCAGTCTTAAAGCAAACGGTGCAATAAACTAGATAGTAAGTACAATATTGAATGAAAATCAGGAGAAAAATACCGCCGTTAAAATAACTCTTAACTATGTGTAGTTAATTGTTTTTACTTTTTAATTCTAAAGAATCCTATGTCACAAGTTTATTTTGATAAAAATTCAACACATAAAAATAAATATTACTACATGAACGTGGGTCATTGAAAATCTATATCAAATGTTTGTAGCTAGTCGAAGAAATATGCTCATAGCAAGTACTTTTTTATTTTGTTATGTTAATCTTTACTTTCTCAAGGTGACCAGTTGCAAATAAATAAAAAAACAAAGCATTAATTGAATTAATTCCAGCATGACCAAACGCCAATGTGTTGATCTGTCGTCCTTTGTCTTCTGAAGGGTTTAACATTCGGGATCCATCCGTTAACGTGTTTCTTTGTTTTGTGTAAGGCTAGAGTTACCAACTTAGGTAATAAGCGACCCGAGTCGGCATGCGCGATGTAACATCATAGTTTACAGGCTTTTGAAGACGCTCATTTATCCTTTCAAAACTGTGTCATCTCTGGGAGGGATTGGGCGTATTATATGTCTTAGCCTTTTGCCCTGACATAGAACATTAGCTGTCGCACATCATTAGGGTCTTAAGCGATCTTTTTATGGGTTTTGCTGAGACCACTTGATAGAGGTGACTTCGTATTTGTAGCGAAAGCTTCTAGAGACAGCAGACTTACAAAACTAAACTGTTTAATACTTTAAAAGTTTATTAACAATTTACAAATGCTTAGCATTTGCTAGGATTGCTAGGATTTTTTTTCAGTTTGACGCTTTTTAAACAAAAACGACTTTCTTTTGTTGTCTTAAGTTATAAATTTCATTTCAAGCAGGCTGTTTTCATAAATTTAAAATACTTTCTTATTTAACTGATTTTAAGAGCATTTTTTTGGAAAATGCATACAAGTTGTTGGTTGGATATCTCGTAAGATGTCACACTTGCATTTTATGTTGTTGAAAGTGTATTCATGTAGTAAAAAAACTTTTAACAATGGTATAAGAGCATACCTCTGACGGTATAAGAGCATACCTCTTGTCAAGCTATAATAGGATGAAATTAGTACCGATTTAAAACCAAATTACCTAAATATTTAAGCCTCGTTAGCACAACAACGTTGTGCACAAAAGCAATTAGAAAAAGCTCTGCATGGCGTTAAAGCGGTTTGAAGGAAGCCGAGCAACGTAGCATTGCAAAAACTGAAATTATGCGTTATAATAATTAAGACTAGTTCGATGTTGTTAAACCTAAATATTATTTACTTGAATTACTTCAGCTACTTAAAAAGATTACTTGTTACTTGAACAATACAAAATTTGTTGGTTGAACCCAGCCCTATAGTACAGGGTATACGATGAATAGTTTCGCATAAAGACTGGTTCCAATGGTGGCACAGAATATCAGCACGAAAAATGGCAATACCAAAAACATTTCGCGAAGCTTTCTGATTTGCTTATAAGTACTCTAATTAGTTTTTTACGACTAAAGTGACTCTACTGTGATTGTTTACTCCAAAAGCGACATTGTTGTGCAACACTTAGCCATTGTTACTATAAGATCTAGGAATTGACATGTTTTTGTGATTTCAACAACAATAATAATGAAGTATAGGTGCGTCAATCAAATTTTGGTAAAAGTTAGTACTTCGTAGAAGTCGTTTACATTTACAAGATGGAGGTCATTTATGTTACGTGTAAGCACGGCAAGCCACTTTTGAAAGGTACGTGCTTTTACAGCGCCGTATTTACATATTTTGCAGATTTAACTGGTAATTAAACAGGTATTTAAAAAGCATCGTATTTACGTAACAAAAATGGTGTTTAAATAGAAGAAGCCGAATATGTGGTATTTTCCGCAGCAAGGTTCATCGAGAGCTTAAACAAGCCAGATATGTTATATATTTGGACTAGGGATGTCCGATAATATAGGATCGGAGCCGATATCCGATGCCACGTTGTAGCATTGGTACTTGTCCGATCCGATACTTTGTCCGCGCCTGACACATATTATTTATGCTAATTACTTAGTCTTAATCCTTCTCAGTGCTATGGATTTGGCACTGTTGTCGCGCAGGTCCTTTTCAGCAAGGCTGCGGAGTCGGACTCGGGACTCGAGCACACTCGCGTGCGCAGTACCAAATTTTAAAACTGATATTGCCACCAACTGCAAATTGTAAAGGTGGAATATTTTCCAACCATGTATTGTGATTGAATATATTATACGAAACCCCTATAAGTGGATTGCTGAATACCCACGTTATTTAGTTACGTAAATTGGCGGAATAGAGACTGTAGAGTCAGGCCGGACTCGGGACTCAACGAAATCGCACATTTGACCGAAGTCGGACTCGGTTTATTTTTAACTTACTCCGCAGCCCTGCTTTTCTGTTGCGAAACCGGGGATGGGGGATCAGGCAATGCCCGAACTGCACCTTTTGCTAACCTTTACTTAATGTGTAAGGTAGCAGTTTAAAAAACATCCGTGTTGACATTAGGTTGCTAGTCAAGTCTTATAAGTAAATATTTTTTTAAATCATCGGTAATAACACGAAGCTTTAGCAAATTGACGCGGGGATGGTACAACATAGTATGTAATGGTGATCAGCAGGTAATAGCTTGATGGCGTTGTACAGTTTTAACCACGCAAAATCAGGGCATTGATAGTAACATATCGCGTTATTGCAAAAGCTATAGTGTTGTTACAAGTTAATATCCTATTTAGTATGAGTAACACCGGGTATTTCGTTTAGAGTAAATAAAGCAAATTATATCAACAAATACATGAGATTGAAGCGCTTTTTAACCATCAAAAATGCACATAAATCGTTTACAAAATTTAAAACAAATTCTAGTCAGAATTTTGTCGCGGTCTTTCATATAAAAAAAACGGTTTTAAGTTATATTCAACGACATTTTAACTATATTTTGTCTTCGTTAGAGCAATATACGGTATATACGAACTTGCAGAATTAACCGCCCGGGCCTAGTTTATCGCATTAAGCTCAACTTCGTTTTTGCATTATATAAATGTTAATCCCTCATTTCGACAAATATATTGAATGTATAGTATTTGCTGTCTTTTTTCGCTAGGTATTTGCAATTATCCCATTTTCCTATTTTTAAAACCTATGAAATATAATTTTTACGCTATATTTTAACTGTTTGGGCAACATTTGTCTAAAATAGCCAGCATTTTCATGGTTTTGGTATAAACCCCGAAAAAAAATCTCTGATTTGCGTTCGACCGGTAGTCAGTAAAACATTTAAAAAAACGTGTGGTTGACGACGCCCAGACACTAATGCAGTACAAGAAACAACAATGTGTTGTTTCAATGAAATCAATGTATTTCTAAGGTTGAAATTTTGTCAAAAAAATATATTTTTAGGTCAAAATGCAATTTCAATTTTTTTGGTCAACATTTTTTATCTTTTAGGTCAAAACATAATCGCCCTAGTTATAATAGAATATGCATGCGTTTCAATAATTTCCACGTGACTCAATGTTCTTAAGCCTGATTGTCGTTAACAGCATTTACTTAAATTACCTAAATAATTTGTTTTTAATTACTTGAAACTTTTAACTAATGGTTGTTTGCTATACTTTAAATAACATTTCCCGATTTAATCACTGAGGTGTTTCTGTGAAAATGATTTTCATTAAAGGCATGTTTTGACCATCTAGTGCAGTGGTTTTCAACCTGGGGTCGCGACCCCCGGGTGGGCCGTTTGCCTTTTCTCTGGGGGTCGCGAAGACGACAATTATATACCAATCACTATTATAAGAATTCCATATAATTACCATAAAAAAATAACTGTAATGATATTAGTGAATGTTTAAACAGTGAGCAGCCAGGAAGCAAGTTGCCTGATAGGACTATTTTTTAACAGACAGGCTTACTATTGAGTTCCCGGTATTAATCATAGGTAGCCTACGGCAATGCTTGTCAATATACCCCCATTCCACGTTTACTGAAGCAGTGGCGTAGACCGCAGAAAATTTTGGGAAGGGAGCAAAAAGTTTGTACTTTTTTGTTAAGTATACTAATAATAACTACATCGGGTCATTCTCCCCCAAATATCTGGGTAAGGTGTCACAAATAAAATATACTATCTTAAAACTATGTACACTTAAATACATGTTGTGTCATGTATTGTACACTCAAGTCAGTCATAAACCTGTTTATTTATTGTGATACCCGATCATAGGCTTATTGTATTGCGGTACCGTATCTCGTACACCCCACCCCTTTCAAAGTGGTACACCTTTTAAAAATCCTGGTACACCGTGGGATGTTCAATACAACCAGTTAAAAGCACAAGCTTGACGCCAAAATAAAACACCAGCGACCTCTCTGATGCTGCCTTGTGCATAAATTCAATAAATGAGTATTTTTTTTCAACAGGTGGTATAATAATTTACGTAATTTTTAATTATGTTTTTTGTGCCGTTGCGCATACACATATTTATTACATATGCCTGAATCAAAATTTTTGGAAGGGGGTCGTTAGTTACATTGAGTTGTTAAAAAGGGTCGCGGTATGAAAAAGACGACGCACTGGTAGACGGCAGATAAGTCAGTTCGCCAGTATCATCTAATACTAATATAATAGCATCACCTAAGTTTTTGGAGTGTTTTAGACTAAAATGGTCACTCAAATTTATTTCACGGTGTCTCGAAAAACAGCCTACTTCTGTCACTACGGCAGAGAATTAGCTTTTAGTACACATATAGATGAAATAATTTTTCTGCGGTCAAAAGAAAGATTGTAAAGATTATTTCGCAGCAGAAAGCGAGACCAATATCTTTACGTATATACGTGATTTTTTTTTATACGTGACGCTTGTATATTTCTAAGGCACTTTCAGATTTTACATATTTCTGAAGCAACGATAATCTTACAATCACATTAAATGTATATAGGGATGATCATAGCAGTTAAAACATATTCTGTGGGTTGTGTTTGTTCAATGTCATACAGTTTATGCCAAATTATTTTTAAGGGTAACACACATGATTACATTGAAGGGGTACGTAGCTAACAAAAGTTTTAGAATTCCTAAAGTGTCGTTAAAAATATTGATACATTTTACATGATATTGATAATATTGTGTATCTTTTTGAAGGGTCGATTTTTTCATGCCTTTTACCATGTTATAATTGCCGGGCAACAAACCTTCTAGTTGTAAAAGTCAACGCATAATATTTGTTCTGCATCAAGTTGATCATCATGAACTCTCTCTCTTACAAAAGTATGGAAAAGAAGTAAGTCATTTTGGCCAAACTTTTTGTAAAGTTTGTAAACGTAGTGTGCAAAACTACCTTAACTTACAAATACTAAGAGATTCAGGCTTAATTACATAAATAATATGAATGTAGGAATATAAAACCTAGTTAACTTTAAATAGAAAATTCTATGTGGTAGTGTTAAAATAGATGTAGAAAAGATAAGACTATTTCTTTAAAGTTGGACGAATCGGCTCCGTATAGTGTTTAAGCCGGACCTTTGTCCTCAATTGCCAGAAGGGCGTCGCTAAAAAATAAAACCGATTTTATATTGTTTTTTTTCGTTTTTTTTTCGTCGCAAACCGGTCACGGGTGAGCAACTTTTATTTATATGGCGTTTGTTAGCAATTCTGGATCGATAAATGTCGCTACATATTTTGTTGCTGTGTATAAAAAAACGTGTGAAAAGAGTAATTTAATTTGAACAAACATCAGGAAACCTACACGGATATCGTACAACAAGCATTCCCAGCAATATTGTGATAGTGAGGCCAAAGTCTAATGACTTCTTACAATGAGTTTATCCACGCAATACTTGGCAGAGGTCGCGAAATATTGCGTTCATTGCACCAGTTTAACATAATGCATTTGTTTTTTTCAATACATTTGTTTTTTACGTTTGACGCAGTTTAGCACCGGGATTACGTGTTTGCTTAAATATCACGCTACAACCTGAAGTTTTACGTTTGAGAGTTATTGTCCATTGACAAATGTCAAGGGTTTTCGTTACTTAAAATATGCGAGACGCTCCATGTTTTTTTAAAATCAACGGTTATATCATGCGGCTTCAGCAAACTTATACATTGCTGGTAACACGTGAATTAGTAATTAAATGGTAAACAAAAAATTAAATGGTCACAGCGCGTTCGCGACTTTGCTTTAGTGACCTATTTCAGACACAAAACTGCTTTTTAGGTTATACGTTAATTTTTTATCATTAGATTGTTTTAACTGTGTTACTCTGATTGTGGGGAAGCATAAGTTAACCGATTTTAGACACACGATATGACCTGATTTGATATTTTTATTTAGTGACACGCAGTAGAGAAACGTTTAGTCATAAGCGAATTTGTTATGACATTTAAAAAATAGGTTTGCATTATTTGTGCCACTTATGAAGATCTTACGCTATCCGTAACATTACTTTCGGGTTATATGCTGATTACCTAACTTAGCTTCCATAATTATGGGCTATAACATGAGGCTATCAGTTTATTAACATGTTACAACGTAATGTGCAATAGTAATAAAGGGCCACAGTATGATGGATTGCTTCATTTTGTTTAACCAGATAAAATTCAGTTAGACTTCGTACATTATGGTGGTTATTGTAGATGTAATTCATTTTTAACCAGTAAGAATAACTGATAAATATTCTATTTAACCTGGGCAACGCCGGGTATTTCGTCTAGTAACAACTAAATCTGCAACGACGCAGTATTTGCTAATAACACAAGCGCATTCACGTATAAGTGCGAAAGCATTGACCAACTGACATCACATAACGCTATAAAATCACCAGGCTTTATACCAGGGGTCGGCAACCTTTTTCTAATCGCGGGCCAAAACCAACTTAAAAAGGTCTCTGCGGGCCGCACAAAATGATAACTAAGAATTGTGTTATTGAAATGTTAGAACAACTGTGAATCAGGCAGGCCTTGCGGATTTTTTTGCACTTAAAAACGTGTTTAATTACATTTACAGAGGCAGGAAAGTGTTGACGCAAAACGAATAAAAAGTGTAATAAACTACTTTGAGGGAACGCGATAACATTTAAAGTTAATCTAGCTGAGTGTTTGTTAACTGTTTCAAGTCAAGGCGCACCTGGCGAGCGAAGCGAGCGCGATTTTTGTTTTGGTATACCGGTGTTAGTTTTAAATTTTTTACAAGTTTTATTAAGGCCAGCATTAAAACGGTAACAAACGGGCGTATAATGATCATTCGCGCGGAGCGCTAAAATTTTTGCAATTACGTAGTTAAAATAGTCAAAATGTATGTGAAATGGATTGCTGTCTTATATGTCAAAGAGGCGGCGGGCCGGACTGTAGGTTGCCGACCCCTGCTTTATACTAACCAGTCCATATACTATACACACTTGAACTAAATACAACGCAGTGCAATTGAAATAGGGTTTAATAATACTCTTACGTAATATGCATATATGCTTACTGTTCAGGTACAACTGTGCATACGAGGTAAATAACTATAAAGAGGGATTTAGTGGACTAAGTATAAGTATATCTAACTGACTATATTTGTTTTCTAAGTATAATTGTAATTGCTATTTTGTAGATTGTCCACTAAAACTAAATGATTCTAGTTACGGTTGGTAGTTTAAAGTGCGCATGTACAGAGATGTACTCCCAGCACGAACCTTAAACGATGGTAAACACCAAAGAGTCACTAGCATGCAGTTGTTATTTGCAAATTCTATAAACATGCAAATATTCGTGCAAACGTGTATCCTTGATGCTTATCATTAAACGCTCCCATGCTAATTAATTTATTAAATTGTAAATTTATTAAATTGGAAGTCTCAAAAGTATCATCTTTACCTTTCTTAGGGGTTGAGCCCACAGGATTAATGTTACTCCGGAAAATTTAGCTAACCGTTTATTTTTAGCAATCATTCTTACAAGAAAACTGATCGCCACAGACGAGAAAAAAAAAGCAACGTGTTACCAGCACTGATGCCACTAAAAGACATCGATAAACATCATGTAAGTCATTTGTGAATTTACACGCAGTAGCTTCTTGATATAAACAGAGTTAAACAAAGGAAAGATAACGTAATGATTTTCGTGAAAAACAATAAAACACTGGATACCAAGTACTGACAAAATATTTATTAGATGCTGATATTATACGATTTCAAATGTTTTGAATATCTGTCATGATATTACGTTTTGTGTTACGTTAAGAGATTTACAAAGCAAAAACCTTTACTGGACCCAGCGCATTTAATGAATGGATCTTAATTCCTGTAATCAAATTTGCTTTCTCTTGCCGTAAAGTACATTTTACAACAAAGAAAAATACCCCTATCGTCTTTAAGTTAATCAGCACTAATGGCGTGTAAAAAGTGGCATAAGCCCTATGAACATTTATGCGACATATAACGTAAATGTTATGTGTTTCGAAATTTGAATACGTGGTCCAAAACAAGCTATCAATACTAATTAATAACAACAGGACAACTATATTTTAAACTTGAACCTTAATGTACACTTCAAAAAAACAATGTAGTAGGGTGAAAACGAAATATTCTTCGTTGTACAGTATCGATGTCTTTTGTCTAAATGTTGTTCTGTGGACTAAATTACCATTAAATCAATAATGTTTGTTTTATACATGTGAGAAGTGTACATTTTCACTGAACAGGAAACCAGTAAGTGAATTCGTAAAAAAAGCCTTATCTTGCCTATTTCAAAGTGAAATTGAGCGACCAATTCAAGACAAACCTTGAACAGGCACGGGGGTCAGGATTTTTGTTTTGGAAGTCATGAACTATTTCCCGAGATGGCGTCACAAAACTACATTATAACGTAAAGAATAAAGTTACGTTAAAATTAGACGTCACAAACTTACATCTTAACATAACGTCATGATGAACTAGCCTTTTTATTGTTTGAAGTACCAGAACTTTCATTTTCAAGGTTGCGATGAGACGCACGTCGTCTTTCGACTACAAATCATTTCGAAAATTGTGACTTTTGTGTAGTAAAGACAGCAAGATTCAATCCGTACAATAAAAAGTCACTTCTCCTAATTTAGAATCGGCGGACCAGAAGAAGAAATCCATTACTAAATGAAAAAATGGTCTCGATCTTACTGATGATGATTTCTCAGGGAGAACTAAATGTCCTAGTAAGGACAAAGTCTTTCTTATATTCTAAGGGCGTCTCGATTAAAAAAAAAATGGGTTTTGAGTGTTGTCAAAAAATAATTTTTTTTTACAATATGAGTGTCAAAAGAAAGATGAAAAAAATCATATATTCAATATACAATCACATACAATGTCAAAAACGGAAATGAAAGATAAAGCCTTGCTCTCTGAAAATACTTGAACTTGTGCTTGGAAATGAAGAGAAAAAAATGTTGCTGTCTCGTTATCTAACAGTACAGTTTAAAAAATGGTCGAAGAGGGATTAAATTTTACAAAAGATGACAAATGTGCTGCCTTTTACCTATTTTTAATTTAACTTGATGAATCTACTGATGTAGCATTATGTTCCTAGTTAATGGTTTTCGCAAAGTATGTCTTTCTAAATGTATCAATGAAAATTATTCATTGGATGATGCTCTGGCGGCTAAAACGCTCCCACCTTAGTTTGGCGAAGGTTTTGTAAAACAATTAAAATGGTAAATTCGATCCCTTAACTCGCCGGGGGTATTTTGCGCCCGGGGGCAAACTATAAATTTGGCGCCCCCTCCTCCATGTTTACACATTTTTTTTTTTTTTTTGATTTAACATAATAAATCACATTTGTTATTGATTTAACATAATATACCGTACTTTATACGGAAAACAGTTAAGAAGCGTTTTGGTTATACAAACTACACGTATGACTCACTGTCGCAAACTGGTCAATCACGTCATCGAAATCTGTTGTTTCCAATGTTTCTCTTTCACCTCTAAGAATAGCAAAATCTTTGAGACGATCCTGTATTCCTGTCCCATTGATGCACGGCGTTGCACGCAGATGCGACAAAGTAAGTTCCAATTTGCTGAACGACCGCTCACAATTTGCAATTGAAACTGCTATTGTTTACAGAATTTGTAGTGAAGATCGCATATTTGGAAATACGTCATCTCCATAAAACACAATAAAACCAACAAACTCTAAAGGAGGTTTTTTATGCCTTTGATATGTTCGTGTCGTAGAAATTCGCAAAATCTGCACAATTTCGACGCGTTGCGTCCTCATCTGTGTCAAATAGAAGAGTCTTCAACGTCCAGCAAATATCCAAATTTATTGTTCAGGTCTTTTAGTCATGAAAAAAACGTGTTAACATCTCATATTGAAGCCGATCAAATACATTCTTCAAACGCGCACAATTTCTTCTTCTGATGAAAGTCCTGCATCTCTTGCCAGTTGTCCAGGCATTCTCTAACGTCAGCTGATTCTTTGGTTTTGAGTATTTGGTTTTAATGGTTTAGTTTGCTGCTCATTCTGTTTTCTATATGTCCTATACTTTACATTAAAATTACACGTGTACCACCGGTAGGTGACTGAAGACATAGTTCGTGGATTTGCGATTTGTGAGCTTCGCTACTAATTTCTAATAGTTTTTCAGTTGTTGGACTAGAATTGCTACTTTTACAACCGATTAGGGCTATGTTTAGTCGGAACAATTATACGGTATAGTTGTGCAATTGGGTTGAGCACCACTATTACGCCTGTACAAACTCCTTTTTTTGCCCAACTTATCGATTGAAACCTCTAAGTCTAAAAAGTTCTCGTTTTTCGAATAAAATCGGTCCTATGTAAATTATAGTTTTAACCAAATAAACAGAACTTTTTCGCGCTACGTGCGACCAACGATACACTTTACTCTTTTTTATGTTGTCTGACTTATATGTAATTCCAAAATACCGAATTGCTTTTCGTAGGGGGCGCGAAGCGCAGGACAATTACCAAAGGGGGGCACGGTTTAATAAAGGTTAAGAACACTAAGCTAGACGAAACCAGCTGCAGGCAGAATCAGTAACTTGGCTGTTGTGATGGCTGGTAACAGCATCAGTCTGGGTGTGGCTTGCGTATCAGATGATGTCTGCCACAGCCGCTGGTGCGATCTTGCTTGTGATCGTTTTTTGCCCTTGTTGAGAAAAAATTGTAGGCCTCATTTTGGCGCCCCTCTACCTTGGCGCCCGGGGACTTATGTATTGTGTAATTACATTGGGGCATTTTATGATATTGGTCCTATTTTCTTTATCTGATCCGCTATTGTATTTGCGTTGTGGTGCGATGAAAATATTCTTAAAAACCTAAATTTTATATATTGTTGTTTTACATAATTATACTGCAGTTCTTACTGTTATTTTTATTTTTTACTGATTGCTTTTTACACAAAATACATTCACGCGGTTACATTCGTTTTTTTTTTTAAAGAAATTTTAATCGCAAAAGTAGCACTTAGTCACTATCTCACAATTAACGGGGTACCCGTAGCGATAAACTAAGACCTAAAAGACAAAAAAAAAAGTTGCATTTTTGGCGTCAGTACCCCTAAGTTAGTTAAAAAAAGCTTAAAGCGTTTTTTCACCATACTTTTTCTGTTGACAAATGCTAATTTGCAACAGAAGAAATTATTGCCACTTTAATATTTCAGGTTTAAAAACATCCTTGTTTTTACTGTATGATTTTGGTGTTTTTTGTTTAATCTTTTTAGGTTATATTTGGTAAGAAACTATAACCCTAAAACTACATTTAGTAAATAATAAAACATTACATTAAATTAAATCGGGTTATTTTATATTGGGATGTATTACACCTAACAAATGTATTTTCTGTATTACTGGTATGTTATGCTAGGTTTACCTAGTCCTATAGTTAGCAAATCACCTTCAATGGCTATGGCCAGGTGAATATTAGCCTTGAAGCAGTAACTCCATTTTAGAAAACACAGTGTGAGTCACTAGGGATGTTCAAAGTAGACTCCAGGGGATTCTAAAACTTTAGGTTTCAAATCTAGAATAACTAATCCTGAATATCAAATCCTCGAAGTTATTTGTGAAGAGCAAACACATAAGTCCACGGAAAGTCTGGACCTGTATTTTTTTGAAAGGCGGTAAGAATATATTATTACGTCATATACGAGAAATACGAGAATTTTTCGTTAACAACTTTTTGACTACCTGTCCTACCGGATAGCAAAAGCTTCCGAAATCATTAGGTTGTGAATAACTGCGGCAATTATATTTGAAAGGGTACATACCGACTACTGTACAACGTACAGTATGTGTGTAACTTTTTCATTTCTGGCAAATTCGGTCCTGTTTTTTAAAACATTGGTGTTCATCAGTTCTACTTTTTTGACTAACGTGTTCTGTTAATCTTAAATAACCCTGTAGCGCATTTTGTTTTTTTACGAGGGAATGTTACTTTTGCAGCCACAATCAAGGTAATTGGTATGCACCTGGCATAACAGGTTAGTCGCTTGCCCAATAACGCTTGATTGACACGTAATTATTGGGCGAAGGTTATCACACGACGCGAAGTAATTAGTTGTCCGAAAAATCGCTGACGCCGCCCTACAAGGCTGCATTTAAAGCATGTACTACGAATGTGTCGTCCCAGCGACAGGCCGGTGTATTTACAATTAGACGCAACCATCGGCGGTAAAACATTAAATTATATCCGTTCCAATTACCCGAAATAAAAGGCAGAATTGGATACGAACCTCATTTGGATTCGAATCCAACGATTCGATATTCTACTTTGAGCATCTGTAGAATCACGCAAGCAAAAGTGCCTTATAACCAGTAACCCACAGAGACGAGCATTGGTTACGTTAAACGTTATCTTCCGAGCACACAGACAGATTGAGTAAGCCTCGGAGTCTGTCTGCATGTGGTCAATGGTCACGAAACAGATTTCGCTTGTAGTGATTTCTTGTAAGGGGTTTGTCACACAGTAAACTTTTTTGGTGCTGTTCGTTGCTGTTTTATGTTTGAGGCTTAGGCGCAGAAGATTATTTAAATAAAAAGAAGCGTAAAATTACAAGTAAAGAAATAGACGCAACACCCTGCATTAATAATGTTGATGAAGCAATATAGGCTTTTGGATTGCCTACTTGCTGATGTTCAATTGAATTTGTGTTGTAGTGAAAGAGTGTGGCATTTTTCCATACACACAGTTTGCCAAGCCAAAAATGTAAAGTGCATATGAAACCACTGTTGTTAGTCGTAGGTCTATATCAGTGTTTCTCAACCTTTTTCGCAGCGACCCCCAAACTAAACGTAAGTATAATTACGAGGCTTTGGTGACCAAATTATCTTTCCTTAACTTTTTTAAGCGAACAAAACATAAGACATTGGCACGGATAAGTTAAAGTTTAATTAAATGTGAGTCACGTCTTCGTATTGCTTATGCAATTTTCTCAAGTATTGGAAAATCTTGCTCAGAACAACCTCAATTAATCTAACCTTGTGAACCACTGCAGTCGAAGAAACCAAATCCAACGGCGACCCAATTTTTGGTCGCGACACATAGGTTAAGAAACAATGGCCTGTATCCACTGCGCTTTTTTTCAAATGGGAAAAATAATTATGGTTTTGTGTTGTTGAATATTGCTTTTCTACAAAACAGTAAATATTTATTGTGGAGATACACGGACATGTTTTAACAAATATACACGGACATGTTACAAGCTAATATACAATAGTGATCACAGCATGATAGATTTTTGCATTTAGTTTTAGTTCAATCAGCAAAAATCAGGCCGATTTCACAAATATCGCACTTATTGCAGTGATAATTACCTAACCACGCTGGGATAAAGCTTGTAGTATAGTAACTGTTTTAACAAAGTTCAAATCCATCATTTATGTTAAGAATATTATTACGAATTTTGGTTAACAAAACGTAAATATAAGTTTAATATATGTAATATTTAATTTAAACCTTCCGCCAATCTTCCAAGACATATTTGTGATAAAATTATCATAAAAAAATGCACCCTCTGACTCCAGATGATAAAAACTGCGTAACCGAATTGCCCTTATTTTCATCTGAAGAGAAAATACGCTTACCCCAAACACCTCTTGCAACTACGACGATTGAGTTTCAATATGCGCGCCGTCCTGTGTTGCTACGAAGTAAAACGTTTTCTAAAGAAACAAATGAGACAAACTGGGTGAAACGAATGAAAGCTCTAGGGTCGTTGGATATCGCAATTGTTTTGAATGGCCTCCGTGAGCATCAGATGTTGGTGAAACAGGATAACTTTCTAGTTAATACCGACCACGACAAAATAACCTTCCAAGAAATCTTTGGTCTTAAACCCAGTCAGGGTTTTAAGGTAACCGTCGGTGCATACCTTTTCCGTTGGTTATATTTCCAAATATGTAGATATGTTTTAATAAATATTTTATTATATTAGTCTACATATAGGAATGTTAAATAACTAAACGCATTACTTAACAATAATACAGTTATAGTGTAATTCCAACAAATGTTTTTGCAATATTTCTCTAAACATAAAGTCATTCAAACGAAAAATTAATCAAACCAAACAGTGAATGAAAAATAGTAACATGTATTTGTTTATCCCATATTATTTTTGTTAATAAATTACACACAAATTTTCGTAAACGGCTTACAAATAACACGTTAAAGCAGTGGTTCTTAAACTTTTTCCGTGGACCCCTATTTTTTTTGTTTTGCGTGGACCACGATAGGCAAAAATACCAAAAATGCGTCATAAGATGACGTCACAATACAACTGGACTTCATAAATCTGCTGATTTCTGTCCAAAATGTGAAATAGAAATTGAGTCTAAATACATTCAGTGCAGAACAGTTTTATTTTTAATTAAACCGATTTCTTTTAAAAATTGGTAACTTCTTAAATTTAAACCCCTAAAACTAGTTCACGGAACCCCAAGGGGCTCATGGATCCCAATTTACGAACACTTGCGTTGAAGTAATTTACTTTAATGATATTTGGATTTCGGCTTGTTTAAAGCCGTTAGTATATCAACTGGCTTATATACACATGCGAGGCTTGATTTACGTTGATAGTATTGTTTATTAGGATTGAAGGGCGTTACAGTTTGACGCTTCATCTATTACTTCAAAATGGTTACGTGTTTGATCGCTCGCAAACCCGGCTACAAAAGAAAATGAATACTGCACTTGTATCTTAAACTAGACAAAATACCCGGCTTTGCCCTGGTTTGAAAGAGTATTTACCAGTTTGTTTTTAACTGGTAAGCACGAATGACATTATACCGACGCGGATACAACTGCAGCAAATCCACCTGAATTTTGCGTGGTTAAACAAAATGTAAGATACATCATCACTATTGCATATTACGTTGTAACATGTCCGTGTAAACTTGCTGGCTTCGTGTTATAGACGGTGATAATAAAAATGAATGTGACAATTAAAAATGTAACTAAATAGTAATGCTATTTTTGTAATCCTATATATAGCGTACCATCTTCGTCGCAGGATAAAAAAACAAATTTTTAAGTGGATAAAATTATAATTTTTGCTTTAACGTGGCGCCATATATTCGGTAAATGGAAATTTCATAACACGTGGTTTGTTTTTTGGCATTTCATTTTGAAACATCAAAGGCTCTGGTCGTTCTTCGACTGTTTTCCGCTGTTATGTCTGAATTGGTTTAACTAAATGTTTCCCACAGCAAGTGTACAATGCAAAATTGATATATACCCTAAAATTATTAACATGCAACCAAATCAAAGTTGTGTGTTTTTTTATAATTGAAATACTAAATACTCGGTTATAGCAGTTTTCGTGGCGTTTTAATTAATTACCGCTCAAATAAGCGCGATAATTTGCGAAATCTATACCTGCGATTTGTGTTGTTGAACAAAATAAAACAACCCACTAATAAGTATTCATATTTTGCATATTACGTTGCATGTCAATGTATATATGCTAACATCTTTATAACCGACCATTATAAAGACAACGAATGTGGTTATTAAAATGTCTAACCAAAAGTATTGTTACTGATAGCTTAACATTATCTCCAGAAGGCCAAATAATACAAAAGTATTGTTTTAAATGGCATAACTTTTTTACCTAAACGATGTACCTCGTGAAACTACACGTACGGTAAATATAAATTTCGTATAATCTAGAGTGTTTTTTATTTTTCGCGGTGATCACAAAACACATGGCCTAATATTGTAAGACAGCAAAAGCGTTGGTCGTCCCTTGACTGTTGCCGCCGATAGTGCCTGAAATGGGTTGACCAAATGCTTCTTTGGATCGACCGACGTTGTATAAATTAATATCGCAAATATATGCGTGGCTGTAAAAACAAATTGAGTTATTCGTTTTTATAACTCAAAAAAGGTAGCAGCATTTTTTAAACTTGCGTAATATTGAGGCATAATGTGTAATCCCGTAACCAAACTGCGTTCAACTAAAACTAATCCCGATTAAAAATTAAAATTGCTTAATTTTACAACCGCTGCAACTAATCGCGCGTCGCCGCTCAAGCGCGCCAGAAACGAACATGTGACACACACACAAATCAGAAACTCGTGTGGTCCCAGTCAGAAAAATTTTATATTTATTTCAATGAGAGAAAGTCGCCCATCTCAAGCTAGCCCAATCGCAAACCGGTCACGCGTGAGCAACTTTTATTTTTAAGGCGTTTGTTAGCAATTCTGGATCGATAAATCTCGCTACATATTTTGTTACTGTGTATAAAAAACCGTGTGAAAAGAGTAATTTAATTTAAATCCTTTTAAGTCAAAGGACGCCCAGCGCTTTGGTGTCTACAATAGGCTAAGTTTAAAACTTCTAGCAGTATATTCAACCACGCAGAATATAGACAGTTCGCAAAACTTCGCGTTTGTAGTCGCAGTTTGAACCTTCAGCAGATTTACTTTTCAAACGAGGTTTTCTTTCGTTGGACGTCAAATACTGCTACTACACGGGTAGTATACTAAACATACTTTGAATAAACACCAGGAAACCTAGGCTACACGTATATGGTACAACAAGCCTTCCCAGTAATATTGTGATAGTGATTGAGGCCAAAGCCTAATGACTTCTTACAATGGGTTTAACCACGCAATACTTGGCAGAGTTCGCGACATATTACGCTCATTGCAGCAGTTTAACAGAAAGCATTTGTTTTTTCAATGAGGATTTTCATAATTTTGACGCAGTTTAGCACCGGGATTACGCAAGTCTAAACAAAATGCTGCTACAACCTGAAGTTTTGCGTTTGAGAGTTATTGTCAATCGATAAATCTCAAGGGTTTCCGTTACTTAAAAGGTGCATGACATGCTTAGCCAAGTGTTGTGTGCTATAGTCGATTATTTAGTCGTACCATTTCAAAAAAATCACACAACAGTGGTTGCATGTTAACTCGAAAGGGCGGGAGTGCGACTTCTTGCAAAATCTCTTTTGACGAAAAGGTTTTTCACACATTTATAAGGCAATAACCTGCGTGTAGTACATTGCTTTGGTAAAAATAAAGTTCCATGTGGAAAAGTTTATGGAAAAGTTTATACAGATTTTAGACACACGATATGACATGATTTGAAATTTCTATTTAGTGACACGCAGTACAAACGTTTAGGCATAAGCAATTTTGTTATGACATTTAAAAAGAATTGTTTTGCATTATTTATGCCACAAAGATCTTACCCTATCCGTAACATTACTTTCGGATTATATGCTGATTCCATAATTATAGGCTATAACATGAAGCTATTAGTTTAACATGTTACAACGTAATGTGCAATAGTAATAAAGAGCCACAGTATGATGGATAGTTTCATTTTGTTTAACCAGATAAAATTCAGGTAGACTTCGTACATTGTGATGGTTATTACAGGTGTATTTATTTTTTAACCAGTAAGAATAACTGGTAAATATTCTATTTAACCTGGGCAACGCCGAGTATTTCGTCTAGTTTATATATATTTTGCCCAAATTTATAAGAATTTAAACGAGTACAAATATGTTTGAAGTTCTATTTGATTTGTTGTCCGGCGCATTATAATTTGAAATCGGCCATTTCAAGCTCGATAACACTGATTTAATGCATTAAAATGACTTTAACATCTTTGTTTACTGTGTTTCAATTTTAGTCGATTTTAAACCTATTAAGCCAAACTTTGTGAAATGTAAAACCCTATAATGGTTTAAAAGTAGTAAATATATGGTAATTATTTTATCTAAGCGTTACCCTTGTTAACACCAATAAGTAAATGTTAACATATAGGTTTACACAACTGTGTATATGCCAACATAAAAATGTTACGGCGTCAGGTAACCGAAACTATGTTCGTCATTAACTGTAGGATATAGTTCTAACAACCATTCAAAGTTACATGAATTTGTAGTGATAACCCTGTAGGTTTTTACGTCCTTTTTGTGAATTAACCGAAGTGCATTTTAACTTTAGTTCATCGGTAATGTTTCGAGTTACACAAATCTAGGCTTTTTTATGTTTATCGTTTCTGTTTAGTTTCTACAGTAAATAAAAAATTGGTGAAGATGTTGTTTATCTACAGACGTCAAACAGTTTCGGGAAAAGTCATTTTGCATCAGGAGAATCAACCATACCTTCAAATAAGTCATTTCAGCAGGTTAGTAGAAAAGCACTCTTCAGATTAATCAAATCATTAATATCAAAAAAACCCTTGTAAAATATAGTAGATTTTTTTGCGTGTCATTTTTTTTGCGCATTGCTTTTTGTGGGGTATACAAATTTATTAACAAGTTGTTTAAGATTTCGAATAGGAAACATCAAAAACGAAACATAGGCTCATAACAAGTTAAGGTTTTTTACATTTAATAATTCAGCGAAAATGACTAAATTGTATGACAAAAAAGTATTCAATTAACGCACTTAAATTTCAGTCAAGCCATTTGCGAAAAATGCTTTGTGGAAAATGTTACTTTTGTTAAGACACGTTTTTATTTTTGTTTAGCCGCAAGCTAAAATACCCTAATCGCCTTACTGTTGTGAGCAACGTTTTCAACTTTGTCATTCAATTGAGCATGTCCTACGCGTGCTTAGTTTATTCCCCAGACTTAAATTACACATATATGTTCATAAAAAAGGTATTGAGCTTTAAAGTTAAAAAAACGGTTTTAAAAAATATTTGGTAAGAGATGTAATAAAAATATTTATTGTGTTCGTTGTGAGCCAATGTTTTTTTAACTGTTTAGTTTAACCTCACATCGAAGAGAAACACCGGTAAGACGGGACAAGCTCTTCACGCACCTGAGGTACATCACCGCTATATATATATATATATATATACTTACAAAAATAATCTTTATTTAATAGTCCGTTGCATCTTTTAATTAATTACAATAAATGTCATAAAAATCAATGCAAATAGCAAGTTATGATTTTTACATTTTAAAATTGGACGAAAATAACTCTTTTATTTAGTTATATGGTTTTCACCACGAAAGGCGTTGCGTGAGTCAGATGAACAGTCGCGAGTTCGTAGGTTTTACAACGGTAATCCGTTGTTTTTAATTATATGTCTTGGCGCTTTCTTGACGTAGAATCCTTTGTAAAGCTAATTATGCGTTTTGAGTTAAATTTAATTAACGCAAATAATCAGTATTTATTTGTAATTACTTAAAATACTGCTAGCGAGAGGTCCAAAATAGGGTTATGTCAAAACTATTAAGCTTTTGCTACAACTTCACTTTGTCAATAAAATATAAAAGGGCAGCTAGTTGTGGACATACCTGAAACAAGTATTCTTATTAGCGAATATGGTAGTGTTTTGTGGAACTGCTGTTTTAACTCTTAACTTATAATGGAAAATGCCTTGTTAACCCTCCCGACCATTTTACAAAGGCAATTAAACAATAGCCTAAAGCAGTGCTTGTCAACCTTTTTTAGAATGGGACACCCTTTTTATGTTTACTCGAAACTTATACACCCCAGTCCACGCAATACACCGAATCGTTAGTAATTCTAATCGGAATAAGGATAAGCAAGGCTGCAAGTATAGGAATCTTTGTAGAAATACAAAACATCAGTCATTTAATGTGAGCGTTGCCATTGAATTTCTTCAGCTAGTTGTGCAAAGCGAGGAAGTAGCCTTGTTTCGAGTGATCCTCTCACAACCGTATAAACATCCTTTAATAGATTTTTTTTTTAACTGTATAACTTCATCATGTTTGCATGGTTACATAGATTATAATTGTATATTGAAACTAAATTAAACACTGATAAATCTTTCTAGAACTTCACTTTGCTTTCACTTTATAGTTTTTGCGTTTATAAGGTCGTAATGCAAGCCACAATTGTGAGTTAAATCCGCAAATAAATTAATATCGTGACACTTGCAAACATAACTCAAATATTACAAACGAAATGCAAATTCCCGATATGACCTAAGCCTGTAAATAAAATGTTCAAAGTGTGCCATTTTTCCTATGCAATTACTGCCTTTTTATTATAAGGGTTTTGGTTTTGACAAACTCAAATTCATATAACACTGAGTTTACGTAAGCTAATGTTCTAGTTTTTACTTTAGAACTACTCATCCGGTGTCGGTCACTTACCTCATATAGTAGACAATCATCATCACCAGGCTCAACATAGTAATACGGGGACAGGTGGGAACCCTGTACAATTACCCCCCACCAAACTTCCATCGGCGAAAGCGCTTGGATTCAAGGCTCTTACCGCCAACACACAGTTGTCATATCACTCCAGCTCGAAACAGCAAGGTATTTATTTAAAGCAGTACAAAATACCTATGGTTGTCCACGTTTAACGCATATTAACCTGTTTTTTACCTGTTTGATACCTAAAACGTGAAGTGGTTCACATATTTTCTAACAATGTAAAAAATGCTAAACACCAATAAAAGTGGGTCAACAAAGTTTTTAAAACCCATATACGATGACTATTCACTTCGTTGCTGTTTAACGAAAAAAAGGTACTTCTAACATTTTTGATGTAGCGGTTAGAATATGCATTTATACCGTATCTGCCACCTGGGCAAACTTGGCGCGCCGGAATTGTTTTTTTAATATTAATATTCATATTTTTGAATATTAATTTTTTTTCAATATTTTTCGCCAAAAGGGTGATTGCTGGAAAGGTGTAGGCAATACAAGGACTGTGTAAAAAATTAAACTTTGTATCGTAACTTTTAATTGCTTCACATTAATTACGAAGGGCATTTTTTTGAACTTGGGCAGTTATGAATTTTCGAAGAAGTAAACACCCACTCCGAACACCATTTATGGCTCATTTCAAAGGTGGTGCCTCCTAGTTTATATCGTTAAAAAACAAGAGCATCACAAGTACGAAGATCTAAAAAGGCGCTTGCTATCTACTTATTCCATGTCCAGTCACGAAAGAGCAGCAAAACTGATCAACATGCCAAGACTCGGCGACCGCAAGCCATCCGCATTAATGGATGACATGCTAAGTTTGCTTGGAAGTCACACAAAATGTTTTCTTTTTGATTACATTTTTCTAGAAAAAAATGCCAGAAGATATGCGCGTTGTTCTTGCAACAAAAGATTTCACGGACCCTCGTCGGTTGGCGCAACGTGCAGATACTTTATGGTTGGCACGCACTCCAACACAGTCGCTATCTGCTATAAAAAGCCATCTCGTTGCAGAAACCTGACAAACAAATTGAAGGGATGTGCTTTTACCACCGCCGCTTTGGAGATATAGCTCGACAATGCTGCCCACCCTGTACATTTCAGGGAAACGATCAAGCCGGTCGCCCCTTGTAACTTCGACGGCCGGCAAGCTGCAAAACCTTTTTTATGTGTACGACAAGCCGTCAGGCTGCAAATTTCTGGTTGACACAGGTGCTGAAGTAAGCGTTCTGCCAGCAACGACAAAGGAACGGCGAGCACAACAACCAGGGCCTGATTTGGTAGCAGCAAATGGAAGCACTATCCCCACATACGGCACGCGTGTTGTTTCCCTCAAGCTGGCTTCAGGCACATTTCGTTGAAAATTCGTTTTAGCAAATGTCTCCCGCCCGCTCTTAGGCGCTGATTTCCTCAGAGCGCACTCTTTATTGGTAGACCTGCGGCACAGACGCCTTGTAAATGCTACGTCGTTCACTAGCATCGCCTTGCACACAGCGTCACAAGCGCCTCCAGGATTGTACACAGTAGCAAAGTTTAAAAGTCGCTACAATGACATTCTCATGGAGTTTCCTCAGATTTCCCGTCCAAGCTTTTCTCAAACTTCACCGAAACATGGAGTGGAACATCGTATTCTTACCGCAGGACCTCCGATTCACGCGAGAGCACGAAGACTGCCACCAGAAAAATTGCAACTTGCAAAAGCTGAATTCAGCAAAATGTTGGAAATGGTGCCGAAATCGTCTGGCGGATGGCGCCTTTCTGAAAAGGCCAAACTGTCTAAGTTTTAAATCTGAAAGAATGCTTAAACGAGACGAGTTATGGCAGTTATTGAAAGAGGCTGATTTTCCTATTAGTAAAGTACTTGGAATTGCAGAGATGAAAGGAACGCAGGTGGATGTGACCTGCGCAAGTCGACAAAACGTCTTAGAATTACAAAGTAAGCTGGCTGGAATATCCTACATTAAAAATGCTCGACTTTATGAGAGTGACCTTATCAACGTGGGAATTGGCTGGGTTCCAATACCGTTTCAAAATGACATAATCGCAGAAACATTAAGTCAACATTATGGAGAAGTTAAAAAAATGATACACAAAAAAGACAAGGTTGGATTGCTATCGGGAATGCGTGTAGCCACTATGAACAAGACAGATTTGTCGGAAAACCCAATTCCAAGCTACATGAGAGTTAATAGCTTTGAATTTTACGTAACTTATCAACAAACAATTTACATACAAGTATTGACAACAATTTACATGCAAGTATTGTGGTGACGCTGGACACAAGCAAGCGAATTGCCCCAAAAGGAAAAATGATTTTCCGGAATTACAAAGAAATAATGGCGGAAGAGTGGAGAACGAAACTAGGCCAAACCTTATCAGAACCAGTTTACCTGCGGCGCGCCAGACTACGCAACCAGCTACTGAAAAGAAGTTGCCAAGCAATGGAAGAGAAGCGGGGAGAGATAAGACAAACAAGCAGGATACCCCAAGCAACATTGAAATTCCAGAAAACAACCCCGACAACGAAAATGCACTGTCCACATGGTTTCAACCGGGCCGTGCTAGCATTGAGCATACTGATAAACCAATCATAAATAGCCCGAATCCTAAAAAGAGAGTTCGAGGAAGTCCCGAATTGCTACCAAACAGCAAATCACAAAGCATGTGTGAAACGCCGATCTCGCTTGTATGCCCAGAATGCCACACCGAAAGTTGCCTGGCACCAGAAGCAACACAATTCTATTGCTACAAGTGCAAACATGAGTTCAACATATCCAAAGCATGCTGCGACGAAGAAACTACAATTTTGGTGCCTACCCGGGAAAAGGCTATCAGCTGCCCGAAATGCACAGCGGTGATGCGTTGGATGCCATGCTGCAAACAATTTCAACCGGAGTTTGTGATGAAGGACAACATATTTGAATGCGTACAATGTAACAGGTACTCAATTGCATGTGTGTGTAATACATTTAATTCCGTTCTGAATCTCTCAATGAGCAAAGAGTGCTCCAATAGCTCATGTAACTATAAATTAATCAACTATAGTTGCGGGAAAAAATCCAACGAATGTATCGAACCAAGTAAACCGTTTCGATGCCCACGTGGACTCGAATATGACTGTGACATAGAACTTGAGGCGGAACAGAAACTATAGCCAATTGTATTTGTATTATTTTTGTGAATTACTTTGTTTGTTTTTGTTTTTGTCTAATGTCTATTACTATTGCGTCATTTAACGTTGCGGAATCCGTGATTCCGGAAAAAGACAGGGTGATCCTCTATCACCAACACTATTTTTACCATGTATAGAATGTCTGGCAAGGGCACTGCGCGAAGATGTCTTTCAAGGAATAAAACGTTGCGCAGTTAATATGGAAAAATCCCTTGCGTTCTTTGTAGGTCCTAAACGGTTAAGTGAACGTAAACCCTATGCAGACAAAGGTCTAGCATGGCCTAACACGTCATTCCTCTATCTCGGTGTAGAAATTCCAATCAGAGATAGTAAACAGTTGTTTTCACTGAACTTCGGAAATTTTATTGGAAAGGTTAATACAATTTTAAACATATGGTCGTCCCGCAGTCTAACTCTCTTGGGTCGTATATGTATTTTGAAAAGCCTTGTAATACCAACGTTAATTTACAAATTTAGTGTGCTACCAATTACCTTGCCGAATACTTTTGTTCGTCAATTAAAAACCAAATTATTTCAATTTATCTGGGGCTCCAGCTGGGAAAGAGTAAAAATAAACAAACTGACTGCAAACATTGAACTAGTATGTGCAAATATGTTAGATGTCGATTCGTATATTTTAGCTTTAAACCTTAAATGGGCAGCTAAATTTTTGGATGTTAACTACACAGCCCCTTGGAAACTTTTAGAAAGAATGAGTTATCTATAATGCAGCTAAAGTGCTGGGTTCGAGGCAACCTGGGAATAAACTCAAAACAAAGCGAAAAGATTGCCCCCCTGCGAACAATACGAAAAATAATATTTGACCTCAGAGCCATAATCCAAATTGTCCATTCAAATAAAACGCACAGCAGGTTACTGTGGGTGTCAAAGAGCGTTAAATTTAAAAGCCAAACATTTTACTTGAAGCCTCTCATCGATGCGGGAATACACGAACACTCAGACTTACTCGATTCGGAGGGAGAATACCTTAAGTATGACCAATTGGCAATAAAATACGACTTTAAACCGCAGCATTTGCGACAACTGTTTTGCCGTTTAGTCCAACATGGGTTAGTTATTAACGCAAACAAATGCATATTCGGTGTCGCAGAAATTGACTTTCTTGGGCATCACATTAACAAGAATGGAGCAGCACCACTTCCTCAAAAGATAGAAATCATCAAGCAATTTCCTGTACCATCTACCATTCAAAGGACTTCAAGAATTTGCCGAAATCATCCAGTTTTATCATCGCTTTATACCGTCTGCGGCCAACGTTATGAAACCAATTATGAAGCTCTGGCTGGAAAACCCAAAACACTCGTTTGGACAGCTGCAGTTCAATCGGCATTTTCCGCAGCCAAACACGCTCTCGCCAATGCTTGTTTGTTAACCCATCCTCAGGCAAATGCGCGCACAGCACTTACAGTGGATGCTTCGGATAAAGCTATTGGTGGCGTTTTTGAACAGTACATTGATGGTGTTTGGAAACCGTTAGCATTTTTCAGTCGTCATTTACGGCCACTAGAAACAAAGTACAGCACGTTCGACAGGGCCCTTCACCTGGCTGTCCGACATTTTCGGTACTTTTTAGAAGGGCGTAGGTTTACAGCATTTACCGACCACAAACCTTTAACCTTCGCGTTTGCAAAAGCATCGGATCTATGGTCTGCGCGGCAACAACGACATCTTTCTGCAATTGCTGAGTTTACTACGGATGGACAGCATATCAATGGTAAAAACAACTGCGTGGCTGATGCACTTTCCCGCTTGTCGTCCATAAATCTTTGTCAAGATGATTTACTTGACATCGATTACGCATCTTTAGCAGCGGCACAACAATGTCCGGAAGTTGAAGCTTACACAACAGCTATTTCTGGCCTACATATCGAATATATTCCGCTCGGCTCGTCAAGAGTTGTTTTATTAAGTGACACGTCCACCGGATATCCTCGTCCCATTATACCACGATGTTAGCAGCGAAAATTTTTCGACGTCATGCATGGCTAATCGCACCCGTCTATTCGGACCACGAGGAAAATCATATCCTCAAAATTTGTTTGGCACAAACAAGTCGGTTTGTGGGCAAAGCAATGCATTTCTTGTCAGAAGGCAAAAGTTCAGACACATGTACGAGCTCCGCTGGTAAGGTATGCAGATCCAGGTAAGCGTTTTGATCCTGTCAACATTGATATTGTCGGTCCCCTGCCTTCTTGTCAGGGTTACAGCTATCTATTAACAATGGTGGATAGATTCACACGTTGGCCGGAAGCTATCCCGATGCCAGACGCAACGACCGTCACTTGTGCACGTGCATTTATTAGCAACTGGGTAAGTCGCTTCGGTGTTCCCGCGAACATTTCATCAGATCGTGGCGCCCAGTTCACTTCACAACTATTGTCAAGTTTGATTAACACTCTCGGTCTGAGAATTCATCGCACAACTTCTTATCATCCTCAGGCAAATGGACTCGTCGAGAGATTCCATCGTCATCTCAAGTCTGCGTTGATGAACGGACTGAACTGGGTTGATCAACTTCCATGGGTGCTACTGGGCATACGGACCGGTCCAAAGGAGGACCTACACACGTCGTCGGCAGAACTGGTATACGGCACCCCACTCACCGTTCCGGGAGATTTACTAGGTGTACCATCTGCACCAAACTCAGCGCCTTCCAGCTATTCAGAGGCAGAATGTCACTTGAAGCCAACACCCATGTCACGACATACGGTTCAACGGACATCCTTGCCTGCAACATTACGAAATACCGATTATGTATTTATTCGCAAGGACACACATCGCCCTCCCCTTACACCGCCATACACAGGCCCGTACAGCCTGCTGGAACGAGGGAACAAAACATACACGGTACAGATTGGAGGAGGAGAGGAATGCATCTCTGTAGATCGACTCAAGCCAGCTCATGTGGACGATTCCCAGCCAAACTAGCAACACCACCGCGACGTGGAAGGCCGCCAGCGCGTCACGCACCAGTTACGCAGACGCAGACGCACACACGCCCTCGTCGCATCACACGTCCACCTGAGCGATATGTACCTTAACTCGCTTCTGGGGGGAGCTGTGTAGCGACACTACACCGACCCTGATTTATCGAAGCGTTATGTTTCCCTTTTTCTTATTTTTCTCGTGCCTTTTTATCGCCGGTTCTAGTGTGTTTTCTTTTTTATTCGGCGCACCTGGAATAAAGACTTACCATCGCCTTAAAGGGTTAATATCGCTGAATATTAATATTCTTATTTTTGAATATTAATTTTTTTTCAATATTTTTCGCCAAAAGTGTGATTGCTGGATTGGTGTAGGCAATACAAGGACTGTGTAAAAATTTCAACTTTGTATCGTCACAACTTTTGAGAAATATTGCCCAAAACCAATTCCGGCGCGCCAAGTTCGCCCAGGTGTATCTGCCGGGAGTCTACATAAAATTATCCGAAGAGTGTCTGCGTACCAAGTGTAGTTGAGAAACCCTGGTTTAGCTTAATGCCTTGCTATAAAACGAAGGTTCCGCCAGAAAACTTGACGCGGTTCCCATTGTGTGCCGTATATAGTCATCTACTCCAAAGAGAGAATCTTCCTTATGTTGTTAGAATGTTAGATCGTTTGGAGAACGGAGTAAGGCGCAGATGAACAATTTATATATATATATATAATAGACATACGACATTTTAAATCTGAGAGTCAATATTTACCTATAATTTTTCTGAACCATTTAGGCGCATAGTTTACTTACATGAAAACGAGTTTTTATTGCACACCGCGCATCTGTTTCCTATTGCCTTATAACCATGGCTAAAAGTATAAAATAACTTTTGTTTTACAAGCTCATCAGAGTTTTTTTGGCAAGTCCCGTCATAATCGACACTTGGGAGTGGCGCCTTCCTCACAGGGAAGGGAATCGCTTGAGTTTTCCGGGGGTGTCGATGGCGTGAATACGCGTGAAAATGTGGTCGGTAGAGTATTTGAAGGTCACAAGCTGCCAATGGGTCCAGAAGGTATGTAAATACTTAAACGCTTGTCTTATCAAGTTTAAATAATTTAAAAGAAGGCTAAAAATTAGACTAACAGCTAAGTCGCAATAACTTAAACTGCCAGAATAAGATTTAAACAACCTCTTACGTAACCCAAACCCCACCCCGAGTACGTTATTAACTAATATCTCCGCATGGCCGACAATTTGTATCGACTGTAAAGGTGAAAACCGCCTTTGGACAAAGTAGCATTGTTCATAAAAACTGAAATTAAATTAGAAAGAAATTTAGAACAAACAAGCAATTTTCAAACTATAGATGAGAATTAAAAGCATAATTTATTTACGTTGACAAACAGGATTCCAATTTTTGAATCCAAAAATATCGTTATAGTCTATAAGAGTTACATTAGCACATGCTAATTCGTTGGTCTTAGCAGATCGCAAACGTGTTTATAGGTCCTACTGAGTGTTCTCCTGTAATTCCTTAAAAGCTTGTGCGGATGATTTGTTAAGAAATGTTTTTGTAAACTACCATTTTTTTCGTTTGACCGGTCCCATCTTTAGTTTCTCTATCAATTGTTTATATTCGCTTTATCAAAACGTCATAGTAACACAACAAGGTTTGTGGCTGTAGCTCATTTTTTGCTGAACTACCTTATTGTTGGGCAAATGTTGTTATTATTAATAAAGTCAGCATCCCTATATCTACTTTTTTAGTTTTAAGCACTGTCCAATGAATTTAAAACTTTTTATGCATTTGATCTACGCAGAAACGGTTCGCGCATTTGGGCCAAGACTGACTACGTTTGAACAACATGAGATAATGGACTACTCGGAGGTTTGGTTTCTCGGTTTAGATGGAAAAAAGATTCAAGGAGTACAAGGTGCATCGCAAAACTGCGGTTACGATGACGAAAACGGATCCTACATTAAGGTAAATCTTCGATGTAAAACCTCGAATGATTATAATAATGTCAATGGGAAAAAATTAAAAACGAAACATTTATTCACAATGCGGTTAACAACCGTTGAACTTCGTAAACTGCCAATGCCAAAACATCAATATTAAATGCTATTGATGAATATGTATAGCAATAGCAATGCTTAGGGGTACCGATGCCATTTTTAACAGACTTATAGCTTTCTAACAGTAGATTAATAAAAATTAATTTAAAAATAATTTTTTATTATCTAATTGGAAGTTTTTGTGGTTTTATACATTTTTCTGCTTTATGTATTGTTGCTTTTTACGTCCTATTGTGTGTTCCCGTGGTAAGCATATTTACTGTATTTTTTGTTGAACATATTGCAACTATGAGGTAACAATGCTATATCAAGCGCGTTTTCTCATTATTATCCAATCATTTATATTTCTGTTGTCAATTTTGTTTATAAGTATTTTTTGTATGTTGGTTTTATCGTTTGAGTGCCAAACAAGCGACCCAGAAAGAAGGATAGGGCGTTCTACATTTGGTTCGCGACTGGTAAGAGGAAAACGCTGTCCTAGAGCAGCGATTCCAAAACTTGAAACAGGTCCCACTTTTCGTTCTTAAAATACACGAAGAACTACCACTTGCTATAAGAATATATTATCTCATGCGCTAACTTCAGATTTTGGGGAGGCCATAATAAGAAAACACCACAAAGTTACGTCATAGTATGCGTACGTCAGAAAGTTACATCTGAACGTAATGACATAAAAGTATACCCTTGAAAATAGACCTTATTAAAACGGTACATTACAAAGATGTCAGCGATTCGCACAAAGCAAAGAACGCTTTTATTAGTTTTGTTGCCAAAATGTAATTTTAGACTATGCGATGAGATGCACGACGCCATTGGGCTAAAGCGCTTTTATAAAAATAAACTAAGACATACCGGTAGTACAAAGAAAGGTGCATTTTAAACACAGGTGTTGCACGACCACATGATGTATAGGTACGAAGTTCTCGAAGTCATTGGAAAGGGATCATTCGGTCAAGTTGTTAAAGCATTAGACCATAAAACTAACAGTCTTGTCGCTGTGAAGATCATCAGAAACAAAAAACGGTGAGTGATAAATGGGGGTACGAAATCTAGCAGAATGGTTTTCAACATAACTAGCCCTTTTGGTAAATTGTGTTGTAGTAAATGTTTGGGGGACGTAATATTTATTTAGTTAACTCACTTTTTTAAACTGTACAGTTTTTGGTTTTGCTAGCTAATTGCTAAAATTATATTTTCGGCTGTAGTCTACCAAAAATATAGCGCTTTCAAAGGCGAATATTTTTGCAATACTTGACCTATGTGGGACTTGGTTTGACTTTATCAAACGTATTTAAACGATTTTATCCCAAATATTCAACGTTTTTAAGGTTTCACCATCAGGCACTCGTTGAAGTAAAGATACTAGATGCACTTAGACGAAAGGATAAGGATGGCAGTTACAACGTCATTCATATGTTGGAATACTTTTACTTTCGAAACCACCTCTGTATCACATTTGAACTTTTAGGGTAATTTCAAGGAGTGTCGTTTTTTAGTATTGGTTATAAGTTGGGCGATTATTTAAATTTTTTTTTAGATACACAACCATAAAGCCAAAACACGAAAAAGCTCACTACATTTTTTTTAATTTTGCGAACGATTTTGACTTAATAATTTACACAAATTTGGGCCTAACTTTTAAATTTTGACAATTTTGACTTGTTTTGCCCATAAAGTGATTGCCCTAGTTATAAGTGTTTTCTCGATATATGTGTAAAAAGTTAGATATGAATTCTATAACTTAATAATATTTTAAAGTGTAACTGATGTATTTTAGGCTTAACAAAACATGTTTATTTATTTGTACTATTTTAAATCGTTTAAAATTACAGAATGAACTTGTACGAACTGATAAAGAAAAACAACTTTCAGGGATTTAGCCTCACACTCATTAGAAGAATTGCCCACGCTTTGCTCAAGTGCCTTTGCCTCACATATAAAGAGAGGATCATCCATTGCGATATGAAACCTGTAAGAGTAGCACTCCGAGCTTATACTTAACAATATCCAATTTAAGACTGAATTGGAGTTTTTACGTTTTCAAGGAGCACAAACATCGTGAAAACGCACCAAACTTTCGTAAATTCATTATTCCATTATATTGAACAACCCACCAAAAGTCTATGGCATAAGTCAAAATTTCCCATACGATATGCTTTTCTGGTGGGCCTTGGTTTAATTTTTTTATTATTTTACCTAAAAAATATGTGAACGCCAAGTAGCCTCTAATATAAACTTGAATTTAGATTTAAGAAATCCTCTAAATTACCTAATATATGAAAAGGTGCAGCACACATGTTTAAGAGGTAAATTTGCGAGGATTTCGTTAGTATGGTGGTTGATTCACTAAGTATAATCACCGTTCCCCTCGACAGCTTTACTAAACGACGAATAATCTAGGAACATTGTTGGTAAAGTGCGTCTCATATCCAGTTTCACAATCTATAAAAATATATATTTCAGGAAAACATTTTGATTCGCCAGAAAGGCCAAAGTTCTATAAAGGTCATTGACTTCGGTTCAAGCTGCTATGAACACCAGCGTGGTAAGTGCCTGTAGATTTATCTAAAACGTAAAGTAGATTAACATAAGGGATAAAGCTGTACTTTTATAAAAGCATGTAATTTTACATTATTCCAAGTAGGGCTGTGTAAAGTAACGAATATTTTATAAAAAGTAATTTGAAAAAAAATTTTTAACCAAATTAAGTAATTCAAGTAAATGTTGTAAACGACCATTAGGCTTAAAAGCATCGAAATTATTAAAACGTAGGCCTACAAATATTCAATCATAGCCAATGAGCGAGTAGTTATTTATTTGTTAAGGTAACTATTTTACAAAAACAGATGCTCTAAATCAAAATGAAAACCTAGGCTAAGATATGAGCAATCTACTGCACTGAATCATCAAAATTATATCTTAAGTTAAATATTCCGGAAAATTATCAATTTGAAAACATACATTTTGGTTTTTGAAATATTACGTGATTTAACTGTCTTCCGATAACAAAACGCTTATGTCATGAGGAGTTTTGTATACCAGAGTTAAAATACCCATACAATGTTTTTACGAGTCCAACTTAGAAATTGGGTTGGCCAAAATTAATTATCAACATAATATATAAATTGGAAAATAGTAAATTAAGATTCGAAGGTAACTAAGTTTTTACTTGAAAATATTGTCTTGAAAATAACTTGAAATATTGTCTTTGCGCTTCTTAATTTTTTAGGGTTCTGACCTTGTAGTAAGTCAATTTATATCGGATCGTAACTTTTCCCCAAAAGTTCTAAAGAGTATCGGAATAAAAGTTCAGATTTGGATTAACAATTTTTCTCTTATACAACGTTGGCGAAATAATTGTTGGTATCAACGGACATAAAACAAATTGATAGTATGGCCAAACAGGTTGTAATCAAACAGGTTGTAGCTTAAAGACCTTCTCAGTCCACTAGTTGAGAAGCAGTGCTTTAAAGCAGTGATGTTTTAGGTCACAAATCCATTGCACGTCACAAGTAACGACCGTCTAACAATATGCAATGATTACGCATGGCTTGCATAACAATTGGAAATGTCATGTTTTACGTGTAATATTGCGCCTAATAGCAATCGTAACCTAGCTTAAAATGTTCAGTGTTCGCTGAGCTAAAAACAAAATTACTCGAAAATATTAAATAGGGGAAAAATGAAATTCGAAAATGAATTATTCTATTCGAGGTTTCGAGAAAGAAGGAAAATCGTTACGTTGAAAGTCCCGAATCCGACTCCAGCAAAGTTAACTGACAGAAAGATCAAACCTCGAACCTGGTTCCAAATCCATAGCCCTGTAATCCAACCATCCACGTAACAAAAATTGAATTGATATGTAGCAATGCACTCATAGGAGTGTTATATACCTCACCCACCCACATTACTTAAAGGTGCAAAATATTCATCCATATGCTATTCCATCAAAATTTACAGTTTGCCAACTTATCTGCGTCGAATTTGCTACTGCGCAGGCAGACGCCGGAATCGGGGCTTGTAAGTTTTGCGATGTCTTATTCAAGTTTTGAGTCTAATAAATGCGACCCGACTTTATTTTTTAGGACTAACGTAAACCCTAAACTAAGTGAAATCATTTAAACAATTTTTTTTTATGTTAAGATTTATTTTTATGTTATTTATTTTATGTTAAGACAGGTTATAAAAACACAGATATATAACATAAAAGCATTTCCTAAAATTTTACAGAAGTTTATATTTTGCCATATTGGTAGGCATCATCAGTTTCCGTACAAAAAGCAAACATGTATTAAATGCCAATAATAGTTGTTGAAATGTAAAACGTAAATAGATAAAAATACAAAAAACACACAACTTAGCGAATGGCAACCAGCGACAATGTGGAAAAACAAGAAAAAGGTAGTAAGAGAGAGCATGCACGCAACTGACAAGCATGTTATCAAACGGTGTTGCAGAGTGTATGTAGAATATGTTATTTAAGTGACTTACATTTATGCTAAAAGCAGCAGTTGCTCATATACTGTTCTTTGTGGACTTCTGATCGCAAACGTTACGGAGGTAAATTATTGTACGTATGTAAGCACCTGTCGGTACCGTTTCTCGTTTGTTCATTTGCAAACTATATTTTTATTGTGGCTCGCACCCACAAGAGCAATCATTGACGGAAAAGAAAATAAAGCGGAACAAACACAAACCCAGAGCAAATATCACCTCATGCGTGGTATTATCATTTTTTGGAATTTGTTTCGGCTTTGATTTTCTCAAGCCATTTAATTTCAATGATTGACTGGTGGCATTTGTACGAAACAACATTTAAACATCGATACAAATGCGGTTTTCGTTGTAGTACGGCAGTAAACTTGTTATATAGTGCCGTAAGAACGCAGCTCGGTCTTTGTTGGTCGAATCACCATAAACGCTTTTCAAGTTGCTCGATGAGCATTCCACCCTATGTAAAACTTATTTTTCGTGTGGCCGACATACTGCTTGCTACACTTCTCTACATCAATGCATTTATTTTCTGCGGGGGTTTCCTTACTTCCGAAAGTGTTTCAGCTTGAATTTATTTTGTTTGAGGCTTTGTTCGTCCTACGCAAGAATTTCGACAACTTTTATGTCATTCCTCTCATTACGACGTATAGTTATACTCTGGGTGGAAGCAAATTACGCCAAACGTATCAGCGTTAAATTTTGTTAATCGAGTTGAAAAACAAAAACTATAATTAACAAATTTTTGCCTGTCAATAATTAAATGCTTATCTGGAAGGGTTTTTGCTGATCACACTTTTCTTGTTTTTATATGTTTGTTCCAGTATACACGTACATACAAAGCCGATTCTATCGCTCTCCGGAAGTTATACTTGGACACCAGTATAGCATGGCGATCGATATGTGGAGCTTCGGGTGTATTCTTGCTGAGCTTTACACGGGCTACCCTCTTTTCCCTGGAGAAAACGAAGTAGAACAACTTGCATGCATTATGGAGGTACACTGTTGTCCAAACGAAATCGTTGTTAACAGAAAAACTTAGTCTTAACCTATTTTATACTGTGAAGCCTCTAGCTTCATTTTAAACAAAATTTTTATGAGACGGCATTTATGAGAAGGTACATGTGCTACATTTGACCCGGTCTTAAATGTATTTTGCACCAAAATCTCAACTTAAGACTTACCATTCCTGTTACAGGGGGATATAAAGTTTCTTTTCACCCAGTTTCATTAATGTACTCGAAATGATATTTAAACGTGACACTGTGACCCCATTAAGGGTGATCTTAAATGGGTTTTGCACCTTTTTCCCGCACTTAAGATCGGCCATTTATTGACCACTGATATGTGGCGCAACATTTAAGATAGGTTTGATTGATGTACTCGACATGATATTTAAACCGAAATTTTGGGGTTTTTTTAACAGCCACCCTTTCTAAACGCACCAAATTCATAACTTAAGACCGGACTGCCATGTGGGGCCCTTAAATGCTCTAAATAGTCAAACCTTTTGTACTCGACATGCTATTTAAATCTCTGCTAGCTCCCGGGTTACAAGAACCAGACGAATTTGTAGGGAAATGTTTCAAGACTACAAATTTAAGAGAAACAATCCACCCTTTTGAAAAATCGTTCAATATACAAACAAGTCAGTCTAAGTCCAATCATTTATCTGATATAAATGTCCGGAGGCAAAAAATCAAAAGATCTTTAAATAAATGATGCAATTAAAGAAATTAACAAAATTGATGAAACTTTTGCTTTTTAAGTAAGAAAATGTATTGGGTACACTTCAAATGGTTTGTTTCATACAGGTACTTGGACTTCCTCCTTCAGATTTCATTGAAACTGCACAGAGGAGAAGACTCTTCTTTGGTAAGATTTTTTACCTGCGTAAGTTGTGAGCGTGCTGCGGAGTCGGAGCCGAACTCAGGGCTCGACGGAGTCTGTCTGTTTTGCTGAAGTCAGACTCGGGACTCTGGGTCGTTATTTTTAACCGAAGCCCTTTATATGTTTTAATTTTAAAATAAATTTTTAACTTTTTTTTTTCATTTCTGTAATGTGATTCCACTATATTATTTTTAGAAGTTTATTTATTGTGTCCGTTGATGATACCTACCTTGATCTGCATCTCACGTTCTTACAGGTGTCTTTTCGTTTAAACAAACGACCAGGCGTATTAGGCTTTCCCATTGGAATACTCGATTTTTTGTACCACATATAGGAACCCTGTTGTGAGGGATTCTGGTGGAACTTTTTAATGCCTTGCACTTTTATAATAATACTCTTCTGCGTTTCTCAAAAAGTCAAGTTGTACATTTCCAGTGTTTAACGAAGCAGTGTGGTTGTCGACAAACAGAAAGGTCTCTATAGTATTGCCTTTTGCTTCGATAGCCGGACATGCACACAGTTGTTGCACTGACTGCTTTTTACACAGTCACATAGGGTCCAGTCGTTCGAATATCCCCATCTATGCATGGAGACTCAGCAACGCCCGACGCCACCAATACAACCATGTTGCGTTGCATCAGGCAGGTAGTTTTTGCTCTGGCGTGATCTACATTGATTTGGTCAGAGCTTGACTGGAGTTCAATTGGACTTGCCTGGAAATTCAATTGCTCTAATTATGGACTTGACTGGAATTTAAAAGCACAAAAATATATAAAACCATAGTATTAAGACCAACGACATAATACAGCCAAATACGCAGTAATATCCAGTACAACATAAGATCAAAATCGCATGAATAATACCTAAATCTGTCGATGTAAGGCCTAAATTCATCGGAATAAGGCCTAAATTTATCGGAATAAATCCTAAATTCATCAGAATAAGGCCAAAATAACACCAGAACCTGTAGGTAGATGGTATGGGACGATTAGGGGCCATGGGTCTGGCATCGGCGGTTTTGTTGACAACGTTTAACGCCCTAGTCTGACCGGCGCCGTTAGGGCGCCGCTGTTTTGGCACCGGATTTTTGGTCTTGTTTGGGGTTATTGGTGGGTAATGGGTGGGGTTAGCAAATGAGTAATACAAGCTTACTAATGCATGTAGAAATCTGATCTATTGCGTTTTAAAGACGAACTTGTCAATTTGTGAACGTAAGAATTTGCTGGTTTCTTCGCGATGAAAAACTTACCATATTGAAAAATAGAGCAAAAAACGGTGATTACTAGGAAAAGTTTAACAACATATGATTTTAAACTAACGCCGTATCCGGACCAGACGACTGATTGTAAAGAATTTAAATAATCATTTGAATTGTCTTAGTAGCCTACACAGTTTAGAAAAAAAACTTTCTGTTTGCTTTGTTTCATCCAGAAAAGAAAGTTGGAACAGGAAATCATATAGTAAATTGAGCAGGGCCGTTTTATTTTGTTCTCATTTGAAGGACAGAACATACTTATAAATTAATAAGCTAATCTTGTTGCACTTAATATATGATATTGGAAATCACCTTGATCCTTGCAAGATAATTGTCGACCTTAATTCCTGACAATTTATTCGATGCCTTTGCTGGTAAAACATACATATATCTTTAAGATCTTTTAATAGTGTCTGACCTGAATTGCTAGCTTTGTTAGAGGATTATGCCGTTAGCTAAGTTTGTACAACTTTGATTACGGACTTCCGTTGGAAAGAACAGGGCCTTTTGGATATAAAGAGATTCCCTAAAACGGGATAACAGTCGCGAAAAACAAATAAGATTCGGACGAATCGCCAAAAATGTGCTTCTATGTGTTTATAAATAGAAAAAATCGGAAAGCGGCCGTGGCCGCGTGCAGTTTTATTTAAATCTTGCTAATAAGTGATAGCATATCACTTATTTGAAAGCAAGAATCTTTAATAAAAAAAAAAAAAAATATGGCGTCATAAAAAGAGCCATATATGACTCGCTCGCGAGCCATGGGCTCCCGACCCCTGCTCTAAGATATAAAAAAACATGCCATTTTAATCCCAAAAATTGCAGAGTAGTTATTAAGTGACGGAAACTTGCAACTGGAATTTTCAATTAAGAATTTAAGTGATTTTGAGTAAAAGGAAGTGTACTTGTACAAGATTGACAATTGTCAAGTCCGACTGCCGATCCTCCTCAAAAATTGTTAAGGATGTTCTTCATCCTGCATTGTCTTGTAGTCAATGAAAGGACAAGCAAATAAATTGCGATCGCCAGTAAACTATGTTGTTTTTGTTGTTGTTTTTGCTTTTGTTGGCGAATGCGATCCTTATCCAAAACAGAAATTGCATCAAATTAGGGAGATGCGAACAAGAGTAAAGAAAAAAAAGCAACGCATGTTTAAGTGTTTTTAGGATTGTTGTTAACAAGTCTCTTTAGAATAACCTAAGTTCTAGTCAAGTCATTTTTAACAAATGGAAAGTCTAGCCCTTCGACTCCAGCTTCTGAGTCTCCAAACACATATCCAATGGATCTGGCGCCAGCTTGGGCTACCTAGTGTTAATTTATTTTAAAGCTTTAACAAAGGCTAAATTAAGTTACATTAGTCACACTAAATCGTTTAGTAGATTCCGTTTGAGCCATTATAAGATACTTTCGAGCAGCAGCAAATAAAAATTTTATAGCTTGAGTTCTACAAATTAAAAAAAATGTCTTCAGGTCCATCTCCTGCTCTACAAAACTCAAAAAAATCGCCCAGCTTCAGCTGAACAAAAATATTAAATAATTGCTTTGGATCCAGCAAAATACTTGGCTCCTCTGGGTCCGACTCCGGCTCCCCGGCCCTGGTGATTTAGCGTATTTTAAAACTCTTCGGATTTGACAAACATATATGAAAAAATCTGTTATATTTATATAAAATGTAAATTTTTCGTTTTTATTGTAACGTTTTGAAACCCTAGATTCAAAAGGCAATCCACGTTGTATCACAAACAGCAAGGGGCGAAAACGTCGACCTAGCTCGAAAGACCTTAGCACCGCGGTTCGAGCTAGCGATCCTGTGTTTCTTGACTTTCTTCGACGCTGTCTTGAGTATGTTGTTTAAATTTTGTTTTTAGTTTAAAATATTCTATTGTTCTGGTAAACATAGAGGAATAATGCCAAAACTTAAACTTAATTGCAACGGTACTTATTTCGCATATTAACCTATGATGAATCAAAAAACGTTTTTTATTACTGTTTGTCGAGTTTTCAAAGTTTTGAGAACAATGTTGTTGCCAACGAATATATTCCAGTTGGAATCCGAGTGCCCGGATGACGCCTGATGAAGCGATGAACCACGAATGGGTTGTAGAGGGTAGGTTTGAGAAAACCAGAGGACAGTCTCGTCACGTTTCTAGAAGGGCCGTCATTTCACATGGCAACAGCATTAACAGCAACATCAATTCGACACAAGCAAGTAATATCACTAAAAACGTGCCAGGAAACGATGTCAATGATATTTCGAAAGGCCACATTACAGCAAAAAATGGTGAGTCAAAAATTTGGGTCTTTAGGTTAGGCTGATCTAAACACAATTCAGGTAAGGGTTGCGAAATTATAAATATAATCACGGTTCAAACGGAACAAATGTCGCTCAGCCACAGCCCGTTTTCTATAGCATATCATGTTAACGTTTAAAAAGCAGATTTTTGCAAATCAAACCTATATTTATAGGCATATTTTAGAAAAAATATAGCCTATCTATAGCTACGAAAAAGTAAAATTGTCAAAGTACAACTAAACGGTTTGTATGTTGATTAGGTTTGTAAGCTTTTTGCTTATTTTGTATAAACGTCAGCCATCGTAGACATTTTGTGTTGGTAGAACAACTACTTCCACCAAGTGGCGACGTCGTGGGCAATAAAAGAAAAACCGGCAAAGCAACTTCTAAGTTTAAGGATATTAAGCAAAGCGAAGAAACAAAAGAGAAGAATACCAACGCTAACTGCAAGCCGAACGACAAAACTTTTCACCGTGACAACATTGATCGTTCTGCGGCGACGTTTAGTGATGATGAATCTGGTGCACATGAGCGACTTCAACCGATAGGCGCTTCAAACACGAGCATGTTGGCGGATGACATTGACCTAGGTAATATTTAGATCGCATATAAAAGCACGTATTTCCAGATATTGTTTCAATAATAATACCTGCACGTTCAAACATGTGAAAAAATAGAAAAAACAATAGTTATACTTCTAATTTAAACGCACGTTGATGTTTGATTTATTTTATGTAGCTGACAAAAGTCCCATGAAAGATGTTTCAAAACTCGCCAACAAACTTGACAACGTAGCAGACGGACAAGAAGACCATCCTACTACTGTGGAAAGCAATAAACTTCCCCCTATTGTGTAAAGCTGATTTATACTTGGGATAAGGGAAAGCACGCAGTCTGTATACACCTAGTTAACCTAAACTGTTCGTAATACTTTTTAAACCTTACTAACTATTTATTCTTTTTTTTTTACTTTTTTGTGGACCGTTGTTAATATTAGTAGTGTGTGATTTGTAGTGGTGGTTGTGTAAATGAGCCTCGCACGGTACGAAACAGAGGCTTTGAGATTATCCATTAAGGTCCGCACTCTAGTATTTGACAGTAGAGTTATGCTTAGTATGTGCCTTACCTTCGGAATACGGGCTAAAAATTTTATCTCTGTTTGATAATGTGGCCTAATCTAAAACTATTATATCGAAGTAGAATCACTGCTTAGAATAGGCGTGTGTTATATATAAGTATATATATTGCTCACGTATTTTTAAGAAAAAAACAAAAACAACTAAATTTATAAAAAATAGTGTAATAGTTATATATAATTTTTAGATTTACCAATTTTATCTAGCGAATTATAACAACTACCTGACGGTTATATATATAGTTGTGGAACTACTGTTTTAGAATATTTGGTAACAAGTTGTTGAAGTAACAGAGTCAAAAGTTGTGGTATTGGGTAATCCTAACTCTATTAATGTAACCATACGGCAGAAGTACACGTTTAAATTGTTAGGACAAAAGTTTAACGAAGGTGGGCCTCGTACTGTAATGGCACCGTTTCAATTTTAAGATCAAGCTGATCGTTTTTTGTTTAGTTTGCCTGATTTTGTACATTCTCATAAAAATGTGTGTGGCTCCTGAGTTGTCCGTTAAAAACATACAATAACAAAACTAGTCGATCTATCGAAAAATGGCCTATATGCTTTGTTTTTGCTTTTCGGGGATCGCAAAACATGTACATTGTGCAATAGTCCTTATCGTCCATATGCTATTCCTGGTTGATTGCGTTGCAAAAGTAGCGCGAAAAGACCAAACACTGTACAATATTATCTGCAACAACACAAAACTCAAAATGATAAAAATCCGTGGTCTGAATGCGCTTTAAAACTCTTTGTTCACAAACAAACAAAAACATACGACAGTGAGTATGACTTAATTACATTGGGACAGGTAGTTATGAGTTAGTAAATATAAATATTAATATAATATTACTTTAGCCAACGTTATTATACTATATGTTTTGCAAAATTATCAGTCTTTAAATTTAATCTTGCTGTCGCGATCGGTTTAAGCATTGATCTAATGAAATGAGGCATACCTTAATGTACAACATTTTGTGAGAACTGGGTCGCAAAATGTATTTCATTGTACCACACTGGGATAATGCTTGTTTTACTTATTAACATATGGATTAATGCGCCGCTAGTAAGTGGAAATACTCAATAAGACCTTTAAAGTCTATAGAGCGGAATAATCGATAATACCATTTAGTATCAAGACAAACTACATAATACAACCAAATGAACAGTAATAACTACGATGGAATAAGAAGTCAGAATAAAATCTACATCGGCATTTGGTCATCTGTTTGCACTTGTTTGGGACTGTTTGCACTTGTTTGGGGGTGAAAAAATGAGTCCTGTTACAATTCAGGTTACGCTTAGCATTATTGGTGGAGTTAGTGACGGAGCTGGGTGTGGGGTTGGGGTAGGTAAAAGTTTGTTTAGATCTCATTCTGGCCGTTTAGGTATTAACCCGGCGGGTCTGGGTCTTAATCTGACAATAATTGCCATTAGTTCCACTTTGGTCTAATTAGTATAAGTGTTTTATTTCAACAATGATGTTATTATTATTTCGACCTTAATGCTGTTGTCCGTTGTCATCTTATGTTCGGTGTTACCAGCCCACGCTTTGACAAACAATCCTATTTGTAGCCTGTTCTTTCTAATACTTGAACTGATTTTTTAAGCTATTCTACTCATACACTTATATTTTTATATGAATGGTCATGTGGATTGTGTGTGTGCAATAGTAAATATGTTAGTGAGATTACCGAAATATCATGAGATTAAAGATGAATCGTAATAAAAATAATTTCGGGAATAAACACGTTAGAAGGCCTGCCGGCTGCCGTGTTAAACTTAAAGTTGGTGTTATTGTAATTAATTTCTTATTATCATATATTATTGATAAAATCATGCATCTTGGTGCATATTTCATATTCTATATTTTCTCTAAATGATTTTATCAATATTTCAAGTTATATTACTTACGATTGCTTCCTGTGTTTTTTTATTTTAAGTTACATGTTATTGTGTAGTTGTATGTCATTATTAGTATGTGCACTAAGATACATTTTTTAACAAAAATTAAAGAAAAAAGATATGTATACGGACAATATTGCTTTATGTAAGTAAACAACAATAAATATTTTTACATGAAAATTATTTCAAATATTCAAATTAAGACAACAAATTACCTACAAAATGCTTTTCTATGTTCAACAAGGCGAATAAGAAATCTACTGAAATTAATTAGACGCTCGCCAGAGCCTGTCGCACATATATAAACAAGTATGACACTTAGATTATACATCTTGAATCAGCGTTGTTAGGAGTCTTTGCATAAGTGTAACAGGTATGTTTACCATATCCCGTTTTATCCGTAAAAATCCCGGCCTTTACATCTTTTTGACGAAATCAGAGTGTCTTATGAATGATATTTGTCTAATCTAGTCTTGCGCAAGGTATAGGACAAAATTCGCTTCTTAAAAAAGTTTTAAACCAACAATTCTCAATCAGGGGTCCGTGAACGTTTTAAAATTTGCAGCATGATTGATAAAATATGATATTAACAAAAACGGTAATGCTTTATTTGTGTAGTAGGTTCGAAATTTACCTACTTATACCTCTTACGATGTGATAATACAGAACATACCTATATCAAGCAGCAAGTTTTAGTGAGATTCTACACCCGATCGGTTAGAAATTAGTGCATTTCTAAGCAAAAAGGTCTACGACAATTAGTGCATCCAAAGGATAAAAAAGTCCGACTTTTAGACTTTGAGGTCTCGGACAATGCACTAATTTGACTTAACATTGTGCTTCAAAAGATTAAGTTTAATAATACTTGACCTACCTAAACCCAGACGCTAACCAGCACCCTAACCCAAATAATGTGCATTGAATTAATAATTACATAAACGCTTTAGGCTCCAATACCTCAATTTGTAACGTAACAATCCTATGGTACCATAGACGAGAAACTATCTTATGCCCACCCGAGTTTGGGCTTTTTCGCCAGCATTCAAATAATTATTACATTAACGCACATTATTTGAGTTAGGGTTCGGGTTAGCGTTTGGGTTAGGGTGGGTCAAGTGTTATTAATGCTATCTCACACTTTTTGTAATCTTTTGTGAATGTTCAACGAATATTTTTAATTTATCTACGCCGGGAGTTTACCTAAAGGTCCAAATTAGTGCATTGCCAGGACCTCAAGTCTAAAAGTCTAGAGTCTAGACTTTTCTGCCATTGGATGCCTTAATTGTCGTAGACCTTTTTGCTTAGAAATGCACTAATTTCTAACCGATCGGGTGGATTCTAGCAGTCTACCACGAAGGGAGTCAATTACCCATTAAGTGGCTTATCACACAGTGTTGCCAGATAGAAAAAATAAAAAAACAAAATCACTCTAAAAAAAGGCCAAAAAAAAGCCAAATCTACTACAAACTCTAACAAGCCTATGTTTTTCATTAAATAAATAAAAAATGCAATAAATGGTCATGCTGGTACTTTGAATTTCTCTTTTTGTGGCAAATTTTCTTAATTTTTTTCTTTTTTTGTAAATTTTTTCTTGACACTTTTTTTCTCTTTTTGTAAATTTTTCTTGGCAATTTTTCTCTTTTTGTAATTTTTTCGAAATTTTTTCTCTTTTTGTGTTAGTTTAATATCTTCTTAACATAACACTCATGACATTTTTGAAAAAAAAAAACGAAAAAAGCCTAAAAAAGCCAAATTACATTTGGATTTTTTTTTTAAATAAAATCCAAAGAGGTTCAAAAAATGCCTAATTTTTCAAATTTGGCTTTAAAAAATCCTAAATTGCAACCCTGTTATCACATGTCAACCATAAGTTAAAGTACAATGGTTTTACGCATGAAATAAAGTGTCGTCATAAAACAAGTCACATTAAAAAACCTGAGATTCGTATCTCGTGAACAAAAATGCAAGTGAAATCTTAGTCTATATAAATTCCAAGAGGTTGCGACAAACCAATAGGTAAAATGGCAACAAATAAATTAAGAGACCTAGAAAACAATATTTCGCCGGAACGCCGTTGAAGGTCTTTCCGGCTTAATTTTACCACTGGTGAGTGTTAGGAATGATGAAATAATACACATTATTTTTTCTAATCTGAAAAAACTCTTTGCTCAGGAGTGCATGAGACATGGGCTATGTGTTTGTTCAATTTAATAACAGTTTGAATTATAAATACTATGTGGTTGGTGTTTTTCAGGCTTATTCACCCTACTATAGAAATCATCAGGTGCTTTCGGAGGACATGATAAACTAAAAACGATTTTCACAAAAACAACAAAATATAGTAAAAACAGATGTTTTTTGTTTATTATTTGTACTAACATAGTAAAAGCTAGCAAAAAAAATATAATTTTGGGGTAATGCCTGATCGGACTCGCGAGGTAATGCCTGATCAGGCCGGAACGCGAAAAACGCTAGGCAAGTCAACATAATACGCCAACTGCACAAATAAACAAGAAATCTCGGAGACTGCACGAAGAGGCGCATAAATGTATAACTTAAGTAACAGAAAATTCATATTTTCAAAGTTAATAGCTACAACCATATAGTATCGTAAGATAGCGGTACCAACAGCAACTTTTTTACAGCTCCTTCTCCTAACATCGTGCCTACAAGATAAATTGCAGCAGGCGGTTATTTTACTGAAACGCTTTTCTGAACTGCCCCGGATAACTTCACTACTACTTAAACCACGACACGTAAACGCATTTTTTGCAGTATGGTGAATTAGCTGTCGTTGCCAAAACGACAAACGTATTTAGACCTAATATAGTTGCGCTTGCTTCAAGAGGTTGACCTTTAACCTGTTGGGTTCGACTAAGGCTTTAAAAACATCCTTGGGATGTGGAAGATCCACAATGAGACCAATAATACAAAGACAGGGATGTCAACGCTAGGTTTTTCCACCTAGATCGAGGTTTTTTGAAGTTTATCTTTAGATTTCTAGTTTTCTTGTTTAAAATAAAGAAAATCTATGTTTTTTTAAACATTTTTTTAAGTTAAAATTGTAGATCGTAAAATGCTGGTACCACCATCAATGTAGCCTGGCATTCTACAGTTATATTTTTGAATGTAGTTGCAGGGTTAGCAATAAACTCGCAATATTTTAGAGGTATTGTCGTGAGTTATTCAACTAGTTTTTTTATATTTATCTGTTATACTACTGAGCTAAAGATAACCTATTGCTCTTCAAACTGTGTTCAAAATATTTTTTGCTAGCCAAAATAGTTTCGCAAGATAACTGAAAGCACATAGGCTACTGCAGTGCAATGATCGGCAAACTTCATTCGTCGCGGCCCAAATACCCTTTCGAGAGCTATTTAAGGCTCACTTCTAACTGAATATTGTATGACAATAGAAGCGGATCCAGGATTGTGGGCGAGGGCATAAAAATGTTTAGTAAGGCACCAGAAAGTTATGTCATAAAAGAATTAATCTTGAAAACCTGTTTTTCTTTTTAGCGAAATCGCGAATATGCAGCTGAACCCAAATCTTAAAATGATCGCCTTTATAGTCTAATCCAGTGGTCTCCAACCTTTTTAATAAGCGACCCTATTAAAAAAAATAAAATAAGAATTTACATTCCGACCCCATATTGTTTTCAGATATGAATAAAAATATTTTAAATAATACTGGAACAAAATAACACGAACGAATATGCGTAAATTGAAACTCCAACTCCAGAGAACTGTGGTTACAAATATGTAACAAAATGATTACCTGTAGGAAGTTTTATTTAACACACGAACAACGTCAAATGTAATGGTTGCACCTGCATAGTGTCCAGCACTAGTTTTTGCAAACGCGGCTCCACTTTGCATATGCATAACCGCCATGCTCTACTTCCAATTAAGCGATTACGATCTTTTGTTTTTATAATGCTAATTTCGCTGAATCTCGCTTCACAAACCATGTGGTTAAAATCGGAATGAGTAGTTAAATATTATAATTAGACAGAGTCAGTACGTTGATTGTATCGAAGTCCAAAAGTAAATATTTCCTGAAACCTTTGAGTATTTTCCTTTAAACGAGGTATACGAAATGCGTTTTGCTGCATCCGCTGTCATATTTTTTTGGTCATAAAGCCTAATTCTTAGATCTGCAAATCACGTTGCCTAAGTTAAATAACAAAATTTGACTTTTGAAGAATCAAAGAAACCTTATATTTGGTCAATGTCACGTTTGCTGATTTAGCAGCTCTTACGAGCTTAAAATAGCAATTTTATGTAGAAAGTTCGCTCAGTCACGTTTATTAGTGTGATGTCATTGTAAAATACATAAATCGTACTAAAACAGCAGGAATATGGTGAGTTTATGGCGACCCCACCAAAATGTTAGGCGACCCCATACTTGGGGTCGCGACCCATAGGTTGCAAGTCACACGGCGCAACATACAATAGTACCGGTAACCACTCCGCTTTTGGATTGAACAGATTTAATTTGATTAACATTAAACCCTAAAGTATTTGTAAAAATACTCCTAAATAAGAACTCTTAGCTACGCCTTTATAGAATACATAATAATAAATATATGACTATCACGCGGCCCACAACTGCATGTTATGTCAAAATAATAAAATTTTATGTCAAATAATAAAAATTATCCCGCGGCCCAATAATAATGACACAAAAAGGCCCCACTTGTGGGGCGTGGCCCACAGTTTGTCGACCACTGCTGTAGTAGCCTACCAACAATATATGAAGCCAGAGGTAATGAAAAAAATGTTCGGGTGATTTATTCGTCACACTTTATTATGGCTTCATATAGCCCAGTTCTGACGAATGGGGTGAATAAATGATGTATATACTTTAAAGTTAACATTAAAAAGGTGAGAAGGTATAAAAACTTCAGGATAAAATAATAAAACTGTTTAAAAACGTTCTGACATGTTTCTATTTCCCGTATGAATCCTGCCTACAAAGGTCGATAACAATCCTAAACGCATTCGTTTTTCCTGCGATGTAAGTTTCATCAAATTTATTGGAACTTAACACAATGATATGAACCTTACTTGTGAAACGTGTTTGTGCTGTGCTGTTATAAACTGAATACATTAAAAGCGCAGCGTTGTGCCTTTCGAATCCAGAATAGCCTACATCTATTAAACTGACAATATGCACTTTACATTATTAAAAGAGTTTATTCAGTTTGATTTAGTTAGATAGCACGGTGGTCACTGTTTCCCCTGTTGAAATATACACTGGCAACCCTGCTTACACTTTACTAAAGAAAAATTTGTATATTTCAACAGGGAGACATGACCACCGTCACAGCGCAATAAAAACATGTGTTGCCAGTAAAGAGTGCATCGTTGACTGGTTTTCAGTAGAATTTGGATACGACTAACGTTGCAGTAAAAGCGAATGCGTTTGGGATTAACTCGCCAGTTAACGAGCAGGATGCTGGGAAAAGGAAATACGCCAGAACGTTTACAGACCCTTAGCACACGCACAACGAACACAGTAAATACCAAATACAGACGCTGGGTCCTCTACATCATCTCCCTCCCTGGAACACGAAAAAAGTTCCGAGCATATTGTTGGGCCGCGCTTCTTCTTTAAAATCTTCCCAGGATCCGATCACGAGTCGACCAGCAACCGCAGAACGTCGGACATTCGTGCAATATGGAAACAGCACGTGTTGGTAATCGTGGTGTTTAATAGAGTGAAGACAATTCATGAATTCCTTTTCTTGGCGGCCAACGGACAATTCCAGGGGTAGCTGATTACGACACGATGTAACGTCTGAAATGGTACTTAAAATGCACAATAAACAAACAATGCAATACACTTTTGAAATGCCTATAATGCAGATAATTATCGTCTTAAAACGCAGTTCGAATTTCAAATCGCAAAACTGTAGTTATAGTTGTTTAGAGTCCTTTGCTCTGGAATACCAATTAAAGGGGGGTAAAGGTGCTAATCTCAGAAACGCGAAAACAAATTACATCGCCTAGTCCACATTAAATGCGTTCCCTAAATAACAGACATAATAACCTTGGCGCAAAAGGTTATTCTAGAAAGTTACTCTCTGCATGCTAGTAACTTCATGTGGGCTACATGACGGTTATCTCACACCGTCTGAAAGGTTAATGAGGCATCGACGGCCTTAAAACCATGGGTTTGTAATATCCAGAGCATGGTCTTGCAGTCACAAATGAGACAAATCTCGCGTTATGTTGGGAATTGGCAACAAGGTTTGGCTTTCTGCTCTGTTTCCCTTCTATAATGAAACATAACGGTTAAGTGACGCGGGGATTTTAAACAAAGTGGTCGGGTTATTTTGGGTGAGATATAAAACATCAATCACCATAACACGTGACCAGAGACGATAGCCACAGTGGCTTTGACACTTGCTGGTTGAGGTAGAATCTATCCGTTTATTGGTTTTGAGATTAGATATCACGAGAAGTGTTCAACCTCAATCGTAATACTTTCACCTTTAAAACTTTACCAAAAGAGGCCATAATTTCGCAACAATAACTTTACCAGTCTTTCGTAACTAACAATTTAAAGCGTCAAACGATTTTTCTCCGCATTACATCTAATCAAACATCAAATTAACAAGCAATAACGATGGCATAAACTTGTTAACAAACGTTTCAACAAATCATAACTGATCGTCGTAGCTTAAGAATACTTACAAACGAGAAACTGCGCTAGCAAACCAAATTTATTCATACTTTCTATGCAACCTGACAGTATGCATAAAATTTCATTCAGAAGGATTTATTTGCGTGTTCATATCACGTCGGGATCACCAATATATATTTCAACAGGGAGACATGACCATCGTACTATCTTAACTCCACTATATATCGAAACCTAACAAACTGTCATTGCATTTCAAAGTGCACACTGTCATGCATGGGCGCCCGCACGGAAGGGCAAGGGGGGGCACTTGCCCCCGCCCTGGAATTTCAAAATGCGATTATTAGTATTATTTGTAAGTGTATTATGTATCACTTATGAAGGTTAAAAATATTATACATTATCCATCACCTCCAGTGGCGTATCCAGGGGAGCGGGAGCTATTACCCCCTCTTTTTGTAAGTGATATTATCGTTTTTTGTTCGTTTTTGTCATGGTTTAACAAACTGCTAGAAGCGGCGTGCCGCTAGTAGGCCTATCCTATGTTGGTGTAACATCGACATTTGTTTAACTGAAGCAGATTCTTGAAAGGAGGTATAATGGTGACTATCGTGCGCGTTTCAAAGTATCCACTTTTATGTAATGATGGTTAACGCAAATTTATACTCTTTAAGCATATTTTAAGACCACGTGCTAAGTGTGCAATAGACACAACTTTTTTCCCCTCAACCACAGCTTGTGATTTAGCTGATTTGGCACACAGCTCGGCGCAATTGTTGCGCTAAACGTGGCATGATAACACCCGGGAAAACCGTTTAGTGTTGCAGGTAAAAGGGGTGCCGGTAAGGAGGGCATCGTTGACTGTTTTTCAGTAGTAGCCCCTATTCGGAATTCGGTTACGACTAACGTTGCAGTAAAAGCGAATGCGTTTGAGATTAACTCGCCAGTTAACGAGCTGGATGCTGGGAAAAGTAAATACGCCAGAACGTTTACAGACCCTTAGCACACGCACAACGAACACAGTAAATGCCAAATACAGACGCTGGGTCCTCTACAAATTCGATAATATATGGACTCCAAAACGCACACAAAACTGACTCCACAAATATTAAATAGCGACTGCATGGTTTCGACGTAAAATACATGTGCTTGCACGACCCACATCGATAAACAACTGTAAATTAATCTTTTGTTGCAACCTGCAATACGTTTCAAAAAAATACAGACAGAAAATGCTGGGAGCAAAACAACCTAATAAAACGCGGATGTCTGTGTATGTTGACAGTTTGAAGGAAACATACAGCCAGGCGCTGTTCATAAATCCCTTCGCACAAATTTAGTACAACCGAAGAGTGTAATCTGTCTGTGAGTATAATCGTATTATGGCAATAATGGTTACATGCCTTATCAAACAGTTTTAAAAGCCTAAATTAAAATATCGCGTTAACTCATGGAAATCTTAATTGGTTTGCATATTGCGTCACAGCATTCGAGATTTGATCTTGTTCTTCCATTTGAAAGTGTGCAAATAGGAGGTGAGTTGCTTGTTTCTCATGTTACTTATGTATCTTTAAGAATCTTGGATTAATTTATCTCTACTGTTTTAATTTTGCGTATATAAACCAAAGCCTAAAATATATTAAAATAATTTGTTAGTGGCGGGATATTTAATTTTTGTCCTCTGAATGTTTACAGTCGCCATTTCCTATAACTTGCAGTCGCCATTTTCCTATAACTGAATTTAAAGTTCTGCTTGTTATTTCGGTACATGCAAAAGTTTACTTTTCTGAAAAAGTATTCGAATTTTTTCTGTTTTTGACTTGCAAAACAAAAGTTAATTTGGTCACTACACCAAACATTTGAGTTGGTAGTTTTGGGCGCTGTTCTAGAATCCTAGTACGTTTTCAAGTCAATATTAATTCAACGCATATTATTTGGTTGGGTTAAGGTGTCGGTTAGCGTTTTTATTGTAAAAAATAAAGAATCTCTCAAATGTTTAACAGATGTCATTGGAAGCAGTTGTATAAACTATGATACACGTCCAGGTTCTTGCCAAAACTCAGTTTTTTGCCAATAAAGTGAGTCAGTGTTACCTCCAATTTTCTACCATGTGGGCAGGTGCACAAAATTTAGTGCACAAGCCAAAAATAAGTGTGCAAAGTGCCCAAATTGGATACGCGGAATACCTTTATTTGGCCTTCACTTTTTTAGTCTGTTAAAATACGCGCATTTACATCGTATTAACCTAACTTGTAAGTCCTATGAAAAGTTGATGCCATACGCAAACAAAAAATAATTAGTTTACAACTTCCGTTTTTCTTGGTACTTGAATATAATCTGTATTGATTTTTGAGCAATATGTCTGTATTGATTTTTGCGCAATAATCTGTATTGATTTTTGAGCAATATGCGCAGAAGAGCGCGGGAGGCGTCGCAATAATCTAAATTAATTTCTCCCAGACAAAAGTTTTTTTTATTTGGACAATAGCAACAATTTTGCTTGTTAGTTTGTGTGGCGGCTTAGTAGAGTGTAGCGCAGTGTAATCGCCGAATGGTCAAGCAATTCGTGCGCGTATTGCATCGCTTTTAGCAGTAAGAATTTTTAACTTTTAAACAGGTTACGCATTTTTCTTACATTGATAACTTTGATTAAAATAACATTTTGCCCTCCTTTCCTGTTTATAATGATATATATAATGAAATTCAGGGTACTCCTTTAGTTGACACACCACGCAACAATGCTTTTTTGGGTATATTATAATTTTCCATTGTACACTTGCTTTGCCAAAACAGTGAGCCTAAAAGTTTTATCTTTTGAAAGTCCTAGCCTTTTAAGCATTTGAAAACAGCATGAAAAGTTCTATTTTGCAAATAAAAGTGTATCGCAGATAATTGCAATTAAAAAGATTAAAGCTATTACAACACAAGGTTTTTTATATAAAGCAAGTGCTTTCCTATAACACAAAACATATAAGGTACTTTCAGCTAAAATATATCTTCAAATTAGGACAAAAAAATGTTGTAAAACGAAAGATTTGCATGTATCACAAAAAATTCCAGTTACTGAGAACCATGGCCTAGTGTCTAACCTCTATGGACAACTTAGATCCCGGTCAACTGTACTACCTTGTTCAGCCAAACTAAGCCCAAATCTGTCATAAAGGATGCAAATATGAGTGAAATAAGCCTATAGACACCAAGAACCAATCAAACTAAGTAACTCCAAAACTTGCCAATTACAAAATCACGAACAAAATTTCACAGTTGCTAAACTACCACCCGATCCGTCAGAAATCAAGTGACTTTTAGACTTTATGGTCTTGGACAATGCACTAATTTGACTTAACAAATCTGCTTAAGAAGATTAAATTTAATAATGCTTGACCTAACCGTAGCTCAAATAAAACAAATTTGGACACTTTTTTGCTCGTAACATAGCTCAAACAAAACTAATTTGGGCACTTTTTTGTCTGTTCGTAGCTCAAATAAAAAAATTTGGTCACTTTTTAAAAATTTGGTCACTCTACGTAGCTTGGATATAACTAATTTGGACACTTTTTTGTCCTTAGGTATCTAAAATAAAACAAATTTTGGCACTTTTTGTTCCATATGTAGCTCTAATAACCAATTTAGGCACTTTTTTGGTTATACATTGCTCGAATAAAATAAATTTGTGCACTTTTTGTTGTGTACGTAACTGAAAAAAAACTAATTTGAGCACTTTTTTGTCCGTACGTAGATCAAATAAAACTAACTTGTGCAGTTTTTGTTGCATATGTAGCTGGGATCAAACTAACTCGGGCACTTTTTTGTCTGGACGTAGCTCGGATAAAACTAATTTGGGCACTTTTTCGAAACTTTTGAAGTAAAAATGGGTGCTTCAGGAAGATGACTGGAGGTCGAATGTTGGTAAAAAAAAAACTTAATTTTTTTTGCCTGCGCACTTTTGTGAAAAACAGTCTGCAAGTGCCCAAGATTTTTCACAAAAAATGGGTCAGTTCTACTTTTTTTAACTAACGCAATCTGTTATGCAGTCAAATAATGTACTGCAAAATATACACTATTACTATTGCCATAACTAATACTGGGCAATTACGCTGTGCATAACCTTGCTTAATGATGGCCTAAAGTTGACAGTAAGTGAACCTATAGCGTATTTTTCCAAGGCCCGCATGTGTTATGAGGGAATGTTATGTTTGCAACTTAACACAGTTAAGGAAATAGCGAACTCCCCACCTGGCATTACATGTCAGTCGCTCACCCAATAACGCTTGATTGGCACTTAATTTTTAGGCAAAGGTTATCGCAAGATGTGAAGTAATTGGTTGCCCTAAAAAATGCTGACACTGCATTACCAGGTTACATTTAAAGCAAGCATTGTAAATGTGTCACCGCAGTAACTGCCATTATTTAAACTTTCAACTGGCGCGTGTGCAATTAGGCGCAACCATAGGCGGTAAAATTTAAATATATTGGTTCCAATTACCTGAAATAAACGGCACAAATGGATCTGAATCCCATTTTGATTCGAATTCAAGGATTCAATATTCTACTTTGAACATCCCTAATTCCCACATAAGACATTCCACTTGGATATTTAATGTGCAAAGAAAAAGAAAATATCTTAGTACACTTAAACATAATGAAAGTTAAGATGTTTTAAGTTGCCTTTACTGGACAATCCCTGAACAATTCTCCTTAAATGAGGATTGTGTGGACATTTTACTATTCACTGCTAGATATTATTCACTGCTAGTAAGCAATTACAAGAAAAATACAAAAAATAATTTGAATGAATGAAGGTTCCTGAAGTTCATTTTTGCATACACTAATTATTTAAAAGCCACTATGGAACAATAATTTCACTTTCTTTAGGTTCTTTATCCAATTTGGTGAATTGTAGATCAATTTTGTGCTTGTGCCTTGCATGCTTTAGGTTACTGTCAATGACTTTATAGGGAAAAAAGGTTAATCTTAAAATGCAGAATAAACATATTTATGGACACGGCCAAATCCAGAAATTCAAAAAGTGAGGTTTTGAATTTTCTGAGGGAATTCCCTTATTTTCGTTCTGAAGGTTATAGATTTTTACATCGTAAAATAATGATGTCATAAATAGCAAACCCTAATAAGAAACAGTCAAATAACGTCTAGCTAAACCGAATCTTTTGAGCTTTATATGCCAATTTAGTTCTCAATGATTTTTTTAAAAAAAGGTCTCACAGGCCACATATGAGGGCTGCATGTAACCAGTTTTACACCCCTAACCTATATAACAATTAAAAAACACTGCTTAACTGTGTAGGCCAGCGGCCCAAATGTGAGCCGCAGAGCCATTTTTTGTGTGCCGCGAGTTACTTTTGGGGAGTTTATTGTTATCATGTAGTTGTCGGCCGTGTGAAGGCCCTACATTCACTGCACTTTATTTTAAAATTTGATATGGCGCAGAAATTTAAATTAGCTTGGCTTAAAAAGGCCCACATACCAAATGTTGAGAGCCTGTCAAACTATATTTTTTGCCAACTTTAACTATACCTAAACAAAAAAATGTTAGGCAACCTTACTTTTTTTTAGGGTTGTTAACTAAATTAGTGCATTTTTTTTATCTAAGTATAGCGTTTTGAGTTTTTTTTTTGTTTCCCTAAAGGCATCATGCATACCCTGAAACTCTAAAAAATCAATTTTTTGTCAACTTCATTAATCGTAATGCATTTAACCTCATTCGCATTTTAATTAGACCCATTTTCAATTAAAAAAAATTGTTAGTTAAAATTTATTGCTGGCCTTCGGAGACATTTAAACGAAAATTTGGTGAACCCTTTAGTAGATTTTTAAACATGTTGATGTTGGGGCGCTTCATACCATAAAACAGCAGGTCGGAAATCTTTTTAGCTAAAGGAGCCATAAAAGCCAAATATTCTTGGTTGTATTTTCATATAAGCCATATAAATGCATTTTTAAAGGACAGGACATACTATGCACCGAAAATTAATTAGCTAAGTTTGCACTACTTTAATTGCTGAGTTCCGTTGAAAGAATAAGGGCTTGTTGGATATAAAGAGTTTCCTTCAAATGGTATAACAGTTTCGAAAAACAAATAAAATTCGCGCCAAGCATCGGAAAATTGCTACAATGTGTAATAAAAAAGGAAGTATAAAGTTAGGAGAGCGGCTGTGGCCACGTGCAGTTTTTAGGAAATGATTGATCCACAAGGAAGATTGTTTTATCAAAAAAGCCCTATGGCATTACAAAATGAGCCATAGGTTCCTGAGCCCTGCTATAAAAAAAAATTTAAAGCAGTTGTTTTTAACGTAAATGCTAATTAGAGAAACTCTCATGTTATTCTGTAAACTTTATTTGAACCTAATTTTTTTTTCTTAGTGTCCATGTTCCTTTTTTCTTCTATATATGCCATTTACTAGGTGAGACATTCAGGATTTTTGTGGGCTTAAACGTTTTCCGGGATGACCTCACAGTCATCAAATGTGACATATAATACAGTTCATTGTAAAAACATATTCTTAGCGAACCTGTGCACAAATATGCATGCAATACCCAGCATAAGCGCGGAAAAAATTATGTTTCACATGACATCTTAGGCACATAATATAGATTTATTATTGGTTGAAATAACAGCATTGATGTTGTGACTCGGAAATATGCATGGGGTGCACCAGTAGGAAAAGGTATACAAAGGTGCATCACAAACTTTTAATCAACCAGTAGTATTTGACTTTTCCAGTTTGTTTAAATGTTGATTTATGACATTCAATAGAACTCGCAAGCTGCCTGCAGCCATAATCGAACTCTCACCGACAGTGTGTAAAACTTCGGCAGCTCCGCTTGGGTTAATTGACATGATGATATTGATATGCATAATGATTTTTCATAACGCTTTTTACCTTAGTGTATCTTTTAAGTACAGCAACAACTTAATGAATTCACTAAACCAAAAAAAGGTTGAAGAGCGCTGATTTAGACAACATATTGTTGTTGGAAGAACTACATTTCATTGTAAACCACACGCCTTATTTAGAACAGTGGTTCTCAACATTTTTGTACCAGTGGCCCCTTTTTGATGCTTTGAAATAGTCGCTGACCCCTTAATTTTGTCAGGTGTTTTGTACCAGTGGCCCCTTTTTGATTCTTTGAAATAGTCGCGGACCCCTTATTTTTTTCTGGTGTAATCAGGCGCGTAGCGTGATTGTTTCAAAGGGGGTGTCCCGAATTTTCAACTTATTTTTTTTACCCTATTTTCCGGCTTTCGCCACCTGCAATACTAAACGAAGATTATTTTTCCCGGGTTATATTATGCTACAATTAGTGCAACATCTGCGCCGAGAAGTGTGCTGTGCCAAGTCAGTTAAAATACAAGCTGCGGTTGAGGGGAAATAAGTTAACTCAACTGCACACTAAACACATGGTCTTAGAATATGCTTATAAGAGAATAATTTTGCGTTAACTATCATAACTTAAAAAAGGGCGACTTTGAAATGCGCACGACAGTTATCATTATACCACTTTTTAAGAATCTGCTTCAGTTAAAAAAAATTCCGTTGTTAACCAATATTGAATATTAGAGCAGACAGCGAACAGAGAGGAACATGAACTGCGCCTAACTTCGACGTTTTAGCGAAAAAAAAGAAAGACGTTTTGTCTTAGCGTTGGTAATTGTTGAATTTCTCAACAAATAACAAAAGAGAAAATATATACTGCGTTTTACAGTCGACCAAAAAAAGACAAACACAGAGTTTTGCGTTAGATTTTGGTTACGCTTTAGCTTAAGACGCGTGACCCAATTACATTAAAAACATTGCCGCTTCAGACAATTTGTTAAACCCAGACTAAAACGAACAAAACACGATAATATCACTCACAAAAAGGGTGGGTCACAAAACCCAGCCCCACTGGATACGCTACTGTGTCACATGATCAGTAACCCAAATCACCTAGGGGTCTGGGGTGGGTGTTGTGAACACCCCTAGCAGGTACAGGTGAAGCCCGAAAAACTTTACGTTTTTTGTATTCTAGACGCTAAAAACGGAGATTATTAGGAGCTTACAGCTATTTAAAGTAGTCTTTTTGACGTTAGAAAAATTGCAACACCTCGTATTTAAAAGTCCGATTGTCTTATTCATGTCTGATTGTCAAGTGATTTCAATTGCGCGCGAAACCCTATGGAATTGCGGTGTCAGACAACTGTGTCGAATCAATCAGAAATTGTTGCACTTCGTTGTCAGCAAAATTAACGATGCTTTTTAACCAATTTGGTGATATTTTTAGTTTAATTTCACCGATCCTATGAAGGGAGGCTTTAAAATCGCCCTTTTTGAACTCTGTATAATTATCAACTTATAAAGCTGAAACTGTGCAAGAAAAACACAAACATGGCTTATAATTGAAGATACGGAAAGACTGCAGTTTAGCGAGAAGCTATCGTTCGCCGACGTTTTAATCTATGTTTCAAAATGCGACGGTCAAGCGCTCCTATTCGAGATTTAGGCTAATAAAAACATTCAATAGAGCGACCTACGGTGAAGACGTTTGCTGTAGCTTATACGCCTGTTTTCTATGTTGAGAATGTTCGTTTTAACAATAAAAAATATTTTCGTTATCAGGCATGTTTGACTTAAGTCGGTGACGAGCAACGACGTGTTATCAATGCAAGGTGCAATGTTGCCGATGTACAGTGCAGCAATCACGGTTTTAGTTTTGTGATAATTGTTCACTGAGATTTCAAAAGGGGGTGTCAAGACTTCTAGATACCCCCCACGCTACGCCCCTGGGTGTAATATAGTTATTTTTAATTATTCAGTTCGGCACCTACAGGTGTGAAAATATAAGTCTTTCATGTTTCGTTACAAGAAAATAACTAACTGATTTATTATGCAACACTTTTTTTTTTAATTTGTTTTTTAAACTTAAATTTTGTAGACATGCGTAGATGATATATTTTGTATTTTTAAAATGACAAAACTTGTGTCGACTCTAGTATACCAGATGTATTACTCCAAAAAAAGTTGTTCTGATTTAAATCTAGATTCGAATAATTTACAAGTTTTGACCCAACATATAGATTTTGACAAAATGTTAGATTTATCTTTACCAACCTATTCAAAAACAAGCCGTTTGTACTGATTTGAAACAAAATTGGAATTTTGAAAGTTAGGCACCTACAGGTGTGAAAATGTAAGTCTTTCATGTTTCATTACAAATAAATAAGTAAGTGATTTATTATTTTGCAACACTCTTTTTTTTGAATTTTTGTGAAACCTTAAATTTCGTAGATGTGTGTAGTTGATATATTTAGTATTTTAAAAATGAAAAAAAACAACTAAAAAAATCATTTTAGAAAATCAGGATAAAGGATGGTGTAAAACACACAAAAACTTTCATATATTCAAATGATTGATTTAAAATAAAATAATGATAGCCAAAGACTCCTTAGTAGGGCCATTTTTTTTTACTTTGCAAATAAAGTTGATTAAAATTTACACCTTATGTTTGTCAAATTTGTCAAAATCATTAAGTTGAAATAGTTTGTAAAATGCACTTTAGAGGTAGTTTAAAAGTTGTTTTACTGTGTATGTGTCTGCTTTGTTGCTAACTAGTTTACAGTTTATGTAAGGGGATAAACAGTAGGTGCCAAACTATCCAAATTCAAGGTCTTTTTTTAACCATTAAGAAATGCCTATTATTCACTTGCACAACATAATAGCTCTTAACAGTGCCTACGACCTTCTGCCTTTAGCAGCTTTGTTAGCCAAATTGTTTTTTACTAAAAGCTTTTTTGAAAACTAGTCAAACACAATGAATAATGTTTTTTTTCTTTTTGCAAACTTTTTATGTGTTTTTTATGCAGCCTTTGCGAAATACTTTTTAATAAAGGGCATTGTGTATTTTTTTGTGCTCTAATGCGTCATGAGTCCTCAATTAAATTTAAACCAAATAAAACGCCTAGTGCTATTTTCATGTTGCATTACTGATATATAATGGACAAACACCAAATTGCTTTTCTTATGATATCTTGTTAATATCTGAGGGGGAAACCAGGGATGTATCTAGAAAATCAAAGAGGGGGTCCCGAATTTTCAACTTCAGGAATTCCCTGTCATAAAATGCAGACATGTATGACGTCATAAAAAATAATCAGACACAGGTAATTTATGTTAGACGCAAATCGAACACATGTGTCGAAAAAGCTCAGTGTGCAAAACAAAGATTGTTTTACCCGGATAACAAAAGGCTTAAAAGAAACAAATATCCTTTGTTTACAGTCGACCAAACAATAGACGAAAAACAGTGTTTTGCATTTGATTTTGGTTTTCACATTAGCTTCAGAAAAACATTACCGCTTCACTTGTTGAGGTAAACCCTGACAAATAACTAGAAATAATAATTTCGCTTACGAAAAGGGGGGTCCCCACACCCTGGATATGCCACTGGGGGGAACAAGGCACACAACAATTACAAAAGCGGGACGCACTAGAATAGCTAGAACCATTGCTTTAGACTAGGGATGACCAACCTTTTAGCAGATGGGGCCAGATTGCCTCTTTAGAAATTTTGATGAGCCTCAAAACCTATTAAATTAAAGGGCTGACATCATAAGCTATGTCATAAAACAATTTAACTTATAAACACCTGCTCTTTGACAGTGAACTCGTGTGCAAGTAAATTTAGGCCTTATTGCGCCAAGCGCGAAAACTTGAGTTTACACGCATGGTACCTTTGGGCTGATATTTCCTTACAACAGTTGAAACAGTCCACAAAAATACATATCTTGCTTAACAATGATTGGTGCACAAGAGTTTGATGGATGTTGAAATGCGACATTAGACTCGATTATAGTCTCAGAAAAAATATAAGATTGAGTAGAACGCTTAGTATTTGATGATAGTCGAAACAATTGTTTTAAATTAAGGCTACTGGAAGTTAAAATAATTGGTGGGCCGCACATGAATATCAGGCTGCGGGTTGGACATCCCTGCTTTAGACGCAAAATGACTCTTTTGGTACATTCGTATTTCTCCAATATAAGAAGGGCAGTTTCCGAAGTTCCATGCATGAGACTAAGCTAAATTAAGAGCACATCTTTTGCTACAAAGGTATTTTTTCCTGGGTTTTATTATACAACGATTATTGCAAGATCTGAGCTGTATCTTCTGCGCCAAGTCAGCTAAAATCCAAGCTTTAGATCAACGGTGTCCAACCTGCGGCCGCATGCGGCCGAAGATGAATAATTATTTGGCCGTTAACACAGATTTTAATAACCGTGTGTTGGCGGCCGTGTCCGTGCTGGCATTCGTTAATGGTTGATAAAACCATAAATGCAGATTAGAAATTTTTACGACTTTGAGGGTGTGCAGTTAATTAAATCAATCTGCGCTAAAACAAGTTAATATCATTGATTGATTGATGCAAAAAGAAATCAGTATTAGACAGTGGTTCCCAAACTTTTTTCGATCGCAGCAGACTAAAATAATCTTAAATATTTTGCGGCACACTTTTAGCAGAACACAATAGAGTAATTTTACAATCGCCCTTAATACACGACAAACTATGTGTAAATGTTGTGTCACATTCAAAAACCCAATAAACGTTTTTTTTCGTGCTCGCGTGATTAGACTATATTTCAGTTCTATGTTTTTTTCCAGAGGTTGTTAGAGAACAACAAGTATATATGTTTAAAAATAATTGTTCTATGACAACCCGTTGTTACTTAACTTTCTAGCGTCATCTCTAAAAAAATTGTCTGGCGGCCGTGAGATAAATAAAGACTGTCAATGCGGCCGTCAACAGCTAAAAGGTTGGGCACCCCTGCTTTAGATGAAGGAGAAAAGACTTGTGTAAATTGCATACTAATTACATGGTATTAGAATATGGTTATAATTATTTCATTAAAATGCAGACTCTAAAATGCGCCTGACAGTCAAAGAAGAATATTTTCCGTTAAAGAGGCTGTGTTCAACCATACCAGATATCAGTGCAGTCAGAAACACTGACTGATGTTTTGCCAAATTCTTTCTGCTTACGGAATAAACTATTCTATTTGCCGATGTGTCGCATTTACCTTTGTCCATCAGCTAAACTGAACAAATAGAGAAAGGCGCTCTACAGAAAAAAGGGTCCCGAGCTTGCGGTTCGACCACAACCAAAGTGTAGAAGAGACAAAGGCATTGTTTTGCGTTTGATTTTCGTTTCGCATTAGCTTAAGACGCTTAAACCAATTGCAGATTTGGACAGTAATTTGAACCTTGATAAAAACGATATTAGGACTTAAAAAAGAGTTGACCAACCCCCAGGTTTTCAAACCTGACCCCCCCTGGTTATGCCACTGTGCGGTTGTACATCCTGAATAAAGACCTCTTATTCATTTAAACGAATGACTTAAGTAAAACCAAAATTTGATTAAAATGGTCAAAAAAATCAATAGAGCTAGTACTAAAACATGGCACATAATCATACTTCATATTACGGATAGGTAGTTTGTGCTTCACTAGTTATTTAACATTGCCTCATATCATTTAACAGGTGATTTGTTGAGCGGTTTAAAATTGTATCTTTGCTTTATTTACTGTTGCCTGTTATTTAAAGAAAAATATGGAACAAGAACATCGAGCAAGAGGACGTGCCCGAGGCAGAGCAAGGGGTGTCCCTCCTGATGGTTGGTAGCCTAGTAGTATACAATATTCAGAAGGTACCAGGGGCGTATCCAGAAATTCAAAAAGGGGGGTTCCGAATTTTCAACTTAGGGATTTCCCGTTGTTTTTTTGTCTGACGTTAATGACGTCTTAAAATAGTGACGGATATGACGTCATAAAATAGCGATGGTAATGACGTCATAACAAGAAAAAAAAATCATCCGAAACAGCCAATTAACGTCCAGCAAAAGCGAACATTTAGCCGCAAAACGAACACATGCGTTATCGACAATCCTGCCAGGCGCCAACTGCGAAACCAGTTAGTGCGCAATCGTTAACTTCAGGCGAAAAACTAAACCAAGACCGTGAAATATGTGCGATTGATTTTGGTAGATCCATTTACGGGAATATGCTAAATTACAAGCACGTCTGTCGCCACCTGCAATACTAAACGGAGATCGTTTTTCCCGGGAGTTTTTCGATTAGCGCGACATATAAAACTACCTCAAAGAAACAGTATAACTTTAATAGTTAGTTAATCTAGTTCAATGTTTGATAACCATTTTAAGTGAGGGCACATCTGGCGAGCGAAGCAGGGCGATTTTTATTTTAATATAACAGCATTTATTTTATTTCATTTATTTTTAAGTTTTTATTACATTGCCGAAAATAAAAAATGTTGCAAAATATATGTCAAATATTTTTAAATACGTTTTTGGTTTGTCTGCGACGTACTTGGCAGCTTTCCATGGCGCAACGGTAAAGAAGCGCTGATCTAGTTCAAAATACAGCATCAAAACGTTAACAAACCGGACTAAGTAAGATCATTCACGCGAAGCGCAAAATTTTTTCGCATTTACGTAGTTAAAATAGTCAAAAAGTATTTGAAATGAACTCGTGTATGGTTTGTCAAAGAGCCGACGGGCCGATGAATCACAGTAGGTTGCCGACCCCAATCTTACACCAACATGTGATATTTTTAACGCAGAAAACAAACAGCGAGAAACATCAGCACCGTCTAACTCGACGTTTTCAAAGAGAAAACCGCTTGATTTATATTATTAATTGTCGAACACACACTTGCTGATTAGCCAACCCGAACGAATAACGAAAGGCGTTTACGGTCGACCAAACAAAAGACGAAAAACGGCGTTTTGCGTTTGATTTTGGTTTCGCATTAGCTTAAGACGCGTGACCCAATTAGTAAAACTCTGACAAAAACGAACAAAACACGATAATGTCACTTAAGAAAAGGGGGGGGGGGGGGTCCAAACCCCCTAAACCCCCCCCTGGATACGCCACTGGAAGGTACTCTAGCTCAGTGGAGGCTGACAGAATTTTGCAAACCTTACTGTGACAAGCATTTTTGGCCTAACTTCTTGTTTTTTTTTGGTCGCGCCCCTAAAGTTAAAAGATGTGTTCGCCTAAGGAATTTGTCAACTTTGCCATGTATAACTGAATAAATAAGGCTATTAAAAAGTATTTTAGTTTAGGAAAATGTTGCGCTGAATGGGCAATATTTTTTGTGTCACAAACAAATACATAAGGGGCCTGTTAAAGTACAACCTGGGGACTGGGGTGCACAATGCACATGTGTGCTTTTCTAACTTTACCACTGTTACAAGGATAAGCTGTTTTTGGGCGAACTTGTGTGCAAACATACAGCGCAAAATCAGTTTGAATAGCATGAAATAATTCTTTGGATAAATTGAGAAAAATTTTTAATATTTTTTTTTGGCTTGAAATAATGATATCTAATATCCACCTTAATATAAATTGTTTGCAGAGGTTAGAGTCACAGAGTCAAGTGCAACATGCCATAGTGGCTATAGGCTGAGTAGAGTTGAGAACAGAGACACAATCATAGCACTACAAGGCCAAAGTACGTTTTTTTTTGCGTTTACGCAATCAAAACAGCCAAAAATATAGTTGAAGCCTTGGTAAAAATTAGAAAAGCATGGCCTGGTACAGATGTTCACGAATGGCAACTATAATGATTTCTTATTAACTCAATATAGGAGTAATCGTCAAATCAAAGTAAAACTGCAAACACACAACAATTGTAAGATCGAGATTGAATACTTTTTAAAGTAATAACAATCTATGTGCCTTATACTGGCTTTTCCTTGCTGTACAACGTGCTTCACACTTCCGTAACTTTTTTTAGAATGGCTCAAAATTAATTCGGGCCAATTGTAGTGCGTAATGTTCCCACATATTCTGCATTTTAAAAATATATGTGTAAACTTTTGCACCAATTTCTTAGGTTTTCTGGTTGATTCTTCGGCCGACATGGTCGCCAAGTCGCCAGCATTCTGCCATAGTGGTTCGGTGGTCTCCAACTTTTTAAATAAGCGGCCCCAATGTAAATAAAATAAAATCCTTATTTCCATGCAACCCCATTTTGTGTTCAGAAAAAAGAAAAATATTTTAAGCGTGACCTAAATAGCACGAGCGCATATTCATATATTATACACAATTCGAGACATCGGAGGCTGTCCATGTGTAGCAAAAACAATTGCTTTTAAGAAGTTCATAAAGTTGAAATTAACAAATGAATTTAAATTTAACACAAAGTTTTGAATTTGATACAACAATTAATTTGCATGTGAGCGCCATGGTTCCCCTAGGTACTGTCCACATTTTGAATGTTTTGTGTTTAATATACTCATTGCACTGAATCCTGCTTCACAAACTCCTGTGATTGCAAACTGGGATTAGTAGTTCCATTTTAATGTTATATTTAAGCTGATGGGGTAAGAGGTTCAGTGATGCAGCCAAGAGGTGGAGGCGTGGATCTGAAACAAGTGACAAGCCATCAACCTGGGATGGGTGGGGACCACAGTGTTTCATACAGAGGAGTAAAGAGGGGTGCACTCCAAGGAAGAGATGGAGGGGGTTAGCATTGTTATTATTTTACAAAATAAACTATTAGGCATTGTTAGATGTTGACAAACTGCATCTCAAGTTATATCGATTTGATATACTTGTCACAAAAATCAGAAAAGTGAAAAATAATAGTAAATATGAAAGCTAAAAATTTTTTTAATAAAAATCTCTAAAGATAGGTGCCCAATTTTTAAAATGCATTGTTTTAACCCGTAAAATATTTTCTGTCCACCAACAAAACAAAACAGTTTTAGAGAAACTGATTTGACCTTCTCCATACTTTCGTTGAAATAATGTGTTTTGAGTTATATGCCTTTGCTGCCAGGCATTGTTTTAGTTGTACAATTGTTCTTCCGGCAAAATTTTATTTAAGTGCCAACGTTTCGACCACCATTCAGGCTATCTTCTTTAGGGCAATATAATTGCAACTAATTCGAAAACATAAATATTATCGCGTGTTAATCTCGTTTTTCGCACCTCATGGTTCAATGTTGTTTTTTCTTTTATTCTTTGCCTGAGATACATGTGTTTTTACAGGTCGCTAATTTAGAAAATGTAATAAGTTTTTTTTTTCATTCAGGTCTCCTTTTTTTGATACTGGGTACCCCTATTAAAAATCAAAATAAATTCCTGTTTTTTAGGAATATTTTTATGGCACATTATATTGCCTATATCAGGGGTTCCCAACGTGCCCCCTATGGACATTGTGAGTCTTTTTATGATTTTTTTGGGAAAACTTTATTGTATTACAAAGTATACTATGTAAATCACGCTTTAACTACATTTTTTAACTCTTCTACAAAATGCACTGCTTAATCTGGTATATGGGGGCAGACTTGACAACTAGCTAATTCTTGTTTTCTATTTCAATGAATTAGAGCAAAATGCGACTAATTCTAATCTAATTTGTGAATTGCTTGTGTGCTCTAATTCTAGTTCTAATCTAATTCAGATTTTACCAAAACTGCTACTTTGTCCAATGGTATGTTTAGTCTCTCAGTCAAAACAAAGAATTTGATGTAAAACTTGTAACATGGAACGACTTGTAGGTGATTTTTACCGTCTGAAAAGCATATGTTATGCTAAAAGGCATAAAACTTAGCACACACTTATTCGCCATTGACATTCTTATTAGAATAATTCACGATTTACAGAAAATTGATTGTGAATAATTAAAGGTAATTCTGGTTCGAATTCAAATTCGTTTTTTTGAGAATTCGGTAATTCCAATTCTAATCTAATTTGATAAAACTTAAATTAATCTAATTGTAATTCTAATCTAATTTTGAAAAACTGGAATGTTCTAATTTAATTCTAATGTTATTTTAAAAATCCAAAATAAATCTAGTTAAGTCTGTATCGGGGTAGCCAACTAGAAAGAGACCAGGTGCGTTGTTTCCTTCTTGATGTAATTTGTTAAATGTCAAGAGCCTCACAAGAAATTGGCAACGATTTAGGCAAGTTGTACTGTGCTGTGACCACTACACATAAAAAAGCTTGTGGCTTTTATATTGCTTTAAGAAGGGCAATAGTCAATGGTATGCTTAGATTTGCTGGGTCAGGGTTGTTCTTAAGAAAAATTTACTATCAATCAGCACCCGGATGAAATAACACACGCCAAATTTGTTCACCATCTGCAAATTTCTGTCCTAGCGCGGTCATTCCTTGGGTTATCATTAGGGTGATTATTTTTTGACTTGTCAAAAAAAGTCAAAATTTTGTCAAAATTTACATGTTAAGCCAAAATTCAAAAATTGAATAAAAATGCAAAGTCAAAATTGAATAAAAATGCACATAAATTGTTTACAAAATTAAAAAAAACTATAGGAAGATTTTTAAAATCGTCGTTCAGTTAAAATTTTATCGGCAGAATTTCCCCACCCAGAAATTTTCCCCACCCGAATCGGCAGAATTTCCCCACCCAGGCCTATTTTGCAATAGGTTCAGCTTAAATCTTATATAGTTGTTTATCTTTGATTTGGCAAAAATAATTGACCCGTATTTGATGTCGTCGCTTGTGATTTACCATTTTCCCGTTTTCTATTTCGATAATATGCTTAGTCTTTGTTAATTTTCTGCAAATATTTTTACCTTGTATTTATTTGAACTGTTTTACACAACATTTTTTTAAAATAACCAGCGTCTTGTTTTACATAAACCCGAAACAACTGATTTGTGTTCAACCGGTAGTCAGTAAAACATCAAACGCCAAATACACTAATGCAGTACTTCAAACAACAATAAGGTGTTTAAATCAATGTATTTTTAACTGGTCAAAATTTTGTCAAAAACGTATATTTTTAGGTTAAAATTAGTCAAAATTCTAATTTTTCAGGTCAAAATTTTTCAATTTTTAGGTTAAAAAATAATCGCCTTAGTCATTAAACCTGTCTTATGGTTTCTATGCGTAAACATTAGTTTTTATAAAAGTCTGGTCGTTTATGCATGGATGAACAAATTAATGACCCTTTACGCTTAAAACAATGTTTTTTAGCCGAATTATTTTTTTACAATCTTTAGTGAAAAAAGCAACACTGACAATTTAGTAGCCACTGCTTGCCTTTTCAATTTTTCTAAAAATCCTCGCCCTCTCTTTTTTGTATTCTGGTTTTTCTGTGCTTAAAGGACGTTCATCGCAGGTTACTTCGCTCCACAAACAAATTGACACATTTCACCTAACATTATATAGTTACTGGTTGAACAGCAAATATAACAAAATAATTGCAAATTTACAACTAAACCTTTTTTACAAAGTTAACAACCATATGCACCAGAGGTTCTGTGCTGCGTGATATCCTATAGTGGGGCTATAATATTTACAGACAGGTATTTTTGAAGCTTTGGCTTGGATGACTGCTATGAACTTTAAGAGATCGCAACAACATACTTATGTAGACTAATTGCTAATTCTCAGCTGTAGTTACACAATTAGGTAATATTTTTTTAAATACCGTAGTGTTCAGTGGGCTATTTCGGTAACATAAAAAAAACATCTTAAAAACCCTCCTTATAAATATTGTCTTATAAGACATTTATATTCGAACTTATTGTTACCAAAAACTGAAGCAATTGCTTATAATTTTCTTATACAAACAATTTAATAAATACAGAAAATTAAAATTCTTATCGCTGGGTACATCGCAAGTCGAATAAACTTTTCCAAAGGCATCATGACGGGTTAAACATTTAAAAATTAACAACGTTTAAGTTAAACAAACCTCATAACTATTTACCATTGCAGCAATGATGTCTTTGATTGTTTGTCTGTAGTAAACAATATTTTAAAACGGGACAAAGAATCTTTATTACAAGCTTAGATGTAACTTTGATTATCATTATTATTTGTGTAGTGTTGAATGTATTTGCACCTTAGTGTATAAGAAAATAACTGGCGCTCAGTAATATTTCGCTTAGTAGTGCTGCTTAACACAAGTTGTTATACACCAACTGATTAAATTTCTTGCCGAAGCCACTCCGGAGCGATTGCACTTACTTTGGCAAGTGGGCGAGTGCTTAATCCTAGCCTTGTTAATATACAATATTTGTTTTTATATTCTTATGTCTTTGGCATTTGATTAAAGAAGTACTTTTAATTTCTCTTTCACTTTTCACTTATTGCTGTGGTGATATATGTATAAAGCATTGCATTGTAAAAGCAGCTTAAGATGCTGGAACATTAAAAATTTAATATATTTAAATATTCAGGATTTGAGGTTAGCTAAATTTGATTTAAGTGACTTGACAAAGTCTGTCTTTACCACTAATTTTAGGTGTTGCTGATGCGGCCAAGGCATTGGAAAAGATGGGTTTCGACAAGCGTCGCCAGCCTGTGATGCTTGGGCGGCGGAATATGTTTGACCCTTCAATGTTTGAACCAGATACTAAACCAGCTCATATTAAAAGCAAAAAAGGTATAACTGTAATATAAGTTTGTTATCTGATTTTGAGAGGTACAGACATTGGATCAGTTACTTATAACTTTAAGTTTTAATATTCATAAATACCATTGCTTGAAACTTCAGTTAATTCGACTTTTATTCTCAGGGAGTGGTGGCCGACCTATTCATTTAATTACTAACTTCTTTCCGATGGGATGCTCAAGAAACTGGGCATTGTACCAATACAGGTAAAATTTAAATTATTAGGAAATCCAAATATATTAAAGTACCTGTAATCAGAACTTAAATGAAGTATATGATGAACATATGGAATGTAGCTTAGTTCTTTCTTTTCAATTGGGATTAATCTATGAAAAGCAACTTGTGGGGACAGGGTTTCCACTGAGATGTTCCAAGTAGAATCCCAGGGAATTCTGGAATATTAGGTTTAAAACCTAAAATAATGCATCCAGAATATCAAATTCTAGTATTTTTTTTATTTAATGTGTAATTCTATTTTTTGGGGTGGGTGGGGGTTTAATCATGGTTCATAACATACCTTATGAGGACAGCAACTAATCGCAAAACATAGTGCTAATATATATAATGTAATTAACAAATATTCTTTCAAATGTAAGCAGTTTGTGTGTGTATCTGTCATTGAAAGATGGTTCTGTAGATACCTTCAATGAAAAGTTGCTTGTTCTAACAATGTAGCAAGCACTGGGTTTGGTTGTCGGTGAGTCTGCAATTACTGTTGGTATACAATGCAACGCAATGAACTATCTATTCAGCAATTCACCAGTCCGGTTTATAAAACATTATTGTGTGTTCAGTTCTACTTTACTACTAACTCGATCTGTTAAGAAGTCAAATTTTGTTCTGTGAAGAATACAAAGTTATTTCTGCCAGTAATTTGTTACCAATACTTGACAATTTTGCTGTGGGCAAACTTGCTAAATTGGCCTAAAGCTGAACTTAGTACTGTATTAAAAAATATTTTGTTTGCCAGTCTAAATTAATGTGAAACGACTTAAAACGTTCAGTTAAACAAAAAGGGCAAGGTTAGAGGATGAAAAATTAAAACAATGTGTAAGGAGAGACGACCCTTTGAATAAAATAGTTAGTTTTGCGATATATAGAAGCTACCTAATCTATATTATGAAGCCAGTGATGGTGAATTCATGATGAAAAGATGAGCACTGAAGATCAATACCAACCATCAGTAGATTTCAGGCACCTCTTTTAACTTTACACAAAATTGGCAGTAACAGTGTTCCCTAATTTTTTACCACATGTGCCGGTGCCAAAAATTTTGCTCAACACCCGAATAACATTATGCAAAGTGCCCAAATTATTTAAGGTAAAAGTGCCCAATTAGGCTCTCCGGAACACCTTTTTTAGTCTGTTTTTTGAAGCGACGCAACAGATCACTTAATCACTGCTTACTTGCCGCATTCAACAGAGCATCTTGTCTTTCATTTGCTGTCATGGCAAATCACCAAACTTGTAAATTATATAAAAGTTGTTGCCAAACGCAAAATAGTGTAATTAGTTTGTATACTTCTATTTTTTTTTAACTCCCAATACAACTATATGGGCCAAAAATTTATTTTCGGGACATATCTTGTTTTTGCCGTTGTTTTTTTTTGGTTTCATATGGTTTGCTATGGCATGTTTCAGACCGATTTTTGTCCAGAGCATTATAGAAAAAGTGAACATCGTAGAACTTTCAAATTTTCAGACATGGCGTAGAGTGGTATGAAGGTGCTATGTAGAGGTTTATGAGGCTGCACCCCTAGGCACCTCCAATTGGGGGACAAAAAACAAAAGTGTTATGTCATCGTTTTAGTTCATAACAGCTATCTACTACTATCTAGCGGCAGAAAAACTTCAATACAGAATGCTTTCATATCACTTGCTTTATTCAGCTCGCGTCGCGACGAGGCGGCTACTGGCATCCCTGCTGTGCCTCATTGTCCTGCGCGTGCAACGTTTTTGTTCGAAGTGGCTTGCCTAGTAAAACTAGGCGCATGCGACTTGCCTTTCATGAAGAGGCCTCTCTAAGTAAAAAAACCTATTGCTCTTACAACACAAAATATTTTACCACCGCAAATTTAAATGCGAATCCTTGAGGCAGTGGACACATCTCTGTTAGCACCTGTTGTAATTGTTGCACCATTCAAACATATCAACACCAGGCCTAAACAAATATAATTATACAAGGGCCGCAACAACAAAAAGCTTAAGTTTAACGCATTCTTAACAACGACGTTACAAAGCTACGTCATAAATAAATAAATATTGCGTTTATTGGATATAAATTGGCAAAACTTTTAATATAAAACGTGGATTATTAGGCACATAAACGTGTTTGCATATTGCTCAAAACTACAGATTTAAACTCTGTTTCAACAGTGATTGCTCAGACCAAGGCATGATAAAAATTTACCCAGTAAAAGTTGGAAAAAGTATAGCAAACCATAGACGTTAAATCATTTAGAGAGAATGAAAATATTGGCATTTTAAACATGCTAGCTGACCAAAATGTAATAACATGGCCGTAAGCATTATCTACCTAAATTTTTATTGATCAAATATATGTTTCGATCATTTGCCAAAATCTACGCCATATTTGAACCCCCTTCGCTTCAAAGCCATAAGTTATTATATTATTATACACAACTTATAATTGTGTGTAGATATGTTGGATTGGAGTAACATACAGAACAGGTGCAAATAGCAAATATTCTCCAAATACGATGTTTCCAATATTCTCCAAATCATATTTCATCGTATTGTCGCGGTAATACACAAAGAGGTAAGGCCGTGAATAAAGTTTCACCCACCGTACAATTAACGGAGGGAAGCATTTCGAGTAGCGATGTTCAAGGCAGAATATCGGCGACACATTTATAATGCTTGCTTTAAATGCGGCGTCAGCATTTTTTGGGGCGACCAATTACTTCGCGATAAGCTTCGCCTAATAATTAAGTGTCAATAGGGTGTATTTACCGCCGCAAGTTTAAATGCGAAATCTTAAGGCAGTCTACGCCTCTCTGTTAGCACCTGTTGTGCATCTTGCTCCAACCAGCATACCAACATCAGGCCTAAACTTATCTAGCAAAACTTTCGATTTAATAGTTTGCGTATTAGGCACGTAATAGTGTTTTTCATATTGTTTGAAACGACAGATTTAAAGCCTGTTTTAACAGTGATTGCTCGGACCAAGCTATGGTAAAAAATTACCTAGTGAAAGTTTGCAAAAGTATAGCAAACCATAGGCGTTAAACCATTTTTAGTCTTTAAGAGAATGATAATATTTGATTTTCAAACACGTAAGCTGGTCAAAATTTAATAAAATAGCCATATGCATTATCTAAGTAAATTCTATTTATCAAATATATGTTTCGATCATTCCCCAAATTCTACGCCATATTTGAACCACTTTCGCATCAAAGGCATATTTTAAGTGGGGAAGTTTTCGGCCCATATTTGTTTTTGCTTGCAGAAACAAGTTAAGGAAAATGAAAAACAAAATATATAATATAAAGTACACAATACAAAATATTAAAAAAAAAATTAAAAAAAAAAAAAATTAAAATAAAGTAAAAATTGAAAATAAACACTAAGCCCTGAAAATATATCCCCTGACAAAATATACAACAACCGCACCCCCGTCTAGTTATATGGGCCGAAAATTTATTTTCGGGACATATCTTGTTTTTGCCGTTATTCTTTTTTGGTTTCCTATGGTTTCCTATGGTTTCCTATGGTATGTTTCAGACCGAGTTTTGTCCGAAGCTTTATAGAAAAAGTAGACATCGTAGAACCTTCAAATTTTCAGACATGGCGTAGAGTGGTATGTAGGTGCTTTGTAAAAGTTTATGAGGCTGCACTCCCAGGGGCCTTTGCTTGGGGGGTAAAAACCTGAAATATTGCGTTTTAGCACTTTGTAGCTAACGACAGCCATCTAGCAGCAGAAAAACTTTCATACAGAATTCGTTCATATTCGCTTGCTTTGTCCAGCTCGCGTCGCTTCGAGGCGGCTGCTGGCATCCCTGCTGCGCCCTATTGTCCCGCGCGTGCAACATTTGTGTTGGAAGTGGCTTGCCTAGTAAAACTATGCACATGCGACTTGCCTTTCATAAAGAGGCCTCTCTAAGTAAAAAAACCTATTGCTCTTACAACACAAAATATTTTACCACCGCAAATTTAAATGCGAATCCTACAGGCAGTGTACACATCTCTGTTAGCACATGTTGTAATTGTTGCACCATTCAAACATATCAACACCAGGTCTAAGCAAATATAATTATACAAGGGCCGCAACAACAAAAAGCTTAAGTTTAACGCATTCTTAACGACGACGTTACAAAGCTACGTCATAACATGGCGTCATAAATAAATAAATCTTGCGTTTATTGGATTTAAATTGGCAAAACTTTCAATATAAAACGTGGCTTATTAGGCACATAAACGTGTTTGCATATTGCTCAAAACTACAGATTTAAACTCTGTTTCAACAGTGATTGCTCAGACCAAGGCATGGTAAAAATTTACACAATAAAAGTTGGAAAAAGTATAGCAAACCATAGACGTTAAATCATTTAGAGAGAATGAAAATATTGACTTTTTAAACATGCTAGCTGACCAAAATGTAATAACATGGCCGTAAGCATTATCTACGTAAATTTTTATTGATCAAATGTATGTTTCGATCATTTGCCAAAATCTACGCCATATTTGAACCATAATTTATTATATTATTATACACAACTTATAATTGTGTGTAGATATGTTGGATTGGAGTAACATACAGAACAGGTGCAAATAGCAAATATTCTCCAAATACGATGTTTCCAATATTCTCCAAATCGTATTTCATCGTATTGTCGCGGTAATACACAAAGAGGTAAGGCCGTGAATAAAGTTTCACCCAGCGTACAATTAACGGAGGGAAGCATTGCGAGTAGAGATGTTCAAAGCAGAATATCGGCGACACATTTATAATGCTTGCTTTAAATGCAGCGTCAGCATTTTTTCGGGCGACCAATTACTTTGCGATAAGCTTCGCCTAATAATCAAGTGTCCGCTGCAAATTTAAATGCGAAATCTTAAGGCAGTGTACGCCTCTCTGTTAGCACCTGTTGTGCATGTTGCTCCAACCAACCTACCAACATCAGGCCTAAACAACTAGCAAAACTTTCGATTTAATAGTTTGCGTATTAGGCACATAATAGAGTGTTTCATATTGTTTAAAACTACAGATTTAAAGTCTGTTTTAACAGTAATAGCACAGACCAAGCCATGGTAAAAATTTACCGAGTAAAAGTTTGCAAAAGTATAGCAAACCATAGGCGTTAAACCATTTTAAGTCTTTGGGAGAATGATAATATTTGTTTTTCAAACACGTAAGCTGGCCAAAATGTAATAAAATGGCCATACACACTATCTACGTAAATTCTATTTATCAAATATATGTTTCGATCATTTCCCAAAATCTACGCCATATTTGAATCCCTTTCGCATCAAAGGCTTAAGTGGGGAATTTTTCGGCCCATATTTGTTTTTGCTTGCAGAAACAAGTTAAGGAAAATGAAAAACAAAATATATAATGTAAAATACACAATACAAAATATTAAAAAATAAAAAGTATTAAATAAAAAAAATAAATGAAAATAAAATAAAACATAAAAAATGAATAATTAAAAATCAAAAAATTAAAAATCAAAACAAAAATCAAAAAAAACTAAATAAAAAAAATAAATAATAAAAATAAAAACATTAAAAAATAAAAATATTGAAAAATAAAAATAAATAATTAAGTCAATCAAAAAAATTAAAAAAAAAATTGAAAAAAAAAAAAATTAAAAATTAAAAAAAATAACACTAAACCTTGAAAGTATACCCCCTGACAAAATAAACAACAACCGCACCCCCGTCTAGTTCTTTTTTGGTTTCCTATGGTATGTTTCAGACCGATTTTTGTCCGAAGCTTTATAGAAAAAGTAGACATCGTAGAACCTTCAAATTTTCAGACATGGCGTAGATTAGTATGTAGGTGCTTTGTAAAAGTTTATGAGGCTGCACCCCCAGGGGCCTTTGCTTGGGGGGTAAAAACCTGAAATATTGCGTTTTAGCACTCTGTAGCTAACGACAGCCATCTAGCAGCAGAAAAACTTTCATACAGAATTCGTTCATATTCGCTTGCTTTGTCCAGCTTGTGAAGTGACGAAGCGACTCACCGCCTGCTGCGCTTTATTGTCCTGCGCGTGAGACTTTCATTGTGTGAAGTGGCACTTCCTAAACTGGGCTCGTGCGACTTGCATTTTAAAACGAGGCTTCTCTTTAGTAAAATTACTTAATGCTGTTAAGAAACAACTTATTTTACCGCCGCAAATTTAAATGCGAAATCTGGTGGCAACTCTAATACAACATATCAACACCAGGCCTACACAACTTAAAATTGTGTGTTGATATGTTGGATTGGAGTAACATACTATACAGGTGCAAATAGCAAATATTCTCCAAATACGATTTTTCCAATATTCTCCAAATCGTATTTCATCGTATTGTCGCGGTAATACACAAAGAGATAAGGCCGTGAATAAAGTTTCACCCACCGTACAATTAACGGAGGGAAGCATTGCGATTAGAGATGTTCAAAGCAGAATATCGGCGACTCATTTATAATGCTTGCTTTCAATGCGGCGTTAGTTTTTTTTCGGGCGACCAGTACTTCGCGATAATCTTCGCCTAATAATTAAGTGTCAATAGGGTGTATTTACCGCCGCAAGTTTAAATGCGAAATCTTAACGCAGTCTACCCTCTCTGTTAGCACCTGTCGTGCATCTTGCTCCAACCAGCATACTACCAACATCAGGCCTAAACATCTAGCAAAACTTTCGATTTAATAGTTTGCGTATTGAGAACACAATAGTGTTTTTCATATATTGTTTAAAACTACAGATTTAAAGCCTGTTTTAACAGTGATTGCTCGGACCAAGCCATGGAAAAAAATTACCGAGTAAAAGTTTGCAAAAGTATAGCAAACCATTGGCGTTAAACCATTTTTAGTCTTTAAGAGAATAATAATATTTGCTTTTCAAACACGTAAGCTGGTCAAAATTTAATAAAATTACCATACGCATTATCTACGTAAACTCTATTTATCAAATATATGTTTTGATCATTCCCCAAATTCTACGCCATATTTGAACCCCTTTCGCATCAAAGGCATAAGTTAAGTGGGGAAGTTTTCGGCCCATATCTGTTTTTGCTTGCAGGAACAAGTTAAGGAAAATAAAAAACAGAATATATAATATAAAGTACACAATACAAAATATTAAAAAAAAAAAAAATAAATAAAATAAAATGAAAAAAATAAAGTAAAAATTGGAAATAAACCCTAAGCCCTGAAAATATACCCCCTGACAAAATATACAACAACAGCACCCCCGTCTAGTTCTTTTTTGGTTTCCTATGGTATGTTTCAGACCGAGTTTTGTCCGAAGCTTTATAGAAAAAGTAGACATCGTAGAACCTTCAAATTTTCAGACATGGCGTAGAGTGGTATGTAGGTGCTTTGTAAAAGTTTATGAGGCTGCACTCCCAGGGGCCTTTGCTTGGGGGGTAAAAACCTGAAATATTGCGTTTTAGCACTTTGTAGCTAACGACAGCCATCTAGCAGCAGAAAAACTTTCATACAGAATTCGTTCATATTCGCTTGCTTTGTCCAGCTCGCATCGCGACGAGGCGGCTGCTGGCATCCCTGCTGCGCCCTATTGTCCCGCGCGTGCAACATTTGTGTTGGAAGTGGCTTGCCTAGTAAAACTATGCACATGCGACTTGCCTTTCATAAAGAGGCCTCTCTAAGTAAAAAAACCTATTGCTCTTACAACACAAAATATTTTACCACCGCAAATTTAAATGCGAATCCTACAGGCAGTGTACACATCTCTGTTAGCACATGTTGTAATTGTTGCACCATTCAAACATATCAACACCAGGTCTAAGCAAATATAATTATACAAGGGCCGCAACAACAAAAAGCTTAAGTTTAACGCATTCTTAACGACGACGTTACAAAGCTACGTCATAACATGGCGTCATAAATAAATAAATCTTGCGTTTATTGGATTTAAATTGGCAAAACTTTCAATATAAAACGTGGCTTATTAGGCACATAAACGTGTTTGCATATTGCTCAAAACTACAGATTTAAACTCTGTTTCAACAGTGATTGCTCAGACCAAGGCATGGTAAAAATTTACACAGTAAAAGTTGGAAAAAGTATAGCAAACCATAGACGTTAAATCATTTAGAGAGAATGAAAATATTGACTTTTTAAACATGCTAGCTGACCAAAATGTAATAACATGGCCGTAAGCATTATCTACGTAAATTTTTATTGATCAAATGTATGTTTCGATCATTTGCCAAAATCTACGCCATATTTGAACCCCCTTCGCTTCAAAGCCATAAGTTATTATATTATTATACACAACTTATAATTGTGTGTAGATATGTTGGATTGGAGTAACATACAGAACAGGTGCAAATAGCAAATATTCTCCAAATACGATGTTTCCAATATTCTCCAAATCGTATTTCATCGTATTGTCGCGGTAATACACAAAGAGGTAAGGCCGTGAATAAAGTTTCACCCACCGTACAATTAACGGAGGGAAGCATTTCGAGTAGGGATGTTCAAGGCAGAATATCGGCGACACATTTATAATGCTTGCTTTAAATGCGGCGTCAGCATTTTTTGGGGCGACCAATTACTTCGCGATAAGCTTCGCCTAATAATTAAGTGTCAATAGGGTGTATTTACCGCCGCAAGTTTAAATGCGAAATCTTGAGGCAGTGCACGCCTCTCTGTTAGCACCTGTCATGCATCTTGCTCCAACCAGCATACTACCAACATCAGGCCTAAACATCTAGCAAAACTTTCGATTTAATAGTTTGCGTATTGAGAACATAATAGTGTTTTTCATATTGTTTAAAACTACAGATTTAAAGCCTGTTTTAACAGTGATTGCTCGGACCAAGCTATGGTAAAAAATTACCTAGTGAAAGTTTGCAAAAGTATAGCAAACCATAGGCGTTAAACCATTTTTAGTCTTTAAGAGAATAATAATATTTGCTTTTCAAACACGTAAGCTGGTCAAAATTTAATAAAATGACCATACGCATTATCTACGTAAATTCTATTTATCAAATATATGTTTCGATCATTCCCCAAATTCTACGCCATATTTGAACCCCTTTCGCATCAAAGGCATAAGTTAAGTGGGGAAGTTTTCGGCCCATATCTGTTTTTGCTTGCAGAAACAAGTTAAGGAAAATAAAAAACAAAATATATAATATAAAGTACACAATACAAAATATAAAAAAAAAAAATAATAAATAAAATAAAATAAAAAAAATAAAATAAAGTAAAAATTGAAAATAAACACTAAGCCCTGAAAATATACCCCCTGACAAAATATACAACAACCGCACCCCCGCTATGGCATGTTTCAGACCGATTTTTGTCCAGAGCATTATAGAAAAAGTGAACATCGTAGAACCTTCAAATTTTCAGACATGGCGTAGAGTGGTATGAAGGTGCTGTGTAGAGGTTTATGAGGCTGCACCCCTAGGCACCTCCAATTGGGGGACAAAAAACAAAAGTGTTATGTCATCGTTTTAGTTCATAACAGCTATCTACTACTATCTAGCGGCAGAAAAACTTCAATACAGAATGCTTTCATATCACTTGCTTTATTCAGCTCGCGTCGCGACGAGGCGGCTGCTGGTATCCCTGCTGCGCCCTATTGTCCCGCGCGTGCAACATTTGTGTTGGAAGTGGCTTGCCTAGTAAAACTATGCACATGCGACTTGCCTTTCATAAAGAGGCCTCTCTAAGTCAAAAAACCTATTGCTCTTACAACACAAAATATTTTACCACCGCAAATTTAAATGCGAATCCTACAGGCAGTGTACACATCTCTGTTAGCACCTGTTGTAATTGTTGCACCATTCAAACATATCAACACCAGGTCTAAACAAATATAATTATACAAGGGCCGCAACAACAAAAAGCTTAAGTTTAACGCATTCTTAACGACGACGTTACAAAGCTACGTCATAACATGGCGTCATAAATAAATAAATCTTGCGTTTATTGGATTTAAATTGGCAAAACTTTCAATATAAAACGTGGCTTATTAGGCACATAAACGTGTTTGCATATTGCTCAAAACTACAGATTTAAACTCTGTTTCAACAGTGATTGCTCAGACCAAGGCATGGCAAAAATGTTTCAACAGTGATTGCTCAGACCAAGGCATGGCAAAAATTTACACAGTAAAAGTTGGAAAAAGTATAGCAAACCATAGACGTTAAATCATTTAGAGAGAATGAAAATATTGACTTTTTAAACATGCTAGCTGACCAAAATTTAATAACATGGCCGTAAGCATTATCTACGTAAATTTTTATTGATCAAATGTATGTTTCGATCATTTGCCAAAATCTACGCCATATTTGAACCCCCTTCGCTTCAAAGCCATAAGTTATTATATTATTATACACAACTTATAATTGTGTGTAGATATGTTGGATTGGAGTAACATACTATACAGGTGCAAATAGCAAATATTCTCGAAATACAATTTTTCCAATATTCTCCAAATCGTATTTCATCGTATTGTCGCGGTAATACACAAAGAGGTAAGGCCGTGAATAAAGTTTCACCCACCGTACAATTAACGAAGGGAAGCATTGTGAGTAGAGATGTTCAAAGCAGAATATCGGCGACTCATTTATAATGCTTGCTTTCAATGCGGCGTTAGTTATTTTTTCGGGAGACCAATTACTTCGCGATAATCTTCGCCTAATAATTAAGTGTCAGTAGGGTGTATTTACCGCCGCAAATTTAGATGCGAAATCTTAAGGCAGTCTACGCCTTTCTGTTAGCACCTGTCGTGCATCTTGCTCCAAACAGCATACTACCAACATCAGGCCTAAACATCTAGCAAAACTTTCCATTTAATAGTTTGCGTAAGCCATGGTAAAAATTTACCGAGTAAAAGTTTGCAAAAGTATTGCAAACCATAGGCGTTAAACCATTTTAAGTCTTTAGGAGAATGATAATATTTGCTTTTCAAACACGTAGGCTGGCCAAAATGTAATAAAATGGCCATACACACATTATCTACGTAAATTCTATTTATCAAATATATGTTTCGATCATTCCCCAAATACTACGCCATATTTGAACCCCTTTCGCATCAAAGTGGGGAAGTTTTTGGCCCATATCTGTTTTTGCTTGCAGAAACAAGTTAAGGAAAATGAAAAACAAAATATGAAATATATAATATAAAATACACAATACAAAATACAAAATATTGAAAAATAAAAAGTATAAAATAAAAAATAACAAATAAAAATTAAAAAATGAATATGAAAAAATAAAAATAAAATAAAAAAATAAAATCAATATAAAAAAAAAATTAAAACAAAATAAAAATAAACACGTAGCCCTGAAAATATACAACAACCGCACCCCCGTCTAGTTTATTATTAGTTTTGGGTTGGTCTGTCCATTGGATAGATGTTTTCGTTGCAGGGGGGAGACGGTGCGTGGGAAAGGTCGTGAGGCGTCACAATAAACTTGGTTATAAAGACAGTCATTTTCTCTTGACACAAAAATGAGTTTCTTTAGTTGCAGTATTATGCGATTTTGCTTAGTTTGTGTGGCAGAAATTAGCCAAGTGTAGGGCGATTTAACCGCCAAGTGAGCCTAATATTTTTTTAGAAAAGTCCCTAACTTTTTACTCTTTAAAAGGCAATGCACTTCCATAAAAAGAAGTGTTCATAATTTTGTGCAAAAAAAAAAATTGCCCCCCAAAAAAGTCTGCTTAGCAGGAACACTGGGCAGACATACATATTGAAATGCATAGCAGACTTTTTTTTAAGTCAGCAAATCTGTGGTTGAAGCCTTCCCTTAGTTCTGTAATTAGTTTTGCATATTTCTGGGAGATTTTTTGGAGCATAATGGTTGGAGTTTTTAGTAAGACGCAATAGGAATATTAAAGCCCATACAAAAGTAGGTATCACATTTACTCTTTATTCATTTTTAACCAAGTTGATGTCTGGGAGATTTGAACTTAAAGACTTTGAATAGTAGAAAAATGAACAAAGTTTTTGTTGTTTATCTGGGTTTCCCACAAGTTAAATTTCACAGCAAATGTGTTGACGTGTTCAAACACATGACTGTATCCGTTAAAAAACATTTTTCTGTAGACATCAAATTACTTTGTTTAGATGGGTAGTTATATCCACCATAAATGCAAAATCTTCTTTCCATTCCTCTGTTGATGAAGTAATCAACACATTTCCTTTACTTTCCATAAAGCTCTCCATATTGCATCCTTGAGGTTAAACACTCGTTTCAACTTTTTGTAACGACTCGGCCATTGAACCTCGAAGTATGAAATGTTATGGCAATCATCATCTATGCTATGCAGTAGCTCTTCAAACTCCCTCTTACTGCAGCCCTTTGGAACTAATAAAGTTGATGTATTAGTTTAATAACAACTGACATGACATTTGCATTTTCAAAGACTTTGAACAAATGGTCTCTTGGTGTTTTATGCAATGGAATTGCATGGAGTAAGTTTGCTAGACCCTGTTGCCTTTCAACCATTGATTGGGTGGCATCAGTTAAAATTCCCAAAATCTGTGACAAAGATAAGCCAATGCACTTGATTGCTGTCATATTAGTGTTTCCTATGTAGAAAGATTTTTAACACTATGAGTTATGGTCACTCTTGACAGACTTATGTTTGCAAATGTCTCTTCCTTTGCTCTTAACGAGTTCTCCATTTGCGAATGGCTTGATTTTTTTTTGCAGAACTCCTGTTAATTCTTTCACATTATCTTGTCTGAAATCATTCTGATTTATCATAGGCTTATGAATGTCTACTAACGTAATGTTTCTTTGCGTTGCATTCTTTGCATTCTGATACAGATTGATTACATAACAGGTAAATGGGCTTGTCTTCAGAAAGTCCCATGTCCACCTTTCTTGGAATATTTTGTTAGCCTTGCTTGCTTTTAGTTCCTTATATCACTGCAGAAAGCAGAAGATGTTTCACTGCTAAATGCGTTTTGCTTGAGTCTCTAATTTCAGATGTACCTCAATAAAGTAAGCAAGACTGAAAGGTATACTACTGACTGTGACTCTAGAAACTTGAGTATCACTGTTTGGAAAGCATTTAAACGTAATAATGTTGAAAATATGATGTAAGATTAACTTGAACAAACAATAAATCAATTTTTAGGAATGTGAGTTTGCCATAAATTATGTGGGCGATGAAGTTGATAGGTTTATTAAAAAAAATACTGTGCAGGCCACTCAGAACCTTCTGCTGCCTTCCTTGAACTTGGTTCCACACCACTGTCTTCATCATGCATTTCTTCCAGATCCAATGCAACACTTTCATAATTTTCTCAACTTAACACCATGTTTGGCATAGAAATATTTGGACTGTGCCAATAAATATTCTATCCCATGTCAACCCCAGGCATTTGGTAAACAGAAAGCATTTTTTGAAACTGCTTCGAGTCAATGCTGGCCAACAGTCGATCAGCATTTCAGTGGGTAATGCCTTCCATGGGATAGGCCTGGAAATTGTTGCGAGTTACTGATGAACATGAACACAGTTGGCGATAAGAGGCATGGGATGCAATTAGCAATTAAAAAAATTACATCTCAATATTCATCTGGTATAAAACGATTTAAATAATGGTGAAAACTCTCTAGAAAGGTAGACCCTGCCCTTTGCAACAGAGGAAAACTGGCAATGTGAATTTTTAATGTAAGTGAGAATACAGGAGGGCCTTGAATTCACTCCGCATGTCTCCCCAGTTCATTCCATGCAATAGTTTTCTTCTGAACCTTCCTTTTTGCTGATGGCTTTCTTTACTGCAATGTCGGCTGGCATGCTTCCTGTGGTTCTGTGAATGTCATTCTTTTTTTTTTTAAGACATAAATGGCCTGTACAGAAGGATGAGATCAAGCCTTCTAATAAAATGCCAAATGTCTAGTCTGACAATAAGGTCAGGCCCCTGGCTATGCAGACCCTGATATTTAGATGGACCCCAAACAGCAATTACAATTTGTGTTAAGAAGGCTTTGTGGTGGTTCACAAGGAGCAGCATAGCATCTCCTAAGTCCTTCTGCCATTTGCTGCAGTCTCTATTTGCTTTCCGAGGTTGTCAATATTGACAGGACAATCTGCTCTTAAAAATTTTCAACGGATGTTACCCAATTGGCAGAACCTGCAACACACATTAATATCAGCAAAAGAAAAACACAAAAATATTATCGAAAAGATATTCACCTGCATGCTTCGAATTTTTTTCACAGTCCTTCTGGTGGAATCTATTGCTAAAACACACCCATAGACAGGTGTCAGGCTGACCTTCGTGACATCGAACTGTTCAAGGAGGAATTTAACATATGTAGTCAAAAATCATTTAGCAGTTGGAGGACTGCAAAACAAAGGAAGCTTCTCGAACTACATTTTGCATGCCAGCCAATCTGGCAGCACCTCTCTGGTAGAGTTTGCAATCATTTAAGTAGAGCAGTGGTTCATAACCCGAAGTGGTCGCAAGATGTTGTCAGGAGGGTCTCCTGTACTATTTGTCGAAAGAAAAATTTACAAGAAACCAAACAATCCAAACTAATTAGTAGTGTAAGAAGTAAAAGAATGTGCCTGTCAACAATTATGTCAATGACAATTCATCTTTTTTGTTCATTTTTCCGCAGTCTTTGATCTATTCAGTGGCACAACTGCCATATTGCATTCAATTCTGAAATAATATTTTAATAAATTACAGTAATGTTATTAAAAAATAAATATTTTTAACTAACCACTAATGTGTTATAGTAAGATTGTTATGTATGACAAGCGAGCCGCTGGCAAACTATGTTGTAAAACTGCACCATGCCCTGACTAAATGGAACTTGGGGCCAGTGTTCCCGCTAAGCGCATTAAAATTTTAGGCACTTGTGCACTTTTTTTCACGGAAGTGCGCAAGCAAAAAAAAAATTAAAAGTTGTTTTTTTACTAAAATTCAACCTCCAGTCGTCTCCTGAAGCCCATATTATCACTATTTTGCAAAGATTGTTACATATAATACCTTATGTAACCCATTTTTGCTTCAAGAAAGTTTTGAAAAAGTGGCCAAATTAGTTTTATTTGAGCTACGTACGACCAAAAAGTGGCTAAATTAGTTTTACTCCAGCGACGTATGGAACAAAAAGTGCTCAAAATAGTTTTATTTGAGCTACGTACGAACAAAAATGTGCCCAAAATAGTTTATTCGAGCGACGTACGGAACAAAAAGTGCCCAAAATAGTTTTATTTGAGCTAAGTACGAGCAAAAAAAGTCCACAGATTAGTTTTATTTGAGCTACGTACGACCAAAAAGTGGCTAAATTAGTTTTACTTACTCCAGCGATGTACGGATCAAAAAGTGCCCAAATTAGTTTTATTCGAACTACGTACGGAACAAAAAGTGCCCAAATTAGTTTTATTTAAGCTACGTACGGTTAAAAAACTGCACAAATATTAGTTTTGTTCGAGCTACGTACGGACAAAAAGGTGTCCAAATTAGTTTTATCCTAGCTACGTACGGACAAAAAAATGCCCAAATTAGTTTTATTTGAGCTACGTACGACCAAAAAAGTGGTTCTTAACTAGGGAAGGCGCTCAAACTCTCAGGCCTCGCAAGTTCTGCTATAAATATTTTATATTTTGTACAGTAATTTTTATGGTTACATGTTACGCCTGGTATGATTTCTGCCTATATTCGGTGTCTTATGTTTTACTTTGAAATTACACGCATGTGTAGTTTCAGCCGATCTGTCAGAAATTAGCCAATCTGTTCAGAAATTAAAAAGGTCTACAACAATTAGGGCATCCAAAGGCAGGAGAGTCTGACTTTTAGACATTGAGGTAGCGGCAATTTGCACTAATTGGATCTTTAGGTAAACTTCCGGCAGATATAAAAAAAAAATATTGGCTAAAAACTTACAAAAAACTCTGAGATAGATTTAATAATACTTGACCCACCCAAACCCAAACGATAACCAGTTCCCTAACTCAAATAATGTGCGTTAATTTAATAATTATTTAAATGCTGGGAAAAAGCCCAAACTCGGGTGGGCATAAGATAATTTCTAGTCCAGGTTATATAGGATTGTTACGTCACACATTGATGTATTCGGACCGAAAGTGTTTATATTATTACTAAATCAATGCACATTATTTAGGTTAGGGTGCTCGTTAGCGTTTGGGCTCGGCTGGCAGGTATTATTAAATTTAATCTTAAGCATATTTGTTAATTCAAATTAGTACATTGTCCCAAGACTTCAAAGTCTAAAAGTCAGACTTTTCCATCCTTTGGATGCCCTAATTGCTGTATACCTATGCTTAAAACTGGACTAATTCCTGACGGATGATCGGGTGGTAGTTTAGTAACTGTAAATTTTGGTTTGTGGTTTTGTGATTCGCAAGTTTTTGAACTACTAATTTTGATTAGTTCTCGGTGTCTCTAATAGGCTCACTTAACTCATATTTAAATCTTTTACGACGGATTTGGGCTACTTTGTCTAAACAAGGTAGTGCAGTTGACTGGGATTTAAGTTTTGCATAGAGGTTAGACACCAGGCCATGGTTCTCAGTAACTGGAATTTTTTTTGCGATACGCGCGAATCTTTTGTTATTTATTTTATTCTCAATTTGGAGATATTTTTAGTTCAAGGTTACTGTGTTTTGTGTTATAGGAAAGTACTTGCTTTATATAAAAAACCTCGCGTTGTAATAGCTTTAAACTTTTTTAAACATAATTATTACAATTACCTGCGATATGCTTTTATTTGCAAAAATGAACTTTTCATGCTTTTTTGTAATGCTTAGAAGGTTGGGACTTTCCGAAGATAAAACTTTTCCAGTGTACAATGCAAATTACAATATACCCCGAAAAAGCAAAGTTGCTGTTGTGTGAACTAAATGAGTAGGTTAAATTTATGTCAATATGAACAGGAAAGACGTGAAGGCCAAATTTGTTTCTAATCAAAGTTATCAAAAATACGTAACCCGTTTAAAAGTTAAAAATGCTTCTGCTAAAACCGCTGCACTACGCTTAATTACCCCGACCATTAGGTGGTTACACCGCGCTACGCTTGACTAAGTCCAAGCGAAATCACGTCTCAAGCGAGCGCCTCCAAATAAAGAGACTCATTTTTATGTCTGGGAGAAATTAATTAAGATTATTGCGACGCCTCTCGTGCTCTTCCGCGCATATTGCTCCTCTCCATTGCAACGAAAGCATCCGTTCGACAAAGCTAGCAAAAAATAATTACAGATTATATTTATAATTGCAGATTATATAACTATCGAAGTAATTATTATTAAGGACTTGCGGTAAATTTGCAACTTCGCAGATATTAACAGACTGAAAATAGTGAAGACAAAAAAAGGTAACGAAATTTTGGGCACCTGCGCACATGGTAAAAAAATTAGCGGGAACACTGCTTGGTGCATTTATACGCCTTTGCTTGCTAATGTATCAAAATCCTAAATAAAATTTGAACCGGCAGCTACAGTATTAAACCATCTAATAGAAAATAGTAGAAATACAAAATACCCCTTGCTAAATATATTTTGCCAACACACCCTGGTAATTGTTCAGGATTGCCACTTACGACAAAGTATTCAAATCTGTGTATTGAGACACCCTATGTTTTCCAAATGTATTTGAATAACTTTTAAGTTTATTTTACGTGCACCTTTAGAAAGTTTGAAAGTGCTTTTGTAGAACTATTTTTATTGTGTTCTTATGACCATGGTATTTTTACTGTTTAGTTTTCAAAATATATTTAAAACATGTAAAATGATCCAATGTATTTGGAAATCATTATATTATTGCTGAAATTTTTTTTTATGAAAATGTGTAGCAACTGGCAACCCTTTAAACTCTTTGCAGTGCAGTGCAGTATAACCTCTTGGCAAATATTTCAACAATCGCACAACCTGTCTTCCTTTTGTTAATTTATGTCTAAAAAGACATTTAACCAAATACACCTATGTATATAGCTACAATTTAGGATGTACTCTAAATGTTTTTTTTTCGAAACCATTTATAGCATTCTATTTTGACTGACCTTGCAAGAACTGTGAACACAGAATTAGGAAATTGAATATTTGACTCATAATAATCAACTTGTTATGGGCTCACTATTTTTGTCTGTTTCTAACTATTGTAATTCAAATTGTTATGTCTAGAGTGGATTTTAGTCCTGAAGTTGATCACATGGGGGCCCGCAAGGGAATGTTAAGAGATCACAAGGACTTGTTGGGTGACATTTTCATGTTTGATGGTACAATGCTGTTTATGCCAAAAAAGTTGAAGGACAAGGTTAGTTTTCTGTCAATAGCTCATTTTTGTAAATCAAAAAAATTTCAGATCTTAGCTTGTACTTAATTGTTTATTTTATAGAGTGTATTATTGAGGTTAAAATATTTGAAATTTAGGCTAGTGTTTTTTTCATCATGACATATTAGATATGGTTACACCACATAGATGTTTTTCAATAAATTCCTTCACATTTTATAATTTCAATATATGTATATTATATATATAAGTTAGTTGTTCGTACTGAACCTATTAATGTGCGTAATTTGAATTACTTCATTCTACAATTTTAATAATAACCTACCGAAACCTCACTACCAAGAAAGGTTGCGAATGTGACAATTACTGACACGACCTTATTTAAGTAACTTTTTTGTTTTTTCACACAACTTTGCTTCAGTTGAACTTGTTTTCTCTGTGTTTAATTAGGACACAGAGGTTTTTTCAAAAAGACGGTCTGACGACAGTAATATCCGCCTCACAATTTCCCTTACCAATGAATTGCCACCGAAGTCTCCAATATCAATTCAGATATATAACCTGGTGTTCAGGAAGTAAGTTAAAAACTTACCACTCTATATCTCATTTTAAAAGCATTGTATACTTTTTATAAAGCCTCAAGAGTAAGCAGCCGAAATAATAATATTCAAATAGGACAAACTTTTAGAAACGTATTTGTATTAAAATGAAAAAAAAATAGAATAATTTTTTACCTTTAATTCATAAGCTTGTTTTGCTGAAAGTTTAAGGTAGCATATCAAGGTATCAAGAAAAGCTGATTTTGAATTTTGAATACCAAGTCCAGTGTTCAAATTAAAATGAAAACATGGAGATTTAAAACATGATTGTTAGATTCAACCTAAAAGTTAAAGATCAACCACTATCAATTTTTTGACCGATACGGATAAACAATTTTTTATGTTTTTGCCAAGTGATATCGCTATTTTTTATAAAGTTTTAATAACATTTGAATTCAACCCATTTTAGCCGCATTTGCGCACAAATTCGTTAGAGAACAGCAGGTGTTGTTACCCTAGCTGGTGTCATATCTGAAAATTTGCATGACCCCCCCCCAAACGAAAATCTCAAATTAAATGGAAAGAAAACGCGTATCCAAATTCAAATAAAACAATTGCACATTGCCTAAGTTGTAACTCAGAGGTGAGCAACCTTTTCCTAGTAACGGCCAAACCCAAACTAAGAAAGGTTTCCACTAATAATTTTCTTGTTGCTTATATTGTTTCTAAGCAATATGACATGATACGTCTCAATCACGGTCTAATCCAATGTTTTGCAACCTTGCCAAGGCCGAAATGGAAAAAAAGTGCATTTGTAAAATAAAAAATTGAGAGGTAGATTGGCCAACTGTATGAAGTTACAGCAGTGTTGCAGATAAGCGCATTTTTGAGCACTTGCGCACTTTTTTTCACGGAAGTGCGCAAGCAAAAATAAAATAAAAAGTTGTTTTTTTACTTCAATTCAACCCCCAGTCTTCTCCTTTTTTTGTTTTCGGCAAAGTAATAAAAACTTGAAATTTAAAAGAAATGCCATTATTCCAAAAAATAGCGTTCGCTTCGCTCGCCTTAAACTTCAAGGTCTACTTCCTTCTACTTCAAGGTTGATAAACACTCAACTAGATAAACTATTAAGGTTATCATGTTTCTTTAAAGTAGTTCTATTACACTTTTCATTAGTAGTATGGATGACGACATGTGGACTCGAATGAAAACCAAACAAGCGCTATTTTTCGCGCTTTGCGCCAACACTTTACTGCCTCCTTGAATGTAACTAGACACTTTTTAAGTGCCAAAAAAGATCCAAGGCCCGTCTGAATCACAGTGTTGTTCTAACATTTTAATAACACATTTTCTCATTTCGTGCGGCCTGCATAGATCTTGCTGGGTTTGGTTTTGGCCCGCGACTAGAAAAAGGTTGCCAACCCCTGGCTTAAAAGGTTAGGACTTCCCGAAGATAAAACTTTTACGCTCATTGTTTTGGTAAAACAGTGTATAATGCAAATTATAATATACCCCAAAAAAGCAAAGTTGCGTGTTGTGTCAACTAAAGGAGTAGGTTAAATTTACGTCAATATAAACAGGAAAGACGCGAAGGCGAAATTTTTTTAAATTAAAGTTATCAACTTAAGAAAAATGCGTAACCCGTTTAAAACTTAAAAATAGGGTTGGGCATTTGACCAGTCAAATAAAATTCGGTCAATTAACCAGTCAAATACTCGTCAAATAGGTCAAATATGGAAATGCAATTGAAGTTAAAAATAAACCTTGATTTTAACTTTAAATAAATACATCGGTTTGGCTCAAGTGCAATAGTTTGTAAAACAAAAACAATTATTGTTTGACTATCAATAGGAATTTTTCCAAAACCATGCCCATCTTGCAAGCAATACTATAGCAGTATAGTAATTTATACTTAAAAATGCTTACTTATAAAACTGCTGCACTACGCATGATAATTAACTTTGACCCTACGCTTGACTAAGTCCAAGCGAAATCACGTCTCAAGCGAGCGCAGTTCTCCAAATAAAGAGAGATATCTGGGAGAAATTAATTAAACTGATTGCGACGCATCCCGCGCATATTGCTCCTCTCCATTTCAACAAAAACATCTGTCCGATAAACAAAGCAAGCAAAAAATAATTAAGTTAAGAGCTAATAAAAACGCAGTTAGGTATTAACAGACTTAAAATAGGGAAGACTAAAAGAAAAAAAAAGGTCTACCGCGTATCCAATTTGGGCAGTTTTTTGGTTGGAATTTTGGGCACTTTGCTCACTTATTTTCGGCTTGTGCGCAAAATTTTGGGCACCTGCGCACATGGTAAAAAATTAGAGAGAACACTGAGTTAAAGAGATTCATATTCAAGTGTTAAAAAACAACTACTACTTTACAAAGAAAATAATAAAACTTAAGAAACACTGAAAAAAGCAGTCAATTTTTGACACTGTTGAACTGATAAAGTCTTGTACAAGTGTTCTACTTAATATGCTAGGTCTTTGTTATTTTGCAATCATTCTTACCTTGTATTTTAGCCCGACATTTTTTTTAAATTAACCAACGTCTTGTTTTTTTCTTTGGCATTTTTGTATTTGTTTGTATTTTTAACATGCCAAAAATATTAACTAAGCTATTTTAAGAGTTTGGCATTTACCCCATAAAATACCCAAATTTGGTTTAACCAGTCGTCAGTAAAACACCAAAAACAAATGGTTAATGATGCTGAAGCACCAATCCAGTTCTTGATACAACAATGCATTGTTGAAATAAATGTATTGCTAGCACTGGTTTACAAATTTAATTTCATTGAAAGCCCCAGCCACCCTATTAGGCGTTTCCCTCCTATTTCGAGGTCACTGATTCGGAAAATGCCAGTAGTTTTTCTCTATCACGTCAGGTTTTTTCTGTACAGTATTTCAAAATTTTATGAAAAAGCAGAAATTTATGATTTTTGATGTAAGTCTGCCCTGTTTGTGACAACATATTTTAACATGTTAGACACTATTATGTAGTCTGAAAAAAAATTAGTAAAATTCTAAAAAAACAGCTTGTTTGGAATTAGTATATTTTTGCAATGCGGTTAATGCAGTCTGTCTTCTAGAATAGTTGAAAGCTCATATAGTAGGGCGGGTCCGCGAAATCACTTTTTTTTCAAATCCACCTGCCTTGTATGGATTTTGAAGGTAGACACCTAAAACTGTTATATACAAAATTTAAGCTCATTTGAACATGTATTGGTGTAAGGAAATCAAGTTGAATTTTTGCCAAAAATCGCCAAATCTGGTAAAAATGTGAAATTTTAGATTATGTTTAATCTATGTTTTTCATGTGAAATTCATCTGCTGTGACCTTATACTTGTTTTTTAAACATTTATGAAATAACTGAAGCAAGTAAGATCTGCAGCGTTTGCATTTTATCATTTATTTGCAGTAGTATTAAAAATTAAATTTTTGCCGAAAATCGCAAAATTTTATAAAAAGTCAAAATTTTGGATTGCCTTTATGTACTTTTCAAGTAAAACATGACTTTAAATTAATGTTTATGGAAGATAAAACTCACTACAAATGGATATAGCGGCAAGAGACAGCGTTTTAATGCTAATTGCGCCAGTATTAAAAATTAATTTTTGCCGAAAATGTCAAAACAATGAAATTTGTGCTGTGTTGCCTGTCACTGCAAATGACATACAATTCTGCTTTGATTTAGATGATGTATGGAGTTTTCGGGAGTTCAACTTGGAAAGAATAATTCCCTTTCTTCTTTTAAATTTACAAACGGTTTTGCTTGCTGCTGCAACGATTCTAATAGCCCTTTTAATTGAAAAATTTTTATAAATTATGATTTAAGTCCCTTTTTTATATAATCAACAAAATATTATTTTTTTGCCCCTAATTGAAAAAATACATAACTTAAAATCCTGACGTGATGGACAAAAATGAATGCCAGATTTGAACTCAGGTAGTCAAAAAAGGTTGCCACCTTGGCTGGAGCAAACTTGCTGTAAACCAGTGTAATAGATCATAATTTCGTAAAAAATATATTTAGGTCAAACTTTGGAAATTGTCATTTATGAACCCACTTTTACTATCAGGTATGGATTAAGATAAAACAAACAAATGCATGTTTTCTGGATGTCTTGTTTGTATTTGCGCACACGTTGGCTAAGCAAAAGCAGGTGTTGAATGATTTTTTTGAGTAAATTTGAGGCTTAACCTGAATAGCACTTTCGAACAAAAATGCCATCACTGGTCTTAAAGTTGCTGGGGAACATACCCCACAAGCAACTAGTTAGCTACTATCATCTCAATATAAGCTTTTACATTGAGCAATGTACAATTTTTTGGTTGTAAAAAGTGCCTGATTTGTCTTGTATTTAAACAAAAAAATGTTTTTATTCACCTCTAACTTGTACAAGTTTGTCAAAACATGCCATTTTCGGTACAGCATTTTTAAAATAAGGGTCACAACATTATTTTATTTGTGATTGAGACCTATTTTCGGATCTGGCCCTTCACAATATTTTATGCGACCCCTGTCAAAAAATGAAAATTAATGTAAAACTAATTGTATATTAAAAACACGAAAAATGACAATTTTTAGGTCTTTGAAAAGCTCTCAATTTTCTTCAAAAGTATGTGGCATGCTGTTTTACTACTGCTAGTGCTGTGTTACTACCGCTTAACATTTTTGACCTTACGCTATATCAGGTTGGACCTCAGCATTGTTATTTTAAGATCTGCGGTTGTTTGTTTAACCTGTAATTCCCAAACCTTTTCTGTCATTTACACCATTAGGAGATTTTGTACAGTGTTTTACGTTTAGTGAGTTTATCCCACTAAAAATGTCATCAATAAAAAAGGGTTTTTAATATATAGCCTGTCTGCTGTGTGTGACAAACGCTATTAAAAATATTCTGGCCCCTGATGCTTGCCGAGGCCAATCTAAATGGTTGATTGGGTTGAAATACATGGGATTAGAATGTATTGAAAAGAAAATTACACTTAAGATCAACCCTAATTTCTTGTTTAGAATGTTGGATAAAATCGGTATGAAGCAAGTTGGTCGCAACTTCTACAATCCAAGTATGGCTTTCAACGTTGAATGTGGTCGCGTGACTTTCGAAATTTGGCCCGGCTTCATCACAAGTATTCTAGAGTTTGAGAGAAAAGTATTGCTTTGTGCTGAGATCTCGCACAAGGTAGCATCTTAGTTAGAAATGAAATTGCATTATTTTGTGAATACGTATACGATATAGGAACAATCTAGTTGTTATGAGAAATTTTTAATATGAAGAAAGTAGCAGAGTTGGTTATAGCAAAACAAATTTCTGTCCTTTTTTACTAATTGCATGTTAAATATACTAACCTTGGGGTTAGTAGTACTGCTATTGTCTTACTATGCTGATAAAAAAATCTATCCTCTATTTGAACGGAATGCATTTAAGTATGCCTGTCAGTGGAAGTACGAGATATGTTTCAGCTTCTACGCAAAGACACTGTGCTTGATGTGATGAACCAAATGTACAGAGATTGTAGACAGCGGGGCATGAATTTTCACGATGAAGTAAAGAAATTCATAATCGGACAAATCGTGCTTACTAGGTAACATTCACCAGTTTTCGTAAATCTAGGCATATTTGTCAGTTTTTTGGTGCAACAAATGTAGGATGTTTTCCAAAATAATGATTTTAATTTTTACAGATTTTAAACGCCAATCGTTTCCCGTAACCCAATTTTTACTTCAACCAAGTTTCGAAGTTTCTTTATATTTGAGCTACGTACGAACGAGGGAGTGCTTAAATAAGTTTTATTCGAGTTACGTGCGAATAAGTGTCAAAATTAAAATTTCCAGGCTTACGTACTAACACTAAGGTGATGGAATTAGTTTTTATTCGAGTTACGTGCGAATAAAAGTATACAAATTTGTATTTTCGAGCTTCGGTACTTCCAAGAAAGTGCCGAAGTAAGTTTTATTAGAGTTGCGTGCAAATAAGTGTCTAAATTAGTATTTTCGAGCCTGAAGGGCGAACAAAAAATTGACGGAATTAATTTTTATTCGAGCTACGTGCGTATAACAACATTCTCTAGTCATATAAAACACAAATGCTCACTATTGGCTTCCGACATCCAGACAAAGATATTTTTATTCATGCTTGTTTAATTGCTTATTGTCTACATGTGTTATTTTGAATTGAATATTCATTTTAGTGACTGGCAATTTTTATAGAATCCATAGGCTAGGTGAATTTTCCATGAACTTAAATGGAAATGCAGTGGCTCCGCCAGGTCTGCAGCGGCCCTGAACATTTGCAGACCAAAAGAAAATGACGACAAAAAAGGTCTTCCGCTAAACCCACTTGAGCACTTTTACGTTTGATAGTTTGGGCACCCACGTGGTGATAAATAAGAGGGAACAGCTGCTCATGCTGTTGGTGCGTCAATGTGTAGCGAGTTGGATATTTTTGGTTCTAAATTACAGACTGGTTGGTACTTCTACAGAGGTGAAAAGAGAACCATATTTCGGGCAATACCATAATAGCATTAAGCGATTAGCCATATGTGAATTTAATTATCCCTTGAACATGTCGCTTCCCGAAAAAAAAATCACCAGGTTTAACATAATTGCTTCATCGTGCATAGTCGGATTATCGATTAAAAACGGTTAGTGCGTTTACATCTTTGGAGACTCCACACCAGTACATTCGCAAAGCCGAGATTATAGGTCGGGGGTTCATGCTGAGAGTGCAATATAATCCCGCCTTATTTTTTATGGCAAACGGGCGCTTCATTTCGTCGTGTGTGCTGAGGAAGCGTTTTTACCATAGACGTTAACTGGCTTCTTTATGTTAAATGCTGTTTATTATCAGGTTGCTGAGCACTAATGGTAAGTTAAAAGTATTATGTGGCTGAATTTTAACCTAACATATACTCACTAATATATTTTAAGACGCTTTTTCGAACTGTAGTTTGTTAAATTGGTGTATATTTTACTGGCATTGCATGTGGTAATCGGAATTCCGATGTTAATCAATTACGGTCTTCTTATAGTTGCAAATGTCAAAACTAGCGTTTTTATATTTACTTTTATCTTATTTTGTCTGTTTTGTATAACATAGCACTAAGCGCGGACCAGGGCTTGTGTATGAATCTTGATTTAATATTGTTTTTAGTATTCGCCTGAAAAAAAGTACAGCTGTTACAGCATCGCATGTCGCATATTGGCGAAACATTTTGCTGATTATTACTTTTAGGTACAACAACAACACCTACCGGATCGATGGAATCGAGTGGGACCTCAACGTTAACATGACGTTTGATCGTCGTGGAGAGGCGGTGACGTACGCGCAATACTACAAGGAGGTAATCGTTTTTTTTAATTTTGTTGCAATTTTAATAAAACATTTTTTGTTAAAACGGATTGTTTTTTTGATGATTAGTATGTATCCGGTAGTAAGACGGTACTTATTTTTTATGGAAACAATCCTAGATTTATTTTATTTTTATTAAAAAAAAATTAAAGTGTTACAAAAAACTGCTTGAGCGAACTGTACTTAAATAATAGGTGCCATTATTAGTTCTGTTATATCAGTGGTTGTTCTATTCTTGCGACGCTTTTAAAAAGTTTGCTGGGCACTTCGCTCCCAATAGTAATAATTTTGGCAATTAATTAGAAGTTTGTATCGGACGCTTCATTCAAAAAACAAACAAGATAAAACAAGCAAAACGCAACTGTACATATAGTGTATGAACATAAAACAGTGACCTCAGTGGTTGAAATATAACAAAGACAGAATAGCAGTCCATCAAATATAGCTCAATCACATCTTTGAAACATGATAAATTGCAGTAATTCTGATTTAAATTTGACTTTAACAAACATTGGTAATACCAAACACAATAATTCGATTTTTTCTGCTGCATGGCTATGCAGTATTTTGTTTCGTCAACCAACAGTTATATCTAGCTCTGAAGTCCTCTCGTAAACTAGATTTAACTGATACTATATATCATACATGAAGCGATTCTGTTTTTGTCGCTGGCACACCAGTGAGATCGACAATGCTTTTTAGCAACTCCAGTTAGAACCACTAGAACCGTTTAAAATAAATTTATGTTAACCAGTGTAATTGTTGTCAGCATTTACTTTGGCGTCGCGACCAACAGTAAATAAACCTTGTTTAATGTCCTTACTTGGCAGCAATACAACATCGAAGTTCGTGATCTAAGGCAACCTCTGTTGCTCTCACGTCCAAAGAAGCGCGAAATGAGACGAGGCGGTTTGGAGGTTATTCATCTTGTACCGGAACTTTGTAACGTTACTGGTCTTACCGACGAGGTAAGATCTTCGTCAGGATTTTACCAGCAGATGTGCTTCACTGCACTATAAACGTTATTATTTTGTTTACCAAGTATCATTAACGAATGTTTGTTCAAAAGTTTTAGTTTTCAAATTTTTTTTTATAGCTACGCGCTGACTTTAACACGATGAAGAGACTTGCAACTTTCACTAAACAAGGCCCACAAAAAAGATCGGAGGCACTTCTGTCTTTTATCAAAAGGGTTACTGGGTAAGGAAAAAACAAAGGTTATAGAATTATTTTATGACTGCAGGCTGCAGCCATAAGACCGAAATAAGAACAACATCAACGTCGGAATAAAACAGTTTGGAATACGACCAAAATAGGACTAATTCCTGATAGTCGTAGACTCGTAGTACCGTCTAAATCCGAACAAGTTCAGAACCCGTCGAAATAAGACCTAAATGGCCGAATCGGGCCTATACAACATTTTACCTTACCCCAAACATCACCAAGTACAACACCAACTCCACTAGTAATTTCAACCATAACCCTTGGCCCCGATTGCCCCATATCCTCTCCCTACAGTTTTAAGCGTTATTTAAGCCATTAGGCCTTATTTCAAAGAATTTCGGACTTTCCGTCAAGTTGTTGTCTTCGAACAATTAAGTTCTTGTTCTGCGCGGACATCGCTGCATATTTGGCTTTGTTAGGTTGTTCTTAATACTACATAATACGATGGTATTATGATTATTTCTGCTTTAGGTATTGATGCTTTTTAGGTCCAATTGTGTGTTCCCTTATTTTTGACAATGTTAATATTGTTGTTTGTTAGAAACCCGGAGATAAAGCAGAAATTTAACGACTGGGGCCTTCTCTTCGAAGATCGCTTGCTGGACTTAGACGCAAGACAACTTAAACCTGAAGACATTTTGTTCGGAAAAGTACATTCAAATGCGCCCAAGATTTATGTCTTACTAAAAATAATAACGGTTTATAAGTTGCTTGTCCACTAATATTTTTTAGTTTTAATCAAACTATTTTAGAAAAATATAATTTAGCTTAAAATTTTTACATTTTTTTTTTATCGAAATAAAACAGTAGAGCTGAGGCTTAGCAAATTTTAGCAACTTGACACTATGATTAAACTTCGAGGGTTTTTTAACTATTTCTTATTTAAGCTTTATAAAGATAGCAGATTTTTGTTGCTTTTTGTTCAGAACTACTTGATTTCGGCTGGTCCTCAGGCATCTTGGGACCGCGAATTTCGAAACGCTAACTTGATGCGATGTGTTGAACTTCGGGATTGGTTTCTGATACATTGCAGCAGGGACAAGGCTTGTGCCAATGATCTCATTCAAAAAATGTGCACGGTATAAATACTTATATGTTTAATAGAGCGGATCTTAAACTATTTCTATACATGTGCACTTTCTTTTAAATACAAATTCATGCCTTTATAACAAAGCGCTGTTTTATTGCGATATTCGATGCGATTATAGTCCTTCTAATTTCTAACATAATGCTTCTAGACTTCTAGAGTCTTCAGGATACACTGACCGCATTCCTTATCAAAAATTTTAAAACGAGTATGCTACTTTAAAGCAAGTATAATAGAGACGCTTTTTGCCTCAAAATATTTATCCCAATTTGAGTAGTTTGACCTAGTTGTGTGTTTGTTACCGCAGCGACGGGCTTAAAAAATCGATGTTGATATTGGACCCTAGCCGACCAATGATTTCCATGTCGTTGGTCTTAATCCTATGGTCTTATTGATATTTCCGCTGTACATTCTTTTGCTTATGTCAGTGGTTTTAAGTAAAAATCTACACAAACTAAAAAACAGCGAGTAAAAGCGCCGTTGTCTAACAATTGTGTTTATGACATGATCCATTCGTGTTTATTACGTCAGCATTACGCTTGTTTTCAATCCATGGCCGAGAAATAGCTTCAGTCAAATTTTTTTGTCTTGTAGAATTAATAACCCATAACATTTTCCGATCCCCGATGATAAAACTGTCTTTTACGGAATTTTCTTCCTAAATAATGCAGAAAAAACGAAAATATTTAATTTTAGAAATGTGTTAAACCAATTATTATTCTTTAGTTTAGCGATCCACAACCTGCTGCCGTCGTACACACAATACGCATGTTTGAGAAAACACTTCCAAATTGCTGTCAAGATGTTTTTTGTTATAGGCACGACCTACATATGCCTCTAATACAGCGTTTTCTCAAGTTAGATGAACTAGAATTACACTAAATTATTCACAATCAATTGAGTTTAAATCGCAATTTATTCTATCAGAATGTGAAAATTCCGTTGGACAAAGGTAGCTTTTTTGGTAAACCCGAACTAGTTGAACTAGAATTTTATCGCCCAAGCAATTTACAAAATACATTAGAGTTAGAATTTGTCGCGCAATTACTTCACATCGCCGGGACAACGCCAATTTTTTTCATAGCGAGTTATACGCGACATAGTTAAAAATACCCCGTTTATTAACATGTGCGCGCATAGAATTTTCTTATCTTGATCAATATATTTGCGGTCAAAAGTTGCCAATGTTGCTCTCAAAATGACACTTGTTACTTAAAAATATATATAATAGACTACAAAACTAAACTACTGCAGATTACGAACCTAAATTAATCAAAATACGTGATCGACAACCAAACGAGCAAAATTAGTGCTATTTTTGATAGTTGTGAAAATAAAATGCTTGTTAAAGTGAATGTGGGGCTCTGCAGTTTGCCAAGGGCAACGAACCACAGGTTATACACTCCTGTTGTATAATGGGTTGCGCCTTGCGACCCCGTTAAATCGTCTTCAATTCTTGCCGCCTTTCAAAGGCGGCAAAGCATTATGCACTCTTGGTTCTATCTAATTTACATCTTGGTGCTATCTTAATTTTGTTGACAAGATTATAACTTCCCTAGCTAATAACTAACGTTGCCTAAAATAAAATATTAAAAAAACTAGTTCGGAATAAATGTAAACTAAATCACGAAGACTTGTAGTCAAGGCATTGCTTGTTGCCAAGCATAATCTATTTGGCTTAGATATCCTAAAATATTTATATCCAAAATAGACCCCAATGAGCACCACAAAATATAATAGTTTGTTATAATAAGTTTGTCCTGTTTGAATCACTATTCACGTTGTTCGCAGGTGTCCCGTGGTATGGGTTTCAACATGGGTCGACCAACAGTCGTCGAATCACCAACTGACAGAGCTGATCAGTTTCAAAAAATTATCAAGGATATGATGGCAAAGAACCCGAGAACACAACTTGTGTGTAATTGTGAAAACGTGTACAAGTTGTTTTGTATAATTAATAAACCTAAATGTTTTCGCGTAGGTTTGTTGTCTGTTGCCTAGCAACCGAAAAGATCGCTATGATGCCATAAAGAAGCTGTGCTGCGTTGATACACCAGTCCCAAGCCAGGTAGACAAATAATGACATTGGATTGGTATAAAAAAAATCTGTTTGACTTTTTATGTAGGTTGTTCTTGCCCGCACTTTGTCAAAACCGCAGCGCGTTATGAGCATTGCAACTAAGATCGCAATCCAAATCAACTGTAAACTGGGAGGAGAAGCTTGGTCTGTAAAGATACCGGTGAGTAGTTGTTAATATTGCAGAGAACTGCAGATCAAATACATTCCTCACCAGGTTAACAGTATACCTATTATACACGGTATAATTTTACAGAAACTGACAGTATGCTGTATTTTAACATCACTTTCGCACTCCTAATTCAGCCGGATTTTTGCTCAACCTAGACCATTGGTTCCCAATCTTTTTGTCCTCACCAGTTTTGGTGTAACGCTTAAACCAGATTACAATCATATGTATTTTGGCATGAATGACTGGATTCAAGCCAAAATCATGCACAAGTAAATTGAAGTTATGGTTTAAGGTTTATTTGCATCATAACGACTTTTTATCCAAAAGACGAAAAATGTATCATGCTCTTTAAAGTAACAATGGAAAATTGACTTCCCCGTAAGCTAGAAAAGTAACTTGAACAAAACGATAAGAATTGGTTAAATTTTTTTTTCTTTTTTTTAAAACTAAAAGGATCTTAATATATATATTATTAAGATGATATTTTATCTGAACTGTTTAAATGGGAAAAATGTTAACGAAGAATTTAATTGTCCTATACCCTTTAAAACGGAAGTGTTGGCAATACCAAACTTATAAAATGCGTAATTAGTATCTTATGAAAAAATGTGCATCACATTGCCAAGTCTAAAACCCCTCACCGCGTAAATCAGCAACTTGTATTACGTGCTAGCTGATGTTTTAAGCACGATGTTAGTGGTAGAAATTTCCTGCTGAAGATTATCACGATCTTGATTAAATTAAGCAGTAATAATTTGGTCTGCAACTAAAAAGTGGGACTGATGACAGTTGGCATTTTGCGCATTTCTGTTTGTTCTATGATTTCTCTCATAAAGAAGTGGCAAGTAATGCAGTTGTTCAAACCCATTAAACTCGGTATGACGAAAAGTTGATATTTTTCGCTATTAAAATGATCAACTTCATTTAAAACAGCCAAGCTTTTGGAGCAAAAATAAATGCAGAGTACTTAGGTTTCCTTTCAGTTGGTAGAACGACGGTCCCGTTATGGTCGTTTCAATTTCATAAAGGTATTTTCTAATAGTTCATTGCAATAGAGAATAGACCGTGTAACTTTATCAACTTTAATGTGAATTAAAACCCCAAAAAATATATCTTACGATCAATCGCCAAAATTTATAATTAAAAAATAGTTTTAGAACAAACTTAACTAGCGGTAAATTGATGTACATTAACGGATTTAAACCATTAAACCATTGTGGCACGCCGTGAACACTATTATATACGGTCGAAACCCATGTAATACTATTAAAAAATAATGGATTTCTGTGTCCTTCAAGATAACTTTTGCTTTATCACGGTAACCTTTAGTTTGCCAAACCGGTTATGGTGAATCTTCTCGGTCTAATCCAGATATATATATTTGGCGCGCCGGTTAGAAACGTTGCAAACCTCTGGTTTATCGCACTAGTATCTGACGTCCTTTTTAACGCAAATCTATTAGCAACTAAAAATACTTGATGTACAGTAACCGTCTTTTTATCTGACAAGTTGTCATCACTATTTATAAACTTCCACCTCCACCTAGTTGTCATTTGATTTCATGTTTTTGGGCCTACCTAGCTCGCTGCGCCACAGCATTAAAAGTATTTAAAATGGCATACAATTACCGTGAAAAAAAAAACAGGACTGGCTTGCTCTTCATTTTACCAGCCACGTTGACCTAAATATGTAAATTGAACAGTTAATGCTTCTCCAGAGCATGAGCCAAGAAAAATATTGTTGTTTACTGTTTGTATTCTTCTTGCACTTAAGAATGACCAGTAGTATTTGGATATAAAACAGATAAATTTAATTAGGCCTATTGTTTGACACAGGGCTTCCCAACCGGGGGTACTCGTACCCCTTGGGGGTACGAGATTGGACGTCAAGGGGTACGAAGTTCCTTGGGCCACTGAGCAGATTTTCAAACATATTTTACAGTAAAGTTATATTTTGGAATTGTAAATGATATTAAGCCATTATGTTCTTTGCTTTTAAAAAAAAAACAATTATTTACAAAAAATTGTTGTTATTTAGTGAGAAACCTTATTGTCTCATAACAATGTGTTTTTTTAACTGCGTCGTCCGACTTTAAAAAATTGAGAACTGAATATAAATCTTGCTGCCAGCAATCAACAACCAAACACAAAGTTAGGAAGAAAATGTACAGATGAAGATTGAAGGGTGCATTCAATGTAGTCTTGCTGTAAATCTGCTACAAACTGTCTATTATCCACCTCTAGAACTGGAGTGTAAAAGACAGTATTTGAGGCACATAAATCAGCTGTGCCTCTGGAGTTATTGACCGAACAATTTACGAAATAAGTATAGTGAAAAACCTATCAAATATTGCATCTTAATTTTCCTTGAGTAAAATCGAACCATCGTTTGAGCGAATTTTATCAATGAAACAGCAACAAATATCTCACTGATCTAAAGTACTTGACGTTTAATTTCTTTTTTCGATTTTTGGCGAAATGCCGGTTTAACGTTTAATTGAGATATAAAAAAACGTAATTTAGCAATATATATCTGAAAAATTCCACCAGAATTTTTTTTGGGTACGAATAATGCTATTACCTGACTAAGGGGTACGAGCAGCAAAAAAGGATGGGAACCCCTGGTTTAATGAGTCTTGCCTAATACTGGTATGGGTTGCAAAATGTACTACTTTTTACCTTTTTTATTTTTCTGGGTTTGCTGTCCTCAGTTAAAGGATTGCATGATCATTGGAATCGACACTTACCATGATTCGTCCCAGAAAGGAAGATCTGTTGGTGGTTTTGTTGCAAGCCTAAATCCTACTTTTACGAGGTAATATTTTATCCTAAATTTTATTAGATACAAGATAACAATCCGTAGTAGTTAGTAACCTAAATATTTACCGCAACCCGCTTCTTCCTTAGATGGTATTCAAATGTGACATTCCAACACACAGGAGTTGAACTTATTGATGGTCTGAAACGTTGTCTGCACGGTAAGTTTCATTTTAATATATGTGCCAAAGGAATGTCCCATACTGGTCATTTAAAAGAGTTCATTGGAATATACGCATATTATGCTAATCCGCTTTAAAGCTTTCTATAGAAAAGCGGTTCCCGAACTGTTCTAAAAATTTTGCCTGGTGGACCCTTTGCAATTATATTATTGCCGCCCTATAAAACTTCAAGGGCCAGTTGACCCATGTTCCTTGTAGAAAACTAGTGCAGTCACGATGCTTTCTAATGTTAACAACTTTCTAACTAATGCTAACGATTCGCTGATAGCAGGTGTAGTACAGCATGATAGATGCATTGTGATTTCACAAGAGACGTCATCATAAAACACGGTATATTATCGAATAATAAAGCATAAAAAGACTAACGTTAGCTAAAGCCTAATGTTCAAAAATCTTATGTTTAAAAAAACCAAGACTAATTCTCATTGCGGACTCTCTGAAACTGCTGTTTGCGAACCACTGCTATAGAAGAACGAACGCCTCATACTTGGCCATTTAAGCCGTCTATTTTGCTTTGAGTTATAACCAAGGGCAGTAAAAGTCATTTAAGTCGTAGTTTTTTGGTGGTAGAAAAAGTTGTAGAACTAAAGACATTAAAAAAATATTTTCGTCCCATTTGAGAAAGTATAATTAATGAAAGTAGTCCTAGTTGGTCTTACAAAATCGACTTACTATTTTTTGTTTGTGTTATGCAAATCTATTTAGCTCAAATTCACTTTACACTTTACATACTATGGTATTATGCGCAGTGTGACTCGTAACCCCGGCAAACAAATGCCGTTATTTCGAGCAATATGGGAATCTCTGTCATAGTATGTGCGCCTACTGCGCCACGTACGTCTCCTTTCAAATAGAGTGTTTGTGCCAATTTAACCCAAAAAGACTAATTTTTTCAGTTTAAACTGGTTTTGAGATGCATATTTCCGCATTAGTTCGCTCGAGAACAAAGTAACTATAGAACAGTGTGTTAGTATGAAAAGCACACCTGTGCACTTGCCCGTTTGTACTTTTTCTTAACCGAACACAGCATGTAACTTCAGGAGTACGAAAAACTGCAGAATTTCACAATTTTGCCAGCCTACCCGATCTGGTCTAGAATGGTATAAACACTTGCGGTAGGTCGCCACCCCGTTTAGCCAGTGCTGAGATATTATGAGCTAAGGGTACTTTTGAGCTCCGGGTTTAACAAATTATAGTTATGTTGTATTCGTCTACACTCTCCAGCATCGTATGTGATGTTTGCAGCCTACTTCAGCATCTGTGGGCGATAATTTTCCTATTTGAAATCAATACTTTGTCCAAACAGAAATGTTAGGAGACGCAAACATTGAATACCTAATGTCCTAATGTATTTGAATGCTTATCGATAAGTAACATTGGACCAGGCTTGCACAACTCAAAATGGTGTAAGGACTGCATCAAAAAAACTTTTTCGGAGCGGGCAGCATATTAACATTGATAATATACCATTGTAGTGCTACTATTTTAGGTCTGCGAACAATGTGATTTGAATAAGGCCGGTATATGCTCTTGATCATTAATTCATTCATGTTCAAAAGACAAAAAAGCAGGTTAAACGCTTTTACTGTATAGTGCCAAAAAACAGGCTAAAACGTACCGTAAAGGCATCGAAAAAGTTTGCTCTTACATAGTATAAATAAACAGAAAAATAGTTTGGTGCTTAACCCTAGTTCTGCGCGTTTAATTCCACAGTAATGGGTAAAGAAAATATTTAAAAGCAAGTCTATTTACAGAAAAATATGGTAAACCAATTCAAACGACCGATATAATAACGCACGGCACTTTTGGAACGGTTTTTATTGCTACTTTATGAAATATAATAGAAAAAAGTTATTTGTATCAAATAAAAATGCCAGCTTAAATGTTTGTGCTGAACCAGTGGTTCAAAACCAGGGGTCTACGGACCCCGAGATGTGAATTTAGCATTTTTTGTGTCGTCATTTCAAATAAATGTTTTTTCGCGCTTTGCACGATTAGACAATGTTTCAGCAGCATATTTGAGCACGATTTGCAAGCAACCGTTTTTTTAAGATTCATTTTTAATCCTGGTTCCTCTCTGCTAAGCTTTTAATAGTTGGCGGGTAAAAAATTGGGTCGCCGCAGCATCGCTAGTAATTTACGTTTAATATTTGGGTCGCCGCTAAAAAAGGTTGAAGCACTGCTTTATGCAGTTACAATTTATTCTCTGGTGAACTGTTCCTAATAGTAATAGGAGGCCAGAAAAAATAGAGGAACACTTTTTTCAATTGGGTATTGAAGAACATGTATAGACTAGAAATCTTTTTTTCGTTGACTTGATCAGCATTGTTGACAAAAAAATTTTTCGTTGACTTAATCAGTATTTGTTGACATATTCACGAAGACCTTTATGGTGACCTATGACTGCCATCTGTTTTTATTTTAGTTCATTGGCCTTCTTTGAGAATTTTTTTGAGAGCAACTTTTACACATTAAATTTAATGCAAAATCGACGTACTTTATGCTCAACTCCAATCCTACCAGTCTCTGACAAAGCAAGCGTTGAACTCTCGCATTCTAATTACTCTTTTTTCGGCTTTTGTTACGATAAAAAACAAACACATAAATCGCCCGGACGTTTAACGTGATATTCGTGTGGCTTTTTCGAAAGCTTGACCACAATTAAGTGATTTATTCTGGTTAGTCTTAAAAATGCCGTCATCAAACAAGCCATATCTGGTTCGCCAGCGATAGGTTCCGGACCTCTGCCATATGTAAGAAAAAAGGTCACGTGAGAACAGTGTTCCGTCTAATTTTTTACCATGTGCGCAGGTGCCCAATATTTTGCACACAAGCCGAAAATAAGTGCGCAAAGTGCCAAAAAATTTTCAACAAAAAAAGTGCCCAAATTGGTTCAAAATACTTTTTTTGGTCTGCACTTTGTAGTCTGGTAATATTCGCGCTTTTTCAAGTTTGGAACTTCCGTTTTTATATTTTTGACTTGCTTTGTCCATCGGACGGATGTTTCCGTTGCAATGGAGAGGAGCAATATGCGCAGAGCACGAAGAGCGTCGCAATAATCTTAATTAATTTCTCCCAGACATAAAAATAAGTCTATTTATTTGGAGAATTGCGCTCGCTTGAGACGCGATTTCGCTTGGTAATTTATGTGGCGGACTTAGTCAAGCGTAGCGCGGTGTAACCGCCCAATGGTCAAGGTAATTATCGCGCGTAGTGCAGCGGTTTTAGCAGTAAGCATTTTGAACTTTTAAACGGGTTACGCATTTTTCTTAAATTTATAACTTCAATTAAAATGAAATTTCGCCCACACGTCTTTCCTGTTTATATTGTCATAAAATCAAGCTACTCCTTTACTTGACACAACAACAACACACAACATTTCGTTATTGGGGTATATTATAATTTTGCATTGTACACTGTTTTATCAAAACAATGAGCCTAAAAGTTTTATCTTCGGACAGTCCTAACCTACTAAGCGTTAAAACAGCGTAAAAAGTTATTTTTTGCAAATAAAAGCAAATCGCAGATAATTGCAATATTTTTGTTTGAAAAACTTTAAAGCTATTACGACGCCAGGTTTTTCATATAAAGCAGTACTTATAACACAAAACAAACAGTGCTAAACACCGATACCTTGAGCTAAAATATATCTCTAAATTAGAACAAAAGAAAGTTGTAAAACGAAAGATTCGCGCGTATCGCTACCTTGTACAGACAAACTAAGCCTAAGTCCGTCGTAAAATATGCAAATATGAGTTAAATGAGCCTATAGACACCGAGAATTAATCAAAATTAGTAGCTGAAAAACTTGCCAATCACAAAATAACTACTTAAGTTCGTCAGAAATTTAGTTCTAAGTAAAATGGTCTACGACAATTAAGGTATCCAAAGGATGGAAAACTCTAATTTTTAGATTTTGGAAAATGCATTATTTTGACTTAACAAATGTGCATGAGAAGATTAAGTTTAATAATACTTGACCCACCCAAACGCTAACCAGCACCCTAACCCAAATATTGTGTCCCAATACCTCAATTTGTGACGTAAGAATAATCCTATATACAATGGACGAAAAATTATCTTATGCCCACCAGAGTTTGGGCTTTTTCCCAGCGTTTAAATAATTATTAAATCAACTCACATTATTTGAGACACCTTTTTGTCCGTACGTAGCTCAAATAAAACAAATTTGGGCACTTTTTGTTCTGTACGTTGCTCGAGTAAAACTAATTTGGGCACTTTTTTGGTCGTACGTAGCTCAAATGAAAATAATTTGGGCACTTTTATTCCGTACGTAGCTCGAATAAAAGGAATTTGGGCACTTTTTGTTCCTTACGTAGCTCGGATAAAACTAATTTGGGCACTTTTTTGTCCGTACGTATCTCACATAACACTAATGTAGGCTCTTTTTTATTCGTACGTAGCTCGAATAAAACTAATTTGGGCACTTTTTTGGTCGTACGTAGCTCAAATGAAAATAATTTGGTCACTTTTATTCCGTACGTAGCTCGAATAAAAGGAATTTGGGCACTTTTTATTCGTACGTAGCTCGAATAAAACTAATTTGGGCACTTTTTTGGTCGTACGTAGCTCAAATGAAAATAATTTGGTCACTTTTATTCCGTACGTAGCTCGAATAAAAGGAATTTGGGCACTTTTTTGTCCGTACGTAGCTCAAATAACACTAATGTAGGCTCCTTTTTATTCGTACGTAGCTCGAATAAAATAATTTGGGCACTTTGTTGGTCGTACGTAGCTCAAATAAAAGGAATTTGGGCACTTTGTTGGTCGTACGTAGCTCGAATAAAAGGAATTTGGGCACTTTTTGTTCCGTACGTAGCTCGGATAAAACTAATTTGGGCACTTTTTTGTCCGTACGTAGCTCACATAACACTAATGTAGGCTCCTTTTTATTCGTACGAAGCTCGAATAAAACTAATTTGGGCACCTTTTTGTCCGTACGTAGCTCGAATAAAACTAATTTGAACACTTTGTTGGTCGTACGTAGCTCAAATAAAAGGAATTTGGGCACTTTTTGTTCCGTACGTAGCTCGGATAAAACTAATTTGGGCATTTTTTGGTCGTACGTAGTTCAAATAAAACTAATTTGGGCACTTTTTCGAAACTTTCTTAAAGTAAAAATGGGGTACCTAAGGTATTATTATATGTAATAATCTTTGCAAAATAGTGATAATGTGGGCTTTAGGAGACGACTGGAGGTCGAATTTTAGTAAAAAACAACTTTTATTTTATTTTTGCTTGCGCACTTCCGTGAAAAAAAGTGCACAAGTGCCTAAAATTTGAATGCGCTTAGCGGGAACATTGCCTGAGAAACTTACTGCCAATATATAGTTGATTATATCATGAAACACAGCAACTAGCAAGCACTTATTTGAAAATGAATTATTATACGGAAAAATATGATCATGTCGCGGACCGCTTTCATAGGTTGCGCTGGCCATAAGTAGTGCAGGCCTACAGACATTTAAATTTTTATGATTTAAAGTGAAACAAGTGTTTTGTTCGTTATTCGAAAATCGTATTGTTCAAAAACTGATATGCGAGTTGTTAATTATTTAATGCGTAGAAGTATAAAGTCGTATTTCAAAAATTAAAGTCGTATTTTCGATTATTATGTCTTAGACATTTAAATTTTTATGATTTAAAGTGAAACAAGTGTTTTGTTCGTTATTCGAAAATCGTATTGTTCAAAAACTGATATGCGAGTTGTTAATTATTTAATGCGTAAAAGTATAAAGTCGTATTTCAAAAATTAAAGTCGTATTTTCGATTATTATGTCTTAAGTCTTTAAACTCTTATTAATCTGACACATTTCTGAGATTAAATCTAATTACTTTGTTATTCTAGGATGAAATCATTAGATTTCGTTACTTGTCACAGCAATGTCTACATTTCGTCCTAGCGAGCAATGATTGGTATGTGGTTGACACTCACCCCCGACTCGCAAGTGCAAATTTTGCAATCTGCCCTCTATTGATATTCCAAATGTTTTTTATCGATAAATTAAGAACCGCAGGCCGCTGAAAGATCTATTATTATAAATTGGAAAGCTGTCCGCCGGACGGACGGACGGACGGACGGACGGACGGACGGACGGACGGACGGCGGATAGCGGTCGCTGGCATGGCAGACAGACCACGTCATCGTCGCCTAACGTATAGTTCGAAAAATATCCCATATAATGCGGCGGTTTTATGGCAAAATGCGGTTTTATAACAAATTTATTACATATTTGCTTAAATATCACGCAATGCGAACAATGGCTGCTACAGCTACACTTAAGTTTTATATGTTTGTGAGTGGTTCCCTATTGATATTATATGCCAAGGTTTTCGTTGCACAAAATATGTTTGACGTGCTTTACTTTTCGGTTACATGCTAAATTGCCGTAAGAATTGTTAAATCATCGGTTACAAAGCGAGATGTGAGCACACGGACACGTTGTGGAAGTATGTTACCGCGCAAACTTTAGGTAGCGTTCGCAAAATATCTCATTTAGTGCGGCGGTTTTAATAGTAATCAATTTTCAGTTTCAAACGATATTTTACTTACATTGGACGCAGTATGGTACCGCGATTACGTATACACTAGAATATCCCGCAAAGCGAACAATGGCTGCTATAACTTAAGGTTTTACGTTTGTAAGTGGTTCCCTATCGATATATGTCACGCCGTCACGGGATTTCGTTACGTAAAAGTTGTTTGACGTGCTTAGCCGTTGGGTACTTCGTCGTTCCAAGTAAAAAAATAAGGTTTAGGTTTGTTGATGATTCCCGATCGATATACATATCACGAAGTTTCGTTCCGTTAGAGCCGGATGAGTTAGCGCTTATTTACTAAACCATCCCGAGAATGATGTGGTGCCGGAAATACGTATTTGTTAGGGCCGACCATCGCTAAATTGCAATGGTGTTGCCACTACAACACTGGCCGTTTTATTTAAATGTGGATTTTGACGACCTACTTTACTTTTGGGTTACATGTGAAATTGCCAAAGTATTTTTTGTTATCAGTTATAAAGCGAGATATGAGCACACTGACCCACAGCATAATATGTAATTGTAATGGTGATTAACAGGGAACCACTAGATGGCCGGCCGAAAACGATTCGGCACCGGTGATTCCATATTTGTTTTAAATGTGACGCCAATCGATTTAATGCCGCTTTCACACCCAGGCCGTTACCACATAAGGTTTTAGTGGTATTGTGGAAAAATATTTTTTGTTTCACACATAATCAGCGGCTAAAGGCATAGTGGCGACCAGCTGCCAGTGCAATTGTTGTTTTACTATTATAAGCTATTCGATCATTGCAAAATACCAAAAAAAATCATATGAAATTTATTTTACGTGTAGCTCCACGTATAGTGCAACGATAAGGACAATCAAAATGTTTTACCACTTTTTAAGCACGCTAGCCAGGATATTACGCTATCCGTAACATTACTTTTTTCAGTACATGGTAAACTGCCTTTTTAAATCATCGGCAATAACACGCGGCTCAAGCTAATGACGCAGGATACAACATAATATGTAATTTAGTTCTTAAGGGGCCACAGCTTAATGGAATCTTACATTTTTGTTTGTTTGATTTGACTCGAGAAAGATTTGACCCGGGGAATACGTATTTGATATGCTCATTGCACACAGCGCCTTTGCCAATATGTGGGGCCTATTATTATTGCTGCTTTCACAATAGCCGCATCTTACTTGAATTGTGAGAAAGTGTTTACTCCACCCATTTTATATACAATACGGAACTCTACTTTCGGTTACATGTTAAATTACACATTCATTTACACTTACACGGAAATGGTACACCATAATATGCGTGGTGATGAACAATCAACAGCTTGATGTCTACATACAATTTTTATCACACAAAAAGGGGCATGGCCGGAATGCATATAATATATCGCGCTTGTTGCAAAAGGCTGCATATTATTGTTACAAGTCAATACCCTGTTTAACCTGGGCAACGCCGAGTATTTCGTTTAGTTTATTATAAAATGCATCATTTGGACCCAGAGTTGCTTGCAATGTGCCTCATTGGATAAGTTCTTAACAAAATTGCGATGTATAGATTGTAGATTGAAGATTAATTATCTTAGTCATGCAGTGAGACGTTAGCGTTAATTAATAGGTCGTTACACACAGCGAAATTGTCAAGCAATAGTTGTGTAAGACATTCTAATTTAAGATGACGCAAAATAACATATTTAAAGTTTCTAGAAAAAAATTAAGGACATCATTGTGTGTGGCATGACTCTCACACCAGCGGCTTTGTTTTGCAAAAATATAATTTTTATTATTATAATCGAGTTAGCCATCAATTGTTTTAACAATTTGAATTATTCAATAAAAGATATCTATAATAAACGATTATATAATACGTTGGTATTCTAATTTAAATATCCCTAACATCCCTGAATGGGTAAAAATCATCAGGGGCCCTACAAAAGTTCCTCCAATGGAATAAAAACCTTCCTGCTCGGGTGATCCTCTTCCGGGATGGAGTTGGTGATGGGCAGTTGGACATGGTGAAAGACTACGAAGTTCCTCAACTATTAGAGTGCTTCAAGGTTGCTGACAAACCGGACTACAAGTAAATAACTTATATTTATTTTTATTTACTCTAGTAGGGATGTTCAAAAAAAGAATTTCGGATATTTACGATTCGAATTCAAAACTTTGAATGTGTCAATTGTATTTTACATGTGAATCATTTATATATTAATTTTTACGGATCAATCAATTATATTGGTCTGGTCCACTTACGTGTAAAGCTAGGTGCAGATATCACGTCGCATATACGTTTATGTTGAAAAAGCAACAAATAAATGATAAAAGTTAAATAATATCATCTGTTTCTTTATGTAGCTGAGAATTGAATTTTATTTGCTCGAATAAATTTTTAATTTTTTCGATTTTTTTTAAATTAACTTCGAAAATAACACGATAAAAGAAAACATCGCAAATGGAACGTCTTTCATTTGCGTTGAAGGCTCAAAAATTTAGGTTTTTTTGCTTGGAAACCAGCGGCAAATCCATCCATTTTAGACAGTATTTTAAATATTCGTACGTAGTAGGCAGATTGGAAATAAAACTAAAAATGTTTTCCTAGAGCTTTCTTCTTGCTCCACTTCAAGTGTACAAATTTAAATCTCGGATAGCTTTATTTGCTCAGAACGTGCAATACAATTTGACCTCCTAGCAAAAAACTAACATTTTGTGTAAAAAGATTTTAGGTGGCCCGTATGTTGGATACTCATGCTATATGATAATAATTAAATAATTGTATTTAAATAGAAAAAAACTCTTGATTCCTTGTTCTAGATTTAAAACCTACTGTTCTAGGTTACCTTGTACTTTTGCTTAGATTATACCGGATTGCTAAGCTTTACTGAAACAGTTGCATAGGAATGTTTCTTTTCCTACCATGTAGTCAATTTGAATCAAACTTAATGTTGCAGACCACATTTGAGCTTCATTGTGGTCAAGAAACGCGTGAATGCCCGATTTTTTGCGAGTGGAAGACAGGGCTTACAGAATCCCCCTCCTGGCACAATAATTGATGATGAGGTCACAAGACCACACTGGTAATGTTTTCGTATGGATTTTATTTTTAAGAATTTGTTACATTTTTTACCTCTAATTTAAAAACATCTGCTTAGTTATAAAACTTTATTTTCCTGATTTTATGTGCCCGACTTGTTAGTGCAATTTGTTGTAGCTTGGGTGTGCCAAAATCCCAGGCGCAATTGATTTGCACTGCGATGTCGAAGCATACTTTCCTCTCTACTTATGGCCGCTGAAATATCTCGCAATTAAACTTTTGTTAAATTAATATACATTGTGTTACTGTAAATAGAAGAAAATCTTACCGTTTAGTACGGTGGTGTGCAACCTTGTACACTGACTGGCGAAATATCACGTAGTTCAGACTGACTAAATTTATAACTGCTAAATGTGTGTACCTGGATTAGGACACTCGGACCCCCCCCCCCCCCCCTTTCGTAAGTGACAATATCGTTTTTTGTTCGTTTTTGTCAGCGTTTAAACTTACTGTCCGAAGCTGCGTGTTTTTAAATGTAATTGGGTCAGGCGTCTTGACCTAATGCGAAACCAAAATCAAAAGCAAAACGCCGTTTTTCTTCTTTTGTTTGGTCGACCGTAAACGCTAGATAGTTTTTTCTCTTCTTTTGTTATTCGTTCGGGTTGGCTGATCAGCAAGTGTGTGTTCGACAGTTAATAATATAAATCAAGCGGTTTCCGCTTTTTTCTCTCTGAAAACGTCGAGTTAGACGGTGCTGATGTTTCTCGCTGTTTGTTGTCTGCGTTAATATCAGATGTTGGTGTAAGACTGGGGTCGGCAACCTACTGTATCGGGCCCGTCGCCTCTTTGACAAACTATACACGAGTTAATTTCAAATACTTTTTGACTATTTTAACTACGTAAGTGCGAAAATTTTTCTTACTACGTCCCATTTGTTAACGTTTTGATGCTGTATTTTGAACTAGATCAGCGCTTCTTTACCGTTGCGCCGAGGAAAGCTGCCAATTGCGTCGCGGACAAACCGAAAACGTATTCAAAAATATTTGACATATATTTTCCAACATTTTTCATTTTCGGCAATGTAATAAAAACTTGCAAGAAATTTAAAAGAAACGCCTTTATACCAAAAAAAGAATCGCGCTCGCTTCGCTCGCCAGGTTTCAAACTTAAAACGGTTATCAAACGCTGAACTAAATTAACTATAAGTTAGACCGTTTTTTCGAAATAGTTTTATATGTCGCGCTAATCAAAAAAACCCCCGGGAAAAACGATCTCCGTTTAGTATTGCAGATGGCGAAAGACGTGCTTGTAATATAGCCTAGTCCCGTACATGGATCTACCAAAATCAATCACACATATTTCACGGTCTTGGTTTAGTTTTTCGCCTGAAGTTAACGATTGCACACTAAGCGGTTTCGCAGCTGGCGCCTGGTAGGATTGTCGATAACGCACGTGTTCGCTTTGCGTCTAAATGTTCGCTTTTGCTGGACGTTAATTGGCTGTTTCGGATGATTTTTTTTCTTGTTTATGACGTCATTACCATAGCTATTTTATGACGTCATTAACGTCAGACGAAAAAACAACGGGGAATTCCCTAAGTTGAAAATTCGTAACCCCCCCCCTTTTTGAATTTCTGGATACGCCCCTGCCCAAGCACCTTAAACAAATGCCAATCTTACAGCAACGGAGTTGCGAAGCCATTCATTTAAGTTAAAACGAATTCAGCAACGTATCTAACGAAATTAACGCTCTTATTCTCGGTGGATTTGGCTGTTAACTGAATTTGCTAAAATGTATGTTTCGCGGCCCTAAACCCAAAGCCTGTCGCAGGTTGCCCACCCCTGGTTTAGACCCCCAAAAGCAAAGTAATTCGATTTTATAGAAAGGCACGAAAAGTATGGTATTTTTAATTATTTTGTAAATATATAAAACTTTGATTTGTTGAGTAATAACTGTCGAAAAACCAAGACAACGAACTTTGAGCTTTATTTCACATCATTGACACTATTTTAACAGGTATGACTTCTTTGTTGTGAGCCAGTCAGTTCGTGAGGGTACAGTAAGTCCCACTCACTATAATGTGATTTATGACAGCTCAAACCTTCAACCTGACCACATGCAACGACTCGCATACAAATTGTGTCATCTCTACTATAATTGGCCGGTAATTTTGACTTAAATATTTTTATCTTGTATTTTAATTTTGCTATTTCTGTGGATAGTAGGACGGCATCACGGCTATAGGCATTTCATCTTTATTTAACGTAAAACCAAAGACGTGGGGCGGCTATAACTGAAGGATAAGAACAAGTTATTTCAATGTAACTCAATTTCATGGTGGAATATAATTTAGAGTTACTTTGTTCCATTCTGCAGGGAACAATCAGAGTTCCAGCTCCCTGCTTATACGCCCACAAATTGGCATTTTTGGTTGGCCAGAGTATCCATAGTCCAGTCGCCACCTCATTAGCTGACAAGCTCTACTTTCTCTGAACTGATCGTTTGACTAGTTTTTCAACTGGTTGGGCAAATCTTTGTTTCTGGGTTATTTCATCGTGGACCATTGGAAACTTTTTTCATTGTACAGGAAATAAGAGTTCGATTTTTCGTTTGCTAAACTGATGTTTTACAACCGCTAACTTCTTATCCTTTATTGTCGAACCCGCTGCATTGTCATATTTAAGTTGGTTTAGGCAAATTACGTTCCCAGTTACATTTTACGGTAATTGGCATAACTGTTTCCGTTAAATAACAAGGGTGTGTTGAATTAGACTATTTTATTTTAAACCTTGATTGGACTAACCTATGGGTAAAAAATATATCAGCTGGATATGGTTAGCATTCTTTATAATTTCTGTTTTAGTAGGTTTATTAGCGAAAAATAGTTTCCTACCTTTTAATCTGCTGAAGTTCTTTAAGATACCAGTAAAACAAAACAAGGCAACCATTATCTAAAAGAGTTCATTGAAATTTTCTGCTGGATTGTCGTGTGTGCAAGCTTGTGTCCTGGTTTCATTTTCTTTCTTTTCGTTCGTTAAAAAAAGTGTTGCAAGACTTTCGATTGGTAAAAATCGAGTTAGACCATGTGATACAGTCCAATGGCAGTTGTCAACCTGTAGGGCAAAAAATGACATTGAAGTGCTTTGAAAACTGCAGGTAATTCCGAATGTAAATCCAGTACTGTACAATCCTACCGTAGTGCGTTAAGTGGTAATTTAAAAACCTTGCTTTCATGTGGTAGACCGGTAGAAAACTCGAAGGCAACACTCGAATTCTATTGTCAAAACACCCTCGTCTAGCCTTTTCCACCGAGCATTGCATTCGTCGTCAAAATGTTTTACACCAATTTGTTGTTCAACATATCGTATGCGTCAACGTCGAGTAAGTTTAGAGTTAACTAGGGTTACCATATTTTGGGGGCTTAAAACGTCACACATATAGCATTTTTTTGAGGTCATTAAAGTATGACGTCAAAAACGTACGTCATAGAATTAGCTTACAAACCATGCACCTCAAAGAATGTTGCCAGTAAAATTCTTGAATGAAAAAAGGACTAGATAAGGTGGGAGATCATAGAACATAGGGACTAATTGAACGCTTGAATGTTGCGCCATCTGTTGGCGAAACTGAGTAATAATATTTTGGTTGTGGTGATGAGATTTGTGTAGATAACTCCGTCAAAAAAGTGCTACAGCTTGCGTTGGGAAATGGTTGATTTATTACAATTTTTCACTTTTTTAGGTGAAAAATGTAAGTTAGTTTGATTCATTTGGTTCAGCTTTATGGCTAGCCACGAGTGATTTGCTTAGAAATGTCGATTAGAGGACCTTTGGAACAGTCTGTTCCATTGGTCCCTCGATCATTTCGTGATCATATTCTTAGATTTTAAAGATAGTACTGTATCAACTTTTGAGCAGAACATCTAATTAGGGTTGAGGACTCGAGACTCGAGTAAGACCATGTGTAAAACAGACGAGAGTCCCCATTACCAAATTTCGAAACTGTTATGGCCGCCAACTGTAAATTATAGGCTGTAGTGTCAGAGTCTGGACAGGACGAAATCGCACATGTCATTATAATTTTTTTCCTATAGAGGAAAAAGAATTGATATGATAAACTTCGCTTGCAAATTCTGCCAGAAATAAAAAAAATATTATTTTGTTCTTGTTTTTGATTTCATTCTTGTGCCATTATTTTTACAACATTAATTGAGCAGTTTATGACTTCAGCAATACTTAGCGCAGTTTTTTTAAGATCCAATTATGCTGTTATGTTCCAGGGGGTGTTTCATATTTTTCTGTGAGGTGGGACCAATAGAAAAAAAGTGATGTTGTTTATATTTAAAAAAACTTAGAAGGATATGTCAGATTTCAACTATTTTTTCGTGTTGGTACATGGCTGTAAGCTTTCCAAAGAAAATAACCGCGATTGTTTTTGAGTTGTAATTCGAACGATATCACCGAAAAAAAAAAAAAAAATCTGTTACTCACCCACCCCTAAATGTATCCTAATTGTTTGCGACCAACTAAGAAGAAGTCAAAATAAATAAAAAAATGTTTCACAAACACCTAAACATTGGCTTTTATCTCGTTTATCGTTTTACTAAACTACACTACAAAAACGAACAACAATATCTACAGAGGTGTTAGGCATCTTATTGTGCCGACTACTGGTTGTACGTAGAAGGAAGCGGGGAGACCGGAGAAAGCTTTTGTGGCCTGGCCGAGAAACTATGCAGTCTCTCGAAAAGAGTAGATACACCTTATAGCCTACGCAAGCTTCAAAAGGGCATTTGATAGGTGGATACAACAGGAATATGGTTTGCCGGTTATTGCTAACGCGAGACACGACGGCCTTTAGATGGATTATAGAATCACCACAAAGGAATTATCTGTAATTATAACAAGTAGTATATAATAAAACTATTAAGAGTTTCTATAGTCGGGGGACTAAAGTGAATTAAGACACCGAAATAACGAAAAAAAAGCACTAAAGAACCAGAACAACGTATTTGTGAATTTACATATTCGCCCATATTTAGCCTACGACGATTTCGTAGAAAAGGGACTATTAAAAAGTTTTTATTCGATTTTATTTATAAAAAGTTACTGCAGGGATCTCCTACTAACACAAATTAAGCAAAGCACTAACAATACAAATCGAACACTCTCGCTCCTGAGGCATGTGCTTTAAAAACAAGCGTGAACAAGAAAGATGGTCTCCAAGTAGCGACATCATCTCATCAATAAAAACTGTCGTTTTATAAGCGGAACCTTCCTGTTTTAAAAGCGCAAATGTTTGCACCAATTTATTTTTGACAAAGTGGTTGAAAAAACACAACTTCCAACTAAAAAATGTGCCAAAAAGCCATAATGAAATAATCACGTTATAAGGGCACCCAGTAATTCGTTAATAAGAGCATATGGCCAAACTATATTTGAGGGTAAAACTTGAGAACGCCTATCTGAAAATGTGTATTTGACATGATAATTTGTTTTTGCCATAAAACACACAACTTGCCAAAGCAGATAAATTTATTAAGAAAACAGTGATATTAGGTTTACATAAGTTACAAAAGATAAATAAAAACTCCTTTAAGATCATTTGTCATGCAAATAAATGCCCAAAACTTCACTGGCAAACTGAGATGACGTAAGAGTCTCTGGAAATACATTGTCGAGACAAACTCTAATGTTGTCAATATCCTTTGGGATTGTAAGGTCGCCGGTGCTTCCCCCTTCCTCACCAACACCGACTAAAGTTGCAAGATACTCCGAAATTTCATTTTCTGTCATGTGTTCACCTATATATATATATATATATACAACATATAACAATAAAAAATTGTCCACGCTCTTAACTTTTATTTTTAGCTGTCACGCTAAATTCAACTGCAAGTCCTTATTAATTGGGTTAAAATTACAGAGAATGACCGCATATAAAAAGAAGGAGGCCTAGGCAGTCGCCGGTCAGTGTAAATTATCGAGATTTTTCTTTGCAAAACTTTCCTTTATCCTCTTTCTATACCTTTTTTTTGTAGTTCGTTAAGCAAGACATCCCGTTTTAAACGTGTGTCGTTGCCGCCATTCACAGCTGCAAGTGCCGCAAAAGCGCTATCCAGCTCGAGCGAAGAAAGTCCGAACGCAGGGCGGTGATTGATATAAACTGAGGACAAGAAATCAGAATTTTGCATAAAACATATTAAAGGCTGATAAAATTACACACCATTTTTCCACCCATAAATTTTTATGTTACAATTTCTCAACCTTATTTTGCGGCAACAACCCTAACACTAAGCAGAAGTTTAACAGCGAGTTAAGCTTTGATAACCGCGTTTTGGTCTACCAACTTCGTGCCCTTTGCAGAGCAGTAGACATGTCCAGTTAGTTGACATGCGGATATTAGAATCAGTTTCAAAAAAACTTTCGTGGAATCAAATTATATTTGGACTTCCCTAAAGTAAACTTCGTTTAATAATTTTGCAACATACGTTTTATGAAGTCCTCGAGGTCGATTTTGTTTACTTGCTCGCCGGTGTCCACAAACTTACAGAACTTCACTTCATTTATTAGATCTTCTACCTACAGAAAATTTGCCTGGTGAAGACAATCTAGTCGAAGTAATATTTATTTTAGAATTCCCGACATAAAGCCATAGATATAAAAAACTAATAAAAGTACAAATTCTTTGGTAGTGTTATACATTTAAAGAACCTAAGACTGACCAATTGAAGCGTTACAAACGCGCTGTGTTCTTAGGCGTTTTACTACGAAATTATTCTTTATAGAACTGCGAACATAATGTTTATAGAACCAAATTTTAGCAATGACGTAGGCAATACAATAAACCAATACATATACAGTAGTTTTTAATCACCTGTTGCTCAGACGGGTAAAATCCCATAGCTCGCATAAGAAAGGGAACTTGATCAAGGTCGACTTGGGTTGATACCAACCTTTCCTCGGTTGTCTCAATATCTTGACTCTGCAGTTGTGCGTAGTAAAAGTAATTTTCCATCTCGGCAAACATTTCCCCTTCCTTTCCGCCGTCTATGAGGCCATAGAACGGAGTAAGTCCGCTGCCACCCAATGCTTCCATTGCCTCCATTGCTCTGTTTATGAAGTAAACAAGTACTGTAATCGTTAACCAACAACTTCCAGTAGGCTGAACCTCCAAGCGCAGTTAACACCACTGCTTAATACAATATTTATGACGAACAAACGTACACGGCCTAGTCAAAAAAAAAAAACACAACACGAACAATTTGACAAAATTAGCGAAATAGTTCAGAACAGTGGTTCTCGCAAGGGGTTATCTAGGGTTGCTGTGTAAGATTTGCTAAACAGAAAACTGAACAAAATTTATATTAACATAAAATTAGGAATAAAAGGAACAAACACATCCAACAAATGAGGAATTCCCAAAAGACTGTTATTTAGTTACCAGCCAATCCCGGGTACATTTGGCGGTCGCTAAGATAATTATATTACCCAAAATCCGAGCCGATGATTCTGCGTTAGCAAGACTAAACTGTTGTTGCGATTTTAGTAATTTCTCACGTTGGTTAAAGTGTTTTTTTTTAGTCATAACACTACAAAACTGTTTTATTTGTGTCACCTACTTAGGCACAATCGACCACATGTGAACAGTCGTATCGTTGCCCCCAGACGTGAAAACATAACGACCATCCATGCTGCATGTAATCTGCGAAACACCTTGAGGATGCGCGATCAGCGACACGGACCGATGAGGATTGCCGTCCAAAGGCAGTAAATGTACCCCTACCTTCTTTTCGGTGGCATACAACATAAGTGACGAATTTGTTCCGTCAAAAGTCGGTGCGATCAACATCCTAAACACAACAAATATCAGTTCAAAGTTTACATTCAACCAATACTGTATACTGTACCAAAAATATGTATATCAGAACAAACTAGGGTACACAATCTAAAAATTGTAGACGAAGGGCATACATGTTCGACTAATGTTAGTTGTGTTTAAAACTGTTACAGAATTCACACAAGCGTTTGATTTTAGAAATACTGTCAGGAATACAGCGCAACCTGGCCAATGCGAGATTGCCCTGTTTATGTAAAAAACATATTTTATAGTTTGTTTTATCCTAGTTAATGCGCTGTGCATACTGCTGCAACATAATTTTCAAAGTAATATGCAAGTCGAAAAACAATATTTTTTGATAAATAATTAATCGTAACTGAGTAGTAAGTTACTTATTAGGACCAGCGGTGTGACATAATATGAAGTCAGGAATGCTAATGATTTTTCTTGTTAAATAGTCTAATCAAATTCGTTGTTCTGCCCTGTCTTTGAAAACCAATGTGTTATCCCGTTAATTTAGTGTATGATTGGGCTTGGAAACTGTTTTTTTTAGGGAGTCGCAACCAAAGAGAGGCTTACGTCATCTATTAAAAATGACTTAAAATTATTCCAAATGAAATAAAAACAGCTTCTGAATACCTGTTCTAGAAAGAACCAACGTTTAATCTACGTTGTTCTAATTACACGCTTACTGGTTTAAATAAGGATACCGGTATACAGTTAGTGGTTGTAACTTGTAAGTGTTGTGTAAACTAACCAGAAACTGGGCAGTAGCTTAATCGCTGTGTCCAGGACACTAAAAATAGAGCAACAAGAATTCAATATGGTATTTGTGATCTTGGGTTGCTAGCAACTGCTATAAACAGTACCAACTAATGGCTCAAAGGCATTGGACGATTAGTATTAGTATAGTAGAACAATACAAACTGAAAAGAAAAATAGTTTGTATAACTAAACCTGGTATATCAATAAATTTATTTGGCCTATGTTGCAAGCTTGCCGTCGCTAGTCTTGTGATGTACACTGTTTTGCCAAAACAGTTTAACCGAGAGTTTTACCCTTTTAACCTTGCAAAGATTTAAAAAAAAACGTTATGTTCCCAATCCGCACGTAATTAGTTTAATAGAATATGCAGAGGTGTTTATAGTGTGCTGCGATTTGGTTGCTCAGCCAGTATTATTGACCAGGTTACCCTCAACAGCAACAACCACGCATTTAAGTTAATTTAAAAGTTAGAAACAACGTTGCACTTTGACGATTCCTTTTCGTTCCCTTGAATTAATTTAGGTCCTTAATAATTTTAAAACAAGATTTTTTTTAAATAAAAAGGTACAAATCAATAAAAATGGTGTGATCCAGTTTAGTAAGATTTGTCTGTTAATAAATCCATAAGTGTTACTGGACACTTTCTCACGGACCCCAGTCTGAGAACGTATGCTGTTCAAGGCTTATAAAATAACCCTTGGTACTACCCCAAGATTTATTTAAGTAGTTGCGTAAATTCATATTGCGACACAACCAAATGCCAGCAACGCATAACGCAATAAATTATTTCGAACACGTGATTAGAGCACGTGGATTTGCGGGAGCATCAGATATTCGTAGTAGAACAACGTGACAACTCTATGACATGTACGCATAGTTTGAGGTGCTCTAAACATAATAATGGAAGGGTCCATGGCCTGAAGCCCCAGCTACTTGAATCCGCCCTGTTTTTTTATGTTTTTTTGTTGATATTTTTTGTGTAAAGGGGTAACTCGAACCGTGTACCTTCTCAGAGAAATAAAAAAAATTGTGCTTCACCAAATTTAAACGATGTTACGCAGGCAGATAATGATCTAACTGGCCAAATGTGGCCATTGGGCCTGAGGTTTAAGTCACATTGTACTAGATTTAGAAGATAATAAGCAAGAAAGAAAAAGGAGAAAAATAAAACACATGGGTCACTGAGAGAGATTAGTTATTATTTTATACTCCTTTACAGGCTGCACAAAAACCTCTCACGGGCCGAGTGTTTGAGACCCTCGACTAAACTTAATGTCGGTCGTTTTGTTCAGACGACATGGTACATATTGATAAGTAGTAGATACTAATACTATATGTTAAAACTAATATTTTTAGCAGCTTATAACTTTTTGGTGCATTGTTTTGGAGATCCACCATTTTGTTGCGGTTTAAGAGCGAATTCGTGCGACGCTGATCACAATCATGGGCTTACATATGTTCGAAACCAGACAATAATTTTAAAAAGTCATTTACGTTTGTATTGTCCTCGCTCCAACTCCCACTGTAAAATACTTTTGGTTAATGCTTTTTGAAAGACAAATTCAGAAAAAAATTGAGTTTCATACTTAAATGACATTTCGTAAAAAATACAGTCCGCGGCTTATTAGCCATGGATTTAGTTGTTATTCAAATTAGCCAAAAACTGTCGGGTCACTCCACAGAAAGGTAACGTATACTGCGAAGTATACCAAGAAAAACAGGCTATGACTAAGCGAAAGTAATATCGGAAACCAACAAAGCGCAATTGCGCATATTATACCTAAAACAGAGAAGAACTGGTATGATATCAACCATGCACAAGTTGTATCAGTTATTACTTTGGCTGCAACATTGGCTTTCTCTTTTATCTATATCAGTGATTTTAACTGGTGTTCCGTGAAAGATCGTCGGGTGCTCCGCAAGGAATTTATTAATTTGACTATAATGTTTCATAGAACCCTAGTTGAAAACCACTGGTTTAACCCAATGGGAGTAAGTTGCTTAGGTGTTATAAAAGCCATCGCCAGATTGAATGTTTCAATGTTTTTTTGCCCCATTTATTGTCCTGTAACAACGAGACTCGTTGTTTGGTAAATGGATTATAATTTCGTATGCCCTTTTCTGCTATACACTAATACAATTCGATTATCAAGTTTAGACACATCCAACCAGGTTGTGTTGTTTATTTAATATATATTTATATATATATATATACAGTATATTACTGCTACAATACTTACTTGTCTCACGCCGAAGTGAATCACAAGTCAAAAATGTGATTGCGGAATCATGGAACAATTGTTACAGTTTCCTACTAATGAGTTTAAAATTTTAAATGCACCAGTTAAGATTTGTTAACATTTGATTACCGAAGCTCAGTTTTGTTAAAAAAATGGATCATTGTGCGACAACCCTTGGAAAATAAAAACGACGCACCAAGGCGTCGCAACGCACAGTTGGAGAACCTCTGGGCCATACCAATAAGGCTACAACAATTTTTACTGTTTACATTCAATTAAGCATAACTGCGCCTTTTTACTACTTACATTTGGGGTGGATAACAGCTACATACGGCTATTTAGTTCGATTATGTCAGCTTACCTTTTTATAGGCGAGCCGTAGGTCGGTCCAAGCAGTGTTTTTCTGCACATTTTAGTGGTGGTGTTCAAAAGTTTCATTTTATACTCGTCGTTAGCAGTGACTAAGAAATCCTCTTTCGTTAGCGACGGATACCAGGCGATACAGAGGGGAACAGCAGACTGTTCAACCCGATCGCAGGACAGAAGGCGAAGGTTGTCTTTGCTGCTAGCCAAAAGATCATATTCCACCTGCAATCAGATTCGGATATAAACATTTACAGTTGTGAACACAGATAAATTGGATCTTAGAAGATCTTCGTTCGGTGTTGCTTTTTAAAGCAGGGATAATTTTTTTGAGCACTTACCAGTATTCTATCTTTTCCAAGAGTCAAAAGTCGATGATGGTTGGAATCCAGGTCAACCCCAAAGAGAATGTCCAATATGGCATCATAATGAGCCTGGTGACGCCCCAAGTAAGACCAGCCGGAGTCCAGATTGTACACAAACACAGTTGTGGTAAACTCGTCGTCCTATAAACAGGGTAGAATATAGAAAAAATGCCAAAGTCATTTTTTTGCACAAGCGCATGGAAAATGACCTTAAAGTGACCTAAGCACTTTTTCTATTGATGGGGATGGTAACATGGAGTGACTGAAGCAAAAACTTTGAAAATGTGTAAAAAATGACTTAGGCAATTTGGTTAGGAGCGTGACGATATGTACAAAATACATTCAGTTTAGCCACTACCAACTGCAACTCCACATGCTCGTAGTCGTAAGGTAAGAACGCCTATGATAACACTGGTCAACAAATTTTTTTTTCTTTCTTGCATAAACTTTGGGAAGTGTTTTAAGGTAAGTTTGGCACTGATTTCCAGGTCGAAAACTTGGCGCATCAAAAGGTTTGGACGGCCTGAGCTGGGGGCTCAAAAGAAAAAAATATCAAGCTTAAGGTCAGTGTCCCAATGGTTTGGAGCCCTAGAAATCAGTAAAATGGCGGATTCAAGTAGCTCCATTCCTTTCCTTTGCGGATCAAGGAGTTTTGTTTAGCGATAGCTTACCCATTTTTCAGAGATTACGTCACAAAGCTACTAACCCGTCGGAATAACACCTAAATGGCCCAAATTAGGCCTATACAACATTTTACCTAACCCCAAACCCTGCCCCTACCTACATCAATACCTTCCCTGATAATTTTAACCCCAACCCAATTTCCAACCCCACCCATTACCCACCAATCACCCCAAACAAGTGCAAACAATCCAGTGCCAAAACTGAGGTCAAACTAGGCCTAGGGTGTCCAAACGTCGACACCAAACCGGCCGTTGTCTCAAGCATTATTTGAATTTAGGACGTATTCCGACAGGTTTAGACCTTATTCAGACGATTTTAATATTATTGTGTCGTGGTTCTTCCGGCGTATTAGGCCTAATTATGTCGTTTGTATTAAAAGTACGGTATAGATTATTCTGCTTTGGGACTTGCTGTCTTGTAGATCTTATTGTGTGTTCTCGTTAAAATAGGTAAGAAAAAGTTTGGCATGGAACATGGCTACGTGGTTCCTGATTTAGACTACTAGATAATTCTAGTTTTCAAATTAAATGAATTAGAGTAAAATGGTCTAATTCTTATACTGATATAGTTTGGAAAAACTCAATGCTTCAATTTTAGTTCTAATCTAATTTTAAAGAGCCAAACAAAATCACAGTTGTTCAAATTTTGATGCCGAAATCTTTATTTATTTTTTTTTTTTTCGGATCTTTATTTAATTTTTGAACGATGGTTAGATAATGAAAATGTAAACAATAGGGAACTATGTATAATAACATTTTCGCTGGGAACCCTGACGCTAATGTTTGATCTGCTGCTAGTGCTTCATATTAAACAAAAAACAATCATTATGGTAACAAAAAACAACCGGATTGGTGACATTATCAAAACGATGTTTAAACATGTGATCTTAATCCCTTAGCTTTATGCAGTAAACAAGAAAATAAATCAAACAAATGGTTAATTGCAACAGAAGTTTTGTTTAATTGTGACGATAAAGGGGCCAGGCACTACCACAAAAAAGTCCGGGGAAAATGGTGTTATAAGACGTAATAACGACTGCGTCCATATTTCTCATGGAGTGCAAAATTTAAAATAGCGATAGACGTTGGAAATTGGTCTCATATTATAGCATATACTACGAGTAACAAATAAAAAGTCAACTGGATCTAATCGATTAGTCCAAGTTGTGACGTCATAAAGGCGTTATAAATAACAAAAATGCTATGAAGGACGTAAAACTTGCAATTTAGCGTAGGAATCTATAGGAGTTGCCCATAGGTCAGCTAAACTCTACAAGCACGAAACATTAATCTGTAACTCAATGATACGGACTCCAGCTATAACACCGAAATAAGAACAACGCCAACGTCGGTGCCCAAACGTCGACACCAAAACGGCTGTCTTGGATATTACTGCATTTTTGGCTTTATTATGTCGTTGGTCCCAATACTATAATATTAAACATTTTTCTGATTTAGGTATTGTTGCTCTTTAGGTCTTATTGTGTGTTCCCAATTATACAAGACTTGACGTCCTCATGACGCCACAGTTTTAAGACAGTATATACAAAACTATTGCTTATATTTAATGTTAAAAGCAAACACGGCAACATCCTAATATGTTATTATTACATTGGTGCCAAAGAAAGTTTTAACGTTTTAGGGGTATCTTGCCGAATCTGAAAATGACATGGTGTTTTTAAATTGGCTCTAATTTTTAAGATATTACATATTTTTGTCCCGAATGTCCCAAAAGTGTAGTAGGCCTACAACTTTTGGCATTGGTGTTCTCGTAATACTACAACTTTATTGAGACCTTATTTGTCTTGTTCAAGCATGTCCATCCTATATTCTTATAGTTTTGATTCAATGCTGGTAAATATGGCAATCGTTAACGCCTTTAGGAACCATCAAAGTACATTTCACAAATTGTTAAGCATAGTACACCAGGAGCCTTTAAAGGGGCTAACCAAAATCAGCTCATTAATTAAAGATTTTTGTGCAATCAAGGCAAGGCTCGAAAAAGAAACATTTTATAGCCTGCCGTTAGGTTCGAAATTACGATCTCGGCCGTTTAAACAGGATGCAGCAGGCAAATCATGAGTTAGAACGCAACTGGTGTTACAACAACGCAAAATAGGAGCATTGCTGGAATACACGTAATATATCGCGCTTATTGCAAAAGGCTGCATATTGTTGTTAGAAGTAAATACCCAATTTAACCTGGACAACGCCGGGTGTTTCGTCTAGTGTTTCATCAAAGTTATTTTTCTCGAAAACAGATTGTTTTATGTAAGTTGTCGCTTAAACTCCAAATTATCTTTTAGATATAGCCTAAGATAATTGGCATAATGAGGTTCATATATGCCAGTACTAACATTCAATAAAAGATTGTGGCCGGAGTAAAAAAAATATGTGTTTTCTTGTTCTATTTTTTATTTTTAGTTTACAACGGACTTCTACAGTTTGTCTTAACTACTTTGTTGCCACCTCTTGCCCCCCTTTTTTGAATTTTTCCCCAATTGACTCTGTGTTACCCTTAGTGTATATTATGTAATATAAGACTAATTTCGAGTGTATATCGGAATTTTGAATTTTGTAGCTCATTACAAATATAAATGAAGCTATTATGACGTCGTTATCATGGGTTGTAGCTGATACAAACCTGAAAATTATGCCACAAGAATGTTGAGCACAAAAAAATCTTGATGATTCATGCATTTTATTATTTTTTCAAACGGTTATTACAATGATGTATTAAGTGTGATGCTTTTATTAAACATTTACAATGTACATTTCTAAACTTAAACTACAAAAAACACGGCATTGTCCTTAGTAAATGGATTTCAAATTAATTTAAAACAAATGCGTGTGTTGAAAACATGTAACATCGTTTTATTGGGATCTGTAAAAATAAACTGTTTGCTTAACTATGTTATACGTACGCCTGTAGCGAAGAACTTCGAATCGAGTGAAAACTTGCAATGAGTAATTGCTTTCCTGGCGTAATGGAAGACACGTTCATCAGCGAGAGACAGTGCGTCAATCAGGTGCACGGCACCGGTTGTCATTCCAACAGCTGATTGAGAAATCGTATGGTTTACAGTGCTTAATGAACTCCTTATTGAACCTCAAATCCGGATGCTTACGTACAGCCAGAACATTTATAGTCACTTGTCTATAGATATCAGGCTACGTTTTGACGAATATAATGAAAGATCACTTTGCATTATACAGGTTAAATATGTATTTTTTAAAAGATGAACAGCGTCTATAGATAAAACGAGGTAATGGTATTTTGATTGTTCAGATGTACCTATTTGCATTCCGTTGTCACTGAAGGTGAGACACTGAATCCTTGTCTTGTTGGTGAACAATCTTGTTGCAACAACACGTCTACAACGAAAAGCATTCATGGTTATATTAACATGTCTAAAATATTTACCCGGCAAGTATAAAACACGTGAACATTTCACAATGGTACTAGTAGGCAGGGCTGCGGTGTCGGTTTGAAACAACCCGAGTCCGACTCTCATCTAAAAAAAGAGTCCGATTCCCAAATCTGACTTAGGAACAGTATATATATATATATATATATATAGATAAAAAACAACTAACGTATACCGCACATACCCAATATAAATAACCAAGTTACTTTCTGTTGTATTTGGTTTTATTATAACTTTAAAGAAAGAAACGAAAAAAGAAAGACACAACAATAAAGCGATTATTTATTCGTTCATACATAGAAATATAGGATAGATTCCACCAGTTCACCTTACATTGAGCTGTGAAAATCAGACAGGATGAACTTTAAAGCGCTGAATGACCGTTCGACTCTAACTTGACTGACTGGTAAACCTGACAGAACCATCGCCAACTCCTGTAGCTCCTCAGAAAGGTATTGGATTGTCCCAAAACGTTTCCCCTTCACTCGACCCAGCTCTTCCATGGCCGTTCAGGCCTGTTCCACTCCTTTCCCTCCCGTCGCGTGTCTCAGCTGGGCTGTAGTGACGGCTTTAGCTTGTCTATCGATAGCCATATTAAGTTCATCCCCACTAGAAGCAGTGAAGAAGGTATATACAGGTCCATCGTCAACTTTACTGTAAGATTGGACTGCTGCAGCTGATTCGAAGGCGACGCATTATTTCCAATGCAACCCGCCGTCCTTTTTATCGCTTAACAGAAGCCGGTACCGCAAGTCGAGCGACACAGCTGCTTGTAATATTTCATTATTCTCCAACACGGTAATTCCTTAAGCTTCAGACTGTCCAATATCTTTCTTGCAACAGCGTGTGTTTGCCCCAACCGACCGAGCTTCGTTTTCAAGAAACACCATTCTTTTAAAAACGTGCTGGGAGTCAATTCTGCGGCTTGCAACCGTCCCGTTACGTTGTAGGTTCTTCCAAAAGGCCCTTAATGGTGGCGACCCGTTTCCACTTTTGTTCAGACATAAACAGAGCAGGGGCCGCGGCGCCAACCCCTTCGACGACCAGACTCATGAGCAGGAGACGCTGCGGCATAAGGTACGTCGTAATCCACCTTGCTTCCATATCTCGAGTCGCTCGAAGGCCACACGTTTTCTTCAAGATTTTTTTTTACTACAACTCGTACCCTGCTTCCTGTGGTCGGCTAGCCTTTCATGGTACACCTATCCCCAACTGCAGTATTACACAACGCATGTGATAGCTTGAGCCATCGAATTACTCGTTTCTCACAGCCAAATAGAAACCAGCCTTCCACGCAACCCGACTTTTAACTCTTGGATTCTTGCGATGGCTTCGCCGGTGGTGAGATTCCAGATAGCAACTCGGTCTAAAGCAGTGGGCGGCCCGCCAGTAAACATCATCCGGTCCGCAAACTAATTTACTAGCTGGCTACAAGGCAATGTCTCATATTTTAACTATGTTAACTACCGGTATACAAAAATACATAAAATGTTAGCCTTTCGCGGCAATCGTATTTGCCTTTGTCACTAAATATAAATTTCAAATCATGTCATGTGAAGTCGGTTAACTATAGCGCACAGCACTTGGCTAAGTATGCAATACATCTTTTAAGTAACGAAAACCCGTGACCTTTGTCAATTGAGAATAACTCCCAAACGTAAAACTTTAGGTTGCAGCAGCAATTGCTTAGACTTGCTTAAAAGCGTCATGTTTAAGCAAATACGTAATCCCGGTGCTAAACTGCTTCAACGTGAGAAAAATCCTCATTGAAAAAACAAATGCTTACTGTTAACTACTGCTATAAACGCAATATTTCGCAAACTCTGCTAAGTATTGCGTGGGTAAACACATTGTAAGAAGTCATTAGGCTTTGGCCTCAATCACTATCGCTAACAAACGGCTTAAAAATAAAAATGTAATTCTTCGTAAATTTGCGAACTCTACCTAAATTTTACGCGTAAACATGCATCAATAAGTTCCTAAACATAATAGTCTTAGTTGGAAAAATTTTAATTTTACTTTATGAAGGAAATGTACTTAGTTTTATTTTTTTATTTCCCGACAGGTAAATTAAACTTGGACTATATTTTACTTACTGCGACAACAAATGCGATATTTTGCGAACTCTGCCTAAATTTGGCATTGTTAAACTTAAGTCTTTACTTGGAACGTTGCACACGTTTGTTAGCATAGGTTCTCAACCGGGGGTCCACAAAAACTTTTCAATATACCTATATTAAATTAACTAACGCTTCGGCTTGGGATACATGCTTAAACACAATCTTGGTAACATTGTACCATGTTGTAAATCGCATTGACTGTGACGTAACATTTCCATTGTGATGTAACACAAATATATTGTAAAATGAATGGGCGAACATCTTGCCACACACATCTCACAAACTTTCTCTTTTATTATGTAGATTGGCGATATACTACAAGAATTTACACTCTTATTAACCGATGTGGTAACCTAATATTGTCAAATGTGTCCCTAAAATGACCTACACCTGGTATGGAGGTAGGTTCTGCCTAGTTTTACCTATTGCGGCTTTTACAACTTACTTGTTTTCGTAGTCCCATAGTTTAAGTAAACCTGCATAACTTCCAACACAAATCCAAGACCTACAACAAAATAAAATTGGTTTAAAAGATCTGTTTATACTTATTTTTACATACTCTTTTACTATGTCAAAACTATGTTTTTATACAGATGTTTTCGTAAGACTTTCGTTATCTGAAGTTTTGTACATTATACTTTTCAATTAAAATAAACAATACTAAATTTAAGATATCAAGTTGCAATTTTTTAACAAAAGGGTGGATGGGAATTTGAAAACTATTGAAATTATGTAACCATTTTGTTTACTTAAGTTCATTTTCTGTTGTATCTTTTGCATGCTTTGAAAAAGTTGCACAAGCTTAAAGCCTAGCCCCCGAGCAAATAAAACACGTTAAAATGGGTTAAATACCATTTTGGGTCTTTTTTTTTTATTTTTGTTGGCCTCAGAGTAAATCTTATAATTCAAGGGTAAGGGTATTATATACCGATAAAAATTTCCGCAATTATTTTTAGCATAAAAGGTCAATTCTCGAAAAAAATTGATTGGTTGGTTATAATAAAAGTCATTTATGGTACTACAAAAATGGAGTTTCCGACTCTTTATCTAAAGCTTGCCCCTCGATTAGTAGACTTATTAGGCCCCCTTTGTTGTGTTTGTTTTTGCAAGGTCACAGATTTTAACAGGCATTAAAAACGTTGATCGTTAAATTCGGTTTACAAGAGGATGATTAACAGAATCTTAAGCATAATATTTAGTTCTCTCTGTGGTTTCTTTTGATTATTTTCAACCTACCCCAGCTGATTTTCCGACTGGCTCGGAGAAGTAATTCCTTGTTTGATTGTCAGCTACTAAAATGCCAAAGTGTTTTGTTCTCTGAAGTAGGCTCAGTCATGTTGACATAAATACTTTAACTCAAATAAACTTTAAATTGTACAACTTATCTAATAGCTTGAGAAGAGCACCGCTTCTCACAGCAATTAGCCAGCAAGGTCTAAAACTTTAAATATTAAGATGCATTTAAACGGCATTGTCAGTTTATCTGTACAAAGAAATAGTAAAAAATCACCTCCGACTCTATCGAACACGGAAAAAGCGCTTAAACCACGAGCTAAGGTAGTCAACAAAAGACCGCATACACTATAGAAAATCTTTTTACGAACTATCGACAACTTGCGCACACCTTAGCAGTGCAACAGGTTTGTGAACGTCATGCGGCAAATGCGCACTCTGTGGTCACTGTGGGGGACACAAAGGAATGGTTGGCGTATATTGTAACCTGGGGGCTACAGGTGAGACCATAGCGCTTCGGCAAACCCTCTTGTTGTAAAAACCATAAAATTGTAAATACCATGAAATTTACGTTGCCACGTATAACATCTACTCCGTCCAGTACGTTGGTCAACCCAAGAATAAGTTTTCTATCAGATGGAACGCACACCGAGCGACATGGAATAAATTTAACCCAGCGACAACCGACGACAACCGACGACAACGGAGCTCTGCTCCATCATTATGCAACCTAACATTGCGAGAAATAAAGAAACACTCTCATATTGCCAAATATTTTACGGTGAATTTTTTGAGGAGCCAGACAACAGCAAGCTCGATGAATGTGTGGCTAAATGGCTCAAACTGACCAGAGCCTGAGTTAACATTCAAAAAATGATATTAATCCACATTTGGTGGCTCTTTTGCATTATTTGCAGTTTTGTGTTTTTCTTTTTTAGTTGTGCGTTGTACCACTCTATTTCCGGTTTGTGAGATTTATGCAGTTTCCTTATCTGTTGCTTTGTTTTGGCTTTCCACCGTCTGATCGTCATTCGGTTTTCTTATCTACCGTGTTCGTTACGTCAGTGATTCACATACCACTTTCCTCTGGACCGTGTTTTTCTCAGCGACCGCTTCACGTGTCATGCTCCTTTCTTTTTTACTTTAGTGGTTGGCGTAAAACGCAGCTTGTCTTTGTCCATGTTAGATTGTTAATCTTGGATGTATTTTCTTTTTTTATTTACATGTTTAATATTGTAATATTTATACTATTTATTTGTACAGAAAAACTGACATTGTCATTTATTTATATGGCAAAATGCATATTTATATTAAAAGTTTTATACCTTGCTGACTGATTTACCACTTCGGACAACAATTAAAAACTTTAAGTACTTTTATCGTTAGCATTATGTGCTTTGTTGGAGGGCAAGGTCTGCTGTGGAAACACATACTAAACTTTGTATCTATTGACCAGATAACCTAAGTTTGGTTGTTTCACTTTTGAGACAAGCCAAACAGCTTAACATATGAATATACTGTAATACATTATACAAGCAAATTAGTTTTTGCCTAAACTGGTTCATCGACCAGGTTTGTATATAGATATTTCAACCACCTTACAATTTATCTTAACAAACTGACTTGGTTGGAGAAGCGGCAATCGCATGTATAGCGCCGTTATGCTCCTGCATCACGGGAATAACCTTGGAACCGTCGGTTTGAAGGTAAGCAATCTCTGCTGAGCGACTGGAAACTGCAAAGTCTTGCATCACGAAAGGACCCCCTTTCAATGTGGCATCGATAGGAAATCGTTTATACTCTGTTGATCTAAGAATAAAGTATCCAACTGTATTCCTCAAATACGCTATGGACTATATGTTGTTTTTAGACAACCGCACCTCACAGATTTGTACCACACTATTACAAAAGGAACACTAAGTTTTTTATTACTCCTTATACATAATTTAGAGTGTTTGTCTATAATATAGACTCTATATTATATTCTCCTGTGTCTTTGTCTGTGTGTTGAAACAAACAACCTGCCAACGTGATAAAACATCTTCCTATGAAGTTAGCGCGCAAGAGTACTTTACATCTAAACCAGGGGTTATTTAACTAGGGTCGTTTTTTTGCGGTAATTGTTACACATTAGTGAATGTCAATCATTTGACTCAAGGCAATGCAAGTTTTCTCAAGGCAATGCAAGTCAAGTTTATATGGGGATAAGACCACGGCCAAACGCATGTCTTATTTTTTATGGTGTAAAACATTCAAACAAAATTATGTGAGCTTACTTCACCTGCCTTATTTCAAACAACGATATGTATGTTAACCCCAAACAATCGTTTTAAACTGTTTTCGCCACTTTATTATTTTCTAAAACATTGCTCTTCAATCTTTGTGCCGCGGTGCACATTTAACAGCTTATTAATAACTTGAAAAAAAAAAACTAATAATTAATCGTTTGGTAAAGTGATTATACTGCCTCAACTGTGCCCTAAAAAACCGAATGATTTCCATCTATGTCAAGATAAACGTAAATTGTTACTGTTTGTGTCCTCATCTATTTACCCTTCATATATTTTTTGCAAGTTGCATACCCTAGCTTTGATCCAGCATACAATTGGGTATACTATTTAGCAGGGGCGTCAAATGATTTCAGCCATGATCCACCACAGCCAAGCCTGATAACAAGATGATCCACTAAATACAAATAGTAAACATATTGGACATGCTTTAATTCTTAGGCTACATATTAATAACTTTGTTAAAGTCAAAAGTCAAGTGTGCTACAGATGCAAGATTGTTTCAGTGATAAAAAATTATGATTTGGTTTGGAAAAATAATGAGATCTCACAACAGCATTGAATCAGGGCTTTTCATCCCTTATTAATCTCAAAAGCACATAAGGATGAGCACTTGTGAGTCTCGTTTTTGTGGCCCGAAAAAAAAATAAATTTAAAGCATTAATTTCAACACTGACAATTGGCAACCAGATGAAAATACTGTAACTGTTTTTCAAGATTATTGGAAGATCTACATAAAAAGTTAAAAAAGATCTGGAACCGGATCGAGATCCGCCATTTGAACACCGCCGCTATATAGTATATGCTACCCGGTAAAAAAGCACTGATATTCTAATCTAAACAGTCTTAATGTGACATGCCACTGTAAAGCCCTGTTTTAGTGTCAAACAACTATTTCAGCCAACAAACTAATTTCGTGTTAACATTATTGCTAACAATTTAAATACTCATATAAATAAGTTGTTCAAAATCAATTTATCTTTGAACACATTTGCAATAAATTTTAGTTTCAAACGTGGCAACGTCTGCTTTGTTAAAAAAATTAGGCAAAAAGCAACTAAGTAATCGATTCAGGATCACCAAATTTATTAATTAGTTTAAATGTTGAGATAAAAATCACTTCACTTTATCAGTTGTTGGTTTTCTGTAAATGCATCACAAGTTTTGTGGTTGCGTTTTTGCTAAGCCTTTTAGGCAGAACAGACACCCTGGCCTTTTTTACCCTTTAAATTTAAGATCAACCGAAGTGAATCCAAGACCTGATTTTCATTATTAGACATTAAATTAAACTGGTAAACATACCAACTTAGCTAAAATCTATGTACTATAGTCTATAATTAAGGTAACTTTTCCACTTTTTTTTATGAACTGACTTTAAAGTTTTCCTTCACCAACGAAAGCGTATATGGCAAAAATCACATTTGTACAGACAGAGCTTGTTAGTATATATATATGACAGGTGTGGCAATTTGTTTTTAAAAGGTCTAAGCATTGAAAAATCAATCTATTTAACGGCCAGGCAAAAATCAATAGCTTTTTTTTGACAACCTTTGTAGAAGTGAGGTTAACTTACAAGTGTATTTTATTGAATAACCACCCGATCCGTTTAGTGCATTTCTAAGCAAAAAGGTCTACGACAAATTAGGGCATCCAATGGCAGAAAAGTCTAGACTTTTAGACCTCAAGGTCCTGGCAATGCACTAATTTGGACCTTTAGGTAAACTCCCGGCGTAGATAAATTGAAAATATTTGTTGAACATTCACAAAAGATTACAAAAAGTGAGAGATAGTATTAATAACACTTGACCCACCCTAACCCAAACGCTAACCCGAACCCTAACCCAAATAATGTGCGTTAATGTAATAATTATTTGAATGCTGGTGAAAACGCCCAAACTCGGGTGGGCATAAGTTTCTCGTCTATGATACCATAGGATTGTTACGTCACAAATTGAGGTATTGGAGCCTAAAGCGTTTATGTAATTATTAATTCAATGCACATTATTTGGGTTAGGGTGCTGGTTAGCGTTTGGGTTTAGGTAGGTAAAGTATTATTAAACTTAATCTTTTGAAGCACATTGTTAAGTCAAATTAGTGCATTGTTCGAGACCTCAAAGTCTAAAAGTCGGACTTTTTGATCCTTTGGATGCACTAATTGCCGTAGACCTTTTTGCTTAGAAATGCACTAATTTCTAACGGATCGGGTGGAATAACATATTCTAAAATCAAGATAAAAACGCTTTTTTTGATAAAAATGTGGTGTGTAAAACGAGCGACAGGTAATTTGAATGGCTTTGCAGGCTGCAAAAAGTAACATAAAAAGGGGCAAACTCAAAATATTAGGATATCTCTGAGATCTGTGGAAGAAAGCAGATGGGTCTTTAGGCCAATCATGGGCATAACATTTACTTCGTAGTAGTTTGTACATTAGTAATTGAACAAAAACTGTATTAGTAATGTGCTCGTGGACATAACCTTACACAGATTTAAATGAGTTGGCGGAATCAGAGTTGAGAGACACTGTTCTACAGGCATCAATACATTTCACTTAGACTTTCATCAAATAATATATTGTTAGGTTAAAGATATACATAATAATCCTTACTGAAAGAAAATAAAAAATTAACAAAAAATAATCCCCTGCCTACACGATTTGATTATTTTGCAATCAACATTAATAAAACAAATATATTGTATCAATAAAAAGGAATGATTCTGTATCTAAATCTTTTTAATCGAATTTAATAATATAATCGTTAACCTACATTTCATCCTTTACACAACTAAATGAAATTCCGTTGATTGGTCCAACGTTCAGATGCTGGTACCAGTTGAGCAAGTTCAAGTTCTTGTCAAAGAAGCGCACATGGCCAGCTACATCACCAGTGACAATAAGCTCTCCAATTTGTGTAAGAGCTGTTAAACTTTTGTCTTTCACTCTCACTAGCTTAAGAGGTCGATATCGAAAACAGAAGGCGTTTTCTGAATCAGATAAAATTTGATTTTATACATAGTATATTAATAATAAACTTGATAACAATGGCAATAGTTTAAGTGTAACAGGTAATTTTAAAAAAATGCATAACATAGCTACTTAAGATTTAATATATAGCCTATGCACAGAGAAGTTAATGTTACCAAGTCAGTTAATTTTGTGATAACATTACACAATGTTTGAACTTTACTTATTGATCCTTTGTTAAAAGCGGAAGTCCATACGACTATGTTTCCCAATGAAGTGGCTGTCAATGCTCTGTTCATGTGACCATCCTACGATAAAATGTATAAATGTCAAAATGTAGGCTTTTGATTAGATGTGCACATGTCAGCATGTGTACTTTAAAATGTGCGCACATCTAAACGCCAACTTATTCCACAAGTAAGATTACCTGACTTGACTTTTGTATGCCAACTTTAATGAAAATAAAAGAATCATTTTAACTTTTCTATTGTTTCTAGCAAATTTTGACAACATAATTGCCTTATTTCATTTATGAAGATATCAATAATTTTGGCCTTTTTCATACAAGTTTTTGGCTTTAATTATAGACAATTGAAATTATTGTGCCATATTTTTAACAAACAGCTAGGAGGAATCAATACCTATCACAAATCTTTTATTAAAATAAAGTTAACAAATGGTCACTATATAGAAATGCACTAAAGTTTTATAACGTTCTCAATGCGCAAATGTCTGTCCTAATTTGTATTCACAGTTTAAAACAACTAAACACAAAAAGCTTTCAATTCTAGTAAAGTATATGCGCAAGGGTTAGCTCTACAAAACTTTTATGATTTCCTGTTAAAAAATAACCCAGTTGTATTGAAAACACACCTGCATGCAAGACTTAATGTACACCATCCAATAACTGACATTTTAAGGCATTTACTTATTGCCTTCCTGTGTATTAAGGGTGATTGTCAATTTATAAAATTGTGTGCTTTAAGAAAGCACCTGTAAATATTTTTCTACTGTAAAACAAGATAGTCAAGATGAAAAACAAGCATAAAGGTGTTGCCATTCTTATCATTGAACTTCTAAAACCTGCCATATGTCTATGACAGTGGTTCCAAACCGGGGTGACTTTTCTAAGGCTAAAGGATAGGGAGAGATATTTGCGATTCTTAAAAAAAATTCCTCTGGAAATTAAAAGCAAAATAGACATCATGTAGTTAATGTATATTTCATGTGTCTAGTTACGTAAATATATATTTACTATTTATTCTATTCTTTACATTCCTAATTTATTTCAGTGCAAAACTGTGTCAAATTATATACTAACAATTTAATGTGTGTTACTACGACCAGAAATGTAAGGGCTACAAAAGAATTAGGCCAACCAACATTTAGTTAATATAATGCTTGCGAAAAAGTAGGCCAAACAGGTGCTAACAGAAACATGCTGATAATTTTTCTGACTAAAAACAGTATTGTGTTCCCCCCACTCACAATGCGAGATTAGAATAGTTTTAAAAAAATGCAACAACTTGTTGTTATTTTTGATATATTTGTTACTTTTTTTTATCTAGTTGTTCATTTAAGTTATGCAATATGGCTTTAAACAACTGTTAAATAATTCACATTAGGTCATATGTACGAACAGGATGCAACAGTCAATGGTGCTATGGTAGTTTTCTCTGGGCTAGTGTAGCTCACTTGCTAGAGCAACAGACCTAGAGGTTGTGCGTCCAGTATGGAAGAGGTCAAAACAGACTAAATTTAAACAAATATTTTAATAAAACATCAGGATATGTTCCCAAAATAAATAAAAAAATTATGAAAATATTTTTTGCATGACTCCCGCACACACTTCACACAACTCCGACGATAAACAGAAGGTAAGATATTTATCATAATAAAATTTAACCTTCATGTGAAAGAATGCAATAGTGTGAAGATTTTGGCAAACAGCCAAAAATAGTTTATGGTCACAATTAAGGCTTTCTGTTTTCATGCATGCTAAGAATGCATATTTATCCAATAGTTGAGTAAAACCAAATTTTAACATCTTACCTGTTATAAGACAACAAAAAACTTTTGTATGAACTTTTTCTGGCATTCACAACATACAAAATAACTAGCCAGTAATAGTATGTTTTTACAATTTGTTTAAGGTCATATTTAAAACATATGTGATAAAAACATGTAAAATAAACATGTCACTACTTATTCACTGTGGCTTTTATTAAAACTTCTAGGGCCATAATTACCTGAAATATTGACTGGCTGAACAAACCAACTCCTCGATTAAAAACTGAATCTGACAAAAACGGGGCATCCAATATCAATTCTCCAGACGCCTAACAAAAAAAGATAAATTTGCGTCAAAAATAAGGAACTTAAAAAATACATTCAATTTTTTATGTTACATATTTTAGCAACTTTTTTGCATAAAAATATACTTTATGATCAGCCACCTACCCAAGAAAAGAAGATTACTTGTGTTTCACTGTTGGTCACAAACCGTACATTGTCGTCACAATGAAATCTGGAATGTGTTTGAATACCATGCGCTGGATTAATTTCCCGCTCGTACATTGGTCTTTCACCATTGATAGTCCAATTCCATATACACACCTAGCAGAAAATATACTGATATACTGATAATAAATAAGTATGTCAGCCAGGGTTATGTAGGTTGTAATCCTAATATTTTCTCAAAACATTGTGCTCTTCATTAGTGAGGGTTATTTGTTAGGGATGGGGTTACGCTTTAGTGTAGCATAATGTTTTTGTGATGTAATAATTTATTTGTGACTTAGGAATACACTGTCGTTTATGTTGAACATAATAAATTAGGTCAATTTATATGCAGCCTAAAATACTTGCTTTTCCAAACATATTAATTCATTTAAAAAGGTGTGACTAGGTGTAAAAAAGCTGCTGTGCCCTGACGATTCAGTCGTACTGCCAAAGGATGATGGCTAAGTGTAAATTAATAGTAGTAGAACAAAATCTTTATGGGCTTACCCTATTAAAAACATTTAGTTCAAGCATGGAAAGGTTAGCAAAACTACCCAACTTGTACCTAAAAAGGATTGTCACAAATTTAATTATCGCAGCCCTTTTGTCCCGGACTATTGAATGATGCATTTGGCCGGGGAAACTGCTATTTTAGATTGACTGACTCGGTTTCCTTGGGGGATAAGGCTTTGTGTGACTTTTGGAACCTTCGTTTTTTTTTCACGCCGTGTGATGTCTTTGTACGGGATTATGGCTATTTTGTTTTTCTGTGGTATAGCGTCAGCATTCATCGGGTGGATAACGGGAAGATATTGCACATTTTCAGAATTTGCAAATGTGGTTAGAGACAATCTGTAGCGTAATGCGAACACTTGGTTGCATGTGTGTTTGTCTTATACCGACTGCTGTACTATAAACGTCTTGCATGACAACATAAAGTCAAACCTTATACAGAGGAGATACTTTGGGGATTGTGCCACAAACTAGTTTGCGCAAGGATGAAGCAGAAAAGTACTTCAATGATTTGTTCTTGATGCTTCGAAATCTGCTGAGTTAAGTGTTGATAGTGTATAGCCGAGGTTGTATATCAAAATTGCAGCGTACCTAAGGGTTTTTTTCAGCCTTGAATTGCACTACATTCTTTAATATGATGAGCGATTTTGGCTACCCGAATACTTCTGATGTGATACTAAACGTATTTAGCACAATTATGGGAACTGATAACCAACAGCAATTTATTACAACAATATAAACTGTTATAGACTCAATGTAAAGAACTGATTATAATGAATAATTTTTAACTGCCATTTTAATTTGAAGACATTGAGTAGTCAAAACATTTAAACTGTTGCATCCTGCGTAATTTCATACTGAAACATCATACCTTCTGTGGACTACAGGCACTCAATGTCACAATATACTTTGCGTCTGGTGACATAGCAAGAGATAGATACCCTTCACCTTGTATATCAAACATCGTTTGGACAGGAACACTAAAAAAAAGAATTGTTAAAATATACTCAAAAAATAGTTCAAACCAGAAAAAACGATTTTATACGAAGGTTTATAACTGACTAAAACATCGAAATAACAATACAGTGCAACTAGGGCTGTGTAATCCTTTTTACCAACAGCCCAACTTACATAATATGTAAGTATTATCAAGATTAGGTTAAACTTTTTTATGTTTACTTGAAGCTCTGGTGTTGCTCTTTCTATAGAACTAACTGAACATTACTAATACTATAGTGCCATGGCACCTTTCACATACTATATTTTTAAATTAATCTTATTTGAATTCCTTATTATGCTTTATTCAGCAAGAGAAATATTTATCCCTTAGGTACGAAACAGGCCATGATATTTCAATGGTTTGTTAAGGGAACTTTATTTAAACACCTACATTTTTTAACCTCTTATGATGTTTTGCCATTGTAGGAAGGCCTGTGAAAATATTTTGATGCAGCCAATGCCTTATGTCTCACTACAAGGTAAAAGATTTTCAAATTTTAATACTTGTTTAGATTCTATTTCAGTTGTACATTCGCTTGTAAGCAAGACTGGAAACAACAGGTGTCATCAAGTTACTTGTTTTGTTATGTTGTGCAATAATTTTGTAGTAAAAATGCTGAAAATGTTTGAACAATAAAGCCCTAGTAATAAATATATGGACTTTTAAAATGACAGAGGATAAACATCTCCTAGTGTGTATTACCTTGCCCAGTTGGATGCATAAGTTTATAGTAGCTAAATGTTAAAAAAGTAAAACTAATTGAATCAATGGATAGCTGTTTTTGAAAAATACTAATAAATATACTACAGATAATGGTGAAGCAGTGGTAGAGGCTAATACAACACCAACTTACACATCAAAAATCAAAAGTGCAACAAGAAAATTTGATATGAATTGGTAAATCAAAGGAAGTATATGATTGAGGCACATTTGTTTTGCCAAAAGTAATCAGGAAACATTGTAAATTTAAAAAAATATCGTTAATAAATTATTCTACCAGCTTCATTTCAACGATATTTGTCAAAACGTTGAAGATTTTTATGAACATTTGTACTGACAAAGCTGCTGCAATAACAAGACATACAGCTGTGTTTCCTGTAAGAGTGCGATCTGCAATATAACACTTAGCTGTTACTTGTACATATAATTCACCGAGAGGCCATTGTACCTCCTGATCTAAAAGCTTCATTGTGCAAGATTTTGTAAAAGTTATTAACTTGATAAAGAATATTGTATTTCAGTTTGGAGCTTGTTTTTAATTTTTGTTTGTATGGTTCAATACATATCACAAATATATATTTCGCAGTGTTTAGGAAGGGTTACAAAAAAAATTTAGGAGAGAATTGAGTAGTTCATTAACCATAACAGGGATGCCTAATTTGGTTTCACAAAAAAACAATTTATGTTCAGCATCACAAAAACTCCTTTGTACCTAGTTGTACCACTAAAAAAACAGTACCGAAAAATTCAAAAAAAGAAACAAAAAAAATGTGGTTATCTGACCTTGTGTATGTGTCCCATACAATAACACAACTTCCGGGGCCTTTGTCAGCAGTCACTAACCACCGTTTGTCAGTGCTACAATCCATGCAAGTTAATGTGTTTCCCTAAAACAATGAAGTATTGAGATTATGTTGAATAACAGTAATTAAATACACATATAAATAGACAGTCTTATAAAAAAATATATATTATGGCCAATTGACCAAGATGTAACAATTAGCATGTTTTTTAACACTTTTCAGTAACTTCCTGTAAACTTTCAAACAGTGGGCAACCATGCATATCAATGAAATAATTAAAACTACAATTTATGTTTGAATACCTTTGCAGCCCACTAGACTAGGGCCTTTGCCCACTGGTTAAAAAGCAATGTCATAGCATGAAATCAATAAAAGTTGTTATTTGGTGAATGAGAAACTTAAAAACTTACATGGCCTTGTAGTATCTTTTGGGTATTTTTTTTGTAGTCAAACATAACAGCAGTCTGTGCTGCAGAGTACACAACAGTTGTACGCTTCTGATCACTTAAGTTGATACATGCTATATAACGATTAATTCCAAATGTCCAACGAAGACAGATTGGTTGAGTGTCATCTATTGGGCTGAAAATAAGATTAAAACATAAATTTTTACTTTTAGTATGGTAAATGAATTATAATAAAAATGCATGCTTTTATTTTAAATTCACTGGGAATTAAATCTGACACTCCTAGTTTGTGCCGAGGTTAGTTGCCTTGACTCCAATTGTTATTACAAATATATATAAGACTTCAGTTATTGATCCAATCTGGAACAAAACAATTTTCTGCAAACCCCTTTTTCTGTTTTTTATTTTAAATAAAAAGTGTGTCCTAAGTGCACCTAATTAAGAATGTTTTTTCATCTTAAAGTATATTTCAATTGGTGAATGCAGTAAAATACTAGAAAATCACTTGAAGAAAACATTATTTTAAACTAAGATTAGTGCCATTAACTTATTAAGGACAAAATGAAAACAAGTTAATTTGCATGATTGCATCATCGATTCAACGAGGAATGTATAAAACCGGGGCCTTAAAATCGGGTTTGTGAAGGGTTAACAATGGCAAGAATGACTTACTGAGAAGACCCGATAGGCAATCCATTGGTCAATCCATCTTATTTGTTTACCCTACATTTATTTAGTATGTTCACCAATATTAATATCTTTATTGAAGCTGCTTTTTATTATGTAGGGCTGATATTAAATTGAAAATTGCACTTGTACATCATAAAATCATTTCTTTAAATTTTACAGAAATATATATTTGCCTCTTTCAAGTTTTCAGATATGATTTTATGTTATATATATATAGCTGTTTTTATAAAAAGTGTCTAAACATCTTCTGAAGGAAAAGCAATAATTTTTCTTCACATTTTATTATCTGCAAGAGATTCCTTACATTCAAAAGTAATTCAGCTTTCTACGTAGGTGGCGTTAACATATTTCCTATATTGACGACCTTGATTGTTTAACGGACTATGACAGTTTAGGACTTTTTACCTGACTTCAGCAATAAGAAATTAAATTAACATTATTGTAGGAATAAATTACAGGTTGAAAAAAAAAAAGAAATGAGATCTAAACAACCACCTCTAATTTTCCCAACTAATTTCAAGCCTAATGAAATTCTAACACTACCCAAAAGCCAAAACACACACAAACAGTGTTATGCCGAAAATGAGTCGCCTAAACATCAAAACTAAATTGGCTTATGCCAGACCGGTGACCCTCAATCGCCCCATAACCTTTATCTACAGTTTTAGATGTCATTAGGTCATTTGGGTCTTATTTTGATGAGTTTAGGATTTACTTGAACAAGTTTCCGATGAGATTGGTTTTTATTTCATCATAGATATTACCACTATATCGTTTCTTGTTTTATATTTTAGGTTTAACAACAAATAAATTATGGTTAAGGTACTTGTCAATGGGCAGGTGGTTGTCAACTAGCACTCTTTTTTCTTTCTACGTAATGGCTATACATGCTGTGTCCTAGCGATATTTTTGCGCAGTTGATAGCCGACAGTGGCCACAAGAGGCAGTGGCTGTCTCACAGTAACATTGAAACAAACATTGGTTCATGCTATTTGACAACCTTTTACATCTCACTATTAACAAAATACTTTTGTTTGGAATTTTAGTTGGGGTTTTGACAGGTATCATTTTTAGCCAGATTAACATTCACCAACCAGTAAAACTCAGTTGCAGCTTACCAGCCAACTATAGAGTTAAACGTCAGGCCCAATACACAAGACGCGGTAGGTAACAATTATGTAAGCCAAAATAATTTGACGGAAATTTATTTGGGATAAAGTTAATACCTCTTTTGCAATTAGACCACATTATGGCTTCTAACTATGATACCCGAGATTTCTTTATTTAATTCTATATTTTTAAGGGGTACACCATACATGCAAATAGCACATAAAACACTTTGAGAACTGGATTAAATCCTTTGCTCTGCAATTTGTGTTTTGCATTTATACGAGGTGTGACGGTTTGTGCATTTTACTTTTATTTTAGTACATCACATTTGTAGGGTGCTTTTTCAAATGGTAATATAACTAAGAATAGTAAAATTAACAGACTTAAATCATATGCAACCATTCACACTACATATATATGACCAGGTTTCCGAACATTAAAATAAATTAATATATATATATTTTTTTTGTTTTGAAAACAGGTTAATATGGTAATAAATAAATTATTGTATATATTTTTTTTTAAAAAGGGTTAATATGCAAGATAAAAAAGTAATAGGTTACTTATTAATCAAAACAGCTTATATTGTAAGTATTTCAGTTCTGTAATAGCTAATTTATTTGGGGCAAAATTTTGCATGTAAAGATTTTTTGAAGTATTAAAACACATGACATTTAAAATAACAGTTTTTTGCATTCAATTGCTTGAATTTAGTACTCAGTGAAATCAACTTAATCTATAGTATAACAAAATATTATTTAAAATGCTCAACTTAACTTTTATTGAGTTTAAACTTACTTAGTGTCGGTTACATCAGCAACAGTAGCGGTAAGCACTTTTGAGTATTCCTCATGTTTTTGACAATTTAAGTCACTTTCAATTTTTCTCGCATTGTCATTAGGTTGTTTCTCTGGAGACCGGGCAACTTCCACATCTACAGCCGATCTATACCGCTCATCTTGGTCCTAAATTAAACCCCTTAAACTTTTTATACATTTTTTCAATAGTCAAAAATCTCAAAATTCCTGCTACCTGGTATTGCTGGAGTTCGAGTTTAGTGCCAAAAAAATAGCATTCCATAAGAAACACTGGCCAAGTCAACATAACAAAAAATGTGATTAAAATACACTGCTATTTGCTAACTCTGACGTTTATCTTTAAAATACCAAAAAAATAATGCTGCACATTGAGCCATTGGGCCAAATTGTCCCATCAAATGGGAAAACAAATTACAAGGTCAAGTAAGATTAGCATAAATTGCAATTTCTTTATGTAATTAGGTAGATTAAATCAGCAAAATGTACAGTTTTATGTAAATAATAAGATAATACTAACTTAAACATATATTCTATTTATTAATCACTTGCTTTGAATCATTTTAATTGAATATTAAACGTTCAAGAAAACTTATATTTGCTCTTTGGGATACAGATAATAATCATGTCATGGGCCTGGGCCTGGCTTTGGACCTCCCTGAGTTTGGGTTTTGACCCCCATTTTATCTCTGTCATCGCTTACTTTGAGAACCAATAAACAACACCTCAAAAAATACATAATATGAATATTTGAGAAATCAAGAAGATCAAAGTTATACATTCATTCTTGCATCACAAAAGCAAAACAAAAAAAATTGATATGATTTTCTTAATTTCCATACATAACTAATAATAAATTTACAATCATTGTTGGACATAGCACAAAAAATAATGACAAGCTTTGACATGTTTGTACATATAATATAACTTTATCCAAACAAGTCAATGAGGAAAACAACAAACTTGGGAGAAGAGATAAGTCAAAAAATCTTCTCAAAAAAAAAAAAGTAATGTAAAAGCATTTATTAAGTTTAAACAGCAGAATACTCTAGCAATTTAGGTCACACACTATGGAAAGACATATATATATATTTATTTTTTTTGCCAGCAACTGTATCATCAGTTTATCTGAATAAACAAATTAAACAGTATAAGTATGATACATTAAAATATAATAAAATAAACTAAAATAAAATAACTTAAACATAAAAATTATAAAAAAAAAACAACTTTAGAGAAATCTTTTTGCAGTTTTCGTGTAGTTTTGCGTTGTCATGTCTCTCAACCTGTGTTTATTGTTTTTAGACAAGTGCTCTACAAATTAGACGTTATTACAATTTTATGAACTGCTTTGTTGATTTAGATATGCTGATAACGCCCTTGCTGACAATATATATAACATATATATATCTTTTAGGATCTTTCAGTGTCTGACCTGAATTGCTAGCTTTGTTAGAGCATTCTGCTGTTACTGATCAGGATTTAAGGTCGACATTAATCTTACAACCTTGGGTTAAGGTATTCAAGGGCTATATTAAGTTTACATTAACAAATACCGAAAAATAATCAAAAGTTTCTGAATAATACCTGATGCATAGTTTCCAACTCTACACCAGAAGAGGGCACAGGGAGGCTCATATCCAAAGCTTTTTCTTCTGGGACACAAGTGACGTCATTTTTTTGTCCAATTTCTTGGATTTCAGTTAAGGGAAGTTGCATGTGCAAAATGGATTTAGGTCTGTCTTCTGGAGATGGAAATTTGTTAAGATCTGAGCATAAAATATAAGGATTACAAAATGTATTGAGCTAAGTGACTTTGGATTCACAGTTTCAGCAAAGTACCACACAACGCACTTGGCATTTTAGACTTAAAGTTAAAGTATGTATAATAATTAAATCTACCTAAACGCAAATGCCACAAGGCACAGCATAGCTTTAAAAACTAAGAAGCTGTTTAAAATTGTCTGTTCGACGCTAGAAAAACGCAACACCTTGTTGACGCCTTCAAATCATGTGATTTCAATTGCGTGCAAAATGCCATGGAATTGCGACGTCAGAACATCCTTTGTGACGTATCAACCACTAACTATTGCACTTTGTTGTCAGTAGGAATGTTCAAAGTAGAATCCCAGGCGATTCTAGAACTTTGGATTTTAATCTAGAACAGTGTGGTCCAACTGCATAACTACCGTAGCTGAACAAAGGTGTACATTTCATGAAGTTAGTATATATGCCATAGGCCAGCGGTTCTTAACCTGGTGATCTTTGGAAACAAGGTAACGTACTGTTTAAATCAATGTGTCGAGCGAAAAGCCTCCTGAATTTACAGTTTAGCGGCAATTCAACCAATTAAACTAAAATATTTTTCGCACGCTTTACTATTTTCAAATTGTCTAAGTGATATTTAATTAAAAGTTCCGAATTGCTTTTTGTAGGGGGGCGAAAGGCATTAAAAAATTACCAAAGGAGGTGCGGCTGAAAAAAGGTTAAAAACCACTGCCATAGGCTATGTATAATTTGCCAGCAATAAGCCTAAGAATCGCTATTTAAAAAAATTGGCCCACAAGATAAAAAAAAAATTGTTTTTGGCCCGCAAAGAAAAGAAGTTGGACCACGCTGATCTAGAATAAAGCATCCAGCATATCGAATCCTAGTATATTTTTATTTAATTATTAAACGACGATTTTGTTTGGGGAGGGATTAATCTTAAAATACTTCACAGAGCCCACAGTCACAGCAATTAATCGCAAAAATAATATGCTAACATGTGTAAATTATAATAAAACAATAACCTCCCAATTTTTTAACATTCTTAACAAATGTCATTTGAAGCAGTTATGTAAACTGTGATACATGTCCAGGTTGTTGCGAAAACCTACATTTTTGCCAATATAGCAAGTACAATGCAATACTACACCACAATGAACTATTTTCAGTTCTTCAGGAATTCGGTCCTGTTTTTTAAAACATTGTTGTGTGTCAGTTTGACCTTTTTGACTAACTTGATCTGTTATGCAGTCATGTACTGCAAAGAATACAACTTTACTATTGCCGTAACTAACACTGGATGATTATGCTGTACATAAGCTCTGTATCGCATTTTGTCCAAGGCCCACATGTTTTATAAGGGAATGTTACTTTTGCAACTTAACATAGTTAAGGAAATTGCTAACTTCGCATCTGGCATTACACGTTCATCGTTCGCCCAATAACACTTTATTGACACTCAATCATTAAGCGAAGGTAGTCGCGAGTCGCTCAAAAAACACTGACACTGCATAAACCGGTTACATTTAAAGCAAGCACTATAAATGCGTCGCTGCAGCGACAGGGCTTATCTAAACTTGCCACTAGCGTATGTACAATTTTAGGAACAACCATAGCGCTAAAACTTAATTATAATGGTTTCAACTATCCAAAATAAAAGGCAGGATTGAATACGAATATCGTTTGGATTCTAATCCAATGATCCCTAATTGTCAGCAAAATTAACAATGCTTAACAACAAAATTGGTAATATTTGTAGTTTGATTTTGCTGATTGTTTAAAATGTGCAATAACTCTGCCTGTTACAACTGCAACGGCTGAGTACTTCTTTTGGAGTTTGGGACTAATAAAAACGTTAAATAGAGCGACCTGCGGCGAAGAGTGCTTGACCAGCTAAAGGCTAATGAATGCATACCAGGGTATTACCTACTCCGTGGATGATATTATACAGGAGTTCATTGAGGATGATAAATTGAATTTGTTTAAAATGTACATTGCTGTAGCTTACACGGTTCTCTCTACGTCGTTGAGTAGTCTGTTCCTATCACCAATAAAATATATTTTTGTTATCAGGCATGCTTGAGATTGGGTCGGTGACAGGTGAACTGCTAAATGCAACAACAATAACAAGCGGTGATTGGCGGCTATAAGCACCAACATGTTTTCAATGCCAGGTACAATGTTTCCGATGTAACATCAAAGCAATCACAGTTTTAGTTTTGTGTTCATTGTTTAAGGAGATTTTAAAGGGGGGTGTCTAGACTCCGAGACAACCCCTAACGCTTCACGCTTCACACCAAACCCATGTGGCAATAAAATAGTTAAAAAAACTCTTATTACCTAAGGTGTATATTTAAACTCATTAATATGAAACTGTAGTGATTGGTTGTAATTATATTGATTTAAGAATTCAATTTTGCAATACTGATTAACTTGGCACATGAAAAATAAGGACTGGAGAATTTGGTTTTATCAGTGTCTCGTTTTATATTGATAGAAAAGAGAAGTTCAATTTTGCAGCCAAATCACAATCATCCTGAAAGTAATTAGCTAGCACAATGACTTTTATCAAAATTACAAAGGAAACCATTATCATGCAATTCCTATTGCCGGCTACACTGTATGATACAAACTTACTTTTCAAAAGGCATCACAAAGAAAAACTTTGAGAACCACTTTATACAACCACAACTGCATCATTTTTGTTCAAGACAAATATGAATGCATTCATGGGACAGATTATAGAGTGAATGACTGTTACTCAAACTCAAATGTGGCTATGTGAGTAGCATGTGGCTTCCAAGAATCTTTGTAGCAGCTACCAAAAGGGTTCCAAAATAAATCACTGGCTTTTGTAAAAGACTCATTGCCTTTTGTAAAAGATTTAGGAAGCTCAGGGAAAAAGAAAGATTTTGTCTTTGTATTGTGATGCCAAAATTTTTGGTGCTTTTTTATATAAGTTAAGATCCCCTTATAAGATGAACATTCTCCCTGCTGTTTAAATTTCTCATGGCATAGCTGAACTACTTAAACATACTTCCAACTCAGAGCCTCTACCTATTCGTAAAACTCTCATATTCCAGGTGACAAATAGCTGAAGGGAGGCTGCAGTCTATATATGTGTATCAGCAATATAAAGAAACTGTGGATTTTTATAATGATCAGCCTAATGTTACAGTTTTGCATTATTTCGTTTACTGTCAGATGATGCACAGTTTACCTAAATCTGAGGTAAACTTATACAGTACAGCAACATAATACAGGCTGCAATATTGAGTGTTTTCAATACTGTATAACTGAAGATGCTACAATTACAATTGTACATATTGGAGTATTTGATTGGGAATAAGGTATGTATACTGGTTAAGAACATCTACAAAAGGCATGTTACTGAGCAGTCCAATTTTCTAGCAGAAGTCAAAGTTAGCAAATTTTGTTTTCCAAAAAAAACATCGATATCTCAAAAACTAAAGCCAATTCAAACCAACAAATATAATTTTCAGATCCAGTGGCCCAAAGTTGCCCAGAAACCAGAAAATACATTTGACACTCGAAAAAAATGTTTTGTTAGACAGTGATTGAAAAGACCTGTGTTGCAAAAGTAATTGGTGAGTTTTAATAAACCTTTTCGCATATTTTTATGTTCATTGTTGGCCGGATTCATACCCTCACTATATTTTTTGCCCATCTAAAACGATGTAAAAACATTTTTTTCTTTTTGTGTTTAACTGCATTTCAGTGTGAAATCAAAAGTGCTTACTCATTTACTTAATGAAGTTTTTAAAAAAGATCAAATGAACATGATGAAGAGAAAGGTTTATAAATGTGATTATAAAGTTAAGCATCACAACCATGTCACCTAAAACATGCAATATTTAAAAACTTTAATATATACCTTTAAGAACTGGACTATAATCAGCTCAATATTAGCTAATCATACTGCATTTTTAAATTGCACTGTTAAAGCAAGGTTTTTTTGCTAGTTGCAAAAAATGAAAAAAAAACATTCAATTTGGGAGCAGCTTTCAAAAGCATCAACATTTGTTTTTCTAAAAAATGTTTGGCAAAGAGATGAAAAAAATGTAAAAGCCATGCACGACATTTAACAGCACAGTTAGCAGAAGAATTGACAAGATGGCATAAGAAGTTTAACAGCAACTTGTTGAGAAGGTAAACTTGAGATATTGATATATATAATAACAAACTCGGAATTGTTTTGATAAATATTATATTCGTAAATCTAACATTGTATCTTCCGCTGGTGCCCCTTCATGATGGGTTATACTGTGGCCCTCAAGAATGGATTATTAATAGTATAAGTTTAAAATAAAATAATTGATTTATTTACATCTAGTAACATTTAGATTTTTGCCAGTTGATATATTTTGGATTTATTACAGTGCTAGTTTTTAGTACCATAATACTAGTTGGAAATGTCTAAACTGCTGGAGATGATTGAGTTTTATTGTTAAAATTAGCTTTTGTTTTAATTTGTAAAAGGATATTTAAAGAGGGTTCCCATCTTGCACTACAACTTTCAAATCATGAGGAGGGTAAGAAGAATACCCAATGTAAGCAATAACTGCATGAAAACACTATATAGTAACTGTACTCTTTAGTTTTCCAGTAACCGTATATCAAAATACGGTTAAAGGCATACTATAGTTTTTTACAAAAAATGTACATAATTGTATTAGGCTTAAATTGTGTCCTTCACATAAGGTATTTAACTGGTCTGGCAGATTATTGTGTTTGAACCAATTATGTATTAACACTAAAAAGCGTTTTCTTATGACATTCCATTACTCTATTTACTACCTTACACTGCAGGTAAATTCCTGGTCATATGAGCTAAAAATGAGGAGAACCAACAAAAAACAACATAAAGCCCTGTACCTCGAAAACTGTGCGTATAATGACCTTCATGATCAATTTTGTGTTGTATGCATAGCATTTGTTTACTTCCAAAACAAATGAATAAAATAACATAGTATCTTCATGTGTTCCTATGTAACTGTGTTTGCTGTAAAGGTGTTATAAGAATAGTTCAAGGAAAATGTGATTAAATTAGTGGGACCTAAAGGATATGCAGGTAATTCTACATACTGAAGTAGAAATTTATTAAATAGAAGTGACCTCATTGGATTTGGATTTCAAGGCTCTTGAGAATGACATACCATAATCAACATTTTAGTACTAATTTTTACAATGCTGATTTTTGTACTGTTTTTTTTTTTTTTTTTTTTTTAATGACACTGGCATTACACAAGTTTAAAAGTTTAAAAGACTAAGACATGATAACTTGCCAATGCAGTTTGCAAAGATGGCAGTCCAATTTAAATTTAGTGCCATGTAATCTCTATGCTGCAATGGACTAAATTTCAATCAAACTCAAATCTTAATCCGATCTGCCAGCGAAGGTGCATTTAACAGGCTTAATGTTGCTCCACACCAAGGTAAGGTTACCACCCCATCCGTCAGAAATCAGTGCAGTTCTAAGCAAAAAGGTCTACGACAATCAGTGCATTCAAAGGATCAAAAAGTCCGACTTTAAGACTTTGAGGTCTTGGACAATGCACTAATTTGCATTAACAAATGTGCATAAGAAGATTAAGTTTAACAATACTTGACCCAGCCAAACCCAAACGCTAACCGGCGCCCTAACCCAAATAATGTGCGATAATTTTATAATTATAACGCTTCAGGCCCCAATACCTCAATTTATGACGTAATAATCTTAAATACAATGGACGAGAAACCATCCGAGTTTGGACTTTTTTCCCCAGCATTTAAAGAATTATTAAAATAACGCACATTATTTGGGTTAGGATTCGGGTTAGCGTTAGGGTTTAGGTGGGTCAAGTGTTATTAATCCTATCTCATAATTTTTGTTATCTTTTCTGAACTTTTAATGAATATATTTAATTTATCTTCGCCGGGAGTTTACCTAAAGGTCCAAATCAGTGCATTGCCAGGACCTCAAGGTCTAAAAGTCTAGACTTTTCTGCCATTGGATGGCCTGATTGTCGTAGACCTTTTTGCTTAGAAATGCACTGATTTCTAACGATCGGGTGGGTTACTGTTTAAGGAAAACTTTTTAAGAAGATTTATGGAACTGTTTGAACTACACAGTGTGATTTTAAAAGAGACATCTGAAATGATTTTGTTGATGACCACAGATGTCAAAGGTTGTGTGAGTTACTTGGCAGGTAAATAAGCAGCATAAAGAATTCAATGCAACACTATGCAATGCAAAAGCAAAGTATTTGGATTTGTAACATTTCTCAGTCCCTACAGCAGCAAAATTTTGCACAAAACCTATCTTCAAAGAATGTGAGGTCCACAGTTATTGCTGGACAACATAAAATTCTTATCAAGGACTTTAATGTAATATTTCATTAAGACACAGTATTATAAACATGGACACATCGCTGACTATAACAGGGTTTCTTAACCGTGGCCATCTGCCCCCCCTGGGGGGCCACTGGGCGGTCATTGGGGGGTCATGGAAAACTCTCTAGCTATGTAGTAGTATTGCAAAACTTAACTGTCAGTATTTTCAAAATTGCCAGTTAACTTTAATTTTTTTATTATGAATGTAATCCTTTCGTGTAACATATTATAACTAATTTTTTACATGTTAGGTCAAAATTTGTCAAAAATATGTCAAGTCTAAATCAATAACAAATTGCACCAATATTTTTCACAAAATTATCAAAACCTGGAGCATGCTTTTTGAAATTTTTATTCAGTTTTAAATTTGATCAAAGGTTAGTTTTGAATAACATCCAACAACATTTTAACGGTATTGTACACTATTAACATAAGTTTTCGATAAATCCAATAAAATAGCTAAAAAAAATGAGCGAGTGGCAAGTTTAGATTGACGCTGCTTATCGCTGTGGAGAAACAAATACTGTGCCAATTCGTGCAGCCAAATAGTGCGGCGTTAGCGTTTTTCGTGCGACCAATTACTTGCTGATAACCTTCGCCCAATTATTAAGTGTCCATCACATGCTGTTGGGTGAGCAACTAACGTATAATGTCAAGTGCATAGAATGGCTTGAAGTTGCAAACATCCAACCTAAAACGCGCAAAGTGGCTACAGGGTTACTCAAGGTCAACTTTAGGCCAATATTTAGCAAGGTAATATGCCACAGCATAATTGTCAAGTATAGTAACGTATTACTAGCAGTGGTAGCTCTGTATTTTTCGCAGCATATTATTTGACTGTCTAATTAACATATTACATTTGTAATGAAGTATAAGTAAAACACAACATTGTTTCTATTGCGCTTACTATTTCTATTAAGGGTTGTGTTAATGTTTACTTTTTTGTTTAGTTGTGCACTTTAATTTAAACAACTTCTTTAAGTGGCAGTTTTTTAGAATGCTAATCATTCATAATTTAATTTTTCGATTACAATATATATATGTTAGCAATCAGCTTACGAATTGCTTTTTTGTTAATCTCAAAAAAATAAAAGTTAAATAGTTATTTCAAAAATTATTAGGATTTAATATTCTGGTTTGTTACTCTACTGTCGAAACCTATCATTATAACACCTTTGGATTCTACTTTGCAGACCCCTACTCGCCAGTTAAATGTTTTTATTGTGAATAATTTTTTTTATTTTATTTTGCGAGCAGGTACATTGTCGAGGCATAGTAGGTACAAACCTTCGTTATTATGAACTCTACATGCCCAGAATACAATCAAGAATAGGTGTAAAACCGTCAAGCTATATATAACACGGATGAATTATAGAGGATTGTTAACTTTGAAAACACAATGGTTGCCCCATCTTCCACTTTTACCACTGCATTGAAGCTGATCAAAAGTGATGCCTCCAGTTTTTGTGTCTATTCAAGATTAGTTATCACTAGTCACTACTGAACAAGAAGGCCGTCGTGACATTCGCGTGGCTCAATACAAACCAGAGCCAAATAAAAAAATACCTTGGTAGAGTAGGCTACAAGAATGAGCTTACAATGACTACTAACTAAGTTAATTTAAAGTAAAATGACTGATTTGTTGTTGGACTTGGTTCACGGCTGTATTTGTTATTAAGTTGGAGTAGTAAAACAAGTACAAACATGTAAATACAATGCTAGGAATTTCTATAAGCAGGGGGCCACGAAGCATAAAAGGTTGAGAACCAATTGACTATAAGAAAAGTTATATACCTAAACCCTTCGAAACATCCTTAGAAAGGTCATCATTTGGTTCATCTGCAAGAACGGCATTGTCCGTTTCTGCAAGTTTAACAAGTTCCTTTAATTCCGTATTAGAAACGCTTTCGACAGGTTCAGATTCCTCAACAATGTCTAAAAAAGGGTATAAAACCAGTATCAGTAATTTGTAAAACATGGAAAGTTATACAAATAAAACCACAGTCACTGCAAACAAGTCAAGGTAAACAAAAGTTACTTTTTAGAAAAATGTATATCAAAAAGGGAACACACAATAAGACCTAAAAAGCAACAATACCTAAAGCAGAAAAATCTATAAAACTAGACCAACGACATAATAAAAAATACGCCAAATACGCAGTGATATCCAGTAGAGAATGAGATCGACATCGTCTGAAAAAGGCTTAAATCTGTCGGAATACATGCTAAATTCATCGGAATAAGGCCTAAATGGCGCCAGAAACTGTCGGTAGAGGGTATGGGCGATCAGGTGCCATGGGTCTGGCAACAGCCATTTTGGTGGTGATGTTTGGACGCCCCAGTTTGACCTGTTTTGGCACCAGATTTTTGGCTCTGTTTGGGGTTATTGGTGGGTAATGGGTAGGGTTAAAATTATTAGGGGAGTCAGTAATGTACTTAGGGGTGGGGTTGGGGGTTAGATAAAATGTTGTAAAGGCCTAGTTATGGCCATTTAGGTCTTATTCCGAAGGATTTGGGACTTATTTCGATTTAAACCTATAATGATTATTAGGTATTAGGCCTATTTTGGTCTTATTCGGAACTGTGTTTTATTCTGACATTGATGTTGTTTTTATCTCAGTCTTAAGGCTGGAGTCCATAAAAATATAAATACAATCATACACTTATAGACAAATAGAATGAATTTAGCTTAAATATAAGCAACCTAACCTACAAAATTTGTATCCAAATAATGTTAAACTTCTACTATGTTTAGGGCCTAAATAGTCAACTTGCCCAAGGGCACCATTCATTTCATGAGACTCTTTACTAAAAGTTTGAACCTCATCTATACAAAATGCTAAGTTCAAACAATTTTGCAATTTATTTCAGTTTGAATAAAACGCAGTATTAATCCATTTCAATTCCTGTGAAATTCTAACAAAAATTATTGAAAGATTTGAAACTTGTTAATTTCATTCTTCATTTCTCTTTATAAATATTATTTCGCAATTAACTGCTTTGGCAATCCAATTTAAATTTAGTGCCATGTAATCTCTATGCTGTAATGGACTAAATTTCAATCAAACTCAAATCTTAATCCGATCTGCCAGCGAAGGTGCATTTAACAGGCTTAATGTTGCTCCACACCAAGGTAAGGTTACCACCCCATCCGTCAGAAATCAGTGCAGTTCTAAGCAAAAAGGTCTACGACAATCAGTGCATTCAAAGGATCAAAAAGTTCGACCTTAAGACTTTGAGGTCTTGGACAATGCACTAATTTGCATTAACAAATGTGCATAAGAAGATTAAGTTTAACAATACTTGACCCAACCAAACCCAAACGCTAACCGGCGCCCTAACCCAAATAATGTGCGATAATTTAATAATTATAATGCTTCAGGCCCCAATACCTCAATTTGTGACGTAATAATCTTAAATACAATGGACGAGAAACCATCCGAGTTTGGGCTTTTTTCCCCAGCATTTAAAGAATTATTAAAATAACGCACATTATTTGGGTTAGGATTCGGGTTAGCGTTAGGGTTTAGGTGGGTCAAGTGTTATTAATCCTATCTCATAATTTTTGTTATCTTTTGTGAACTTTTAATGAATATATTTAATCTATCTTCGCCGGGAGTTTACCTAAAGGTCCAAATCAGTGCATTGCCAGGACCTCAAGGTCTAAAAGTCTAGACTTTTCTGCCATTGGATGCCCTGATTGTCGTAGACCTTTTTGCTTAGAAATACACTGATTTCTAACGATCGGGTGGGTTACTGTTTAAGGAAAACTTTCTAAGAAGATTTATGGAACTGTTTGAACTACACAGTGTGATTTTAAAAGAGACATCTGAAATGATTTTGTTGATGACCACAGATGTCAAAGGTTGTGTGAGTTACTTGGCAGGTAAATAAGAAGCATAAAGAATTTAATGCAACACTATGCAATGCAAAAGCAAAGTATTTGGATTTGTAACATTTCTCAGTCCCTACAGCAGCAAAATTTTGCACAAAACCTATCTTCAAAGAATGTGAGGTCCACAGTTATTGCTGGACAACATAAAATTCTTATCAAGGACTTTAATGTAATATTTCATTAAGACACAGTATTATAAACATGGACACATCGCTGACTATAACAGGGTTTCTTAACCGTGGCCATCTGCCCCCCCTGGGGGGCCACTGGGCGGTCATTGGGGGGTCATGGAAAACTCTCTAGCTATGTAATAGTATTGCAAAACTTAACTGTCAGTATTTTCAAAATTGCCAGTTAACTTTAATTTTTTTATTATGAATGTAATCCTTTCGTGTAACATATTATAACTAATTTTTTACATGTTAGGTCAAAATTTGTCAAAAATATGTCAAGTCTAAATCAATAACAAATTGCACCAATATTTTTCACAAAATTAACAAAACCTGGAGCATGCTTTTTGAAATTTTTATTCAGTTTTAAATTTGATCAAAGGTTAGTTTTGAATAACATCCAACAACATTTTAACGGTATTGTACACTATTAACATAAGTTTTGGATAAATCCAATAAAATAGCTAAAAAAAATGAGCGAGCGGCAAGTTTAGATTGACGCTGCTTATCGTTGTAGAGAAACAAATACTGTGCCAATTCGTGCAGCCAAATAGTGCGGCGTTACCGTTTTTCGTGCGACCAATTACTTGCTGATAACCTTCGCCCAATTATTAAGTGTCCATCACATGCTGTTGGGTGAGCAACTAACGTATAATGTCAAGTGCATAGAATGGCTTGAAGTTGCAAACATCCAACCTAAAACGCGCAAAGTGGCTACAGGGTTACTCAAGGTCAACTTTAGGCCAATATTTAGCAAGGTAATATGCCACAGCATAATTGTCAAGTATAGTAACATATTACTAGCAGTGGTAGCTCTGTATTTTTCGCAGCATATTATTTGACTGTCTAATTAACATATTACATTTGTAATGAAGTATAAGTAAAACACAACATTGTTTCTATTGCGCTTACTATTTCTATTTAGGGTTGTGTTAATGTTTACTTTTTTGTTTAGTTGTGCACTTTAATTTAAACAACTTCTTTAAGTGGCAGTTTTTTAGAATGCTAATCATTCATAATTTAATTTTTCGATTACAATATATATATGTTAGCAATCAGCTTACGAATTGCTTTTTTGTTAATCTCAAAAAAATAAAAGTTAAATAGTTATTTCAAAAATTATTAGGATTTAATATTCTGGTTTGTTACTCTAGTGTCGAAACCTATCATTATAACACCTTTGGATTCTACTTTGCAGACCCCTACTCGCCAGTTAAATGTTTTTATTGTGAATAATTTTTTTTTATTTTATTTTGCGAGCAGGTACATTGTCGAGGCATAGTAGGTACAAACCTTCGTTATTATGAACTCTACATGCCCAGAATACAATCAAGAATAGGTGTAAAACCGTCAAGCTATATATAACACGGATGAATTATAGAGGATTGTTAACTTTGAAAACACAATGGTTGCCCCATCTTCCACTTTTACCACTGCATTGAAGCTGATCAAAAGTGATGCCTCCAGTTTTTGTGTCTATTCAAGATTAGTTATCACTAGTCACTACTCAACAAGAAGGCCGTCATGACATTCGCGTGGCTCAATACAAACCAGAGCCAAATAAAAAAATACCTTGGTAGAGTAGGCTACAAGAATGAGCTTACAATGACTACTAACTAAGTTAATTTAAAGTAAAATGACTGATTTGTTGTTGGACTTGGTTCACGGCTGTATTTGTTATTAAGTTGGAGTAGTAAAACAAGTACAAACATGTAAATACAATGCTAGGAATTTCTATAAGCAGGGGGCCACGAAGCATAAAAGGTTGAGAACCAATTGACTATAAGAAAAGTTATATACCTAAACCCTTCGAAACATCCTTAGAAAGGTCATCATTTGGTTCATCTGCAAGAACGGCATTGTCCGTTTCTGCAAGTTTAACAAGTTCCTTTAATTCCGCATTAGAAACGCTTTCGACAGGTTCAGATTCCTCAACAATGTCTAAAAAAGGGTATAAAACCAGTATCAGTAATTTGTAAAACATGGAAAGTTATACAAATAAAACCACAGTCACTACAAACAAGTCAAGGTAAACAAAAGTTACTTTTTAGAAAAATGTATATCAAAAAGGGAACACACAATAAGACCTAAAAAGCAACAATACCTAAAGCAGAAAAATCTATAAAACTAGACCAACGACATAATAAAAAATACGCCAAATACGCAGTGATATCCAGTAGAGAATGAGATCGACATCGTCTGAAAAAGGCTTAAATCTGTCGGAATACATGCTAAATTCATCGGAATAAGGCCTAAATGGCGCCAGAAACTGTCGGTAGAGGGTATGGGCGATCAGGGGCCATGGGTCTGGCAACAGCCATTTTGGTGGTGATGTTTGGACGCCCCAGTTTGACCTGTTTTGGCACCGGATTTATGGCTCTGTTTGGGGTTATTGGTGGGTAATGGGTAGGGTTAAAATTATTAGGGGAGTCAGTAATGTACTTAGGGGTGGGGTTGGGGGGTAGATAAAATGTTGTAAAGGCCTAGTTATGGCCATTTAGGTCTTATTCCGAAGGATTTGGGACTTATTCCGATTTAAACCTATAATGATTATTAGGTATTAGGCCTATTTTGGTCTTATTCGGAACTGTGTTTTATTCTGACATTGATGTTGTTTTTATCTCAGTCTTAAGGCTGGAGTCCATCAAAAATATAAATACAGTCATACACTTATAGACAAATAGAATGAATTTAGCTTAAATATAAGCAACCTAACCTACAAAATTTGTATCCAAATAATGATAAACTTCTACTATGTTTAGGGCCTAAATAGTCAACCTGCCCAAGGGCACCATTCATTTCATGAGACTCTTTACTAAAAGTTTGAACCTCATCTATACAAAATGCTAAGTTCAAACAATTTTACAATTTATTTCAGTTTGAATAAAACGCAGTATTAATCCATTTCAATTCCTGTGAAATTCTAACAGAAATTATTGAAAGATTTGAAACTTGTTAATTTCATTCTTCATTTCTCTTTATAAATATTATTTCGCAATTAACTGCTTTGTTACTAAATTATGCATAATAATTATGTCCTCCTACATTAAAAATACTGTAACAAGCTGGGTAAACCACTCTAGTTAATAATATACTTTTAGGTATTCTAGTTTGAATATTAATAGTTTTATGTAATGATGTTATGAGGAATATAACAGTACGTATAAACATTTAAGTAGCCCTCTTTAAAACAAAATTACTTAAACCAATCCTGGTCATTAAGCCAGGTGTGAACAACTAAATAGAATGTGATCCATTCTTTATTCATGCCATTCTGTGCCTTTTTTATGTTTGCTCGTTTAAGATAAAACTACAATGCACCCTTGAAACTAGAGATGTAAGTAGAACCCTCTGAGGTTTAGTGGGGGTGGAAAAAATATAGGTAGACATAACATTTTTGGCAGAGATGTTCATTTTAGTGCTTTTCTTTTTTTTGCCTAGACACTACTTGATATTGGTGTACTTCCCCCTAAACTGTGAATTTTCAACCTTAGTGAAATAAGTTTTTATTGGACTCAAACAAACAAGAACTATGACATTCCTTTGAAAATGTGAGTGCAATTCACTATGATTTGCTAACTGCATGTAGTTATGGGAAACAACAATTTTTGCGTAATATATACTAAAATGTTAACAAATTGTTTTGCTTAAAACTTTGTAAGCGAACTAAACATTATGACAATAACATGAATAAGTTCAAACTCATTTTTACATGAGCCAGGCCTATATATTGCTTCTATACCTTTTTCAAATGTTAGAAAAATCTTGGTGAGAACCAATCCCTTTAATCTAATAAAATTAACTTGAACAATCATATATTTTTGGGTCACAACCCATGAGTTAAAAAACACTGATACAGCAAAAGGTAATCCATAACGCGATAATAATTGCAAAATACCACAATGCCAATTATTTTATAACTTTGTATGCAGATTTCAATTTTTTTAAAGGTTTTATAAAAAAATACTTTCGCGCGACTTTATGAAATTAAGTAAAAATGGGTAGGGAAAAATTCGTTTATTTTTTAATTGATGGAAAATGTCGTTTGACTCACTATTTTTTTTTTAAGTTACTTGTTTTTAAGTAACATAATATTTAACTCAGTGCACATCTGTGCAACAAGTTAATGCTTCACATCGTTGGTGGCTTCAGGAAGATTACAGATTTTTATATCAATAATATGGCTATTGAGATAAAATATGCATTTTGAAAGATATACAGTTGTTCTGATTTACAAAATAAATACCATCATCATGATCCAATATTCTCTTATATCATGATCCAATATTTCTCTTATATACATTTTGAGAAGCAATCAAAGGCGACTTTAACTTATAAATTATGTAAAGAGCCTTGTTTAACTATATAATGATCGCAATAATATTTATTCACGAATAGGTTGTTTTTGCATAGCCTAATGGTATAGTTTTTCTGTGAAATTGTTACTTTGGTTCTCAACGTTTTACAGAATTTAACTTCAATGTTTTTAGTTAGAAAATTACATATGCCGTTACATCAGTGGTTCCCAACCAGGGTGGTGCGGCACCCTGGGTGGCGGATTTAAATGTTCAAGAATAAAGAAATATTTTTTTAGATTTGTAGAAATCTATAATTGGGTTCCATAAGCCTCAAATTTAGCAAGAATCAGAAATCTATTGTAATTGCCAATACTTACTAATTTAATAAATGCATCACAACAGATGTTCAACCTTGCATGGAATAACATGCAGCTGTGCATGCAGCAACGCCACATATCTGCTATCGTGACAGAACACAGTTTTGACGGTACTGCTAAAAAAAAATCCAACATGTGGTAAATAGTGATCATATTTAAAAACTCCAAAAAGAAAGACGTCGCTATAATATCACAAACCAAAAAAAAACATAAAATAATTATCTTTCAAAACCCTAAAAAAATACTCGAATAAGCTAAAATTGGGATTATGAACAAACATTAATATTTTAAAGATTTTTGAAGACAACATTAAAGTTATAAATGGTAATATCCTAAAAAAAGTAAATCCTCAAATGAACGAAATATATTTTTTGATTCTTGTTTGTTTGAGTCCAATTAAAGTGCATTCAGCTCAGAGTTTAGGGGGTCATATGGGGAAGGTATATCAAAATCAATTTGGGTCCAAGCAAAAAATAAATGTTAAAATAGACATCCATGCCAAAAATTCCATTTCTACCCATCATATGCATGCCTCCAAGGCACATCGGGCCCCTGCTAATTTTCTAGAAAACAAGGTTTTGAATGTATAATACATATCCAGCATATGTATTAATCTGAAATCGGACTAAATTAACATATCCTTTAATGATGAAACAACTATTTGCTATAACTATTGTGCAATAAAAACTCAAAAAAATGATTAAAATTTAATAAATTTGCCATTGGAGCAGTGTTAAAATTTTGATGCATAACCCACGAAAATTTTTTGTTCTAAGTAATGGTCGCATTTCGAAATTTGTTGTTCTAAGTAATGGTCGCAAGTCTGCAAAATAACTGGGCGCCGAAAGCCGGGTGTGATTACTTAGTAATTTCCTTCTCGTCTGCAGTTCGATAAGTGGCCGCTGGACATTATTGGGCTCACTGGATTGCGAAGTTTGCTAAGAATAGATTTGAATGCTATAGTTCTATTGCCAGTAATGCATTTCTATTACTTGACAATAAAGTTGTGGCATAACCTTGATGAACCTTGGTCTACAGTTTACCGTGAGTAACCTAGTACAGTGCTCTTCAACCTTTTTTGGTTTGGTGAACTCTAAAAGTAGTTGTGACGAACTCATGCACCCTATTTACTTAAAAGGCAAACTGAGGTAAATAGCAATATAAAAAACCATTATTCATATCAATATCACCATGTCAATTAAACCGAGCGGACCTGTTGAATTTTTACATACTGTCGGTGAGTGTTCGATATGACTGCAGGCTGCTAGCTTTTTATTATATGTCATAAAACAGCATTTAAACAAACTTGAGAAGTCAAATATTATTGGTTCATTAAAAGTTTGTGATGCTCCCTTGTGTACCTTTTCGTTCTGGTGTACTTTAGCATTGTCAGACGTAGGAACAAGTCAGACGTAAGAAGGGTTGTTCAGTACCTCACGCATATTTTGGTACACCCTAGGGTGCACACCGGTTGAAGAGCACTCTTTGCATGTTTTACGATGGAATGTTACTTTTTGCTTAATGCCTTTAAGTAAATGGTAAAATCTTTACACCTGGCAATAGAAGTTAGCTGACACTTAACAATTAGGCAAAGTTTATTGGCAAGTAATTGGTTACCTTAAGAAATGCTCACGCCGCATTATGTGACTGCATTTAAAGCAAGCACAGTAATCGTTTTGCTACTGCTACATGCCTGAATCCCAAAAATTAGGCCCAAAAAAATTATTTAGTTTTAATTACCCGATATAAACAGGAAAATTGGTTTTAAATCTAAATTGAATGTAATGATCCAATATGTTGAACATTCCCACAAGCTAACAGTTAATTATTAAATTCACAAGGGTTTGATTCAATTGAAATTAGTAATTGTATGTGTGAGTTTATGAGGAAATTTAGACTGGTAAACCTATTGAACACATAATTCTCCACAATGGCATGGTCTGTTTCACATAGAGAACCAAAAATAGTAAACAACAACAATATTATAACACAAAAAACATTTTTGCTACTCAAATATTAAAGATAAAATACCAAGATGTTCATTTCTTAGGTCCTGCAAGGTTGTTTCTTCTTTTGACTTTTCAGCATTTGCTTCCAATTTTACTGCTGTCTCATTCTCAGTTATTATTGTTTCATCTAAACCACATGGATCAGAATCAGCTTTTTTATTATAATTTTGTTCAGGAATATGTGAATATATCTCACTTTCACCATCTTCATGTGATGCCTCCATTTTGTGGTGAGAAAGATCACTTTGCGTATTTTCTTTATCATCACTATGTTGTCCTTCAGACATATTTATCCAGTTTCCTAAAACTAAACATTTGATATATAGTGAAAATATGTATATGTACTACAGTACAAAATGATATGTTTAAAATATAACTACAAGACACAATAAAACTTGTTTTGTATCAAAAAAGTATAAGCTGTCGAAGAAGTACACCGAAAGCCATTGCAGACTTACCGAGTCTGTTGATCTATGATGCAAGCTGGGCAGACTAGAAAAACAACTAGCCTGCAGTGAGGTTCGAACTCACGACCTCCGGTCAAGCCGGGACCGTCGCTCTACCAACTGAGCTACGCAGGCTCAGAGAGGAGCGAGTCGAGAAACAACCATACGCCAATGCTTGCTCAATCTGTTAGTACAAGCAATTCAATTGAAGGGGATCCACAGTACCGTATGATTTATTCAATGAAACATGCACACATATGTGTGTTAACAACTGAGATCTAGCCCTTCTGAAGTTGCTTTTTGACCAACGACTGCGGCTTACATATTATTAGTACACCGAAAGCCATTGCAGACTCACCGAGTCTCTTGATCTATGATGCAAGAAGGGCAGACTAGAAAAACAACTAGCCTGCAGTGAGGTTCAAACTTACGACCTCCGGTCAAGCCGGGACCATCGCTCTACCAACTGAGCTATGCAGGCTCAGAGAGGAGCGAGTCGAGAAACAATCATACGCCAATGCTTGCTCAATCTGTTAGTACAAGCAATTCAATTGAAGGGGATCCACAGTACCTGTCTAAGAAGCTTTTATTATTTTGACAGTTGTGCCACTTCCATAAAAACTTGCTGCAAGTTTGGTATATGTCACTGCCAGATTTGCCAAGTTATCAACAATTAAAACTGGGACACATTGAAAATTACCAAAATTTAGGTATCCAGTTATGAAAATAGAACAATGAGGACTGACATCAATAAAAATAAACATTAAAGTAGGCTTAAAGCATGTCTGGTCAAATCAAAACTCTGGTTTTAGATTTCATTTACTTTATTTCGTTGACAAGTTTGTTTTGCAAAGTTGTCAAGTATTAAAGAAATAATTTTAAGTACTTAAAAACAAATAGATCTACTTACTAGAAATTTGTAAATTGACCTGTAAAAAGAACATATTTCAGGGACACATTATTCTATACCAGGATAATAAGGTTGTATAAAAAAAACGGTTTAAATAAAGACATCCTAGTTTAATTGAGACAAAACTAAGAACAAACCTAAGACACCAAAAAATGGTTTTATAAAAATTGTTCCTGTGACAAAATTGAATGCATTTACTAGTTAAAAACAAACAAAAAGACATGACAACTTTTTCAGACATTTCTCACAAATTCATAGTCTCCTAGGACAGTTGAAATACCTTGTTGTGTACGTGGCATTTAAATTTGTTCAAAATTAAACTTTTTGAAAACGTTTGATATCCCTAACAACGGTAAATAAAAGACTTGCTTTTTTTCTTATGTCGAGTTTTTTTTAGAACAGTGGTTCCCAAGCGGAGTGGCACGGGACCCTGGGATGCTAAGTGGTGCGCCAAGATATTTTACAATATTTTACATTCTGTTTTTTGCTCTATTGAAGGGGTTCTTAAACTGGGTCCATGGATCCCTTGAGGGTCTGTGAACTAGTTTTTGGGGGCCGTGAGACCAAATTGAAATATTAGTGTATTTTTAAGAAGTAATCAATATTTCTAAGGAAAGAGTTTACTTAAAAATAAAATGTTTTTGCACTGAATGTATTAGATTCTATTTTCCTTTCACATTTTGTGGACTAAAAACTGCAGATTTCTAAAGTCTATTTGTAATATGCTGTCATTTTTGAAAATTTCTTGTTTACCGTCAGTCCATGCGAAGCAAAAAAAATTTTAGTGGTCTGCGGTGAAAAAAGTTTAAGAACCCCTGTGGTATGCTTCTCGGTTAAATTGTTTGTGTGGAATTTGAGTGCAATAGTCAAGAATAAACTATTATGAGAAAAATCTACCTTATGCAGCCAATTTAACAGTAAAGGTGAATTTACTCAATTTCTATGACAAAGGTAAATGCTCATATTGAAAATCATTACAAGGATGTTAAGATTTTACAACATAATCGTCGAACAATATTAATTTAGAAGTTTTTTACGAAAAAAACAGTTAAAATTTCACTGTGACAGTTAATTAAATAAAGGTTTTCCCTCATGTCGTGACAAATTAGAACCATCACGTCTTACATGCAATGCAAAAATATTTTAAGGAAGCTATGGTAACAAGTAAATTAAATGAACAGTTTACAAAAAACATAGACACCTCTCTGGCAAACATCAAACTTTTTTAAGCGAGCATTGACTAGAGTTTTCCAAGGTTTGAAAATTGCCATCTATCTTTCTGCAGAACTAATAGAATTTATTTAAGAAGTCCTGTAGTGTTAGTAGCAATATGCATCGATTTAGCTTACCTAATGTTGTTTATCTGCAACATGTACAACAAATAACCAGCCCAAATATACATGTTTGTGAGCAGGGCGGATCCAGAGTGACACAAGGTCTGTAGCGTATCGGGGTGTGTAGTTACGGGTAAAATGGTGCTGGATCTTAAGACGAGAGCCGATGGCTGCCTATGGTCTCTTACACGTCCTTGTATCTGACTCCAAAGGAGCAGACCACTAAAATACATGTCCTTAATTCTTCAACTCTAGCCAAAGTCACTTCACTCAGTAGATATTGCCCGTTGAGTATATATTCACAAATCACACAAGTACACACGATATAATGAAGCGGTGATTCAGGCCGCTAATCAGTAAGACATATTAAATAGAATGAATGCGAAACGTTGAAAACGCACTGTTCGGTGCTAGGTCACGCATCAGTGAACAACGGTCCCTTGTATAGTGACGTCAAATTAGGCAAAATTGAGAATATTGCATGATAAATGCTACAGGCCATGCTTCTTTTTAGCATAAAACACTCCATTCAAATGTTTTCAAATATGAATATAACATCTAACATATAAATACCCTTCGTCCCAACTGCATAACTGGATAAACAATGAATTTTACAGTGCTTTAAGAATTGTGTGACCATATGCCAATGCCCTTTGAAACTAAAGCGTTTTTTCATTAGGACCCTTGTATTGACCCTCACAAGTTAACTGTTCAAGTTTTTGATAAAATAACATTATATAAATAAATGTGCATTTTTTATCCTGTGTGCCATATCTTCTTCTTAATTAAATTTTGTCTATTTAACCACATAAAAGCACTTCTTTAAGCTTTGTGAATTGGCATTGTGTGAGTAAGGAAGAAATGAAGTTATAAGCTATATAGTTCTTTTCATTGGTGTAATGTGTGGCTTGTTGCGCTTAAGTAAAAAATGCAGCTCTTGGTATCTAAATGATTGGCCACCACTTATATAGAACATGGTGTAGTCAGGTCTGTAAAGCCAAGCAAGCAATTGCAATGCAGGTTAATGAATTTTAAGGACTTAAGCGGTAAAGCTCAATTACTGGCATTTTCATATGTAGACAATCATGAAAACACCAAATAACAATGTTTTTTGCTGTAAAGACTGTGTTGGAAAAACCTCAGGCTTCAATTTAAAAGAAGTGTTGGACATTGTTGTAAAAATGGTAAACTACAATAAACCTAGACTGCATAAACCCCATATTTTTCCAAAACTGTGACAACATGTATGTATACTGAGATAAGATGGCTGTCATAAGAAAAGCATTGTCAGGAGTATATTAACTAAAAATGATCTGTTTAAGTTAAAAAAAAAAACATGAAAATTTTTTAACTGTGCTTTGTGATGACAATTGGTTTATCTCTATTAGCATACTTATATTTTGACCATTTAATCCAACATGCAAGGAAAATTTGAAAAACTTTTGTCTATAACTGATAAAATGAGAGCACTAAAATAAATTAAAAATTGAGCCTATGAAATGGTTTTTCATTTCTTTTGAAACAAAAAAAAAACTATTGAATAATCTCATTGATTGTAATAAGTGTTCTTAGCTCAATTTGCAAAGCAGATTTCCAATCAGACTAGAATTTTCTCTATTACATTGAGGTTTTGAGATACCGACATGCATCAAATTTTTCTATTTTTTAGTATAGCAGAAATTTTTTTATAATCCCGTTTATTCGGCAACATAGAAAAACTTAAAAAAAGTTATTTTTGACTAATATAAAAAATATATTACCAAACCTATTAAATTTGTTGCCTGAGTTGCTTTACTTGCACTTATCAGCGGGAAAACTGAATTAAATTTATCTTACCAATAAAAATACGCCCTGCATGCTTTTGGGGTAATACTAATTTACGGAATGATGAATGGTCGGAATGATCGGAACGCTCACTAATTTAAGTGTTACCCCGTTAAAACAATTATTAAACCAACGCACAATATTTGGGTTAGGGTGGGGTTAGCGTTTGGGTGAAGGTGGGTCAAGTGTTATTATATTTAATAATAACACTGTGAGCGTTCCGACCATTCATCATTCCGTAAATTAGTGTTACCCTGCTTTTGTTTGGCGCTGGTCTAGAATCCTACCACAACGCACATTATTTGGGTTAGGGTGGGTCAAGTATTATTATTATTAAATATTGAATATAATAATACTTAACCCACCCACACCCAAACGCTAACTCGCGGCCTAACCCAAATATTGTGCGTTAATTTAAAAATTGTGGTAGGATTCTAGACCAGCGCCTTTTGTTTTCTAAATAAAAACATATAAGGGTAAAAAATGACTTGGACATCATTTTAAAGTTACTTGAATACAACAGTACTAAAAATTCAAAAACGAAATCATTCATACACTTTGTTTGGTAAAGGGTAAAGCTGACATTGTTGCTAGTTGCTACGATACTAGAATCTTACGTGGTTCCGGGTGAATACACACTCATAAAGCTATAAAATAAAGTACGATTACAACAAGCGGTCATGGTCAAACCACGGACCTGCATCCCAAGAAAGAAATGTTTTGACCTGTTCGCAATTTAGAAAAAGTAATCTCAGTAAAAATGACGTCGCGAGACAGTAAAATATGTTTTTTTGTTTAGCTCCTTTTACAAGAATGTGTGCGTGCGAGCCACAATAAAAGAATATTAATTGCAAACTAACAAATAAGTAACAGTGCTTACAGCTACTCACGATATAGGCCTACGTACAATAATTTACCTCCGTAACGTACGCGATCAGAACTCCACAATGAGCAGTTCGAGCAACTGCTGCTTTTGGCATTAAATGAAAATCACTTATATAACATATTACAGCTGGCGGTAATTAGTTTTCGCGGCATTACGTTTTAAGCACAACATACAGAACAGGAAATTTTGGACAATTGACGAAACGCTTCCAGCAATTTGCTGAGACCCGGTAACGATATGGAGCAAGATGATACAAATGCGCAGTGCGTTTTTAAATGACTGTTTCTCGAATTGATAAGGAAAACTTAAATTGTTTCTGTTGCAAACGTTTTTCATCTTTTAATATTAACGTAACATAGAAAGAATAACGGCAATATTCAAATTACAATAATTTCCACTTTAAACAAAACAAATACTGGTACATTGCGCTTCTGTAAAGTATTTTCCATTTCTATTCCGTAATAGACAGGTGAGATTCTTTGTCAGACACTCCTAGGGGGCGGCGGACGTAAAAATGTCTAATCCTGTCAGCTATGCAAGATCGATAGCAAAAAATCCTTCATCTACTAAGAAAATGTCTAACTACATTAACTTTCGCTCAGAAACGGCATTAAGAAGAGACGAATATTGAAAATTGCGAAAATAAATTACCTTTTTTTTGAAAAATCTGTGGAATGACAGAAATGAAAGGATTAACAATCGACGTGACTTGTAAAACAATGCCAAGCGTGCTGAAGTTATATTAGAAATTTTGCAAAGTCTCATATATAAAATCTGTTAGACTGCAGGGCTAAACTCGATTTGTTTGGGCTGATGCTAGTTTATGGTGGATCGATCCGAATCCATTTGCTTACGTAGCCTAGGAACGGCAATCAACTTACAGGAATAGCTTAACGTCCATGGTACAGTACTAACAGTCCAGCGTAAGAACATCTGTCCGTCACATTATTTTAGTTGAGTCGGTTGAGCCACTTTCCAGTTGCGTACAGTCCAGTTACGTTCAGTTACTATTGAATTCTGTTAGTTCAATTGGTTTATCGCCAATCCTTATATACACATCGCCTGGCCATAGAATCATTTAGCAGAGGCGTCTTAACGGTAGTGGTGGGATTCAATTGTAGCCGGTTCTGCCACAAAAGTCATATTTATCAACTGGTTCTGTATAAAAAAGTCATATTTTTTCGGCAAATAAACTGATTATCTACATAATAAAAGAGAAAGTTTGTGAGATGTCGGTGATGATTATAGTATGAAATTCGAGCAGCATCGAGTTTGCGCCGCTTTAGCTCAGTGGTAGAAAACTGGTTGCGTGAACCAGGGTCATGTGTTCAAACCTCACTTGTGGAAAACTGTTGTAATGCTAACTTTCAATTTAAAATGTGTTGCATCACAATGTTACGTCACACTCAATGCGATTTACAAAATGTTTTTACAATGTGATTTGTCACTTACCAAGATTGTGTTTAAGCATGTATCCCAGGCCCCAGCGTTAGTTAATTTAATATAGGTATATTTAGAAGTTTTTGTGTTAGGCAGAGTTTAAGTAAAAGATAGTCCAAGTTTAACGTATCCGCGCAAAACTTTTTTTCAAGCGCTATTACCTGCCGGGAAATAAAAAAATAAAAGTAAGTATATTTCCTTAGTAAAGTAAAATTTTAATGTTTCCAACTAATGAGAATTTTATTTTTATTTTTAAGCCGTTTGTTAGCGATAGTGATTGAGGCCAAAGCCTAATAATGACTTCTTACAATGTGTTTACCCACGCAATACTTAGCAGAGTTCGCGAAATATTGCGTTTATTGCAGAAGTTAACAGTAAGCTTTTGTTTTTTCAATGAGGATTTTTTTCACGTTTGACGCAGTTTAGCACCGGGATTACGTATTTGCTTAAACATGACGCTATCAAGCAAGTCTTAGCAATGGCTGCTGCAACCTAAAGTTTTACGTTTGAGAGTTATTCTCAATTGACAAACGTCACAGGTTTTCTTTACTTAAAAGATGTATAGCATGCTTAGCCAAGTGTTGTACGCTATAGTTAACCGACTTCACATCACATGATTTGAAATTTCTATTTGTTGACACTCAGTTTAAACGTTTAGGCATAAGCAAATTTGTTATGACATTTAAAAAAATATGTTTGCATTATTTATGTCATTTACGAAGTCTTACGAATAACCGGTAAATATTCTATTTAACCTGGGCAACGCCCAGGTTGGAAAGTTTGGCCTGCGCGGGGGATTTATTTTATCAGTAGCACTTTCAGCCGCGGTCACAGCCGCGCATTTTATAGAAAATGTGTTCAGCCGCGCAAATCTGACTCGAGCAAACGCGCAAAACTTCAGCCGCGCAAACTTCTGTATGAAACTTAAGAAGCACAAAAAAAATTGGCGTGCCGCATACTGAAGTTGTATAACATTTTTTAACGCTAGTTTATAAGACGTATATAATATAATGCATCATATAGAATCACCTGCGAAACGCTGAAAACGCACAGTTCGGCGATTTGGTCACGCATCAGTGGACAACGGTCACGTGTTTAGTGACGTCAAATTAGGCAATATCGAGTAATATTGCATATTAAATGCTATACTATCCAGCACACCAACCAAAAATTGCGCAGTGATTCAAGTATTCTATGAACGCTGTAAGTTTAATATAAATTCGCAATTTACAACTTTCGGTAGCCTGATGGTTTATTTTCAGCCGCGCAAGTTCAAGTCGAAATTTTATTTTCAGCAGCGCATTTTTTCAGCTGCAAAACATCTCCCCCGCGCAATATCCAAAGTTTCCAATCTGGGGCAACGCCAGGTATATAAATATTCTATTTAACCTGGGCAACGCCAGGTATAGTCTAGTTTTTTATATATGCGACAGAACGTCGTTTTACGAAGATAAATGGAGATTGAACGTATGTTACAAGAACAGAATAGGTTACAACCCCATGGTCCAGGAAATGGTGCGAACCGGCTAAGTGCCATCACTACCATCAGCCACAATAAAGCAGCAGATGTCTTATTATGACTTGTACTTATGATGCAACAATTCTGTTTTCAGACAAACAATCACAAAAAGAAAATTACTACAATTATAAAAATTAACACAATGCATCACTGCTACGCGCGAACTTGACTGTTGCAACATTTAAAAAAAAATGAGCTACTTGGATGTCAAAAAGCGGTGTTTTAGATAAGATGCAAAAGTCCATTGACAGTAACCAGTAATGATCACATAAAATTTTGTGAGACGGTTCTATAGAACCGGTGCGAACCGGCTGAATCACACCACTGGTTAACGGGTATAATATCCGTGTTACTTATTTTATAGACACGGTCAAATGTTTTTTGGTGACAGGACTGCGTTTGGGTCACGTCATAAAGTTGGTTATAAAACTTAGTTTCGAATAACAATAACAAATAATAAGACGTCCCCTACAAGGCCAAAAGAGTCTTATTTAAAAACCCTTTGGTTAGACCAGCGGTTGTCAACCAGTGGGCCATGGCTCACTGGTGGGCCATAAGAACATTTGAGGTGGAACACAGACCAATTTAAAACAAAATAGATTCAGTTTCATTTGTGCCACTATATTTAATTTTACAGGAATAGTGGCTTGGGGAGGAATTAAAAAGGAATGTAAATTAATTGTTCAGCCGCAAGTATCTCACTATAATGCAAGGTTGAATAAATAATCTGTTTTAAAATATGTTCTACTGTGTTTTGTTTTAAACCTATTTTACGTTTTTTTTTTTTCATAAAAATTTATTGGGCCACAGAATTTTTTTGCAACGTAAATGGGCCATAAAAAAAAAAAGTTGAAAACCACTGGGTTAAACTATACGAAAGCGTGGATACTATCATTGCATTTGGCTGAGTCCCATTGTCGTTTGTAAATGGGAATAATGCAAGAAGGATGGTAGAGCAATTCGACATGACGGTGCAACGTATTTTCCACAGAAAAGATAAAATATGAAGGGCTATATTCTGTTATGAGAATTTTGAAGGTTCTAAAAGCCGATTTGAAAGCCAACCCAAATCCAAGTTATGTTACGATTGATGGAAATAAATGCTATGTGACATATGAAGCATGCGTGTTTAATTACAAGTCTCATTAAACTAATTTGCCTCGGCAATCAACCTCACTATTGCTTCAATAAGTATTGCTGTTGTCTGATTACAATTCCACACAGTTTGTGTTGGCTATTATGGGCAAAGCGGCTAATGCCGGCAAGCACAACCACTCACTGTATTGACTAGACAAGACTGGATATATTGATATAAGGTTTCGCATATATAAGTTGAAAGTTTGCATAAAAGAGGAAAGGCGACACCAAAAAAAAACTTTTTGGCAGCCGGGAACTTTAACAATAACGCGTTCACACAGGTGAAATACTTTTATCTATAACGGAAATATATGTGTCACGATATAACATTATTCATGTGTGAAACAGCCGAATGCTTTGTTCTCAGTGTAACAGCGAGTGTTTGGAAAAAGGCGTGAAAAAGTGACAAATCATAAATCGTAACATATTTGATAAATACACAATACTATAAATTCCAAATTATCCACTAATTATTACTTATGACGCTACAGACACTCCAGCACAAAACGAATTGCCGTCGTTAATGTAACACGGCGGCTGCTTTTCGCAATATACCCGAAAGGTTTCTATTTTTTTTTAACACAATTGACTTTTGTTAGAAAGTGCTTCATACGATTTGAGCGAAATGAACATGAACAAGGCAATGAGTCACGAGTTGTAGTTTTTAGCAACACGTTCAACAACAAGATGTTTTCTTCTGTCGATAAGTCAACGAACGACAGGCGTTTTGTTGTTGTCTCTCTTTCTCGTTCACGTCCTTCCGTTATAAATGGTGAAAAACGTGAAACTGTGAAAACAAAGGAAAGGAGGAGCAGTTATTTGTTCGGAATTAAATTATATTGATTTTTAACATTGAGCAACATTTCCTTAAAAATTTGCATATTTTAGTTTGCACAATTCGTTCAATGTAAGTTTTAAAATAACGACGCATCACAAGAAAATACGCTTTGAAGTTGCTGCTTAATCACTATTGCTTTCAACAAAGGGCAGGAAATGGAGTGGTCCTAAAGTTGTGATTTGAAAGCTAATGTTTCGCGTGTGGATAAATCATTATGCTTGATACGAGATGTTTAAACTCGTGTGTAAACGCGGCTGCGTGATGAGAGAAAAACAGACAAAAACCCAAAACGTACCAAATGTTTAAAAGAATTCGGAAATTTAACACGAAATTATTTCGTGCACAACAAAATTAAGTCGTGATTCACAAGTTTAAAGCGTTGATTTCAAACTATTGAGCTCCAAGCACAAAAATTAAGCTCTTTTAACATTTATCAAAAGATCGTGCGATCGACGTTTAAGCTTAGACTTCATAGATATAGACTATACATAATTTGCGAAATGCGATACATAATGGTTTAATGAAAAGTCGCATTAAAACAATTTACAGACCTTTCAGTCGATATTTTTACTTATTATATATCGTTCGACGACTTTTCTTGGCCATAAGAAATGGAGTTCTTTTTTTTCCTCACTCGGGGCACCAATTTGAAGCATGCGTGTTTAATTACAAGTCTCATTAAACTAATTTGCCTCGGCAATCAACCTCACTATTACTTCAATAAGTATTGCTGTTGTCTCATCACAATTCCACACAGTTTGTGTTGGCTATTATAGGAAAACCGGCTAATGCCGGCAAGCACAACCACTCAAAGTATTGACTAGACAAGACTGGATATATCGATATAAGGTTTCGCATATATAAGTTGAAAGTTTGCATAAAAGAGGAAAGGCGACACCAAAAAGCGGAAATGATTTATAATCGAGCGCCTTTTTTGGCAGCCGGGAACTTTAACAATAACGCGTTCACACAGGTGAAACACTTTTATCTATAACGGAAATATATGTGTCACGATATAACATTATTCATGTGTGAAACAGTTGTATATTTTTTCAAGGGGTATATTTTCAAGGTTTAGTGTCATTTTTTTTTAATTTTAAATTTAATTTGTTTTTAATTTTAATTTGTAATATTTTTAATTGACTTAATTTTTTATTGATTTTTTTTTTTTTTTTGTACTGTATATTTTATATTATAAATATAAGCTTTTATATTTTGTTTTTTATTTTCCTTAACTTGTTTCTGCAAGCAAAAACAGATATGGGCCGAAAATTTCTCCACTTAACTTTGGCTTTGATGCGAAAGGGGTTCAAATAATGTTGATAAATCTCATTTACGTAGATAATGCTTACGGCCATGTTATTACATTTCGGCCACATAACATTTAAAAAAGTAAATATTATCATTCTCCTAAAGACTTTAAATGGTTTAACGCCTATGGTTTGCTATACTTTTGCCAACTTTTACTCGGTAAATTTTTACAATGGCTTGGTTCGAGCAATCACTGTTAAAACAGACTTTAAATCTGTAGTTTCGAGCAATGTGCAAAACACTTTTATGTGCCTAATAAGCAACCTTTTATATTAAAAGTTTCGCAAATTTAAATCAAATAAACGCAATGATGTTAATATTTATTTTTGTATGACGCCATGTTTTGACGTAGCTTTGGAAGGTCGTCGCTAAAAAAGCGTTAAACTTAAGCTTTTTCATGTTGCGGCCCTTGTATAATTATACTTGTTTAGGCCTGGTGTTGATATGTTTGAATGGTGCAACAATGACAACAGGTGCTAACAGAGATGTGTACACTGCTTCCAGGATTCGCCTTTAAATTTGCGTGGTAAAATATGTTGTGTTGTAAGAGCAATAAGTTTTTTTATTTAAGGGGGCCTCTGTATAAAAGGCAAGTCGCATGCGCCTAGTTTTACTAGGCAAGCCACTTCGAACAAAAGCGTTGCACGCGCTGGACAATAAGGCGCAGCAGGGATGCCAGCAACCGTTTCGTCGCGACACAAGCTGAATAAAGCAAGTGATATATAAGCATTCTTTATTGAGTTTTTCTCACGTTAGATAGGAGTAGATAGCTGTTATGAACTAAAACGATTACGTCACACTTTTGTTTTTTGTCCCCCAATTGAAGGCGCCTAGGGGTGCAACCTCATAAACCTCGACATCGCACCTTCATACCGCTCTACGCCATGTCTCAAAATTTGAAAGTTCTACGATGTATACTTTTTCTATAATTCTCTGGACAAAAATCGGTCTGAAACATACCGAGCAAACCATACAAACCATAAAAACCAAAAAAGACTAGACGGGGGTGCGGTTGTTGTATATTTTGTCAGGGGGTATATTTTCAGGGCTTAGTGTTTATTTTCAATTTTTATTTTTTATTTTTTTCAATTTTTTTTTTCATATTCATTTTTAAATTTTTTATTTTTTATATTTTATTTTATACTTTTTATTTTTTAATATTTTGTATTGTGTATTTTATATTATATATTTCATATTTTGTTTTTCATTTTCCTTAACTTGTTTCTGCAAGCAAAAACAGATATGGGCCGAAAACTTCCCCACTTAACTTATGCCTTTGATGCGAAAGGGGTTCAAATATGGCGTAGATTTTGGGGAATGATCGAAACATATATTTGATAAATAGAATTTACGTAGATAATGCGTATGGTCATTTTATTAAATTTTGACCAGCTTACGTCTTTGAAAAGCAAATATTATTATTCTCTTAAAGATAAAAATGGTTTAACGCCTATGGTTTGCTATACTTTTGCAAACTTTTACTCGGTAATTTTTTACCATGGCTTGGGCCGAGCAATCACTATTAAAACAGGCTTTAAATCTGTAGTTTTAAACAATATGAAAAACACTATTATGTTCTCAATACGCAAACTATTAAATCGAAAGTTTTGCTAGATGTTTAGGCCTGATGTTGGTATGCTGGTTGGAGCAAGATGCACGACAGGTGCTAACAGAGAGGCGTAGACTGCCTTAAGATTTTGCATTTAAACTTGCGGCGGTAAATACACCCTATTGACACTTAATTATTAGGCGAAGATTATCGCAATATTTCAGGTTTTTGCCCCCTAAGCAAAGGCCCCTGGGGGTGCAGCCTCATAAACTTTTACAAAGCACCTACATACCACTCTACGCCATGTCTGAAAATTTGAAGATTCTACGATGTCTACTTTTTCTATAAAGCTTCGGACAAAAATCGGTCTGAAACATACCATAGGAAACCATAGGAAACCAAAAAAGAACTAGACGGGGGTGCGGTTGTTGTATATTTTGTCAGGGGATATATTTTCAGGGCTCAGTGTTTATTTTCAATTTTTACTTTATATTAATTTTTTTTTTTTTTAATTTTTTTTTAAATATTTTGTATTGTGTACTTTATATTATATATTTTGTTTTTCATTTTCCTTAACTTGTTTCTGCAAGCAAAAACAGATATGGGCCGAAAACTTCCCCACTTAAAATATGCCTTTGATGCGAAAGGGGTTCAAATATGGCGTAGAATTTGGGGAATGATCGAAACATATATTTGATAATAGAATTTACTTAGATAATGCATATGACTATTTTATTAAATTTTGACCAGCTTACGTGTTTGAAAATCAAATATTATCATTCTCTTAAAGACTAAAAATGGTTTAACGCCTACGGTTTGCTATACTTTTGCAAACTTTCACTAGGTAATTTTTTACCATAGCTTGGTCCGAGCAATCACTGTTAAAACAGGCTTTAAATCTGTCGTTTCAAACAATATGAAAAACATTATTACGTGCCTAATACGCAAACTATTAAATCGAAAGTTTTGCTAGATAAGTTTAGGCCTGATGTTGGTATGCTGGTTGGAGCAAGATGCACAACAGGTGCTAACAGAGAGGCGTAGACTGCCTTAAGATTTCGCATTTAAACTTGCGGCGGTAAATACACCCTATTGACACTTAATTATTAGGCGAAGCTTATCGCGAAGTAATTGGTCGCCCCAAAAAATGCTGACGCCGCATTTAAAGCAAGCATTATAAATGTGTCGCCGATATTCTGCCTTGAACATCCCTACTCGAAATGCTTCCCTCCGTTAATTGTACGGTGGGTGAAACTTTATTCACGGCCTTACCTCTTTGTGTATTACCGCGACAATACGATGAAATACGATTTGGAGAATATTGGAAACATCGTATTTGGAGAATATTTGCTATTTGCACCTGTTCTGTATGTTACTCCAATTCAACATATCTACACACAATTATAAGTTGTGTATAATAATATAATAACTTATGGCTTTGAAGCGAAGGGGGTTCAAATATGGCGTAGATTTTGGCAAATGATCTAAACATACATTTGATCAATAAAAATTTACGTAGATAATGCTTACGGCCATGTTATTACATTTTGGTCAGCTAGCATGTTTAAAAAGTCAATATTTTCATTCTCTCTAAATGATTTAACGTCTATGGTTTGCTATACTTTTTCCAACTTTTACTGTGTAAATTTTTACCATGCCTTGGTCTGAGCAATCACTGTTGAAACAGAGTTTAAATCTGTAGTTTTGAGCAATATGCAAACACGTTTATGTGCCTAATAAGCCACGTTTTATATTGAAAGTTTTGCCAATTTAAATCCAATAAACGCAAGATTTATTTATTTATGACGCCATGTTATGACGTAGCTTTGTAACGTCGTCGTTAAGAATGCGTTAAACTTAAGCTTTTTGTTGTTGCGGCCCTTGTATAATTATATTTGCTTAGACCTGGTGTTGATATGTTTGAATGGTGCAACAATTACAACATGTGCTAACAGAGATGTGTACACTGCCTGTAGGATTCGCATTTAAATTTGCGGTGGTAAAATATTTTGTGTTGTAAGAGCAATAGGTTTTTTTACTTAGAGAGGCCTCTTTGTGAAAGGCAAGTCGCATGTGCATAGTTTTACTAGGCAAGCCACTTCCAACACAAATGTTGCACGCGCGGGACAATAGGGCGCAGCAGGGATGCCAGCAGCCGCCTCGTCGCGACGCGAGCTGGACAAAGCAAGCGAATATGAACGAATTCTGTATGAAAGTTTTTCTGCTGCTAGATGGCTGTCGTTAGCTACAAAGTGCTAAAACGCAATATTTCAGGTTTTTACCCCCCAAGCAAAGGCCCCTGGGAGTGCAGCCTCATAAACTTTTACAAAGCACCTACATACCACTCTACGCCATGTCTAAAAATTTGAAGGTTCTACGATGTCTACTTTTTCTATAAAGCTTCGGACAAAACTCGGTCTGAAACATACCATAGGAAACCAAAAAAGAACTAGACGGGGGTGCGGTTGTTGTATATTTTGTCAGGGGGTATATTTTCAGTTTATTTTTTATTTTTTATTTTTTATTTTTTATTTTATATTATATATTTCATATTTTGTTTTTCATTTTCCTTAACTTGTTTCTGCAAGCAAAAACAAATATGGGCCGAAAACTTCCCCACTTTGATGCGAAAGGGGTTCAAATATGGCGTAGTATTTGGGGAATGATCGAAACATATATTTGATAAATAGAATTTACGTAGATAATGTGTATAGCCATTTTATTACATTTTGGCCAGCTTACGTGTTTGAAAATCAAATATTATCATTCTCTTAAAGACTAAAAATGGTTTAACGCCTATGGTTTGCTATACTTTTGCAAACTTTCACTAGGTAATTTTTTACCATGGCTTGGTCCGAGCAATCACTGTTAAAACAGGCTTTAAATCTGTCGTTTCAAACAATATGAAAAACACTATTACGTGCCTAATACGCAAACTATTAAATCGAAAGTTTTGCTAGATAAGTTTAGGCCTGATGTTGGTATGCTGGTTGGAGCAAGATGCACAACAGGTGCTAACAGAGAGGCGTAGACTGCCTTAAGATTTCGCATTTAAACTTGCGGCGGTAAATACACCCTATTGACACTTAATTATTAGGCGAAGCTTATCGCGAAGTAATTGGTCGCCCCAAAAAATGCTGACGCCGCATTTAAAGCAAGCATTATAAATGTGTCGCCGATATTCTGCCTTGAACATCCCTACTCGAAATGCTTCCCTCCGTTAATTGTACGGTGGGTGAAACTTTATTCACGGCCTTACCTCTTTGTGTATTACCGCGACAATACGATGAAATACGATTTGGAGAATATTGGAAACATCGTATTTGGAGAATATTTGCTATTTGCACCTGTTCTGTATGTTACTCCAATCCAACATATCTACACACAATTATAAGTTGTGTATAATAATATATTAACTTATGGCTTTGAAGCGAAGGGGGTTCAAATATGGCGTAGATTTTGGCAAATGATCGAAACATACATTTGATCAATAAAAATTTACGTAGATAATGCTTACGGCCATGTTATTACATTTTGGTCAGCTAGCATGTTTAAAAAGTCAATATTTTCATTCTCTCTAAATGATTTAACGTCTATGGTTTGCTATACTTTTTCCAACTTTTACTGTGTAAATTTTTACCATGCCTTGGTCTGAGCAATCACTGTTGAAACAGAATTTAAATCTGTAGTTTTGAGCAATATGCAAACACGTTTATGTGCCTAATAAGCCACGTTTTATATTGAAAGTTTTGCCAATTTAAATCCAATAAACGCAAGATTTATTTATTTATGACGCCATGTTATGACGTAGCTTTGTAACGTCGTCGTTAAGAATGCGATAAACTTAAGCTTTTTGTTGTTGCGGCCCTTGTATAATTATATTTGCTTAGACCTGGTGTTGATATGTTTGAATGGTGCAACAATTACAACATGTGCTAACAGAGATGTGTACACTGCCTGTAGGATTCGCATTTAAATTTGCGGTGGTAAAATATTTTGTGTTGTAAGAGCAATAGGTTTTTTTACTTAGAGAGGCCTCTTTATGAAAGGCAAGTCGCATGTGCATAGTTTTACTAGGCAAGCCACTTCCAACACAAATGTTGCACGCGCGGGACAATAGGGCGCAGCAGGGATGCCAGCAGCCGCCTCGTCGCGACGCGAGCTGGACAAACCAAGCGAATATGAACGAATTCTGTATGAAAGTTTTTCTGCTGCTAGATGGCTGTCGTTAGCTACAAAGTGCTAAAACGCAATATTTCACGTTTTTACCCCCCAAGCAAAGGCCCCTGGGAGTGCAGCCTCATAAACTTTTACAAAGCACCTACATACCACTCTACGCCATGTCTGAAAATTTGAAGGTTCTACGATGTCTACTTTTTCTATAAAGCTTCGGACAAAACTCGGTCTGAAACATACCATAGGAAACCAAAAAAGAACTAGACGGGGGTGCGGTTGTTGAATATTTTGTCAGGGGATATATTTTCAGGGCTTAGTGTTTATTTTCAATTTTTACTTTATATTAATTTTTTTTTTTTTTAATTTTTTTTTTAATATTTTGTATTGTGTACTTTATATTATATATTTTGTTTTTCATTTTCCTTAACTTGTTTCTGCAAGCAAAAACAGATATGGGCCGAAAACTTCCCCACTTAAAATATGCCTTTGATGCGAAAGGGGTTCAAATAAGGCGTAGAATTTGGGGAATGATCGAAACATATATTTGATAAATAGAATTTACTTAGATAATGCATATGGCTATTTTATTAAATTTTGACCAGCTTACGTGTTTGAAAATCAAATATCATCATTCTCTTAAAGACTAAAAATGGTTTAACGCCTATGGTTTGCTATACTTTTGCAAACTTTCACTAGGTAATTTTTTACCATAGCTTGGTCCGAGCAATCACTGTTAAAACAGGCTTTAAATCTGTCGTTTCAAACAATATGAAAAACACTATTACGTGCCTAATACGCAAACTATTAAATCGAAAGTTTTGCTAGATAAGTTTAGGCCTGATGTTGGTATGCTGGTTGGAGCAAGATGCACAACAGGTGCTAACAGAGAGGCGTAGACTGCCTTAAGATTTCGCATTTAAACTTGCGGCGGTAAATACACCCTATTGACACTTAATTATTAGGCGAAGCTTATCGCGAAGTAATTGGTCGCCCCAAAAAATGCTGACGCCGCATTTAAAGCAAGCACTATAAATGTGTCGCCGATATTCTGCCTTGAACATCCCTACTCGAAATGCTTCCCTCCGTTAATTGTACGGTGGGTGAAACTTTATTCACGGCCTTACCTCTTTGTGTATTACCGCGACAATACGATGAAATACGATTTGGAGAATATTGGAAACATCGTATTTGGAGAATATTTGCTATTTGCACCTGTTCTGTATGTTACTCCAATCCAACATATCTACACACAATTATAAGTTGTGTATAATAATATAATAACTTATGGCTTTGAAGCGAAGGGGGTTCAAATATGGCGTAGATTTTGGCAAATGATCGAAACATACATTTGATCAATAAAAATTTACGTCGATAATGCTTACGGCCATGTTATTACATTTTGGTCAGCTAGCATGTTTAAAAAGTCAATATTTTCATTCTCTCTAAATGATTTAACGTCTATGGTTTGCTATACTTTTTCCAACTTTTACTGTGTAAATTTTTACCATGCCTTGGTCTGAGCAATCACTGTTGAAACAGAGTTTAAATCTGTAGTTTTGAGCAATATGCAAACACGTTTATGTGCCTAATAAGCCACGTTTTATATTGAAAGTTTTGCCAATTTAAATCCAATAAACGCAAGATTTATTTATTTATGACGCCATGTTATGACGTAGCTTTGTAACGTCGTCGTTAAGAATGCGTTAAACTTAAGCTTTTTGTTGTTGCGGCCCTTGTATAATTATATTTGCTTAGACCTGGTGTTGATATGTTTGAATGGTGCAACAATTACAACATGTGCTAACAGAGATGTGTACACTGCCTGTAGGATTCGCATTTAAATTTGCGGTGGTAAAATATTTTGTGTTGTAAGAGCAATAGGTTTTTTACTTAGAGAGGCCTCTTTATGAAAGGCAAGTCGCATGTGCATAGTTTTACTAGGCAAGCCACTTCCAACACAAATGTTGCACGCGCGGGACAATAGGGCGCAGCAGGGATGCCAGCAGCCGCCTCGTCGCGACGCGAGCTGGACAAAGCAAGCGAATGTGAACGAATTCTGTATGAAAGTTTTTCTGCTGCTAGATGGCTGTCGTTAGCTACAAAGTGCTAAAACGCAATATTTCAGGTTTTTACCCCCCAAGCAAAAGCCCCTTGGAGTGCAGCCTCATAAACTTTTACAAAGCACCTACATACCACTCTACGCCATGTCTGAAAATTTGAAGGTTCTACGATGTCTACTTTTTCTATAAAGCTTCGGACAAAAAGCGGTCTGAAACATACCATAGGAAACTAAAAAAGAACTAGACGGGGGTGCGGTTGTTGTATATTTTGTCAGGGGATATATTTTCAGGGCTTAGTGTTTATTTTCAATTTTTACTTTATATTAATTTTTTTTTTTTTAATTTTTTTTTTAATATTTTGTATTGTGTACTTTATATTATATATTTTGTTTTTCATTTTCCTTAACTTGTTTCTGCAAGCAAAAACAGATATGGGCCGAAAACTTCCCCACTTAAAATATGCCTTTGATGCGAAAGTGGTTCAAATATGGCGTAGAATTTGGGGAATGATCGAAACATATATTTGATAAATAGAATTTACTTAGATAATGCATATGGCTATTTTATTAAATTTTGACCAGCTTACGTGTTTGAAAATCAAATATTATCATTCTCTTAAAGACTAAAAATGGTTTAACGCCTATGGTTTGCTATACTTTTGCAAACTTTCACTAGGTAATTTTTTACCATAGCTTGGTCCGAGCAATCACTGTTAAAACAGGCTTTAAATCTGTCGTTTCAAACAATATGAAAAACACTATTACGTGCCTAATACGCAAACTATTTTATCGAAAGTTTTGCTAGATAAGTTTAGGCCTGATGTTGGTATGCTGGTTGGAGCAAGATGCACAACAGGTGCTAACAGAGAGGCGTAGACTGCCTTAAGATTTCGCATTTAAACTTGCGGCGGTAAATACACCCTATTGATTAATTATTAGGCGAAGCTTATCGCGAAGTAATTGGTCGCCCCAAAAAATGCTGACGCCGCATTTAAAGCAAGCACTATAAATGTGTCGCCGATATTCTGCCTTGAACATCCCTACTCGAAATGCTTCCCTCCGTTAATTGTACGGTGGGTGAAACTTTATTCACGGCCTTACCTCTTTGTGTATTACCGCGACAATACGATGAAATACGATTTGGAGAATATTGGAAACATCGTATTTGGAGAATATTTGCTATTTGCACCTGTTCTGTATGTTACTCCAATCCAACATATCTACACACAATTATAAGTTGTGTATAATAATATAATAACTTATGGCTTTGAAGCGAAGGGGGTTCAAATATGGCGTAGATTTTGGCAAATGATCGAAACATACATTTGATCAATAAAAATTTACGTAGATAATGCTTACGGCCATGTTATTACATTTTGTTCAGCTAGCATGTTTAAAAAGTCAATATTTTCATTCTCTCTAAATGATTTAACGTCTATGGTTTGCTATACTTTTTCCAACTTTTACTGTGTAAATTTTTACCATGCCTTGGTCTGAGCAATCACTGTTGAAACAGAGTTTAAATCTGTAGTTTTGAGCAATATGCAAACACGTTTATGTGCCTAATAAGCCACGTTTTATATTGAAAGTTTTGCCAATTTAAATCCAATAAACGCAAGATTTATTTATTTATGACGCCATGTTATGACGTAGCTTTGTAACGTCGTCGTTAAGAATGCGTTAAACTTAAGCTTTTTGTTGTTGCGGCCCTTGTATAATTATATTTGCTTAGACCTGGTGTTGATATGTTTGAATGGTGCAACAATTACAACATATGCTAACAGAGATGTGTACACTGCCTGTAGGATTCGCATTTAAATTTGCGGTGGTAAAATATTTTGTGTTGTAAGAGCAATAGGTTTTTTTACTTAGAGAGGCCTCTTTATGAAAGGCAAGTCGCATGTGCATAGTTTTACTAGGCAAGCCACTTCCAACACAAATGTTGCACGCGCGGGACAATAGGGCGCAGCAGGGATGCCAGCAGCCGCCTCGTCGCGACGCGAGCTGGACAAAGCAAGCGAATGTGAACGAATTCTGTATGAAAGTTTTTCTGCTGCTAGATGGCTGTCGTTAGCTACAAAGTGCTAAAACGCAATATTTCAGGTTTTTACCCCCCAAGCAAAGGCCCCTGGGAGTGCAGCCTCATAAACTTTTACAAAGCACCTACATACCACTCTACGCCATGTCTGAAAATTTGAAGGTTCTACGATGTCTACTTTTTCTATAAAGCTTCGGACAAAAAGCGGTCTGAAACATACCATAGGAAACCAAAAAAGAACTAGACGGGGTTGCGGTTGTTGTATATTTTGTCAGGGGATATAGTTTCAGGGCTTAGTGTTTATTTTCAATTTTTACTTTATTTTAATTTTTTTTTTTTAATTTTTTTTTTAATATTTTGTATTGTGTAATTTATATTATATATTTTGTTTTTCATTTTCCTTAACTTGTTTCTGCAAGCAAAAACAGATATGGGCCGAAAACTTTCCCACTTAAAATATGCCTTTGATGCGAAAGTGGTTCAAATATGGCGTAGAATTTGGGGAATGATCGAAACATATATTTGATAAATAGAATTTACTTAGATAATGCATATGGCTATTTTATTAAATTTTGACCAGCTTACGTGTTTGAAAATCAAATATTATCATTCTCTTAAAGACTAAAAATGGTTTAACGCCTATGGTTTGCTATACTTTTGCAAACTTTCACTAGGTAATTTTTACCATAGCTTGGTCCGAGCAATCACTGTTAAAACAGGCTTTAAATCTGTCGTTTCAAACAATATGAAAAACACTACACCGAAAAGCCATCGCAGACTCGCCGAATCTGTCGATCTATGATGAAAGCAGAGCAAGCCAGAAAAACAACTGGCCTGCAGTGAGGTTCGAACTCACGACCTCCGGTCAAGCCGGGACCGTCGCTCTACCAACTGAGCTATGCAGGCTCAGAGAGGAGCGAGTCGAGAAACAACCATGCGGCAATACTTGCACATTTTGAATTGGTTCGATTACGATACTTTGTCACGGGAAGAAATTATAAGATAAAAATTGGCACGCCGGCATGTTTGAGTTGGACACCCCTGGTTTAATGTTTATTATAGTTTGGAATCCAACCACAACTAAATCTTTTTCTATAATTTACTAATTTGGGTGTGCACCTGTCCTGGAGAACAGAATAGGCTGTAATAACCCTACAAATGCAATTTGTCTAGTTTAGATAAAGTTCAACTGAAAACTGTACTAGGGGTTTTATATTGTGATTGTGGAGTTAATCTGATTCCACAGTAAATTTCCATAAAATGCACAAAGTGCAACTGCATAAGATAAAGCAAACTTTCCAACTTGGGTACAATGTTCTTTAAGCAGTGGCCTACACACTTTTTTGTCGCTGCCCAAAATGCTCTTTCGAGAGCTTTTAAAGGCCCAGTACATGAAGCGAATTATATCACAGAGTTTTTGTCATAAAACACTTAATACTAATAATTAGTCGTTTAGTGCAAAAAGTTTATAGTTTCATTTAATAAAAATTTACTTTGTAGCATTTATAAGTCACACAGCTCAACATACGATAGTATGCACAGCATTTGGGGCATAAACAGTTTAATGCAGTATAGATTTTGGGGGATGTATAGCACGGTGGCACTATGATGCTACAATGAGCAAAAGTAAACAAATACTCCTAAGCACACCATTTTTTAAAACACATTACAGTGAATGTGAAAGTTATCAAGAGTCGTTTAAGGAGGCAGTCCATGAGCCAACACAAAAAAGATCAAAACTGAAGAAACTGCCTCAGTGTTTTAAAGTGCATATTGTCAGTGTAGCGATAGTCAGGTTCTTGAAAATATGTAAATTCAAAAAATTCAGCATAGCTCTGCTTTTAATAAATACAGTTCACAGGGCAGCAAGAACATGTCTCGCAAGTATTGCAATATGATTGTTGTGTATTTCCAGTAGCTGTGTTAAACTATATTATAGCACAAGAGTCCATCATGGAAAGTATGACAAGTGCACCCACAATTATTTTTAACAGACTAGACCAGCGTTTCTCAACCGGTGCGCCCGGCGCACTGGTGCGCCATGGAAGGCTGCCAGGTGCGCCACAAGCAAAAAGAAAAAATAATGTAGGTCCTATTATATAAAACATATTTTTTGCTTTCCAATTAACTTAGCTCATTGATTTCACAAGGCTTTCAAGTGGAAAACTCAATAAGCCTACAAAGCAGCAATATCTAAATCATATAATTAATCTATAACAGGCTTCCGTAGTTGGCCTATTAAGATCCCGAAAAAATAACGCCATATTCGCAGTAATAACCACGACAGAATAAGATCTAAAATAGTCTAGATAAGACCTAAACATGTCAAAATAAGTCCAAAATTAATCGGAATAAGACTTAAATGGACAAAATAATGTTTTCAGTCTTAAACACTGGAGTCCCTTTAAAGATATGCAACTATTAAACAATATTTGAAAAATAGCAGTAAGAGAAATACCGGGTACACCTAAAAAAATTCTCGCACGCTTCGCTCACAAGGTGCGCCGCCACGTTTTCATACGTCTTTAGGTGTGCCACCAAGTCAAAAGGTTAAGAAACACTGGACTAGACCTTCAACCCTTGAAAATGAATATAATAGCAGTTTTTCAACAAATTATATTGGCGGGTGCAGTTTTGACCTTAGTTGCATCAGGTCACCCCAAATTTTCTGGCAGTGCAATCGCAAGATTTCATCAAAATCTGTCATATTTTTCATACGGGACAAGGGCGATGGCGGGTAAGCTAGTCAGTTGCTGACTTTGGTTCGTGGGAAAACGAAATATGCCAGGACAGTTTTAAACTAAGATTTGGTCTATTTACGCACAGCGCACAAGTTATAATTACAAATATGTTGGCTCGCTACATGTTTAGACCTGGGCAACTAGACAAGCCACAAAAAATGATTGTTTAAACGGCTGTGTTTCTTGATAAGTGATAGGTCCAGACTAGTGAAAACAGTTAAATACTAATAAAAATGTGACCGAATGTTGGCGGTAGTCGGGTCACAGACTCGTTCTGCAGGTATAGCGTTATTTGAGTAACAAAGCCCTTTACTATACATTAGGCTGCCCAAAACGGTAGTAAAGACTAGTAAGCAACCATCTTGTATAGGTTAGATTGCGCCTAACATTTTCAACAATATATTATTGCTGCAATGCATAACAGGGAAAGCTACTTGTACAGGCAGTGGCTCTGCAGGCTACATGACACCCTCAGGGCCGAATATAATACACTTTATCATGACTAAAACATAGCTGACAGGAAATGTTAACTGATCAGGTAATTACTTTTTGCCTTTTTTCATAATTTTTAAAACCGTGCTGACAGAAAGACAACTTTTTAAGCTGAATTGAAGTTTTTTAGCTTTACGGTCGCTACAATGGGGAGTCCCCTTATACGAGAGTATAAGTTTAAAAAAAAAATATTAAAAATTCTACATTTTCGTATTTCCTAGTTATTCGTAAACTAAATATATTTTTGCTGTTTTTATTCGTTATTACTTAAGTAGTTCATCTTTGCATCATTCTCGGGTGAAATCGTTACCTTTGTGTAATAAAAAAGCAAAATATTGCGTTTCTCTATAGCCGCTTGCCAGTAAATCACATTCACGAAGATTCGTGAGTGCTATGAACCGAGTGGAATAAGCTGTTGGCATAAAGCAGGCAAGTTTACCCACCAGTGGGTCAGTGGACATCCACGGGACTGCTTTAAGGCCGAAGAAGTGAAATTATAAGACGGCTTGAAGCGACCTAAACGAGTCGGATCGGGTGAACACAAAGGCCGTTTTGTCTCCTGGTCAGTCGACCGTAAACGCAGGATACTTTTTCTCTTTCGTTCCGGTTGGCTGATTAACAAGGGTGCATTCGACAATTGACAACGCAAAGTAAAGCCTTATTACTTTTTTTGTTTAAAACGTCGAGTTAGGCGCAGCTAATGTCCCTCGCTGTTCTCGGTAATATTTGATGTTGGTGTAACAACGGCATTTTTTAACTGATGCAGATTCTAGACTGTGACTTTCAAAGTTGCCTTTTTATGTACCGGTAATGATTGTTACCGCAAAATTATTCTCTCTAGACCAGTGCTTCTTAAACTTTTTTAGTTTCGTTCACCCCTAACATCGATCTCCAGATTTCATTCACCCTTGTCTCATGATATGATAAAACTATCTCGTCTATATATAACAGCACAAAATGACTTAGGTTGTTTCGATTTTTGTTAAAATCAACTCAAGCTAAGTTTACCATTGTAAATCTACAATTTCTCGAGTCCAGGAATATAAAGCTAAAAAAGCACAAAACAAAAATAGAATTGTTACGTTTGAGAAATACGTGCCATATCCACAACTTTTTTCAGCAGCGGCAACCTTTGTAATTTTCCTATGATTTGCACCCCTACGAAAAAAAGGATTTTTAATTAAATATCACTGAGACAACTTAAAAAATTAGTGTAGTTTGTTGTCGGTCGCGCGAAGCGCGAAAAAAATTGGATTTAATTGGTTGAATTGGTGCTAAACTGTAAAATCCGGAGGCTTTTCGCAAAACATTGCGTCCCCCTGTTGCTAGCATGTTATTTAATTATATAAAATATAGATCAAAAATAGTTCAAACGGTGGAAGACTTATATCGTTTATCTATAAGTTAGAAAAATTATAATTAAATAGGGCCGTTATACCTTCGATGCCTAACTCATACACTCAGTGCAAACCAACTTAACACCCCTTTTGGTAGGTTCACCCCTGCAACAATTTTATTCACCCTGGGGTGAACCATTCACCACTTTACACTGCTCTAGACATATCCTAAGACCACGCGTTTAGTGTGTAATTAACACAACTTATTTTCCCTCAACCGCAGCTTGTATTTTAGCTGATTCGGCTCAGATGTTGCGCTAATCGTGGCATACTAACACCCTGTGAAATTGATCTTCGTTTAGTACTGCAGGTGGCGAGAGACGTGCTTGCAATTTAGCGTGGTCCCGTACATGGAACTTTAAATTTTAGTAGTTTTTCCGTATAAAGTAAGGTATATTATGTTATTGTAATAGAAAATGTGATTAAACATGAAGGAAGGGGCGCAAATTTCAAGTTTTCTCCCGGGCGCAAAATACCCTGGCTACGCCTCTGCACATACTTCACCCTCTTGGTTTAATTTTTCGCTTGAAGTTAACAATTGCACACTAAAAGATTTCGACGCACGTGTTCGTTTTGCGTAATTGGTTGTGTTTGATTATTTTTTAGACGTCATTACAATCACTAGTTCATGACGTCATTATTGATTATGGATAGACAGAAAATAGGGGAATTCCCTAAGTTGAAAATTCGAACCCCCTTTTTTGATTTTCTAAAAACACCCCTGGTTCCAACTTTGTTTTCTTTATTGTAATTTTGCTTGATCTATTTCATTGCTGCCTTAAATAAAAACTATTTGGTTGTTTTAAACCAGGGGTCGGCAACCTTTTTCTAGTCGCGGGCCAAAACCAAACTCAGAAAGGTCTCTGCGGGCCGCACAAAATGTTAACTAATAATTGTGTTATTAACATGTTAGAAATGTGAATCAGGCAGGCCTCGGATCGTTTTTGCACTTAGAAACGTGTTTAATTAGATTTAAGGAGGTAGTAAAGTGTTGACGCAAAGCGCGAAAAAAGCGTTTGTTTGGTTTAAAATTCGAGTTCACACGTCGTCATCCGTGCAACGAATGAAAAGTGTAATAAAACTATTTTGATGGAACGCGATAACACTTCATCTGTAGCTCAGTGTTTGTTAACCTTTTGGGTCAAAGTAGACCTGGCGAGCGAAGCGAGCGCGATTTTTTTTTGTTGTATAGGGGCATTTCTTTTAAATTTCTTGCAAGTTTTCATACATTGCCGAAAATGAAAAATAAATAAAACGTTAAACAATATATGTCCAATATATTAGAATAAGTACGTTTTTTCGTTTTTCCGCGACGCACTTGGCAACCTTCCACGGATCCGGCCCGCGGGCCGTAGGTTGCCGACCCCTGTTTTAAACAATAAACCAATTTTTAATAAGATGCTTTCTTATGCTGACAAAATCATTGTTGTTACCTTTCAAATTCATTTTTTAGGGCAAATGACTTGTCTGCAAATGCTAAAAATCATCTTGCTTTAAATCAAAAAGACAAGTTCTAATAAGTAAGAAAGAATTAAAATATCTTGTAGGTTCCTATTCCAAAGATTTGTATATCATATAAGTTGATTTTAACTAATTTGACGTTGCCTTGTTTCAATAAGAAATAATCTTGTTTGCTGCCAGCAAAGAGATTTGAACCATTAAAGTCTCTTTGCTGCCAGTATAAACGAAGTATGTTTTTATTAACAAGACCTAAATTCAAGTTATTCTGCTTAATTAGTAAATATATTTTAACAGCACACGCGACTAAATTTCAAATTGTCTCAGTCAATAAATTGATTAGATTTGTCAACAGAAGGGGTCTGCAGACCATGACGGAGAATATGTAAATTTGATCACGTTACCTAAGTTTCCTTTATCTGTTTCTATGTCGCTACTACTAAGTGCTAACACAGAACGATCCGACCGATTAATGACGTTTTAATTAGACGTCATATTGGGCAGGGCAGTCAAATTTTTACCATTGTCATTTCGGCAAAGCGTATTTTTTATAATATTTTTATGACGTTTACCATAATATTACCATTGAACTTTTTTTAAAAAAATCACTTTTATTTCCCACCATTGGTGTTTTTAACCAAAATAATTTTTTTATAAAAATTTCTTATGCGTATTACAAATTGTTGTGAAAATACAAACAATAATAAGATCGATTTAAAACACGTTTCTCACTGACGATTTTGGTAATGTTACGATAAAAACTTCTACATCATTTGACAATAAGATATTTGTTACAATTTGTCCCGCTAAACTTTTAAGTTGCATTTAGGCTAATCTACAGTTTAACTTTGCAACTGATATGTTATTTATTGCAAATGAACAAACATCAGTTAATTAGTTGGCTACTTACAGCTACAGGTACTTAGCCTACGATACGTTCTTTAATTTTATCTCCGTAACGTACGCGATCAGAACTCCACAATTGAACTGTTTGAGACTGCTAGTTTTCACATAAATAGCCATTACTTAAATACTTTATATCAGATGGTTGTAGTTAATATCCGTGACAACGTTAAACACGATGCAAAAATACATTACTGACAGTTGATAAATACACACAAGCAGGCGTGACGACGCAACCGGCCAGATTCTTTCAACTGAATGACCGGGAATTGATCCGATCGTACGGAGCGCAAGCCGCTACACAACTTTAAACTTTGATTTTTGGTTTTGGCATTCTCGAGATATAGCAGCTAAGTAAAAAAATGCAAACAGCATAATGCACATTCAATATGCCAGTAGCGACCGTGCATTTCTATATGTGACTATAACGTGTTTGATAAGCAAGATGCGGTGCAGAAGAAATCTCTGTTTAAAGTCGTTCACCTGTATTTCTGTTTCTTTCGTTTTCGTCCTGCTGCGGTGATAATCATCTGATCCCGAACGCAGTGGATTTTGCGCTATGTCTTGCGTTGGGAGTAGTTTAACTCTCTGATCGCTATACTTACAGTCACAGGACGTGTAGTAGTTTTGATCGTTGAAAAGCGCCATTGTGCAAATTTTTTTTAATGTAAATTAAATACTACAATTTAAAAACATGCATGTTAAGTCGACAAGGGTGTGGTTTCGTTGGCTTAAATTAAGTAAAAAGGTGAACGGGTGAAGTAAAAAATATTCCAATATTCGTATGTAGTGTTTATTTTTGGTAAATAGCAATATTTTAAAGAAGACTGTTATATATTTTGTTTAACCTTTACATGGGTAAAATTATGGTAAACGGCATCAACTTAGTTTTTAAAAATTCAAGTATTTGACGATTCGAAACCTTGTGAATTGTGATTCATTCTACTAGTAGAAAGAACTGTAACAAAACAGTTAAGCTATTTGTCGGCTGGGTTGAATTTTTTAACAACAGTGTTGAAATTTCTCAGCATTTAGGTATGCTTTAATAAAAAGTATTCTAACAATATAACATTTAAATTAAGTGGATCTTCAAGTATTTCTATTTATAATTAGATAATTTAAAGAAGTTGTTATTTATACTTGCCTACAGTATATTCGACTTTGCGGCGCTCTTTCACTATTGTACGTAAAAATTAATAAAAAAAAAACTTTCTTCAAATGCCGCATACCACAACGCATATTGTTCGGGTTAGGGTGCGGGTTAGCGTTTGGTTGAGGGTGGGTCAAGCTATTATTAATAATAAACATAATATTACATGACCCACCCTCACCCAAACGCTAACCCAAACAATATACGTTGTGGTGTGCGGTATTATTTTGTTTTGTTTTTTGCATAACTTTTCACGTACATAAGTGAAAGAGAGTCGACTTTGCTCACTGCAAACAGTATAATATAGGGCGCTGGTCTGGAAACTTACCACAACGCACATTATTTGGATTAGGGTGGGTTAAGTATTATTATTAAACAATGAATATAATAATACTTGGCCCACCCACACACAAACGCTTACTCGCACCCTAACCCAAATATTGTTTGTTGATTTTATAATTATGGTAGGATTCCAGATCAATCTATATTTGATTTGTGCAACAGTGAAAAGTTTTATGAAGCGTTTTTTTTCCAGCAAAATAGATGGATACCAACAATATGGTCTGGCGTTTAACAAGTTTGTATATTTTAAACAGGAAATATATTTGTGTTGATATATAAAAAATGAAAACTCTGCCAATTTGTGCAATATTGGTATTGACAATAAACGGTAAGATTTTTAAATTTGGTAAATCTCTATTGCTTTAATACTTTGTACTCTAAAAGTAAATTCTATTTACATGTCTTATGGCCTAACAGGCTGATGTGCTAGTCTGCATTCTGTGACAAGTGCACAGCCCAGGTTGGAAAGTAAGACTATAAAAGATTTTTGCGCGGGGGTTTAGATTTTGCGCGGGGGGGACGATTTTGCGGCTTGAAATTGCGTGGTTGTAATGACATTTCCGCCCAAATTTGCATGGCTGTAATAACAGTATTTTGTAAAATTTGCATGTATTCAGGGGTCAGCAGTTTCGGGGCAACTAATTATTTGATGACTTTCAAATTATTATCAAGTGTCAAACCTTGCTGGGCTACCGGCTAATGTGTAGGGATGTTTAAAGTAGAATCCCATGGGATGATAGAACTTTAGGTTTCGAATCTAGAATACAGAATTGAGGGATTAATTATAATATACCCTACAAGCAGCTGCGCAGGGTGGGGGGGGGGGGGTGTTTAGGAGTCTTGACACCCCCCCTTGATGAAATCTCATTAAACAATATTCACTAAACTAAAACCGTGATTGCTGCAATGTTACTTCGGAAATATTGCACCTGCCATCTAAAAGACGTTAGTCGTCGGTGCTTATCGGCGCCACCACTTAATCACTGCTCGTTATCGTTGTTTCATTTGGCATTTCGCCTGTCACCGACTCAAGTAATCTCAAGCAGGCCTTTTACGAACAGACTTCTCAACGACGTAGAGAAAATAGGCGTGTAAGCTACAACAATGTGCATTTTAAACAAAATTAATTTGTTCTTCTCGATTTTTTTATATAAACTAGTTAAATATCTGGTGTACATTCATTAGCGTTAAGCCGGTCACGTGCTCTTCGCCGCAGGTTGTTTTATCGAACGTTTTTATTAGGCTCAATCTCGAAAAGAAGCGCTTGGCGGTCGTAGTTGTAAAAGGCAGAGTCATTGCACGCTTTATACAATCGTCGAAATCAAATTACAAATCACCAAATTTGTTGATCAGCATCGTTAATTTTGCTGACAACGAAGTGCAACAGTTTGTGATTGATACGTCACAGAGGCTGTTCTGACACTACAATTCCATAGTTTTTTGCTCACAATTGAAATCACGTGACATTTGGACTTAAATGAGTCAACAAGTTGTTGCGTTTTCTAGCATCGAACAAACTTATTTTTTTTTAATCAATCACAGATAACACGGTATTCGTTTAGTTTTTCGCCTGAAGTTAACGATTGCATTAAGCGGTTTCGCAGCTAGCGCCTGGCGTCAACGACGCACGTGTTCGCTTTTGCTGGACGTTAATTGTTTCTGGTTGTTTTTTTTTGACGTCATTAATATCACTATTTTGTGATGTCATTATTCATTACCGGCAGACGGAAAATAGGGAATTTCCCAAGTTGAAATTTCGGGACACCCTCCTTTGAAATGGGCATGCTACATCCTGCCTACAATACCCACAGACACATCAATAAATCGCAAAACAATTTGCTAACATATGTATATTATAATAACAAAATAATCTCCCAAATGTTTAACATTCTTAACAACTGTCATTTGAAGCAGTTGTGTAAACTTTAATACACGCCCAAGCCGTTAGTCTATAAGACGTATTCAATAGAATGCATAAAGTAGATCAATCGTGAAATGCCAATCACACTCCGATCACACGTCAGTGGACAACGGTCACATGCATAGTGACGTCAAGTTTGTCAAATGTAGAAGACAAAAACAGGAAAATAACTTCCAAACGCTACACTTTATTTTACTTTTTTTTTATCAAAAATTTATCAGGGAGCATATCATGTACATTGTCGTGCAATGTTCATGATGTTTCTTATTCCCCAGCTTCCACAGGTATGTTTATATATATGATCAGAAGGTGTTTAAGATGTAGGCACAACATTTAATGTTGTAAATTAGTTCAGTAACTTAGATTTTAGTAAGGTTATGTGTCAGACTATTTGTTCATAACATTGGCCATTGTATACACTCTTAAGATTACTATGAAGAACAATCGAAATTGCATAAAAATGCCTGATGCCTGGAGAGAAAATGAGTTACAGTACAGTCAGACATAGAGAGGATCTGGTGGTTAATCACTCCAAAAATGGAAGTTAACCTTAAGATGAACTTTCCATCGTTTAAAACTCATGCTCGTTTTTTTGAAAACGATGTAGTCTCTTAGTTCAAAGAGGCGCCTCGCTGCTGTAATTTGGGAGATCCTCCATATAGTTATGGAGACATGTATGTTTGAAGCAAAGATTTTCACACACAGCCCTAAATTATTGACTATTGAGAGATGACGCTTCACAAGATTCACCATTTTTACACCTTGATTTAAACTGGTCAACAGACCTGTTAGGAGCAACTTATCATCAAGAATGAATATATGAACAAAACAATGAAGCAAGGTGATGTATGTCAACAGCCTTTAAATGAGTTTGGAATCGGGACTTGCATGGCCTGAGCCTCATATGTATTGTGCATCTGACCAAATTTGTCCAGATGTTGTTCTGTTTGAAGAAATCAAGTACAAGGTTAAAATATCCAGTCCTTTAGTGGTACCGGTTAGCTCCCGTCCTAAAAATGGCTCTGTATTTACAATACAAGGTAATAATCGCAAGTGTACACCTATAGTTGTGAGCACCAGAATCATTGCTTTGTTAAGTTTAATTGAAAACGACTGATTTTGGTAAGCCTTTTCTGAAGAAATCATGTGTTTCCTGATACAGCATTTAAAGAATTGGTGAATACGGACACATTGGACATATTAGCCTCCAGCGCTTTGCCTAATAAAGTTTTTTGCAGCTGGCATAATAAAAGACTGACTAACTGTGTTTCGGCGAACCACCCTTTTTGGGAATTTTTTTTCATAAAAGCAAAAATTAAAATGTCACTTTTTTACATATGTAGACAGCTAAATGACTCTTTGGGCCAATACAATCCTAAACTAGACGGGGGTGCGGTTGTTGTATATTTTGTCGAGGGGTATATTTTCAGGGCTTGGTGTTTTTTGTTTTTATTTTAAGTTTAAATTTTTTTTTTTTATTGTTTTTTTATTTTTTTTTTTGATATTTTGTATTGTATATTTTATATTATATATTTTATATTTTTTTCCTTAACTTGTTTCTGCACGCAAAAACAGATATGGGCCGAAAACTTCCCCACTTAACTTCTGGCTTTGATGCGAAAGGGGTTAAAATATGGCGTTGTAGTATTTGGGAAATAATCGAAACATATATTAGATAAATAGAATTTACGTAGATAATGCGTACAAGCATGTTATTACACTTTGGCCAGCTAACAAGTTTGAAAAGCAAATATTTTCATTCTCTCTAAATGATTTAACGTCTATGGTTTGCTATACTTTTTCCAACTTTTAATGTGTAAATTTTTACCATGCCTTGGTCTAAGCAATCACTGTTGAAACAGAGTTTAAATCTGTAGTTTTGAGCAATATGCAAACACGTTTATGTGCCTAATAAGCCACCTTTTATGTTGAAAGTTTTGCCAATTTAAATCCAATAAACGCAATATTTATTTATTTATGACGCCATGTTATGACGTAGCTTTGTAACGTCGTCGCTAAGAATGCGTTAAACTTAAGCTTTTTGTTGTTGCGGCCCTTGTATAATTATATTTGTTTAGGCCTGATGTTGATATGTTTGAATGGTGCAACAATTACACCAGGTACTAACAGAGAGGTGTACACTTCCTCCAGGATTCGCATTTAAATTTGCGGTGGTAAAATATTTTGTGTTCTAAGAGCAATAGGTTTTTTTACTTAAGAGAGGCGTCTTTATAAAAGGCAAGTCGGATGCGCCTAGTTTCCACCTCACGTTGCACGCGCAGGACAATAAGGCACAGTAGGGACGCCAGCGGCCGCCTCGTCGCGACGCGAGATGAATAAAGCAAGTGATATGAAAGCATTCTGTATTGAAGTTTTTCTGCCGCTAGATAGGAGTAGATAGATGTTATGAACTAAAACAATGACGTAACGCTTTTGTTTTTTTCCCCCCAATTGGAGGTGCCTAGGGGTGCAGCCTCATAAACCTCTACATAGCACCTTCATACCACTCTACGCAATGAAATAATGACCAAATTAGTGGTTCTAACTACATTTGAATACCAAAAGCCAAAATTAGTTTTATTTAGACATTCAATCTTTAAAAACTAGTTTAAATTTATGCGTTTTATTAATTTTTATATATTACTGTGTTCCTATATGACTGTTATGAAGTCTGGAGTGTTGATAAATTTAGTTTTAACTCGTAGCAGTAAAAAAACTTTTATTGGTCTTATTCAGAACTGTGTTTTCAACCTTGGTGTTGTCCAAATTTTAGTCTTATCTGCTGGAGTCCCATTGGACATATTATTATTTATTATTATATACCTTTTGGTGACTCTATTCACTGACATATTTTCTTTCTTACAGGAGTTTTTTCCATGAGCAATCATGTCAAGTATTTTGAACACCTAGCGTATAACACTCATGACCTTCATGTTCAACATAAACAAATTAAATCATCCAGCTCTAACCCTCCAATCAAGCTTGAATTTAAAGCCCATGGACGGTAAGATTATTTATAAAAGTACTAGGCAAAGTACTTAATGTTGCCCATGTTGAATAAAGTATTTACCAGTTAGTCCACTGGTGAGGGAATACTAGCATTGTAATGGCGTTGTTAATTAATGGCCGCTGCAAAGGCATGTATTTGCGGTCAACCATTTACGGTTAAAAAGCGGCTAACCTACCCTTTTATGAGTGTGCTAGACTTAGTGCAGTTTACCACAATAAAAAAAATTGTGCAGTTTTTAGCATTAATATGGTGCAGTTTTAGCACAATAAAAAAAACAATTCTTGTTCGTTATAAGTTAAATTTGTGCCTTCTAACAGTTTAAAAGAAATAGTTTTATCTGTCAATTCCGTCTAGTGCAAAGTCATCTTATACGATAAATGTTCAAACTCCAGAATGTATATCATCGTAATCTTATTTAAATATCATACAAAACAATGTTATTGAAACATAAACAACATAAGTATAGGTAAAATATCATTATCAAAACATTTAAAAAACACTAAAAATGTATGCTCCTACACTGACAAGGTAGTAACATCAAATAATGTAAAAGCAACTACAATGTCAAGGCACATGTTCTTTATGACCTTAACTGTTTAACCAATAGAATACTATTAAATAGTCTTACAGCACTTACACCAAAAATGCGCAAGGTTAACAGTTTTAGAGTGTCAAGCAACATTGCAGTCCCCATTCCTAGACACTTGGACAATTAAATCTTCTTCATTTTGCCTTTTGTTGTGCTACTGTTTTGTAACAACCATGTAAGAATTGCTGCAGTAGCTCACAACAGTAAGTTACAAGCTATTTCATAATTTTGAGTCAACAATGCTTATCAAAATTTGATTTTTCGGCTCAAGCAGAAAGCATATGCCGAAATTAATGTGAGTAAGCAAAACCTAACTGCAAAATGTGTTGCTGTTGCTGTGGTTTAGTTTACGGAAAATGTATAAATTGTGTGAAAGTTTAATGTGTGGATTGTACTGAGTGCTGCTAATTTATCTGTTCTTGTATGCTTTTAAATAGCTATTTGTGGTTCACATAACCAGCGTCATATTGAAAAATAGCCGTTTTTTTTTAGTTTATTTGAAAGGTAATTGTTTTTCAACCATTCAATTTAAATGTTCATCTTAGTTGTAAATAAAACAAAAACTTTGGGAAATTTTTCTCTATGCGACCAAAAAGCAGCAAGATCTACAATATAATTTGGAGATATTAAGTTTATTCCAGGACATGGTATTATATTGGAGCTTACAGCATATCAAACTCACACCTACAAAGACTTGAGTCTCTCAAAAGTTAAAAGAAACTTGTAGCGTAAAATAAAATTAAATGATTAGGCATTTAATAGAGTTAAATTATTAGGCAATTGGAAAATGTTCATCAACCAATTTCCCTGCCTATCAATTACCTGAACTAGAGTTGACTGCACTTTTTAAATAATTCCGGGTTGGATTTTTTCACTCGCCCACTCACCAATGCGAATGTAATTTGCTTTGGGCATTGCTGATTAACAGCCACTGGACCGACTGGCAAGTATCTTAAACGTTAAAAAAATGGTGGTTTATCTCCGACCTTATGCAGTTTAATTTTGTTCTTTTTTGACAAATTATGTTAAACACCCGAAACTTGTAAAAAAGGCTAATTGATTCCTGAATAGCGACAATGCATGTTTCTTTAACTGCAACAAGTACATCACAAATAGTAAAAAAATCCTATGCAGTCAATATTGCGGTCAACAGTCAAGGCAGACTCTATTGTGGTTATAGAAATGAGTTATTTAGCTAAGAACTAATTTCTTAATAAATTTCTTATTGGTAATATTCCCTGTGGAAATGTCGAATGGAATAATCACATATTATAATCGGTTTATAGGAACCGATTAAAGTAGATAACAAAAATATAACCACAATCTTAGTTGAAAAACTTATTGTGTAACAAGAAGAACTTATTGAGTAACAAACAAAATCGTTTGTGATACAAACAAATACATAAGGGGCCTAAGGATGCACATGTCTGCTTTCTTACTCTAAGACTGTTACATAGATCCACTGTTTTTAGGCAAACTCGTTTGAAACCATGCAGCGCAAAATCAGATTAAAAAAGCTAAAAAAATTCTTTGCTTAAATTGTAAGAAATTTCTAACATAAATTGCTTGAAATAGTGATATTTATAATAAAATTTAATAGAAATTGTTTGCCAAGGTTAGAGTCACACAGTCAAGTGCAGCATGCCATGGTTTGATTAGTGGCTATTGGCTGAATAGATATGTTTAAAACAGAGACACAATCATACCGGAACAAGGCCAAGTGCAAATTTTTTTTGTGTTGACGTAATTGAAACAGCCAAAAATATAGTTAAAGCCTAAGAAGGAACAGCATGACCTGGTACATCTTCCGTTATGCACATGTCCTACTCATACCTGTCTGTTTGACAAGAATAGCCACTATCGTGATTGTTTAACTCGATTCAAAGTACTTGCCAAATCAAAGTAAAACTACAAACACACAAAAATTTGTTTGATCAAAATTAAGAATGCCACAATAATTTTTTTTCCTGCCAACTGTAGTGCGTATTGTTTCTACATATTCTACATTTCCAAAATAGATGTGATAAAGTATTTTTTTTCTCTTTTTTTTTGCACCAATTTATTTGTTTTTCTGGCTCATTCTTCGGCCAACATAGTGGCCAAGTCGTCAGCATTCTGCCATATAGATAAGCCTACAAGTTGCTGTTTCTTTTGCAAAGATTTGCTGAACCATGACTTATATTTTTATAGTGTACTGTTGTAGCAACTTCTAAGATATGGTATTATCGGTAACTATATATATCTGTTGACATCTGATTTCAATTAGTTCTACTAGTTTGTAAAAAAAATGAAATCATTTCCTAAAATATTTCTAATACAATCTCATCAGAATATGTCTTTAAACGCTTACAATAAGTCATCATAGTGGTTTTGAACATACCTCATTTTTTATTCAGCATACCTAATTGTGCCATTTTGTATTTTAAGAAATTTTGATATTCGACTTATCCAGGATAACACTGTCTTTCATCCTGATTTTATTGTTGAAAATTCGGATGGAAATCAAATCAATGTCAATACAACACACATTTATCATGGGTCACTTTTTGGTAAGTATATTTTGTTGTAAAAGTAATTTTATGCCTTGGTAAAAATCAAGTCTATAACTCAGTGTTTCCCAACCTTTTTTATACTAGTGCCTCCTTGGGCTACATATTATTTCATATCGACCCCCTAAATTAATGATGTAGGCGCATAACTTAAAAAATTAAGGTATAGAATTTACATACAACAATAACTGCGTTAAGGTACACACTGGTGCAAACTACTCTGCGCTACTGCAATTTAAATGGCTAAGGATTCAACATATTATAGTTTCATGCATACTAAAACATAACACACTGCATTTTGCGGAAAATTTACCTTTATGTTGCAATCCAGTTTTGTCGTTAGCTCAACACAAAAGATAACTGGCCCTGCTCTAGATTGGAATCCTACTTGAGCGTTAAAACAATTATTAAAGCAACGCACAATATTTGGGTTAGGGTGTCGGTTTATGTTTGGGTGAGGGTGGATCAAGTATTATTATTTAAGAATATTGCTTAACCTACCCAAACCCAACCGCTAACCCGCACCCTAACCCAAATAATGTTCGTTGTGGTAGTATGCTAAACCAGCGCCAGATTACATCCTAAAATATACATACATTATTTATCAAGTTTATGTTATTACCAGGAAAAATGCAACCTTCTGCACCAAGACTTTATAATCAGTGGTTCTTAACCTTTTTTCAGTCGCGCCCCACTTTGGTAATTTTTCTATGCCATGCGACCCCTATGAAAAGCAATTCGGCATCACTGAGACAACTTGAAAATAGTGAAGTTTGTTATCGATCGCGCGAAACGCAAAAGAAAAGAGTTTAATTGGTTAAATTGGCGCTAAAATGTAAATTCAGTAAGCTTTTCGCATTGGGCACACAACAAATTGCTCGTGCTCCACACATTGATTTTTATCGAGCTGATATTGACAATAGTGTTGTGAGGCCAATTACTCGACAGTAAGGGCTGTGCTGTCGAGCGCAAATAAAAATGTCAAGCGCAAAATTTAAACATTACGTTATCATCTTATTTCAAAAAAGGGACGAAACACAATACAACGGCAATATTGCAAAAACATTATAGATTCGCGCAAAAAAGTGTGATTCCCCCTGTTGCTAGCCTGTTATCATTATATAAAATATGGTTAAAAAATTGTTCAAAAGGGGGTGACTTTTATCATTTATCTATAAGTTAGCAAATTCTTTAAATACGGCCGTTATACCTTCGTTATGAAAACATGCAATGGCACCCAAAGAGACTTTTGGCTAAAACGTAGTCAACAAAACTTGAAAAGTCAAGATTTGTGCGGAGCGCGAAAATATTTTGCAGTTTCAATGTTAAAGTTGGCAAAAACAGAGTTTGGGCAGCGCTGTAGGAGTGGTGTACAGCCCAAACAAAACCATTAGAATCATTGCAAAAAAATTAAACATTACCTTAGAGCTTGCGTCCCCTAGGGGGCGCAACCTCCCGGTTAAGAACCACTGCTTAAAATAAGGAAACATTTTGCCGAATATAAAAAGGTGAAACGTAACAACAACCAACAACCTTACATAAGAAAGCCAATTATTACGTCCAAAATTAACAATGGGCGGGAAACTTCTACAAGTACGCAGTACGAAAGTTGCCATTTAAGTTAAACATACAGTATTACCATAGAATACTTAGCTTTCTATGGTATAACAGTGCTGTTTGTTACTATTTTTATGTAAACTGTGTATAAAATTTTCCGAAAAGTAGTTTTAAGTAACGCCCCCTTATGTGCGTTCAGCGCCCCCAAAATGAGACAAAGACCAAAAATGCCCCCTTGTAACTCGCAAACGCCCACAAGGGGGCGGTACCGCCCACGTTGGACACCTCTCCTATAACTCTTTTCAACACACAAGCAACATATTTTGGTTCCAGTAATAATTAAAATGTGGATTAAATATTTAGATTTTAAAGACGAGTATTGTTTTAAGAAGTGTTGCTAAACTAAGCTGATTAACAATTTTTTAAGTGCATCAATAATATTTAATTGATTGTGTAGGAAAAAGGAAAAGTTTTGTTCATGGCAGCATAATCAATGGCGTGTTCAGAGGTGTTATTCACCATCCGAGTAAAGGAAAGTATTATGTGGAAGAGACACACCAGTTTTTTGGTGGTAACAAAGGTCAATCGCCTATGGCAGGTTATCGTGGCCATTCCATTATATATCATGAAGATGCCATTACTCACCCTTCCTTGTGGGTTTGTGTTGACAAATATTGAATAGTTCTGCTAAGTTTATTTTTATGTATTGATAAGTGAACCTTTGTCTTCAGGGTAAAATAGTTTCTTCATGTTTTGATCTGAAAAATGTTTCATAAAGTCTGATTTGTTGTTTACTGTATACAATATATACCAATTTAAACTGGGGTATTTAGATTCCTTGGGGTCTGTGAACAGTTAGCTTTAATACTAACTAGCCAATATACCCAGCATTGTCCAGGTTAAATAGGTACAGTTAGCTTCAATGCTAACTAGGCAAAATTACCCTTGAGGTTCAGTTGGCTATTTACCAGTTAAATGTTATGTTACCTAAACTTTGTGTGATGAAAAAATGTTTTAACTACTAGCGTTATTCCTGGGATAAAAAGCATATACCCTAGCGGTAAGTGTGATAATTTATAATCTACCTGAATTTGTATTGTTACGCAAAATGTAAGAATCCATCAAGCCTTGGGCTCTTGATCAAGTGCTATTATCTTGTACTATAGTTTGGTAAAGGTTTGTGTTATAGCTAATTATTCAAAAATGTTATTATGGCAATTTAACATGTTGTGAAACTCTGTGTATTTTGTCTGAAATATATTGACGCATGTCACATATACTATCAAGGGTGTTTTCCATTTTGCCCCCTGTTTTTCATAGATAGATTATTATTCTCTTAACTATTTGATTTAAGCAAGGCCACTCGTAATTAATATTGTTTCCCTGCTGCTGTTGGTCTCTTGCAAATGCAAAAAACAACAAACACATTGCAGTTCACACGTTGAAGTAAAAACAAAAACAAACTAGACAGGGGTGCGGTTGTTGTATAATTTGTTGGCGGTATATTTTCAAGGATTAGGGTTTATTTTGTTTTCTTTATTTTATTTTGTGTTAGTGGGCCGTTATAAATAGCCTTACTTACCAGGGTTATACTTTTAAATATTATTAATTTTATTTGGTTATGGTTTAGTATATTCGTTGCATGTTAGTTTCCTTAACTTGTTTCTACAAGCAAAACGAATATCAAGATATGATTTTCTTAAAAGTGTTGTAGATGCAATTATTTCTTATAAAATTGCTTAAAAGTGTTGTATGTGTTCACTTACGACATTTTTTAGGATTTTGTGTTCCTTTTTTTATAAAGTTACCACCGTTTTATGAAATAACCAAATTAATGACTTGAGACGAGCTTTGGCAGCATTACGAAGTGTAAAACCGTCGAAAGCAGAACAAAAAGGGTGAAATATCATGGTATTCTATTCGTGTTGGGCATTTCGGAAGTTAAGCAGCCCCAATTTTCAAAAAAAGTAGTAAACTGAGTGGATTGAAAGTGTTGTCTTCTAATCAGAATGATTCAATTATTAAAAAGTGTTGAACTCTATAATTGCAAAACTTGTTTAACATAGAATAATAAACGCTTAAAACAGGCAATGAGTAATATAACTGGACGACTAATTTTAGTGTGTAGTACTTTACATTACATATTAGAATAATTCTGTTTTGTCAACAAAAACGAAAACTTTTCAAAAAACATTAAAATGAGTTTTTCTCAAAACCATGAATTTGAACTTACAACATTTTTTTTTATTAGCGATGACATGGTATTAAATTTGGGCCAGGTGACATGTTTAAAAAGCAGATATAATCATTATTTTAAAATAATTTAACGCCTATAGTTTGCTATACTTTTGCCAATTTTTAACCCCCAACCCCCAACCCCCCTGGAAATGCCACTATTGGCAAGTAATTGGTTGTCTCAAAAAATGCTGATGGTGCACCACATAACTGCATTTAAACAACTACTATAAATGCACCCGATCCGTTAGAAATCAGTGCATTTCTAAGCAAAAAGGTCTACGACAATCAGGGCATCCAATGGCAGAAAAGTCTAGACTTTTAGACCTTGAGGTCCTGGCAATGCACTGATTTGGACCTTTAGGTAAACTCCCGGCGTATATAAATTAAAAATATTCATTAAAAGTTCAGAAAATATAACAAAAAATATGAGATAGGATTAATAACACTTGACCCACCTAAACCCTAACGCTAACCCGAATCCTAACCCAAATAACGTGCGTTATTTTAATATTTCTTTAAATGCTGGGGAAAAAAGCCCAAACTCGGATGGGCATAAGATTTTTCTCGTCCTTTGTATTTAAGATTATTACATCACAAATTGAGGTATTGGGGCCTGAAGCGTTATAATTATTAAATTATCGCACATTATTTGGGTTAGGGCGCTGGTTAGCGTTTGGGTTTGGTTGGGTCAAGTATTGTTAAACTTAATCTTCTTATGGACATTTGTTAATGCAAATTAGTGCATTGTCCAAGACCTCAAAGTCTAAAAGTCGGACTTTTTGATCCTTTGGATGCACTGATTTTTTGACGGATGGGGTGATAAATGTTTCACCACTGTGACAAGCCTTTCTCCTAACTTGCCACTTGCATACAATTAGGCCCAACCTTCTCCAAAAAATTGAAGAAATTATAGCTGTTCCAAAATTTACCCAATATAATTGGAAGAATGGGATTTATTTAAGAAAATTTAGCAAATTACATGCCGGCAATGAATTAACATCGTCATTACAAAACTAGTATTCCCTCACCAGTGAACTAACTGGTAAAACTTTTCCTAGTACTTTTGTGAATAAATCTTACCGTCCATGGGCTTTTAAACTCAAGCTTGATTGGAGGGTAGGAGCAGGATAATTTGTTCCTGTTGAACATAATGGTCATTAAACATAATGGTCATGAGTGTTATACGTTATTTGTGTTGTTGTTTCTAGATTGGGGTTCTAAATGTTGGATGTTACTACTATTTTTACAATTTAGGTTTTTATGTTTTATTTATGTTATTACGTGGCCGGAAAAAAAAAAATTTTTTTTTTGGTCACATGTTGTTTTTGTCCAAATTATTAATTTTTCAGTCAATTTGTTTGTGGCTCACTTTTGACAAGGAAAAAACAGAGTTTACATGAAATTTTCACCACTGTTAGAGACCCTTCCAAAGTTGTTTCCCATTTAAAATTTTTGTGTCCAAGAACTAAGGTATGGTTTTTAGGGGAGAACAACTGTCATTTTTTGTTAGTTTTGGTTTTAAGCACTTTTCAGAGATAAAAAAACATAAAAAAATCTGATATATTTATGGATGATGTATGCATGTGATTTACAAGGTTAAAGAATAAAATTTTAAACTTTACCCCTAAAATGTTCATCCGGTGGTCAAAATGCACAACACTTTAGGAAATTTCAATGATATATTTACATTACAAGAAAATGACATAAAAGCAAAATTTTGACTTTTAACTCAAAATTATTAACCTATGAGGGGAGGGGGATGTAGAAAAATTTAACACGCACTAAAACAATCAGTTAATATTGTGTATATCCTTAAGTTCAACCTTCAGACACTATTTACATTAAAATGAACTTATTTGACAAGGACCATTGGAACCATCTTGTAAAAGTGCACCATGCCCAACTAATAACACGCAACTTCTGGCCACATCCGCTTTTGCCTGCTAAAGCACCTAAACGACAAAAAACATTGGGAGTATAATATGGACATTGACAAATAAAATCCGTTGGAAGAATATAAAATAACTGCAGTATCTTTTAGTGGGTGTCAAGCAGTGTTCCTTCTAATTTTTTACCATGTGCGCAGGTGCCCCAAATTAAAAAAAAAAAAAAAAAAAATTTCCAACAAAAAAAGTGCCCAAATTGGATATGCGGTGGACCTTTTTTTTTTGGTCTTCACTATTTTTAGTCTGTTAATATCCGCGCTCCCCGAATTTACCCTAACTGTGTTTTTATTAGCTTTTAAATTAATTATTTTTTGCTTGCTTCGTCCATCGGACGGATGTTTTCGTTGAAATGGAGAGGAGTAATATGCGCGGGACAGCACAAGAGGCGTCGCAATAATCTTAATTAATTTTCTTCCAGAGAAATTTAATTTCTTTCTCCTCTTTATTTGGAGAACTGCGCTCGCTTGAGACGTGATTTCGCTTGGACTTAGTCAAGCGTAGCGCGGTGTAACCGCCTAATGGTCAAGTTAATTATCATGCGTAGTGCAGCGGTTTTATCAGTAAGCATTTTTAAGTTTTAAACGGGTTACGCATTTTTCTTAAGTTTATAACTTTAATTTTAAAAAAGTTCGCCTTCGCGTCTTTCCTGTTTATATTGACATAAATTTAACCTACTCCTTTAGCTGACACAACACGCAACTTTGCTTTTTTTGGGTATATTATAATTTGCATTGTACACTGTTTTACCGAAACAATGTGCATAAAAGTTTTATCTTCGGGAAGTCCTAACCTTTTAAGCCAGTGGTCGGCAACCTTTTTCTAGTTGCGGGCTAAAACCAAACCCAGCAAGATCTATGCAGGCCGCACGAAATGCGAAAATGTGTTATTAAATTGTTAGAACAACACTGTGAATCAGACGGGCCTTGGATCTTTTTTGGCACTTAAAAAGTGTTTAATTACATTCAAGGAGGCAGTAAAGTGTTGGCGCAAAGCGCGAAAAAATAGCGCTTGTTTGGTTTTCATTCGAGTCCACATGTCGTCATCCATACTACTAATGAAAAGTGTAATAAAACTACTTTAAAGAAACACGATAACCTTAATAGTTTATCTAATTGAGTGTTTATTAACCTTGAAGTAGAAGACCTTGAAGCTATTTTTGGGTATACTGGTGTTTCTTTTAAATTTCAAGTTTTTATTACTTTGCCGAAAATAAAAAAAATGTTAAAAAATATATTTCTAATATTTGTCGTTTTCTGTTTGTCCTCGACGCACTTGGCAGCCTTCCACGGCGCAACGGTAACGAGGCGTTGATCTGAATTTGGGCACTTTTTTTGTTGTATGTAGCTTGAATAAAACTAATTTAGGCACTTTTTGGTCGTACGTAGCTCAAATATAACTATTTTGGGCACTTTTTGTTATGTACGTAGCTCGGATAAAACTAATTTGGGCACTTTTTTGGTGGTACGTAGCTCAAATAAAACTTTTTTGGGCGGTATTTGTTCTGTACATAGCTCGAATAAAACTAATTTGGGCACTTTTTTGTCCGTACGTAGCTTAAATAAAACTGATTTGGGCACTTTTTTGGCCATACATAGCTCAAATAAAAGAAATTCGGGCACTTTTTTGTCGGTACGTAGCTCAGATAAAACTAATTTGGGCACTTTTTGTTCCGTACGAAGCTCGAATAAAACTAATTTGGGCACTTTTGAAACTTTCGTTAAGTAAGAATGGGGTACATAAGGTATTATATATATCTACTAATCTTTGCAAAATAGTGATAATCTGGGCTTCAGGAGACAACTGGAGGTCGAATTGAAGTAAAAAAACAACTTTAAAATTTTTTTTGCTTGCGCACTTCGGTGAAAAAAAGTGTGCAAGTGCCCAAAAGTTGGGAACACTGGTGTTGAGGCTTTTAGATGCTATGCCCCTAAATGGCATTGATTCCTAACACTTGCGCTTTTGACCTTTCTTAAGGGTGAAACCCTTCCATGGGTGCATAACACTTTGTGATCCCCCTTGCTTATGTTTTTGGAGAAATAGGTTTTCATTAGGGAGGTCTAGGGGACCATGGTTGTGTCATTCGCAAGTTAAAATGTGCGTTTATTTCGTTAAAATTTGTGAATCTTTTGAATAAGATCAGTGCTCTGCAACCTAATTAAACTTGCATGACACTGTTAAGATTAAACACCTATAACGAAAATACACTTTTGTGTTCTGAAGAACTTCACAAATACTGATGAGTCACTTAATAACTATCACTTCCACAAATAACCAAATTCAATTTTGCCCTTTTTGAGAGGTTTCCTTATTTTAATCCATCACATAAAATAATTAAAAGATAAGCAAGTTTTTTTTTGTTTTACATTTTAATGGTTAGGTTGCATATGTCTAGCCCTACTGTTATTTTATACGAATTTTCATGACAAAAGATTACTTCACAGGGCTGTGCCAAATAAAAATGTGGCCTGATCTAAGCCACCTACCTTACTATACTTATAACAAAAACCTAGCACTATGAACTTAATTTAAAACTAATGTATTACAATTTACAGTTACATGTAAAAACAGTTACATGTAAGTTTGTGTTTTATATTCTAACAGGCCCTTTTATTCTTCCACTAAAAATAGTAAACATAGTCTTGTCTCATTTAAACTGTGCATTTATGAGTTTTGGGTTTCTTGTTAAACATTGCAAATAACCATTAAAACATCACACAACTTTTGACATAACTTTAGAACTGTCAAGTTTTTTTGATATATATTAGAGGTTTTTCCATTATCAGTATGTTTAATTTTTGTTTTATCCTATATTTTTTAAGGTCTGGAAAACACAGTCTTTGTGGCTCTTCCCAGTCAGATATGAATAAGCGAATGAAGCAGTTTCAAAATTTTGCTCAAAATGAGGTATGTTTTGCCGTTTTTTCAGAAGGTTTGGGGTATATTATAATTATAACTGCAGTATTTAAGTGAAAGCTTTGCTATCTTTTCAATCAGGGTTGGGCAACCTACGGCCCACTGGCCAGATCTGGCCGACCAATGTAAATCATCCAGCCCGTCACCTCTTATAAACTGGGATTGAGGCTATTCTATTTTTTAGCTATTTCAACTACTTAAATGCAAAAATTTTCTTGTTTCTGCATCCAGTATGTTTCTGTTTCGATAAAATATTTTTCCGCCAAAAGCCGTCATGCCTACCCTGGATTGGAAAAATAACAATGCAAGTTTCACCAACTTATTATATTTTAATTTTGGCCCTAATGAATTTACAGAATAGACTAGATTACCAATGACTTTTATAGAGTTTCCCGTTGTAGTTTTATTGCACTTTTCATTGTGATCATGTGTGGACTAAGATTTAAATAAAATAATTGCACTTTTTTCCCTTCTTGCAAATGATTTTTTTTAATTTATAGTTAGACCGATTTTAATTAAAAAAAGCCAAGGTCTGCCCCTGATTAACAGTGGTATCAGGTTTAATAAAAAAATCCTTCGAACAACAAATTTTAGCAACCAAATTGCCAATTAAAATTTACTATGGCCTACAGAGAACTTCCTGAGTTTGGTTTTGTTTCGCGATTAAAAAAACGTTGCCCACCCCTGTAAAAAGCATGTTTATGCTTTAAGTTGCATACGTTAGTTTACCTGATGTAAAAATGTAGGCTAAAATATTTTTGTTGTGTATTTAATAGCAATATTTTTATCATACAGAGGGCTGGTGTGTGGTGTATGTATTGCTATCGCTAAAGATTGGTGGCAATATGCTGAATATAAATTAATTTACAGTAAATTTTCATTAGCACAATCATTTTTATCCTTGTGTCTTTATTTCAAACTGGTTGATTTATAGTTCTTATTTACTGTCAATATTGAATAAGTTTGCTGTCTTTGACGTAAAGCAAATAGTTTCTAACTTTAATAATTTAACTAAATGAAACGCTGACTATTAAAGCTATAATGACTTTGTGTTTTACATTTTCAATATTTTAAAGTGGCAAACTGCAGAGACAGATATAAGCAAATTCAAATTTGTAACTAGGCCTTTGTGAAACTAGTTATGTAACGCTAAACAAATAAATAATATCTAATTATTTTGCCACTGGCTATCAATAATATAATTTGACCCTTTTTGTCCACTTTTTTTTCTTAAAAAGGCTCTAGTACACCTCAACAAAGCTCCTGCTAAATTATTGTCAGACTACGTCCCAATTAATATGTTTTTATTAGCACAAAGACAAAATTGCAAATTTAATAGAGGAAAATGTTAACTTTGGTGGTATTTCTTGTGTTTGTCATGTTTAGTTTAAGGTATAAAGCGGGTGTGGCTAACATTCAGCTCATTAATTTGCTTGAATTTACCCTTAAAAATATCTGTATATTGATAATTTGTGCAACAATATTGATAAAGTGCAATAACAAAAAACTAAGCAAAGGCTGTGTTTGACTGGATATACGTGTAATTTTGGTAATTTTTTTATAGAGGTTGCAGCCCTTGCTATCTGGTTGCTACCTCTACTATGATCTACTTTCAATTTGTTTTATTTGTCAGAAAACCCTATATGAGCAGTTGTTTAAGACAATATAGTCAATTGTTGCACCCAAATAGGCTAGGTTGTTTTCTTATTTTATTTTTTTTTTTTAGGTTTTTATTGTTTATCTAGTTGTTGAAACCTTGTCAAATTATACTATTAAGGGGGTGGGCATTATCATTTTTGTCACTCCTGAATCAGACTGTTTCAGGTTATGTTGTACTTCGATAAATAATCTGCACTAACAAGCCAGGCAAACTGTGATAAGTTGATCCCAATATAAGCCTATAAGCATTGCTTCTCAACCTTTCATGTTGGACAGAAATAAAAAAAAAAAATTTTTAATTCTCTGGGTTTCTGTCTCCATTTGTTGAGGTAAAATTTTTGAATCTTAGTTTTGAATTGTGTTGTATTGTTTTTTACATTTGCAAATCAAAATAATATGTGCAGTTTTTATTGACTAAAAACAACTAGTCTATACCTATTTGTTCAACCCCAGTTTTAAAAAGCTTTGTTAAAATAAAGATCAAATGTTTACTTTTTTGTTATTGTTTTTCTTGATTGTTGTCACGCATTTTAATGCGGGTTGGCATATTGTAAGTAGACAAAATAATATCATTATCAAGCCTAACCTTTATTTAAGCTTGGTTTTTATGTTTCCACACACATTTTATTGCTTTTTAATTTAATTTAGTTGATTTTTTAAATTATATATGAAAGCCTTTATTTAAAGTCAACTATCTAGCCTGGTATTGTTTTTATCGTTTTCAAAAACTAAATAATATGTTGTACAGGTGGTGCAAGACCCTGCTTTTTTATCCAGACGTCGACGAGCAGTTGTTGACCAGAAGAAAAACACATGTCTTCTCTTTATTCAGACTGATCATGTGTTTTACAAGGGTTTTCCCTCTAGAGATCTTATTATCAGCAAAATTGCAGAACATGTAACAGCAGTCAACAAGATATACAGGGAAACAAAATTCAAAACATCCACGGGGGAGATAATACAAGGCATTAATTTTATGGTTCAACGTTTACGTGTAAGCATGAATTTTTTTATTCTTTCTTTGGGGTAGTAGTACCAAAGCTTAAGGGCATTAGAGCAGCTCTTTTCACAGCACATATTTGACAATGATTTTTCAATACTAGTTTATAAGGAAATACAAGCTCCATCCTGTTCAATTCAAACATTTACCTTGTTTAATATTATGTGTGATTAATATGAATCTTTGTTTTGCTATGTTTTAAATCAGTGGTTTTCAACCTGGGGGTCGCGACCCCCGGGTGGGTCGTTTGCCTTTTCTCTGGGGGTCGCGAAGACGACAATTAAATACCAATCACTATTTCAGGAATGCCGATTAATTACCATTGGAAAACATCTGTAATGATATTAGTGAATGTTGTTAACAGTAAAGTTCAAACAGTTAAATAAAAGTTGGATGTTAAAACAGCGAGGAGCCAGGAAGCAAGTTGTGAAATAAACTATTACTTTAACAGTGATAGGCTTGCTATTCAGTTCCCGCTATCAATCATAGGTAGCCTACAGCCGTGCTTTTTTTAACCTTTTTTGAAGCAGTCAACACTTTTCAGTTTACTGAAGAACTTGTACACACCAGTCCTCGCATTTTGTCAAACAACGAAGTGAAAACTCAATCTGTAATTCTTGCAATTATTTATATTGGTTGAAAACCACTGTTTTAAATAAAGACTATGTTGGAAAGTTACATACAGAAACAGTCAATTTTGGATAATAGCATTTTCATATTTACAATTGACGTTCAAAACATCCAAAGATAGCAACAACCACTTTTTGCTTAAAAAATCTCGCTTTAGCAACAGCCACCCGATTCTTAACAAAATACAACAATGGCTACAACCCTTTGTTGCTTCAACAGTTTTTACTGTAGTTTTTTTTTTTTAATTAACCAAACTTTTCCCAGAAATTTAACAATATTTTAAAAGTGATCCAAGTGTTTACCAAATCAGTGTCTTAGCTGCTCGCCATGTAACGTTTGATAAACATTGCTTTATAATAACTGAGCAAAGGCAGTTTTCAACTAAAGTAATTGTTCACCATAAAATTGCTATTCCGAGTGCCTTCCTGACCCTAACAAGTTTAAAGCAAGCACTATCTATGAATATTTTAACATTCACTATATTTTAAATTGATTCGTATTTTTTCTGCTTACTTAATACAAGCAATAGATATAATATACTTCCAGATTTCTATCAGTAAAATCTGATATTGTTGTCTATGGAACCCTAGTCATTACTTTTTATGTTATGGCTGATCAAAAAAGAATTAGTAGTAAATGTAAAACCCTCATAGGCTGGTTATGGCAAAACAGTAAAACAGTTGTACATGAAACATTGGCACCTAATTCTGCAATGACGAAGGTATAGTGGAGGGTTTGCAACTGTTCCCAGTCCTGGCCAAAACTATAACCTAAAATTACAAATTAGAATCCATTCAACTAACTAATAGCTTTTTCACACAAACTGCTTTTTTACTTCAATAGATTAATGAAACCTCCAAACCAGATGACCCTTTTAAAAGCAACAACCTAGGAGTTGAGAAATTTTTGGATATAGTATCTCTTGCTAACCACAATGATTATTGCTTGGCATATGTCTTTACTAATCGTGATTTTGACAATGGAGTGTTAGGTCTTGCCTGGGTTGGTTCTGCAGGAGGTAAGCACAGTCACCACAGTATGCTTCTTGTATACTATTAAATAGTCATAATTTTTGTATACACAAGTGGTGTTTGCACATAAAATTTATTTAAAAATATTATATTTTTACAAGGTACCAGTGGAGGCATATGTGAAAAGTACAAAACCTATACTGATGGGTCTGCCAAGTCTCTAAACACTGGATTGGTGACTTTTAAAAACTATGGCTCTGTCATGCCTGCCAAAGTTACACATATTACTTTTGCTCATGAGTTGGGTCATAATTTTGGATCACCGGTAGGTATTACTTCTTAAACTCTCATTTGTCTAATAGGGAAAAGAGAAATGATTATATCATCATAAACTATTTACAAAAAGTAGTAGGCAAGCAGTTCAACAAAATTGTACCAACAACATTTTTGATGTAGCATGATGGAGGAAAACTGTGTACCCCTGGAGAAGACTCAGACACCAAAAATTTGGGAAACTATATTATGTTTGCTAGGGCCACATCTGGTAATGATCCATACAACACTATCTTCTCACCTTGCAGTATTGGCAACATTAGCAAGGTTCTTGAAGTCAAAAAGGATAACTGCTTTGTTCGTAAGTGTTGATTTAGACAAGGGTGAGGCAACCTACGGGGTCCCGCAACCTCTTTTTAAAACTGGATACAAGGTCAAGCCTCATATTTTTAACTATTCTAACCTTACAAAAAAGGGGAAAAAAAATAGGCGCTTTGCCCAAATCTTGTTTCACTGAAGTACATTTTCCTTTTGTGCGAGTCTTGTAATACCAATTAGAAACATTGCTACTTTTTTAGTATAAATTAATCTTATTTTCAATTGCATAACATTTACGTCCGACCCTAATTCAAAGTGCTTAAAGCCATACATTCTATAACAAAATTGTTAGTGGAAATTTATTATAGCCCGCCGAAAACTTGCTATGTTTGGTTTGGCCTGTCACTAGCAAAAGGTTGCCGACCCCTGATTTAGACATTATTAATCAATGATATGCTCAAATTTAATGTTCCCAATAAGCACATTTTCAGCACAGGTGAGCATAATTTTTCCTCATTGTTTGCAGTAGTGGTTCCCAACCTGAGGGTTGCAACCCCATGTGTCGCTGGGCAATATCTACTAAAAATGACTAAAAATGCAATATTAACTTAAGAAAAAAAATATGGGTTCAAAATCTTGCACACATCTAACAATTATGTTTAGGACATTTATGCCTGTAAACAAATTGTGTTCATGGCATCACCACTATGCTTGTTTTCAATTGGTTAAATGGTTGAAGCACAGATTTATGTCAAATAGTCTTGTCGTTCTAAGAAACAACAGTGGCCTCTTAAGAACCCTTGATTTAGATAAAAATTAATTTGAATTTAATGTCACATAAGCGAACAATGCATTTTTGATTGGAAATTAAAAGAAAAAAAATTTGACTTTTGAAAAGCAACTACAAGTGCATGGAAGTTTTGATTTCTACAGTAGCTGTTTAACGCGCTGCTTACAAATATACTGTAATTTCCATTGCAAAAATAATTAGCAAGTGTCTGTATTGTGTAATATATTCAAAGTGAAACACATCGTCTTTCAGTTCAGTATGTATGCTTCTTTTTAATTCTCCTTGATTGGCATAGCAAAATGAGAAGTGCTAGTTTTTTGTGAGATTCATTATGCCATAAGCACGATTGTCGTTAAAACTTTGTTTTACAACCTAAGAGATTAATATTTACGAGCCAATGCACATGTTAAATACCAGTGTTGTAAACAAGTTATTTTGAAATAACTTAGTTTTAAAGTCTTTTTGCATAAATAACAAGTCAAGTCCCAGTCCAAGTCATCGGTGTCCAAAGTCCAGTTATATTTCGAGCAAGTCAACTACAAGTCAAGTGCTTGTCCTAAAAATAAAACTATATATATATAATATTGAAAATGGTTAACTCATCTGATTATGAGCAATAGCTCCAGTCAAAATATGATAAATGCAACATATAGCAAGCCAATTGCTTTACTTTTTTTAAAAATTTGCAAAAAATTGCTTTTATTTCTGAATATGTGAAGCTAAGCCAAAGTACATTTTATTTTTATTTTCAGAATCCGATCAGCCAATTTGTGGTAATAATATTGTAGATGACAATGAGGAATGTGACTGTGGCTATACAGATGGATGTCAGCAGTTACAAGATAAATGTTGTACACCAGCTGATGATGTAAATAAAGAAATGAGATGCAGGCTAAAGGCTGGTGCAGAATGCAGGTATTTTGCTTCAAAATTATTACATCCTTACCTTGCAATATTATTTTGACAAAAAGTTTGGATTTATTTAATCTTCATTTAAGGGACATTGGTTTTAATAGATAAACTCGATCAGTCAATGAATAGGAATTTTCATGAAAGCCAGGCTAGAAAAACAACTAGATTGCGGTGAGGTTCCAACTCACGACCTCGACCACCCCAGAACTATACTGGCCCAGAGGGGAGCAAGTCCGGAATAATCATGACACCATTCCCAACATTCCTTTAATACAAACAACTTTATATTGGAGGGGATTTACAGTTCCAAGTCAAGTCATTATACATACTAGCCTTTCTGAGGTCGTTTTTCAACACAAGATGAACTGAAAGGCTTACATTTCATACTACACCACAAATCAAAGGCATGCAACATACGACCCGTGGGCCACAGCACCTATTTAGAGGGCCCGCACAGACTCCGTCTCCGTCAAGTAGCCCAATTATTTTTTTAATAATGTTCCCTGTTAGTTCGTAAGAAGTTATTTATAACGGAATCATTGGCATTTTTCAATTAGTATTGCGCCACACTTACCGAACCTTTGTTATTGCGTCATAGTGTGCATTGTAGTAAAACGGCTTTGGTCTGTTGGCAATAATTCAGTAACGTGACCTTACTTTATGGCTGATTTTTTTAAAATTTTGGTGGAATCATGTTTAGACCATCAGCAGCGCAATTTCTTCAGTTCCTTTTACAGGACCACGCTTAATTACAAGCACATCTCACGTCACCTGACATACTAAACGAAGATCGGTTTTCCCGGGTGTTATTATGCCACGATTAGCGCAACATCTGCGCCGAGCAGTGTGCCAAGTCAGCTAAATACAAGCTGCGTTTGAGAGAAAATAGGTTGTGTCAATTACACCCCCCCTGGATACACCACTGTGTTGAATATACTAATATTAATCCTACGATGAAGCTTAGCAAAGTAAAAATGTTTACAAGTACTGGAAAGAAAAGAAAGGTTGATTATGAAAGTTCAACAACGAGTGTTGTATAAGTTACTTTGTAGTTAAACACAGGCAAGATGTAGTTTGCCTGATTTGTCAAAACGTTATATCAGTAATGAAAGAGTAATATCAAACGACACTATTTTACCAAGCACTCTGCTAATTATGATAGCGTTGTTGGTCAATTGCGGGTTGACAAAATGCAGCAATTGAAAAAGTCTTTGAGCAAACAGCAAGAGGTATTTCATGGTTATAAGAAAGAAGTCGAGCTTGTTACAAAACTGAACTTTCAGCTATCTGAAGCTATTGCCGAAAAAGAAAAGCCTACAGTGATGGTGAATTCATCATGAATTGTTTGGAGATGTTTATCGAGAATGTGTCACCGGAAAAGAAAGATTTAGTAGAGCAAACAAGTTTGTCTCGTTTTACCGTGGCTCGCCGTATAATATGCTTTCGGAAAACGTGGAAGATTCTCTAAAGGAGCGGATAAGCAAATGCTCTGCTTTTAGTATCGCTTGAGACGAGAGTACAGATTTAGCGATACTGCTCACCCAGTTGTTTTTATACGAGGAGTGACAGATAATTTTGAAGTATTAAAGAAATATTTAGATATAGCTAGTATGAAATTAACAATAACTGGTCAAGATATTTGCGAGGAGGTAATAAAATTGATGAAAAATTTAAAATAGATTCTTCCAAGTTGGTTGGTATCACCACGGATGGAGCGCCATCAATTGTTGGAAAAAACAATGGATTTGTCAAAAGATTTTTGGATGCTATTAAAACTGAGGACATTTTTTGTGACCCATTGCATCATTGTAATTTCACATACGACAATTTACAGTTCCAAGTCAAGTCATTAAACATACTAGCCTTTCTGAAGTCGTTTTTCAACACAAGATGAACTGAAAGGCTTACATTTCATACTACACCACAAATCAAAGGCATGTAACATACGATCCGTGGGCCACTGCACAGCCTGCGATACCTATTTAGATGGCCCGCACGGACTCCGTCTCCGTCAAGTAGCCCAATTATTTTTTTTAATAACGTTCCCTGTTAGTTCGTAATAATTTATTTGTAACGGAATCATTGGCATTTTTCAATTAGTATTGCGCCTTTCAATTAGTATTTTCAATTAGTACATCAGGAAAATTTGTGCTCGAAAGTACTGGACTTTGGCAAAGTCATGAAAAAGATTGTTTCGTGTGTTAATCACATACAAGCGCGCGGATTAAATCATCGGCAGTTAAAGTCGTTTCTTCTAGCTCTTAACTCTGATTACCCGGATGTAAACTATTCTGTGCAGCAGTGTTCCCGCTAATTTTTTACCATGTGCGCAGGTGCCCAAAATTTTGCGTACAAGCCGAAAATAAGTGCGCAAAGTGCCCAAAATTTTCAACAAAAAAAGTGCCCAAATTGGATACGCGGGAGAGCTCTTTTTTTTTTGGTCTTCACTATTTACCGAACTTGCAAATCCTTAATTTCGAACTGCCGTTTTTTTAGTTCTTAAATATAAAATAATGAAATAATGTTGGGCAGGCGGCGGAGCAATAATCTTAATTAATTTCTCCCAGAGATAAAAATGACTCTCTTCATTTGGAGAATTGCGCTCGCTTGAGACGCGATTTCGCTTGGTAATTTATGTGGCGGACTTAGTCAAGCGTAGCGCTGTGTACCGCCTAATGGTCGAGGTAATTATGGCGCGTAGTGCAGCGGTAGCAGTAAGCATTTTTAACTTTTAAACGGGTTACGCATTTTTAGTGTTAACTTGAATTAGAAACAAATTTGGCCTTCACGTCTTTCCTTTTAATATTGACATAAATTTTGCCTACTCCCTTTAGTTGACACAACACGCAACTTTGCTTTTTCGGGGTAGATTGTAATTTGCATTGTACACTGTTTTACGAACAAATAAAAGCATATCGCAGGTAATTGTAATAATTTTGTTTAAAAAAGTTTAAAGCTATTACGACGCGAGATTTTTTTATATAAAGCAAGTACTTTCCTATAACACAAACCATACAGTGCAAAACGCAGATACCTTGAGCTAAAAATATTTCCAAATTAGAAATAAAATAAAGTTGTAAAACGAATGATTCGCGCGTATCGCAATAAAATTCCAGTTACTAAGAACCATGGCCTGGTGTCTAACCTCTATGCAAAACTTAGATTCCAGTCAACTGCTCTACCTTGTTTAGACAAACTAAGCCCGAATCCGTCGTAAATGATTTAAATATTAGTTAAGTGAGCCTATTAGAGACACCGAAAACTAATCAAAATTAGTAGTTCAAAAACTTGCCAATCACAAAACCACGAACCAAATTTTACAGAACTTCCACCCGATCCGTCACGAATTAGTGCAGTTCTAAGCAATAGTATACGGCAATTATGGCATCCAAAGGATGGAAGTTTAACTTTTAGACTTTGAAGTCTTGGGCCAATGTACTAATTTGACTTAACAAATCTGCTTAAGAAGAATAAATTTAATAATACCTGCCAGCCGGACCCAAACGCTAACGAGCACCCTAACCCAAATAATGTGCTTTGATTTAGTAATAATATAAACACTTTCGGTCCGAATACATCAATGTGTGACGTAACAATCCTATATAACCTGGACTAGAAATTATCTTATGCCCACCCGAGTTTGGGCTTTTTCCCAGCGTTTAAATAATTAATAAATTAACGCACATTATTTGAGTTAGGGAACTGGTTATCGTTTGAGTTCGGGTGGGTCAAGTATTATTAAATCTATCTCATAGTTTTTTGTGAGTTTTCAGCCAATATTTTGTATTTATATCTGCCGGAAGTTTACCTAAAGATCCAATTAGTGCAAATTGCCGCTACTTCAAGGTTTAAAAGTCAGACTCTCCAGCCTTTGGATGCCCTAATTGTCGTAGACCTTTTTGCATAAAACTCCACTAATTTCTGACAGATCGGCTGAAACTACTCATGAGTGTAATTTCAAAGTAAAGCATAAGACACCGAATATAGGCAGAAATCACACCAGGCGTAACATGTAACCATAAAAATTACTGCACAAAATATAAAATATTTATAGCAGAACTTGCGACGCCCTGAGAATTTGCCGGCGCTCTATTTAGGGGGGGGGGGGGGGGGGGCGCCTTCCCTAGTTAAGAACCACTTTTTTCGCACGTATATCTCAAAGCAAACTAATTTGGACACCTTTTTGTCCGTACGTAGCTCGAATAAAACTAATGTGTGCACTTTTTTATCCGTACGTAGCTTAAACAAAACTAATTTAGGCACTTTTTGTTCCGTACGTAGCTCGAATAAAACTAATTTGGGCACTTTTTTGTCCGTACGTAGAAAATTTGGGCACTTTTTTGTCCGTACGTAGAGCTTAAATAAAACGGATTTGAGCACTTTTTGTTCCGTACGTAGCTCGAATAAAACTAATTCGGGCATTTTTTGTTGCGTACGTAGCTCGAATAAAACTAATTTGGGTACTTTTTTGTTCTGTACGTAGCTCGAATAAAACTAATTTGGGCACTTTTTTGGTCGTACGTAGCTGGAATAAAACTAATTTGGACAATTTTTGTGTCGTACGTAGCTCGAATAAAACTAATTTCGGCTCGCCGATAATTCATACGGCCCGCCGCCTCTTTGACACATTAGACACGAGTCTATTTCGCAAACTTTTTGACTATTTTAACTATACGTAATTGCGAAAAATTTTCGTGCTTCGCGCGAATGTCTATTCTACGTCCGGTTTGTTTTGATACTGCCTTTTCAATTAGATCAGCGATTCTTTACCGTTGCGCCGTTGAAGGCTGCCAAGTGCGTCGCGCAAAAACGGAAAACATTAAAAAATATTGGACAAATATTTTTTAACATTTGTTTTTATTTTCGCCAATGTAATAAAAACTTGCAACAAATTGAAAGAACCGATATACCCCCAAAAAAATCACGCTCGCTTTGCTCGCCAGGTGAGCCTTGACTTAAAACGGTTAACAAACACTGAGCTAGATTAACTTTAAATCTTATCGCGTTCCCTCGAAGTAGTTTTATTACACTTCATTAGAAGTGTGGATGAAGAACGTGTGAACTCGAATTTTAAACCAAACAAACGTTTTTTCCGCACTTTGCGTCAACACTTTACTACCTCTGTAAATGTAATTAAACACGTTTTTAAGTGCAAAAATATCGCAGGATTCCCAGTTGTTCTAACATTTCAATAACACTATTCTTAGTTATCATTTTTGTGCGGACCGCAAAGACCTTTCTAAGATTGGTTTTGGCCCGCGACTAGAAAAAGGTTGCCGACCCCTGCTCTAGAAAAACTGTGTGCCAAAGGAAATGGTGCAGCTGTACTTTATTCTGTCAGGTGTTTTTTGGCAAAAGAGGCTTTATAATATTTATAAAACTCCCTATTTTTGTTGCTACCATTTTAACCTTAAGATTTGCCCTGTTTTTTAGGTCTTAAAAAATGTTTTTATTTTTTTTATTTCTAGAAATATGACCTACATCCTTATGTTGTCAGACGTTTACGTCTAATGTATACTCATTAAAAGTTGAAATCAAAGTTTCATGCAAATCACACTTTTTGTTCTATAGTTAACTTATTACTTTTTCATCCCAGACGCGCCTTTGCCTTAAAATGTTTTAGTAAGTCAGTAGAACATTTTTTTACTGAAGGTGGTTTGTTTTCACCAGGTTTATAGGTACTTGCTTTTAAATAAAATTTTAGCAAGCACAGTACTAGTATTGTAGTGACACAAAAACTAGAAGTAAATAAGTACACTTGCAATAAATTAGAGTATCATGGTAAGGTGTTTGTGAAGATTTGATAAAAAATATTTGTACTTGTTTTAGTTTTAAGCCTATTTACACAAGATAAGCAATTTTTGACATGATGGACTTTTTGTATAATAAAGGTTATGGGGCCGGTAGTTAAGCCGGTTGTTGTTCAGACATTAAGTAAACAATTACTTTGTTTTTTTACATGTCTTTTCTAGTTCTATATATGAAATGTCGCATGTTTTTGCCTTTAAATTTGAAATGCATTTCTATTTTCAGCTTGACCCAAGGACCTTGCTGTGATAACTCAACTTGTAAATTCAAGGGAACCAACAGTCAGTGTGCTCCGGACACTGACTGCCAGATGCCCCAGTATTGTGGATATCCTTTGGTTTTGTTGTTATACTATTAAAACATATTAACTTAAATAGATAATTGATATAAATATATTAAACTGTGGATATTTGATATTTAGAAGATTTCTTAACAATAATCTGTGCTGTCATGTTTACTGGCTCCAATGCAACTTGTCCTGACGCAGTTGCGAAGTCAAATGGATCGACTCCTATTGAGTGCAATCACAAAACACAGATTTGTGTCAACGGGGTAAAGCTTTTAAAAACATATGCTTGGAGCGTATTAGTTACAGGGTCCATAAGTCTTTCCATAAGTCTTGAATCGTCAAAAGTGTTTAATTTGATTTGCGTATTGATAAGTTTTTGAACATGCATTTCCAAAAGTTTTTAAAAGAGCATCTTTTTTTCCAAAAGTCTTTGAATTTATTTTATGTCCAGCCTAAATTATGTGTTCAGAAAGTGCCATTGTTAAACCATATTTTTAACTATTTGTTTTTGTCAATAGATAGAAATCGCTCTTCTGGTGTAAACGAAATATAAACCGACGTTTCGGCAGCAGATAACAACTGATCAGGGTTAATAATTAAAATGAGAGTGCGTTAGCCAGCTTATATACTAAAAAGTATAAAAATAAAATGACTATAGATTAAAATTGATAAATCTAGACGTCGCTGAAGTATGCGATAAGCTGTGACGTGACGGAGTCATCCGGTGCATGACTGCACCGTCGGACAACGAGCGTTTACCAGGCATGGCGTTAGCTATAACGGCGAGTAGATAGTCGGATACCATGAATACTTTTTGTTCATGGTGTTACGACATTTGTCAATTCAGAATGATTCCATGAACCGTCTTTTGTAATAGTGCGGTTCCGAGTCTAGAATTTTACAATTATCCCAATCAATTCCGTGTCGAAGTTCAACCGCACGCTCTGCCAGAGCTGACCGGGATGCCTTTTGTGGCAGACTTCACGCAAATGTTAAAGTTTCCTGGTATGAAGTAACGTTTAGTTTCCTCTATGTATGTTGCTGAACAACCTCAATGTAGTCTTTTTATTTTATTCTTTTTAGTATATAAGATGGCTAAAGCACTCTCGTTTTAATTGTTAGCCCTTATGAGGTCAGCTGGTATGTGCCGCCGAAATGTCGGATTATAATTCGTTTACACCAGAAGAGCGATTTCTATGTCTTTGATTTTTTTCATAAAAAGTGTGTGAAAAACCTGTAGTTAGCACATGATTTCTTTTGAACCTGTTTCTGAATAGCATTTAACAATTTTATTTTTTATCTCAAATCTTCACTAATCCAGGATTGCTCTGGGTCCCTTTGTTCAAAGTACACTGAGCTGGAGGCATGTTCCTGTATGGCTCCACTAGATGGAAAAGATAGATCCTCACTTTGTCATGTCTGTTGCCAAAAAAAAGGTTCTGTTTGGATGTTTTATTTGGATAAGTTTTTGTATATATTCAAAGAATTTAAAAGTCAAAACAATGTAATTTATAAAGCGAACCACAACCAAATAATCTGATGGTTTGGTGCATAATGTTTTCGTGACATGTTCACCATCTTTCTATTTAAACAGTTTTACGTTATATATTCCATAATTTCATTTAACAATTTAGCTAAAAAAAATAAAAGTAATTTTCTACTTTTGTTAATTTCAAACTATGCGTTATATTGTAACATTATATTGTGGCACAAATGTTTTCTCCTAAATATATGCACACACGTATAAGGAGAAATAAATTCGGGTGTCCCAATTGCTAGCACTTTTGGCCTCAAATTTTTTTCTTTACTATATTGTTATTTCTTAATTTAATACTCTACAACCCGGACAATCGGTTGCCAAATATGGAGGTTACAGAATAACTAAATTAAACATCTTTATGTGAGCATAAAACATAGATTATGCAAGTCACATTTTCCCTTGTGTTCCCACCATCATCCTCTTTCTATGTCACTTGATCTATAGAAGCTCTACATTTCTTGCAATTGTTTAGGCGCCCCACTGCAAGTGTAAATTAAGATTTAATAAGTTATTAGTGATTTTATCGAAATGATTTAAGTGGCTGGATTTTTTTTAACAAGTTGTTGTGAAAAGTCTTTGAAAAACTGTATTGCATGTTGTGCACCTCTTATTTCGATGTTTATTTCAGGGGATGCTAGTTCTTGCAAAAGCACTGGTGATGCCACATTTTTTAATGAGTTTAATGGTTCTGTAACCTATCTTCAACCTGGTTCTGCTTGTGACGATTACAATGGTGGGTACAGCTTTTTGTTTTACTTTTAACAACCACATTGAAGTGTTTTAAGCTTTATGATATAAATGGTCTTGGGGAACTAATATCCCACCTAGCATAGAGTTTGCAGGACTAAATAACTGGAACAAGAGCATGATTGGTCATTCATGTTACCTTTGTGGGATTCCCACTAATATTAACGACAGCTGTTTAGGACTTGCTTGAGTGTATTTTTAACTAAACTCAAGAAAAAGAGAAGATTTAGGCCAGTTCTCCCAAACTTTTTTTAACAAGTTTAAAATATTTTCAACACATCTGCCAAAAACATATTATTTGTAAAACTGTTTTCCGGCAATTCTATTTTATTAAATATACCGACTTTTCGAAAACCTATGCAGGGAATCATATTTATTGCAACTATTAGGCAAGAAAAACAAGATAAACCTGATACCCAGACAATGCGATAACAAGCATGCAGCTTTTTTATGACCGCTGAAACAGGGCGTTCATTTAATACCAGAATGAAAACACCAACGGAATGTTCGTCAACGAGATGCAGCAAAACCACGTTAGCCAGTCATGCGACCCGTCAAAGTGATAACATCGATTGTAATGTGCGTGTATTATGTACCATCGCCGAGTCTTTCTACAATCATGGGCGATACATGACCATGTTAATACAATGCATATAAAGCACGACTATTGCACCTGATTTTTCTTTTTATGCAATAGCTGCCATCAGAAAACTCGAGACTCGTTATCGCATTATCTGGTTATCGGATTTGTTTTTCTTGTCTCGTCCTGTAAACCGTGTTCCTTTTTCCCCTTGTTTTTTAGCTGCTAGTAATATTTTTTATTTTATTTTTTTTACCCCTGATATAGATTCCCTGCATATGTTATCGAAACGTCGGTATATTTAATTAAGTAAAATTATTGCCGGAGGAACAATTTTACAATTGACACAATTCCTGGCTGCAACAGTATATTCAAAAACATATTCTAATATGACAATAGACACTCAAGCAAGTCCTAAATAGCTGAGCGTGAAGGATTTAAATGCGTTAGTGGCACAAAAAGTAAGTTGAACGCACGAAAAGCAAGCCCCATCTTTTTTACTTGCCGCTGAAAGTCTCTTTCTAGCCGCAGTTTAACCTAGACATGGCGGATCAGCAACATTTGAGGGCTTTAATCCTTCGGAAAAGAAACCCTAAATTTGTATTATTTTTTCACGTATAAATGCTTTTTGGAAAACCAACTATAGATGTTTTTGTCATGTAAAGCGGGGTCAACATAATAAGGACAACAGCGGCTAATATTCTTTCAGTGTGGTTGCCTGTGATCCTTTAGTAAAAAAATAGTTTACAGTTGGGGCCCACTAAAAGTGAATTACTGATTTCTGCTATGCTATGGCTTGACTTAGTGGAACGGTCCATAAGCATTGTCATGCTGCTCTTTACAGCGAGCTCGTGAAAGCCTATAATGTTTTTAGGTCATTACATTAGGGACCCGGCCCACCAATAGTAAGCCTCCGACCCGACACGTTTTACAGACTAGGGTCGAGGCCATAACTGTAAAAATATATTTGCTATTCGCCATGATCTTAATTGTACATCTACAACAGATGGATTAGCATGGCCCGCCAATGTAAATTATCCGGCCCGACCCCATTGAGTTTTTGCCTATTTTACTACGTCAATGCCATTTTTGCGTTTCGCACGATTCCTGTTTGTGCATTTAGTACGTTTCATTTTCGATGTATTCTTTTAGTCACTCTACTATCAACAATGAAATCGTCAACTTTGTATTTACAGTATCGTGGATTTTACTGCGCTTCGCACGAATGCATTGCATCTATTAAATATGATTCAAATATTGTATGATACACCTTTTCACTCTGATCATGGATTACGCCGTGTGGAAATTTAAAATTCCAAAACTCATTAAACACATTTTTGAGGTTCGCGCGAATGCTTTACCGTCTTGTTCAAACTTAGTTAACCCCATTCTGACTGGCAAAAATACCTAGACCCAGACATAATTTAGAGTAATTACCATAAATTGCTTTAAAACAAACAAAAAATATCAGTAAAACCGATTACGGCCTACCGGGACCTTTTTGAGTTTAGCTTTGGCCCGCAAATATAAAAAGGTTGGCGGCCCCTGATGTAGTATGTTTATTGTTTATGTTTTAAGGCAATCTTGTCAGCCTAAAGGCGCCGTGCTTACCCTGAAACCATCAACAATTGTTTTTTGCCAACTAAATTTTATTTCGTGTCGAACGAATTTGTTGTGTATTTTATGTATTAACATAACATCGAGAGTTTAATCGCCTTATTCAAATTACACCATAACTAGACTACCGTTAACGTTGATCGTGTTTCCCTAAAACTTTTTTTACATCATTTTATTGTCATTAAGGATGACGCCGTGTGGACTCAAGTTTCACACCAAACAAACCCATGTGATTGATAAAGGTCACCGCCCCTACATTAGGACCTAATCTAACCTTAAAATTAATAGCTTACATCAACGTGGGATCATATGAAACCATAGCCGCCATCATTCGTAATCCCGCGAGAATGCATCTCATTTGCAGGGCGTTTTTGCGCCCGAAATTTAACATTTAACTACAGTTTTTAAAAAGTATTTTCTTTGCATTATAGGATATTGCGACATATTCTCAAAGTGTCGCTTAGTGGATGCCGATGGCCCATTATCACGACTTAAAAAAGCCATCTTTAACCCAGCATTATACAGCACAATTCGAAATTGGATCGTGGTAAGATATCTATACCAATAATATTTTCTCACTATAGCAACTAATAAAATTCACTATAATGTATAATATTTATGTAACACAGACTACGTTTATAACATAGTGTTGAAACAAGGAAAATCTAATTTTGGAACAATTTTGCTCATAACTGATCTCTATAAATCTAACTGCGAAGTACTGCCATCGGTGACCAAACCAATTCAAACGGCGGCACCATTTTGGGTAGAGAACCGTGGGTTGAAAAGCACTAATTTAGTATGTTTAAAGCTGCACTAATTTAGTATGTTTAAAGCTACAAGATCCCTCCATCGAATACATCGTATATATATATATTTGAAAGTAAAGCCTTTAACAAATCAGGGTTTCTGGGTCGGAGCCGAATTTTGGACTCGAGAAAGAAATCTCCATTTCCACAATAAACGTGATATTTGTCGTGGGTAAACATACTGTAATAAGCAGAAAGAACTTGAACCCGTAACTTCAAGGGATAGATCACATTGTTTGTACACGTATGTGTATGTATCTGTCATTGATAATTTAATGAATGTACGTATGTCACATGGCTAGCAACTACGGATAAAACTAAAATAATAATAAATAGCACGCGGCCAACCAGAAAATGCTAAAGGCCTACAATTTGCCGACCACTGTGTTTCCTGGCGTGTGAATTACATTTTTTCCGTTTTATGTTTTTGCAGATTATACGATGTGTAATCTAGAAAATTTATGTATGTTTCCAGGAGTATTGGTGGGCAGTTGCTCTAATGGGACTTGCACTGGTACTTTTAATGGCAGGATTTATAAAGGTATGCAGTGTCCATACGCCAAGTAACAATCCAAGATTACCAAAACACAAACAGTTTCCAGGTACTATAAAAAGTATGATTTTATAATTCTGTTTTTTATTAAATTGATATTTACCTGTTTATAAGTGTTGGTAGAATTTGTATAAATCACCTTAAACAACTTGAGCATTTCAAACTTTTAATCGCTATTATAGTTCGTTTCGACTCTATACTTTTATAAAAGGACAACTAACACGCCAGTACTGCTGCACCACTTTTCTACACAGGAACTGAAACTTTACGCCGCCGGCGACAGCGCCAACGACAAGTAAGCAATCAACGTCGTCCCCAGAACTCGCATGGGATGGAGATGTGCCAACCCCGGTGATAATATTTTCTATACTGTTTATCTTAATTTTTCCAGTGACATAAACTTCACTTTCGACGATATTCGTTGATTTTATACCGTATTTTCGTTTTTGATTTAATGTTCACAAAAAAGTTTGCAATATAAGCCTATAGAGGGGTCAGTCAATTATGACAAAAATTGAAATATAGTTTAGGTAATATAGGATATACCCATCCAGAAAAACAGTTATTTCATACCCGTATTGACAACTCATTCTTATAAGCAATGACCACTTATTTAGGGTTAGTAACGGCGTACTGGTCTTAAACTGTGTGCCGTGGCGCACCAAAGTTATTTTTGTATTCGTGTACAAAGAAGTTGTGCCGGCGAGAATACAGTTTGTATAAACTCTATGCTGTGTAGGTATATATATAGAATCAGTGGTCGTCTTATCTCCGTTCTTGGTTGTGTTCTACACCAGTGTTTCCCAAACTGTGGCCTGTGGCCCATGACCCAGAAGTGGGCCATAAGACTAATTAAAAACAAGTGGGTCGTGCTATTTGAAAATATTGCAACTACACATTTTGTTTTACTAAAATAGTTAATGGCATAAACTGCGCGTGCGAGTTGTTTATGACTTCAGCAAACTGATCAGAAACTTGATAAAGTTACATTTGTTGTTAGACAAATGGTATCGAGTAATAAAAATGTTTGCAATATTGGAAAATTTTTGTTATTTAATATGCACTAGCCATAACTAGAGGTGAAAAAACGGTGGACCACCACCACCATCTGTTTTGTAAAAAAACATTGGGCCACGAAATAAAATAGTTTGGGAACCACTGTTCTACACGAACATTTTTATTTATGTTTGATAACACAACTTTTTGTATCTCTTTACTTTCGAATTTGTTAATTTGCTTTATATTTTGTGTAAAGTTGTATGATTATACTTTTTTTGATTCTGTGACTACAAGTTATAAGATATTCAAAAATGACACACCATTTTATGTGCGTATTCGAATCGTAAAATTTAAATCCTTCACATAAGTTGGAGGCCTTTGTCCCAAAATGTCAGTACAGATACCCCAATGTTTGTGATCTGTGTCGACCATCCTTAAACTGGTCCAGCCATAACTGCAGATGTTTTCTTTGACGTATAGTTTATAAAGAAGTGCACAACCTGCGTCTGTTGGTTGTAACTTTTGCGGCCGTACGTTGATACAACTTTTGTCCACTTCATGCGGAAACTTGATTTTTCGTTTTAAATTAGGCGACCAGACGGACAGCCTTTCAAAAGCATTGTTAACAGGGGCAGGTCCAGGTGGCCACCAGGCCATGCCCACCCATAGTTTTGGCCAACCTTTACTCTATGTAAGCACAAAAATTTCTCATTTATTTTTGTTTACCGTGTGCCGAAGTCAATTTTCATGTAATAGCATGTTTCGCCGCGTGACTAATAAAAGAAGTCTAATTTCGGATTCGCTTGAATTGAACGTTTTCCCAGTTTTAACCTAATAAACTATTTTTTATAATCAGTTGCATATTTGCGCACAGGTTCGCTGTGAAGATATAGATTATTTTTTTAAGACTGGTGTAATGGGGGCAAGCTAACACCCTAATGGAGAATAACATTCCACGCCCGAAAAAGTCCCCGTCAAAACAACGGGTTATGTGGTACGATATAAAAATATAGTATTATTATTACTTTACAATGAGTAATAGACGTTTATGTAAGAAAGACTACGCGCCTGCCTAGCAAATAATATTAGAATTAAACAACCATATAGGTTGTTAGGGTCAACGTAGCAAGAACATCATCACGCTAGCGATGGAGCCCGTGAAAAGCAAGCAATTTGTAACGTGAAATATATTTGTGGGCACTCGGTGAAAGTTAGTTTTTACATCGGTTGATGATGCTGTGCCATGTATTCTTTTGAAAAAATAAAAAAAAATATCTTGAAACGTAGAATTCTGCTTTACGTTTCGAGGGGTCCGTCGAAAAGCACTGGTTTACTGAAACGCCGCTAATGGAGTTGGTCGGATGGGTCCTTTCGATAAGCCTTGTAAGCCAGGCACGCCTTCGGCGTAAGATTACAGATGAACAAGCTATTTTTTAGATAGTGCCCGGGTGTCCTTACGCGTACTTTTATAATCCTGCTAAATAGAAAGTTTCTGCGCGAACTTTACGCAGAATTGGTTCATGAGATCAAAGAATATCAGACGTTGCAGTGTACACTCGAGATTAGTCAATTTGACTCTGGCTTGCGTTTTAAAAGTATCTGCGAATCCGCTCTCAAGAGGCAGCGGACACTATTTGGTAAGTGACACATCGCTGACACTATTATAAGTGGAGTTAAAGCGCGAGAGAGTATGACAATTCACAATTCGACAAACACCTGAAATGGCCCGAAATGCTACAGAGCCACCAACGTTCCAAAAACGAAATTTGTTAACGTTGATTTAACGTAAATGTGTGGACTCCCATGACACGTTTTTGCAACGTTGAAAAAAACGGGGCTTTTGCAGGTAACAACGTTAATGATAACATGCGACTTCGAGACCTTGACTAACGTTATAACAACTACAGAAAATAACATGTTTTACGAACGTGTTAGAGGTGCCTCATAAACGTTCGCTTTCAACCAACCTGCAACGTTGGCTGCGGTCTGTAATTAATTACTCGGCCACTACTGACCTACACAAAACGTTAACTACTAACCAAACTACGATGATGTTGGTAGCCCCCACCCAAAACATAAATTTTCCACAAAGATTTATTTGTAACACAAAAATACAGTCATAAGACAATTCAGACGAATCTGTAAAAATCAGTGTATTATGTGTGGAGCTGGTTGGCAAAGTGATTCAGCTGCACACACAAACAAACTTGCAACAGAAAATCTCAACAAATTGCAATAAAAATAAACAGCATAACATGTACTGACCAATTTTACCTTATATATCTTGTGCCTCCTGGTCTATTTGGCGCATGCTAAGTGCTTCTGTGAGTGGATTAGTAGCTTAACCAAGCTCAATCGTTGTATGAACTGATGCTGTGCTTACTTGCCACGAGTTTGCAGGTTCTGGTAGCTAAAAAGGTCTTCTTTCCTGTTCTGCCTTTCAAACTGTAGAATGTAGATGGAACCAGAGGTGTAGGTACCCAAAGGTCATTCTCTTTACTATGTCTTCAGCAGTCATACCACCTATTTTGGGGAGATATCGAATCTAAAAATACATCCAACAGTGATTGTACACCCGCACTGAATACGCCTTTATACTTTTGATTTTAAGGGTTAAGTATGCCACATGAATTTAACTGTATGTATATATAGAAGATAATAACTGATTGGATGCAAACCGTGTAATGTTGTTCTTACAATTTCAATTCAAAGCGAGGATATCTGACTTAACTTGCACTTTTATGTCGTATATATATGTGGAAAAGTAAGCAAATATCACTGATGCATTGCGAAATTGTTTTTCTTACAGTTCAATTTCCAATCGAACAAATCCTTCCAGTGTGTTCATTTGATTTACAAACATAATATTGAAATCTAGGTTAAAAAACATAGGTTATATCACACTAGTTTGTTTACCTTTATCTGCAGCATCAGCAGTGCCCATCCTTTTTTTTTGGTATGGCACTTTCTTTCTCGTCAGAGGTATCAAACCTTGTTGTCCTTTTTCTAGATCTTGACACATTCTTGTCCCCATCCCCACTTTCTAAATTTGAGGTTTCTTCTGCCAGTCTGCACAGCTTTACAGCCTTTTCAAAATTACCCAAGTAGGCTTACATGGAAATAATAATAAATAGGTAATTTTGCGAATGTTGATATATATTTGCAGACACATACCAACATAGGAAAGTATTCTGATGTCATAAGGAGTCCAAGTTTGCTTGCTTGGTATCTCGCCTTTACGCACACGTGACCGTGCACCTTGATGAGGCCATTAACATTATATCCTACAAACAAGATAGAAAATATTTTTCATCCTAGAACAGTGGTTCTTAACTTTGCTAACATGTCGAACCCCTATGTTATCTGCAAGCTTTCGTTGAACCCCAAATTTTGCCACAGGATTAGTCTTTGGGGGGAACATGAAATTTTTCAGGGATGACGTCACAAAGTTACGTTAAACATGACGTCATAAAACACTTCTTGAAAACCACCGGAATACCGCAGCTTATTACTATGGTATTACATATCTTATCGAATTCTTCTTGTGTCTGCTTATATGCTTCTGTATCTATACTCTCTCACCAGAGACCGCACTGTCTTCGTGGCAGACCACCGCTCTGTCTCTCGTCTGAGACCACACCTAACTTTATCTGGTCTGCCTTGCTTCCCCTCTACTCTACCTTCTGTGATGGAATAAATAAACAAGCTAACATATTCATAGTCGGCAATATATCAATACGTATGATCAGGGTTTCCCAAACTTTTTTGGACCACAGACCACTATTTGTAAATCTGTGTTTTCGCAGACCGCAATATAATTAAAGTTAAGTTACTGAAGTTAACAACGAATTTAATGACAGTTTAATTACACAATTAACTTATCCTATAACCGCACTTCGTTTCTCATATCTTCCTCACAACCAACTTTTTATTTACTAATCTTCGCGCAACAAGTAAGAATAACTGCGGCCATTATTAAAAAGGTACGTAGCCTTATACTGTTCAACGTATATGTGTGTGACTTTTTAATTTCTTGTCATATCGCGCGGACCACCTGTGCCGTCGTCGCGGACCACAGTTTGGGAAACCCTGCCTTACATGATCATACCACAAAATGAAGCCCCTACCGGAATTGATAATATAGCCTACCGACCACTTCAGGTTTATATCGGTAATGAAAACACCTGATTCACATTACTTGCTGCGTTATTCACGGCAGAACAATCATGTAAATACGCTACACAGCTAGCAGAGGCAAGCAAGCCTTGCTACTTTAAAAAAAGGCGATTTTAAGTCATGTATTTGGAAAAAAGGCGGTTTTAAGCCATGTACTTCGAACTAGCCCCACTGAATGGCTTCGCAGAGTAAATGCCCTTAGTGAAGAACCAAGTGAACGTCTCTCTGTATTAATTTCCAGGTTGATGTCCCTTTGCCCTTCAGTCCCTGAAAAGGATGGACTGCGAAGTCCATGTTACACAGTAGGTTTAGACCTACTTCCCAAAATAATCCGACCGACTATACAGGCACAAAAAGGAAAAACGTTGCGTGTGTTTAGGTAAAAATATGCGGGTGAATTCAACGGAATACATAAAAAACACGGTAGCTTTCCCAAGAAGACCGAGGAACCCGATGCCATTGCGTCCTTAAGGTAAAAAAACAAACAATATGTGTGGCCAACAACTTATCATGAAACTATCGTCAACGCTGTGTTAACGCGTTCAATAATTTTCTCTATTATCCTCAAAACGACAAAATTATTTCCCCTTACTAAAAGCTAACACATTGTGGCGTGCGAAGCGGACACTGAGAATTAAACAACATCAGCTTTATTTGGCAGCCGTCTGGTAATACAGAATGCCCGCAAATAAAGTTCGTACAAAATACAACCTTGTCTTTACATTTCTCCGACGGAGAAATTCCGAATCGTTTAGAGATAAGAGGCCAATACATCCTTGGACTTTGTGTTCAGCGAAATCTCAATGCGTTGCTCGCGGCGCAATTTGCGGTTTCGGTGCGTATAGACCAAACCGAATCTTCCGTTTCAAGATAAAAGGAACATTTCATGTTTTTGTCTAAATTATACATTGGCGAAAACAAAAAGTAAAAAAATTATATATACAATATTTTGTTAAACTTTTTCCCATTTTGCGCTACTACGCACTTGGTGGCCTTCCACGGCGCAACGGTAAAGAATCGCTGATCTAGTTGAAAATGCAGCATCAAAACGTAAACAAAGCAGACGTATAATGGACAGTCGCGCGAAACGCGAAAAAATTTCGTAATTACGTAGTTATAATAGTCAAAAAGTATGTGAAATAGACTCGTGTCAAAGAGGCGGCGGGCCGAATGAATTACATCGGTGGGCCGGATCCGGCCCGCGGGCCGTAGGTTGGTGACCCTGCTCTTCAGCCTGTATTTCACCGATACCTAACTAAAATAAGTATGGCAATCCACTTGTTGAATGGAAAATATTGCTATTCCACCTTTTACAAATGATCTGACATTTAATTTACGCATCTTGGGGGACGCCAATCAACCTAATTTCATAAGTTAAATTGTATAAAAACACCCTAAACCTGCTGAAAGAAAACGAACTGTCACTAACACAATACCGGCTATTTTGGAATATACTTCGACGCTTTTCAGCCGATACCTAGAAGTGTTAACTATCAGTTTAGATTTTATTTTAGTTTCTTAGTCGCACAAAAACACGAGTTTCGGTGATCAAAAAACTAAGTAACGGCACCCAAGCGAGGCTCACAGTCGAACAAAACATAATTAAAAAGTTCGATGCCATTAATGTGGGGCTCAATCGGGATTTGGGCTTTATGTCACACTACACCTCATAGCAGGCTGTACTACACCCCATCGTACCTTGAAGCGCAGGCATCGTAGCATAATTGTTTTTGCGTCAGTAACACGCTTTTGCGAGCATGTGCCTGTGGATATGTTAGACGTCACCATTATTATCGCCTTTTACTTGCGCCTGTGCTTTTACGTGCATTTTAATTGTTTTCATTTATACTTTGACCTGATGAAGCACGGTTGTGCGAAAGCTTGTCGAGAATCAAATACAATTTGTCTTTATACAGTGCCACCTGATTTCTCTATTTAGAATTAGGACAAATACGGCCATATACAAAGATTACTTTTAATGTAGAATGCCCAGCTTTACCGCAGTAATAAACATCACGCCAATTTTAGGCCTTTGTGACGTAGTACGAACGGTTAGTCGTTACCAACAAGTTTAACGCCCACCAAAACAATGTTAAATACAACAGTTAAGACCAGGGCTGCCACTCTGATTTTCAATTTATCCCAAGGTTTCATGTCTAAAAATCCCAAGAATTGGAAATAAATCCCACGATTAAAAAAGCTGAAATATAAGAGACTGTGGCGGACTTTGTGGTATGCACCCATGTGTATTGAAGCTCTAACACAGGTTTTGGTAACCTTTTTTCTAGTCGTGGACCAATACCAAACTGATAGGTTTCTGCGGGCCGCACACAAATTTAACGAAGAAGCGTGGTATTAAAATGTTAGAACAACTGTGACTCAGGCGGGCCTCGATTTTTTCTTGCACATGAAGACGTGTTTGATTACATGCAGTAAATAGTTTTTTCGAGTCCACACCTCGCCATATATACTGCTAATGAAAAGTGTAATGAACTTACTTCGAAAAAACGCGATAACTTTACCTCTAGCGAAGCGAGCTTGATTTTTTTTCAGGTAAACCGGTATGTTTTTTTATAAATTTCTTGTAAGTTTTTTATTACATTGCCAAAAATACAAAAATGTTGATATTTTTGAATCCGTTTTTAGTTTGTCCGCAACGCATTTGCCAGCCTTCCACGTCGCAACGGTAAAGAAGCGCTGAGTTCTATAGTTTAAAACAGTCAAAAAGTAAAATTGACTCAAGTCTAGTTTGTCAAATAGGCGGCGGGGCGGATGAATTACATTTGCGGGCCGGTTCCGGCGGTAGGTTGTCAACCCCTCTAATAGCTCTCATTTTTATCGTCGATTGGGTCTGTTTAATTAGCGCCGTCACGCAAGCTAGCAAATGAACAGTTTCGTCTAACAAGCAAGTAATAGCCTTGTTACGTCACATAAGCAATGTATGCGTACACCCACGAGCCAGGTAAATAGCTATTTCCTTATCTTATTAGGAAATGAGTCCTTAAATACCAGCAAAAAAAGTATTTGTAATTTCAACCTGCTATGAATTAAAATTCCCAAGATATGGAACAGATATCCCCAGATCCAAAGGTCTAGGCTGAAATCCCAAGATCTTGGGAAAAATCCCAAGAGTGGCAGCCCTGGTTAAGACACTAAATTGTTACACGAACTGGAAATGTGTGCTAACATTTAGTTGGCACTAGTGTTAGTGATGTAATCATTAAGCTTATGATCTGGTATTGGTGTAATGGTTGCACTATCTTAAGGTGATATAACGTGCGCGTTAAATCATTTGGCGTGCCCGGAAAAATCATCTTGCGTGCCACTTTTGGCACGCGTGCCAGGGGTTGCCGACCTCTGGCCAGTGGCGTAGCCAGCCGAAAATTTTGGAGGGGGGCCAAAAAGTTGGAATGTTTTGTTTAGCTCTTAGCATTGTATCAACTGCCGTAACGAACACAAGTAACAATGCCAGCAAACCGTTTCGAGCAGCACCTGACTGAGTGTTAAACGCAATACTCAAAAAACAGTCAATGTGCAAAAACTGTCTGAAAGTAGTAAAAGTACATTAATGTATAGTAAAGGTTATAATAACTACATCGTTTGTGACGTAACAATTCCTGACAATTGAAGGTGTGGGCATGCCTCTCATCAAATGTTGTGGTACTGCTTAGAAATGATACAAAACAAATTATTAAGAGTGAAATATTTATAAATTTTGGGGGGGGGCATGGGCCCCCTTCCCCCTTGCAACGCCTATGCCCCTGGCCTATACCGTACATCTAACAAACGCTAAATTTATAACCACAGGAACAGCGAGGCCATATAGGGAAACCATTAGTCATGCCAATGCCCCAATAGATTTGCAGAACTTTTAAACTTGCCATTAATTAAACCTACGTTAAGAAACAAATGATAATACTTGACCAACCCGAACCCTAACCCAAATATTGTGCCGTGATTTAATAATTAGTTTGAGCGCTTGGGAAAAAGGCCAAAACTCGAGTGAGCATAAGATAATTTCTCGTACAGGGTATATAGGATTGTTACGTCACAGATTTACGTATTAAGGCCTAAAGCGTTTACATAATTTAGATCAGTGGTTCTCAACCGGGGGTCCGCAAAACGTTTTCAGGGGGTCCACAAAAACTTATGAATATATCATTATTAATTTAATTAACGCTAGGAAATAACTAACGCTTGGTAACATGCTAATCACAATCTTGGTAAGTGATAGTAGAATCACAGTGTAACACGTTGTAAATCTCATCGAGCGTGGGAGGTCCCTTCCATTGTGATGTAACACAATAGATGGTAAAATGGAAGGCGGAATTAACAGGCTACTGGATTTTGGTTTATTGCTTATATGCTATCATTGCCAAAGATGACGTCTAGAGTCTAGCATTGACAAAAACGCAACCTTGCATTTTCTGAAAAGATTTTGTTCTACATTTATTGACCAACGTTTTTAGATTCAACGCAACTGCTATAGTTTTCGAACTAGAACTTTATGAACCGGAAAATGCAAACGGTTAGACTCCCTGGTTTTAACACGTCTATGACATAACTTTGCAACAACAGGAAGCATAAAAAATTTCTGTGACCACCCTGTTCAGTTGTAGAACAACTGAATATTATTTTTATATTTTAAATGGCCATATTACCGTCCTACGTGTTGACCATTTGGTTAAACTAACTATTTTACTAATACAGGTAACAAAACAAAGTATTATATTACATAATAACAATAGATTGTGAAAGTAATAAGTTGCAGTTAGCAATTTTACGCGTTTATAAAGCGGTATTGTGCAGAGCTACAGGCTTCGATAACCATGGGTCACGAGTCACATGCTGCTTTTTATGTAGGCTTATGGACTACAGTGGTAACTTCACAGCGCAACTTGCCTAGGTCGTTGTCAATTCGTTGTGTGTCTCTTGACAGTTAACAAAGTACGTTGAGGAGGAGACAACGAATTGGTGTCTTTCTAGTTGGTTGCCACGATTTTCAAGCTTAAACAGTACCCTACATTTATAATAATGTTTGTAGGCTAACGCGTTTTGGGAACTAAAAAGCTGTAGCTGTAGCGTGATTGATGTAGTAATTAGTGATATATATGATATTTTCGCGCTACGCGCATTAGCTACGATTTGCACATACTCACTAGGTGTTTTTAACTGTTTATTTTATTTTATGGCGGGATTCCTAAAAGCTTGTATTCCACCCCCGGATCCTGGATCTTGCCCTGGTCATGAGTAGCGTGCTTATTTTTGTTGGTGTAGCATGCTTATTTTTGGTCTGAGCATATGGTAACCCTGCCTATATAGCCTATCTGAAATTTTATCCTCGTAAAGTTAGGCTTACACTTTTAAGTGAAAATTATAAAAACCTTCTACGCGAGAGCAATGTTGCGCTCGTTTGAGCATTTTGGTCCAATTGACGTTTTTGTTACACTCGGTATATTATTTAATTGAAGACAAGTCAATCTCAATGTGCGCAAGCGAATTTGGCCTATAATAAAAACTATGTTTAACGCGACACAAAACGTGTTCCTTTGGATCCCTGGAACAAAATAAACACCACGATATCTCTCTTGTGAACATCGAACATGTAGTTCTCATTGAATTAATTTTAAAATGAAAGCGGCACTACAAAAAAACTTTTTATTCCAACATGTTAATCTTTAGGGCTTCCCTATATCGAACCACCTTATCTAAGGATTGCAATATTTTCGTTTGAGTAAAGTCGCTTACAGACATTAAGCGAACTTTATTGTGTTGAATATCAGCAATCACGTAAGGCCCTGTGAAAGTTGGTTCTTGAACGATTTCTTCGGCAGAACGCTTTCTCTGATTAGAAAGAAGAACTTTTTCACCAATTTCAAATGAAGGCTCGACTTCATTGGCTGACTCAAAGGCGTTTTGTAATAGCTGACAGTGATTGCTTTGAACTACGTTGTTCACCACCATTTGGTGACACCTCGTCTTGCACAAATGATTTGTGGCAGTTAGATTTTCGTAGTTTGGTGGATCAATTTCGTTCAAGTTGTAGTCCTGAAAACACGAAAAACAAACAATGCAAGAATATTTGCATGCTATGGGTATTTGAAATTTATAAATGTCAAGAAAACGTCAATTTCATTAATAAAATCCTTTTTAACTATAGAAATATATACTGTGACGATTTCCGAGTGTTTGAAAAACAAAAGAAAAGCCCTTTTTTATAAAGCTTTAATCAAAATAATATTGGTGTGAACAGATCTTGATGTCCTTCTATGAAGCAGTAAACAAACTTTCCAAAGCAAATGAAAAAAGAATAACGGCAAAAAAAAGATATGTCCCAAAAACTAATTATGGGCCGAAAATTTATTTACGGGGCATAACTTGTTTTTGCTCCTATTATATGGGCCGAAAATTTATTTACGGGACATATCTTGTTTTTGCCGCTATTTATATGGGCCAAAAATTTATTTTCGGGACATATCTTGTTTTTGCCGCTATTTATATGGGACAAAAATTTATTTTCGGGACATATCTTGTTTTTGCCGTTATTATATGGGCCGAAAATTTGTTTTCGGGACATATCCTGTTTTTCTCCGAAAATGTTTCAGACCGATTTTTGTCCGGAGCTGTCCGGAGCAATATTTCAGGTTTTTACCCCCCAAGCAAAGGCCCCTGGGAGTGCAGCCTCATAAAATTTTACAAAGCACCTACATACCACTCTACGCCATGTCTGAAAATTTGAAGGTTCTACGATATCTACTTTTTCTATAAAGCTTCGGACAAAAATCGGTCTGAAACATACCATAGGAAACCAAAAAAGAAAGAACTAGACGGGGGTGCTTTGTTGTATATTTTGTCAGGGGGTATACTTTTAAGGTTTAGTGTTATATTTTTTATATTTTATTTTTTTTTTAATTTTCATTTTTTAATATTTTTAGTTGACTTAAATATTTATTTTTATTTTTCAATATTTTTATTTTTTAATATTTTTATTTATTTTTTTTTTTTTGATTTAATTTTTTTTTATTCGTTTTTTTTTTTTCTTTCTTTAATACTTTTTTTTTCAATATTTTGTATTGTGTATTTTATATTATATATTTTGTTTTTCATTTTCCTTAACTTGTTTCTGTAAGCAAAAACAGATATGGGCCGAAAAATTGCCCACTTAACTTATGCCTTTGATGCGAAAGGGGTTCAAATATGGCGTAGATTTTGGGAAATGATCGAAATATATATTTGATAAATAAAATTTACGTAGATAATGTGTATGGCCATTTTATTACATTTTGGCCAGCTTACGTGTTTGAAAAGCAAATATTATCATTCTCCTAAAGACTTAAAATGGTTTAACGCCTATGGTTTGCAATACTTTTGCAAACTTTTACTCGGTAAATTTTTACCATGGCTTGGTCCAAGCAATCACTGTTAAAACAGACTTTAAATCTGTAGTTTCAAACAATATGAAACATACTATTATGTGCCTAATACGCAAACTATTAAATTGAAAGTTTTGCTAGTTGTTTAGGCCTAATATTGGTATGTTGGTTGGAGCAAGATGCACAACAGGTGCTAACAGAGAGGCGTACACTGCCTTAAGATTTCGCATTTAAACTTGCGGCGGTAAATACACCCTATTGACACTTAATTATTAGGCGAAGATTATCGCGAAGTAATTGGTCGCCCGAAAAAAAACTAACGCCGCATTGAAAGCAAGCATTATAAATGATTCGCCGATATTCTGCTTTATTGAACATCTCTACTCGCAATGCTTTGCTCCGTTAATTGTACGGTGGGTGAAACTTTATTCACGGCCTTACCTCTTTGTGTATTACCGCGACAATACGATGAAATACGATTTGGAGAATATTGGAAACATCGTATTTGGAGAATATTTGCTATTTGTACCTGTTCTGTATGTTACTCCAATCCAACATATCTACACACAATTATAAGTTGTGTATAATAATATAATAACTTATGGCTTTGAAGCGAAGGGGGTTCAAATATGGCGTAGATTTTGGCAAATGATCGAAACATACATTTGATCAATAAAAATTTACGTAGATAATGCTTACGGCCATGTTATTACATTTTGGTCAGCTAGCATGTTTAAAAAGTCAATATTTTCATTCTCTCTAAATGATTTAACGTCTATGGTTTGCTATACTTTTTCCAACTTTTACTGTGTAAATTTTTACCATGCCTTGGTCTGAGCAATCACTGTTGAAACAGAGTTTAAATCTGTAGTTTTGAGCAATATGCAAACACGTTTATGTGCCTAATAAGCCACGTTTTATATTGAAAGTTTTGCCAATTTAAATCCAATAAACGCAAGATTTATTTATTTATGACGCCATGTTATGACGTAGCTTTGTAACGTCGTCGTTAAGAATGCGTTAAACTTAAGCTTTTTGTTGTTGCGGCCCTTGTATAATTATATTTGCTTAGACCTGGTGTTGATATGTTTGAATGGTGCAACAATTACAACATGTGCTAACAGAGATGTGTACACTGCCTGTAGGATTCGCATTTAAATTTGCGGTGGTAAAATATTTTGTGTTGTAAGAGCAATAGGTTTTTTTACTTAGAGAGGCCTCTTTATGAAAGGCAAGTCGCATGTGCATAGTTTTACTAGGCAAGCCACTTCCAACACAAATGTTGCACGCGCGGGACAATAGGGCGCAGCAGGGATGCCAGCAGCCGCCTCGTCGCGACGCGAGCTGGACAAAGCAAGCGAATATGAACGAATTCTGTATGAAAGTTTTTCTGCTGCTAGATGGCTGTCGTTATCTACAAAGTGCTAAAACGCAATATTTCAGGTTTTTACCCCCCAAGCAAAGGCCCCTGGGAGTGCAGCCTCATAAACTTTTACAAAGCACCTACATACCACTCTACGCCATGTCTGAAAATTTGAAGGTTCTACGATGTCTACTTTTTCTATAAAGCTTCGGACAAAACTCGGTCTGAAACAAACCATAGGAAACCAAAGAATAACGGCAAAAACAGGATATGTCCCGAAAATAAATTTTCGGCCCATATAATAACGGCAAAAACAAGATATGTCCCGAAAATAAATTTTCGGCCCATATAATAACGGCAAAAACAAGATATGTCCCGAAAATAAATTTTCGGCCCATATAATAACGGCAAAAACAAGATATGTCCCGAAAATAAATTTTCGGCCCATATAATAACGGCAAAAACAAGATATGTCCCAAAAATAAATTTTCGGCCCATATAATTATACAAGGGCCGCAACAACAAAAAGCTTAAGTTTAACGCATTCTTGGCGACGACGTTACAAAGCTACGTCATAACATGGCGTCATAAATAAATAAATATTGCGTTTATTGGATTTAAATTGGCAAAACTTTCAATATAAAAGGTGGCTTATTAGGCACATAAAATGTGTTTGGATATTGCTCAAAACTACAGATTTAAACTCTGTTTCAACAGTGATTGCTCAGACCAAGGCATGGTAAAAATTTACCCAGTAAAAGTTGGAAAAAGTATAGCAAACCATAGACGTTAAATCATTTAGAGAGAATGAAAATATTTGCTTTTTAAACATGCTAGCTGACCAAAATGTAATAACATGGCCGTAAGCATTATCTACGTAAATTTTTATTGATCAAATATATGTTTCGATCATTTCCCAAAATCTACGCCATATTTGAACCCCTTACGCTTCGAAGCCATAAGTTAAGTGGAGAAATTTTCGGCCCATATCTGTTTTTGCTTGCAGAAACAAGTTAAGGAAAATAAAAAACAAAATGTAAAATATATAATATAAAATATATAATATAAAATACAATATATAAAATTAAAAAAATAAAAATAAAACACTAAGCCCTGAAAATATACACCCTGACAAAATATACTACAACCGCACCCCCGTCTAGTTATTTTTTGGTTACATATGGTTTGCTATGGTTTCCTATGGCATGTTTCAGACCGATTTTTGTCCGAAGCTTTATAGAAAAACTATACATCGTAGAACCTTCAAATTTTCAGACATGGCGTAGAGTGGTATGAAGGTGCTTTGTAGAAGTTTATGAGGCTGCACCCCCAGGGGCCTTTGCTTTTGGGGGCCAAAACGACTGCCATCTAGCAGCAGAAAAACTTCAATATAGAATTCGTTCATATTAGCTTGCTTTGTCCAGCTTGTGAAGTGACGAAGCTGGACGCCTGCTGCGCTTTATAATCCCGCGCGTGAGACTTTCATTGTGACTGTACATAACTGGGCGCGTGTGACTTGGATTTGAAAAAGAGACTTCTCTTTAGTAAATTACTTAATGCTCTTAAGAAACAACATATTTTACCGTTGCAAATTTAAATGCGAAATCTGGTGGCAACTCCAATCCAACATATTAACACCAGGCCTACACAACTTAAAACTGTGTGTTGATATGTTGGATTGGAGTAACAAACGAAACAGGTGCAAATGGCAAATGTTCTCCAAACACGATTTTTTCAAGTATTTTCCAAATCGTATTTCGTATTGTCGTGGTAATACACAAAAAGGTAAGGCCGTGAATAAAGTTTCACCCACCGTACAATTAACGCAGGGAGTAGGGATGTTCAAAGCAAATATCCGTGACTCATTTATAATGCTTGCTTTAAATGCGGCGTCAGCATATTTTCGGGCGAACAATTATTCGCGATAAGCTTGATTATTAAATCAAGTGTCAATAGGGTCTATTTACCGCAAAAATTTAAATGAGAAATCTTGAGGCACTACACGCCTCTCTGTTAGCACCTGTTGTGCATGTTGCTCCAACCAACATAGCAGAATATCGGCGACTCATTTATAATGCTTGCTTTAAATGCGGCGTCAACGTTTTTTCGGGCGACCAATTATTCGCGATGAGCTTCGCCTAATAATCAAGGGTCAATAGGGTGTATTTACCTGGTAAGATGGGCATGGTTTTGCAGAATTCTTATTGATAGTCCAAAAAATTATTGTTTTTGTTTCATAAACCATAGTACTTGCGTCAAAACGTTCATATATTTATTTAAAGTTAAAATCAAGGTTTATTTTTAACTTCAAATGCATTTTGATAGTGCGTATACTATTTGACCAATTTGACGAGTATTTGACCGGTCAATTTACCGGATTTTATTTGACTGGTTAAATGCCCAACTCTATTTGAAAGTAACCTTGGTAAGTATCAATATTTATAACGGCCCACTAGCACAAAATTTTATTTTAATAAAATTCCCACTAAAACTTAAATGGCCTTAATGGCCTTGCATCTTCATGTATTACCGCGACAATAAATTACTAAACGTCGAGGTATTTGGGAAATGATGGAACAAATTATTTGATAAATAGAACTTAAATATAGATAATGCTTACGGCCATGTTATTGCATTTTTTGCCACCTAGTATGTTTAAAAAGCAAACATGATCATTCTCCAAAAATGCTTTGCCACCTATGATTTTGTATACTTTTGCCAACTTTTACTCTTTTTATCATGCCTTAAAAAACAGACTTAAATTTGTTGTTTCGAGCAATATACTGAGTTTTTTATGTGCCTTATAAGCCACTTTTTAAACAAAAGTTTTGCCAATTTAAACCAAATAAACCCATTGTTTATAAGATGTAAAGTTGTACGACGCCATGCTATGACGTAACTTTGTAAAGTCATTATTAAAAATGCATTGAACTTTAGCATGCGACTAGCAAAATATTTCTTTTTGCTTGCTGCGGCCCTTTACAACTTTGTGTTATACATGTCTAGTGTTGATATGTTCGGTTGGAACAAACACGTGAAACAGGTACTGCCAGAAAAGTGTGGTGTACACTGCCTCCAGATTTCGCATTGAATTTGTGGCGGTGAAATATCTTATTGTAATAGCAATAAGCTGTTTTACTATAAGGAGACACTTTGCAACATACAGTATACCTCGCATGCACAGCTATTTTCGCATGGAGAAGCGACATGCAGTGTGAAGCCTGTCGCTTGATGAATAAAGCAAGCGATATGAACGCATTCTGTATAGAAGTTTTTTCTACCGCTAGGTAGGAATTGATAGCTACAGATAACCAACACGATGGCGTCACAGTTTTTTAGGGTTTTCTGCCCCCCAAGTAAAGGCCCATAGGGGTGCAGATTCATAAACCTATTATATGCCCCTACATATCATCCTACACCATGTCTGAAAATTTAAAAAATATAACGGCTAAAACAAGTCCCGAAAATAATTTTCGGCCCATATAATTTTATAGAAAATATCTTTAAACGAGCAACCCATCAACAACGTTTTTAATTTCAGCAACACCTTGAAATTTTTTACTAAGCGGCACTTAAGTTTTTCACAAACAATAATGTGGCCTTTTCATGTTCGCAATCTTGGACCAGTCTGGGTTATACTATTATTGGCTCTGGAGCCCAGAGCCATCAGACTCCAGGGTCTGAACATTCAGTGGCTTCCCAGTCCTGATTATGGTGACATGATGCTTGTTTTCAACGAACAGACAGACACACAGAAAACAACGTTTTTTCACTAATGTATATATTCGTAGTTTCATAACTAACATTGCCCAGTTTAAATAAGGTACTCAGCAGTTCATTCTTTTCATGTCTAAGAATTGCATAAAATATGTTTTATGGTTCGTGATATATTGTACAAATTCTTATCAAGTTTTATTAAATCCAATGACAGTTTATTACTTACACTGTGAATAACTGCCGTACCGGCCTTAGTTGTCATTGGGATTACCCGAGCTTCACGCTTGTGTATCAAGTAAAACGGTGTAAATTTGGTTGTGGGATTTTTCTGTGTCCTCATTGAAAAAAGAGTACCGTCAATGTAGTGGGGCCAGTCAATAGAGTGCTTCGCAACGAGATCAAGAAAACATCTAAAGCAAAAGCAAAATCAGTAGACTGGCTTTCACTCCTTAAGAATACAAATTCTTTTTACTAGGGATATTCAAAGTAGAATTTTGGATCATTAAAATAGGAACCAATTTTTCCATTTATATTTGGTAATTGGAACCGATATAGTGCATTCGTCATAATAAAAAAATGGGCCGAAGTGTACATAAGCGAGTGAACATTTGAATTAAGGCCCGTAGCGCTGGCGAACCAATTACTGTGCACGTTTTTAATGCAGTCTTGTCGTGTGGCGTCAGCAGTTTTTCAGACGACAATTTAATAGTCCATTGTCTTCGCCCAATCAGATATTATGGGGTGTAAAGATTTTCCAGTTTCCTTTTGTTTTAAAAGGCTTGCAAGTAATATGGTATTGTAAACGGGGTTACTTAAGGTCAAGTTTGGGACAATATTCAGCAATTTATATATATAATATACATATTAAAAGTATATATATATATTAATAATAAATAAAATGGCACAAGGAAATCAATTTATAATACTAAAATCACCCATGCTAATGACCATTTACTTTTGTGTCTTGTCATACCTCCGGATGAATATCGCTCGGAAGTTCGCACAGAAGGTAACATCATAAAAGCATAAACATATTTACATTCATAGGAATAGCTCGCAAAATGATGAAACTGAATTTATAAAAAGCTGTGGACTGTGGTTCATACAAACTTTTTTTGCTTCATACCGATAGAGCTAGAAATAGGTGTGAAATGAAAACGCATCCTTTAGCCTAAAATGGCAACTTACTTTTCCAAACAAAGCTTAACAAACACAATAATAACTATGCCGTACTTGGGCCTAATTGTGGGACAAAAGAAAGAAAGCCAAACTCCGGCTCGACTTTTACGATTAGCTGTTCATTCACGTGTTTGCATGCTTTGAGTTGAATTGTGCATTGTGACGCCATAGTGTTGCGTTGTGCCAATGCGAATTATGTTTTCACAGCTTGCTGCGCTGCCACTGTGGGCTTATTATTCCCAGGGGTTCCCAACCTTTTTACGATCTCTTTTTACGTACCCCCTTTTTTTACGTACCACTTCGACGCTCTGTACTGTCACGCGTAACACTTCTTTTAAAACAGTGGTTCTTAACCGTCTTTCTACCCCGCCCTCCCTTTGGGAATTGTCCTGTGTCTTGTGCCCCCTTAGATATTAAACATAAATACTTAAAGAGAAGCGGTATTTTTCAAATACATATTAATCCGGCAGCATGAAAATAGAAAAGGCTCTTCGTAACGCGAAAATTTTTTTTTGTAGTTTGTAGTGGATAAAATTTAATTTGGGAGACACACAAAAGTTGCTCGTGCTCGATATGATTGGTTTACATCGAGCTGATTTTGACAGATATATTGTAAAAAATTAAAACATTGAGGTAATCGTGTTTTGACACACAATGCAAAGGCTTTAACTGCAAATAACATTAAAAATTGGCGCAAAAAAGAGTATTTCGTAGTTTGCGCGAACCGCAAAATGTTTTCTTAGTTTTAGTGTTAAAATTGACAAAACACAGTTTGTGAAGAGGGTGGCATGGTGCACAACTTAGATCTTCTTCAACCATATCATACCGTTGTGACTAAACAAGTAGCATTATTGTTCCCAAATTCGAGAAACTTTAAGTAGTCTCAAAGTTCGCAAATCGAAAAATTATGAATCATTTTTCTACAGTTTCTTTTCTAAACATGTGTAATTTTGATGTTATACATAGGGCGGCATATAAGCAGATTTAATAAATTACGCAACATGGAACTGATAAAATCATAACAAAAAGGTAAATATTTGAAGGTAGAGCTTGCGCCCACTTAAGAAATGCTTGGCGCCACCCTAGGGCCCACTGTCCCACAGCGCTGTACGGTATTTAAACTGTACTCCTCCTTGTTGACAATCGACATGTATGATCTGTATTTTAAAGATCGTAATGGTACGAAACAACAGGGATAGTTACGTACAATGAATAGGCTTAAAGTATAAAGTTGTTAATCCAGGTTTTTGCGAAAAAACGGAAGCTACTCGCGTACCACCCGAAAAACCTTCGCATACCACAGTTTGGGAACCCCTGTTGTACACGGTGACGGTTTTAAAACTGTTCGTGGTTGCTTCACTCAAATAAAGTGATTTTGTTAGCGTTACAATATTAAATACCGTATCAACAAGCCTATTTAGGACTACAAGTGCAGCCGACCCATTTGATACCATTAAAAACAACGTGTTATTTTGTGTATATATATGTTTTTTTTATTGCGAACATGTTACCACACACCCACAGCTCACAAACTTTCTCTTTTATTATTAGAGATGGTAATATATTTCAAAATTAAAATATAGACCATTCCTTAAAAAATTTGTCACATATATGTTATGTTTATTTTGCCTCAATTTATTTTGTGATAACTTTGTGTTGTGTAGCTTCAGGTGCTTTGTGCCACGATTAGCGCAAAATCTATGCTGCGCTGTGTGCCAATAAGCCTAAATACAAGCTGCGGTTAAGTGAAAATAAGTTGAACTATCATTGCATAAAAATGGCGACTTTAAAACAACTGTCACAATTTGACCACCAATCTTTGGGGATTAGGTTTAGGTTAAAAAATGCTATTGTTACAGGAACGTTAGATATTAGCGCAGACAGTGAACAGGGAGGAACATTAGCTGTGCTTAACTCGACATTTTTAGCGAAGGCTTAAATTGGCAATTGTCGAATACATACTTGCTACGGCCAACGCTTGCTACGACAAAAAAAAAACGAAGGGTGGGGCGACAAATACATCAGAAATTAAAAGGTAGTTTATTTAGCAAACACCAACACTTTAAAATCAGCATGATGGTCAGAATTATTTCTGCTTGAATCGTAATTTTGGGTTAAACTATTGGATCCCTAAGAAGCCTAAGCATTTCTATCCAAATATGACGTTTATATATATGTAATAAATTTAATTATACTTAATGTAATATATTTAATTAAATATGTATGCATTTCAATACAGAATTTCTTCTTGAAGTATTTTTAGTTGGTTTAAACAGAAATATTCTCCTGGGTTACTTAAGACAAACCTTGAACAAACAATGAAAAACATATATTATATATATATATATATACACAATAATCATAGTATGGCTGGATTTAATACAAAGCGTTGTTCTACAATCCAAACATTAGGGTGTATTTTTATAGAATCCAAACCATCGGCGGCAGGTTTTACATTTCAAAAACTTTACACTAAATTTCTGTAGGTGGTCATTTAAATATGCATATTGGCTAGCCTACTGTTAAAATATTTTTAATATGCAAAATATGTAACCTGCGCATCTCTGTGCTTGTTTTTTCATCAAGTGTTTTAATATTCGGATGGTAAACTGCCCTGATATTGTTCTCAATTCCCAACTGTTTTTTGAGTTCTTCATTAACCTAGTAAATATAGTGGGTGTTAAATAGTGTCATAAAAAAGTTGATAGATCTATATCTCGAATAAATGTAACGATATTCCAGAACATTTAGTAGAAGCTAGATGAAACTAGACGGGTGCGGTTGTTGTTGTATATTGTCTTGGGGTATATTTATTTTATTTAAATTTATTTGATTATGTGGAAAAAAACAACTTTGTCTTAGTTTTAAGGTGTTCGCTCTATAGGGCTTTCTCTAAGCAATTTTGAGGGCATTTTTAGGCTTTCAATGGTATGGCGCCAACTCCTTCTACGATGATAACTAGGTTCAAGCTTCCGCTGTGGCATTGCCCTAACACATTGACAGAGGTGTCAAGTCTTAGTGCGATTAACAGCTGTATTTTGCAACTTAACGGTATTCAAACTGATCTTGAAACAGGTTCGGGTCTTTAATGAAGTTTAACTTGCCATAAAACTTTGGATGCCCTAATTATTGAGACCTTTTTGCGTAGAACTGCACTAATTTCGGGTGGTAGTTTAGTAACTGCAAAATTTGTTTCGTGATTTTGTGATTGGTACAATTTAATTTCCATTATCGGTTTCTATAAGCTCATTTAACTCATATTTGCATCTTTTACGGCGTATATGGGCTTAGTTTGTCTAAACGAGGTAGTACAGTTGATAGGGTTCCAAGATGTGCAGAGGTACACCAGGCCATTGTTCTCAGTAACTGAAGTTTTTTTGCGATATGCGTAAATCTTTTATTTTACAACTTTCTTTTGTTTTAATTTGGAGATATATTTTAGCACAAAGTTTCTGTGTTTAGCACTGTATGTTTTGGAAAGTACTTTATATTAAATAGCTTTAAACTATTTCAAACAAAATTATTGATTATCTGCGAAATTCTTTTATTTGCAAAAAAGTTTTACATGGTGTTTTTAATGCTTAAAAGGTTTGGACTTTCTGAAGACAAAACTTGTAGGCTCATTGTTTTCGAAAAAAACTGTACCATGCAAAATTATAATACACCCCCAAAAATAATTGTGTGTGTTGTGTTGTGTCAACTAAAGGAGTAGCTTGAATTTATGTCATTAAACAGGAAAAGACGCGAGGGCGAAATCTTATTTTAATCAAAGTTGTTAACCTAACAAAAATTCGTAACCTGTTGAAAAGTTTAAAATGCTTACTGCAAAAAGCGCTGCAATACGCTCGATAATTGGTCAACCATTGGGCGATTACACAGCGCTACACTTGACTAAATCTGCCACTCAAACTGCCAAGCGAAATCGCGTCTCAAGCGAGCGCAATTCTCCAAATAAAGATATTTCTTTTATGTCTGGGAGAAATTAATTAAGATTATGGCGACGCCTATCGTGCTTTTCCAAGCTCATTGCTCCGTCTCTCCATTGCAACAAAAACATCCGTCAGACAGACAAACAAAACCAAAAATAATTACAGATTATATTTGAGAGCTAATAAAAAAGGAAGATCCAAACTAATAATTATTTGTTTGGCTATGGAAACAACTTTTTATATGACTTGCAAGTTACGTGAATTTGGCGAAAAAGCACGGATATTAACAGACTAAAATAGTGAAGGACAAAAAAAGGTCTTCTGCATATCCAATTTGGGCACTTGTTTCGTGAAATTTTGGGAATCTGCGCACATGGTAAAAAATTAGAGGGAACACTGTACCCAACAACCATATAGAACAGACTAAAATACTCCAGTACCTTTAAGTAAAACCATACAAATTTTGCTGGTTCAGACGGTCTGTTATATGCAAGTTATTCTACAGTGATCTGCAGCCATTTCAGCTTGACTTTGTTTATAGCGAAACTTTTTTCTGGATTCTTTCAGGTGTCATTAGCAAACTATACTGTACAGCCATAACACAGCTTTAAATTTGTTATCGAAATTGGAAAACCTACTGTTGTAAAATACCTTGGCATTAAACTTAAAACATACCTGGTTAAGACACTGGTTGTTGTTTAATGGTTAGCAACACAAGCTAGAGTGCACATGAGAGAATCAAGATAAAGAGTGTATATCAATACATGGAAGGCATGGAAGGTGTATTACTAGATGCCATTAGTCACATATCTTTATATTTAAAACTAAAATAATTTATATATATATTTAAAACTAAAAAATAATAATAATGAAACACTCATAAAATAGCTACAAAAATTACTAAACAAAACTACATACCTCACTGACAAATTCCGTACACTCATTACACAATAAACTTCTACAAGCACCATGTCGATAGAACAACAGTTTTAGACAGGCCGCAACCTCAGCGGGATACTTGTTACAGATTGGAAATGCCTCAACCCACTTACTATAGAAATCTGTAGCAGTGAAAATGTATTTGTATCCTTCATTAGTGACAGAGACAGGTCCAATTATGTCCATAGTAATTATCTCCCAAGGTTCAGTAACCTGTAGATAAGCACAATACAAATAATTGTTTTATGTTGTATTTTTTTTGCTTTGGTCTAAAATTTTACTTTCCCCCACAAAAAGTAAAATATTTCTTATCTGTGTTTTAAATTGCACATGGTTTGTTAGAAATTAGTGAAGTTGTAAACAAAAAGTTTGAGATATTTAAGCTTTAATTTTTTCAATGTAATGCTGTATTAATAATACAGGCACATGCTGTGAAATAATCAAACTTTGATGTGATTCACGCACCATTCTTTCTGGCTTTACTGACCTCTCTCTAAAAACAACATAGGAATGATCTTTTATCAACGTTTTTTGTAATTAAAGTGTTAATTTACATATGTAAAACAGCTTCCAAGCTGAGTATAAGTGTTATTTAAAGTACTCTGCGTCTAATACAGAACAAATCAAAAGGAATAAATGTTCAGCATTGCCAGATTTTAATCAGTAATATTGTTTGTTTTAAAATTTGTATGACCAAAGATAAGCAATGAAGTATCATTTGAGATATCAATAAGTTGAACAATTGTACTTAAGCTATTAGATTAAGCAAGGAGAACTGTACCAACAAATGCCCCAATGCATGTTTCACTTCCTCCTCATGGAAGTCTTTAATTCTCCCTGATAAAGTTAAAGATGTTGGTGAATTATGTTTCCTGACAGATTTAAACAACCTTACAAGAGATTTGTCTCTTTCAAAAGAAAAGTCAGAACTGCTTGTTGTATTAGGATTAAAATAAAACAACTTGCTTAAGATTCAAGTAGTAATAAAACATGGTAATTGGACCTACAGCAGACAAATATTTTTGCTGCAACAGCCGTGCTACCAACTGTATTAATTTAGAAGAGACTATAAGCCTATAGGAAAACCGTAAGTTGCTGATATGACAAACGTTATGCCCCTTAAAACATTTTCGTGCTCGAGGAATAGTAAAGTGCAGTTCTATGTTTAGCATGTCTCTACAAAAAACAAATTCACTACTAAGCTAAGCAAAATGAAAGGAATCTTGATGGGCCAAAATATTAGTAAAATTCCGAAGGAGGCACCTGTAAAAAAGTGGAGTTACGTGCTTGGCTGGCTATTAACTGTGTGCTAACTTTTAAGAAAAACAAAAATTGCATTATTTTCCTGTAGGTGTTGATGATCTACTTAGGTTTACACGCACATTATTTGGATTGGAGTGGTGGTTAGCAGTTGGGTTCGGGTGGGTCAAGTATTATTATATTTCATTTTCTTATGCAGATGTGTTGAGTCAAATTAGTGCATTGTCCAGGACCTTAAAGTGTAAAAGTCAGACCTTTTAAACCTTTGAATGCACTAATTGTTGTAGACCTTTTTGCTTCCAACTGCACTAATTTATGTATATAATACTGTATTCTAATGTGATGTTACAGCTCTTTAATCGTAAAATAAGTTTATTTAGTCAATGCGATAACTTGAGAGCTTCAAAAAAGAAAGTCTCTAACATTGTGCATTATCATAGCACAACTGAGTATTGCAGATGTAAAACAAGTTTAAAATTCAGTCTTCAAAAGCTTGCACTCTTTATTTATGCATAAAATGACCAAGAATTTAAATGTTGAATTAAATAATAAAAATGAATAATTTTTAAGTTGTTATGATCATTATTTCTCCATGGTAATACCTAAACTGCAACTGGTTTTAGCCAGGGCTGTGGAGTCGGTTTAAAAAAAGAGTTTAATCCAAAATGAATTTGAATTTGAGCTACATGCGAAAAAATTTGCCCAAATGACTATCATATGAGCATTGTTATTTTTTTGTGTATCTGTTTTTATTTATTAAAATAAATTTCCAGCATTTCCCAGATTAAATCGAGTATTTATCAGTTTAATTCCAACTGGCAAACAACTATATTTGCGTTGTCCTGGCAATGCAATTTAATAGCCAGGATATGCAAGAAAACTATAATCCTGGTACCATACTGCGTCCAACAAAAACAACGTTTGAAACTGAAAATTTCTTACTGTTAAAACTGCTACAGCAATCACGATATTCTACAAACTCTGCCTTAATTTTACTTGGTTAAACACACTGTAAAGGGATCATTCAGCTTTGACCTACAGCACTATTAGCTTAGTAGTAGGATGTCCATATAAGTTTCCTGATGCCTAAACTAAACACATATTCTGGGTGCCTCGGGCTCTGGGGTAAAGGTGTTCAAGGTAAGAAAAATCTGTAACTTGTTACAAAATAAAAATTGCTTATTGCTTATGCAGCTGCAATAAGCGCAATAATGTTGCTTCATTAGGTGGCTACAACGTGCTACACTTGGCTAAATCTGCCCCACAAACTACCAAGCACAATAACTCCAAACTTGTGAAATACTCCAAATTAAGAGTCTTTTTTTCTGTCTGGGAGAAAATTACTTTCTTTATACAGAGCCAGCCTATTCGGGTACTTTTACGTTTCATAATTTGGGCACTCTGCACACTGAGTTTTGGAACTTGCAAAAAAAATTTACTCTGACATCTTTTTAGGCTTAAGCACCAAGCGTACTTCCTACTGGGGATGTCTTGATTATGCAATGTTTTTGTTTTCTTCCTAACTTTATCGTTTTGGCCAGCAATTAGGTCTGTGGTTTTGACCAGTAACTGGATCTTTAATCTTCATAACATTATTGCAAAACTGATTGTGCAATCCCTCCTTAAACAAAGAACTTATTGATTCAGCCTTTTTTTATTTTACAACAAAAAAATAGATTTATACAGGTAATTGTCACATACAATGTATTATTGATGTTATTGTAAATTCAGCATAATTAAACATGAATTAGAATTGTGATTGGTTTTGTGACTTCATAATATCTGTCACAGTTGATAACATAAAGTTCATGACACTGGAACTGTATAGGGTGACCATGTCTTTGTTTTTAAGGTTGTAGAATACTTGTGTTGTGCAGCAATATGCTAGTTTAAGTTCCAAATTAGTGCAGTTCTAACCAAAAAGATCTACGACAATTAGGGCATCCAAAGGATCTAAAGGTTTGGCTTTTAGATTTTGAAGTCTTGGACAATGCACTAATTTGACTTAACAATCTGTATAAGAAGATTAAATTTAATAATACTTGCCCACCCGAACCCAAATGCGCCCAAATTGTGTGCTGATTTAATATTATAGAAAAGCTTTCTATCCTAATACATCAATTTGTGACGTAACAATCCTACATAACCTGGACGACAAATTATCTTATGCCCACCCGAGTTTGGGCTTTTTCCCAGCGTTCAAATAATAATTAAATGCACATTATGGAAAGCGTTTTGGTTCAGGTGGGTTCAGTATTATTAATTGTATTTCACATTTTTTCAATCTTTTGTGAGTTTTTAGCGAAAATATAATCTCAATTTATCTATGCCGGCTAAAGGTCCAATTAGTGCATTGCCGCGAGCTCAAAGTCCAAAAGTCGGACTCTCCTGTCCTTGATGCCCTAATTGTCGTAGACATTTTGAGTTTTTCGCGCGTATATCTCAAATAAAACTAATTTGGGCACTTTTTTGTCGTTACGTAGCTATAGCATTAAACTAATTTGGACACCTTTTTGTCCATACTTAGCTCAAACAAAACTAATTTGGGCACTTTTTTGTCCATATGGCATACGTAGCTTGAATGAAACTAATTTGGACACTTTTTGTTCCATACGTAGCTTGGATAAAACAAACATGGGCACTTCTTTGAAATTTTCTTGAAGTGAAAATGGGGTAGGTAAGTTATTATATGTAATAATCTTTGCAAAATAGTGATAATCTGGGCTTCAGGAGATGACTGGAAGTCAAATTTTTGTAAAAAAACAACTTTAATTTTTTTTTTGCTTGTGCTCTTCTGTTAAGAAAAAAAGTGCACAAGTGCCCAAAATTTTGCACAAATGTGCAAAAAAAAATGCGCTAAGCAAGAACACTGTATCAGGCACATAAAACAGATTCAAATATTTTTTTTTAGCTAAACGAAGGTATAGTCTGATTTAACAGAAATTACACAGAAACAAACATAGTAAAAGCTGAAAAATCAAAAAGAAAAAATTGAATTAACAGAGTAAACAGTTGGCAAAAAATATAGCTAGGGGGACTTGGATATATCTTTCACTAAACAATAATACGGTGACAGTCACTTCAAGAATTAAACTGTGCACATTATTGTTGTTTTCGCTAATTATGTGTGATGCAATACATAAGCAAGTCACACTTATTTGAAATAAGCAATTAACTGAAAAATGTTATTACATGTTGTGCCACAAACGGGTTGCATTGAAAGGTTGCATGCAACCTGTGGAACATACGTCATGCAGGCATGGTCATGTAATATCCATTGTGGTTTCTAACAGCTCAATTAAAAATGCCAATACAATTTTGTTCATGCATGAAATTAAAAAACATAAGTTTCAAAACAAATATATTGTAAATTACTAAACTTTATTTGAAGATGGTTTGTTTCAACCGAACACATATTTTTTATAAAATAGGAGTATACAACACCTTAAGTTGCTTTAGTTTGGAATGTCTGTTCTTTTCACTATCTTTGGATCTTAGACATATGTCACAGGAATGAATCTAAAATAAACAGACACAACATTTACGCCAAACTAAAAAAAGAGGAAATGAAAAAACTTCTGATATGTTAAATCAGTGACATGCACCCTTTTATACTGACGGGCAAGCGTTTCCGCTAAGCGCAATTCACGCACAATTTTGGGCACTTGCACACTTTTTTCACAGAAGCCAAAACCTCCAGGGTGTTACATGTTCACGAACACATTAAACACCTAAATTAATTAATTTTAATTTATTGCCATGAGCCAAATCTTAAGAGTCCTTTTTATCATTAAGTTATATTACGAATTAATAAATAGGGTTTTAGATTAGCGTTCTAGCTTTCGCATAAGCAAAATGTATTATTGGCTGCATAATATAATAATCATGGTATTGTAGACCAGGGTTGGGCAAACTGCGGCTCGCGAGTCGCATGCGGCTCTTCGGCACGTTTTTTGTGGCTCTTCTAGTCGAATCGTAAAATTCATAAAAAATTGCAAAGACTACCAACATACCGTTTATAAACGTTTCTCTCTTTTTCTTTTATTTATTTAGGCAAGCATTTCGTTTATGACGTAACACTAGACATAGAATTAAGATTTAGCAGCAAGTCAGCGCAGTTTCATTGCTAAGGTGTCAGACAGCAAATCAAACAAAAGACTGATATTGATAAATATTGTGCGTGTTATTTTGCTATTACCGTTATTATTATTGTGTTAATTATTACTGTTTGTTATAAAGTATTATAATTCTGATGGTGAACTTACATTATTTACCGTTTTTGTATATTTGAATAACTTTGAGGCTCTCTGGTAGTTGTATTTTCTCCTAATGGCTCTTTCGTTGAATACATTTGCCCACCCCTGTTGTAGACCCTGCAGCATTTTAACAGAAGCATGTCTTGTTCTCCTTTATGTACGTGTTTGCATTCGCCTTTTTCATGTGCTTTTGTGTTTGCGTGTCGCGCATGTGGCAACTGGTGTCATTCTTCAGAACACGCTGACCGAATACAAGCTTGCCACTACATTTGGTGACCCCGGTCCAAGAAACAAAATTTCTTGGCTATAAACGAGTTTAATGTTTGAAAATCAAGATTTAAGCATGCAAAACGCCGTTTCTCTAAAGCTTTTGACGTTTTGGGTCGAGCAACCTCAAGCATGGTTTCAACAGTCCAAAGCGCAATTTCACTTAAGAAAAATTACGTGCGATGAAACTAAGTACTTCCATGTCATATCTGCCTTGGACTAGCATACCGCAATTAGACTGATCGGTTTATTGGAAGATCCACCAGAAAGCAACAAGTACAATGCTTTAAAGGAGCGATTACTAAGCACATTCAGTCTTTCCAAGTATGAACGAGTAGCAAAACTTTTGCACATAACTGATCTTGTAGATCGCAAGCCGAAGCCCTTATGGATGAAATGCTGTCGCTTATGGCTGGCCATGTGCCATGATTTCTTTTGCGATACCTCTTTCTACAAACCGTGACAAAATACATTCAGGTTGTTTTGTTAAAAGAAAGTTTCAGAGATCCTTGCTTTCTGACTTAACATGCTGATATGTTGTGGCGCAAAATGATGATCAGCAGTTTACCATCGCAAAAGGAAACAAATCCGGCAGTTTTTGTTTCTTCCATGAAGGATTGAAAGACAAAGCGAGAGAAAATGTCAGCAACCTTGTTCGTAACGACACAACCGGCCGGTACTAAATAGTTCAGTGGTTGGCAAAAAAGGGAATTTGTTTTACATATGGGACAAAATATCCGCAAGAAATTTTTTGATCAACAAAGGAGCGGAAATCAGCATTTAACCTGCCTATCTCTTCAAAAACGAAAACAATCCAGCGCCCCAAACTTATTGCAGCCAACGGAAGTAACATAAATACATATGAAACAAGAAACATATGTTTAGATCTGGCAGCTGGTAAATTTTGCTAGCGTTTTACTTTAGCCGCTGTAGCAAAGCCTCTTTTAGGCGCAGATTTCTTGAGAGCACATTCTCTCTTGGTAGACCTCCCATACAATTGCCTGCTGAATGCTGAATCATTTGCCAGCATTCCAGTCAGCAACGCAAAGCAAAGCGCGTCACAGTTGAATAGGCTTGTTTCAGGCAACACATTCACAGAAAGCTTTCGGAAAAGTTCCCAAACATCAAAACATCAACACTATTCAGTGTGGCTCCAAAGCACCAAGTGGAACACTTCATTGCAACAACAGGCCCGCCAGTGCATGCAAGTGCAAGACAGTTATCCCTGGAAAAGTTGCAAATAGCAAAGGACGAATTTCAGAAAATGATGGAATTAGGAATAATCAGGAGATCATCCAGTCCATGGTCATCACTACTTCATATGGTACCAAAGTCATCTGGCGACTGGAGTCCTTGCGGCGATTACAGGCAATTAAATGCAGCTACCCAACCGGACAGGTATGTTATACCGCACATTCAGGATTTCTCCGCATGTTTAGAGGGATCAAAAATATTTTCTAAAATTGCTTTGGTAAGAGGTTATCATCAAGTACCGGTTGCCACAGCAGATATAGCAAAAACTGTGGTGATCACACATCTTGGTTTGTTTAAATTTCTATGTTTGCCGTTTGGGTTAAAAAACGCCGCAAAAGCGTTCCAATGCCTTATGGATACAGTTTGTCAAACACTTGATTTTGCATTTGTTTATTTAGACGACATACTAGTTGCCAGTAAGTCAGCAAACAGCTCAAACAAATTTTTCAAAGATTGCAGATAACAGACTTGTTATGAACATCAACAAATACACAATTGACTTCCTTGGTCACCGCGTCGACTCACATGGAGCAAGACCACTCCCAAACAAAATTTTAACAATCCGTCGATTTCCTAAACCAACAACCCTTAAAGCACTACAACAATTTGAAGGTTGCGACACGAATAATGTCCCCGATATACAAAGCATTGTCTTCCAAAAGCTTGAACACTAGATTTACAATACGTCAATGCCACTTGCATTTTTTAGCAAGCATTTACAACCAACCGAAACTCGATTCAGTGCGTTCGATCGAGAACACCTTGCGTTGCACCTGTCAGTCAGACATTTTCGCTGCTTTCTCGAAGGAAGAGCATTCACAGGTACAACGATCATAAGCCTCTCATCTTTGCTTTCAAAAAAGTTGATGATCCTTGGTCTGAGAGACAACAACGCCTCCTTACTGCGATCTACCAATATACTAAAGACATCAGACATGAAAAAGGTAAGCAAAATGTGGTCGCAGATGCACTTTTTCGTGTATTTGTAAATTCAGTTCAGCAGGACCTAATTGACTTTGATTACTTTCAGTTAGCAATCATACAGCAGCATCCGGAAGTGCAAGCCTACCGTACCGCTATTTCAAAACTAAAACCCAAGGATATTTGTATTGGATCGTCTAGTGTAACGATTTTGTGTGACATTTCTACAGGTAATCCACGGCCTATTAAACCAAAAACTTGGCAAAAAAAAGTTTTCGATGCAGTTCACAGTCTAGCCCATCTACAAAAAAGTGATCAAATATTTATTTTATTTTAGCTACGTACGACCACAAAAGTGCCTAAATTAGTTGTATCCAAGCTACATACGGACAACAAGTTGCCCAAATTTGTTTTATTTGAGGTTCTTGAAAACAGTTTATTTAATGCTTGTTTTATAAGATAGCCAAAACTTAACAAAAAAGAGTGATCAAATTAGTTTTATTCGAGCTACGTACGAAACAAAAAGTGCCCAAATTAGTTTTCTCGAGCTACGTACAACCAAAAAAAGGGCCCAATTAGTTTTGTTTCAGCTATGTTACAAGCAAAAAAATGCCCAACTTAGTTTTATTTGAGTTATGTACTGTTACGTGCTTAATTAGCACTACAAAATTATCACCGGTTGCTAATTACGCCGACTGTAAATTCTAACATTCATTATTAATTTTGCGCCTTTGTTCTTAAATGTAGGGCTAGGAATTAGGTTTTCGCATTTCGAGACATGTATAATTGTATATTAACGTAATATTCTTGTGCGCTGTGGTGTTCGCCGTTAATTGGACTTTAGACATGTTTTTTCCTGTCTCCAAACATTTCTGCAAATCTCACAATCATTTATCGCTTGTTTTCCGGCGCAGTTTAACTTCTCACTAAAAGGTCCGCCCAATGTTATCTTTCCACGAAACGGCCGCCCTGTAAGGCAGGCCTGGGGTTTCCGGGAGCGCGCCGGTTTCCGTGAAAAGGAGTTTTGTTTTAGCGTATATTACGAGCGGCTCACCGCCTACAGCGGAGAGAGACGTCTGGGTGTAGCCTTGTGAAATTAGCGAGTAAAACTTTAAGTTTTGTTTTGCTCTGTCTGTCGCCTTTGTAAGTAATTGTGTGTGTCTAAGTGTCATTATTGTTTGTGGTGTGGTAATATTCTACTCTTGCAACCAATACATCTGTACATTGGGTTTTCTTGTTGTGGTCTTTAATATAAGTTCTCTTTAGTAGGTTATTTATTGCCCGAAAATTAAGGACTCACAGCGACTTTACAGGAGGCCTAGATAATTTTCTAGAATTACTAGTAAAGTCGTAACAGTACAAACAAAAATGTGCCCAAATTAGATTTATCCAAAACAAAAAGTGTCTAAATTAGTTTTATCTGGGGTAAGTATGAAACAAAAAGTGCCGGAATAGATTTTTTCAAGCCACGTACAGACAAAAATGTGCCAAATTAGTTTTCTCCAGGCTATACCAACGACCAAAAATGTGCCCAAATTTCAAATTACTTTTTTTGAGCTACATATGAAACAAAAAGTGCCTAAGTTTGTTTTATTCGAGTTACATACAACCAAAAGAGTGCCCAAATTAGTTTTTTTGAGCTACGTTACAGACAAAAAAGTGCCCAAATTTGTTTTATATGAGCTACGCAAGACCAAAAAAGTGATCAAACTAGCTTTATTCGAGTTAAGTACGAACAAAAAAGTGCCCAAATTAGTTTTATTCGATATACGTATGAAACAAAAAGTGCTCAAATTAGTTTTATTCAAGCTACGTACAGAACAAGTGCCTAAATTAGTTTAATCCAAGCTAGGTATGGACAAAAAAGTGCCAAAATTAATTTTATTTGAGGGTCTTGAAAACAGTTTAATTAAAAAAACTTAATAAAAAATGCCCTTCAAAACTCCCTGTTCCTTAAATGAGTGGATGTTAAAAAAAGCACTACAGGTTAAAGGTGATCTTAAACTTTTTCCAACTCGAGAAAAACAAACAAAAAGTGTATTTATAAGGGACGACTACAAAGAATGTGCAATAAACAGAAATCTTTAACTGCTTTTGAATGTTAAATTTATTATGAAACAATTTTCAAAGTGAACCGCATAAATTTAATTCCTAAATAGTCCTGCAGATTATAGAAAAGATTTTGGGAAAAATCGTTTGGCGCTGGTCTATATTCCTACCACAACGCACAATATTTGGGTATGGGTCTGAGTTAGCATTGGGATAGGGAGAGTCAAGTATTATTATTTAATAATGAATATAAAAATACTTGACATATGCAAACGCTAACTCGCACCCTAACCAAAATATTGTGCGTTGGTTTAATAACTGTGGTAGGATTCTAGACCAGCGCCCAACGTTTATATATATATACGTCTAAAAATGTAAAATATTTATTTTCAAACTTTTTATTAATTTGTATCTATATTTAGTTAGCAAACTTCGGTAAACATTTTGACAATAAATCTCCAGGATGCAACAACTACAGCATTAACACTGGCATTTAAACTGTAGTTGCAACATGCTGCTGGTGTTACATTCTATGACTTTCACCAGAAAATTGTGCATCGAACTGAATTTACAGGCTCTGTATAAAGTTAAAGACATTCATATTCACTTAAAATTGTTGAAAAACCATGTATAACTACTTTACTGAGAAAATAATAAAACTTAGGGAACACTGATAAAAACTTAGGGAATACTGATAAGTTTTTTAGCAGGAGAGCAGCATACACTGTATAGATCAATTCAAGGTCGAAAAACACAACTTAGTTTTAAATCATCTTACTTTTAAAGAGCAAGACAATGTGGAATAGTTGGTGTCCAATTAAGCAAAAATGTTGGTTTCTTCAAAAAAAATGTTGGTTCCAACCATAGATATCAGACAACGTCAGCTGTGAGCTTTGGTAAAAGCAATTTTGTTTGTATAAAAAGAAATGGATTGGGCTGCATTTCAACCAGTTATATTTGAAAACATAATTTACAATTGTCTTTCCTCAATATTTTGCTGTGTGAAATTTTTTGGCTTGCTAAAATAATGCTTAGCATAACTTAGTTGATTTAACTAAAAGTAAAGTTTTATATTCACTTATACACCATGTTTTTGTGACTCCAAAATACTTTATAAGCTTACCAAATACAACAGCATATTTTTAATACAATATTGAATTTTGTTTGTATTTCTGATTGCACTTCTGGCCCTAAGGGTTTCTTTGGTTGATTTAATACAAAACTTTTTTGTTCCTAAAATAACATAAGGCAGTGGTTCTCAAACTTTTTCTGAAAAATTATGCAACGGTCCCCTAGCAATTTTTTCAATTGCTCATGGTCACCTTAAAAAATTCACACAAATAAACATAAAATAACATGTTTGGATGGGACAGGTGCACTTACAGTCTTAGGTATGCTTGTTGATGGCGTATTTAGTATTGTAACGCTCCCAAAATCACTTTATTTGAGTGAAGCAATCACAATAAGTTTTAAAACCGCAACCGTACAACCCACAATGGCAGCACAGCATGCTGTAGAAACGTAAGTCTTATTAGCACAACGCATCAGTATGACGTCACAATGCACAATTCAGCTTAAAGCATGCAATAACTTGAATGAACAACTAATCGTAGCTTTTGATGACGAGCGCAAACACGTTGAAATTAAAATGTTGTCCTTCAGGAGGTCTAGTTGATTTTTGTTAAGTGTTTCGTGGTCCCAGAAAATTGTCTCGCGGACCCCAGTTTGAGAACCACTGACATAAGGTTTATAAAAGATTATATTTACTTTTGAAAATCTTGTTTATTGTATAATGCAATGTGGTCCAACTACAGCTCCGCTCTTTTGGCCCGCGAACTGATAGTCAGCTTTGCTGCTATCTAACAATATCACTTCAATTTTTTTTAATATTGTAATTAACAAAAAAAATTCGTGAATGATCCTTTGTGATTTCATGAATACCGTAGCTGAACAAAGGTGTACATTTTATCAAGTTAGTATATATGCCATGTGCCAGCGGTTCTTAACCTGGTGATCTTTTGAAACACGATAACGTACAGTTTAAATCAATGTGTCGAGCACGAGCAATTTGTTGTGTGGCCAATGCGAAAAGCCTCCTGAATTTAATTTAGAGTTAACGCCAATTCAACCAATTGAACTAAAAAACATTTCGACCAACAACACGCTTTACTATTTTTAAATTTTCTAAGTCAGTGGTTCTCAACCTTTTTTCGTTCAAGGCCCTTTTTAGTTGCACAAAAATTCTGTGGCCCAATAAATTTTTTTTTAAAATGGTTTGGAACAAAAAATAGCAGAGCATATATCAAAACAGATTATTTATTCAATCGTGCATTAGTAATGTACTTGCTTCTGAACAATAAATTTACGTTCATTTACATTCCTTCTCAATTCCTCACCAAGCCGTTATAGTGACACAAATGAAACTAAATTCTTCAGATCTAGCTTTTTTTAAATTGGTCTGTGGCCCACCTAAAAAGTTTCCATGGTCCACCAGTGAGCCACGGACCACTGGTTGAGAACCGCTGGTCTAAGTGATATTTCATTGAAAATTCTGAATTGCTTTTTGTGGGGGGCGAATGGCATTGGAAAATTACCAAAGGAGGTGCGGCTGAAAAAAGGTTAAAAACCACTGCCATGGGCTATGTATAATTCGCCAGCAATGAGTGTACAATCGCTATTTAAAAACATTGGCCCGCATGATAAAATAAAAATTGTTTTTGGCCCGAGATGAAAAGAAGTTGGACCACGCTGGTATAATGAGTGAATCATGACAGATGCTGGACCACTACACCATGGTATATAAATACCTCAAATGTAACAGTCATTCATAGAAAAAAAATACTATTTTGAAGCAAAACATACATGCATGAATATCAATTGATGAAAATTACCTCTCTGTTATAAAAAATGTTCATATTTTTGCATTAGTTGATTAGTACTGAATATATGTGTTTAAAAAGCACCAATAAAATGAGTCATGGAATAAATTTTTTGCTTTTGTAAATCCTAGTTGGTTCAAAAAAATAAAACGTTTAAAGTAAAGAAGGTTTTAAATTGGTGTAGCATACACGCCGACACTTTTTTTGACAGGGGGACAGGTGCTTAAGATGACGTCACAAATGTCCACTGAAATAGAAGTTTACATGCAGAGTGGTGAAAGAGTTAAAATGTATTTTAAGGTAAATAAAATTGACTAACTGCAGGAACATGTGTAAAATAGTACCTCAAGTCGTAGGCATCAACAAAAATATAAAGAAATTGACATAACAATTTATCATCTTTTTTGGGGGGCAAGTCTTCACTAAGAATGCTCTTCGCACTGTAAGCACCCCAAACTTGGCCTCCTTGGTGTGTAGGTATGTAGCGTATTTTTTTGTTGTCACTTTGTCGACTGCGAATTCTAACTTTAATTATTAATTTGCGCCTTACTTTAGATTAGGGTTTAGAGATTTTGGGGTTTTGCATTTCGAAATGTATTTTATTGCATAACGCTTTATTCTTTATTTCGGTTGGTATGTGTTTTTAATAGTTACCTGTATGTGCACACGGCACTTTTAAGCCAGCTTTTATCATTCTCTGCACACAGGACATTTAATGAGGTTTTTTTCGTGAAGTTATTTTCTTGACCATTTGGCCAATTGACTTGTAAACTTTCCGTCAATCTCGCCGATAATGACGGCCAATCTCGTATATAATGATCGCCTCGTTCTGATCTAATCTGTTGGCCGGCGCCAACCGTCCTCGGACCGAAGAGTTAATTTGTTTTTCCGCATCGCGTGATATCGCTATTTTTTACTATTCTTTTCAAACCGCGTAATTTCCAATAACTGGGTTTCTGCCGTCGACGCCCTTTTTGGCATTCCGGGTCTTACGTAACTGCTGTTTAGAAGGTGTCTATATTAATCGGCGTTTAAACGTCTTTTCGTCCAGTAGTTGGGAAATGGGCCATTGCGATTAGCGGTCAGCACGTTTGTGAAGTGTTCTGTCAACTTTTGCTCAAGTATTATAAGCGTTGGTGTGGTGTCTGACATTTTGCTCATCTAATACATTTTGGTTACTTGGGTTAGTTGTGTGATCTGTAGAATAAACTTAAGTATTGAGGTAAATTAACACCCGATTATTCTTAAAGAGCTCACTGCGGTTGCGTCCTGTCGGACAAGTATAGGTTAGGCATTAGATTTCATCAGAAAATTCATACATTTTCATCAGAAATTCACATATTAATGATGAACCAATGTTATGACATCTATTAGGTGTCGGCATTATTATAAACGTTTATTGATATTTTTTTGGATTTTATTAACAGCAGTTAGGTTTTCAGAACACAAATTAGGTGTTGCCGAGTGGTCTGAGCAACTAGTTAGTTAGCGAGGAGTTTAGCGAGATTTAGTTAAGAGAAGTGGGTTCGTAATTCCAAAAGTCGACTTAACGAGCTTTTGCGTTGTTAGCGAACTTAGCGAGGTGTGTTTATAATGCCGCCCCTGGTGCTACACGCATCGCTCAATACATAAGCCAGGTCCCATACTGCCAAAAGATGTTCATGTGGATGGAACAGATGGGCTACAAACAAGTTTGTAAACCAGCTGCAGTGCATCAACCAGTTTATTGTTAAAAAAATTATTGGTTCAGATGCTCCTGTAAATGACCCTTAAGTTCACTGTTTACTCTGCATACATCACTGACGATGCGCAGCAGCGTGCTAGCCTCCTGCAAGTCATAGAGTAACACTGGTGATTGTTTGCAGAGTTTTTTAAAAAAATCAAAGAAAAAATTAACCCTAGCAAAAATATGTTTTTTTTTGGGCTAATTTGCACTGTTCTTTGTGTTGTATAAACATATTCGCTGTTAATATATTAAAAATAACATTTTTAATACTGTTTGCCATTATTTCTTTAAAAAAGAGCCAATTTAGTGAGTTTTCCCAACATGGGAATCCCCAAATTTTGATGTTTTGCCTACAAAACTTGAAGCGCGTTGAGGAGGACGAAATTATGACCCAAATTCAATATTTTTTGTTAATCCTATTTTAAGGTGTAAACCATGAGAAAAACTTTGATTAGCTAAAATTAAAAAGCTCTGGTATATGTAAATGGATTCCCACTAAATGGAACGAGGAGGTGGGGGGGGGGGGGGGGGCTGGGGAGTAAGATCACCCCTTTCCACCACTATTGCCATAACGCATCATGTAAACCACCGGGTTTTAAACTACGGATCAAAAAGGTAAAAATTGAGGTGAATAAATTGATACAATAAACATCTAAAGAAAATAATATTTTATTAGAAAGTTTTGAAAACAGTATTTGCATTTGAATGAACTTCTCTGACATAGTTTACTGACAACCTGTCTTGTAAGACCGCATCGCGAGTCTTCATAAAAATATTTTAACTAATGAAACGGATCTTGGGCCACATCCGCGTTTGCCTCCTAAAGCACTGAAACAGAAATAACATTGGGAGTTTATGGACACTGACAAACAAGACCTACTGGAAGAATATCTTAAATGCCTAATACCACGCTGGTAAAATATGGCAGAACATAAATTAGCATCGCAACAAAAACTCCTTGCAAAGTATTGTAACACTGTGCTATATCTAGGGATGTTGTTACGACTTTACTAGTAATTTTAGAAAATTACCTAGACCTCCTGTAAAGTCGCTGTGAGTTCTTATTTTCCGGGCAATAAATAACCTACCAAAGAGAACTTATATTAAAGACCACAACAAGAAAACCCAATGTACAGATGTATTGGTTGCAAGAGTAGAATATTACCACACCACAAACAATAATGACACTTAGACACACACAATTACTTACAAAGGCGACAGACAGAGCATAATGAAACTTAAAGTTTTACTCGCAAATTTCACAAGGCTACACCCAGACGTCTCTCTCCGCTGTAGGCGGTGAGCCGCTCGTAATATACGCTAAAACAAAACTCCTTTTCACGAGAACCGACGCGCTCCCGGAAACCCCAGGCCTGCCTTACAGGGCGCCTGTTTCGTGGAAAGATAACATTGGGCGGACCTTTTAGTGAGAAGTTAAACCGCGCCGAAAAACAAGCGATAAATGATTGTGAGATTTGCAGAAATGTTTGGAGACAGGAAAAAAACATGTCCAAAGTCCAATTAACGGCGAACACCACAGCGCACAAGAATATTACGTTAATATACAATTATACATGTCTCGAAATGCGAAAACCTAATTCCTAGCCCTACATTTAAGAACAAAGGCGCAAAATTAATAATGAATGTTAGAATTTACAGTCGGCGTAATTAGCAACCGGTGATAATTTTGTAGTGCTAATTAAGCACGTAACAGATGTTCAAAGTAGAATCCCAAAGTATTCTAGAATAATAGGTTTCGAATCTAGAATAACGAATCCAGAATAGCGAATCCTAGTATACTTTTATTAAATTATTTAACCTTGATTTTGTTTGGGGAAGGGATTAATGTTAATCTACCCCACAGGGCCCACAATCACAGCAATAAAACACCCAAACAATTTTCCAACATGTGTACATTATAATAAAAAAAATCTCCCATATGTTTAACATTCTTAACAATTGTCATTTCAGTTGTGTGAACTGTAATATGTCAACTGTCCAGGTTGTTTTCAAAACTTATATTTTTGCCAATAGTGAGTACAATGAAACACTGCACACAAAAGTCTTCAGCAATTCGGTCCTGTTTTTTAAGCATTGTCTTGGTGCTTATTTTTTTACCAACATGATCTGTTATGCAGTCAAATAATGTGCTGCAAAGAATACAATACTATTGACAAAACTGCATAACCTCTCTGAATATTGGCCTAAAGTTGACCTTAAGTAACCCTATAGCGCATTTTGTAGACGGCCAGCACGTTTTACAACGTAATATTACTTTTGCAACTTAACGCATTTAGGGAAATTGCGAACTACGCACCTGGCATTACACGTTAGGCGCTCGGCCAATAACGCTTGATTGACACTTAATTATTAGACGAACGTTATCGCGAGACGTGGAAATTGGTCGCCCGAAAAAACGCTGACACTGCACTACCAGGTTACATTTAAAGCAAGCACTATAAATTGGTCGCCGCAGCGACAGGCCAACTTACCACACGCGTTTGTGCAATTAGGCGCAACAATCCTCGCAAAACATTAAATTATATCGGCTCCAATTACCCGAAATAAACGGCAGAATTGGATTTGAATCCAGATGGGATTCAATATTCTACTTTGAACATCCCTAGCTATATCCCTTGGAAAAATATACAAAAATCGCACATCCAGTTTAGTTTTCATTACATATCAATCCAATGTTGGTTCAAAATAAATACAATTTCCACCAATCTTACCCAATTTGTGATATCATATGTCATCCCAGGCCAGTAAAAATGCTGTGAGACTTTTTGCAGAGTTCGATTCAACCCAGGGTGATTATTTATTTCAGGATTATGTACTTCCAGGAAAGCACTCCAAGTTTCCTTACTGCTTTGAAGACATTTAGCCTTTCGTTTAATCAATCCATCTTTAGTGCGTGAAATGTAGAAAAGTGTGGCTGATTCTGGATAAACATTAATATTACAAATATTTATTAGAAGTTGGCAGTTTTACTTTTAATTTAATTTATATTTATCCCTTTTCCTTTTAAGTCCACATTCTCTGTCAGTTGCATTATGTGGCTTTCGCTTTGTTCGCAAGATGGCTCTCTTTAATTGTCTGTTTTTACACTTCTCATTTTACAACATGTAGGTATGTAAGGGATAATTATTGTTGTTTTGTTTTTTTGCAAATTACTCTTTTTACCAAGGTAATGACTCATAAAAACAATTTATATGTAATTAACTATAATTTTAGGAAACATACAATAACAAAAGGTTTGCTAACTAATATCTTTAGATCAAGGGATGGGCAACCTACACCATCGAGGGTCAGATTTGGCTTACCAACAGAAATAATACGGCAGCGACCTATTTTCCAAACTTGGCTTGTTGTTGCTGGTACAATCCTGTCCTACCACATTTTCGTTGTACAATCCTGTCCTACCACATTTTCGGGTCAGGGATTATTATTATTATACTTATTCTCTCATTATTAATTTAGCGCTTTTTGATAACGTATATACTTTAAATGCAGCTCCTTTCATAAATAGTAATTTTTTGTTTCATTTCTACAAGCGAAAATTGAAGATTGCCATGGATTTTCTCTTATTTTTGACTAACCTGTGTCAAATTCATAAGGCTTGCATTTTCTTTTAAATCCAAAACGTGCATGTGAACCTTCTAAACTTGTTGGAATGACTCCAAATTTAAGGAAATCTACAATGTTTTTGTATTCCACAATGTCCATGTTAAATTTTAAATGATTCACTGTAATATAATCACCCGATCAGTTAGAAATTAGTGCATTTTTAAGCAAAAAGGTCTACGACAATTAGGGCATCCAATATTAGAAAAGTCTGGACTTTTAGACCTTGAGGTCGTAGCAATGCACTAATTTGGACCTTTAGGTAAACTCCTGGCGTAGATAAATTGAAAATATTAGCTGAAAATTCATAAAAGATTACAAAAAGTGTGAGATGGCATTAATAACACTTGACCCAACCTAACCCTAACAAACTGCGTTAATGTAATAATTATTTGAATGCTGGGGGAAAAAAAACAAACTTTCGGTGGGCATAAGATAGTTTCTCGTCCATAGTATATAGCAGGGGTCGGCAACCTTTTTCTAGTGGCGGGCCAAAACCACAAAATGACAACTAAGAATTGTGTTACCGAAAAGTTAGAACAACTTTGAATCAGGCGGGCTCGGATATTTTTTGCACTTAAAAATGTGTTTATTTAAATTTACAGAGTCAGTAAAGTGTTGACGCAAAGCGCGAAAAAAAATGTTTGCTTGGTTTAAAATTCGAGTTCACACGGTCGTCATCGATACTAATAATGAAAAGTGTAATAAAACTACTTGGAGGACACCAAAAGCTAGCCAGCACACTAGATATACAAATAAATTCAAAGGCAAAAAAAACATATTTAACCTAATTTTTTTAGAACAAAAATTTTACCACAACAATAAGAATGATCTATATTTGCAAAATAAAAAATGCTGGAGCGAACCGCCTTTGTTTACAGGTTCGGTTAAGGTACTTTCAAATTATTCGGTTCAGTTCCGGTTCGGCTCCTTGAAATCTTATAAAAACCGGTTCAGGTTGGTTAAGGTTCGGAAAAAATTGACCCAAAACTGGTTCATAAAGTTCCAGTTCGGTTCCGGTTCGACTCCCTGCAATTAATATTCGCAATAATTTTTCATAATTTACGCAACAAGAGAACAAAAAAATCATTGTATAGCGCTTGATCATACCTTTCTAACGATGTCACCAATGATACCAGGGTTGCCAGATAGAAAAAATAAAAGAAGCCAAACTCACTTAAAAAAAAAGCCAAATCTACTACAAACTCTAACAAGCCTATGTTTTTCTTTAAATTAATAAAAATACAATAAATGATCATGCTTGTACATTGAATTTCTCTTTTTGTGGCAAATTTTCTCAATTTTTTGTCGCTTTTTGTAAAATTTTATTGGTATTTTATCTATTTTTGTACACCCAAGAGGTTCAAAAAAGACCATTGTCATTTCGGCGAAATAAATTTTTGCAATTTTTTGGATTTTTTTTCAATTTTTTTTCGCTGTTTACCACATACTACATATATTGTGAATTGAAAGATAAAACAAAATATAAATAAGTAGTTCGCTAAAATAGAACTGGCAATTCATTTCTTTGAAGTATATACATTGATAAGCAATAAAATACAAATTTAATGATGTAAAAAGTAGTGCATATTCACTTAATTTTAGTTTTTAAAGCTTAAGATTATTTAAAGAAATACTGGATAATCAAGACCGAATATTTAAAACACTATCCCAACTGATGAAGTTTATAAAAATCGCTATGTAGCTGCTATAGAACACACTTAACAAAATAACATTGGTCTCTCACTCACCTGATTAAGAAATTTACAGCGAAATGACTTTTTCGAAGCCTAATATTCGTCAAAAAAATGTTGACATTTTACGCGTAGCCAAGAAATCAGGGGCGATTTTGAAAACTATCCGAACTGAGAAAGTTTATAAAATCGCTATGTAGCTACTATAGAACACACTAAATAAAATAACATTGGTCTCTCACTCACCTGATTAAGAAATTTACAGCGAAATGACTTTTTCGAAGCCTAATATAGATTTTTATAAACTTTCTCAGTTCGGATAGTTTTCAAAATCGCCCTTGATTTCTTGGCTACGTGTAAAATATCAACATTTTTTTGACGAATATTAGGCTTCGAAAAAGTCATTTCGCTGTAAATTTCTTAATCAGGTGAGTGAGAGACCAATGTTATTTTATTTAGTGTGTTCTATAGTAGCCTCATAGCGATTTTTATAAACATTCTCAGTTCGGATAGTTTTCAAAATCGCCCTTGATTTCTTGGCAACGCGTAAAATGTCAACCTTTTTTTGACGAATATTAGGCTTCGAAAAAGTCATTTCGCTGTAAATTTCTTAATCAAGTGAGTGATAGACCAATGTTATTTTATTTGGTGTGTTCTATAGTAGCCTCATAGCGATTTTTATAACATTTCTTAGTTCGGATAGTTTTCAAAATTGAGCCTGATTTCTTGGCTATACGCGTAAAATATCAACATTTTTGTGACGAATATTAGGCTTCGAAAAAGTCATTTCGCTGTAAATTTCTTAATCAGGTGAGTGAGAGACCAATGTTATTTTGTTAAGTGTGTTCTATAGCAGCTACATAGCGATTTTTATAAACTTCATCAGTTCGGATAGTTTTCAAAATAGCTCTTGCTTTCTTCTATATACACGTAAATTGTCAACATTTTTTTGACGAATATTAAGCTTCGAAAAAGTCATTTCGCTGTAAATTTCTTAATCAGGTGAGTGAGAGACCAATGTTATTTTGTTAAGTGTGTTCTATAGCAGCTACATAGCGATTTTTATAAACTTCATCAGTTGGGATAGCGTTTTAATTCGGTCTTGATTATCCAGTATTTCTTTAAATAATCTTAAGCTTTATAAACTAAAATTAAGTGAATATGCACTACTTTTTACATCATTAAATTTGTATTTTATTGCTTATCAATGTATATACTTCAAAGAAATGAATTGCCAGTTCTATTTTAGCGAACTACTTATTTATATTTTGTTTTATCTTTCAATTCACAATATGTGCACTATGTGGTAAACAGCGAAAAAAAATTAAAAAAAAATCCAAAAAATTGCAAAAAATTATTTCGCCGAAATGACAATGGTAAAAAAAAGCCTAAATTTTCAAATTTGGCTTTAAAAAATCCAAACTGGCAACCCTGAATGATACTATAATACCAAGATTGGACACTTCAACGCCTTTTTCTTTTTTCTCCATATCCAAAGAGAATTTAACAAATGAGATGCAACTCCTAGTCACGTGATGATTTTCCCCGTTTTACCATAGAATACTAATTACATAGAAGGCTCACTGGGTCTCGTCACGCATGAGTAACACTGACACAATTTGTTAAAAACAAGGGTTTCGGCGGCAATTATAGGTAGAGTATTCATGTCGTTTGTTGACCTGCGTATTATTTTCGCGTTTTCGCGTATTTTTTTCAGCGTTTCAGTTAATGCCCGAACTTTTCTAATTATATCCATGTATATTTTGTCAGTTTAATATAATTTAACATGTCAAGTATTGGACTGACAAGTGAGGTGATAGCCGAACTGCTTAACGTTCCCCAAGAAGTGGAATTACAACCACTAATCAAGCCAACAGCAGAAGCAACCATCAGTTTAGTGTCCCTGCCGGGAGAGATTCAGCTTCCCTTCTAGCCTATGAAGTAATTACGGATTGGTTGCAGTTATTTTTAAGAAAATATCAACCGGGTTGTATAATATCACAATATCCGAAATTTTGCTGTAACGCTGATAAGTTATTTTTAATTTTACCATAATTGGAAGCTGCAAAGCAACTTTTACATTTATTCAATGAAATTGTCTAAAACAAAGAAGATACAGCTTTACAATCCTATTTCATAAATAAAACTGAAAGTGAAATGTTAGTATATAATATGTTGCTGGATACTGTATACACAAGGTCTCCAAAAAGTACAAAGACTTGCATCCAATTATTCAAGTTTTATGTGCACCTGAAAATGAAAGAACATCGAATTCTGCCTTTCTTTTCAGGTTGGAAAAAGAAAATTGCCATCTAAAGATGCCTGCTGAGTAGTGCTTATATTTTTTGATTATATGTATTTTACTTTTAGCATAGAATGCAACAAAAAAGCTGATAAAATTAATTTTAATGAAGTAATAATTGACATACTTTCTAGCAGTCGTTTTGGCAAATTCAATCAAACTCTGAGTGAAATGGCTAAATGCGATTATGAACAGAGCGAAACGGTGACTGTTTTTTATGCTTATGCTGTTTACCAAGGGTTTTGGGATACAGTTTTAGTAAAAAGCTTTTTAAAAATGTTTTTAAAAAGGTTAATAAGAAATCTACAGGTTTACAAGAGATATGCCAACAAAATAAGAAAGAGGCATGTAAAATAATATAAATAAAAAAACAATATATTTAAATCTTTATTATAACAGTTTATTTGCACATAAATGTTATCTCAACTTGAAGTTGAACCCCTGTATTTTATTTATTTCTGAAATATGTCTTGATTGTTGTTTTATCGTTGATGCATTATTAGCATTTGTTAGTTGACCATTAGGGATCATTATAAAAGTTAAATTATTTAATTTCAGTCCATTAACAGCAATTCATTTTTTATTTGTTACATCAAGTAATAACAGAACACCAAATTATTATTCAATTTGCCTATTTTTTTTGGGGGGGGGAGGGGATCTTCACAGAGTATTATCCAGAATTTTCTGATCTCATATGTTGTATTACCGCGTTTTTTTTTGTTTTTTTTTCTTTCTATTACATGCTTTACACCATATGACACCTGGTGAATAGCCGGATTTCTTGCCCGGTAGCCAAGTTGCCTCTAAATAAAACAATTTGATATTTGCTTTGTGGTGGATATACTTCTATGTGTAAGCACACATAATCCAGCTGTTTTAAAGGACGATTATTAAGCAGAATAAAATTTATTTTAATAAAATTTATTTTATTCTGATTAGTGATGAACACTAATCCTTCCAATGTTGGCTTTGCCATAAGTCTTTTGTTTTCACCTTTGTAGTGTTTTTTCTATATTTTTCTTTAATTAAAAATAGCTGTTAGTGCCTGCTATAGATTTAAGCAAATTAATATAAACAACCTTCCAAGAAGCTAGTTCTTGAATAAAAACATTTTCTAACCATTCCAAATTTTCATCTGCCCCATCTTTTATTGGACACTTTACTCCACAATTTACAATATCAAACCATCTGTAAATATTATTCCATATAAAAAGTTAGTATACTAAAATTTTGTTTAAAAATTATTGTTATATATATATATTATATGGGCCGAAAATTTATTTTCGGGACATATCTTGTTTTTGCCGTTATTATATGGGCCGAAAATTTATTTTCTGGACATATCTTGTTTTTGTCGTTATTATATGGGCCGAAAATTTATTTTCGGGACATATCTTGTTTTTGCCGCTATTATATGGGCCGAAAATTTATTTTCGGGACATATCTTGTTTTTGCCGCTATTTATATGGGCCGAAAATTTATTTTCGGGACATATCTTGTTTTTGCCCGAAAATGTTTCAGACCGATTTTTGTCCGAAGCTTTATAGAAAAAGTATACATCGTAGAACCTTCAAATTTTCAGACATGGCGTAGAGTGGTATGTAGGTGCTTTGTGGAAGTTTATGAGGCTGCACCCCCAGGGGCCTTTGCTTGGGGAGGGCAAAAACCTGAAATATTGCGTTTTAGCTCTTTGTAGCTAACGACTGCCATCTAGCAGCAGAAAAACTTTCATACAGAATTCGTTCATATTCGCTTGCATTGTCCAGCTTGTGAAGTGACGAAGCGACTCACCGCCTGCTGCGCTTTATTGTCCCGCGCGTGAGACTTTCATTGTGCGAAGTGGCACGTCCAAAACTTGGCTCGTGCGACTTGCATTTTAAAAAGAGGCTTCTCTTTAGTAAAATTACTTAATGGTCTTAAGAAACAACTTATTTTACCGCCGCAAATTTTTTTCTAATATTCTTCAAATCGTATTTCATCGTATTGTCGCGGTAATACAAAAATAGGTAAGGCCGTGAATAAAGTTTTCACCCACGTACAATTAACGCAGGGAAGGATTTCGAGTAGGGATGTTCAAGGCAGAATATCGGCGACACATTTATAATGCTTGCTTTAAATGCGGCGTCATCATTTTTTGGGGCGACCAATTACTTTGCATTAAGCTTCGCCTAATAATGAAGTGTCAATAGGGTGTATTTACCGCCGCAAATTTAAATGCGAAATCTTAAGGCAGTGTACGCCTCTCTGTTAGCACCTGTTGTGCATGTTGCTCCAACCAACATACCAATATCAGGCCTAAACAACCAGCAAAACTTTCGATTTAATAGTTTGCGTATTAGGCACATAATAGTGTGTTTCATATTGTTTGAAACTACAGATTTAAAGTCTGTTAAACATTGATTGCTCGGGCCAAGCCATGGTAAAAATTTACCGAGTAAAAGTTTGCAAAAGTATTGCAAACCATGGGCGTTAAACCATTTTAAGTCTTTAGGAGAATGATAATATTTGCTTTTCAAACACGTAAGCTGGCCAAAATGTAATAAAATGGCCATACACATTATCTATGTAAATTCTATTTATCAAATATATGTTTCGATCATTCCCCAAATACTACGCCATATTTGAACCCCTTTCGCGTCAAAGTGGGGAAGTTTTCGGCCCATATCTGTTTTTGCTTGCAGAAACAAGTTAAAGAAAATGAAAAACAAAATATGAAATATATAATATAAAATACACAATACAAAATATTAAAAAATAAAAAGTATAAAATAAAAAATAAAAATTAAAAAATGAATATGAAAAAAAAAAAATTGAAAAAAAAAAAATAAATAAATAAAATCAATTTAAAAAAAAAATTAAAACAAAATAAACACTAAGCCCTGAAAATATACCCCCTGACAAAATATACAACAACCGCATCCCCGTCTAGTCTTTTTTGGTTTCCTATGGTATGTTTCAGACCGATTTTTGTCCGAAGCTTTATAGAAAAAGTAGACAACGTAGAACCTTCAAATTTTCAGACATGGCGTAGAGTGGTATGTAGGTGCTTTGTAAAAGTTTATGAGGCTGCACCCCCAGGGGCCTTTGCTTGGGGGGTAAAAACCTGAAATATTGCGTTTTAGCACTTTGTAGCTAACGACTGCCTTCTAGCAGCAGAAAAACTTTCATACAGAATTCGTTCATGTTCGCTTGCTTTGTCCAGCTTGTGAAGTGACGAAGCGACTTACCGCCTGCTGGGCTTTATTGTCCCGCACGTGAGACTTTCATTGTGCGAAGTGGCACGTCCTAAACTGGGCTCGTGCGACTTGCATTTTAAAACGAGGCTTCTCTTTAGTAAAATTACTTAATGCTGTTAAGAAACAACTTATTTTACCACCGCAAATTTAAATGCGAATCCTACAGGCAGTGTACACATCTCTGTTAGCACATGTTGTAATTGTTGCACCATTCAAACATATCAACACCAGGTCTAAGCAAATATAATTATACAAGGGCCGCAACAACAAAAAGCTTAAGTTTAACGCATTCTTAACGACGACGTTACAAAGCTACGTCATAACATGGCGTCATAAATAAATAAATCTTGCGTTTATTGGATTTAAATTAGCAAAACTTTCAATATAAAACGTGGCTTGTTAGGCACATAAACGTGTTTGCATATTGCTCAAAACTACAGATTTAAACTCTGTTTCAACAGTGATTGCTCAGACCAAGGCATGGTAAAAATTTACACAGTAAAAGTTGGAAAAAGTATAGCAAACCATAGACGTTAAATCATTTAGAGAGAATGAAAATATTGACTTTTTAAACATGCTAGCTGAGCAAAATGTAATAACATGGCCGTAAGCATTATCTACGTAAATTTTTATTGATCAAATGTATGTTTCGATCATTTGCCAAAATCTACGCCATATTTGAACCCCCTTCGCTTCAAAGCCATAAGTTATTATATTATTATACACAACTTATAATTGTGTGTAGATATGTTGGATTGGAGTAACATACAGAACAGGTGCAAATAGCAAATATTCTCCAAATACGATGTTTCCAATATTCTCCAAATCGTATTTCATCGTATTGTCGCGGTAATACACAAAGAGGTAAGGCCGTGAATAAAGTTTCACCCACCGTACAATTAACGGAGGGAAGCATTTCGAGTAGGGATGTTCAAGGCAGAATATCGGCGACACATTTATAATGCTTGCTTTAAATGCGGCGTCAGCATTTTTTGGGGCGACCAATTACTTCGCGATAAGCTTCGCCTAATAATTAAGTGTCAATAGGGTGTATTTACCGCCGCAAGTTTAAATGCGAAATCTTAAGGCAGTCTACGCCTCTCTGTTAGCACCTGTTGTGCATCTTGCTCCAACCAGCATACCAACATCAGGCCTAAACTTATCTAGCAAAACTTTCGATTTAATAGTTTGCGTATTAGGCACGTAATAGTGTTTTTCATATTGTTTGAAACGACAGATTTAAAGCCTGTTTTAACAGTGATTGCTCGGACCAAGCTATGGTAAAAAATTACCTAGTGAAAGTTTGCAAAAGTATAGCAAACCATAGGCGTTAAACCATTTTTAGTCTTTAAGAGAATGATAATATTTGATTTTCAAACACGTAAGCTGGTCAAAATTTAATAAAATAGCCATATGCATTATCTAAGTAAATTCTATTTATCAAATATATGTTTCGATCATTCCCCAAATTCTACGCCATATTTGAACCCCTTTCGCATCAAAGGCATATTTTAAGTGGGGAAGTTTTCGGCCCATATCTGTTTTTGCTTGCAGAAACAAGTTAAGGAAAATGAAAAACAAAATATATAATATAAAGTACACAATACAAAATATTAAAAAAAAAATTAAAAAAAAAAAAAATTAAAATAAAGTAAAAATTGAAAATAAACACTAAGCCCTGAAAATATATCCCCTGACAAAATATACAACAACCGCACCCCCGTCTAGTTCTTTTTTGGTTTCCTATGGTTTCCTATGGTATGTTTCAGACCGATTCTTGTCCGAAGCTTTATAGAAAAAGTATACATCGTAGAACCTTCAAATTTTCTGACATGGCGTAGAGTGGTATGTAGGTGCTTTGTAAAAGTTTATGAGGCTGCACCCCCAGGGGCCTTTGCTTGGGGGGTAAAAACCTGAAATATTGCGTTTTAGCACTTTGTAGCTAACAACTGCCATCTAGCAGCAGAAAAACTTTCATACAGAATTCGTTCATATTCGCTTGCTTTGTCCAGCTTGTGAAGTGACGAAGCGACTTACCGCCTGCTGGGCTTTATTGTCCCGCGCGTGAGACTTTCATTGTGCGAAGTGCCACGTCCTAAACTGGGCTCGTGCGACTTGCATTTTAAAACGAGGCTACTCTTTAGTAAAATTACTTAATGCTGTTAAGAAACAACTTATTTTACCGCCGCAAATTTAAATGCGAAATCTTGTGGCAACTCTAATCCAACATATCAACACCAGGCCTACACAACTTAAAATTGTGTGTTGATATGTTGGATTGGAGTAACATACTATACAGGTGCAAATAGCAAATATTCTCCAAATACAATTTTTCCAATATTCTCCAAATCGTATTTCATCGTATTGTCGCGGTAATACACAAAGAGGAAAGGCCGTGAATAAAGTTTCACCCACCGTACAATTAACGGAGGGAAGCATTGCGAGTAGAGATGTTCAAAGCAGAATATCGGCGACTCATTTATAATGCTTGCTTTCAATGCGGCGTTAGTTTTTTTTCGGGCGACCAATTACTTCGCGATAATCTTCGCCTAATAATTAAGTATCAATAGGGTGTATTTACCGCCGCAAATTTAAATGCGAAATCTTAAGGCAGTCTACGCCTCTCTGTTAGCACCTGTCGTGCATCTTGCTCCAAACAGCATACTACCAACATCAGGCCTAAACATCTAGCAAAACTTTCGATTTAATAGTTTGCGTATTAGGCACGTAATAGTGTTTTTCATATTGTTTGAAACTACAGATTTAAAGCCTGTTTTAATAGTGATTGCTCGGACCAAGCCATGGTAAAAAATTACCGAGTAAAAGTTTGCAAAAGTATAGCAAACCATAGGCGTTAAACCATTTTTAGTCTTTAAGAGAATGATAATATTTGATTTTCAAACACGTAAGCTGGTCAAAATGTAATAAAATGGCCATACGCATTATCTACGTAAATTCTATTTATCAAATATATGTTTCGATCATTCCTCAAAATCTACGCCATATTTGAACCCCTTTCGCATCAAAGGCATAAGTTAAGTGGGGAAGTTTTCGGCCCATATCTGTTTTTGCTTGCAGAACAAAAAATATATACAACAACCGCACCCCCGTCTAGTTTAAATTATTTTTAAATTGTAGCAAAATAACTGCGCAAAACCAAAATTAGATTCGTTGAACTCCAGCCATAAGACCGAGATAAGAACAACACCAACGTCAGAATAAAACACAATTAGGAATAAGGCCAAAATAGGACTAATACCAAATGGTATTAGTACCGTCTAAATCGGAATAAGTCCGACATCCGTCGGAATAAGACCTAAATGCTCACAATCAGGCATAAACAACACTTTAACCAACCCAAAACCCCACCCCTAAGTACATCACTAATTCCCCTAAAAATTTCAACACTAACCCATTTTCTAACCCCACCCATTATGAACACCGGCCCCCTGACTGAGCCGGTCAGACTAGGTAGTCCAAACGTAGTCACCAAAACGCCCTCTACCCGCAGGTTCGGGCGTTATTTTGGCCATTAGGCCTCCTTTCGATGAATTTTGTCTTATTCCGATGAATTCAGGCCTTCTTTTGGTGAATTTAGGCCTTATTCCGACAGATTTAGGTCTTATTCAGACGATTTTGATATTATGCTGTACTGGATATAACTGCGCATTTGGCTTTATTATGTCGTTGGTCTTAATACTATGGTTTTATAGATAATTCTGCTTTAGGTATTGTTGCTTTTTAGGTCTCATTGTGTCTTCCCAGATTCGTTACCGCACAGGTTTAGGTGACCTCGACTATACGTATACATTTTATACGATCGTAGTTGTATGGAGAGGCCTTTACGATGGTAAAAGCCTAATTTGATCTTGATTAGTAGATAAAATCAGTTCTGAACGTCAGTGATGAAAATCCAATACACAATACAACAATTTTTGATGCCAAAGCTTGTTTACAATCACGACCGAAGTAAGTGTCATTCATGCGGAACAGTATGCAAATGAGGCAGTGAGCCTTCTATGTAATTAGTATTCTACGGTTTAACAAATGCATTTTGGTTTGGTCGTATGATACGGTTCGCTGTATATGAAGAAAGCAAAGAGATTATAACCATGAGGAAAAACTCTCACTTTTGTCTTTTTTCTTTTGCCTTTAAGCAATGCACGTGATGCATGGCGTAATTTGTTGTTTAGTGACAAATTCAAACCCGCACCGTAACCCGTTGCGGTATGCGGTATTTGTTGACCGTTTTTTGCGTTACTTTCTTGGTACCAAATCGATGGAGCGCCTTGGTTTCCACTTCTAGGCGTTAAGATTTATGTGAGGAATTGCCTTATAAATTAAATTAATACCACTTAGTTTGTTGTAAATCTCAAGGTGCCAAACTCATTAAACTTAACTGTATGGCGGTGTTAATTGTTAGCTTCTTAATGTAAATGATATAGGTATTTTGCATTGTACACTTTACAGAGCCTATTCCAGAAAAAGCAACTTTTTGTAAACCAAACCCATAAATGAATTGGCTTTAGTGTACAAATTTTAGTGAAAATTGTAGAATTCCAAATTTGATGAGTGGGCTGCAAATTAAAATTCTTTTTCGAGGGCGTCGCAAAAAAAGTTTGCGAACTACTGCCTTACATTCCTGTTGGAATACAAATGTATCTATTTCTATACTACTGTTTAAGATCCCAAATTTAGCGGTGGGGCGGAGTGGTGCTATGCAGCTTGCAAACAATTTTTTGAAGTGCAAACTTTGTCTGCCCCTTGGTGGTAATTAAGGTAATTAAGCTCAAAAATTAGTAATTTGCCAGCTTTTCTTACATAAAGTAAGTTGGAGTAATATTTGGTTGTATATCAATTTAATTTAAATAAACTAATTTGCTGTGCTTGGTAAATGGTAATAGCCATTGCTCATTAGAAAATGTTCTTTACGCAAATATATCCTTATCCTAAAGAATACTTTCCATATGGTAATTTTTTTTTAGTATGCCAGTGTTCAGTGCGCAAATTAAATTTATGCTGTACTGCTGCTTTAAATAGTCTTCTATATACTTGTTCCAGTGTTACAAATTAAGACACATTGAAAGTAATACCATAAACTGAAAATTAATACCAAATAAATTCTTTGAAAACATCGTTCAAACGAAAGGTTTTTGCACCTCAGTTTGCTGTGTGTAATATTTAACTAGCAAATATTATTGGTGGTGTGCTGTTTGTGCGAGTGAAGCAAGCAATTAGCATTTGTAAGGTAGTTACATTTGGAATCAGTAATTACCAGATGTCACTGAATTCAGTTAATAATTTTGCAAATTATATTATATTTGATTGCTCAGTACTGCAGTATGTTATTATAATGTTAAACTTATCCACTTGGTTTATTTTTATAGAACTTGCTTATATTTACTAGTTGAACTATAATAAGAACACATATTGGTCTATAACTGTGATTCAGCCATTCTGGGATTATGTTGGATATTGGTTAAAGACATATCAATAGTTCACTGGGAAAATAAAAAAAATAGTCAGTCTATTCCTCAAAGATACAACAAACCTTTGGTAAGATTATTGTGACAATGAGATCATAGTGTAATGCAAACCATTTTAGAGTATTTATTTTACTTCAAAATTTTTAAACTGCTAGCTACTCAAAGTTTTCAGGCTGTGAGCGCTTTTATTATATTAAACTTTTTTACCCACTAGGTTCAACAGTTTAAAGTATAACATTTCTCAATGTCTGTCCGCTTTTGCATGCATTTATTGAAGTAATGTGCGTTACATAATTTGCCATTAACATACCAAACAGAAAAAATAACAATTTTATAAATGTAGCACTTTGTATAAAATTTAACTCCATGAGCAACCCCCAGTTTGGAAAGCCCTGGTCTAGTTATACAAAACTTCCGAGTACTTTTACCAATGTTTTGTTTGTGACTTGCTGGCAGATTTTAAGTATTTATTTATTTAAAATCTTTTTTTTAATTTAGTATGTTACACTATTTTTCTATTATACAGGTTGGAAAACTGATTGGGAACCTCCACTTAAAAAGTTCTGGTCACAGAATGAGCGTATTATTTAAAGAGTAAAACACAATAAATTCCTTCAAATGTTCCACCGTTTTACCATTTGTTGTGCTGCAAGAAGTCTATTAATTAATGTGAAACTCTATTCTCTTGTGGATAACATATGACACTGCTTTACACAAATTCCTACTGGCAATTGTTTGGGCTTTTCAGTGATTTTGATTTCTTAAGTCATAGTGGTCCAAGGTTGCACAATTTTTTTTACATATTCTTTATGGGCAACAAAGCAGGCTACATGCGTGCCAGGAGAGGATAAACGATTTTCGTTAGGTCGGAGCATTAAGTGTTTAAAGATGACAGCACAAAGCATTGTCAAAAAGTAACTGTCGAAAGATATATAAACTGCACAAACTTTCTGCTATCACCAAATTGTGCACAAATAAAATCGAGCGATAATAATAAGACTGGCAGAATGGTGCGCTCCAAACACGCAAAATTGCATATTTGACAATACTTAATTTCGAAAAAGACTGCATTTATAAGTGAACACAACTATAACTTGCATTGCAAAACAGCCATTTTAGAAAGTTCCATATAGGACGCACTGCGACTTTCAAACCTGTTTGACACATACAAAAAATAGGCTTTTTTGCCAAGTTATAGTAAACTGGTTTATTTAATAGTGTAATCGGAAAAATGTAACCCTAACCAAACCATTGCAGTATGCTCGCTGATTGTTGGTCACTTATATTTCTTTAAAATAAACCCTGTACGCATTACAATAATTCCACAGTGCTTCGCGGGCCACAAACAATGATGTCGGGTCTGGGTTTTGGACCACCCTGCCTTAATTTATCAATTTTTGTTAAAAGTGTCATTATATTCCTACTTCTTGGTGTACCTTATATGCAAACTCAGGCAATCAAAACAAAATAATGTTTATTTAAAATTTATTTGGTTAAACATGACCCCCCCCCCCTTTTAGTAAGTGACATTATCGTTTTGTGTACGTTTTTGTCAGGGTTTTACACACCGTTCTTAGCGGCAATGTTTTTAATGGAATTAGGTCACGCGTCTTAAGCTAATGCGAAATTAAAATCAAAGGAAAAACGCCGTTTTTCGTGTTTCGAGTTAGGCGGTGCTGATGTTTCTCGCTGTTTGCTGTCCGCGTTAATATCAAATGTCGGTGTGAGACAGGGGTCGGCAACCTACCGCCCACCGCCTCTTTGACAAACTATACAAAAGTCCATTTCAAACACTTTTTGGCCATTTAACTACGAAAGTGCAAAAAATTTTTCGCGCTTCGCGCAAATGGTCTTCCTGCGTCCGCTTTGTTTACGTTTTGACAGTGTCTTTGGAAATAGATCAGCGCTTCTTTACTATTGCGCCATGAAAGGCATATGACGTCATTACAATCGCTATTTCATGACGTCATATCCGTCGCTATATTATGACGTCATTAACGTTAAACGGGGAATTGCCTAAGTTGAAAATTCGAAACCCCCCCTTTTTGGATTTCTGGATACGCCCCTGTTATAAACTCTAAAAGTTTAGTGGCTTAATTTAGAGTAAATAAAAAAATCCACACAAAACTAGGTAGCATATTGTACAGGTTTGAAATCAGGACTGCGGAGTCGGTTTGTTTTGCTGGAGTCGGACTCGGGACTCGAGTAAGACCATGTAAAACTACCCGAGTCCCAAGTCTGACATGCACAGTAAACTAATATGACCGCCAACTGAAAATTGTAAAGGTGGAATAGCATGTGGTGGAATATTTTCCAACCATGTATGTATTATGATAGAATGAATTATACGACACCCCTATAAGTGGATAGCTGAATATCCATGTTATTTTGGTTACATAAATTGGCAGAATACAGGCTGTTTAGTCAGGGGCGGACTCAGGACTCGACGAAATGCCACATTTAACCGGAGTCGGACTCGGGTTATTTTTAACCGACTCCACAGTCCTGTTTGAAATAGATATTTTTTTGTCATTTTCAATGTAAGTTTGCGAAAAGTATTTTTTACCTCGAGTGCTTCTTATCTTTTCTCCCTAATAGCTAATAGCAAAAGTTTGGAGCTTACTTGCTGGAGATTGTAGTTGAATGAATATCAAAGCCCATGTATAGAAGTAGGTGACATCTTGTAAACAGCTTAAATATATATATCTTTATTCAGTTTAAATTTGATTGGATAATTAGTTGTAAAAGAATAAATGTTATTATTACATTTAACTTCAAGTGCTTTCCTTTTTTAAATGAACAATATTACACACGGATGTGTTCACCGAACCCTATCCACTAAACTGGTAGCAAAATGTGTAATGTTAATATTCCACCAAAACTAAAGAATAACTAGACGGGGGTGCGGTTGTTGTATATTTTGTCAGGGGGTATATTTTCAGGGCTTAGTGTTTATTTTCAATTTTTACTTTATTTTATTTTTTTTTTTTAATATTTTGTATTGTGTACTTTATATTATATATTTTGTTTTTTATTTTCCTTAACTTGTTTCTGCAAGCAAAAACAGATATGGGCCGAAAACTTCCCCACTTAAAATATGCCTTTGATGCGGAAGGGGTTCAAATATGGCGTAGAATTTGGGGAATGATCGAAACATATATTTGATAAATAGAATTTACGTAGATAATGCGTATGGTGATTTTATTAAATTTAGACCAGCTTACGTGTTTGAAAAGCAAATATTATTATTCTCTTAAAGACTAAAAATGGTTTAACGCCTTTGGTTTGCTATACTTTTGCAAACTTTTACTCGGTAATTTTTTACCATGGCTTGGGCCGAGCAATCACTGTTAAAACAGGCTTTAAATCTGTAGTTTTAAACAATATGAAAAACACTATTATGTTCTTAATACGCAAACTACTAAATCGAAAATTTTGCTAGATGTTTAGGCCTGATGTTGGTAGTATGCTGGTTGGAGCAAGATGCAGACAGGTGCTAACAGAGAGGCGTAGACTGCCTTAAGATTTCGCATTTAAACTTGCGGCGGTAAATACACCCTATTGACACTTAATTATTAGGCGAAAATTATCGCGAAGTAATTGGTCGCGGAAAAAAAACTAACGCCGCATTGAAAGCAAGCATTATAAATGAGTCGCCGATATTCTGCTTTGAACATCTCTACTCGCAATGCTTCCCTCCGTTAATTGTACGGTGGGTGAAACTTTATTCACGGCCTTACCTCTTTGTGTATTACCGCGACAATTCGATGAAATACGATTTGGAGAATATTGGAAAAATCGTATTTGGAGTTTTATTTGCTATTTGCACCTGTATAGTATGTTACTCCAATCCAACATATCAACACACAATTTTAAGTTGTGTAGGCCTGGTGTTGATATGTTGGATTAGAGTTGCCACCAGATTTCGCATTTAAATTTGCGGCGGTAAAATAAGTTGTTTCTTAACAGCATTAAGTAATTTTACTAAAGAGAAGCCTTGTTTTAAAATGCAAGTCGCACGAGCCCAGTTTAGGACGTGGCACTTCGCACAATGAAAGTCTCACGCGCGGGACAATAAAGCCCAGCAGGCGGTAAGTCGCTTCGTCACTTCACAAGCTGGACAAAGCAAGCGAATATGAACGAATTCTGTATGAAAGTTTTTCTGCTGCTAGAAGGCAGTCGTTAGCTACAAAGTGCTAAAACGCAATGTTTCAGGTTGTTGCCCCCCAAGCAAAGGCCCCTGGGGGTGCAGCCTCATAAACTTTTACAAAGCACCTACATACCACTCTACGCCATGTCTGAAAATTTGAAGGTTCTACGATGTCTACTTTTTCGATAAAGCTTCGGACAAAAATCGGTCTGAAACATACCATAGGAAACCAAAAAAGAATAGCGGCAAAAACAAGATATGTCCCGAAAATAAATTTTCGGCCCATATAATAAAGTATATTACAAGATACCTAGTTTAATTTTCTTTAAGTGTTTTACTGTGATGCTAAATTAAACGAAACTGGGGCAATAAAAATAACTTTAAACAATATTGTAATTGTTTGTTTATTGTACTATAATAAGCGAACACAAAAAGTTGTACCAAAAGGCTTACTAATAATAATAAAAAAATGTAAATTCCCCGGTTTGGAACCACTGGTCTACTCTACAGCAACGCGTTCTACGCTTCCGCAGTCATTAACTGGACGACGTTGGCGCGCCAACGAGTGTGTTACCATATTATATAGTACTTATGGTCAACTGATATTGTATGCCCTACAGACTTTTTTAAGTGTGTTTACACGAAATTCGGCAAAGAAAGTTTGACACCTAATTCAAACATAACTTTTAACCTGTCAGAAATGTCGCACCTTGATATATATAAGCTGGTTGCTCCAAAATTTTAGCTCATCAACATGCGAGTCAAGCCCAGTTGTTTACGTTTTACTATTATGCACTAGAGCGGAACGCTGTCGAAAGTAGAACAATGGGCTATTTTTGAACTCAGCTACAATACGGCAGCTAGAAGCTATCTCAAACGAAGTTGAGGATGAATTTTATGGAGTCGTAGAGATAAAATTTGAAAGTGAGAGTGTGGAGGAGGTCTACGAAGAATTGTTAGTGGAGGAGATAAAGATGTGGTGGAGCCAAGTTGGGGGAGAAGCTTTAAATATGCCAGATAAAGCTTGGGAATATTTTTTTAAAATTTTCAGATCAAAACCAGACGGCAATTTTCTTCTTTTAAATTTCAGCATAGATGGAATGTTTGTCATTCCTAACCTCCTCCAACATTTATCGAGAGATGACAGTTTGGATTTAACAAGAAAATTGTTTGATAAATACATAGCAAAGTTTGAGAATTTAGATCTGGAAACAAATCAAAAAATAAATTCTATTACTGTTGATGACTGGCATATTTAGGAATATATTGGTGGATATATTTTGCACAAATTATCTAAGGCATGCAAAAAAGAGTCCCATTTACAGATTATCTTATATCTCAAAGACCCAGAAGCTAATTTTTCAGAAGGCTCGCTTATTTTAGCACTAAATAATGACACATATGGAAGGTTAACGGCACCAAAAGCACGAATGACAGATCTTTTAGCCTATTTTGAGGTTCAGTTTCGGCGCAATTATAACCACAATGATGTTTTGCAGAAAATTTATAAAAATATTAATTATAATGTTGTTAATAAAATACTTTGTGACTTTGGAAATGAGGACAACAAAATTCTAATAGAAGTTGCCAACAAAATTTGCCATTTCTTTTTAAAAATTAGATGTTATCAAAAAGCCAAAAAAATTAATTCAGATCTTCAATTAAAAAAAGATCAAAATGTTAGCTTACGAAAATCTCTAAAAAAATTGGTCACCTGTAACTTTATAATGTTTTTGTATACATTTGTAGTACCATTTATTTTCTGTTTACATTATATTGTTTTTTGTAGTTCTGTTGTGCTTGTATAGTTTTTATGTGATTTTGCCTGTTGCAAACATATTTTTATATCTGGTAAAGATAACATGAAAAAACTATATTAGTAACATTAATTTGCACTATCTCTTATCTATAAACACACTGTTTTACACATATTCATGTTTCGCAAGCCAAAATTTTCTTGTATTGCATACTTATATTTCTTGTGTAAGTACCAAGTCACGTATAAGATGGGACGGGACTCCTAAGTACAATCTCAAGGCGATATATTCTTCAACGTGGTTCTTGTCACCGAGCATAGACGGGAGGTGAGACGTCTGTCTTACAAAGATGTCTCCTTCAGAGTTGTTGAGCCTCAAAGCGTGGACAGTTGATATACACAAATTGTCTATTAAACTGATATGACGAAATTCTTCTGCTCTTGCGGTCTCGAAGTAATCGAAAGTCGTTCTTACAACGCGGGCTTCAAATGATCCGTTTTGAAGTCGTATTTGTTGAATGCTTGGTTCACGGATTCGTGCATAGAGATCAATGAATGGATGAATTTGCCTGGAATCAGTTTGTCGGTTGTAAAATGTTCTTTGTCTTGAAGTTTCTCTGGGTCTTCTTTTATGACGTCGACTATAAGATTCTAGACTATCAGGGTAATAATCTGAATCTGATTGGTTTCTTCTGACTTCTGGTGAACTTTCCCGAGATTTAGCTTGAGCTCTTGGTATGGGCGTTGGTCTTTTCACTCGTCCAAATGTCGAGCTTGATGGCCAATCACTTCCCAAATCTACAAATGGGTTAAGAGTCCTTTTTGCTGAATGCGCTGATGAATCTTCTGACGAAGGGCTAACAGCGTCTCTATCGTCTAACTGTTCGTTTTCTATTGAACTTTGTGGACTGTAACCTGAACTAGGTTTAACAGCAGAACGACTTGTAAATTGATCCGGATAACTGGACATTTTTATTTAGTGAGCAATCCGTTTTATACACAAAATTCAGAAGAGAAATTTTCTGTGCGAGAAAAAGATTATGACGCAGCAATGACACGGCAAATTGTTATATTATTTAATAGTAATTACGTCACACGGGTGTTGGCTTTATCGCCTTTCTTTCTCAACATATCTCCTACAAGGAAGTTAGAATCTATCCATATTAGTACACAAAAACAGCTTCTCTAACTGTAAACACAATTTTGAATCATTGTTTTGAGATATGGCTACCATGCCAGTTCTCAAAACGGCGATTGAGGTCGCACATTCGAGGACAATATAAGGACGGATGTGTGTGTCAATTTTTCTATTCGTCATCTGTGAACAAGTGGCCAAGCTGTTTCGCAAGGCACTGGCAATACCGGAAATTTTCACTAAAAACGCACATAGTAACAATTCGTCAAACCTTACATTTTCGAGTTTAGACACATAATGCTCTTTGATAAATAGATACATTATTACATTTTTGATAAATATAAAACAGGATGTTTTTGGTAAGGATGCATTATGACAATTTTGATAAATAGACAAGGAATAAGAAGGGGCGCATGTTTTTGTTATTCGTTAATTACTTAAAACGATTAATTAAACATCTAAAAATGGCCACTATCGTTACACTTGGTTGTTAAACAAATACAAACTGATTTAATCATTGCTATGTACATTTACAATATACCTTTAAAATAAATATCCTGTTGCTACTAGGCATAGTATATTTAAAACAGGTTCCTTTGGCAATATATATTATTTTTTACCAACGTTTCGGCTTACTATCCGGCAAGCCTTCGTCAGGGACTGACACACAAAGCCAACAAGACACAAAGTAAAATCACAATAAGAAATACCTTTAAAATATAGAAGTTGTACAATTTTTCAGAAAGTTGAATTTAATGTTTATATAATATGAACATTTATATTAGGTGTTTCCAACTGCACCCAAGAGGTAACCATTTGCAGTCATTAGGTTTTTTAAAGCAGGACCTTTCGCCAATAGCCATATTATACCTGCATACCTAGATCTTACGTGCTTAAACTGATGACTGAAATTTTGATACAGTAAGCTTTCTTCTAGTTTTGCATTAGAGGTAGCACCATCTTTCCAATTGATACAATGATGCACATTTGAACCCTTAACAGACTTAATCTGTTTTTGACAAGAAATTATATTTTTAAACTGGCTGTATTGATTAATATCAGGCATTTCATTGCGGCGACCAAGCTGGCGCATTTTTCCAAAATAGGCTTCCAACGGATCTTGGTTTATTCTTTTTGCTATTATGTATGAATTTTTAGGGCTTTACAGAATAAGGAATTTCACTAATTCAATCATACTTTCTGTTGTCATGACAAGCCCTACATATGTTTGCTGGCTCAAAAACATTTTCTTTCTTTCTAATGGCGTCAAGTTGCTACTGCTCTCCTTCCACTTAGTTAACTCTTGCAAAAAATCATTACTAAGCCAAGATAGCCTATCATCATCTATTGAACGATAAGGTTGCAAATCTTTGTTATAGCCTACCCTCCACCTAATCGAGTATTCATTAGGTCGAACCATTTATTCATGAGCCTTGCAAACCAAGCACTCCGCTTCATTTCTTCGCCACCTCTGCTTTCCATTAAACTTGCGACACTACCAAACAAAAGCTGGGCAGCATAGCAAACCCGCATTTTTGCATAGCTCTGACTGGAAAAGTGGCCCGTGTTTAACTTACAACATCTTAGCTCATCAGAATTAAATAAACTTGGAACACGACAAAAATGGTCCCACAAGATAAAATGTTGATCATATTTTAACATTTTGGTACCTGATGGCTTACTTGATCTTACGTTGTTACAAGCTGTTTTTAATAAATGCGGAGGGTCAGATATTAAAAAGATTGGAACATCTGGGTTGTACACATTACAACACTTGTAAGGAATTTCCAATTTAAAATTATTAAGCAGTAAAAACATTTTTCTGTTGCTAGAAGCACCATCTGCTACAAGAGCCAAAACAGAAAAATGGTACGCTTTTAATTCTCTTACAACTTCCCAAAACATACTTGCAAGGTGGCATGCATTGATGTTATGGGTTGGATAAAATGCCAACGGCCTTGAAAAATCGCTCATTATGGAGCGCATGTAAAACTGCAATGCATGAGATGCTGCAACATCCGTATTTTGAGAACGTGTTCCAAGGTCAACAAAACCAACCATTTGATCTGTTGTTGCATCATACACGATGTTTTCTTTAACTGGGAAAAATATAAAAATTTTAACAAATGTTTTGTTTAATTAGAACAGTTACAAAATGCTTACTCTTCATTTCATCTGCAGAAATAACAACATATCGCTGGTGCGGTAAAAGTTTTTGACTTCTGACATCCAATTCATCCACAACGTGCTTTTGAATGCCAGGCTTTGTTCGAAAGACATTTCTTAAAAAACATAACTGCCTTTAAATAGACTGAAAATCCTACCACATTTTCGTCCGGAGGTCTATATTATTTATTATATTAATCATCATGTTTGTTTCTTCCTTGTAATTTTATTTTTAACAACATGTTTCGTTACTGTAAAAAACAAAGTGGTAGGATTCTAGACTACCTTCGCTTTTGTTTATAAAATACCTATATATTTTTCTTAAACTAAAAATATATAATTTAATATGGTACCTGTAATCATTTAAAAGACGAGAACTTGGCAAACGAAGTAAGCCAGATTGCCTCAGCTCCTCATAAGCGGACTTGCTTTTAATTGCAAGGCTTAAGCAGGATCTATAAATATATGCCTACAGATTACTACAGAAATTATTTAAATAAAAATATGCAAAAAATGCATACTTACTTAATAATTTCAGTACTTACTTAATAATTTTTCTTAATAATTTCATGATAACGCTCTCCTTTCAACTTCCTATGTTGCAGTTTGATTTGTTCATTCCAAAATATTTGATGTGTAGCGTCATAAGTAATAATTAGTGGATAATTTGGAATTTATTGTATTGTGTATTTATCAAATATGTTACGATTTATGATTTGTCACTTTTTCACGCCTTTTACCAAACACTCGCCGTCATTCTGAGAACATAGCATTCGGCTGTTTCACACATGATAAATGTTATATCGTGACACATATTTCCGTTATAGATAAAAGTATTTCACCTGTGTGAACGCGTTATTGTTGCAGTTCCCGGCTGCCAAAAAGGCTCCGGGTTATAAATCATTTCCGCTTTTTGTTGTCGCCTTTTCTCTTTCATGCAAACCTTCAACTTATATATGCGAAAGCTTATATCAATATAATCCAGTTGGTGTCAGTTAATACACAGAAAGGTTGTGTTGCTCGCCGGCTTCTGGCTGGCTTGCTAAACCAGCCAACAAAAACTGTGTGGATTTCTAATCAGACTACAGCAAATACCTTGAAGTAATAGTGTGGTTGATCGGTCGAGGCAAATTAGTTTAATGAGACTTGTAATTAAACAACACTGCTTCAGATGAAATTCATCGAGTTCATTGTTTTTGCGAGCTTATAAAAATATAAAATGTTTGGAAGGTTTTAAAAGTGTCGCACACTTAACTGGGGAAGAGTACGCTAAACCAATCTTGTATATATAAAATACAGTATAGTGTTAAAAGATATAACTCAGTGCTTGACCTTCCTGTATTACCTACATATTCAACAATCTAAACAATAGCCTTTCTAAAATAGTGTACAATAAAGTGTTTAAGATGAATGTAATTTCACTGCAACTTTTTAAATGTTTACCTTTATCCATTATTATTTTGAAATCGTTAGACAAGTCTTCTTCAACGGTGCTAATTCATTTTCTTTTCTAAGGTAATTCTGGACTTCCTCATGTTAGCGTTTGATTCTATTAAAATACATAAAATACACAAGCTGTACCTTTGCATTAATATAAAATATGCTAAAGACAGGGGCGCCCGCAGAAAATTTTCCAAGGGGGGGAATCAGGGGCGTAACCAAAAAATCAAAAAAGGGGTCCTGAATTTTCAACTTGGGGAATTTCCCTATTTTTCGCCTGATGTTAATGAATACTGACGTCATTAAAACAGTGACAGTATGACGTCATAGAATTGTGATTGCAAGAGATAGAAAAAAACAGAAACAGCCAAATACGTCCAGCAAAAGCCAGCACGTGCGTCGTCAACAATCCTGTCAGGCGCCAGCTGCGAAACCACAGTATGCAATCGTTAACTTCAGGCAAAAAGAACAAACCAAGACCGTGAAATGTGTAGGTTTAATCGTGGTAGAATCACACATAATTCAACTATCAGCAGCGCAGTTTTGAAGTTCCATGAACGGAACTAGCGCTAAATTACAAGCAAGCCTTTCACCACGTGCAATACTAAACGAAGAGCGGTTTTCCCGGGTGTTATTGTGCCACGATTGGCGCTACATCTGCGCCGAGCTGTGTGCCAAGTCAGCCAAATTACAAGCTGCGGTTGAGGGGAAATAAGTCGTGTCCATTGCACACTTAGCACGTGGCCTTAGAGTATGCTTAAATAACATAATTTTGCGTTAACTATCATTACTTAAAAATTTATACTTTGAAACGCGTACGACAGTCACCTTTATACCTCATTTTAAGAATCTGCTTCATTTAAACAAATGTCGATGTTACACCAACATCGGATATTAGCGCAGAAACCGAACTGCGAGGAACATACTGCGTATAACTAGAAAAAAATAAATAAGGTTTGACTTTGTTGATCGTCTAATACACACTTTCTAATCAGTCAACCTAAACTAAACCATCGCTTCTCAACCAGTGGGGGCCATAAGAACATTTGAGGTGGGCCACAGACCAATTTAAAAAGCTTGATTTAGTTTCATTTGTGTCATTATATTTAATTTTAAAGGAATAATGGTTTGGGAGGAATTGAAAAGGAATGTAAATTTATTGTTCAGCCGCAAGTATCTCACTAATGCACGGTTGATTAAATAATCTGTTTTGAAATATGTTCTGCTGTGTTATGTTCTAAACCTATTTTAAAGTTTTTTCTTTCATAAACATTCTATTGGGCCACAGAATTATTTTGCAACGTAATGGGCCACGAAAGAAAAAGGTTGAGAACCACTGACCTAAACAAATAACGAAAGAGAAAAACTATCCAGCGTTTACGGTCGACGAAACACGGCGTTTTGCACTCGATTTTGGCTTCGCATTAGATTAAGACGCGTGACCCAATTACTTAAAAAGCACGCCGCTTTGAACAGTTTGCTAAACCATGACAAAAACGAACCAAAAACGATAATATCGCTTACAAAAATAGGGGTTAAGAACTCCCGCCCCCACTGGATACGCCTCTGGGGGCAATGGATAGTGTATATTATTTTTAACCTTCATAAGTAATACATATTACACTTACAAATAATACTAATTATCACATTTTTAAATTCCAGGGGGGGCAATTGCCCCCCCCTTGACACCCCCTGCGGGCGCCAATGGCTAGAGACATCATTACACTGGCTAGCATGTCCTTTAGATTTGTATAAGTTTGCTTAAAACGGTGTTCTGGTTTTTATTTTGCAGCTTGTTCCTAGCATCTTTTAAATTTATGGTGCTCTGCACCCCTGATGGAAGATTGTGACCATACTGGACACGCTGGACTGGTGTCTTTCCAACTTTTTTCTCATACCGCTCCCTGCGTTGTTTTCTTATTATAAATTTGGAATCAACCTCCTTGCAAGTCGAACACTGGTCCACACCTTGTACAAAAACCTTGCATGCAGAAGATCTAATGGAACATAAGTCTGGTGGTTCTTTACATGTAATAAGACTTGAATAATTACAAAAGTTGCTCACAGTTTAGCAATTATTGAAACTTCTGGTGATAGTTTCGGTGCACATGGGTTGGCTGCCACTGTTATATAGTGGGCAGTAATATCAGACTCAAGAGTGACACCTTTACATATTTTATACTCCGAAACAGAGTACAAAACATCGTAAATAGTGGTTGTTGTAACATCAATAAGTCTGACATTACTTTCTGGTGATGCACCCCACCCATAATAACTGGCATACAAATTTAAGTTCATGTCGACTTGAATATGAAACTTAAACTGATCATGGCCATCTTCCGATTTAAATGAAACAAATTCAGATTCCACAAACTTTTTCCAACCATAGGGGATTTTTTGGGTTTTACCAACAAGATTAGCAATCGAATTATTATAAATAGTTGGCAAAGTGCTTCTCGCCTTAGGAGCAGGTCGTTCTTTGGATATTGAGTTACCCATTTGTTTTATTGGCAATTGTAATTTTGGAATTGCTCCATTTTTCAATTCCCTTCTATTTCCTCCTAGATAATAGTAAAAAAATATTACTAATTAATTTTATAACTTGAAAAGATTACCATAGAGCAAATGTCTAAACTCCTATTTACATACCAAATAGTTTTCTTTTGATAAAAATGTTAATTATCGAAAAAAAAAAATTGCTTACTTGATATTATATCAGATGAATGAAAGTGACTAGAACAAATCCTTACAGCATCTCGTTTATATAAACCCAAGATATGGCAGTCGTTCCGAAATCCTAATATAATCTTTTCCAGGTTAGTAGCCCATTCAACTTGATCTTTTTTTTCAAAACTTTTTGCAAGGGACATGAAATAGAGACACAACAGGTGCTCTATTGTCACAGTTTGGCAGACAGCACATTTGTGACATAATTTTTCAATGTAGTTTTTAAATATAATTGAGAAGATTCGAGTATTTCTATCACAAAGAGTAACATTAGGATATAGTCTACTGATACATACTATTGGTACAACAGCGTTTATTTAAGAACTATTTTACAGGGCCAAGACACATTTTTTGATTAGGTAGTCAACTTGGAGCCTATGAGGGATTTCCACAATAAACTATTTACATAAATTGGAATTAAAACAGTTTCTTGAGAAAAAAATTGGGCGCTGGTCTAGAATCCTACTAGTTTTTTTACAGTAACTAAACGAGTTGTGCAATAAAAATTGCAACAAGAAATAAATTTAATAAAAATACACTCACCAAAACACTCACCCTTACCCAAATAGCAATATCACCCCCAGACAAAATTGTGGTAGGATTCTTCTTTGAATATTTTAATTTCGGCTCGCTTCGTTGTGGTATGATTTTGGGCGCTTGTCTAGAATCCTACCACAGGTATTAAATCAACGCACAATATTTGGGTTAGGGTGAGTGTTAGCGTTTGGGTGGGTCAAGTATTATTATAGTCATTAACTCATTATTTAATGGTAATTCTTGACCCACCCTAACCCAAACGCTAACCCGCACCCTAACCCAAATAATTTGCGTTGTGGTAGGATTCTATACCGCGGCTAATTGACTTAGCCTGATCTCAAATCAGGGTTGAAAAGCCATGCCAATCTGTTCAACACTTTTTTTGGCGATCCTAGGCAAAAAAGGTGCCTAACCCTGTGCCAATCAGAGGCTGTTTATGGCACAAACAGAACTACGAGCCTACTCTACGACCTTGAAACTTTGTTGTTTCTTCATATGCACCAGAGCGTGACAGACGACCAAACAAATTCGCCATTTTTTATAGCTTCATATTCTATTAATTTTGTTTTCCCATTTGATAAGTTCAGGTAACATAGATCTGCATATATATATATATCTTTTATTCCAAGGAAGCTCTAATTTTAATAAAACAATAGGTAAACGTCATATTGTATTGAATCATGTGTAGAAAGTGGTCTTTGATTAATGAGTCTCAATTAAATGTTCTTTTACCTCAATCAATCACCAACTTCTGCAATTGGAATTGTCTGAGTCTGATTACAAATCCACACAGTGTTTGTTGGCTGGTGTTTAGCAAACCAGCCAGAAGCCGGCAAGCAACACAACCTTTCTGTATTTAACTGGCGACCAACTGACTATATCGAAACGCCAACACATAAATATATTTACACTTCGCATGACGGAAACAGTTTACGTGTCATAGCACGAAAAACCTTTTTAGGGCAGCGGAAATGTGTGTCATCACATAACGGCGAGTTTTGCTGGGAATGTTTTGGTTAGCAAGTTCTTACGAGCGGCAAAATAACGGTAAATTTCCATTACGTCATAGCGATAAAAGACAGGTTTTATGTAAAAACAAACGAGGTAAAAATATGCAATACGATAAATTCCAAATTATCCACTAATTATTACTTATGACGCTACACATGGATGTTTTTGGTAATGAATTTGCTGAAGAAAGAACAACCAACTTTGATCAGGCGATTGACCAAATTATTATTCAAATTGAAACATCTTCTGTGGATGCTTCCTGCTACCTTTGTGAAAGTTGTGCAAAAACCTTTTTAACACAAAAATGTCTAAAATCTGACTGCGATAAAAATATTCAACCTATAACCAAATTTAGAGAATATGCTAACTGAAGATGCACTGCAACAATATTGGACAGAAGCATCAAATACTGCACAAAGTTACATTGGTGATAACGTATTATTGGAAGAGAATCTATCTAAAAATATTGTTGGGCTGTTTAACAAGTCTACAACCGTTTATTTCGACAGAAATTATTTTCGACAGAAATGTTTTTTCTTTGTTGCTTCAATCGCTTGTAATAAAATTTCGTTCACTTGCACTTTGAATTAGGCAAGTTACGGGCGTTTAAAAATTACCGCGATCGCTTATGAATTTTAGTATCGGTTGTCGACGATAAAAGCGTATAGCCTCAACTATCGACGAGTCATGTGTGGCATCGTTAGAAGGGTATGATCAAGGGCTATACGATTTTTTTGGTCTCTTGTTGCGTAAATTGATTTTTGAGTATTTTTTGGTCGGATGTTGGTGGGATGAAAATTCTCGATAATTCGCATAATAAATGTTAAATTTGAAATATTTTTACAATTCAAATTTTTAATTTTTTTTCTTTCTATTGCATTATAAGGTTTGCAGAAATGTCTTGATAAAATTTGGTTCACTTGCACTTTGAATTAGGCAAGTGACGGGCGTTTAAAAATTACCGCGTTCGCCTATGAATTTTAGGATCGGTTATCGACGATAAAAGCGTATGGCCTCAACTAACACTGAGTCAGGTGTGGCATCGTTAGAAAGGTATGATCAAGTGCTATACGATTTTTTTGGTCTCTGGTTGCGTAAATTAATTTTTCTTAAAAATGATTGCAAATATTAATTTTGAATATAAAGATTTTTTTTAACTTTTAATTTTTTAATTTTTATTTTGTAAATATAAATCATTCTTATTGTTGTGGTAAACTATTTTTCTAAGAAAATTAGGTTAAATATGTTTTTTTCCCTTTGAAATTTTTTGTATATCTAGTGTGCTGGCTAGCTTTTACTTCGAAGTTAATCTAGCTCAGTGTTTGGAGTTAATCTTTTTTCGAAGGTAAATCTATTTCAGACTGTCGCTAAAATAAAGATTTGACGCTCAACTGAAAATCGCGGTTTTAGCGTTAAAATGCGATTTTGGCCAAATCGATAACTTTGTCATTTCTTAATGAATTTTGATGCCGTTTCGGCTATAGAATCACTTGCAACATCTGAGCACTTCCACTGTAGGAAATTGACAATTTCGCTCAAATAAAGATTTGACGCTTAACCGAAAATCGAGTTTTTTCGCTAAAATGCGATTTTGGCCAAAACGGTAACTTTTTCATTTCTTAACGAATTTTGATGCCGTTTCGGCTATAGACTCACGTGCAACATCTGAGCACTTCTACCGTAGGAAATCGTCGATTTCGCTCGAATAAAGATTTGACGCTTAACCGAAAATCAAGTTTTTTCGCTAAAATGCGATTTTGGCCAAAACGATAACTTTGTCATTTCTTAATGAGTTTTGATGCCGTTTCGGCTATAGACTCACGTGCAACATCTGAGCACTTCTACCGTAGGAAATTGTCAATTTCGCTCAAACAAAGATTTGACGCTTAACCAAAAATCGAGTTTTAGCGTGTAGAGAGTAGGTTTTTGATTAATGAGTCTCAATTAAATGTTCTTTTACCTCAATCAATCACCAAATTCTGCAATGGGTATTGTCTGAGTCTTATTACAAATCCACACAGTTTTTGTTGGCTGGTTTAGCAAGCCAGCCAGAAGCCGGCGAGCAACACAACCTTTCTGTGTATTAACTGACACCAACTGGTATATCGAAACGCCAACACATAAATATATTTACACTTCGCATGACGGAAATAGGTTACGTGTCATAGCACGAAAAACCTTTTTTCGGGCAGCGGAAATGTGTGTCATCACATAACGGCGCGTTTTGCTGGTAATGTTTTGGTTAGCAACGGTTACATTATAGCGATAAAATACAGGTTTTATGTGAAAGCAAGCGAGGCAAAAATATGCAATACGATGAATTCCAAATTATCCACTAATTATTACTTATGACGCTACAAGCGTTATAATGCGATTTTGGCCAAATCGATAACTTTTCCGTTTCTTACTGAATTTTGATGCCGTTTCGTCTATAGACTCACGTTTAACATATGTGCACTTCCATCGAACCAAATGTTCAATTTCGCTAAAATAAAGATGTGAAGCCCAGCTGAAAATCGAGGTTTTAGCGTTAAAATGCGATTTGGGCAAAATCGATAACTTTTCATTTTCTTACTGAATTTTGATGCCGTTTCGGCTATAGACTCACGTGCAACATCTGAGCACTTCTACCGTAGGAAATTGTCAATTTCGCTCAAATAAAGATTTGACGCTTAACCGAAATTCGAGTTTTTTCGCTAAAATGCGATTTTGGCCAAAACGATAACTTCGTCATTTCTTAATGAATTTTGATGCCGTTTCGGCTATAGACTCACGTGCAACATCTGAGCACTTCCACGGTAGAAAATTGTCAATTTCGCTCAAATAAAGATTTGACGCTCAACCAAAAATCGAGTTTTTTCGCTAAAATGCGATTTGGGCCAAAACGGTAACTTTGTCATTTCTCAACTAATTTTGATGCCGTTTCGTCTATAGACTCACGTTTAACATATATGCACTTCCATTGAACCAAATGTTTAATTTCGCCAAAATAAAGATGTGCACGTTCAACTGAAAATCGAGGTTTTAGCGTTGAAATGCGATTTGGGCTAAATCGATAACTTTTCATTTTCTTACTGAATTTTGATGCCGTTTCGGCTATAGAACCACGTGCAACATCTGAGCACTTCCACCGTAAGAAATTGTCAATTTCGCTCAAATAAAGATTTGACGCTTAACCGAAAATCGAGTTTTATCGCTAAACTGCGATTTTGGCAAAAACAGTAACTTTGTCATTTCTTGACGAATTTTGATGCCGTTTCGGCCATAGACTCACGTGCAACATCTGAGCACTTCTACCGTAGGAAATTGTCAATTTCGCTCAAATAAAGATTTGACGCTTAACCGAAAATCGAGTTTTTTCGCTAAAATGCGATTTTGGCCAAAACGATAACTTTGTCATTTCTTAACGAATTTTGATGCCGTTTCGTCTATAGACTCACGTTTAATATATATGCACTTCCATTGAACCAAATGTTTAATTTCGCTAAAATAAAGATGTGCACGTTCAACTGAAAATCGAGGTTTTAGCATTAAAATGCGATTTGGGCCAAATCAATAACTTTTGATTTTCTTACTGAATTTTGATGCCGTTTCGGCTATAGAATCACGAGCAACATCTGAGCACTTCCACCGTAAGAAATTGTCAATTTCGCTCAAATAAAGATTTGACGCTTAACCGAAAATCGAGTTTTATCGCTAAACTGCGATTTTGGCAAAAACAGTAACTTTGTCATTTCTTGACGAATTTTGATGCCGTTTCGGCCATAGACTCACGTGCAACATCTGAGCACTTCTACCGTAGGAAATTGTCAATTTCGCTCAAATAAAGATTTGACGCTTAACCGAAAATCGAGTTTTTTCGCTAAAATGCGATTTTGGCCAAAACGATAACTTTGTCATTTCTTAACGAATTTTGATGCCGTTTCGTCTATAGACTCACGTTTAATATATATGCACTTCCATTGAACCAAATGTTTAATTTCGCTAAAATAAAGATGTGCACGTTCAACTGAAAATCGAGGTTTTAGCATTAAAATGCGATTTGGGCCAAATCAATAACTTTTGATTTTCTTACTGAATTTTGATGCCGTTTCGGCTATAGAATCACGAGCAACATCTGAGCACTTCCACCGTAAGAAATTGTCAATTTCGCTCAAATAAAGATTTGACGCTTAACCAAAAATCGAGTTTTTACGCTAAAATGCGATTTTGGCCAAAACGATAACTTTGTCATTTCTTAACGAATTTTGATGCCGTTTCGGCTATAGAATCACGTGCAACATCTGAGCACTTCTACCGTAGGAAATCGTCGATTTCGCTCAAACAAAGATTAATTGACGCTTAACCAAAAATCGAGTTTTTTGGCTAAAATGCGATTTTGGCCAAAACGGTAACTTTGTCATTAACGAATTGTGATGCCGTTTCAGCTATAGACTCACGTGCAACATCTGAGCATTTCTACTGTAGGAAATCGTCGATTTCGCTCAAATAAAGATTTGACGCTTAACCGAAAATCGAGTTTTTTCGCTAAAATGCGATTTTGGCCAAAACGGTAACTTTGTCATTTCTTAACGAATTTTGATGCAATTTTGGCTATAGACTGACGTGCAACATCTGAGCACTTCTACCTTGGGAAATTGTCAATTTCGCTTAAATAAAGATTTGACGCTTAACCAAAAATCGATTTTTTTCGCTAAAATGCGATTTTGGCCAAAACGATAACTTCGTCATTTCTTAATGAATTTTGATGCCGTTTCGGCTATAGACTCACCTGCAACATCTGAGCACTTCTACCGTAGGAAATTGTCAATTTCGCTCAAATAAAGATTTGACGCTTAACCAAAAATCGAGTTTTTTCGCTAAAATGCGATTTTGGCCAAAACGGTAACTTTGTCATTTCTTAACGAATTTTGATGCCGTTTCGTCTATAGACTCACGTGCAACATCTGAGCACTTCTACCGTAGGAAATTGTCAATTTCGCTCAAATAAAGATTTGACGCTTAACCAAAAATCGAGTTTTTTCGCTAAAATGCGATTTTGGCCAAAACGGTAACTTTGTCATTTCTTAACGAATTTTGATGCCGTTTCGTCTATAGACTCACGTGCAACATCTGAGCACTTCTACCGTAGGAAATTGTCAATTTCGCTCAAATAAAGATTTGACGCTTAACCGAAATTCGATTTTTTTCGCTAAAATGCGATTTTGGCCAAAACGATAACTTCGTCATTTCTTAATGAATTTTGATGCCGCTTCGGCTATAGACTCACGTGCAACATCTGAGCACTTCCACGGTAGAAAATTGTCAATTTCGCTCAAATAAAGATTTGACGCTTAACCGAAAATCGAGTTTTTTCGCTAAAATGCGATTTGGGCCAAAACGATAACTTTGTCATTTCTCAACGAATTTTGATGCCGTTTCGTCTATAGACTCACGTTTAACATATATGCACTTCCATTGAACCAAATGTTTAATTTCGCCAAAATAAAGATGTGCACGTTCAACTGAAAATCGAGGTTTTAGCGTTGAAATGCGATTTGGGCTAGATCGATAACTTTTCATTTTCTTACTGAATTTTGATGCCGTTTCGGCTATAGAACCACGTGCAACATCTGAGCACTTCCACCGTAAGAAATTGTCAATTTCGCTCAAATAAAGATTTGACGCTTAACCGAAAATCGAGATTTATCGCTAAACTGCGATTTTGGCAAAAACAGTAACTTTGTCATTTCTTAACGAATTTTGATGCCGTTTCGGCCATAGACTCACGTGCAACATCTGAGCACTTCTACCGTAGGAAATTGTCAATTTCGCTCAAATAAAGATTTGACGCTTAACCGAAAATCGAGTTTTTTCGCTAAAATGCGATTTTGGCCAAAACGGTAACTTTGTCATTTCTTAACGAATTTTGATGCCGTTTCGTCTATAGCCTCACGTTTAATATATATGCACTTCCATTGAACCAAATGTTTAATTTCGCTAAAATAAAGATGTGCTCGTTCAACTGAAATCGAGGTTTTAGCGTTGGAATGCGATTTGGGTTAAATCGATGACTTTTAATTTTCTTACTGAATTTTGATGCCGTTTCGGCTATAGAATCACGTGCAACATCTGAGCACTTCCACCGTAAGAAATTGTCAATTTCACTCAAATAAAGATTTGACGCTTAACAGAAAATCGAGTTTTTTCGGTAAATTGCGATTTTGGCCAAAACGATAACTTCGTCATTTCTTTATGAATTTTGATGCCGTTTCGGCTATAGACTCACGTGCAACATCTGAGCACTTCCACGGTAGACAATTGTGAATTTCGCTCAAATAAAGATTTAACGCTTAACCAAAAATCGAGTTTTTTCGCTAAAATGCGATTTGGGCCAAAACGGTAACTTTGTAATTTCTTAACGAATTTTGATGCCGTTTCGGCTATAGACTCACGTGCAACATCTGAGCACTTCTACCGTAGGAAATTGTCAATTTCGCTCAAATAAAGATTTGACGCTTAACCGAAAATCGAGTTTTTTCGCTAAAATGCGATTTTGGCCAAAACGGTTACTTTGTCATTTCTTAACGAATTTTGATGCCCTTTTGGCTATAGACTCACGTGCAACATCTGAGCACTTCTACCGTAGGAAATTGTCAATTTCGCTCAAATAAAGATTTAACGCTTAACCAAAAATCGAGTTTTTTCGCTAAAATGCGATTTGGGCCAAAACGGTAACTTTGTCATTTCTTAACGAATTTTGATGCCGTTTCGGCTATAGACTCACGTGCAACATCTGAGCACTTCTACCGTGGGAAATTGTCAATTTCGCTTAAATAAAGATTTGACGCTTAACCAAAAAATCGATTTTTTTCGCTAAAATGCGATTTTGGCCAAAACGATAACTTCGTCATTTCTTAATGAATTTTGATGCCGTTTCGGCTATAGACTCACCTGCAACATCTGAGCACTTCTACCGTAGGAAATTGTCAATTTCGCTCAAATAAAGATTTGACGCTTAACCAAAAATCGAGTTTTTTCGCTAAAATGCGATTTTGGCCAAAACGGTAACTTTGTCATTTCTTAACGAATTTTGATGCCGTTTCGTCTATAGACTCACGTGCAACATCTGAGCACTTCTACCGTAGGAAATTGTCAATTTCGCTCAAATAAAGATTTGACGCTTAACCGAAATTCGAGTTTTTTCGCTAAAATGCGATTTTGGCCAAAACGATAACTTCGTCATTTCTTAATGAATTTTGATGCCGTTTCGGCTATAGACTCACGTGCAACATCTGAGCACTTCCACGGTAGAAAATTGTCAATTTCGCTCAAATAAAGATTTGACGCTTAACCGAAAATCGAGTTTTTTCGCTAAAATGCGATTTAGGCCAAAACGATAACTTTGTCATTTCTCAACGAATTTTGATGCCGTTTCGTCTATAGACTCACGTTTAACATATATGCACTTCCATTGAACCAAATGTTTAGTTTCGCCAAAATAAAGATGTGCACGTTCAACTGAAAATCGAGGTTGTAGCGTTGAAATGCGATTTGGGCTAAATCGATAACTTTTCATTTTCTTACTGAATTTTGATGCCGTTTCGGCTATAGAACCACGTGCAACATCTGAGCACTTCCACCGTAAGAAATTGTCAATTTCGCTCAAATAAAGATTTGACGCTTAACCGAAAATCGAGATTTATCGCTAAACTGCGATTTTGGCAAAAACAGTAACTTTGTCATTTCTTAACGAATTTTGATGCCGTTTCGGCCATAGACTCACGTGCAACATCTGAGCACTTCTACCGTAGGAAATTGTCAATTTCGCTCAAATAAAGATTTGACGCTTAACCGAAAATCGAGTTTTTTCGCTAAAATGCGATTTTGGCCAAAACGGTAACTTTGTCATTTCTTAACGAATTTTGATGCCGTTTCGTCTATAGACTCACGTTTAATATATATGCACTTCCATTGAACCAAATGTTTAATTTCGCTAAAATAAAGATGTGCACGTTCAACTGAAATCGAGGTTTTAGCGTTGGAATGCGATTTGGGCTAAATCGATGACTTTTAATTTTCTTACTGAATTTTGATGCCGTTTCGGCTATAGAATCACGTGCAACATCTGAGCACTTCCACCGTAAGAAATTGTCAATTTCACTCAAATAAAGATTTGACGCTTAACAGAAAATCGAGTTTTTTCGGTAAATTGCGATTTTGGCCAAAACGATAACTTCGTCATTTCTTTATGAATTTTGATGCCGTTTCGGCTATAGACTCACGTGCAACATCTGAGCACTTCCACGGTAGACAATTGTGAATTTCGCTCAAATAAAGATTTAACGCTTAACCAAAAATCGAGTTTTTTCGCTAAAATGCGATTTGGGCCAAAACGGTAACTTTGTCATTTCTTAACGAATTTTGATGCCGTTTCGGCTATAGACTCACGTGCAACATCTGAGCACTTCTACCGTAGGAAATTGTCAATTTCGCTCAAATAAAGATTTGACGCTTAACCGAAAATCGAGTTTTTTCGCTAAAATGCGATTTTGGCCAAAACGGTTACTTTGTCATTTCTTAACGAATTTTGATGCCCTTTTGGTTATAGACTCACGTGCAACATCTGAGCACTTCTACCGTAGGAAATCGTCGATTTCACTCAAATAAAGATTTGACGCTTAACTGAAAATCGAGTTTTTTCGCTAAAATGCGATTTTGGCCAAAACGGTAACTTTGTCATTTCTTAACGAATTTTGATGCCGTTTCGGCTATAGACTCACGTGCAACATCTGAGCACTTCTACCGTAGGAAATCGTCGATTTCGCTCAAATAAAGATTTGACGCTTAACCTAAAATGCGATTTTGGCCAAAACGGTAACTTTGTCATTTCTTAACGAATTTTGATGCCGTTTCGGCTATAGACTCACGTGCAACATCTGAGCACTTCTACCGTAGGAAATCGTCGATTTCGCTCAAATAAAGATTTGACGCTTAACTGAAAATCGAGTTTTTCGCTAAAATGCGATTTTGGCCAAAACGGTAACTTTGTCATTTCTTAACGAATTTTGATGCCGTTTCGGCTATAGACTCACGTGCAACATCTGAGCACTTCTACCGTAGGAAATCGTCGATTTCGCTCAAATAAAGATTTGACGCTTAACTGAAAATCGAGTTTTTTCGCTAAAATGCGATTTTGGCCAAAACGGTAACTTTGTCATTTCTTAACGAATTTTGATGCCGTTTCGGCTATAGACTCACGTGCAACATCTGAGCACTTCTACCGTAGGAAATCGTCAATTTCGCTCAAATAAAGATTTGACGCTCAACCAAAAATCGAGTTTTTTCGCTAAAATGCGATTTGGGCCAAAACGGTAACTTTGTCATTTCTCAACTAATTTTGATGCCGTTTCGTCTATAGACTCACGTTTAACATATATGCACTTCCATTGAACCAAATGTTTAATTTCGCCAAAATAAAGATGTGCACGTTCAACTGAAAATCGAGGTTTTAGCGTTGAAATGCGATTTGGGCTAAATCGATAACTTTTCATTTTCTTACTGAATTTTGATGCCGTTTCGGCTATAGAACCACGTGCAACATCTGAGCACTTCCACCGTAAGAAATTGTCAATTTCGCTCAAATAAAGATTTGACGCTTAACCGAAAATCGAGTTTTATCGCTAAACTGCGATTTTGGCAAAAACAGTAACTTTGTCATTTCTTGACGAATTTTGATGCCGTTTCGGCCATAGACTCACGTGCAACATCTGAGCACTTCTACCGTAGGAAATTGTCAATTTCGCTCAAATAAAGATTTGACGCTTAACCGAAAATCGAGTTTTTCGCTAAAATGCGATTTTGGCCAAAACGATAACTTTGTCATTTCTTAACGAATTTTGATGCCGTTTCGTCTATAGACTCACGTTTAATATATATGCACTTCCATTGAACCAAATGTTTAATTTCGCTAAAATAAAGATGTGCACGTTCAACTGAAAATCGAGGTTTTAGCATTAAAATGCGATTTGGGCCAAATCAATAACTTTTGATTTTCTTACTGAATTTTGATGCCGTTTCGGCTATAGAATCACGAGCAACATCTGAGCACTTCCACCGTAAGAAATTGTCAATTTCGCTCAAATAAAGATTTGACGCTTAACCAAAAATCGAGTTTTTACGCTAAAATGCGATTTTGGCCAAAACGATAACTTTGTCATTTCTTAACGAATTTTGATGCCGTTTCGGCTATAGAATCACGTGCAACATCTGAGCACTTCTACCGTAGGAAATCGTCGATTTCGCTCAAACAAAGATTAATTGACGCTTAACCAAAAATCGAGTTTTTTGGCTAAAATGCGATTTTGGCCAAAACGGTAACTTTGTCATTAACGAATTGTGATGCCGTTTCAGCTATAGACTCACGTGCAACATCTGAGCATTTCTACTGTAGGAAATCGTCGATTTCGCTCAAATAAAGATTTGACGCTTAACCGAAAATCGAGTTTTTTCGCTAAAATGCGATTTTGGCCAAAACGGTAACTTTGTCATTTCTTAACGAATTTTGATGCAATTTTGGCTATAGACTGACGTGCAACATCTGAGCACTTCTACCTTGGGAAATTGTCAATTTCGCTTAAATAAAGATTTGACGCTTAACCAAAAATCGATTTTTTTCGCTAAAATGCGATTTTGGCCAAAACGATAACTTCGTCATTTCTTAATGAATTTTGATGCCGTTTCGGCTATAGACTCACCTGCAACATCTGAGCACTTCTACCGTAGGAAATTGTCAATTTCGCTCAAATAAAGATTTGACGCTTAACCAAAAATCGAGTTTTTTCGCTAAAATGCGATTTTGGCCAAAACGGTAACTTTGTCATTTCTTAACGAATTTTGATGCCGTTTCGTCTATAGACTCACGTGCAACATCTGAGCACTTCTACCGTAGGAAATTGTCAATTTCGCTCAAATAAAGATTTGACGCTTAACCAAAAATCGAGTTTTTTCGCTAAAATGCGATTTTGGCCAAAACGGTAACTTTGTCATTTCTTAACGAATTTTGATGCCGTTTCGTCTATAGACTCACGTGCAACATCTGAGCACTTCTACCGTAGGAAATTGTCAATTTCGCTCAAATAAAGATTTGACGCTTAACCGAAAATCGAGTTTTTTCGCTAAAATGCGATTTGGGCCAAAACGATAACTTTGTCATTTCTCAACGAATTTTGATGCCGTTTCGTCTATAGACTCACGTTTAACATATATGCACTTCCATTGAACCAAATGTTTAATTTCGCCAAAATAAAGATGTGCACGTTCAACTGAAAATCGAGGTTTTAGCGTTGAAATGCGATTTGGGCTAAATCGATAACTTTTCATTTTCTTACTGAATTTTGATGCCGTTTCGGCTATAGAACCACGTGCAACATCTGAGCACTTCCACCGTAAGAAATTGTCAATTTCGCTCAAATAAAGATTTGACGCTTAACCGAAAATCGAGATTTATCGCTAAACTGCGATTTTGGCAAAAACAGTAACTTTGTCATTTCTTAACGAATTTTGATGCCGTTTCGGCCATAGACTCACGTGCAACATCTGAGCACTTCTACCGTAGGAAATTGTCAATTTCGCTCAAATAAAGATTTGACGCTTAACCGAAAATCGAGTTTTTTCGCTAAAATGCGATTTTGGCCAAAACGGTAACTTTGTCATTTCTTAACGAATTTTGATGCCGTTTCGTCTATAGCCTCACGTTTAATATATATGCACTTCCATTGAACCAAATGTTTAATTTCGCTAAAATAAAGATGTGCTCGTTCAACTGAAATCGAGGTTTTAGCGTTGGAATGCGATTTGGGTTAAATCGATGACTTTTCATTTTCTTACTGAATTTTGATGCCGTTTCGGCTATAGAATCACGTGCAACATCTGAGCACTTCCACCGTAAGAAATTGTCAATTTCACTCAAATAAAGATTTGACGCTTAACAGAAAATCGAGTTTTTTCGGTAAATTGCGATTTTGGCCAAAACGATAACTTCGTCATTTCTTTATGAATTTTGATGCCGTTTCGGCTATAGACTCACGTGCAACATCTGAGCACTTCCACGGTAGACAATTGTGAATTTCGCTCAAATAAAGATTTAACGCTTAACCAAAAATCGAGTTTTTTCGCTAAAATGCGATTTGGGCCAAAACGGTAACTTTGTAATTTCTTAACGAATTTTGATGCCGTTTCGGCTATAGACTCACGTGCAACATCTGAGCACTTCTACCGTAGGAAATTGTCAATTTCGCTCAAATAAAGATTTGACGCTTAACCGAAAATCGAGTTTTTTCGCTAAAATGCGATTTTGGCCAAAACGGTTACTTTGTCATTTCTTAACGAATTTTGATGCCCTTTTGGCTATAGACTCACGTGCAACATCTGAGCACTTCTACCGTAGGAAATTGTCAATTTCGCTCAAATAAAGATTTAACGCTTAACCAAAAATCGAGTTTTTTCGCTAAAATGCGATTTGGGCCAAAACGGTAACTTTGTCATTTCTTAACGAATTTTGATGCCGTTTCGGCTATAGACTCACGTGCAACATCTGAGCACTTCTACCGTGGGAAATTGTCAATTTCGCTTAAATAAAGATTTGACGCTTAACCAAAAATCGATTTTTTTCGCTAAAATGCGATTTTGGCCAAAACGATAACTTCGTCATTTCTTAATGAATTTTGATGCCGTTTCGGCTATAGACTCACCTGCAACATCTGAGCACTTCTACCGTAGGAAATTGTCAATTTCGCTCAAATAAAGATTTGACGCTTAACCAAAAATCGAGTTTTTTCGCTAAAATGCGATTTTGGCCAAAACGGTAACTTTGTCATTTCTTAACGAATTTTGATGCCGTTTCGTCTATAGACTCACGTGCAACATCTGAGCACTTCTACCGTAGGAAATTGTCAATTTCGCTCAAATAAAGATTTGACGCTTAACCGAAATTCGAGTTTTTTCGCTAAAATGCGATTTTGGCCAAAACGATAACTTCGTCATTTCTTAATGAATTTTGATGCCGTTTCGGCTATAGACGCACGTGCAACATCTGAGCACTTCCACGGTAGAAAATTGTCAATTTCGCTCAAATAAAGATTTGACGCTTAACCGAAAATCGAGTTTTTTCGCTAAAATGCGATTTAGGCCAAAACGATAACTTTGTCATTTCTCAACGAATTTTGATGCCGTTTCGTCTATAGACTCACGTTTAACATATATGCACTTCCATTGAACCAAATGTTTAATTTCGCCAAAATAAAGATGTGCACGTTCAACTGAAAATCGAGGTTGTAGCGTTGAAATGCGATTTGGGCTAAATCGATAACTTTTCATTTTCTTACTGAATTTTGATGCCGTTTCGGCTATAGAACCACGTGCAACATCTGAGCACTTCCACCGTAAGAAATTGTCAATTTCGCTCAAATAAAGATTTGACGCTTAACCGAAAATCGAGATTTATCGCTAAACTGCGATTTTGGCAAAAACAGTAACTTTGTCATTTCTTAACGAATTTTGATGCCGTTTCGGCCATAGACTCACGTGAAACATCTGAGCACTTCTACCGTAGGAAATTGTCAATTTCGCTCAAATAAAGATTTGACGCTTAACCGAAAATCGAGTTTTTTCGCTAAAATGCGATTTTGGCCAAAACGGTAACTTTGTCATTTCTTAACGAATTTTGATGCCGTTTCGTCTATAGACTCACGTTTAATATATATGCACTTCCATTGAACCAAATGTTTAATTTCGCTAAAATAAAGATGTGCACGTTCAACTGAAATCGAGGTTTTAGCGTTGGAATGCGATTTGGGCTAAATCGATGACTTTTAATTTTCTTACTGAATTTTGATGCCGTTTCGGCTATAGAATCACGTGCAACATCTGAGCACTTCCACCGTAAGAAATTGTCAATTTCACTCAAATAAAGATTTGACGCTTAACAGAAAATCGAGTTTTTTCGGTAAATTGCGATTTTGGCCAAAACGATAACTTCGTCATTTCTTTATGAATTTTGATGCCGTTTCGGCTATAGACTCACGTGCAACATCTGAGCACTTCCACGGTAGACAATTGTGAATTTCGCTCAAATAAAGATTTAACGCTTAACCAAAAATCGAGTTTTTTCGCTAAAATGCGATTTGGGCCAAAACGGTAACTTTGTCATTTCTTAACGAATTTTGATGCCGTTTCGGCTATAGACTCACGTGCAACATCTGAGCACTTCTACCGTAGGAAATTGTCAATTTCGCTCAAATAAAGATTTGACGCTTAACCGAAAATCGAGTTTTTTCGCTAAAATGCGATTTTGGCCAAAACGGTTACTTTGTCATTTCTTAACGAATTTTGATGCCCTTTTGGCTATAGACTCACGTGCAACATCTGAGCACTTCTACCGTAGGAAATCGTC